>NC_066579.1:2495000-3892500 GCF_024323335.1 Lathyrus oleraceus | reverse complement strand
TTTCATCTGCAACAACTTCTTGTAGTTTCATCTACACCAACCCCCCGACAAAATGTCTATCCTCACAATGGGCGAATCACATAGAGGAACGGTTGCAAACATCGCAACATATGTAAGTTTTTTCTTTTGTTAACTTTTTATCTTTCATCTTCACCAACCCCCTTTTATTTTAACATACCAACTTAGTCAAGTTTTTTGTTCTTTCTTTTATAGGATGTATCAAAGTTCCGAACTCGGGTCCACGAATATGTCCATATGGACCCGATGATTCAACCTTATGTTGAACTAGCCGGTTTTGGTCATATAAGCAAGATTTTGTCTTGGTCTATAGATAACAAATTCATTCTTGCTTTATGCGAAAGATGGAGACCAGAGACACACACATTTTGGTTCCCAACCGATGAGTGTACCGTGACGTTAGAAGACGTCTACATGCTTTTGGGACTACCCATTGAAGGTAAGGCTGTTAATGGTAAAACCGACTATGAAAATTCAATTTGCATGGATCTCTTGGAGACTGATTTGTTAGATGATAATGCAAGAGGTCAAGGTATACTACTTTCACGCCTTAAGTCGTACTATAATAGTTTATACTTAGATGAGCATTCTACCGAAGATGCTCGAATAATAAAAACTAGGTGTTACATTATGCTGTTAATTGACTCGTTTTTATTTCCCGAAGGTAGTGGTTCTAGCATGCATATTATGTATTTACCTCTACTTAGACATGTAGATAGAATAGGAAGTTACAGTTGGGGATCTGCTTGTCTAGCCTATCTCTATAGCTCCTTGTGCAAAAACTCACACAAAGACACATCTACATTTTCTGGATATGCTGTTTTGCTATAAGCATGGGGTTGGTCAAGACTACCGTCTCTAGCACCCATCAATAACAACCCTTTCACATTTCCGTATGCACAAAAGTAAGTTGTTTAAATTGCTATATCTTTACTTACTTCTTTAAAGATTATTACCTATAACTAATATTTTTTGACTTTTTTGTGTAGATGGTCTGCACGTGGTATGAGTTACAACAGATATTCAAGACACTGTATTACTCAGTATCGCAACCTGTTGGATCACCTTCGACCGACAGACGTAAGGAAAATAACTTAATTATTTCGTTATATTTTGTTAACTTCTTCTACCTTGGCTATAATCCTATGTTCTTTCACATTTCAGTTCATTTGACGCCCATACCTTAATTTGGATCATGACCATGAGGTCAACGCTGAAGACGCGGCTGTATGGACTGCATGCACACCGATAATACAGTTCACAACTGTGGAGATGCACAACAGTGATCGTGTGAAGCTGCAGTTCGGTATGCCCCAAAATATCCCAGATCCCCCAGCTAGCCTAGGAGAATGGCATTTGCGCAAAGTTAACGATCAACGGAACTTCAATCCATGGCAAAGCTTCACAAGATCGGAGTGTTGCAAATGGAAGCACCGTCATGACCATGTGTTAATTGACGCAGTCATGCCAACTGAAGAAAAACCAAGTCGTACTTATATGGCTTGGTACAGATCAGTTGGTTTTCAGTTCATCACCGAGGATATGTACTTGTACGACCCACGTCAGATGACTTACATACCTGACACCTCAACATCAAACCCCCAACAACAGTGTCAGACCGAATACACACAACCCCCTGTCTGTCAAACGTTCTGTTCAACCAACACACAAACATACAACCAAAACATCCCATACATCAAACCCTAATACCAAGAGCATACCCCATACCACCAGCAACAAATTGACCATCAACCTGAGACTCAACATCGCTTCGCACCCACCCCATCACCCTACCAAAGTCGCTTAAGCCAGAACACCCAACGATCATTCAACACCAACCGCCCTCCTCCTACCGTAGCCAAGAAGCCCAAACCTCACAAAACCAAAACATCCAACAACCCTATCTCTACCAAACACCCCAACAACCTTTCCAACCTTTCCTCGACGCATCATTCACACCCATGTCTCCCTTCAACCGTCCCGGTCGCCCATCAATGAGTCAACCACATCCCAACTTCTCTGGCATGGGTCATGAGCTCAGCTACGGCAGTACACCATCGATGCATACTGAAGACTATGCCGACTTGTTTGACTACCTCAACAGACCTTCTCCTATAGTTGGTAGTGACGCTCCTGGCCCCTTAGATGCTCAAACACCAGTACAGAATCGTCAACGTGGATTAGGGCCACGGGTTAGGGTAGCTAGAGGATGTGGGACCGGAGGTCGGTTATGTGATCCCGGTCATCACCATTAGGTTTCTTTGTTTAAACGACAACTTTTATTAATATCAAGTGGTCCTATATCAAATTTATCTATCACGTATACCATTTACCAAAAAAAATTGCATTTTAGGTGGAGTCTCCAATTGAATTGGCGCCTCCTCTTAAACCCTACACAGGGGCGCCAATTGAATTGGCTAGGGCACCTGCCCTAGCCAATCCAATTGGCGCCTCCATTCAATTTTTAAGAGGAGTCTCCAATTCAATTGGCGACTCCTCCTAAAAGTGGGGTAGTTTGGGATTTTTTTTGAAACCAGGGGTATTTTGGGAATTTCCTTGAAAAAGTGTGTTATTTTCGTAAAAATTTCGCCTATCATGTCAAGCTAAAATTTAAAAATCACTTTTTCTACAAACACCATTCCGATTAGATGCCTATTCTTCTTTTCTCTTCTACTTTCTTAGATTATTCGACCCAAATGACACAAAGTTTAAATAAAAGTCTTAAAATAGTACTCCCTGGAATTCTTTTTTCTCAAAATGGTACTTTTTTTTTTGATTTAATGAATTTTTTTAATTTTTCATTTGTATCCTTTATCTGAAATGGTGAATGCGTCAGATTTGGGATCCGCCATTTCAGATGGGATCCTTTTTTATTTATTTATTTATTTAATTTTTTAATTTATTTTTAATTAATTAAAATTAGTTTTTTAATATATATATATATATATATATATATATATATTAATTAATTAAAAATTAATATTTAATATAATATTATTATTATTTTTTAAAAATATAATTATTTTTGTTTATATTTTAATTTAAATATATATTATTATATAATATTTTTTGTTAATTCATAATTAAATATATAATATATTATTTTCTCGCTCAAATAATTTTTTAATACAGTTTTTCCCGCCTAAACAATTTTATAATATATTTTTCTCATTGTATTGTGTTTTTTGAAACAGATAAGCACATGAGGATTTCTTTGAAATCAAACAATGGAAAGCCCAAAAAAGATGGTAGAAATGTTTTCATGACCAACATTGACATGTTTGTGTTGATGCCAAAAATCAATTGTCTGAATTTTCATTGTGGATTCAAAAAAACCCTCATGTGCTTCTCTATTTCAAAAAACACAATATAACACACATACATGATTAAGAAATATGTGGAACAATTAGTAAAGAAAAATTATATCTTCATATATCTTAACCACCTCTATTTATAGAAGATATGATGGAGGGGAAAAATTATATTATAAAATTGTTTAGGCGGGAAAAACTATCAGATGCAGATATGTATAATCTCATACTTTTATTCCTACAAGGATGCGCCAGAATTGAAGGATGAACAATGTAGTCTTTGATCTTGTCGAAAGCCTCTTGTTGCACTTTCCTCCATTTAAAACCTTCCTTCTTGAGTCGAAGTAGAGGTGAGAAGGCTTGAGTTTTGCAACTTAAATTTGAGATGAACCTCCTTAGGAAGTTGATCTTTCCTAACAATGACTGCAATTCCTTCTTCGTTGATGGCGCTTTCTCTTCCATGATGGCCTTGGTCTTGTTTTGATTAATTTTGATTCCTTTCTTATGGACCACGAAGCCTAGAAAATCCCCAGCCTGCACACAATAAGTACATTTACGAGGATTCATCTTTAGACCATGTTTCCTCATTCTTTCGAATGATTGTCGAAAATGGTCTATATGACTTTTTCCTGAAACAGACTTAACCATAATGTCATTAATATAAATTTGCATGAAAGTTTCAATGAAGTCATGAAATATAGAGTTCATCGCTCTTTGATAAGTTTCCCCAATATTTTTTAGGCCAAAGGGCATCACTACCCATTCATATGTGCCTAAGGCGCCGCGACATCGAATTTTCATTTTTGGTACGTTTTCGTCAGCAATGAAAATTTGGTTATACCCAGAATATCCGTCGAGTATGCTAAGATATTCCTGCCCTGCGGCGGAATCAACCAACATTTCTGTTATGGACATTGGATATTCTGAAGGAGAATAGCGATCCAAAACGCAACGGAATTTAAAATCTCTCCTTTAGTGATCCTTACGAATGGGCATGATCCACTTGCATCCTATAGGGTTAACTCCTACAGGAGGCTCTACCAAGGTCCAAACCTGATTTGTGTACATGGAATCCATTTCAGATTTCATGGCTTCTAGCCACTTCTCAGACTCGGGACCAGTTATGGCCTCTTGGTAGGTCACAGGCTCATCTTGATCCATGAGTAATACATCACCTTGATCAGTTATGAGATATCCATATCTCTCAGGTAAGTGAAGTATCCTGCTTGACCTACGTTGGTCTTGTTCTACTTGAGCAGGTTGCTCTTTCACAACTACTTGTATTAATCTTTTTCATAAACTCTAAGAACAATATTTCCATCTAACTCCAAAGAGAGTGCAAAAAGAAAAGATCTTTCAAGTTATATGACTAAGAATTTAAGGCTACGTCACCGAAAGAAAGACTTAGACTCAAAGTGTTTAGAAAAGGATAATCCTACTACTAAAGGGTGGTTTATAAAGGCTCAAAGTTATAAACAAAAAATTGCCTCAGTGTGTGTTAATCAAACTTGATAACTTAATCGGAAATAAATCAAAACCAGATAAAAGAATAATGCATGGATATGCTCATAAAGAAATAAAAGTGAACAATGAAAATATTTTGCTCAAACCTTACCAGATGAGGTATCTGTAGGTTGACTACAAGTTTGCTGATTCTTTTCTCATCCTTCGCCTTCAAGTTGCTAGTTGCCAATTTGATGATCAAGTCTTTTTTGGATCATTTGCTGTATCCTAAAGTTAGAACTTGCAATCTGAAAAAACATACACATCTAGAAATAAATTTATTAAGAACAATATAGATCTTCATGACAGAGTTATTCTTGAGTAGCTAGTCTCTATTTAGGATGGTCTTGAATAGAAATACAATAAATTTTGCAAAACAAAAACTGATTAAAAATTGATGGATTGCCTCCCATCCAACACTTCTTTTATGTAAATAACTTGGCAATTGACATCAGGGGTCAAATAGTATGAGGGAGGTTGTTTCCTCCGGAGTCTCTCCTCCATAATAATGCTTCAGTCATTGTATATTGACTTTAAACCTTCTTATATCACCAAATCCTGAATTTCAATGGCTCCGTTTTGACATACTTTAGTGGCCACAAACGGTCCGAACCACTTGGACTTCAGCTTATCTGAAAATAATCTTAGCCTCGAATTGAACAACAATACCTATTTCCCTACCTGAAAATGAGGGCATGAAGCTTGCAACAGAGATGGGGTTGACGCACATCGATGTTAATCTAAATGCTTAGCAAGTGGTACAAGATATCAATACAAACAACACGAGCAACATCTGGGGCAGGAAACTAATACCTAAGATCATATGTTACCTCCTTCAATATAGCGAGATTAAAGTCATCCATGTTTATCGTGAGGCTAATTTGTGTACTGACGCTCTTGTTAGAAATGGATTATCTCTTCCTCAAGAGAGTTGTATTTTCCATTGCCGTCCTTCTTTTGTTTCTCACTTGTTAGAAGGTGACTTGTCAGGGGTTCCTACCTCATTAGTACTAGTGTAATTTCTTCTTGTACTTATGCCCTCCTCTTAATAAAAAAAAAATTCACGCCGCAACAAGTGCATTACCCATCGCAACAACCACAATGACCATAATCGCAACATCCACAACCGCATTTTAAAACCAAGGGCTCCAATAAATTCTAGTTTGCAGTTATTTTCCTCTTTTGTTTCATATGGTTTTACACCAAATTAATACAACATTATCGTTAAGTTGCTTCAATAGTTAAAGATCACACCCCAAACAAAAGTAAACTCTGCGACCACCCGTCTCCCTTTGCCTTAAACTCATAATCATACATTATTACTTGTAAGTTCTCCAATTGGAACAAAATAACAAACTATCTGAAATGCTATTAATCACTAAATATTACTCCCCCCGTCTCATAATGAGTGATCTAGTTGACTATTTTATACAAATTAAAATAAATAAATAAATGATAGAGAGAGAATGATATTTTTACTAAATGTCATTGTCAAGTATTGTGAATGCTGAAAGTGATATTAATTAGATGGTAAAATTGAAAAATATGTATTGAAAATTAAAATGTATCATTTATTTTGGGATACTCTTTTATTCCAAATAAATCACTCATTGAGGGACAGAAGAAGTAACCGACTTCTATTTAACATATGAAATATAAACAAGCTAATTTTAATTATAGTTCAGATTTTAGATCTAACAAATAAAAGGTCATTAATCATGCTTGAGATCAGAAACCGAACAAATAACTACATTCTCATTGCCAATATTATATAACTAGACCTAAGGCTAGGTCGCATTGCTGTTGCCTTTTATAAGATCATGCTCAGCATTATCATGTAAAATAATGTCACATCCTTATAAGAAAAATGCTTTTAAATATTTTCATTTTATAACTCTCAATTAAAACATTTAAAAGTAAAATTGAATTGCATAAAATAATTACTCCCTCTAATTATAAGAAAAAATTGAATTTTTAAATTCATTAAATAATTAAGGGAAGTCCATTATACAATCCTGATATATTTGTTATTGGATAAATTTAAAAATGAATTTTATCTTATAGATAAGACCAAATGTAGTATTACATAAAGTCTTTCAGTCATTTTTATAATATAGTGACAGGGAATATAATAAATAAGAAAGCATCTTTCCTTTCTTCACGGCAAAATGACAAAGCTGGTTAGAAAAGAACAAAAGGATGACATAAACAACAAAAAGATAACATAAAGAACAAAAAAAGATAACCTAAAAAGTCTTTTAATATGTAAACACTTTCACTTCCTTTTTGTTTCATTCTCTATCTTCTTTGCATCACCAATTACTAACATAGAAATGGAATGGGTTTCTGGCATAATTTTCATCTTTTTGACACTTGGTTTGATATATGCTTGGAGGATGTTGAATTTGTTGTGGCTTAGGCCAAAGAAGCTGGAGAAGCTGTTAAGAGAACAAGGTCTTCATGGTAATACATATAGGATTTTGGTTGGGGATGTTAAGGATCTTTTTAAGATGCAAAAGGAAGCTAAATCCAAACCCATGAATCTCTCCGATGATATTGTTCCACGTGTCAGTCCCTACCTCCAAAAGAGTATTAAAATTCATGGTATGTTATTTCTTTGCTCAATTTTAAAAGAAATGATAAAACATCTCAAAATTTGATCAAACTTAAGAAAGTTGAAAAGTATTAATTGAGTTAAAATCTTCTCAAACACATGTCATGTTATTTTCCCATAAAGAAATCAAAGCAACATCTTTTTAAAGACACTTTTTAATGTGTAGGTTTGTATTGTTAATTTGTCATATTACATAATTTTATTTCCCTTTTGATTTTAACTTAATAGGTATAATTTTAGTTACTCAACTTTTCAAACTATTGTTTAAACTAAGTCTTAATTTTTTTATTGATTATATAGTTAGAAGGTAGTTAGAAGACAGTTGGAAGTAGTTGAGTTTAGAAGTTTGTTAGAACTCAACCAACTTTAACTTCACACTTATGTTTTATGCTTTGTAACTAATTGAGGTTTGAGTTAATATAATTCATCATAGGATAACTCTATAACATGATATCAATTGTCATTGATCCTTCTTTTTTCTAGATATTTCTTATTATTTTCTTTTTCTCAGTTCTAATTGAAACTTCTATTAATGAAAGAAATTGATAAGCCATCCATTGCATCTAAGAATTCAACCTCATCATAGGTTATAAGTTTATTATTTGACCATTCATCTTCAAGCTCCTTTGATACCAAAAGAAATTGATAAGCCATTCATTGCGTCTAAGAATTCAACCTCATCATAGGTTACAAGTTCATTATTTGACCATTCATCTTCAAGCTCCTTTGATACCAAATTGACTATCAAGTTGCAAGAAAAGAGTTATCTACTCAGGAAACAATAAGTTGAATGTGTATTCATGACATATAAAATCCATAGTTATATGGTGAATCCTAAGATTCCTCCTATGTTTAAAATAAACGAAGATTGTCTATGGAACATAATCTCTTAGGAGTATGAGATCTGAATCAATCAAGATCACACTTTTCTTGAATGATTGTTATTCGCAAGTTTAGAAACGGCTATGACATTTACTCTCTTGCAAGAGATCATATGAAGTGTGGGACAAAGTCCACAAACACTTCATTTGAATCAGGAAAGCTCACGTGTGTTAGTTGCGCACAAAATTCAAACCAACCAAAAAACTTAATCATTATACATATGAATTCATCCTTCAAATCAAAGCCATCACATATTTCTTGTTGTATGTAGATGACTCAATATCTGAACATGATTAGATTGATGATGTGATTAATGGTATCTTAAAGGAGTATAGTTTATTTGTTATGCAAGAATATGGTCTCCTTGAGCCTCTTATGATGTACAATGTTGTAGATTTTATCTACATTCAAGAAACTGAGCTTGATTACTTCAGGTAAGAGATTTTAGTCTATAATGTTTTTGCTAATATAGTTCAGCGTGAATATGCATTCGCACGTAGTGGTTAAAATTTTCATGGATCTGGAAGAAGCTTTCGAGTCAGAGGTCGTGGTCGCTTAAGACTAACTTGTCAAATTTGTGGTAAGTATGGACATGATGTCATTGACTGTTGGCACAAGTATGACGAGTTCTTTGTCCTTATGGTAAACACAAAAGTTATTCGCGAAAATTCTCGAGCCAGTGAAAGTCAAGCCAAAAGTGGCGTTCCTGATTTACTTGCCAGTTCTAACACTCAAATGTTGGAACACAATTGTTTATATAACTTGGGTTTTGATGATAACAAAGTCCTTAAAGAACAAATAACTATACTAACATATGTTCAAGTGTGCATAATCACAAGATTAAAATACAACTATGAATTGATCCTGTAAAATACATCTTTGGAGAAGCAAAGTGACTCAGATTCTGAATGATCAAAATTTGATGACTCTGAATGTATTCATCAGCCTCTGAAGGTTCATACTTTGATCATTATGTTCCAGCATTTGGTGACAACTTTGATTCTGAAGGCTAAAGATGCCTCTGGTTCATACTCTGTCTTCCAGACATACCTGTCTTGTCAAACACCAGATTTCAAATGAGAGTCAACTAGGATTTTATTTTGCAAGGCCCAAGGAATGGTTATGTGAAATTTTCAAGATATTCTACCTTTTGGTAAATACCTAATACTTCGAAAGTTGTTGCGGACTATGCTATTATTAATTGGACAATGGTTATAACCAGATGCATCCTCCAACATCTCTATTGTCATGCTTCTTCACGAAGAAAGCTCTTATACTCATACCTTCCAATGACTCTTTCTATGCCTCTATAAAAGGAAGTTGAACATTTGAAAGAAGGTTACGAGACAACAACAGAATATTATAATATATTGAACATAACTTTGAGCTATTGTTTATAACTGTTATTGCATAAAATCTTAAGATTTCTTATCTTTATATATCTTAGAAATCTTAAGAGTTAATAACCTTTGTGGTTGTTGCACAACTAATATACTTCTGATTGTGTATCAAAGTATAGTTATTATCTTTTCTACTAAACTATTTGTTTAAAGTAGAGATAGTCTCTTGTCTGTGTGCTTGAGTAGTGAAGCCTCTTGCTTGTGTGCTTAAGTAGTAAAGTCTCTTTCTAGGTTGATTGAGCAGAAGTCTATTGCTAGGTTTCTTGAGCAAAATCTCTTTTTGGATTGATTGAGCAGTGAAGTCTCTTGCTAGTTTATTTGAGCAAAGTTGTAATCAGTTATATTATAGTGAAAAGCTCTTATTAAGACAAGGGGACTGAACTACTCTCAATTGAGGAGATGAACAAAGATAAACTTTTTGTGTTGCTTTGCTTATTGCTTTTGATTCATATTATTTCCACTACTATCATAGATTCTGATATCAGACTCTAAACTTTGTTCAGATTCTGAAGTTGCTTATCAGAAGCGAACCGTTTTTATTATACACAATTCAACCCCCCATGAAACTGTTCTTATCTCTGAAGCTCACCCAGAAGATGCAAACTCTGAAAAAGCCCAAGATAGTTCAGAAGTTTCTACTCAACCCAAGAAGTCATTCAAATATAAGGATTCCCATCCAGAAGATCTAATCATTCTAAATAAAAATGATCCCTTAAGAACTAGATCAACTTTCAAAGATGATTATTGTATGCTAGGATTTATTTCCTTGATGGATCCAACTTTTGTTGATGAAGCTTTATCAGATGGTGTATGGATTGTGGCTATGCAAGAATAACTAAACTAGTTCCAGATAAATGATGTTTGGGTCCTGGTTCCAAGACCAAGTCAGAAGAACATTATTGGAACAAAATGAGTGTTCAAAAACAAGCTGAATGAGCAAGGAGAAGTGGTAAGGAATAAGGCTCGACTGGTAGCTCAAGGCTACATTCAGCAGGAAGGTATAGATTTCTCTGAAACCTTTGCTCCTGTGGTAAGGTTTGTGGCAATCAAACTACTTATCTCATATGTTATTAACCATGATATTATTTTATATCAGATGGACATTAAGAGTGCCTTCCCAAATAGAGTCATTTTTGAAGAGGTGTATGTCAAACAACCCCATGAGTT
This sequence comes from Lathyrus oleraceus, assembly GCF_024323335.1. Classification (NCBI taxonomy): domain Eukaryota; kingdom Viridiplantae; phylum Streptophyta; class Magnoliopsida; order Fabales; family Fabaceae; genus Lathyrus; species Lathyrus oleraceus. Next base: position 3,881,605 of record NC_066579.1, on the reverse strand, counting down.
TGAGGACTCAGTCCATCCAGATTTCGTGTTTAAAATCAAGAAATTACTTTATGGACTCAAACAAGCTCCTAGAACTTTGTATGAGTGATTGAGTAATTTCTTGTGGGAAAATGGTTTTGAAAAGGGTCAAGTTGACACTACACTGTTTAGAAAGACTTTGAATAAGGAAATCTTAATTGTCCAAATTTATGTGGATAAAATATTGTTTGGTTCCACTAATGCCTCTATGTGCAAAGAATTTTCTAAGACTATGCATGTTGAATTCGAGATGAGCATGATAGGAGCATTGAAATTCTTCACGGGAATCCAAATCAATTAAAGCAAAGATGGAACTTACGTTCATCAGTCCAAGTACTCAAATGAGCGTTTGAAGAAGTTTAATCTTGAAGAATGCAAGATTATGAAAACTCCTATGCATACAATATGTAGTCTGAACAAGGAGGACAATAGCTCCAAGGTGGATCAGAAGCTATACAGATGTATGATCGGTTATTTTTCTTACCTCATAGATTCTAGACTAATTTATTGTTCAATGTGTGTCTATGTGCAAGGTTTCAATCAGATATTAGAGAAACTCAATTAACTATTATTAAGAGAATCTTTAGGTCTCTAAAAGGAATAATAAATATGAGAATTATTTATAAAAAATCCCTAGATTATAAGCTAGTTGGATTCTGTGATGCTAACTATGTCGAGGATAGAATTGAGAGAAAATCCACTAGTGGAAACTGTCAATTCATAGGTGAAACCTAATATCCTGGGCTAGCTAGAGACAAACAACTATGTCTCTCTCTACACTAGAAGCATAATACATATCTGTTGTTAAATGTTGCATACACCTACTCTGGATGAAATATCAACTAGAGGATTATCAGATTTGTGGAAACAATATCCCTATCTTCTATGATAATACCGCTGCTATTTATATAATAGAGAATCCAATTCAACACTCTAGAACCAAACATATTGAAATTAAACATCATTTCATTAGAGACTATGTTCAGAAGGGAGTTATAGATATTCAATTCATTGATACTGATAATCAATGGGATCACATATTTACAAAACCCTTAGCTATTAAAAGATTTGATTTTAGCAAACAAAATCTGAGCATGGTCTATATTGAAGAATAATGCTTGTTTCTGATTAGAGTATCAAATTCTGATGTTTCTTAGAAGCAACTTCAATAAGAGTCTAGGAAACTGCCTCTGATGAAAAGTGACTTCTGAAAAATAATAGATTCTGACACTCTGGAAGTGGATTATTTGCTGATAGAATTTACATATCTGATAATTATCTTGCACAATGGCTGTTTGGGTAAAGACTGTTGAGTAATGATGTGAAACCTTTTTGATTCTGAGAATATGCTCCTTTGTAATCACCTCCTGGTTTCTTACTTGTTTCTTACTTGTTTTTTAGTGTTTTGTTTCCTAAAGATTATCTTTGAATGGTCTTAAAGCAACGACAATTGTCTCTCATCTTTCTGACAAATCATTGTCTATATGTTTGGAAACATCCTTCAGCTTATTTTATTTTGTTTTCTACCTTCTTTATTTTCAAGTTATTTCCAATCTAAGATGGTCTCTATATCTAATCTTGGAATGGGAAACCATTTCGTAGTAGTCATTGAAGGACCTGGTGATTTTGAAGAGATGATGACTCATGGCTTTGATTTTCATAGCACTGTCTCTCAGAATGATTGAGATAATTTCTTTAATATGCTTTATGGTCATAGTTACCATAACCTAATCAAGGAATTATGGGTAAATGCATCCATCAAAGAACTAAATCAAGAATATACTATTCTTTCCGTTGTATCTAGTGTTCCTATCACTATCATCCACATCTCTATTACTAATACAATAAACTGTGAGGATAAAGTTGTGGTTCTAGATATGCTCTTTTGGGAATCTTATTTGTCACCTCATCTTATCTTTGATGATCTATCTGACCTATATAAAGTATCTAATCTTAACTCCAAGGCATTAGTCTGATATCAAATTTTGATCTGAAACCTTTTGCCAAAGAATAAGAATCTGGACTCCTTAGATATTGATGAAAAATCTTTTCTGCTTCTTCTCAACTCAGATTTGAAGATCAACCTTCCACAAGTTATGTTTGATTATCTGAAAAGGAATCTGACATCCTTTCACGAGGGAAAGTCACATTTCATTCCCTATGGAAGGGTTCTTTCTGAACTCTTCATTCAATAAGGAGTTGAGAAAACTATGGTTGAGGTTTCTTCACAAATATGGGGTGACAAGTTGAAGCTAACAGAAGCTTTGAAAGCTGTTGACCCATTTGAGGTTAATGTGGAGTCAGTGGATGGATCTTTATCTGTTTAGTTGTTATGATTGTCTTTATGTACTGTTTATGTTCTGTAACTTATATGTTTTTAAGGAAAGGTTCTTTATTTGTGTTTATTCTTTGTGATGCTTTCTATGTTTTGTATTTATTGTCTTTCTTACTGACTAATTGAAAAACATTACCATTATTAAAGGATTTCAAAGAAAGGTTGTGACTATTGGAAAAAGATGTAAATTTCATTCATAATACATTATATGATCTGATCCTAAAAACAATTACATAATTTTTTCAAATTTGATCATTTCACTTCTTCTCTTTCTCTATGAGAGTTTTTAGATCTGCATCATGAATCTTGCCCTCTTCAGAGACTCCATCATACATGCCTTCTTCTTCCGTAGTTGTGAATCTCTGATTATTTGCTAATTCCTCAACCACCTTCTTCTTCTTCTTCTTGCTTCCCTTATCATCAAATTATGTATCTCTTTTGTAAAATCTCTCTTGTCTGCCTTGAATGTCTTTCTTTTGTCTATTCTTGTGTCTATAAAGAGAAACCTTAGAGTTACGTGTCTTGGTTACATCCGATCTTATAGAGGTATGTTTAAGACAAACCTTTTCTATTTTGAAGACTGTGTTCTTTGAGTCTTGTGCCTATTTGATTACTATTCCTTGAAAAACCATATTGCCAAGGTCTTATTTTGACCATCTTAAAATTTGTGGTACAAATGCTTATCAGTCATCAGTTTCTATATTTATTATCTTTTTGTTGATGACGAAAGGGGGAGAAATTCATGAGAGTATTTAAGAGGATAAAAGTATTTTTGAATGCTTTTATTTACTTGTATACTAATTATTTTGATATTTCTTTCCATCTGAACATTATTATATCAAAATAAATTTAATTAACTTGGATAGGATTTAGGAGATGCTTACAAAACTCAATATTTGGAATATTAGATTTAGAGAGAGCTTACAAACCCAAGACTATGATGTTGTCAAGTTAATTAAACGAACTTAAGAACATTATTTTAAGATTTAAGTACGTCTCACCACCTTATACAAGGCTGTCTATTTAAAAAATGATAAAGTGCAAATAAGTAAGGCCAAAATTTTGGCTTATCATGTTTCAGTTCACAAATGCACCTAATACTAAACTGATACTTAAAAAAAATTCTTCATGTCATTGAGATAACGAGGAAGTTCTTGTCTGTTTTCAAAGTTTACCGAAGACAATGCTGTCAATTTTTAGTTCCACGCTAACGAGGAACTTCTTGTTTGTCTTCGTGTCCCTAATCTCATGTTTCTAATCAAGTTATTCTTGAAAGAGTTTTGATGCTAATAATGGCTTGTATTTCTTCCCTCATATTCTGTTGGAACTTTCAAGTTCATATGGCTTAGTTTCCCTTGTTTATCGTAATATGGTTTAGGTGGCTGTGCATCATTTGATGATATGTCTCTTTGGCATTACACGATAGGCCATGTTAATTTTCAAATAGTCAAACATGTCCATCATATGTGTGATTTTGAAATTCGCAATAAAAATACACCTAGATTTGTTGCTCGTGTAGTTTCCGAAAGTCACATAAAATTTAGTCTTTTTCTTCTACTAATACCTATAATGCATTGTTTGATCTTTTAGGCTCTGCACGCTTTACTTCCAAAAGTGGTTATTAGTATTATATAGTTTTGTTGATGCTTGCAACTACACTTTTGTAACTTATTGAATTTTGAACCAAATATAATGACGATGAATAAGAGGTTCATCCTAGAATAACTCTCTAACACCTAATTATAGAACTACTACTTATATGCAGGGAAGAATTCTTATATTTGGTTCGGAGCAAAGCCAAGGGTGACTCTCACAAAACCTGAGCAAATAAAAGATGTATTGAACAAGATCTCTGAATTCCCAAGGAGAAATAATAAAATTTTCAAGTCACTAGTTAGTGGTCTAGCTAGCCTTGAAGGAGAAAAGTGGAGCAAGCATAGAAGGCTAATCAACCCTGCTTTCCAAATAGAAAAACTAAAGGTATCTCAACGTGTGTGCGCGTGGAAGTTAGAAACAAATCTGTGTTATTTTCAAGTCACTATATGCTTTGAAATATGCATATCAGTTTTTCATATTACATTTTTTTCATGATTACACTACAGATTATGACACCATCTTTCTTGAAAAGTTGCAACGATCTGATAAGCAAATGGGAGGAATTGTTGTCTTCAAATGAATCGTGTGAGATAGACATATGGCCTTCTCTTCAAAACTTGGCTAGTGATGCTATTTCTCGAACCGCGTTTGGAAGTAGTTATGAAGAAGGAAAAAGAATATTTCAACTTCAAAGAGAGCTAGCTGAACTTATAATGAAAGATATAGTGAAATCTTTCATTCCTTTGTGGAGGTATAGTGAAACCTTTTCATATCATTCACTTACTTAGTTGGTCTTTTTTTATTTTTTCTAAGCTTTATTTCAACATTTATGTTTATAGGTTTGTACCTACTAGTGTCCATAGAAATATGGAGAAAATTGACAGAGATATACAATCTTCTCTTAAAGATATCATTAACAAGAGAGAGAAAGCACTGGGTGAATCTACTACAAATGATTTATTGAGTATTCTTCTGGAGTCAAATGACAAGGAAATTGGAGAAAATACACACAACAAGAATGTAGGACTGACTCTTGATGATGTAGTGGATGAATGCAAATTGTTCTACTTTGCAGGACAAGAGACTACTTCAGTTTTACTTGTTTGGACAATGATATTATTGAGTAGGTACCCTAATTGGCAACAACGTGCAAGAGAGGAGGTGTTACAAATCTTTGGAAACAAAAATCCAGATTTTGATGGCCTAAATAATTTGAAGATCGTAAGTAATTATTATTATTATTATTATTATTATTATTATTTATTATTATTATTATTAACTAAGAATATTTTTTGTGACAGGTTACCATGATTTTATTTGAGGTTCTTAGGTTATATCCTCCTGTAGTTGGCCTTGTTCGACAGATTGAGAAAGATGTTAAACTTGAAAACTTAATATTACCCGCTGGAGTGGAAGTTTTCTTACCAATTCTTTTTCTTCATCATGATTGCGAACTCTGGGGAGATGACGCTAAGGAATTCAATCCTGAAAGATTTTCTGAAGGTGTTTTGAAAGCAACGAATGGAAGATATTCATTTTTTCCATTTGGAGGGGGTCCTAGAATTTGCATTGGACAAAACTTTGCAATGATGGAAGCAAAGATGGGAATAGCAACGATTTTGCAACATTTCTCATTTGAACTTTCACCAACCTATGCTCATGCTCCATCCACCATGATTACTCTTCAACCACAGTATGGTGCTCAAATTGTTATACGTAAAGTGGAGACATAAAAACTGAATCATAGTACGATGAGGAAGTGTGAATTCTATTATCTAGTAAGAATGTTCACAAATGTCATATTGTAATTTTAAATTACGAGGCATCTTGTTTTCTTTCCCATAAATATAAATAGAAACTTTTTAGATTATATTTCATAAATATATTACTATGTCTCGAAGAAAGTTGGATGAAGAAGGTGTCTAATGTTAGGGAGGAGGTGATAAAGTACTTCTCTAATAAGTTTATGAAATTCTTTTTGATAAGCCCACTCTAGATAGGTTTGGGATTTCATCTATCCCTTTCAAAGATAGTCATGTGTTTTCATCTCAATTTCATTTCACAAAGATAGATTTAGTGATGGCTCAATGTATTGGAAATAAGACCTGAACTTTTATGGATTCAATTGAAGCTTTTTAAAAAAGTTATGGCATCTTCTCACGGTTGATGTGGGGATCATCATTAATATATTTTTTGCTACCATCCTTCCCTTGAAAGTTAACCTCTTATAGTGTTGCCCTTATTCTAAAGTCAAATTCCCTACCCACCTAGGAGACGTCCGACCTATCTCTTTGTTCGGGTCCTGGTAAAAATCGATGGCGAGGGACTTGGTTTCTAAATCATCTTCGGTTCGATAAACTTATCTCTTTGAACCAACCAACCTGCATCAAATAAAGACAATTGACTATTGGGATGGTTGCGATGAATCAAACGATTGATCTCATTCTTTTTCAAATTATTAAATGCTACCATGACAATGTGTTGTTAGCTACCTCTTATGTTGGAATTAGATTTAAATAAGTATACACTTATTTATTCCTTTTAGTCACGAGCTTTAATATATTTTAGTTAGTCAATGAATATCGATGTTTATTCTTACTCTTTGTTCCTATCTGAACCAAGGCAAAGATGGAATCAGTCTATCAATCTAACTACCCATGTAACTAGATCACGGTTGGTTAAAATTGATCTCGTCTCCAAAAGAGAGAACCATGTAAGAATAAAAGAAAAATATATTCAGCTCCAAAGTAATTGATTCAACTGTTGTCTGTAGCAATATATTCAACTTCTGCAGTGGATAAAGATACATAATTTTTTTTCTTGCTAAACCATGAAATCAGGTTGTTTCCTAGGAAGAAACATCCATCATAGACGCTCTTACTATCCTTAGCATTTCCTGACCAATCACTATCACAATATCAAACTATAATGTCATTAGTCTCATGATAATACAGAATGCCATAATCACTTGTACCATTTATGTACTTGATGGTCCTTTTATCTTGAGTGAGATGACTAACTTTTGGCTTGGCTTGATAATGAGCACAAACACCTTGCGAGGAAGTGATTATGAGAGACTTGTTGTGAGGTATAAAAGGCTTCCAATCATGCTTCTATAAAGACTCTGATCCACATATGTTCCCTGATCATCCTTAGGCTGCTTGACGTGAGTTATAGATGGTGTATGCTTGTGTCTTGCACTTTAAGCCAAAATTTCTTAAGAATATTCTTGGAATATATACTATGGGATACAAATATTCATTCTTTTATTTGATGACTTGGAATCCAAGGAAGTAACTGAGTTCACCTACCAATGTCATTTCAAATTCAGACTTTATTTGTTGAACATAATGATCCACCATATTTCTTGATATTCCGCCAAAGACAATTTTATCCACATAAATTTGGGCAATCATAAGTTTTCCTTCTTCCTTCTTGATAAAAAGAGTATTGTAAATACCTCATATGTTATAGCCATTTGTAGTGAGGAATTCAGTGAGCCTTTCATACTAAGCTCTTGGAGCTTGTTTCAACCCATATAATGCTTTATTCAGCTTGTAGACATGTTGTGGCGTATTGGTATCAATGAATAGTTTGGGTTGTTCAACATATACTTCTTCATTTAAGAACTCATTTAGGAAATCACTTTTGACATCCATTTGAGATAGCTTGAATCTTAGAAGAGATGATATTCCCAACAGAATTATGATAGATTCAAGACGTTCCATAGGAGCAAATGTCTCATCAAAGTCAATACCCGCCACTTGAGTGTACCCTTGAGAAACTAGACGAGCTTTATTCCTAGTTACATTACCATTTTCATCGGACTCTATATCCATTTGGTTCCTACAATGTTAACTGAGTTAGGTAATGCAATGTTGATCAAGGAATGTCCATCATCTCTTCTTATGGTTAAAACATCACCGATACTGTTAGTCATTAGAGCGGTGTCATCCGCAAACTTTACTTTGTTCTTCATGGCACGATTAATTTTTACAAACTAATTTTTTCTTCCCGTCATATGAGTTGAACAACCTGAGTCCAAATACCACTCCTCACTGAATTGAACTCATTTGATACTCATTATAACATCTTCCTCTTCACGCAATTGTTCAATCGTATCATCCAACCGGCCACAACTCAATTTTTTAACATTCTTTGAGCTGTTGCAAATGTTGTCCCGCATCTTTTTGCTTCTATAATTCTCTTCCATGATCATGAACAATAGTGTTATATCTTCACCAAACTCATCTTTTTCAACCTTGGCTTCATCCTCTTGAGATTCCTTCTTGTTGGCATTGCATTCTTTCGCAAAATGATTGAACCGTTGACACTTGTAGCACTGCTATTTGCTTTTGTCAAATCTCTTTCTTTCACCTCTAAAGTTTCCAAGACCACCATGTTTATTATATCTTCTCTCACCCCTTTGACAAGTCAAGTTCTTTGAATTTTGGGACTCTTTTCCACAAAAATTCTGAAAATTCCCTTTGTTTTTCATGGGCCATTTTCCTTTCGATATCTTGTCCTTCTCATTGAAATGAGCTTGCAAAATACTCTCCACATTTTCCTTATCATTGTTCCTCCCCCTCATCCTTTTCTCATGAGCCTTAAGAGAACTTTACAGCTCCTCTTTGCTCATCGTTGCAAGATCCTTTGAATCCTCAATCTCCACAACTATGTTATCGAATCTTGGTGTTAAAGAATGCAAGATCTTAGCAGTAACATACTGCTCCATAATAGCTTCTCCACATGCCTTCACTTGGTTCACCAACCGAGTTATTCTCGTTGTAAAATCATTGATTGTCTCCATTTCCTCCATTTAAATCAATTCTATTTGTAGTTTGTGAGTTTGTAACCTCACCACCTTCACCTTGTCAGCCTCTGCATAAGCTTTCTCTAAGATCTCCCAAGCTTTCTTCGATGAACCTCAATCACCAACTTTCTAAAAGTTTTCGCCATCAACACATTGATAAATCAAGAACACCGTTCTGTAATCCTTTTTCTTCTCTCCTTTAGGCGTTGCTTGCCGCACTTCAGTAGCATTCTGAACAAAAGGAGTAACACCATTCTTGATCACCTCAAGAACATCTTGGTAACCAAACAACACCTTCATTTGCTTGAACCACTTCTTGTAGTTGTTCGCATCAAGAATGGGTAAATTTGCATGGATTCTTTCATTAGAAATTGAATTCATGTTTCACACTAGGTGTTTATGGATCTGAACTAGACTCTTGATGCCAAATGTTATAACAAACAACCACAAGATTGGTGAAACATTGGTAGAGAAATTTTGGATGTGGAGAGTGAAAGAGGATAATTGAGAGAGAGAGAGAGAGAGAGAGAATTGAGGGTAAGATGTTATACAATTTGACCAAGTATAATAACAGAAAATACAAAAACTCGGGCTTGTAACCGGTTACACCATAATGTGTAACCGATTACACCTGGCACTGAAAAACTAAGAAACTAATTTAGCTTCAGTGGTAACCGGTTACACCATTTCTGGTAACCGGTTACACCCACGAAAAACACATTTTTCTTCTACTGGAAAGCATCCCAGGTGATGCTGTAATCGGTTACGCACTCATGGTAACTGGTTACAACACTTGAATTACTTCAACGAACTTCAATAAATTTCTCTTCACTAAGATAGGTTTCGTGGTGGCTCAATGTATTGAAAATAAGAGCCCGAACTCGGATGAATTCAATTTATTCTTCTTCAAAAAGTGATGTCATCTTCTCGAGACTGGTATGGGGATCATTGTTGATCTGTTTTTCACCTATCATCATTCCCTTACAAATTCATCTCAAATATTGTCTCCCTTATTCTGAAGTACAACTTCGTTACTCACTTATGAGACTTTTGACTTATCTCTCTATTCGGGGTCGCAGTAAAAAACTAATGGCAAGGGACATGGTGGATAAATTGTCTTTGGTTACGAATAAACTTATCTCTTTGAATCAACCAACTTTCATCAAAGGAAGAAAATTGGATGATGGGGTGGTTGTGGTGAATGAACCGATTAATCTCATTTAATTTCAAATTATTCAATGCTACCATGAGAATGTGTTGCTAGCTACCTCTTGCGTTAGAATTATATGTAATTAACTACAATCTTATATACTCCTTTTGGTTATGGAGTTGTATATATTTTATTTAGTCATGAATATTGGTGTTTATTCTTTCTCTTTTTTACTATCTGAACCAAGGAAGAGGTGAAATCATTCATAACTATTCATGGAATTGGATCTCACTTTGTTGAAACGGGTATCGTCACCACATGAAAGAAATCATGTGAGCCTAAAGGGAAAAGATATTTATGATAAGAATGAGACCAGAGACGTCATAAATATGTCATCAAGCCATAGGTTATGGGGCATGGAGAGCATACACGAACCTTCCCTAAAAAACACTGGATCCAAACATAAAATGAAGTATTTGTTGGACATGTGACTCCATTCACACGGGGAGACATTATGGAGTTTTGAAAAAGTTTGGTTGAAAACAAAATCAATTGGAAAATCAGAGTTTCAAAACATTTGGAAACCAAACAAGTAAATAAGAATATGAAACCAAAGGAAAGAAAATAACATAAAGAGATAAGGGATATAGAGAAACACTCGATATTTATAATGGTTCGACCTTAATTGACCTACTTTTGTCCCCATGAAATATTATTTAGAGTATCCAATAAACTTGAGAGGTTTTAGAAGTACGGGGCCATGAACCTCCTTATACAAGGAAATGGCGTTTTAAGGCTAACTTCTGACCAAAAAAGAACAAAGTTAACCAAACAGAGATTTTCCACAGGCTGATCTCAAACCAAGATGGAGTTTTTAGTTGGCTATCTTCCAAACCAAAATGGAGTTTTGAGTTTGATATCTTCCAAATCGAGTCAAGGTTTTACATGGGCTAACCATGAACTAAAAAGATATTTTACACTAGCTAATCTTGTACCAATTGAGCTTTTATACCAGGATGAACTCAGGAACCAATGCGAGATTTTACAAAGGCTAATATCAAAGCGATGGAGCTTTTAACCGGGTTGAGCTCAAGAAATATATTGGGAATATTAATGGTTGATCTATACTAAACAAAAGAGATCTTTCTTCTTGGTGAAACTCTCGAACCAAACTAAAACTTCCTAAGATAATCCCCCCAAGACAAACAAGTGGTTTTGTTGGTTTGGCTCACAACCAAACAACTTATTGTAGAAGAAATATTTACTCAAGAGATAATACATTCTTGGTAAATTACAATTAATCCATTTTATCTAATAATGATCCTCACTTAGACACAAGAATACTCTCGAAGCATATATGTGAGAAAAATGAGAGATTTTATGAAAATGAGAGAGAAGTGAAAGTGAGATCAAAGCTCATTTTGTGGATGAAATAAAATGATAGATAAACTCTATATTTATAGGACAAATTATGATTTAAAGATGGAAATAATCAATCGGAGAAATCAGTGACATAGTGTTTACCATTAATTTCTGACAAACAACCGCTAGTCTTCCAATATTATTAATCTTGGTAACTTACAGGATCGACTAGATTGATCCTAGGACATGTGTCTCAGGAACTAGTGTTATGGTGATTTGATTCATGATTAAGTTTGTTTCTGGTTTATGAATGGTAGTTAAGGTTCTTTATCTAGCGTTAATGGTACGGAGAAAAAGGTGCTTCGACAATAAACTCTTAAATGAAATCTAAAGGCTTATGACTTTAAAGATGAAGGATAAATGGCAGTAATTCTGAAAAAAGGGTTTTTTTAAAGATAACAAAGGCAATTGGCAAAAGTAAAGATAAATAACTTGAAGTAAAAGGTTTTGAGTTTGAAAAGATGCTGGAAATAAAGGTTTGACGAAATGTAAATGTAAAGGTAAAAGCAATGATGAAAGACTTTGAAGACAAATGCAATTCGACAGAAGGCTTAAATGGAAATAAAGACAATAAATGATTTAATTTGAGTAATTTGCATTAAAAAGATAACATGAAATGTAATCATGGTGTTCTTCATACATACATTTTCAGCAAAGACTCGTTTCTCTCGCTCCAGTACTTTGAGTATTTTTAGTGAATTTTGTATATCAGTTTGAACACACCAAATCTAAAAACTAAGACTCCTATTTATAACAATTCGACCCTAACGGTCTCTACACAGATGATTGCCACGTTCAACATTTTCAAACACTGCGTGTCTCAGATGCTTCCACGCGTTCGCCTGATGAAACCACTTCGTTTGAATTTCAAATTCTTCCCGCTCGAAGCTTCGAATCTACCAAACGCCGCTGTCGAAGAGAACTTGTGGAAACCCAAAAATCTTCTAAGTCTTAAGCTTCGACAGAAAGGTCCTTTCTCCCAAGAAAAGGATTTAACAAATAGTTCGATGAAGCCATTTTTACATTATTCTCCAAAACATAATATTTCCAAAGAACTTCAACCTAATTGTCGAAATCTCCAGCTAACAAATTGCCCCCAATAAATGTCTATATCGAATCAATACAGAAATGGGCATTTTTTGTAATCACCAGATTTCGACCAGAGACCTTTCATAGACCCAAAAGTCCGTAACTGTCAGTTAATCATGACTTACTTTTTCAAAACGTCTCATCAAGACGTGCGTGCAGTTATTATCATCATGAATTTCAACTTCCAAGAAGAATGAACAGTAATCCCTGCACCTTCTTCACAGAAAAACCACCACGTGTCCCACTACCTTTGCAATGTGTAACCAGCCAACTCGTAGGTAAATACTATAAAAACCCATTGCCACTTCCTTTTTCATTTTCTACGAAAATTTTCATCTTTAACCTAAGTTCATCTCCAAACTTCTCTGAAATGTTTCTTCTTCTTCAAAAACCCTAATCTTTCAAAAAACCTCAAAAACCCATAAAAATGTCTTCTGATAAACAGCAAAAGAAATCAAATAACATTAAAGGCGCTAGTTCTTGAAATAGTTCTGCTTCTCAAAACATTCCAACAAGCAAAATCATAACTGTTGGGAATCAAGAGTACATTACTCCTCAAAAACTCATCAATGAACAGAAAGCAATATATGCTTCCCAGGTAATGATTCCCTCTTTACTATCTGGAAATACTTTAGGATTTTTAGGCCCATTAGTTCCTGAAGGACATTTAGAGAAATGCGCAATGTTTTTTCCTTGTTATCACACTACAAAACCCATAGCAAACAAAACTGTTTCTTCTAGAAATGCTGAAGATTCAGTCCAAAGAGAGGCTTTTCAACTATATTATATCACTGATAGTTTCAGACCCTTTCGTTCTTGTCCAACTTTAGACAAATCTTATTTAGCTTGGTTGACGAAAGTTGAGAAAAAGAAAGCTCCATTTTGGAAAGAATTGGGCATTTTCGACCTAATTCAGATGTCAAAACTAGGGTTTAGCTACTGCCAACCTTTGTTACTATCCAGTATGTATTTCTGGGATAGTACGTATAATACCTTTCATCTCCCATGTGGAATGGTAACTCCTACGCTCTTCGACGTAGCGTCCATTTCTGGACTCCCTCCGACAGGAGAGACTTTCGACCCCTATCAAGACTGCAAAAACTTAATTGACTTTAACGTAAAGAATGCTTCGTTCAACACTTATATCAGTTTATATCATGCTGATGGGGAAGAAGTTTCCGACGTAGAACACATAACGTTCTTGGGTCTGTGGTTATCCAAGTTTTTCTTCTGCTGTAAACCTCTGCAAGTTGCAAAGAGATTTCTAACACTTGTTAATCAATTGCACGCTGGTCGAAAGGTGTGTCTAAGTGAACTTCTATTGGCTAGCTTGTATGAGAGTCTAGGGTCTGCTAGTGCCAAGTTGAAGGAGTATAAAGCTGGTACAAACTTATTACTATCTGGGCCTTATTGGCTTCTTCAATTGTGGCTCAATGCCACCTTCGAACCCTCTCTGCCAACACATGGAAAAGTTTATGACAATGCCCCAAAGATAGTAAATCGAAACATTGAAGGCACCATACTCCTTCAGTTGACTCCAGTTGATGATGTTGACAATCTGAAAACTTCCCTTACCAAACATATCCTGATGTTCTCGAAGCGTCACAATTTCTCTCCTTCGATGGCTCCATTTGCCAGTCGAACCCATGGTCCTTCCTGGTTCACTACTTCGCTTGAAAATGCTGTTAAGGACGCCAACATAGAGATCGAAGATATATGGCGTGCATTTCTTTTCCCAAGGCTGCTTGTTTCAAGGATCTTGCCAGTAAAGAGCCATGTTTGCTTGTTGGCTTACCAACCTAATTTTGTCTCTCGATAATTTGGGGTGTGTCAACTCATTCCTGTCTCTCTATTCAATTGAAAGCGTGAGATATGCTGTGCAAGGACTGATTGGAGCGCTCGAGACATCGCAACACACAAGGGATTCCATGCAAATTTTGATGAATTTCAATTAATAGCATACCAACCATCATTCCACTCTACCAATGAGTTCGCCACTTGGTGGACAGATTTCTATTCCAAGAACATGTTTACTACTGCTGAAATCAAGGAATGTCTAACGAAAGCCTTTTCATCTTTGCAGGAAAATGTCTACAAGGGTAAGCTTACAGATTCTGAAGAAATCCAAGCATTCCAAAAGTACTTTGAAACTGTCTATAACCCAATGGAACTTGTTCAAACCGTCTGTTACGAAGCGCCAATTTTAAAAGAGAAATTTGAAAAACAAATTGCCAAAAACAAATTTCCCAAAGCTGTAAAACCTGAATTTAAATATGATTTGGCCTTTGAGTGTGAACCACCCAAATTTCCAAATTTACCCAGTGCAGACTTTGCTTTGTCATTCTTTCCCCCTTACCCATATTGGTTCACATGTGGGAACATTTTTAATGAACTGAAAAATGACCAACAAAGACCTGCTAAAAGGGTAGTTGCAACCAAACATACCTTAGACATTTTCAAAGGCTTCCTTCACTTTAACTTGGATGTAGTGAGAATTACCTCCTCGACATGTGAAGGTGTGGAATGTTTGGATTTCTTGGTTTTACAACTCCTTTTCGTCTTTGGCTAATCCTTTAAACATTGCATGTTTCGACTAACTCACATTCTTCTTTAGCTGTTGAAAGGAAGGTGGTGAAGAAAGAGAAGCCTGTGGCGAAAGCTAGTTCGAATACTGCTTCTAAGCCAACTACCTCTTCGAGCCATGGAGATCCTTCTGCCAAGGATGCTGCTCCAGAAAAAACAAAGAAGAGTTCAAAGGTATTACATAAAATAACTTCTTTGTCTCTTTCGTATTTTCCTAACTGTTTATAATTTTCCTTCCTTCAGGGTAGTGGCAAGCCTCCTCTAATGCTAAAGAAAAGAAAAGTCCCAACTGAAAATGTAATCCTTGTCGAAGATGATGAAGAAGAAACTCCTCCCACTCCACTTAAGAAGAAACAGAAAAAGAATAAGGCAACAATTGCCTCTTACCAAACAACTAAACAACAACGTGTCGAAATCAAGATTCTCCCTCCTCCCTCAAAGGAAACTGAATCTCAGCCCTCTGGCGGCGTAGTGCTGGAGCACATTTGGAGTAATGCTTCCGACCCTGAGGCTCAACAGGTGAACTTTTATCCGGAATCTTTTATCTTTCAATAAAATTCTTTTTTATTCTAACACTTTGTTTTCAGGAAAAACCTGCTACTCCCCTAATCTCTACTGCCAATTAGAGTGATCCTTCTGTCGCATCCGCGAAAACAACCGGCGGGAAAAGCAAAACAAACAGAGCCGCCACCGTGCGTTATTTATCCCAAAAGAGGGAAAGGAAACGCTCGAAGTAAACCTAGAAACGACATGGTCTCGCGACCAGAGAGAGATGGGATCGGGAGTCGGTTATGCGAAGGGAATGTATTAGCACCCCTACGCATCCGTCGTACTAGACGGGATCCACGCTCAGAAAGATAGGATAAGGTTGCTAAAAACAGCTCAGACATCACACAAGGCTGGTGTCATACGGTGAACTGACTTTGATGTATTTTTGCTTTGGAAAGCAAGTGTCGCGGATAGCAAGAGTCGCCACCGACTTTTCTTTTATCCCATAAGGAAAGATGGAAAAGAACAGGAAAGACCTCAATTAGATTTTGGGTTCGGGAGGTACATTATACAAAGGGAAGGTGTTAGCACCCTTTGTATCCATGGTTATCCATGGGCTCTTAATTGCTTGATCACTTATGTTATTTTTTTTTGTCTGAAAAAGTGTTTGTGAATTGTTTAAAAAATGTTTTGAAAAGAGAATTTAACTTTGTAATGATTCTTGTATGAATGTATATAAAGTGGTTATCTCGTTTAGTTTTGAAAGTTGTTTAGAAAAATATAACTCGGTAATGGTTCTAGTATGAATGTATACCAAGTGGTGATTTTCTAAAAGATGTTTTGAAAGGTGTGGGGTGTGAAAAAATGTTTTAGGTTGTGAGTCAGCAATTAAGGGTTATACCTACCCAAGGCCTTTATGGGCATTTCCTATCCTTATGAGGGTAAAACTGTCCTTACTATTGAGAAGTAAGTAGTTTTATCCTTTGGATGTAAAAGGGTCATCGTAGGGTCATCGATTGGTCATTAAAGGCAACATTTGTAAGGATACCTTAGCATTCGAAGGGACGATCATCATTTAACCGTAGGCTACAACGAAGGGTCACCGAGGGACAAAAATCATATATTCGAAGGCAACATCCGAGGGACTATGATTTATGATGATTTAACCGAAGGGTCTTCGCTAGGTGTATCCCCACATTCGCGGGACATGACCATAATACCGTAATATCGTAAGGCAACAAAGAGAGGTCCAAGATCACATATTCAAAGGCAATATTTTACAATCGATTAGGTAGTTGTAATCAATTAGGTAATCAGGTCCATATTAATTAAGTAATTAGGATGTATCTCCACATTAAAATCAATTAAGTAAATAGGATGAATCTCCACAAGGGTATCCCACAAATAAAGTGGGATACCTAGCAAGCTACCCTCCTCGGGAGTATGTGAGTCCTTACAATATTCAGCAAACAGGTCAGAATACCAAATGGGGGTGCAATCGAGGATTACACCGCAAAAGAAACACAGCAGTAGGAATGTCAGGCAAAATAACGCATGATTAAAATAGAACAGATCAGATAAGCATAGAACAGAACAACGAAAATATTAGCGACTGTCACGTTCGCCTCTGCCTCGCCTAGCGAAGGCTTAGCGAATACTCGCTACATGCTCGCTTAGCGATGTGCTAGCGAGCGGCTGCGGGTTTTGAATTTCAGAACAGTACGATCTCAGCATGCTGCATGCTCTATGGCATTCAATTACAGAAATAACATGGTCAAACATTAAGGATATTCAGACACATTTAAACTCACATGCAAACTCTAATTACATATCCAGAAATTCAATCATGATGCATTATGTATTAAGAGATTACAGATTGGAAGCATAAAACAGTAGTGATGCGCAAACCTGTTTGCAATTGAATTGCAACGTTGAATTGGCAGATCACCTTTGGTATCGGATTGAGTTGGGCGGAGGTAACCTTTGTGCAGATGGGTTGCCTTCAGGGTTTCCTTTAGGGTTGCTCTGAATTCTCTTGGTTAGCCTCCAAGGTTTGATTGCTAGGGTTCCAGTTCGTCCCCTTCTGCTCCCTCTTTCTGACTAAAATGCTGGTATTTATAATGGTTTGTTGTGACCTATTGGGCTCAGAATAAAGCCCAGAATTTTCTGGTATTCGCAAGCTTCGCTAGGCGAGTATTGTAGCGAAAGGTTCGCTAGGCGAAGGAGTTGCTCGCCTAGCGAGCATGCCAGTTTGGGCCATTTTCTGGATTGGGCCATCTGTGAGATGGGTCTTGGTTCCTTTACGGTCAATGTCTTGAAAATAAGTTGGAGTGCCTTGAAAAATGCCTTGTAATATTAACGGGCAAATTTTGGGGTATGACAGTTGCCCCTGTTCAATTTTGTTGAACCGAGAGAATTAGGATGGTATGTATGCCATTCGTGGTCTGGAGGTGGAAGATTATTGAACACTTAGAATGCCCCAAAATTTTCACTTGTTAATCAACAGTTTGTCTTGATGGAGATGGGCTTAAAGATGCCATCCAGGAAGTTCGATGATGAGAGCTTTAGAGTGCGTCGTACATTAGACGATATCTGAAGACATGGGTGTCATACCGGGTCATACGCTAGACCGTATAGTGAGTCATCCATTAGGCTGTCGACTTCGCCGGGGAGTCAGAGTGTGTTATACGTTGCTGGGGATAAGAGATCAGAATGGATCATACGCTAGACCGTATCTGAATAGCAAAGTGAGTTGTTCATTAGACGGATGACTTCGCTGGGGAGGAAAGATCAGAATGGATCGTACGCTAGATCGTATCTAAGTTGCGGAATGAGCCGTACGTTAGGCTGTATCTGACGAAGGTAGAATCAGAATGGATCATACGCTAGATCGTATCTGAGTTGCAGAATGAGCCGTACGTTAGGCTGTATCTGACGAAGGTAGAATCAGAATGGATCGTACGCTAGATCGTATCTGAGTTGCAGAATGAGCCGTACGTTAGGCTGTTTCTGAAGAAGAAAGTAGTCGTACGCTAGACTACACCCCGGAATGTACCGTACGCTGGGCAACATCTGAGGATTTGAAGGTCCAACTGGGTCGTACATTAGACCGTACTGGAGTAGTTGAAGGTCAGAATGGATCGTACGTTAGATCGTATCTGAGTTGAAGGAGTCATATGTTGAGCTGAATCAGAATGAACCGTACGCTAGGCTATATCTGATAGTATTTGTATATGCTGTATTTGCAATGAATATCTGGGGTGGGCTTAAAGATGCCACTATTGGGAGGATATCAGATTGCTTGTCAGAATGAATGTTCATATGGATTATATCTTGAATGTAATTGATAAAGATGTCCGTCAAAACGGACCTTTGTTTTGACTGTATCAGGAGGATCATTAACCTGAAAAATAAAGTTAGCTTCATGCCATGTCATGATGCATGAGATATTTTATGCTTATGAAATCAATGCGAACAATGTATGCATGTGGATGCTGTGAAATGATGTAATGAATGAATTATGCGTCTGAAAAGTTTTTTTTTTTTTTTTTTTTTTTTTTTTTTTTTTTTGCGACTCCCCGGGGAAAATAAATCCCCATCTTCTGGTTGGAGATGCTTGTATTGATGACCCTTTCTTGGCTGGGGATACTTGATTTCTGTCTGGTGGTAGAGATATTCAACAGAGTCTGGCTGGGGGATGGAGGAGGTGATCCGTCTGTCTAGCGATGCCAACCTCTTTTGGGAAATAGCTGTCTTTGTTGGGGAATGGAATTAGCAATCGGATTCATTGGAACGCATGGTTAGACCTTCTCCTCGATCCTGAAGTCTTTCGTAATTGCTTTTTCCGTTTTATGCATGTATTTTTGATAAACATCGATCATATTCAAATGCACATATTAACTCAAATTAAATCAATGGACGTTTACGCAAACAAAACAGAAAAAGTAAAACAAAAGCATCTTTTTGGAAATAAAATTGTATTGAGTTTGAAAGAGGGCCTATAAACAGGCAATTTGTGTACAAAGAGACAGAAATCCTAGTAAGAGGAAATTATCGAGAACATAAAGAAAAAGCTATGAAGGAAAAGTCCTATCGATTTTAATTCTGCTACTGTCATTATGTCTTCAAGCATCTCATCTCCTGCTGTCGGATAGAAGTGATTGGCTTGTTCAGTCCCTTGAACTTGGATGAAGCTGTCTGAGAACGGGACATAGTCATACGCTTTTAATCCCTAATTTTTGCCTGGACCGCCTTTTCAGGTTTTCAGTCCACCAGGATACCCCTTTTTGCCCAAGCCGCCTTTTCAGGTTTTCGACTCGTCGGGTGTACATTTTTATATGTTTATCCCTAATTTTTTCCCGAACCTTTTTGGTTCGCCGGGATGCCCTTACTTTTGCCTAGGTACGTCGACCTAGCGGGTCTCTTTTATGCGTAGTATTTTTTGACTATGTCTGCGTTCACGGGATGTGGGAAGTCTTCGCCGTCCATCGTAGCAAGTATCATGGCTCCACCAGAGAATACCTTCTTAACTACAAATGGCCCTTCGTATGTGGGAGTCCATTTGCCCCTGGGATCACCTTGTGGTAGAATGATACGCTTAATAACTAAGTCGCCGATTTGATACACCCGTCTCTTGACCTTTTTGTTGAATGCCTGGGTCATGCGCTTCTGATATATCTGCCCATGACAAACAGCCGCCAGTCTCTTTTCATCAATCAAATTTATCTGATCGAGTCGAGTCTGAATCCATTCATCCTCGTCTAAACCTGTCTCTTTCATGATTCTTAGAGAGGGAATCTGAACTTCCACCGGTAAGACGGCTTCCATTCCGTAGACTAAAGAGAAAGGAGTTGCCCCTGTCGAAGTGCGTACTGAAGTGCGATAACCATGAAGAGCAAATGGTAACATCTCATGCCAGTCTTTGTACGTTACTGTCATCTTTTGTATGATCTTCTTGATATTCTTATTAGCAGCCTCCACGGCGCCGTTCAGCTTTGGCCGGTACGGAGAAGAGTTATGGTGTTTTATTTTGAACTGCGTGCAGAGTTCAGTAATCATTTTGTTGTTCAAATTGGAGAGAGCAGGTTTTCCGAATGTATATTTGATAAGATCCATCTTAGAAATCAATAAAGTGGTATGATTCAACATATACTGTCTTAGTCGGCGAGCAGCCTAAGCCAAAGCATAACAAGCTTTCTCGAGCTGGGAGTATCTTGTTTCACAGTCGGTACCTTTTGCTAAGGTAGTATATTGCATGCTCTTTTCGACCAGACTCGTCATGTTGCCCCAACACACCCCATTGAATTTTCTAACACGGTCAAATACATGATTAGAGGTCTTCCTTCAACTGGTGGCATCAGAATTGGAGGTTCTTGGAGATACTTCTTGATTTTGTCAAAAGCTTCTTGACATTCATCATTCCATATTATCTCTTGATTTTTCCTCAGTAATGTTCTTGTCTACTTCAGTACCCAGATTCACAGTTTCAATTGATTATTCCTGCGGCTGTATGGTCTTTCCTTCTTGCAGTAACAGTCTAGCAAGTTCTCAGCTACCTCACAAACTTCCTCACTTCCATCCTCGGCTTGGTAGATCGGATTTTCAAAGTCATAATGCACAGTAGCAGAATTATTACCAACAGGATCCAGAGTGGATATGGATCGGCAAATTGTTACGCGAGTGTGTGCAAGAAAACATAGCTTATTTGAAAGATGACAGGAAAGATAAAGAGCGCAATATTTGAATGCAAAAAGGTCCATTGATTTATTGAATGTGAATATGCTTATAAAAATGACAAAACCTTTAACAAAATTTAATACATTAAAATAAGCAATAACAATTACTCCTGACTAAAGGAAATCAGGATAGTGTCTTCAGCCTTCCAATTATTGAGTCCGTCACCAATTGTTGGGAAAATCCAACTATCCAAGTCACAATCGTTATCAGCATCTTCCACAGCATTGACAGTCTCGTCATGGTTAGGCAGAGGGGCAGTGATGTCATTAGGAGTCTCAAGAGGATCAGAGGTAGCCGCCTGTATCTTTCCATTTCGAATGCCGCGTTCCACATGCTCACCTGTTAATATAAGTTCAGTGAAACCCAATGAGGAACTTCTCAATAGATGGCTGTAGAATGGGCCAGTCAGTGTGCTCATGAACATGTCCACTAATTCTCGATCAGTCATGGAGGGTTTGACTCTGCCAGCCAAATCTCTCCATTTTTGAGCATACTCTTTGAAGCTTTCTTTAGATCCCATATTCATATTCTGCAACTGTAGCCGAGTAGGCGCTAATTCAGAATTATACTGGTAATGCTTGTAGAAAGCTGTCGCTAAATCAGTCCAGGTGTGGATGTTAGAGCTCTCGAGCTGATAGTACCATTCTAACTGTGTGCCAGACAGACTCTCTTGGAAGAAATGGATCCATAGTTTCCTATCAGTGGTATACGGCTGAATCTTTCTCACATAAGCTCTCAGATGCATCTGAGGACAAGATGCCCCGTCGTATATAGTGAAAGTGGGGATCTTGAATTTGCGAGGAATGACCACATCAGAGACTAGACCCAAGCCTTCGAAATCCAGACCGGGCGCCTTATGACCCTCCATAGCTAGCATGCGTTCTTCCAGCAACTTATATTTAGCATCTTTTGGAGAGTACAGTTCATTTTCATAATCTTCATCATCGTCCTCATGGTTGAAAGGGTCAGCATTCTCATCTTCCGAATCATTTTCTGTCCTCTCTTCTCGATTCTTCGGAATCCTAATCTTGACTCCTGCAGCCTGTCCTTTGAGCCTTCTTCCCGGGTTGATGTAACTCACAGGTTTCTTGTCTTTCTTTTTCTCGAGCAAGAAAGCCTTCAGTTCCTCCTGCCCCTTGGATAATTTCAAGATCATCTCCTGGAATTGAGCATTCTGAGCCTGGAGATCCTTGACAATTTGTTCGAGGTCCATTTTTCTGTTTGCAATAGGAAGATCGTGAGAACATTGATCCCTTAGAATACCTGTTATGCAATGTTATGTTATGCTATGCAATGTATGAAATGTTTTCAATGTTTAGAGTCCTTGAAATGGTTAGTACAATGCCATGATGTTATGATGTTAAATAAGTAACAAGCACAAACAAGTCACACAACAATCATTCCTAGGTTTTAAGGCTTGCATGAGTTCCATAGGTAAGTACCCTCCCCACTGAAGTTTGGTTGGTTCAACCTGTCCTAGAATAGTAATCGGGTTCTAGAAGGATCTCAAATCATTGACCTTTCCTTAAGTCCACTTCAGTGCAACACCAAGTGGTTGACCAAAGCTTCCCCAAAGTCCAATCTCAAAGAGTGTAGTATCGAGTCTCAACCAACCCCAGTCGGAACCGAAGTCAGTTATCTCACTACTTTCTAATGGCTAGGATGAGTCAATTAGGGTTCTAAAGGTCTGGTTAATGCTTTGATGACACCACGCGGAAGCCAAATTTTTCCTCAAGTAAACATGAGGAACATCAGGACGTCCAAAGTGTCACATTAACCGTAGCCATCATTTTGACCATTCCAGTATACGCCGGATAGTCGCGATGATCTTTTGCTACTTACCTAAGGTACACTAGATCCGGGTGTAGAATCTTTCACTCAAGCGTAAAATACCCAAGCAACCCCTTAAAAGTAAATCAGACAATTTGAATAAGTGATCTTGTTTTTTAAGGTAACCTCTCTTTTTAAGGGTCCCCAACAGAGTCGCCAGTCCTGTCATACGGTGAACTGACTTTGATGTATTTTTGCTTTGGAAAGCAAGTGTCGCCACCGACTTTTCTTTTATCCCATAAGGAAAGGTGGAAAAGAACAGGAAAGACCTCAATTAGATTTTGGGTTCGGGAGGTACATTATACAAAGGGAAGGTGTTAGCACCCTTTGTATCCATGGTTATCCATGGGCTCTTAATTGCTTGATCACTTATGTTATTTTTTTTTGTCTGAAAAAGTGTTTGTGAATTGTTTAAAAAATGTTTTGAAAAGAGAATTTAACTTTGTAATGATTCTTGTATGAATGTATACAAAGTGGTTATCTCGTTTAGTTTTGAAAGTTGTTTAGAAAAATATAACTCAGTAATGATTCTAGTATGAATGTATACCAAGTGGTGATTTTCTAAAAGATGTTTTGAAAGGTGTGGGGTGTGAAAAAATGTTTTAGGTTGTGAGTCAGCAATTAAGGGTTATACCTACCCAAGGCCTTTATGGGCATTTCCTATCCTTATGAGGGTAAAACTGTCCTTACTATTGAGAAGTAAGTAGTTTTATCCTTTGGATGTAAAAGGGTCATCGTAGGGTCATCGATTGGTCATTAAAGGCAACATTTGTAAGGATACCTTAGCATTCGAAGGGACGATCATCATTTAACCGTAGGCTACAACGAAGGGTCACCGAGGGACAAAAATCATATATTCGAAGGCAACATCCGAGGGACTATGATTTATGATGATTTAACCGAAGGGTCTTCGCTAGGTGTATCCCCACATTCGCGGGACATGACCATAATACCGTAATATCGTAAGGCAACAAAGAGAGGTCCAAGATCACATATTCAAAGGCAATATTTTACAATCGATTAGGTAGTTGTAATCAATTAGGTAATCAGGTCCATATTAATTAAGTAATTAGGATGTATCTCCACATTAAAATCAATTAAGTAAATAGGATGAATCTCCACAAGGGTATCCCACAAATAAAGTGGGATACCTAGCAAGCTACCCTCCTCGGGAGTATGTGAGTCCTTACAATATTCAGCAAACAGGTCAGAATACCAAATGGGGGTGCAATCGAGGATTACACCGCAAAAGAAACACAGCAGTAGGAATGTCAGGCAAAATAACGCATGATTAAAATAGAACAGATCAGATAAGCATAGAACAGAACAGCCAAAATATTAGCGACTGTCACGTTCGCCTCTGCCTCGCCTAGCGAAGGCTTAGCGAATACTCGCTACATGCTCGCTTAGCGATGTGCTAGCGAGCGGCTGCGGGTTTTGAATTTCAGAACAGTACGATCTCAGCATGCTGCATGCTCTATGGCATTCAATTACAGAAATAACATGGTCAAACATTAAGGATATTCAGACACATTTAAACTCACATGCAAACTCTAATTACATATCCAGAAATTCAATCATGATGCATTATGTATTAAGAGATTACAGATTGGAAGCATAAAACAGTAGTGATGCGCAAACCTGTTTGCAATTGAATTGCAACGTTGAATTGGCAGATCACCTTTGGTATCGGATTGAGTTGGGCGGAGGTAACCTTTGTGCAGATGGGTTGCCTTCAGGGTTTCCTTTAGGGTTGCTCTGAATTCTCTTGGTTAGCCTCCAAGGTTTGATTGCTAGGGTTCCAGTTCGTCCCCTTCTGCTCCCTCTTTCTGACTAAAATGCTGGTATTTATAATGGTTTGTTGTGACCTAATGGGCTCAGAATAAAGCCCAGAATTTTCTAGTATTCGCAAGCTTCGCTAGGCGAGTATTGTAGCGAAAGGTTCGCTAGGCGAAGGAGTTGCTCGCCTAGCGAGCATGCCAGTTTAGGCCATTTTCTGGATTGGGCCATCTGTGAGATGGGTCTTGGTTCCTTTACGGTCAATGTCTTGAAAATAAGTTGGAGTGCCTTGAAAAATGCCTTGTAATATTAACGGGCAAATTTTGGGGTATGACAGCTGGAAGGAAACACAGAAAGACAAAAGAAACGGGACTCGGCAGGATATCGCATCCTGGGCCTACGTAGTCTGTCAAGCACAGACATCAGAGTCGACGTAGTTCGGGACAGGGGGACGTGCTCGCTAGGATGTCGCATCCTATGCATACGTGTCTTCTCTAACCAGAGAAGAATCAGAGCACTTGTAGCTCGGCTAACGCACACCGAACAAAACACAAACTGGAAACCGACTGCCAATCGCTGGACTTACGTCAGACCCCACACAAACAGGGGATAACCTCCCTCACTAGGGATAACCTCCTCTGCACCCAACCCGTTGGGGGATTTCACTGGGGAAGAAACCACCAACGCACTCTGCGAGGAAAATAACAACCTTCGGCTTGCTGGGGAACTTAACAAGCTCCGCCATGTTAGGAAAAACAACGACCCAACAGGCACCTCCGCTGGGAAATAGCAACCTTCAGGCCTGGCTGCTGAGGAATTACTGATCTCAATCCTGCTTGGGGAAACCAGGAAAATCTGGCACAGAACACCCGTCGACTCGTCGAACCCTGGTATCCCATATCTAAACCCAGTATCCGCTTTCCACTTTTGAGAGCTCCCCGACCCGTCTGGACTTTTCTGATTCATCACCTTATATTCTCGACTCCTCCGTACTCGACGGCGATCGAACTCCTTGGATTCATACAAACTTTCCAGTCTCCAGATTTTGAAGAGTCTTCTTGATTAATATCCAGGATTGTCGTCATCCCTCGCCGTCTTTCCATCATTCCTCGGTCCCCGATTGGACTCCGTGGGGATCCTTTTGCCCAAAACTTCTCATCACAACCTGCAAGTGAGTGAAAATATCTAACAGCACCTGCAAAAGAGATCGTTAGACAAAAACGTGCCCCAGGCGTGCCAAGATTTCAACACCTGAGTCACTCAACCTTCCAAATAAGATTTCAAGTTTTCAATCTTATAAACATGCATTGGAAGGGACCCGTATGTCTTAAAATGCAAAGATTCTTTATCACAAACAATTATATGTTTTTGCAATCAAAGCGGTAATGAAAACAAAAACAAAATTATTTGACTGAATATGCATTTTATTAATTGAAAAGGTGTGGCTCATGAATGAGCAATACAAAGGAAACAATTCCTGAAAAGAGGTAATTGCGCACAAAAGGAAAATCTATCCTAATGGCAATGTGAAACCGCGATCTCATCGAGTTCCAACTCGGTTACACCCCTTACGTCCTCAGACTTTCCGTGCTTTCTGCCTTTTGAACAAGACACTCTCGACTGATCTCTGTCGGGGATTATCCTGGTGTCATATCCAAAGCACAAACGATCATGCTAAACGCAGTTGTTCGTTTCAATCCCTCTTTTGCCTGGACCGCCCTTTCGGGTTTTCAGTCCACCGGGATACCCTTTTTTGCCCAAGCCGCCCTTTCAGGTTTTCGACTTGCCGGGTGTACATTTTTCCTTTTTATCCCTAATTTTTGCCCGAACCTTTTTCATCATTTTTTTTTCGGTTCGTCGGGATGCCCATTTTTGCCTGGACTATTTTATTCTTTTTGTCCAGCGGGTCTCTTATACGAAGTATTTTTTAACTGCGTCCGCATTCACAGGGGATGGAAAATCCTCGCCATCCATGGTCATTAACAACAAGGCTCCGCCAGAGAAAACCTTCTTGACCACGAATGGACCTTCATAATTGGGTGTCCACTTGCCCCTACAATCATTTTGAGGAGGAAAGATCCTTTTCAATACCATATCTCCCACGTGATACACACGAGGTCGCACCTTTCGGTCAAAAGCACGCTTCATCCGCTGCTGGTATAACTGCCCATGACAAATGGGTGCCAGCCTCTTTTCCTCAATCAAACTCAACTCTTCATACCGAGTCCTTACTCATTCAGCCTCTTGTAACTTCACGTCCATCAGGACTCTCAAAGAGGGAATTTGAACCTCAACCGGTAGCACCGCCTCCATCCCATATACCAACGAGAAAGGCGTTGCCCCAGTAGATATACGCACCGAAGTTCGGTACCCATGCAATGCAAATGGCAACATCTCATGCCAATCTTTATAAGTCACAACCATCTTCTGCACAATCTTCTTAATGTTCTTATTGGCTGCCTCGACCGCCCCATTCATCTTCGGACGATAAGGAGAAGAATTGTGATGCTCAATCTTGAATTCCCGGCACAGTTCTGCCATCATCTTGTTGTTCAAATTAGAACCATTATCAGTAATGATTCTCTCGGGAACCCCATATCGGCAAATGATGTCTCTCTTTAGGAATCTGGCAACGACCTGCTTCGTCACATTGGCATAAGAGGCTGCTTCCACCCACTTGGTGAAGTAATCAATAGCCACTAATATGAACCGGTTCCCATTCGAAGCCGTAGGCTCAATCTTCCCAATCATATCGATGCCCCACATAGCGAACGGCCACGGAGACGACATTAAGCTCAACGGATTTGGAGGCACGTGCACCTTGTCAGCATAAATCTGGCATTTATGACATTTCCGCACGAAATTGAAACATTGGGCTTCCATCGTCATCCAATAATAACCTGCCCTTAGCAGCTTCTTCACCATTGCATTCCCACTGGCATGGGTACCGAACGACCCCTCGTGAACCTCTTTCATCAATTGGCTTGCTTCTTTGTCATTGACACATCTGAGCAAAACCCAATCAAAATTACGCTTGTACAAAACCCCATCCTTATTCAAGTAGAACACCATGGCCAACCTCGGCAGAGTCTTTCGGTCCTTCTTGGATGCTCCCTCAGGATATTCTTGAGTTTCCAAATAACGCTTGATATCGTAATACCACGGCTTCTCATCATCAGTCACCGTTTCAACAGCAAACACATAAGCCGGTCTATCCAGACGTCCCACCTCAACACTGGGGAACTGATTCCACCACTGCACCTTAATTAAGGCGGCCAGAGTAGCCAAGGCATCTGCCAACAGATTCTTTTCTCTAGGCACATGATGCAATACCACCTTGGTGAAAAACGTCAACAATCTCCTCGTATAATCCCGGTATGGAACTAAATGAGATTGATGCGTATACCATTTTCCGTTAACCTGATTCACAACCAAAGCTGAATCTCCATATATGACAAGGTTCTTGATCCTCAAATCAATCGCCTCTTCAATCCCCAAGATACAAGCTTCGTATTCAGCCACGTTGTTGGTGCACTCAAATGTTAGCCGGGAAGCAAAAGGAATATGGGATCCATTCGGCGTAACCAAAACAGCACCAACTCCGCTACCATTTACGTTAACAGCCCCATCAAACATCAAAATCCATTCGGATTCAGGGTCAGGCCCCTCCTCCAGGATCGGTTCCTCGCAATCTTTCGATTTGAGAAACATGATGTCCTCATCAGAGAACTCAAACTTCATTGGTTGATAATCCTCAATGGGTTGCTGGGCGAGGTAATCAGACAATACACTCCCCTTGATTGCTTTTTGAGAGGTATACTGGATATCATATTCAGTCAAAATCATCTGCCATCTCGCAACCCGTCCGGTCAATGCTGGCTTCTCAAAAATGTACTTGATTGGATCCATCTTGGAAATCAATAAAGTGGTATGAACCAACATATACTGCCTCAGTCGGCGAGCAGCCCAAACCAAAGCACAACAAGTTTTCTCGAGCAGTGAATATCTTGTTTCACAGTCGGTAAACTTTTTGCTAAGGTAGTATATGGCATGCTCTTTTCGGCCAGACTCGTCATGCTGCCCCAACACACACCCCATAGACCCCTCGAGGACTGTCAAGTACAGGATTAACGGTCGTCCCTCCACAGGAGGCATCAGAATCGGAGGCTTCTGCAAATACTCTTTTATCTTTTCAAATGCCGCTTGGCAATCATTATTCCACCTGACCGTTTGATCTTTTCTCAATAACTTGAATATTGGTTCACACGTGGCTGTTAGATGAGATATGAACCGTGAAATATAGTTCAATCTACCTAAGAAACCACGAACCTCCTTCTCTGTTCTTGGTTCAGGCATTTCTCGTATTGCTTTTACCTTAGCAGGATCAACCTCGATTCCTTTTTCACTTACAATGAACCCCAACAATTTACCGGACCGCACCCCGAAAGTGCACTTATTCGGATTCAACCTCAGTCTGAATTGTCTCAGCCGGTCAAATAACTTGGCCAAGTCTACCAAATGCCCCTCTTCTGTTTGGGACTTTGCTATCATGTCATCAACATAGCATTCGATTTCATGATGAATCATATCATGAAACAAAGTCACCATGGCTCTCTGATAAGTAGCACCGGCGTTCTTGAGACCAAATGGCATCACCTTATAACAGAAAGTGCCCCACGGTGTGATGAACGTTGTTTTCTCCATATCACCTGGCGACATTTTGATTTGATTATAGCCAGAGAAGCCATCCATGAAGGAAAACACCGAGAAATGAGCTGTATTATCTACCAACACATCAATGTGAGGTAGCGGGAAATCATCCTTCGGGCTAGCTCTGTTCAAATCCCGGTAGTCCACACACATCCTCACCTTCCCATCTTTCTTCGGCACTGGCACAATGTTCGCGACCCAAGGCGGATAATTAGTGACAGCAAGGAAACCAGCATCCAACTGCTTCTGCACTTCCTCTTTAATTTTCATTGCCATCTCAGGTCGAGTTCTGTGCAACTTCTGCTTCACTGGAGGACAATCTGCTCTCAATGGTAACTTGTGCACAACAATATCGGTATCCAACCCTGGCATATCTTGATAAGACCAGGCAAAGATATCAACATATTCTTTCAACAATGCTACCATTCTGCTCTTGACACTCGCCTCCAAAGCATCCCCGATCTTCACTTCTTTCCTGACCTCGTCGGTACCCAGATTCACAACCTCAACCTGCTCCTCGTGCGGCTGAATCACCTTCTCCTCTTGTTTCAACAACCTGGCTAATTCCTTTGGGAGTTCACAATCTTCTTCGCCTTCTTCTTCGGCATGATAGATCGGATTGTCGAAATCATATGAGGGTGTAACAGGATTATTATCAATGAGATCCGGCGAATGATCGCATCTGCATGAATGTTGATTCATGCATTGCTTTAGAACCGGAGTGAAACAAATTGAAAGGAAAATGAAAACATTGCCATTTTTATTTTGTTTTAAACTGCAAAAATAAATGAAAAATAGGGAACACCGCTTTTAATTGAAAAACATCCTTTTATTTATGATGCAAAAATTGCAAAATGAAACATATGAGGTGGCCCTTACAATGAACCATTACGTTTCGGGCAAAACGTAAGGCTTCCATGCAAATAAAATTGAAAACAGAAAATATTACTCTTCAAGTAGAGTGACAGTGATGATCTTTTCGGCCTTCCAGTTCTGGACTTCCATCCCTAGTACGCACGACTTTATCCATTGATCTATCTCGCAATCACTGTCGACCTCTTCACCCACCATACAGATGTGATCTGGATCCAGCATTCCAGCACTGGTGAACGTGAATGACAGGCGACGTCCTCTACCTTGTCCATACGAGCCTCGGCCCGACTGATAACCCACTCCGAATCTATCCTTCTTGGCGGCGATGTCCATCATCTTTCCCCAACCAGGAGCTTCCCCACTCTTCACCACCTCAGCAGCCTGCTTGTATGAAGAAATGGACGGCTTCTCCTCTTCTTTGGCAAAAAGAGCATTCTCCACCTTGACGGTTTCGAATGCTTGACTCGGCGTTTCCCATATCTCACCGTCCATTTCAACATTCTTGAACGATGATAGGTGGCTGACGAAGATATCCTCCTCTCCGCAGACTGTGACGACCTGCCCGTCCCAGATGTACTTCAATTTCTGGTGCAAAGTCGAAGTCACTGCCCCAGCAGCATGAATCCATGGGCGACCCAACAGGCAACTGTATGCCGGCTGAATATCCATGACATAAAATACTGACTTGAACACCTCGGGCCCGATCTTCACCGGGAGCTCCACTTCCCCAAACACTGCCCTCTTCGAACCGTCGAAAGCTCTCACTATCAGGTCAGTGGGCGTCAAGATCAACCCTTCACAGTTCAGCTTCGCCAGGGCTTTCTTTGGCAACACATTTAAAGATGAGCCAGTATCAACCAACACGTGCGAGAGCACGGCCCCTTTACATTCCATAGCAATGTGTAATGCCCTATTATGATTCCTCCCATCCACAGTTAGATCTAAATCAGTGAAACCCAACCCATGACTGGCATTGACATTTGACACCACCATCTCTAACTGATTGATTGTGATCTCTTGGGGAACATAGGCTCTCTTTAGTATCTTCAATAATGCCTCCCTATGCCCCTCGGAGCTTAGCAACAACGACAAGATTGAGATCTTGGATGGAGTCTGTTGCAAATGGTCAACAAGCTTGTACTCTGACTTCTTGATGATTCTCAGAAATTCTTCAGCTTCATCATCAAGTTCTTTCTCCGACCCACCAGGCGCCGGTGTCACCACAGGAGTACCTTCATTTACCACTTGTTTCCCTCTTGCCCTGGCTAAAGCCTCGGTCTTATCTTTCTTTTCTTTTTCTCCATCCCCACTCCTCAAGGCGTCTGGTGCAAACAACCTTCGACTGCGAGTGAAACCACTGGGTCCGGCATTATCCACCTTTGAAACGGTGGTTTCACCTGCAGTCTGATCCTCCAACTTCTCCCCATTACAATATACTTCTCCACCATAATGCCATGGCACGGCGTCATTTTTGTCATAAGGAGTTGGCCCAGGTACCGTGATAGTAACTGGAGCCGCCTCTGCCAGTGTTGACAAATCAACCGGGTCGAAGTAGATGGTTATGGTGGAGACATCTTCCATCCCTAAATCAACCTTCTCAAATCTGAGGCCTCCCTCATCCATCATCCTCTGGACAACCTCCCTCAACAATACGCACCCATTGATAGCAATAGTGCACGCAGCACAACAGTCATCACAACCCGGGAAGACCCCACTCTTCAACAATTGTCGCTTGACCTCAGCCAACGGAGTCTTCAACTGGTCTATACTCATCAGCCCAATTGTTCTTCCACCCTCTGAAATTGCATTCACCCCCATTTGACCATGCGCTGGCATGGGATTAGCATTCACATTTGGAGATGGAGCAAAGTTGATTGCCTTGGAATCCACTAAGTCCTGGACCACATGCTTAAAAGCTTTGCAATTTTCTACGTTGTGCCCAGGGGCACCTGAGTGGAATTCGCACTTGGCATTCTCATCAAAACTGGCCGGCCTCTGATCAGGTCTCAACGGTGCCAACTGTTGGTGTAAGCCCTAGAGGCCAATACTTTTGGTACTTGTATCGAATTATTTATTATTAATAAAAGGCATTTTCTTTATTAATGGTTGATTAATAAAGTCCCTGGAATAGATAGTCTGTTTAATGTATTAAGTGTGACTTAATCATGAGAACACATTAAACATAAGGACACTATTCTTAAAGTATCCGTAGTCGAGCTTTAATGTGAAGTGGGATAACATTAAAGCATTAAGACTATTATGTTTGTAGACTGATGATCACATCTCATGGATCATGGATAAAGAGTTATCAAGTCTTAAACATAGGTATGAATATTAGGAGTAATATTTATACCGGATTGACCCGCTATGAGAATACTATATAGAAAGTTATGCAAAGTGTCATAAGTTATTCTCATGGTGATAATAGTGTATACCACTCTTCGACCTGAAACCACTATGGATCCTAGATGTAGAGTTGAGTGCTTTATTACTGATCCAACATTATCCGTAACTGGATGACCATAAAGACAGTTGATGAGTACTCCACGAAGCATGCTGAGGGACATGAGTGTCCTAGATGGAATTTTCCAATCCTGCGTAACAGGATAAATGTCTATGGGCCCAATATTGAACTGGACAAGGGTGACACGGTCTATACCTTGTGTTCAATATAGACATAAGGGCAAAGGGGTAATTATACACATAATTATTATCATAGGAGGTTTTGTCAGATCACATGACATTTTCGTGACTTGGGTAACAGTGATGTGTTGCTAGATACCGCTCACTGTTTATTATGTTAAATGTGTGATTTAATATAATTGCCAACGTCGCGAAAACCTATAGGGTCACACACAAAGGACGGATTGATGAGAGATAGAATAATTAAGGAACATCGTAAGGTACGGTGCACTTAAGTGGAAACGAAATATGGTAAGGTACCAAATACTTAAGTGATTTTGGCATATTATGAGATATGGGCAAAATACACTTAAGTGGGCTTTTTGGCTTGAAGCCCACACAAGTGGTTCTATAAATAGAACCCCTTGGGTAGAAGCACTCCACTCCACTCAGACAGAAATTCAAGTAGAGACTTGGAATTTTGTTTCCCTCTTTCTCTCACTCAAAGCCTTCATTCATAACAGCTAGCACTGCGATTGAAGGAATCCGTTCGTGTGGACTGAGTAGAGACGTTGTCATCGTTCAACGTTCGTGATCGCCCCGTGGATCTGTATCAAAAGTTTTGATCATTATCAGAGATCTGCACCAAAGGTTTGAATCGCCACAAGAGGTAACGATTCTATCACTGATCATGCCCATTCGTAAGGATCACTAAATGGAGAAATTTTTAAATTTCCGCTGCGCCTTGGATGGCAATTCTCCAACAGTGGTATCAGAGCCACTTACGAAACCATGAATCTGATATCTGTTTTTGTTATGTAATAATATGATTAAAACAGAATGAATCAAAGGTTAAATTAAGATCGATCAAGTTACATATATGTGATATATGTAACCCTGATGCAAAATACATTATATATGATATAATGTTCTTGTTTCGTTCATTCAAAACCTCGATGATTGTTTTCCTTTGAGCGATCAATGGTCGTTTGCTTCTTGATCCGACATTAGTATGGTGAAGCAATGACGTGTTGATCAATCATACTGAATTAACAATCGAGACGTGTTTGACGGTCTGAAATTGGTGCATTAGGGTTAGTGACGGCACAAGGGTTGTGTTGTCAGAGAGTTACGCGATTGGGGTTTGAACGCACAAGAGTTGTGCTTCCTAAACACTTTTTGGAACAGTGTTAACCGGTTAACGCGTATGGTTAACCGGTTAACGGAATGCGAAATAAATTTTTTGAGATTTTTTAACAGTGTTAACCGGTTAACGCATATGGTTAACCGGTTAACGCAAGGCGGAAAACAGTTTTCCAACACATTTTCAAACAGTGTTAACCGATTAACGCATTTGGTTAACCGGTTAACGCAAGGCAGAAAACAATTTTTTCAGATTTCAAAACAGTGTTAACCGGTTAACGCATATGGTTAACCGGTTAACGCAAGGAAATTTTCGCCCATTCGGCTAACTCAGTGCTTTAAAAGTGTCAAGTGTTGATACGAAAAGCGACATCGATTTTAAATGAATTGTTCATTAAAATGTGATGATCGGTCGTCGAAATTTAATTTGATTTTAATTAATTAAAGGAATTAATTATAATAATAATAAAGTGTTTATTATTGTCTTGTGGTGATCGGTTATGGCCTTAGTTTTCCTTTGTTTTATTTTGGGTTTTTAAAATACGACCTGCGTGTCGTGCCTCTCTCTTAATCTCCCAAATGTAACTTCTTTTCTCATCTCACTCCCTCGTATGTAAAACGAGTTTCTTTCATGTAATGTAATGATATGAAGAAAGCAAAGAAGTCAGTGCCAAAGGTGGACAACCTTGAAGATCTTGCTTGGAGAAGCTTAGATCGTTGTAGGTTAGCTTAGGTTCTCTCATTGGCTTGGGAGAACAATTGCGCTAGGGGCCATAACTGTTTCATTTTGTTTGTATGTATGTTGATGCATGTGAATGTATGTTGATGCATGTGAGAGACGGTTTATATGATAAACAAGCCGGTGAGATCAGAAAAATTGCAATTCCCTCAAATTAAATATTAAGTTTATGCTTTCCAAGTTTTAACACTCATCAAGACTAGTAATGGATAATGTAGGTTTCTCCTACGCGAGGTGCATGATCTATATATTAGTAAGGTGCGATGGGATAATTGTAATATCCAACTGTTAAAACAATGGGTCAAACTTAACTAAACAAATTATAATAAGATTATATATATGTTTAGAAGCAAGAGTTGGGAATAATCCATATGATGGTTTGGAATAAGGAGTTATTCACCCAACTGTAATTTTCGAGAGTTGTATGAGATACAATTGGAAGGAGTTCCTACCTAAAATAACCTAGTTTTGTGTAATCCGCCTACGCGGACTTAGAACGAAGTGAAATATGGATCTCGACCCACTAGAAAATCTTCCAACGGGATTTTCCGAATCAGATGATGAGGGTCATTTGTTTTGAGTAAAATAGTGGGAGCATGTTTAATTAAAGGCCTAATTGAATATGTCAATGATACTTATATTTTCATTAATCCTTATGTAGATTACCATGACAGCAAACACCTCTAACAACATCCTGCGATCAATCCTTGATAAGGAAAAATTGTCTGGGACAATTTTTTTGGATTGGCACCGAAACCTGAGGATTGTCCTCAAACATGATAAAAAGTTGTATGTCTTGGAGACACCTGTTCCTGAAGAGGAACCTCCTAGTTCTGCACCTAAGGCAGAAAGAGATGCTTATAAGAAGCATGTCGATGATGCCAATGAAACTGCTTGTCTCATGCTGGCTACCATGAACTAAGAATTGCAAAAGCAACATGAGAACATGTCAGCGTTCGATATGATCGAACACCTGAAGTTGCTCTATCAAGAGCAAGCAAGGCATGAGAGGTTTGAAGTTTCAAAATCCCTTTTTCAAAGCAAGTTAGCTGAGGGAGCCCCTGTAGGTCCCCATGTACTCAAGATGATTGGGTATGTGGAAAACCTTGAGAGATTGGGTTTTCCCCTCGAAAAGGAACTTGCAACTGATTTGATCTTGCAATCGTTGCCAGATAGTTTCAGTCAATTTGTCCTAAATTTCAATATGATTGATATGGACAAATCTCTTCCTGAACTGCTCGCCATGTTAAGAACTGCCGAGCAGAATCTGAAGTCAAAAGGGAAGTCCATTCTGATGATCGGAAATGGAAAGAGACAGAACAAAAGGCCCACTAAGCAGAGTGATAAGGGGAAGGGCAAGGAAGTTGCCAATCCCAGACCCACTGCTGCTTTGAAGCCTAGTGGAGGCATAGCAAAAGAAGGCACCTGCTTCCATTGCGGTAAGACCGGACACTGGAAGAGGAACTGCCCAAAGTACCTGGAAGATAAGAAGAATGGAGTAGAGACTTCAACTTCAGGTATTTTTGTTATTAATTCATCTACTTCTGCATCATGGGTATTAGATACTGAATGCAGTTCTCACATTTGTACAAATGTGCAGGAACTAAAAAGGAGTAGAGATTTGGCAAAAGGTAAAGTCGACCTACGAGTTGGCTGTGGAGCAAAGGTTGCTGCTTTAGCCGTAGGAACTTTTGTATTGACTTTACCTAGTGGTTTAATAATTCAGTTAGAGAACTGTTATTATGTACCTGCAATTAGCAGGAATATTATTTCCATTGCTTGTTTGGACAAGTTTGGTTTTTCATTTATAATAAAGAATAATTGTTGCTCAATTTATTTGAATGATATATTCTATGCTACTGCACAAATGAACAATGGACTATATGTCCTTGATCTTGAAATGCCTATTAATAACATTAATACAAAAGGGTGAAACCTAACGAGTTAAAACCAACTAGGTAATAATATTAAAACTCTTCGATCAGATCGAAGTGGTGAGTATTTAATCCTAGAGGTTGATGACCATCTGAAAGAGTATGGGATCCTATCCCAACTTACTCCTCCTGGAACATCCCAATGGAAGGGTGTATCTGAGAGAAGAAATCGAACCCTGTTGGACATGGTCCGATCCATGATGAGTCACACCAATCTTCCAAACTCCTTTTGAGGACATACACCATTGACATTAGCTTACACACTTAACCGTGTTCCATCCAAAAGGTTGAAAAGACACCATATGAGATATGGAGTGGTAAGAGACCACATATGTCTTACATGAAGATTTGGGGTTGCGAAGTTTATGTGAAACGACAAATTTCAACTAAGCTTGAGCCCAAATCTGACAAATGCTTATTTGTGGGGTATCCTAAAGAAACAAGAGGATATTATTTCTACAATCCTTCTGAGGGCAAAGTGTTTGTCGCTCGAACTTGAGTTTTCCTAGAAAGGGATTTTATTTCCAAAGGAATCAGTGGGAGGAAAGTAGAACTTGAAGAAATTCAAGAATCACAAAGTATCGATACACCTATGGAGGAATTAGAGCAGGAAACACAAGGAGTTGTGTAAGAGCAACCTGCTCAAATAGAACAAGACCAGCGTAGGTCAGGCAGGATACGTCACCTACCTGAGATATATGGATATCTGATCAAGGTGATGTATTACTCATGGATCAAGATGAGCCTGTGACCTACTCATGGAATCTTCGCCTTGATGAAACAGTAAAGCTGTATGGATTCATCAAGAACGAAGATGAGCCTTGTGTCTACAAGAAGGTTAGTGGGAGCATGATCGTATTCCTCGTATTATATGTAGATGACATATTACTCATTGGAATCGATATCCCTACCCTGTAACAAGTAAAGGCTTGGTTTGGGAAATACTTTTCTATGAAGGACCTAGGTGAAGCAGCCTATCATAATCTATAGAGATAGATCATGAAATGCTTGGCCTAATTCAGAGTACATAGACAAAGTGCTGAGACACTTTAATATGAATGATTTCAATCTGGTTATGTGTTTTGCTTAAATGGTGGCACTGTGAGCTTGAAAAGTTCAACGCAAGATGCAGTTGCTGATTCTACAACTGAGGCTGAGTATATTGCTGCCTTAAGTGCAGCAAAGGAAGCTGTTTGGATCAATAAACTTGGCATAGTCCCTAGCATTGTGGATCCCATTGGTCTCTATTATGATAACAATGGTGTTATCGCACAAGCTAAGGAGCCTAGATCTCACCAACGATCCAAACACATACTTAGGCGTTGTGCGAAAATATGTAAAGTACCTACACTTGACAATGTTGCTAACCCACTGACAAAGCCTATTGCGCAGCAGAAGCATGATGGCCATACTAGATCAATGGGCATACGGGGTATGCCTGATTGGCTCTAGTGCTAGTGGGAGATTGTTGGTGTAAGCCCTAGAGGCCAATACTTTTGGTACTTGTATCGAATTATTTATTAATAATAAAAGGAATTTTCTTTATTAATGGTTGATTAATAAAGTCCCTGGAATAGATAGTCTGTTTAATGTATTAAGTGTGACTTAATCATGAGAACACATTAAACATAAGGACACTATTCTTAAAGTATCCGTAGTCGAGCTTTAATGTGAAGTGGGATAACATTAAAGCATTAAGACTATTATGTTTGTAGACTGATGATCACATCTCATGGATCATGGATAAAGAGTTATCAAGTCTTAAACATATGTATGAATATTAGGAGTAATATTTATACCGGATTGACCCGCTATGAGAATACTATATAGAAAGTTATGCAAAGTGTCATAAGTTATTCTCATGGTGATAATAGTGTATACCACTCTTCGACCTGAAACCACTATGGATCCTAGATGTAGAGTTGAGTGCTTTATTACTGATCCAACGTTATCCGTAACTGGATGACCATAAAGACAGTTGATGAGTACTCCACGAAGCATGCTGAGGGACATGAGTGTCCTAGATGGAATTTGCCAATCCTGCGTAACAGGATAAATGTCTATGGGCCCAATATTGAACTGGACAAGGGTGACACGGTGTATACCTTGTGTTCATTATAGACATAAGGGCAAAGGGGTAATTATACACATAATTATTATCACAGGAGGTTTTGTCAGATCACATGACATTTTCGTGACTTGGGTAGCAGTGATGTGTTGCTAGATACCGCTCACTGTTTATTATGTTAAATGTGTGATTTAATATAATTGCCAACGTCGCGAAAACCTATAGGGTCACACACAAAGGACGGATTGATGAGAGATAGAATAATTAAGGAACATCGTAAGGTACGGTGCACTTAAGTGGAAATGAAATATGGTAAGGTACCAAATACTTAAGTGATTTTGGCATATTATGAGATATGGGCAAAATACACTTAAGTGGGCTTTTTGGCTTGAAGCCCACACAAGTGGTTCTATAAATAGAACCCCTTGGGTAGAAGCACTCCACTCCACTCAGACAGAAATTCAAGTAGAGACTTGGAATTTTGTTTCCCTCTTTCTCTCACTCAAAGCCTTCATTCATAACAGCTAACACTGTGATTGAAGGAATCCGTTCGTGTGGACTGAGTAGAGACGTTGTCATCGTTCAACGTTCGTGATCGCCCCGTGGATCTGTATCAAAAGTTTTGATCATTATCAGAGATCTGCACCAAAGGTTTGAATCGCCACAAGAGGTAACGATTCTATCACTGATCATGCCCATTCGTAAGGATCACTAAATGGAGAAATTTTTAAATTTCCGCTGCGCCTTGGATGGCAATTCTCCAACAAGAATGAATAGGTCACAAGTGGTCTATCGAATTGACGATCATTCATTCGTCCTCTTACTTGGTACCCGACCCTCTGCGGTCTCTGTTGAAATGGCTGACGTTGTTGTTGCGGTTGTGGCTGTTGCTATTGTTGATTATCAGCAGGAATAGTTACCGCAGCAGTGTGCTGGTAGTAACGATCCCTACTCTGCCCCCTCTGAGCATACACGGCACTTGTATCACCCTCCTTCTTCCTCTGACCATTTCCAAAGGGCTTCTTCGATCCAGATGACGAAGCGTTACCCTGTATCTTTCCTAACTTCAACGAACTTTCAATTCTTTCTCCGACCACCACAATATCAGCAAAATTGGTAACCGGGCATCCAACCATTCTCTCTGCGAATGTCCCCTGAAGGGTACCCATGAACAGATCTGACATTTCTCGGTCTACCAACGGAGGTTGGACTCGGGCAGCCAGCTCCCTCCACCTATGTGCATATTCTTTAAACCCCTCATTAGGCTTCTGAGACATACCCTGCAATTGGGTACGGCTAGGAGCCATATCAACGTTGAACTGGTACTGTTTAAGGAATGCATCTCCAAGATCTTGCCAGCTTTTGATGTCAGCAGATTTCAACTTAGTGTACCATTCCAAAGACCCCCCAGACAGACTGTCCTGGAAGAAGTACATCCAAAGCTTCTGGTCCATGGTATAAGCAAAAATCTTTCGGACAAAAGCCTGGAGATGAGTTTTCGGGCAAGAACTCCCATTGTACTTGTCAAACGCAGGCGCTTTGAACTTTTGTGGGATCACAATCCCCTCAACCAGCCCCATATTAGACATATTGACAACCTCCGGAGTAGCATAGCTTTCGAGAGCCCTGATTTTCTCCGCCAACACCTGAATCTCCTTGTTTGGTGGTTGGACACCGTACTGCCCAAACTGTTCATTTAACATGGAGAACTGATCTGCTTCTCTGTCTTCCTCTCTATCCTCTTCAGCCCCGAAGAAAGGAGGAAACAGGCTGTCCTTCATATTGTTACCCATCGTACCTGGTCTACCGCTTGTGGCAGCACCAAAACCACCAACATTATTAGTCACTACACCAACAGTTGTCCTCTTTCCGAGATCGCCTCCATCCCTGGAACCACCAAGACCGTGATTGGAGACCCCCTCTAAATTAACACCACTATTAGCAGCTGAAGCCCGCTCGAGCTTCTCCACCTTATCAGCAAGTGCTTTCTGCCCCACGGCAAACCCTTGCATGACATTAATCAGTTCATTCATTTTCTTCTTCAGCTCAAGAAAATCTGCGTTGGGTAGATCCATCAGCCTAGGTGTGTTGCGTCTGGTAAAGTATCTGTGCGGACGGGTTGTGTGCAAGGGAATGATTCTACGCGCACGAGCAATGATTCCTGTAACAACCAAGCACGTTAGAAACTGACACCTGCAAAATAGAAGACAAGTTATTATGATTATGCATGAACGCAATGTCCATCCATATGAGGAACACTTTGTCTTTCGATCCTGGCTTCATCGAGACAGATAATAATCCGGCAGCAACATTCTGACATTCATTGAATGATTTCATCATACAGATCAGAGATATATGATTTAGCAAAGATACCACCCAACCATGTGTGCTATGTGAGTGCATACAGGAAAGCAAATAAAGCTTGAAGATCAATCACTGAATGAAAATAACCATTGTATATCAAAAGTGCACCATATGTGCGAGAGTTATACATCAAGTCTGATACAAATCAAATACAATTCTCTAGTAACAGAAAGAAAATTCAAATGAGTGACTTCCGTCAACAGGCCTGACGGTAATCCAACACAAATGATAACAAAAGGCTACACTGAAGAAGGCCCCACAGACGGCTCCGCATCATCTACCATCTTGGTAAACTTCACCGCGAACCTAAGCTCAGTGTTCTCCTGCTGCAATCTCCCCACCTCCTTCTGGTGAATCTTCATCTGTCGGAAGTAATGATCCCTCTCAGCAAGATAGTGATCTCTCTCAGCAATGATCTTCACGTTCTCTGCTTCCTTAATCTTCAGCTTTGCCTCCCACCCGGAGATAAGGGTTCTGACTCTGTTGTCCCTCTGATCCCTCACAAGGATTTGTCTCCTCTTCTCATCTTCGATGACCTTCGAAGCTCTAGCCAACCTCTCCTTGGTGACGTCATGCTCCTTCGTGGATGACTCCAAAGCTTGGCTGACCTTGCGGTAATAAGCGGTGTCTATCTCAAAGCGCTTCACCTCAATGGCATGTCTCCTATCCTGATCTTATATTCTCCCTTTGATCTCCTGATTAGCCATCTGAATCCTAGCAACACTCATCTCCAATTCAGTCTTCTCGGCTTGCAGCTGATCTCTGGCTTTCTTCATCTCAAGGAACTCTTCCATGCTGACAGAAGAACGCGGCCCCTCAATCAATGGACACCAAGGATCACCTCCAGGAAATGGTAGATGTGTGAGCTCAATCCTCTTCCTAAGCCAGCTGTAGCACCTCAAATTTGCACCTATCATTGTACATACATTCTCATATTAGGTCATAACATAACATGGTCCACTGCATAGCATTGCATTGTCCCTTTTGCCCAAGTGCAAGCCAGTCAGAAGAATTAGGTCAAACTGGTCAGGAGATCAGTCAATCAAGCAAGCAAGTACAATTTCCAAGAAACCAAGGCCCTAGGGTTGGTCCAACATGTTCACATGACTTGGGGGTCCATTTGAAGTGTTTAGGTCAAAGATTGGATGCTCAGAGGTCATCAGTCCATGCCCAATCAGTCAGAAACCCTAAAAAGTCAAACTTGGTCAACTGGGTTTGATTTTATGGTTTTGATGGATGGATTTGGTTTGAGAGAGCTTATTCATGTCCAAATAGGCCTCATATAACATGGCAAACATCATCATTGAAGAATTTGAAGCCAAATCAGAAATTTCCAAAAATAGAAACTGGACCTGTAATTTTAACTGCCAAAAATGGTAACTTCTTGATCCCAAACTTACATCATGATACAAGCTTCAAATGAATTTTTTCCCAACATGAAAGTTGAAGATCTTGTTCTCCCATTTCCAAAAAGTCAAAGAACACTCAATTCCCATGTATGGTTGGCAAGTTATGATCAATTCATTTTCAAAAAATTCTTGAACTTCAAAAGGCCATATCTCTCAAACCATTTGGCCAAATTTGGTGAGGTTTTTTCCAACAAGTCATGTTTAACCTCCTCTTTCCAAAAATGTGACCTTCATGCACCAAAACCACACCATTCAAAATGGCCTTTTTGGACTTGTCTTAATTAATTTCAAGTGTAGTGAAAAATTGAGTTTTTGAATTAGGCATTTCTAACACTCTTGGCCATTTGGAAACATTTTGAAATGATATTTGGAACTTGCCCAAGGCCCATTTTCGCAGCATTTGCTCATGTACCATGCCCTTAGGCCAAAATGCTCCAATTAGCAAAATTGCTCATTTAACCAAATGTTGATTAACACTTACTTAGCCAACACTAAACAGAGATATATAAACTCATTTTCTGTCAATTCCAACCCTAGCAGCCACAATCCCAGAACAGAAAACTCTCTCTTCTCTCAAACTCTCGAGTTCTTCATTTTTGATTTTCTGCTAAAAACTTGCAAAGGCACTCGAACTGTTTTGTTGGTTTCATCATGCACTCACTATTTTGAGCTCATTACAAGTGGAAAAACCCAACTGTACAGCCATTCTCGGGTTCTGATTTTCCAAGCTCCAACAATGGCAAATCACGATTTGAGCATTTTCAAGGAGAGCTGAGCTTTAAACCTTCCTCCATTCACCTCCTGGACACCTCTTGGACATCTGTTTGAGCTTACAACATCCAAACATCACTGTTCCACAAATTTCTTCAAGAACAAGTAAATTTTCGAGTCTCTCTTTTCTCTAAATTATGCCATGCCTCTTGTAGATCTTTGTTTGCTGGTCACCATGGACTTTGAATCGTGCAAAATAGTTGAGTAATGAGTGAGATATTTGGAAATGAATTTTGGTTGTGCATTGTTGTTTTGCTCGATTTGTGTTACTTGGCATGATTCCATGAAAATGAATGATGAATTCGTGTTATGTGCTGCTTGCTGATCATGA
This sequence comes from Lathyrus oleraceus, assembly GCF_024323335.1. Lineage (NCBI taxonomy): Eukaryota > Viridiplantae > Streptophyta > Magnoliopsida > Fabales > Fabaceae > Lathyrus > Lathyrus oleraceus. The sequence goes on along the minus strand of NC_066579.1, from coordinate 3,837,801 downwards.
TAGTGTGTTCGATTGTTATTTCTGGGTGAATTAATTTTTTTCGACTTGGGGAAGAGATGAAGATGAACACTGTACAGAAAACCCTAAAATTCCATTTTCCAGTTTTGCTCTTTCACGTGTGTGCATGATGGTACTGTTCCATTAGCCTACAGCCAATCACAACATTTCATCTGCATGGCCTGTGCGCTGCGTTTTACTTAAGTTCCAACTTATTTACTAAACTGCCATTCCGTGTTTAATTATTCATTAAATCATTTATTTGTTTCATTTTTTATTTCATTTTGTTACTCAATCTTACAAAAATCATAATATCATCATCTTTGATCCAAATTTCATGAGGATTTTTGCATATTGCTCTGTTTGATCTCTACTTTTTTATCATGATTTTTGCTGATTTTTTGGATGAGTGAATTTTAAATGGTATTAGGGTTTTGTTCATGTGTCAATATTTTGTACCCTTTGCCAAATCCTTTGTGAAATAGTGATGCATTATCCATTTGATCTGAAATTTTTTGTGCATAAACTAGACTCATTCATGGTTATTTTGATGTAGAGTTTGTGAATTTATCTTATCTGGTTGTTGAGTTATGAATTTTTGAATTAGGGTGTGACAATTTGTGTCACACCATTGATGTGCAATTTCATGATTTTCTATGCCATGCTTCCTGACCTCCAATTGATGTGAATTTTTGCATGAATGTACTCTTGTATGTCTAGTTTACATGTGAATTTTCTTGGAATTATTTATGGCATTTCCTAATTGTTTGAGATTTTCTCCCCTGTTTGACCAAAATGTTGACTTGTGTGATACATGTTGCCATTTCATTTGTGAAATTCTCATACTTTATTAGATGAACTTGAAATTTTACATTTGATTAGTAGACATCTTAAGCTTTGTCATGGTTTTAGTCCCATTCATTTATCATATGCCATCTCTGATTTATGAATTTTTCAAGTTGATGCATGTTTGGTTGACTTCTTTGAGCATGTTCAAAATTGCCTTGCCTTTCTGATTTTCATTGACTGCCTTCCACTTGTCCAAATGTGATGAAATTTGACATGCTTACCATGCTATGTGTTAGGATTGATCATGATTTATTTGGTGATTTTTGGAAATGTTTTAGTTTGCTTTTGATGCAAGTCCTTCTGTTGACTCCTATGAGCTTCTGTTTGCTATACCTTGACCTAAACTGTTCATGAAATGATGATAATGATTGATATGCATGTGAACCCAATTGGTTGTGTTTCTTAATTGTTTAAACATGATTTTGGATGCTTGCCCTTTGCTGTTTTGACTTTTTCATTCCTTTTTGACCCTAGGCTTGCCCTAGTGGTCCTGTTACTCACCTTTGAGTTCATGTTTTCAGGTTGACCAACAAATGACCAATGAGACCAATTCTTTTTGATTGAACTTTCTTGAATACCATGACTAACATGTTTTGTTTTGTAGGTTGCTTGGCTCACATGCCTTAAGCCTTGTGCCTTGCACATTCACTTGCTTATGATTAACTGTTGATGTCTGTTTCCTTTTGCTTTGTTTTGAAGTTGCATACTAATGTCTGCTTGACTATTTCAGGTGCTTTTAGTTGCTCAGTTCCTTGTGAACTTTTGCTTTGCTTTGCTTATTAAGCAATTTGCATTGAGGTATATTTCTAATCTTCATGTAGTCTGGAAGACCTGGCCTGTTACTTGGCCAGGCAACTGTCTGAAGTCCTCCTTAAGAGGCAATGTTTGTGGATGTTTACAATTTGTCCCTGTACATACTCAAAGCCCTCCTAAGTGAAGAGGCAATTGGCAGAACCCAAGGGATATGCAACCTATCCCCTGCTATTCTGTGTGTCATCTGCTTTGCTCACACCACTGTGTTGATGCATTGCAGATACAAACCCAAGATCTTGTACAATTGTACAGTTGAGTCAGTTTCAAATGTGTAGAAGGGTTCCCACTTTCTGAACCCACACATTCTTGTCTTAAGCTCTCCCAGGCCAGGGATAAGAGCTGTGAAGTCTTATCTTCACTCACCTTTCATCTGCTTCACCTTAGCCCCTCAATGGCAAGGTTAAGAGCACATCTACCCAGTTCCAGTGGTTTGTTTGTTGAGGTTGATATGACCCCTCGACTAAAACCTAGCCTTGATGTTTGAGCCCCTTGTTGGTGTGTTTATTTCATGCTGTATGTGCTTGTGTGGTGTGATTGTATCCCCTAGGTTTGCTAGACTCCGCGTAGTCTCGTTTGCATGTCAATTAAGGTAGCACGGTTCCTTCGTATAGGACTTCCTTTCTTGCTTGAGCTTTCCTAAAACACAAACAAACATTATCCCCTCTTAAGGATACGTTAACTCCTTCTACTACAGGTGAGTAAGTCTCCAAAGGTCGAGCATCAGGTAGATTGCGCAGTAACGTTGTCCACTTAAAAAACACAAACCAACGGGAATAGTTTAGCCGAACTACGGCAACTCTGATTCTCATGTCCAGATGAGATACGTAGGCACGAGATGCGATGTCTTGTCGAGTTTGACTAACAACTAATCCTTGCTTGTTTTCGCCCTCGTTGCGATCCTTTCTCTCGCCCTCGTTGCGATTGAGACCTCCCCTTTCTCTTGCCCTAGTTGCAATCGAGACCCTTGCTTCCTGTGCAAGTTAGGTTTGGTGTGGCTTGCTTCCTGTGCAAGTCATGTTTAGGATAGGCTTGCTTCCTGTGCAAGTTAGCTAGAAACCTTAACTTAGGGACGATTTTGCATGACAACATCTAGGCTCGAGTCGTAGTCTCCCTAGTGTTGTGTCTCCCTCTGTTATCTGGTTAGGCTAGTCCTTTATCCCTGCGTAGGGGAACTACGTCGCCCTGATCCTCATACCAGATGAGGTACGTAGGCAGGAGATGAGCTGATCTCTCCGGGCGCCCTTTTTCTTTTTCAACCCTTTTTGTCTTCAACCCTTCTGTGTGTGTTGTTGTGTGCTTGGAAGCTGATGTAAGTCCATCGAGTGGCATTCGGATTCCAGTGTGGGTTTGTTTTGGTTCGGATGCTGATGTAAGTCCAGTGATTGGCATTCGGGCTCCACGTTTGCCTCTGCCTGTGTTTGTTTGTGTGCGTGTTAGCCGAGCTACGAATGCTCTGATTCTTCTTCGTCCAAGAAGATACGTATGCATAGGATGCGATATCCTAGCGAGCATGTGTCGTTTCCCCAGTCCGAACTACTTCGACTCTGATGTTTGTGCCTGATAGACTAAGTAGGCCCAGGATGCAATATCCTGCCGAGTCAGTTTCAGTCAGTTTCTTTTGTCTCTTTTCAGCCAGTGTGTGTGAGTTTGAGCAGTGTTTAGCAACCATTTTCCTTCCTATTGTGCGTGGATCCCGTCGAGTACGACGGATGCGTAAGGGTGCTAATACCTTCCCTTCGCATAACCGACTCCCGAACCCATTCTCTTTGGTCGCGAGACCATGTTCTTTCCTAGGTTTACTTCAAGCGTTTCCTTTCCCTCTTTTGGGATAAATAACGCACGGTGGCGGCTCTGTTGTTCTTCTTTTCCCGCCGGTTTTTCGCGTAATGCGACAACAATCATCAAACGGAGGAAAAGACCTGCTATTAACCTTGCCAAAAGGAACCTTGCCCTTTCTCTGAATGTCACGCCACTCCTCAGACACTTGCCTCAACCTTGTCTGATTGCCCTTAATTGGGAAATAGAAAGACTCCTGAATCTCTCGTCCAAGAGGAGGACCCTCCACAGCAAACCCCATCTGTCTCCTAAGAAGCACCGGGTTGTAATTAATGCAACCTTGAACTCCTATAAGAGGTACATTGGGAAGACTCCCACAACTGTAAATGAAATCTCGTCCAACCATACCATTGTGAGTCCAAGCTATGTCCTTGGCCCGCAAACCCATCAACCTGAATGACCACTTGACAGTAGGATCAAGAAAAGCAAAGGCACCTCTGGAAGGCAGATACCCCATGAACCATTTGTACACCAGCTGAGCACAACATCGGATCAATCCACCACGCCGCTTCTCGTTCCGATTATGGACCGAGTAATAAACATCCCCAACCAGATTAGGAATATGATTCCTCTACATAAACAACCTGATAGCATTAATGTCCACAAAATTCTTCTGATTAGGAAACATGATAGTCCCATAAATGCTCACAGCAATCAAAGCACAGACGACCCTCCAATTACCCACAACAGCATGCTCCTTGGCTTTAGCCTCCAAGAAACTCAGATGAAACCGGGTAACTTTCCTTTCTCCTTCAAACCCCCCTTGGTCACCTCCAGGCTCAAATAAAGAGCACGAGAAATCTCCGCAACATCAGGCTTCCCCTTAGTGGCATAGAAAGGAATCTGATCTCTGATCTAAATATCCAGGATGCTGGCATAGTCCTCCATCAAGGGTCCCAACAAGTAATCCGGGAACACGAAGCATCTCAAGCCTGGGTCATAGAACTGGAGAAAAGTATGGATGGCACTCCTGTCACTGTCTGTGAGCCTGAAAACTAACTTCAGAATACCACCGTAAATCTCACGGAACAACCCCACATGGTCAGGTGTAATCAGTGCTATCATATCTCTCAGCACACCAATCTCTGGGTCGAAGAAACTGTAGACAACATCGTCCTTCAAACCGGTTCTCATGTCTGGAACAAAGAAGTCTCTCAACCAGGATCTCAATCAAAAATGTCCCCTGCATATGGATAAACATGAGTTAAATGCACATAAATGCAAAATGTGAATGATGTTGATGTATGAATGCAATGCACTGTGCCATCCTCCAAGTCATCTGATCATCAACTGTACAGAAGCCCCGGTCTCTGAACTGATCACAACCATCTAAGGTACTGAGTAACCACAAATCCGACTTGGGGTTCCGAAATAAATGGAACGGAAGATACATCACCATCATCACCAGAGATCCTCTGAACAGATAACCACAAGACCCTCTGAACCAGCCCAGGGAATCCTGAAATAAACGGATCCCCACTGATAAATACCACGGACAGAACTCCGGCGTCTCAGAAATAAATCCATAAATCCGACTTATAAATAGGACGCTGATCAATAACTGAACCATTAGTCACCATCAAAGTCACCATCAGAACATGCATTTGTAAGAATCAACCCTCCCCTCATAGGTGAATTCTAATCAAGTCATCCTAAGGCGGATAAAGGTCTCAACAATCGAGCAAAGATACTCAACGGGTTTGCCCTTTCGGGTGTGCCGCTGCAGCTCTCTTAAGATCGTCTAAACCAAAGATCCGGGAATGAACGGTCACCGAAGTCAACAGCTCAGATGAGGTGACTCAACCAAAGTGGATACTCCACAAAGGAAGAGCTCTCTCAGATGAACCTCGTCCGGCTTGTGGTATGTCACGTCGCCCAAAACATGTTGACCTAAAATGAGAGGCAACATGAGACCACGCTAATCCTAAGTGTATACTCGGGCCTGGGTCTTAGCCCCACTCAGAACACCCCCCCCAAATCAGAGGAACCACCTGTACAGAAGACAGCACAATGATAGTATGATGCATGCAAACATTTATGCAAATATATACACAACATAATAATCATAAATGCAATAAATAGAGAAACACAAGCAACCTATCCTAGAGAACGCTAGGAGTGACTCGCTTAGGGAAGATGGACCAGCAAGAGGTCAACTTCTTAGTCCCCAGCAGAGTCGCCAACTGTCGCAACCGCGAAAAACAACCGGCAGGAAAAGCAAAACAAACAGAGCCGCCACCGTGCATTATTTATCCCAAAAGAGGGAAAGGAAACGCTCGAAGTAAACCTAGAAAAGACATGGTCTCGCGACCAGAGAGAGATGGGATCGGGAGTCGGTTATGCGAAGGGAAGGTATTAGCACCCCTACGCATCCGTCGTACTCGACGGGATCCACGCTCAGAAAGATAGGATAAGGTTGCTAAAAACTGCTCAGACATCACACAAGGATGGAAGGAAACACAGAAAGACAAAAGAAACGGGACTCGGCAGGATATCGCATCCTGGGCCTACATAGTCTGTCAAGCACAGACATCAGAGTCGACGTAGTTCGGGACAGGGGGACGTGCTCGCTAGGATGTCGCATCCTATGCATACGTATCTTCTCTAACCAGAGAAGAATCAGAGCACTCGTAGCTCGGCTAACGCACGCCAAATAAAACACAAACTGGAAACCGACTGCCAATCGCTGGACTTACGTCAGACCCCACACGAACAGGCAAACCTGGAAACCGAATGCCAATCGCTGGACTTACATCAGACTCCGAACCAACAAAACACACACAGGAAACCAACTACCAATCACCGGGGTTACGTCAGACTCCAAACAAAAAAAGCAAACACAGGAAACCAACTGCCAATCGCTGGGCTTACGTCAGACTCCAACATACACAAAGGGTTGAAAAAGAAGAAAGGCGCCCGGAGAGATCATCTCATCTCCTGCCTACGTACCTCATCTGGTATGAGGATCAGGGCGACGTAGTTCCCTTACACAGGGAAAAAGGACTAACCTAACCAGATACAAAGGGAGACACAAACTACTAGGGAGACTACGACTCGAGCCTAGAAGTTATCATGCATACCATCCCTATGTTAAGGTTTCTATCTAACTTGCACAGGGAGCAAGCTATCCTAAACAGCACAAGCAAAGTCATACAAGCACAACAAGCAAGCACACACACTAGATGCAAACAAATGGGCTCATACAAGGTTAGGTTGTGAAACACAAGCCAACTGGAATCGGGTGTAGTTAGATCTTAACCCTAACATTGAGAGTTAGGGTGAAGCTGATGAAATGGGAAGTGAGGGTAAGACCTCACAGCTCTTATCCCTGGCCTGGGAGAGCTTTAGACAAATGAAAGTGTGGGAGTTCAGAAAGTAGGAACTCTTCTCCACATATGACTGACACAACAAAGATCTTGGGTTAATATCCACAATGCATCAACACATGGTGTGAGCAAAGTGGATGACACACTGAATAGCAGGAGATGGATTGCACATCTCTTTTATCTGCCAATTGCCTCATAAGAGGACTTTTCCTGCTTGGCACAAAAGTAAACATTCACAAGCATTGCCTCTTAAGGAGAGCTTCAGACAGGTGCCTGCCCACATAACAGGACAGGTCTTCCAGACTACATGAAGTCAGAGAGTTATACCTCAGTGGTTAAGCAACCAAGCAAAGCAAAAGCAAGTTCAAAAGAACTCAAAGCAACTTATGTACCTGTGAAAAATCTAAACTAATCAGTACACAATTCAAACAAACAGACAGACAACAGTCAATCATACAGACAGACAAAGCATCAAGCACCAATGTGCAAGGCACAAACCATTAGGCCACTTGTTCTCAAAGCCTACAAAACAACTCAATATTAGCCAACATCAATCAACTAATCAATTCAAATGAGTGAATCACTCCAACCAAGGCAATGTGCTTCTCAACCTGAAATCCACAATCCAAACAGTGAGTCCAAATCACTAGGTCAAAGCCTAGGGTCAAAAGAGGGTCAAACATTCAAAACAGAACATGAAATTTAACATGAATCAACTTCAATCACATCTTGACACATTCCAAAAGGTCTCATATCAATATCATTGACCAAAAGCATTTCATGATCAATTGAAGTTCAAGGCAATTTTAAAGCTCAAATGTGACCAACCAGAATGAAAAATCTCTATTAAATCAGAAATGATCCAAATAATTCCAACAAAATTCATGAGCACTCACAACATCTATAACATGCATCACACAAAAAATCAGGAGCATAGGATATCATTTGGCATGGCAAACACATCATGTAAGTTGAATATCACAAGGTGTGACACAAATTGTCACACCAACTTAACATGATCATAAAACAGAATTGACAATTGATAAAAATACCAAATCAACACCAAAAGGTCAAGCAATGTGTCTAGTTATAGCATGGAAAATTTCACATTCATTGGATTAAAGACCAGCATTTCACAACATGATAACCAAGGCAAGGTCAAATATGGACATGTGTTCAAACATTCTAGCACAAAAAATTAATCAACCAAGCACAACTTGTCAAAATATGATGATAAAAAACTAGAGAGAATCAGGATCATAATGCAAAAAACCTGGTAATTTTTGGATGATTTTTCAATTTATTGTGAATTTTAGAAGTTCATGGAAGAAATAAAAAATGAAATGGAGCAAGCATGGCAAATATGAAGGAACATGAGAAAATGCAAGGCAAATGAGAAAATGCATTCAGCCAGGCTCAAACCATGTACAAATTCAAATCCAAACGCGCCAAATGCCAAAACGACTGTGTTTCAAGCCTAAACCCTAAAGCGCGCGCCTGCATGGATTTTGAAAATCCGCAGGAAATTCACATGCGTTTCCCAGCAGAATCCGCAGGAAAACTGGAGAATGCATGAACACGATGAAGATCATGAAGATCTTCATCCAACTTTTCCAGATTTCATAAACATGTCCAGAATTCCATAATTTTAACACCAAATGATTCGCCATGCCACATACAACAAGAATCAACAACTAATTCATGCAAAAACAACATTACACGCACGGATCGAAGAGAATCAAAATCATCATCAAAACTTGAATCACATGGATCTTTATGTATATAGCACCAAATCACTCCATTCAAAGCTCAGATTTATCACCATTCAAAGATCTATACAACAGGCATAATGAATTTGTGAATTAAGGAGGTTGAAAAACCAACCTCTAAATGAACAGAATTGGATTCCCTTGCTTCCAAGCCTTGCTACGCCTCAAATCTCTTCTAGTATGCTTCTTGAGATGAATGATGATGAATATGAGGCTCAAGGATGCACGAATCCAACTCCAGCTTCAACTGCCATGGATGCTCCAAGCTATGAACATGAACAATACAGCCACGATTTCTCTTGCTCACACGTCCAAAAGTGCTCAATTATCCTTCACGATGATGAATGGATCCATGGAAAGTGATTGTGTTTGAAGAATTTTGGAAAAAAAGTGAGAGAAAAATTTGGAGATTTTTGTGATTTTAGATCTAGAATTGTTGATTCTGATCAAAACAGTTATGATTAAGCATATATATACCTCATGCTAATCATGTTTAAGAAATGTTTAGGGCAAATGCAAATGAGGTTAATCACTTTTAAGGTGTAAGTGCAAAAATGCATTTTCTACTTCATGCACCTTTATGCACGTGAACAGTGCATGTTATTGATCCAAAATGCCAAAAAATGAGTTCATGCATATATTGGAATTGGTTTGGTATGCATATGTTCAACCAAGATGAGTTTATGAAATTTTTCCCAAAAATCTTCATGAATGCACCAATGATCATGCAATGAGATTTCACGCCAAGTGATAGTATGCTTGGAAAATACATGTTACAAGGATCAAAGTGTAAAAAGAACCACTCAATTTGGAGTTTTGGTTGAGAAGTTATGTTCATTTGAAGTTTGAACCACACTTTGCCATGATTGGACCATATCTCCTCAACCACACATGAGAAATTCATGATCTTGGACTTTTTGGAAATGGGAGAGAAAGATCTTCAAATTTCATGTTGGACAAAATTTCATTTGAAGCTTTATTGATGATGTAATCTTGAGTTGAAGTTGGTCAAAAATCTTTCCATTTTTGGAAAGTTCAAATTACAGGTCACCTTCTATTTTTAGAAAGTCTTGACCTGACCTCAAATTCTTCAATGTTGATGTTTGAGATGTCAAATGAGACTTGTTTGAACATGAATGAGGTATCTCTGACCACTTCCCACCTCCAAATCCACAGTTGACTTGGCAGTTGACATACAGTTGACTTGATCATGCATAGATGATTTTGAGCCTCAACCACTTGATGAAATGGCTCCACCATGAAACCCTAGCTTATACAAGCTCAATAAAATCATATGATGATCTCCATCTCAATAAAGACCTCATCTCCTTGAAAAACCCTGACTGGTAGAATGCAACTGATTAGGGTTGACTAGAGGTCAAAACCCTAATCCCCAGGAACATGATCAGGAACATGATCAGGCACAATGAACCTCTTGGTGATGATAAAACCATGATGATGGTGATATACTCTGGCAAATAAGATAACACTCATCCTCCTTGAGGAACCAATAAATCCTAATTGAAGCACAAGCCTCTGATGATTAGTGATCAATTTATGAGACCCTCCGGCTTGAATCGTTTAACCTCTCTATCTTCTAAGAAAGACCTAGGAGGATGACTTGCTTATTTCACATGATATGCAATGATGTAATGCCTAATGTCCTAAAAATGAGATACAATATGCTAAGCTAGTCCCAAGAGAGGAGGGCAAATTTTGAGGTGTTACACCTTCGAGCGATATGAATCCATCTCCTCCTCCGACAATCAGCAATGCTATTCAAAACAAAGGATCTTCGACTGGAGCACAAAATCTCGAAGCAGATAATGTCCAGAACGAACAAGAAACCTCTTCTCCTGGCGAAGATGGTAAAAAAGATTCGAAGCAAGCTGAAGAGAAGGATTCAGAAGAAAAAGAAGATTCTGAGGATACTCCCAGTAACTCTCCTCCAAGAGTTACTTTCCCCTCATATTATGCTGACGAAGATGATGAGGATTCTGATGATATTGAGAGGTACTTTCAACAAGATGAAGACATGAGTGAGGGAGAAGCCGATCCTGAAGGAAATCAGACTGGAACTGATGATGCTACTGTCGAAACAGTCCCATATCCAACTAATGTTCGATCATCCACAATCCAAACTTCGCCTATATCACTTACTGAGGAGGAGAAAAATGCTTTGAAACAAAATGACCCCCTCAAGTATGTAAGGTTGATGATGGCTCAAAGTGAATCTTCTTCAGAAAAAAACATTTTTGGAGCTTCGACCCATTCTGGTACTAGTGCAAACGAAGTATCATATGACGAACTCCTTAAGCAGGTGAAGAAGGCTGTTTTTGATGTAGATCTCTTTGAAAAATTGAAGAAGGATGTGGGAGCAACCTTTAGCATAAAAAAGCTGATAAGCAAGATCAACATCACTGCTTGCCCCACTGATATAGGTGAAGCCCTTATCGACATCCAGAACCTCATTGACCAAGTTTGTGCTGAATACCATAGGGAGGTGGATGCCAAAGAAAAGCTTCAATCAACTGAACAAGCTCAAGCTATTGAGTTTGATAACGCCCTTCGAACTGCAAAAGCCTCTGAGGAGTTAGCTGCTTCCAGAAAATCAGCCCAAGTAGAATTCAACACCTATACTGCTTCGATACAACTCTGGGAATCTCACATTGCAGAATTGTAGAAGAAGATTTCTGATGCTAAGGCGAAGCAGGCTGCTATCCAAGGCTTGGATAGTACTGAAGCTGATAATCTGGCGAAGCAGAGCGTAGATCATGTCGAAAAGGCTACTGCTAGGAGTGAAGATATTGCACGCCTCAAAGGGGTTCAAGCTGCTGTTCAGTACAAGATAAGCTTGGCGAAGATAAAGTATGACCGGATGAAGGCCACTATCCCTTTCTGATTTCCACTTGTAATTGTTCTATTCGACTTTTGTTTGTTTGTAATTTGATTAAGACAAAGCCATCTTGGCAAAATTTGAAGTTTAAATATATTCACCATCTTGGGTATGATAGTTCTTTGCTTACTATGTTGTTATGATTTTAACTTCAGGCACAAATGTTTTATACTTCTTCAAGTATTTCCCGTTTACTTTTAGGATTCTTCGATCCTCTACTAGTTCTTCTATTTCGTATGCATTATTTGAAAATGCTTTTAAAATTCGAAAAGGTCCTTCCCAATGTGGAGACCATTTTCCTAATGTTTTATTCTTTCGATCCATAGGTAATATAACTTTCCAAACTAAATCATTCATAATGAAAGTTTTACCTTTGACCCTCTTATTGTATGCTCTTGCTACCCTATCCTTCTGTCTTCTTAATACTTCTAACGCATGCAACCTTTCTTCGTCCAAATCAACCAGTTCATTCATCATCATTTCCCAATATAGGTCAGATGGAATTTCTCCTTATCTTTGGATTCTCAATGATTGCAAGTAGATTTCGACAGGTAATACTGCATCATGTCCAAATGTAAGTTGGAAAGGTGTAGTGTTAGTAGATTCTTTAGGGGAGGTTCGACAAGCCCAAAGTGCTTGATCTAAAGTTTTGTGCCAATTTTTTGGCTTCTTCCCTACATGCTTTTTGATTAAACCAATTATTACTTTATTGGCTGCTTCGACTTGCCCATTGGCTTGAGCATAATAGGGTGTGGATGTTAATAATTTGAAACCCATTTCCTTTGCAAATTCTTACATCTTTCGCCCAGTAAAAACTGATCCTTGATCTGTTGTTATACTTTTTGGGATCCCAAATCTATATAATATTTGCCTTTGAATGAATTCAATGACAATTTCTTGATCCACATTTACTAAAGGCACTACTTCGACCCATTTAGTGAAATAGTCAATTCCTACAAGGATGTACTTTTGACCTTTGGATGAAGTAGGTCGAATTTCCCCAATTAGATCTAATGCCCAACCTCTGAAAGGCCAAGGCTTGATAATTGCATGGAGCTCACTTGCAGGAGCATGTTGAATTCCTGCATGTACTTGACATTCTTGGCAACCCTTAGCAAACTCTATACAATCTTTTAACACGGTGGGCCAATACATTCCATATATGAAAAGCAACCATTTCATCTCGTGGCCTGCCTGGTGTGCTCCACAGGCTCCACTATGTACACTAGATAATGCAAAGTACGCCTCGTTTTCTCCTAAGCATTTCAACAGGATCCCTTCAGGGGTTTTCTTGAATAATTCATTCCCCATCAAAACATAAGAGAAAGCCCTTTACTTGGTTTTTCTTTCTGTATCTATCGAAGGGTCCTTGAGATAATTAATAATTGGATTCCTCCAATCTATATCCATTAAGGTATCAATGGTCAGTACTTCAAACTCTTCATTGTTAGCATATCCTAACTGAGTACTTTCCAAATCTGTCGGAGACAATCTGACAGCCATTGCTTTTCCTCTTACTTCGACAAGTTCCTCTAGCTTCTCTTTTGAAATTCTATACCCTGAAGCTATATGTGCTAAGTCATTAGCTTCTTGGTTTTTTATTCTAGGAACATGTTTTATGTCTATATATTCAAAAAATTTGAGCAACCTATTTGCAATGACGAAGTACATAATCAAATTTCCTTTTATACATTTGTACTCTTTTGTTAGCTGCTTAATTACTAATTCTGAGTCTCCTTTAATTTCGACTCTAGTTGCCCCCAGTTCTAACAAAGCCTCAAGTCCTGCAATAAGGGCTTCGTATTCTGCTTCATTGTTAGAACAAAGGGGACCTTCGATTCTATATTTGAGTTTTGTTGGAATTCTATCAGGAGAAGTTATCATGATCCCAACTCCACTTCCATCCTTATGAGTGGAACCTTCGAAGAATAATCTCCAAGGTTTTAACTCAACTTGAAGTTGAGGACTTTCGACCACTGCATGGTCTACAATGAAGTCTGATACTATTTCTCCCTTCATTGCCCTTAACGACATAAAGGCTAAAGAGTATTCAGTGAGGGCTAATGCCCATTTTCCAATTCGACTGTGCATTATTGGCTTTGATAACATATACTTAATGACATCAAAGTGTGAAGAGACGTATAAATCAATAGGCTTTATATAATACTTGAGTTTAGTACAAGAGAAATGCAAACAAAGACACAACTTTTCTATTGAAGTGTATCTAGTTTCTGTATCATTTAAAACCCTACTAAGATAATAAATGGCTCTTTCGACGCCATCTCCATTTTCTTGTGCTAACATGCTACCTATAATAGTGTCGGAAGCTGATATATACAATCTCATAGGCTTCTTTCCACATGGTGGTGACAAGATAGGAGGATTCGTCAGATAATGCTTGATCTTGTCGAATGCCTTTTGATGTTCATCATTCCATTTGAACTTCCCTTGTTTCAGGCGTAGGAGGGGAGAGAAGGCTTGAGTTCGACCACTTAAGTTTGAGATGAATCTTCTCAGGAAGTTTATCTTTCCTAATAATGATTGCAATTCTTTCTTAGTTGATGGTGCTTTGGTCTCCATAATAGCCTTCGTCTTATTTTGATTGATTTCTATCCCCTTTTTATGGACCACAAAGCCCAGAAAATCTCCAGCCCATACAAAGAATGCACATTTAAGAGGACTCATCTTTAAGCCATGTTTTCTCATTCTTTCGAATGATTGGCTGAGATGGGTTAGATGATTTTCTTCTGATATAGATTTTATCATAATATCATCTATATAAACCTGCATAAATGTCTTTATGTAATCATGGAATATAGAGTTCATTGCTCGCTGGTACGTTGCCCCAACATTTTTTAAACCAAAGGGCATAACTATCCACTCATAAGTGCCTATTGCCCCTGGACATCGAAAGGCTGTTTTGGAAACATCCTCTTCAGCAATGAAAATCTGGTTATAGCCAGAATATCCATCAAGCATGCTAAGATATTCATAGCCTGCAGCTGATTCAACCAGCATCTCTGCCACAGGCATTGGATACTCATCTTTAGGAGTTGCTGCATTTAGATCACGAAAATCTATACATACTCTTAAAGAGCCATTTTTCTTAATTACAGGAACTATGTTTGCAATCCATTCGACCTACCTTGTGGTCCTGATAAAATTGCATCGAAGAAGTCTTTCGACCTCTTTTTTGATCTTTGAGAGGATCTCTGGGGCGAATCTCCTTGGAGTCTGCTTGATGGGCTTCTTGCCATCCTTGATAGGCAGCTTCAATTCGACCAGTTCCCTCTTCAAACCAGGCATCTCTTCTTAGTCCCAAGCAAAGCAATCTTCGTTTTCTCTTAGCAGTTCAATTACTCTTACTTTCAACTTGGGGTCCAGTTTAGTGCTGACGTAGGTGATTCTTTTTGTGCTCTCATCTCCAAGATCAACTTCTTCAAGGGGATCTTGCGCCAACATCTTCGCACTCGATGTCACTGGATCTTTTTCGAATCCCAGAGGCTCTTCGTCATAGATGGCATCCAACCTATGGCCTGTTAATTCCATAGGCACCTGTTCGTCAGGGGTTTTTGGTTTAAAGTACTCCCCAGGTCCTGCATTATAAATTTCACCATATGTGGCTTCGTCAGCCATGTTAGTTATCTCGACTTCGAGAGTCGCTTTTCTTTTGTTCTCAGCCATGTAGGCCGAAATCTTTTCGAAAAAAGAAGACTCAGGCATAATCCAGGTCTTCATCCCAACCTGTTGGACGTACTTCAGATGATTCCCCTTCTTCCGGGTCCCCTATAATTTCCCTATCCCACTGAAAGCCATTGGGATGTAGAGTCAAGAAATACAAAGCATTTTTACTTGGGGAGTAGATATCTTCAGCTGGGTGGCATGGTCCTATATGAGCCAAGTTCCTGTCAAAGTTCTTCTTATCTACATGGTTCACTTCCGCCATGAAGTAACTTTGGTCAGCTTCAACATTTTCTACTACTCCATCTTCTCTCCAGATGGATACCCTCTGATGCATGGTCGAAGGAACTGCCCCTATTCCATGGATCCATTCCCTTCCTAGCAGCAAGTTGTAATTCGCCTTCGCAGGTATCACCATGAACATTGTTGGTCTTGTGATTGATCCAACAGTCATATCTACTTGTATGACACCCAGGGTCTGCCCTATCTTACCCTCATAGTTCGACAATACCACATTGTGAGGTTTAACATCAGTATCGAACATACCTATCTTTTTCAATTTGAACTGAGGCATCGGATTGACTGCTGCTCCTCCGTCCACCAGAACTTTGTTCACCCCCACATGCTCAACTTTGGCTTTAATGTATAGGGGCTTGAGATGGTTCTGCATCCCTTGGTAAGGCCTTTCAAAAAGAGCATTCTGCTCTTCGACATTGCCGTTGTTGAGGACATAGTAACACACAGGTTTATGCTTCGCCATCTCCACATCATCTGCTTCCTCATTGTCTTCAATCTCCGTCTTCTGGTTATATTCGTACGGCAGAACTGATACCACATTGCAATTTATATTAATAGATGACACTCCGTCGGACTCGAAGTCGTCAGTGAGCATTTCTTCCTCCCTTATTTGTTCCTCCTGAACTTTCTGATTTGTGTTTTTGTTTTCATCTGAAAACAAGTTCCTTCCTACAGAGGGTTTGGTCGAATTTGTAACATTTGAGGGGACCTTGTTGTTGCTGGATTCTCCAATCTCCCTTGAAGTCATCTCTCTTTCAGCCTTCCTCAACCTCTGATGTCTTCTCCATTGGGACCTTGACATGGGATTCTTTCCTTTGTAGTTCTCCAGTCTGATAGCCTCTCTCTTAGATGCCTAAAACTGTTTTCTATAAGCCCAAAAGGTTCTTCCTCCATCCTCAAAACTTTTCCACTTTCCCTTCTTCGACCCCACCTGAGTCCATTTGTCCTCAGGGACTTCTGCAGGAAGCTTAAACATAACTCTTTTCACCCTTGGGTGGGGGCTGTCTTGCCTCATAGGAACTCCCCTCTTGTCGAATATGTACATATTCTGGTTACCTCCGTGTCCGTCCCAACCTTGGTTAGATGGAATTCTCTCGAATGCTTCAGCCAAATCCCTATTATAAACTGCCCCACATATGGGACACATCAAGCATTCTGTTTCGTACTTGTAGCAACGCACAATAAAGCCAAGAAGGCTTTCTCCAGGCTTAGGATACACCTTCAGTAGTTGGCTTTCCTTTCTCCAATTTCTCTTAGTCTCAGTTCGTTGCCATCTTATATAGTCCTCTGCCACCCTTCGACACGTCATGATGCTACACCTTGGGCACAACAACATGTCAAAATTTCTTTTGTGACACCTCCAAAGGTATTCACGTAGGCTCTCATTGGCTTTGGGATAGCCAAACTGCATTCCCTCTTGCTCTATCTTCAGACACCTCTCCACTTCCTCCATCTCTAAGGGGGGTTGGTTCAGATCCACCATGTTGACACCTAGATTGGCGCCATCAGCGATTGAAATTTCCTCGAATTTCTTCCTTAGGTCCCCAGTAGCCTCACTTGCCTTCCCATTAAGACCTTCAATGGCCTTTGGGTCGACACCAACAACCTGTTCACCTTCGACATAAATTCCAAAGGGAACATCACTATTTAGGTCATCAGTAGCCTGCTTTCCAACTAGCACATAGCCTTCAGTTCCTGTTTCCTTCACAGCATCCACCTTCACAGCATGTTGATTTCGACAGGTTCAGCATAATTTGTGTCAGCAATGTTGAGGGGATCAGCGTCAACCTTCATCTGGTTTTTTCCCTTGTCAACGAACTTGAGGAGGCCATCCTTAATTGCATTCTGAATAAGATCCCTGAAAAGAAAGCATTGTGAGGTTTTATGGCCTAAAAAATTGTGATATTTACAGAAGCCTCTTTTCTTCCGTTGTTCTAACGGAGGGATTTTGGTATTAGGAGGCACTATCATTTGGCCATCTTTTACTAATAAATCGAAGATTTCATCACATTTGGTAATATCAAATGTGTACGTCTTTTTAGGAAATCTATCATTCTTTTTAGTTTCAATAGGGTTTTTGCCATTTGAAGGTGTAAGTAATTTACAAGCATAAGGTGGTGCTTCCTTTAATTCAGCCAAATCTACTTCGAACTCCTCGAGACCATACGGGTCATTAGAGATTTCAGACTCCTCATCTTCGACTTCGACATAAGCAACCCTTGCTTCCTGTGCAAGTTAGGTTTGGTGTGGCTTGCTTCCTGTGCAAGTCATGTTTAGGATAGGCTTGCTTCCTGTGCAAGTTAGCTAGAAACCTTAACTTAGGGACGATTTTGCATGACAACATCTAGGATCGAGTCGTAGTCTCCCTAGTGTTGTGTCTCCCTCTGTTATCTGGTTAGGCTAGTCCTTTATCCCTGCGTAGGGGAACTACGTCGCCCTGATCCTCATACCAGATGAGGTACGTAGGCAGGAGATGAGCTGATCTCTCCGGGCGCCCTTTTTCTTTATCAACCCTTTTTGTCTTCAACCCTTCTGTGTGTGTTGTTGTGTGCTTGGAAGCTGATGTAAGTCCATCGAGTGGCATTCGGATTCCAGTGTGGGTTTGTTTTGGTTCGGATGCTGATGTAAGTCCAGTGATTGGCATTCGGGCTCCACGTTTGCCTTTGCCTGTGTTTGTTTGTGTGCGTGTTAGCCGAGCTACGAATGCTCTGATTCTTCTTCGTCCAAGAAGATACGTATGCATAGGATGCGATATCCTAGCGAGCATGTGTCGTTTCCCCAGTCCGAACTACTTCGACTCTGATGTTTGTGCCTGATAGACTAAGTAGGCCCAGGATGCAATATCCTGCCGAGTCAGTTTCAGTCAGTTTCTTTTGTCTCTTTTCAGCCAGTGTGTGTGAGTTTGAGCAGTGTTTAGCAACCATTTTCCTTCCTATTGTGCGTGGATCCCGTCGAGTACGACGGATGCGTAGGGGTGCTAATACCTTCCCTTCGCATAACCGACTCCCGAACCCATTCTCTTTGGTCGCGAGACCATGTTCTTTCCTAGGTTTACTTCGAGCGTTTCCTTTCCCTCTTTTGGGATAAATAACGCACGGTGGCGGCTCTGTTGTTCTTCTTTTCCTGCCGGTTTTTCGCGTAATGCGACAGCTGGCGACTCTGCTGGGGATATAGAGAAGTTGACCTGTGCTGGTCCGTCTTCCCTAAGCGAGTCTCTCCTAGCGCTCTCTAGGTTAGGGCTTTGGTTGCTTTGTGCTGTTATTTATTGCATTCATTTGTATATATTTGCATTTACTGTTTGCATTTATTATTTGCATTAATGTTTGCATTTATTCATATTCATCTGCTGGTTGTGCTGTGTTTCTCTGTTTGGGGTGGGAGTTACTCGAGGTAAAAGGCCCAATACCCAGGCTATGAGTGAAATCTAGGAAACCTAGGAATAGAGTGATTCATGGGAAGCGGGTGGTGTACGCCACTTAGCGGAACATTGATATCACGAGCAGTTCAGACCCTGGTGGGATATTATCGGTGCATACATCGGGTGTGCACAGGATGATATTCTGCGAAAGGTTATTTATGCTGCGTTTCTCTCGACCTTACCCTGGCCTAGACGACACCCGTGAGTGGGGAAGGGTTTGATCATTATTACAGGTTCAGTTGGTGACTCTTGGTACTGATGGTGACTATGGATTGTGGACACTTATTTCTGGGACGCCGGAGTTCTGTCCGTGGTTTATCAGCGGGTTCCGTTTATTTCGGATCCCCGGGTTGAATTCGAGAGTACCTGTTCAGAGGATCTGGCTGTCATCCATTCAGTGGATATTCCTGTGATGATAGTAATGTAATCTCCAGTTCCGTTTATTTCGGAACTCCACAAGTCGGATTTATGGTGACTCGGTTCTCCAGATTTGGGTTCAGATGCCAGTTGATCAGATTGACTTTGGGTTTCAGATGAACTGCGACTCCGAGTTCAAGCCGAAGCTTCGATCCGGTGTTCTGAGATGCACAGCCTGCCAGTCTTGGCTCCATCATTTGCATCATAGCATGTTTATTTTTCAAAAAAAAAAATAATAATGCATGAAAAAGTTAACTCGCATATGCATATCCTTTTCAAGATCATTCATGATAAAATAGCATCCGCATCATACACATATCA
Source organism: Lathyrus oleraceus (assembly GCF_024323335.1). Classification (NCBI taxonomy): domain Eukaryota; kingdom Viridiplantae; phylum Streptophyta; class Magnoliopsida; order Fabales; family Fabaceae; genus Lathyrus; species Lathyrus oleraceus. The sequence continues at coordinate 3,818,181 of NC_066579.1, read as the reverse complement.
TGCATATATCATCCTTGCATTGCAGACGTGTTTGGAGGGACTTCTCACTTCGGTTCTTGACTGAGAGAGGATTGCTGACCGCCGACCGCATCGTTACTCAACCAGACTCAATCATCAAAAGATTATGGACCAGGTTCAGACAGAGTTGGCTGAGATGAGGGCAAACATGGCCCAGTTTATGACGATGATGCGAGGAGTTGTTCAGGGGCAAGAGGAGCTGCGTGCCTTAGCCCAGAGACTGGAAGCCGTGATTCCACCAGTCCACCGTGCTTCACCAGTGGATGTACCCGTTCATGAGAATGCTGCTGTCACTATTCTCGTCGATGATTATGCCGTGGGAGATGAATTGAAGGGGATCAGAATCAGTGAACAGCCTCTTGCTGCAGAGACTGTTAATGTCAGAGCAACCCTCGCTCCGATTCGCCATCCTGGCTCTTCAAGTTCTTCCGGTTCTAAGAAGCCATTCTCTGAGGCACCCAAAAGGGGAGAGATTGAAACAAATGCTGTGCACCGTCGGAGGAGCGCAAACAGAGGACAGTATCGTCAGGCTGCTGCTGTGACTATTCCAGCAACTCAACCTCAACAGCAACAGAGAAGACCAACTCAGCAGTATCAGACTCCACAACATCGTCCTCAGCAGCAGGCTTACCAGCCTCCCATTGATAATCAAGCTGGTACCAGTAATGAGAGGAAGAAGATCATTTTTGATCCAATCCCCATGTCCTACGCCGAACTGTATCCCTCTCTGTTAGAGCGGAACTTGATCACTCCCAGAGACCCGCCGCCCATACCCGTCAACCCTCGATGGTGGTATAGGCCTGAACAGCATTGTGTGTATCATTCGGGTGCTCCTGGTCATGATGTGGATAGTTGTTTCCAGCTGAAGATGAAGGTTCAAGACCTTGTGAGATCAGGTATTCTGATCTTGGAGGATTTAGGTCCCCGTGTTAATCAAGCTTGAAGATAACAAGTCCTGGGCTGGCGCCGACTTTTTCTTCAGAAGGGTTGTTCAGAAAACAGAAGCTGCTGATGCAAGAGATACTGACGGTTGTCATCCCCGGTGGGATCTATCACAATTGGGTCACTGTGGGCGTTCCTACAGTTGTTCATAAGTCTTTGTAATAATCACTTTGTTTAAAAACCCTTCTCCCATGCCAAAAGGAGAAGTGATGACATTGTTGGCAACATTTTGTGCAATGATATTTTCATTCAAATAAATTCATGTTAAACCTTTGTTTTTCCATTTGTTTTCCCTTTTCGCTTTTTGCATGAAATTGGTGATCACAAAAAACCCTAAAAACAAGAATAAAAGCAATCTTTTCATCTGCATAACGATTGTCTTGTTTGATTTTCAAAGAGCTTTTATACTCAAAATCTTTATGCAGGTTGTTTCTTAGACCCATTGAACATAATGATCGGACGTCATCTCCCAATTTTGAATTCCCTGTATTCGAAGCGGAAGAAGATGATGCTTGAGGGGATTCCTGACGAAATTTCCCGACTTCTTGAGCAAGAAAAGAAGATCATTCGGCTGCATCTCGAGAATCAGCAGAACAGCCAACTGGGGCATAACAAAAACAAAAACAAACAATCAAAAAAAAAAAAAAAAGAAGAAGAAGAAGAAAAAGAGGGTGCAAAATCAAAAGAAATCAAAAGAAATCAAAATAAAGAAAAAGAAAGGAAAAACAAAAGAGAAATAGCACCCTCAAAGTCCCAAGTTGACTGATGCTGAATTCGATCGAAAAGAAGAGATCAACTGCCATGTGTCATGGTCAGTCGTATCAGCAGAGAGTGAAAAAGCATTCAACAAGAAGGTCAAGCCTCGTGTGTTCCGAGAATGTGACCTTGTGCTCAAGAAGGTCTTGTCTTTCGTGCCCGATTCCAGGGGCAAGTGAACCCCCAAGCTATGAATGTCCATGTGTGGTCAAGAAAGCTTTTTCAGGCAATGTTTTGACACTTACAACAATGGATGGAGAAGTTCACTCGTCCTGTGAATTCCGATGCAGTCAAGAAATACTTCGCCTAAAAGGAAAAAAACAGAATAGCTCGCTAAGTCGAACACCCCAAAGGGCGACTTAGGCAAAAAGGAGCGTCTCGGTGGATTGAAAACCCGAGAGGGCGATCCAGGCAAAAGTTAGAGACATTGAAAAAAGAATTTGCATCCCGCTAGATTGATCACCTCACACTGGGGCAATCTAGGCAAAAATTAGGGATTTGGCAAGTAACTGCATTTTGACAAGACTGTGCTCTATATCTGTCATCCGTCAGGAATCCTCGATTCGTCGTCGACTGAAGCTTTGAATACATCGAAAATTCGGAATGGTAGAGGAAAGGTCATTATTGTTCAATGTAGCCCTCTCCAATATATATCACCGATTTCAAACTTGTACAGATCTATGGAGTCTCGCCCTTTGCAGACTACCATTCCATTACATCTATTTGAGCTTTTATCCCATTATTTGCACTCTTATTTGTTTTCAACTCAACAAATGTTTTGCACGTTTTAACTGATAAAGTATCATTGTTTTCAAAATAAACAAATTTTTCAAAAAAAATTGTTCTTAAACAAAGTGGACGTTCACAATGATGGAAGGATACTTAGGAGATCCACAGTGCTCTCCCAAGGGCGGTATGATTACCAACAGGTAAGACAATTGTTCGTATCTCGAGCATGACTGTATCTTTGTCCTGCAGAACTTCGTATGGTCTCTCCTCAAAGAGTTTACTCCGAGCAGTGTTGGTTGAAGTTGTTCATTTTCATGTTCCCGACAGTACAACATTCTTCCTCCAAGTCCCTGTTAGCCCTATTGTGGGGCATTTCCAGTATAGGCTTGTTTGAGCCCTATTGTGGGGCATCCCTAGCAAGATTGCTGTTTCGGACATTATTGTGGGGCAGTTCCCCAAGCAGAGTGTTTACTGAAGACGTTAGCGTTCGTCTCTCCAGCAGAGCAATCTTCTCCTCTCCCCACAGGATGGTGTTGTTCCCTGATATCCCGATTTCCAGCAGATCGTGTTTGCTCTCTGGTGTTTTTGGCCTTCCCTAGGGAAGAAGAGTAGTACCGGGTGGTTGATTCCTGGACCTGTGTGTTTACATGTCTGTTTGTCAGCGTTCATCATACATTTCATGCATAATGCATACATGCATAATCACAGCATTCAGATACTCATGTTGCAGCTGTTGCCATGTATCTGTTGATTGTTGCCTCTTGCTGTTTGGTGATAAGAATCTCTCCAGTAGTTTTTCCTAGCAGATATGGGTGTGTCTGATCTCTCCATGTAGAGCCAACCCCTTAAGCAGAAAGTGTCTATCCTTTCCTGCCATTTCCCCACTGAGATACATCCTCGTGGATGACGGTTGCTTCCGTTCCCTCCCTACACGGGATGGGTTTTCCCTATTGAGTTCTTTCCTCATTAGGATGAGTCTTGTTTCAGTCTGCCTTTTTGGATCAATCCTAAACTGGCTCCCCGTCGACTGTTTCTTGTGCTTCCCTGGGGCATAAATGAATAGTTGCTCACTAACCGGCACTCATTCATCTTATCCTCAGCGGAATTTGTGGGCCTCTACCTACAAACCGGTAGTTGTAAGTCCTATCGTCGTGGTTTTCTACCTACTAGCTGGTAGTTGTAAAATCCCACTTTCACCCCCCTAGCAGAGGTAACCTTTGTGGTTCATTCTGTTTGTTGGCCTCTACCTACAAACCGGTAGTTGTAAGTCCTATCTTGGTGGTTTTCTACCTACTAGCTGGTAGTTGTAAAATCCCACTTTCATCCCCTTGGTGGAGTTAACCCTGTGTGCTCATCCTATCGATGACTGGTTACTTTTCCGTGGCCTCTACCTACAAACCGGTAGCTGTAAGTCCTTTCTTCACGGTCTTCTACCCACTACCCGGTAGTTGTAAATCCTTTATCTCACTCTGTCTCTCAACAGATCGTTTGTTGGTTTTCTACCTACTAGCTGGTAGTTGTAAAATCCCACTTTCATCCCCTTGTTGGAGTTAACCCTTTGTGCTCATCCTATTGATGACTGGTTACTTTTCCGTGGTTTTCTACCTACAAACCGGTAGATGTAATTCCCTCCTTGCAGTTATCAGTATCCGGTTTGTGATATTGATATTCTTTTTCCCTCTGGATACTTGCCTTGATCAAGCAGTATTGTCCCCATTGGGTCTTCCCCTTCTTTTTGGATATTTGCTCCGAGTTAGCAACTTTATCCTCTTTTAATTGGTCATCTTTTGCATACCTAGTCCTGGTACCGATGCCTTTCTTTTCGGTCGATTATTCATTTAACAACCTACAACCCGGTTATGGATAATCTTCCATGCGAGGTTATTATCTACGTTTTGACGGCTATAGATAATATATCTCATGCACTCTTTGGTCAATCTTTTGATTGTTATCTCCAGCAGAGTAAGATTCGTATTCCTTGTGGAATCGAATGTCCATCCTTTAACAAGTTTGCCTTCGCTCTCTTCAGGATGATGTCAGTCGATTATTCATTTAACAACCTACAACCCGGTTATGGATAATCTTCCATGCGAGGTTATTATCTACGTTTTGACGGCTATAGATAATATATCTCATGCACTCTTTGGTCAATCCTTCGATTGTTATCTCTAGCAGAGTAAGATTCGTATTCCTTGTGGAATCGAATGTTCATCCTTTAACAAGTTTGCCTTCGCTCTCTTCAGGATGTTTTCGGTCGATTATTCATTTAACAATCTACAACTCGGTTATGGATAATCTTCCATGCGAGGTTATTATCTACGTTTTGACGGCTATAGATAATATATCTCATGCACTCTTTGGTCAATCTTTTGATTGTTATCTCCAGCAGAGTAAGATTCGTATTCCTTGTGGAATCGAATGTCCATCCTTTAACAAGTTTGCCTTCGCTCTCTTCAGGATGATGTCGGTCGATTATTCATTTAACAACCTACAACCCGGTTATGGATAATCTTCCATGCGAGGTTATTATCTACGTTTTGACGGCTATAGATAATATATCTCATGCACTCTTTGGTCAATCCTTCGATTGTTATCTCCAGCAGAGTAAGATTCGTATTCCTTGTGGAATCGAATGTCCATCCTTTAACAAGTTTGCCTTCGCTCTCTTCAGGATGATGTCGGTCGATTATTCATTTAACAACCTACAACCCGGTTATGGATAATCTTCCATGCGAGGTTATTATCTACGTTCTGACGGCTATAGATAATATGTCTCATGCGCTCTTGGGTCGAAGTCGTCCTCCCCAGTCGAGTAAGATTCGTATTTCTTGTGGAATCGAATGTCCATCCTTTAACAAGACTGCTTTTCTAGCCCTCTTCAGGATGTTGAGTGTTTTGGAACACAAACCAATTCACACTTATGGCACTCAGGCCAATTTTTTCCGGTATTCAGACCGAAGAAGTTTCCGACGATCAGGTCGATGTACTTATGTTTTTTCCGGTATTCAGACCGAAGAAGTTTCCGACGATCAGGTCGATGTACTTATGTTTTTCCGGTATTCAGACCGAAGAAGTTTCCGACGATCAGGTCGATGTACTTATGTTTTTCCGGTATTCAGACCGAAGAAGTTTCCGACGATCAGGTCGATGTACTTATGTTTTTCCGGTATTCAGGCCGAAGAAGTTTCCGACGATCAGGTCGATGTACTTATGGCACTCAGGCCAATTTTCCGGTGTTCAGACCGAAGTGGAATCCAGGCCAATTTTCGATGTTTCAGATCGACATCAAATCTCTCATACACCTATGCTCAGTATTCAGACTGACGAGCGGCGCTCAGGCCGTGGTTATCCCTGTGTTACCATTTATTTTGGTATCCAGGTCGACGTTTCTGTTTCGGTATTCGAGCCGATTTCTTTTTCCGTTCCAGACGGATTTTTCTTTCAAGACTGTTTCTTTGCCGATCCTGACAGGCATTCTTGTATTATATCCAGTCGGTGCAAATTTCTACGGTTCTTTGGTATTCAATCCCTGTTTACCCTGAAAGTCTGACAGCCATTGCTATCATCCGTTCGGGTTCCCAGCTGATTGAATAGGGGCAGCTGTAGCACCTCAAATTTGCACCTATCATTGTACATACATTCTCATATTAGGTCATAACATAACATGGTCCACTGCATAGCATTGCATTGTCCCTTTTGCCCAAGTGCAAGCCAGTCAGAAGAATTAGGTCAAACTGGTCAGGAGATCAGTCAATCAAGCAAGCAAGTACAATTTCCAAGAAACCAAGGCCCTAGGGTTGGTCCAACATGTTCACATGACTTGGGGGTCCATTTGAAGTGTTTAGGTCAAAGATTGGATGCTCAGAGGTCATCAGTCCATGCCCAATCAGTCAGAAACCCTAAAAAGTCAAACTTGGTCAACTGGGTTTGATTTTATGGTTTTGATGGATGGATTTGGTTTGAGAGAGCTTATTCATGTCCAAATAGGCCTCATATAACATGGCAAACATCATCATTGAAGAATTTGAAGCCAAATCAGAAATTTCCAAAAATAGAAACTGGACCTGTAATTTTAACTGCCAAAATGGTAACTTCTTGATCCCAAACTTACATCATGATACAAGCTTCAAATGAATTTTTTCCCAACATGAAAGTTGAAGATCTTGTTCTCCCATTTCCAAAAAGTCCAAGAACACTCAATTCCCATGTATGGTTGGCAAGTTATGATCAATTCATTTTCAAAAAATTCTTGAACTTCAAAAGGCCATATCTCTCAAACCATTTGGCCAAATTTGGTGAGGTTTTTTCCAACAAGTCATGTTTAACCTCCTCTTTCCAAAAATGTGACCTTCATGCACCAAAACCACACCATTCAAAATGGCCTTTTTGGACTTGTCTTAATTAATTTCAAGTGTAGTGAAAAATTGAGTTTTTGAATTAGGCATTTCTAACACTCTTGGCCATTTGGAAACATTTTGAAATGATATTTGGAACTTGCCCAAGGCCCATTTTCGCAGCATTTGCTCATGTACCATGCCCTTAGGCCAAAATGCTCCAATTAGCAAAATTGCTCATTTAACCAAATGTTGATTAACACTTACTTAGCCAACACTAAACAGAGATATATAAACTCATTTTCTGTCAATTCCAACCCTAGCAGCCACAATCCCAGAACAGAAAACTCTCTCTTCTCTCAAACTCTCGAGTTCTTCATTTTTGATTTTCTGCTAAAAACTTGCAAAGGCACTCGAACTGTTTTGTTGGTTTCATCATGCACTCACTATTTTGAGCTCATTACAAGTGGAAAAACCCAACTGTACAGCCATTCTCGGGTTCTGATTTTCCAAGCTCCAACAATGGCAAATCACGATTTGAGCATTTTCAAGGAGAGCTGAGCTTTAAACCTTCCTCCATTCACCTCCTGGACACCTCTTGGACATCTGTTTGAGCTTACAACATCCAAACATCACTGTTCCACAAATTTCTTCAAGAACAAGTAAATTTTCGAGTCTCTCTTTTCTTTAAATTATGCCATGCCTCTTGTAGATCTTTGTTTGCTGGTCACCATGGACTTTGAATCGTGCAAAATAGTTGAGTAATGAGTGAGATATTTGAAAATGAATTTTGGTTGTGCATTGTTGTTTTGCTCGATTTGTGTTACTTGGCATGATTCCATGAAAATGAATGATGAATTCGTGTTATGTGCTGCTTGCTGATCATGATAGTGTGTTCGATTGTTATTTCTGGGTGAATTAATTTTTTTCGACTTGGGGAAGAGATGAAGATGAACATTGTACAGAAAACCCTAAAATTCCATTTTCCAGTTTTGCTCTTTCACGTGTGTGCATGATGGTACTGTTCCATTAGCCTACAGCCAATCACAACATTTCATCTGCATGGCCTGTGCGCTGCGTTTTACTTAAGTTCCAACTTATTTACTAAACTGCCATTCCGTGTTTAATTATTCATTAAATCATTTATTTGTTTCATTTTTATTTCATTTTGTTACTCAATCTTACAAAAATCATAATATCATCATCTTTGATCCAAATTTCATGAGGATTTTTGCATATTGCTCTGTTTGATCTCTACTTTTTTATCATGATTTTTGCTGATTTTTTGGATGAGTGAATTTTAAATGGTATTAGGGTTTTGTTCATGTGTCAATATTTTGTACCCTTTGCCAAATCCTTTGTGAAATAGTGATGCATTATCCATTTGATCTGAAATTTTTTGTGCATAAACTAGACTCATTCATGGTTATTTTGATGTAGAGTTTGTGAATTTATCTTATCTGGTTGTTGAGTTATGAATTTTTGAATTAGGGTGTGACAATTTGTGTCACACCATTGATGTGCAATTTCATGATTTTCTATGCCATGCTTCCTGACCTCCAATTGATGTGAATTTTTGCATGAATGTACTCTTGTATGTCTAGTTTACATGTGAATTTTCTTGGAATTATTTATGGCATTTCCTAATTGTTTGAGATTTTCTCCCCTGTTTGACCAAAATGTTGACTTGTGTGATACATGTTGCCATTTCATTTGTGAAATTCTCATACTTTATTAGATGAACTTGAAATTTTACATTTGATTAGTAGACATCTTAAGCTTTGTCATGGTTTTAGTCCCATTCATTTATCATATGCCATCTCTGATTTATGAATTTTTCAAGTTGATGCATGTTTGGTTGACTTCTTTGAGCATGTTCAAAATTGCCTTGCCTTTCTGATTTTCATTGACTGCCTTCCACTTGTCCAAATGTGATGAAATTTGACATGCTTACCATGCTATGTGTTAGGATTGATCATGATTTATTTGGTGATTTTTGGAAATGTTTTAGTTTGCTTTTGATGCAAGTCCTTCTGTTGACTCCTATGAGCTTCTGTTTGCTATACCTTGACCTAAACTGTTCATGAAATGATGATAATGATTGATATGCATGTGAACCCAATTGGTTGTGTTTCTTAATTGTTTAAACATGATTTTGGATGCTTGCCCTTTGCTGTTTTGACTTTTTCATTCCTTTTTGACCCTAGGCTTGCCCTAGTGGTCCTGTTACTCACCTTTGAGTTCATGTTTTCAGGTTGACCAACAAATGACCAATGAGACCAATTCTTTTTGATTGAACTTTCTTGAATACCATGACTAACATGTTTTGTTTTGTAGGTTGCTTGGCTCACATGCCTTAAGCCTTGTGCCTTGCACATTCACTTGCTTATGATTAACTGTTGATGTCTGTTTCCTTTTGCTTTGTTTTGAAGTTGCATACTAATGTCTGCTTGACTATTTCAGGTGCTTTTAGTTGCTCAGTTCCTTGTGAACTTTTGCTTTGCTTTGCTTATTAAGCAATTTGCATTGAGGTATATTTCTAATCTTCATGTAGTCTGGAAGACCTGGCCTGTTACTTGGCCAGGCAACTGTCTGAAGTCCTCCTTAAGAGGCAATGTTTGTGGATGTTTACAATTTGTCCCTGTACATACTCAAAGCCCTCCTAAGTGAAGAGGCAATTGGCAGAACCCAAGGGATATGCAACCTATCCCCTGCTATTCTGTGTGTCATCTGCTTTGCTCACACCACTGTGTTGATGCATTGCAGATACAAACCCAAGATCTTGTACAATTGTACAGTTGAGTCAGTTTCAAATGTGTAGAAGGGTTCCCACTTTCTGAACCCACACATTCTTGTCTTAAGCTCTCCCAGGCCAGGGATAAGAGCTGTGAAGTCTTATCTTCACTCACCTTTCATCTGCTTCACCTTAGCCCCTCAATGGCAAGGTAAGAGCACATCTACCCAGTTCCAGTGGTTTGTTTGTTGAGGTTGATATGACCCCTCGACTAAAACCTAGCCTTGATGTTTGAGCCCCTTGTTGGTGTGTTTATTTCATGCTGTATGTGCTTGTGTGGTGTGATTGTATCCCCTAGGTTTGCTAGACTCCGCGTAGTCTCGTTTGCATGTCAATTAAGGTAGCACGGTTCCTTCGTATAGGACTTCCTTTCTTGCTTGAGCTTTCCTAAAACACAAACAAACATTATCCCCTCTTAAGGATACGTTAACTCCTTCTACTACAGGTGAGTAAGTCTCCAAAGGTCGAGCATCAGGTAGATTGCGCAGTAACGTTGTCCACTTAAAAACACAAACCAACGGGAATAGTTTAGCCGAACTACGGCAAATCTGATTCTCATGTCCAGATGAGATACGTAGGCACGAGATGCGATGTCTTGTCGAGTTTGACTAACAACTAATCCTTGCTTGTTTTCGCCCTCGTTGCGATCCTTTCTCTCGCCCTCGTTGCGATTGAGACCTCCCCTTTCTCTTGCCCTAGTTGCAATCGAGACCCTTGCTTCCTGTGCAAGTTAGGTTTGGTGTGGCTTGCTTCCTGTGCAAGTCATGTTTAGGATAGGCTTGCTTCCTGTGCAAGTTAGCTAGAAACCTTAACTTAGGGACGATTTTGCATGACAACATCTAGGCTCGAGTCGTAGTCTCCCTAGTGTTGTGTCTCCCTCTGTTATCTGGTTAGGCTAGTCCTTTATCCCTGCGTAGGGGAACTACGTCGCCCTGATCCTCATACCAGATGAGGTACGTAGGCAGGAGATGAGCTGATCTCTCCGGGCGCCCTTTTTCTTTTTCAACCCTTTTTGTCTTCAACCCTTCTGTGTGGTTGTTGTGTGCTTGGAAGCTGATGTAAGTCCATCGAGTGGCATTCGGATTCCAGTGTGGGTTTGTTTTGGTTCGGATGCTGATGTAAGTCCAGTGATTGGCATTCGGGCTCCACGTTTGCCTTTGCCTGTGTTTGTTTGTGTGCGTGTTAGCCGAGCTACGAATGCTCTGATTCTTCTTCGTCCAAGAAGATACGTATGCATAGGATGCGATATCCTAGCGAGCATGTGTCGTTTCCCCAGTCCGAACTACTTCGACTCTGATGTTTGTGCCTGATAGACTAAGTAGGCCCAGGATGCAATATCCTGCCGAGTCAGTTTCAGTCAGTTTCTTTTGTCTCTTTTCAGCCAGTGTGTGTGAGTTTGAGCAGTGTTTAGCAACCATTTTCCTTCCTATTGTGCGTGGATCCCGTCGAGTACGACGGATGCGTAGGGGTGCTAATACCTTCCCTTCGCATAACCGACTCCCGAACCCATTCTCTTTGGTCGCGAGACCATGTTCTTTCCTAGGTTTACTTCGAGCGTTTCCTTTCCCTCTTTTGGGATAAATAACGCACGGTGGCGGCTCTGTTGTTCTTCTTTTCCCGCCGGTTTTTCGCGTAATGCGACAACAATCATCAAACGGAGGAAAAGACCTGCTATTAACCTTGCCAAAAGGAACCTTGCCCTTTCTCTGAATGTCACGCCACTCCTCAGACACTTGCCTCAACCTTGTCTGATTGCCCTTAATTGGGAAATAGAAAGACTCCTGAATCTCTCGTCCAAGAGGAGGACCCTCCACAGCAAACCCCATCTGTCTCCTAAGAAGCACCGGGTTGTAATTAATGCAACCTTGAACTCCTATAAGAGGTACATTGGGAAGACTCCCACAACTGTAAATGAAATCTCGTCCAACCATACCATTGTGAGTCCAAGCTATGTCCTTGGCCCGCAAACCCATCAACCTGAATGACCACTTGACAGTAGGATCAAGAAAAGCAAAGGCACCTCTGGAAGGCAGATACCCCATGAACCATTTGTACACCAGCTGAGCACAACATCGGATCAATCCACCACGCCGCTTCTCGTTCCGATTATGGACCGAGTAATAAACATCCCCAACCAGATTAGGAATATGATTCCTCTACATAAACAACCTGATAGCATTAATGTCCACAAAATTCTTCTGATTAGGAAACATGATAGTCCCATAAATGCTCACAGCAATCAAAGCACAGACGACCCTCCAATTACCCACAACAGCATGCTCCTTGGCTTTAGCCTCCAAGAAACTCAGATGAAAACCGGGTAACTTTCCTTTCTCCTTCAAACCCCCCTTGGTCACCTCCAGGCTCAAATAAAGAGCACGAGAAATCTCCGCAACATCAGGCTTCCCCTTAGTGGCATAGAAAGGAATCTGATCTCTGATCTAAATATCCAGGATGCTAGCATAGTCCTCCATCAAGGGTCCCAACAAGTAATCCGGGAACACGAAGCATCTCAAGCCTGGGTCATAGAACTGGAGAAAAGTATGGATGGCACTCCTGTCACTGTCTGTGAGCCTGAAAACTAACTTCAGAATACCACCGTAAATCTCACGGAACAACCCCACATGGTCAGGTGTAATCAGTGCTATCATATCTCTCAGCACACCAATCTCTGGGTCGAAGAAACTGTAGACAACATCGTCCTTCAAACCGGTTCTCATGTCTGGAACAAAGAAGTCTCTCAACCAGGATCTCAATCAAAAATGTCCCCTGCATATGGATAAACATGAGTTAAATGCACATAAATGCAAAATGTGAATGATGTTGATGTATGAATGCAATGCACTGTGCCATCCTCCAAGTCATCTGATCATCAACTGTACAGAAGCCCCGGTCTCTGAACTGATCACAACCATCTAAGGTACTGAGTAACCACAAATCCGACTTGGGGTTCCGAAATAAATGGAACGGAAGATACATCACCATTATCACCAGAGATCCTCTGAACAGATAACCACAAGACCCTCTGAACCAGCCCAGGGAATCCTGAAATAAACGGATCCCCACTGATAAATACCACGGACAGAACTCCGGCGTCTTAGAAATAAATCCATAAATCCGACTTATAAATAGGACGCTGATCAATAACTGAACCATTAGTCACCATCAAAGTCACCATCAGAACATGCATTTGTAAGAATCAACCCTCCCCTCATAGGTGAATTCTAATCAAGTCATCCTAAGGCGGATAAAGGTCTCAACAATCGAGCAAAGATACTCAACGGGTTTGCCCTTTCGGGTGTGCCGCTGCAGCTCTCTTAAGATCGTCTAAACCAAAGATCCGGGAATGAACGGTCACCGAAGTCAACAGCTCAGATGAGGTGACTCAACCAAAGTGGATACTCCACAAAGGAAGAGCTCTCTCAGATGAACCTCGTCCGGCTTGTGGTATGTCACGTCGCCCAAAACATGTTGACCTAAAATGAGAGGCAACATGAGACCACGCTAATCCTAAGTGTATACTCGGGCCTGGGTTTTAGCCCCACTCAGAACACCCCCCCCAAATCAGAGGAACCACCTGTACAGAAGACATCACAATGATAGTATGATGCATGCAAACATTTATGCAAATATATACACAACATAATAATCATAAATGCAATAAATAGAGAAACACAAGCAACCTATCCTAGAGAACGCTAGGAGTGACTCGCTTAGGGAAGATGGACCAGCAAGAGGTCAACTTCTTAGTCCCCAGCAGAGTCGCCAACTGTCGCAACCGCGAAAAACAACCGGCAGGAAAAGCAAAACAAACAGAGCCGCCACCGTGCATTATTTATCCCAAAAGAGGGAAAGGAAACGCTCGAAGTAAACCTAGAAAAGACATGGTCTCGCGACCAGAGAGAGATGGGATCGGGAGTCGGTTATGCGAAGGGAAGGTATTAGCACCCCTACGCATCCGTCGTACTCGACAGGATCCACGCTCAGAAAGATAGGATAAGGTTGCTAAAAACTGCTCAGACATCACACAAGGATGGAAGGAAACACAGAAATACAAAAGAAACGGGACTCGGCAGGATATCGCATCCTGGGCCTACATAGTCTGTCAAGCACAGACATCAGAGTCGACGTAGTTCGGGACAGGGGGACGTGCTCGCTAGGATGTCGCATCCTATGCATACGTATCTTCTCTAACCAGAGAAGAATCAGAGCACTCGTAGCTCGGCTAACGCACGCCAAATAAAACACAAACTGGAAACCGACTGCCAATCGCTGGACTTACGTCAGACCCCACACGAACAGGCAAACCTGGAAACCGAATGCCAATCGCTGGACTTACATCAGACTCCGAACCAACAAAACACACACAGGAAACCAACTACCAATCACCGGGGTTACGTCAGACTCCAAACAAAAAAAGCAAACACAGGAAACCAACTGCCAATCGCTGGGCTTACGTCAGACTCCAACATACACAAAGGGTTGAAAAAGAAGAAAGGCGCCCGGAGAGATCATCTCATCTCCTGCCTACGTACCTCATCTGGTATGAGGATCAGGGCGACGTAGTTCCCTTACACAGGGAAAAAGGACTAACCTAACCAGATACAAAGGGAGACACAAACTACTAGGGAGACTACGACTCGAGCCTAGAAGTTATCATGCATACCATCCCTATGTTAAGGTTTCTATCTAACTTGCACAGGGAGCAAGCTATCCTAAACAGCACAAGCAAAGTCATACAAGCACAACAAGCAAGCACACACACTAGATGCAAACAAATGGGCTCATACAAGGTTAGGTTGTGAAACACAAGCCAACTGGAATCGGGTGTAGTTAGATCTTAACCCTAACATTGAGAGTTAGGGTGAAGCTGATGAAATGGGAAGTGAGGGTAAGACCTCACAGCTCTTATCCCTGGCCTGGGAGAGCTTTAGACAAATGAAAGTGTGGGAGTTCAGAAAGTAGGAACTCTTCTCCACATATGACTGACACAACAAAGATCTTGGGTTAATATCCACAATGCATCAACACATGGTGTGAGCAAAGTGGATGACACACTGAATAGCAGGAGATGGATTGCACATCTCTTTTATCTGCCAATTGCCTCATAAGAGGACTTTTCCTGCTTGGCACAAAAGTAAACATTCACAAGCATTGCCTCTTAAGGAGAGCTTCAGACAGGTGCCTGCCCACATAACAGGACAGGTCTTCCAGACTACATGAAGTCAGAGAGTTATACCTCAGTGGTTAAGCAACCAAGCAAAGCAAAAGCAAGTTCAAAAGAACTCAAAGCAACTTATGTACCTGTGAAAAATCTAAACTAATCAGTACACAATTCAAACAAACAGACAGACAACAGTCAATCATACAGACAGACAAAGCATCAAGCACCAATGTGCAAGGCACAAACCATTAGGCCACTTGTTCTCAAAGCCTACAAAACAACTCAATATTAGCCAACATCAATCAACTAATCAATTCAAATGAGTGAATCACTCCAACCAAGGCAATGTGCTTCTCAACCTGAAATCCATAATCCAAACAGTGAGTCCAAATCACTAGGTCAAAGCCTAGGGTCAAAAGAGGGTCAAACATTCAAAACAGAACATGAAATTTAACATGAATCAACTTCAATCACATCTTGACACATTCCAAAAGGTCTCATATCAATATCATTGACCAAAAGCATTTCATGATCAATTGAAGTTCAAGGCAATTTTAAAGCTCAAATGTGACCAACCAGAATGAAAAATCTCTATTAAATCAGAAATGATCCAAATAATTCCAACAAAATTCATGAGCACTCACAACATCTATAACATGCATCACACAAAAAATCAGGAGCATAGGATATCATTTGGCATGGCAAACACATCATGTAAGTTGAATATCACAAGGTGTGACACAAATTGTCACACCAACTTAACATGATCATAAAACAGAATTGACAATTGATAAAAATACCAAATCAACACCAAAAGGTCAAGCAATGTGTCTAGTTATAGCATGGAAAATTTCACATTCATTGGATTAAAGACCAGCATTTCACAACATGATAACCAAGGCAAGGTCAAATATGGACATGTGTTCAAACATTCTAGCACAAAAAATTATCAGCCAAGCACAACTTGTCAAAATATGATGATAAAAAACTAGAGAGAATCAGGATCATAATGCAAAAAACCTGGTAATTTTTGGATGATTTTTCAATTTATTGTGAATTTTAGAAGTTCATGGAAGAAATAAAAAATGAAATGGAGCAAGCATGGCAAATATGAAGGAACATGAGAAAATGCAAGGCAAATGAGAAAATGCATTCAGCCAGGCTCAAACCATGTACAAATTCAAATCCAAACGCGCCAAATGCCAAACGACTGTGTTTCAAGCCTAAACCCTAAAGCGCGCGCCTGCATGGATTTTGAAAATCCGCAGGAAATTCACATGCGTTTCCCAGCAGAATCCGCAGGAAAACTGGAGAATGCATGAACACGATGAAGATCATGAAGATCTTCATCCAACTTTTCCAGATTTCATAAACATGTCCAGAATTCCATAATTTTAACACCAAATGATTCGCCATGCCACATACAACAAGAATCAACAACTAATTCATGCAAAAACAACATTACACGCACGGATCGAAGAGAATCAAAATCATCATCAAAACTTGAATCACATGGATCTTTATGTATATAGCACCAAATCACTCCATTCAAAGCTCAGATTTATCACCATTCAAAGATCTATACAACAGGCATAATGAATTTGTGAATTAAGGAGGTTGAAAAACCAACCTCTAAATGAACAGAATTGGATTCCCTTGCTTCCAAGCCTTGCTACGCCTCAAATCTCTTCTAGTATGCTTCTTGAGATGAATGATGATGAATATGAGGCTCAAGGATGCACGAATCCAACTCCAGCTTCAACTGCCATGGATGCTCCAAGCTATGAACATGAACAATACAGCCACGATTTCTCTTGCTCACACGTCCAAAAGTGCTCAATTATCCTTCACGATGATGAATGGATCCATGGAAAGTGATTGTGTTTGAAGAATTTTGGAAAAAAAGTGAGAGAAAAATTTGGAGATTTTTGTGATTTTAGATCTAGAATTGTTGATTCTGATCAAAACAGTTATGATTAAGCATATATATACCTCATGCTAATCATGTTTAAGAAATGTTTAGGGCAAATGCAAATGAGGTTAATCACTTTTAAGGTGTAAGTGCAAAAATGCATTTTCTACTTCATGCACCTTTATGCACGTGAACAGTGCATGTTATTGATCCAAAATGCCAAAAAATGAGTTCATGCATATATTGGAATTGGTTTGGTATGCATATGTTCAACCAAGATGAGTTTATGAAATTTTTCCCAAAAATATTCATGAATGCACCAATGATCATGCAATGAGATTTCACGCCAAGTGATAGTATGCTTGGAAAATACATGTTACAAGGATCAAAGTGTAAAAAGAACCACTCAATTTGGAGTTTTGGTTGAGAAGTTATGTTCATTTGAAGTTTGAACCACACTTTGCCATGATTGGACCATATCTCCTCAACCACACATGAGAAATTCATGATCTTGGACTTTTTGAAATGGGAGAGAAAGATCTTCAAATTTCATGTTGGACAAAATTTCATTTGAAGCTTTATTGATGATGTAATCTTGAGTTGAAGTTGGTCAAAAATCTTTCCATTTTTGGAAAGTTCAAATTACAGGTCACCTGCTATTTTTAGAAAGTCTTGACCTGACCTCAAATTCTTCAATGTTGATGTTTGAGATGTCAAATGAGACTTGTTTGAACATGAATGAGGTATCTCTGACCACTTCCCACCTCCAAATCCACAGTTGACTTGGCAGTTGACATACAGTTGACTTGATCATGCACAGATGATTTTGAGCCTCAACCACTTGATGAAATGGCTCCACCATGAAACCTAGCTTATACAAGCTCAATAAAATCATATGATGATCTCCATCTCAATAAAGACCTCATCTCCTTGAAAAACCTGACTGGTAGAATGCAACTGATTAGGGTTGACTAGAGGTCAAAACCCTAATCCCCAGGAACATGATCAGGAACATGATCAGGCACAATGAACCTCTTGGTGATGATAAAACCATGATGATGGTGATATACTCTGGCAAATAAGATAACACTCATCCTCCTTGAGGAACCAATAAATCCTAATTGAAGCACAAGCCTCTGATGATTAGTGATCAATTTATGAGACCCTCCGGCTTGAATCGTTTAACCTCTCTATCTTCTAAGAAAGACCTAGGAGGATGACTTGCTTATTTCACATGATATGCAATGATGTAATGCCTAATGTCCTAAAAATGAGATACAATATGCTAAGCTAGTCCCAAGAGAGGAGGGCAAATTTTGAGGTGTTACACCTTCGAGCGATATGAATCCATCTCCTCCTCCGACAATCAGCAATGCTATTCAAACAAAGGATCTTCGACTGGAGCACAAAATCTCGAAGCAGATAATGTCCAGAACGAACAAGAAACCTCTTCTCCTGGCGAAGATGGTAAAAAAGATTCGAAGCAAGCTGAAGAGAAGGATTCAGAAGAAAAGGAAGATTCTGAGGATACTCCCAGTAACTCTCCTCCAAGAGTTACTTTCCCCTCATATTATGCTGACGAAGATGATGAGGATTCTGATGATTTGAGAGGTACTTTCAACAAGATGAAGACATGAGTGAGGGAGAAGCCGATCCTGAAGGAAATCAGACTGGAACTGATGATGCTACTGTCGAAACAGTCCCATATCCAACTAATTCGATCATCCACAATCCAAACTTCGCCTATATCACTTACTGAGGAGGAGAAAAAGCTTTGAAAACAAAATGACCCCCAAGTATGTAAGGTTGATGATGGCTCAAAGTGAATCTTCTTCAGAAAAAACATTTTTGGAGCTTCGACCCATTCTGGTACTAGTGCAAACGAAGTATCATATGACGAACTCCTTAAGCAGGTGAAGAAGGCTGTTTTGATGTAGATCTCTTTGAAAATTGAAGAAGGATGTGGAGCAACCTTTAGCATAAAAAAGCTGATAAGCAAGATCAACATCACTGCTTGCCCCACTGATATAGGTGAAGCCCTTATCGACATCCAGAACCTCATTGACCAAGTTTGTGCTGAATACCATAGGGAGGTGGATGCCAAAGAAAAGCTTCAATCAACTGAACAAGCTCAAGCTATTGAGTTTGATAACGCCCTTCGAACTGCAAAAGCCTCTGAGGAGTTAGCTGCTTCCAGAAAAATCAGCCAAGTAGAATTCAACACCTATACTGCTTCGATACAACCTGGGAATCTCACATTGCAGAATTGCAGAAGAAGATTTCTGATGCTAAGGCGAAGCAGGCTGCTATCCAAGGCTTGGATAGTATGAAGCTGATAATCTGGCGAGAGCAGAGCGTAATCATGTCGAAAAGGCTACTGCTAGGAGTGAAGATATTGCACGCCTCAAAGGGGTTCAAGCTGCTGTTTAGTACAAGATAAGCTTGGCGAGATAAAGTATGACCGGATGAAGGCCACTATCCCTTTCTGATTTCCACTTGTAATTGTTCTATTCGACTTTTGTTTGTTTGTAATTTGATTAAGACAAAGCCATCTTGGCAAAATTTTGAAGTTTAAATATATTCACCATCTTGGGTATGATAGTTCTTTGCTTACTACGTTGTTATGATTTTAACTTCAGGCACAAATGTTTTATACTTCTTCAAGTATTCCCGTTTACTTTTAGGATTCTTCGATCCTCTACTAGTTCTTCTATTTCGTATGCATTATTTGAAAATGCTTTTAAAATTCGAAAAGGTCCTTCCCAATGTGGAGACCATTTTCCTAATGTTTTATTCTTTCGATCCATAGGTAATATAACTTTCCAAACTAAATCATTCATAATGAAAGTTTTACCTTTGACCCTCTTATTGTATGCTCTTGCTACCCTTCCTTCTGTCTTCTTAATACTTCTAACGCATGCAACCTTCTTCGTCCAAATCAACCAGTTCATTCATCATCATTTCCCAATATAGGTCAGATGGAATTTCTCCTTATCTTTGGATTCTCAATGATTGCAAGTAGATTTCGACAGGTAATACTGCATCATGTCCAAATGTAAGTTGGAAAGGTGTAGTGTAGTAGATTCTTAGGGGAGGTTCGACAAGCCCAAAGTGCTTGATCTAAAGTTTTGTGCTAATTTTTTGGCTTCTTCCCTACATGCTTTGTGATTAAACCAATTATTACTTTATTTGCTGCTTCGACTTGCCAATTGGCTTGAGCATAATAGGGTGTGGATGTTAATAATTTGAAACCCTTTCCTTTGCAAATTCTTACATCTTTCGCCCAGTAAAAACTGATCCTTGATCTGTTGTTATACTTTTGGGATCCAAAATCTATATAATATTTGCCTTTGAATGAATTCAATGACAATTTCTTGATCACATTTACTAAAGGCATACTTCGACCCATTTAGTGAAATAGTCAATTCCTACAAGGATGTACTTTTGACCTTTGGATGAAGTAGGTCGAATTTCCCCAATTGATCTAATGCCCAACCTCTGAAAGGCCAAGGCTTGATAATTGCATGGAGCTTACTTGCAGGAGCAGCATGTTGAATTCCTGCATGTACTTGACATTCTTGGCAACCCTTAGCAAACTCTATACAATCTTTTAACACGGTGGGCCAATACATTCCATATATGAAAGAAACCATTTCATCTCGTGGCCTGCTGGTGTGCTCCACAGGCTCCACTATGTACACTAGATAATGCAAGTACGCCTCGTTTTCTCCTAAGCAGTTTCAACAGGATCCCTTCAGGGGTTTCTGAATAATTCATTCCCCATCAAAACATAAGAGAAAGCCCTTTACTTGGTTTTTCTTTCTGTATCTATCGAAGGGTCCTTGAGATAATTAATAATTGGATTCCTCCCATCTATATCCATTAAGGTATCAATGGTCAGTACTTCAAACTCTTCATTGTTAGCATATCCTAACTGAGTACTTTCCAAATCTGTCGGAGACAATCTGACAGCCATTGCTTTCCTCTTACTTCGACAAGTTCCTCTAGCTTCTCTTTTGAAATTCTATACCCTGAAGCTATATGTGCTAAGTCATTAGCTTCGTTTTTTATTCTAGGAACATGTTTTATGTCTATATATTCAAAAATTTGAGCAACCTATTTGCAATGACGAAGTACATAATCAATTTCCTTTTATACATTTGTACTCTTTTGTTAGCTGCTTAATTACTAATTCTAGTCTCCTTTAATTTCGACTCTAGTTGCCCCCAGTTCTAACAAAGCCTCAAGTCCTGCAATAAGGGCTTCGTATTCTGCTTCATTGTTAAACAAAGGGGACCTTCGATTCTATATTTGAGTTTTGTTGGAATTCTATCAGAGAAAGTTATCATGATCCCAACTCCACTTCCATCCTTATGAGTGGAACCTTCGAAGAATAATCTCCAAGGTTTTAACTCAACTTGAAGTTGAGGACTTTCGACCACTGCATGGTCTACAATGAAGTCTGATACTATTCTCCCTTCATTGCCTTAACGACATAAAGGCTAAAGAGTATTCAGTGAGGGCTAATGCCCATTTTCCAATTCGACTGTGCATTATTGGCTTTGATAACATATACTTAATGACATCAAAGTTGAAGAGACGTAATAAATCAATAGGCTTTATATAATACTTGAGTTTGTACAAGAGAAATGCAAACAAAGACACAACTTTTCTATTGAGATGAACTTTACTCTCTAAAGATGTAAACCAAATGGAATATAAATAAATCCTCATCTCAAAGTAAACTCAAGCAAGTGTTTATAAGGATGAAGCATGTGACAAGTCTTAAAGCATATGAAAGTCTGCTCCAACATGTCTAAGTGAATACATTGTAAAAGCAAAAGGGATTTTTCGTAAAAGTGCATGGCTAAAAATCACACGGTCGCATACATTTTTTTTCAAACTTATTTCCTTAGGAAAATTTTTATAAAAATTCCTTGAAGTCGTTCCAGAGAAGTTAGGAATTGTCATATAAGATATGGTCAAGTTTTTTCTCTTGACAATCGATTGACATTTTATGGCAATCGATTGGAGAAGTTCAAAATGCATCATAATCGATTAGGATAAGGCCTTAATGACTAGTAATAGATAAATATATTTTCTTACCTTTTTGAGTTTACTAATTGAATAACTCAGGCCTACCAACCAATTGAGACATGATGCCAATTATTTGGCACATCATTATTGACCTTAAATTTTTACCTTTTTTGTTCCAAATTCTAGCCTATAAATAGAGGCCACTTCCCACTTTAAAAATCATCCAGGAACCTGATTTACACTTCTCACTCCCCCTCTAAACGTTTAGCCGAAATATTTTTCGAGAAAGTCATTTTGCGAGTGACGAAGTTGTAATTCTGGAAGGATAGTTTTGTAAGTTCAACAAGGAAGTTTTTTTTTACCTTGGTTGAACATTTTATCCACTTAGGGATTGCTTGTTTTGGTTTGAAGCTAAATCCGTAAAAAGCTTTGGTTTACGGATTGTGTAATCAAGCCTTCGTTTTAGGTTAGAAAGTTTAGCCTCTTCAAAAGATTTCAAGGTTCGAGATCAGTCCGTGATAAAATCTCATATGTTCTTGGTAATAAAACCAAGTTTTGGATAAAGCTAAGCCCGATGTCAAAAACTTCTTTCGGCTCGAGATCATCCAGGTGGTAAAATCTCACAGATTCTTGGATAGTCTGGAGTAAAGCCAAGTTTAGGTTCGTGATCCCATCCTTGTGGTAAAAGCCCCAAAGGTTTGTTTGAAGCTTGTAGACTAATCGTTTCAATTTTCTTATGGAAAGGAGACTAGCCGCTTCGATTCTTTGTTTGGAAGGAAGACTCACATCTTCTCTTCTGTTTTTACTACTTGGTTGGAAGTTAGCCACAAACTTTATTATTCCTTATATAAGGGGTTTCAAGAGTTCAACATACTAAAAGCTCTTCAGTTTCTTAATGCTGGATGGTGTTACCTAAATATAAGTGGAAATTTAAGTGTCATGATTGAATTAATTTTGATGTTGGATGGTGTTCTGAAACTTTTCAAATAATAGTGCAAATGTTTGCCGAAGAAATAAGGGTGATGAATCATGATTTAGGAACATTGCAATTTTATGCTAGTTTGATACTTCCACATGTTTTTATTTATTTAATTATCTTGATAGGTTTTTATGATTTTGTTTTTTCAATTTTATTAATGTTATGAATTGAAGAGAAGTTGCAGCACATTGTCTAACTATTTTTTCAATTTTTTTTATTATCAGGTGAAACTCATGGTTGCTCCACCATTCTTCTGAGAATGAATCCCTGATAAAGAAAATTATGGGATATGGACTGGTTTCACTAAATAAGATCGACAATATATTCATGCAGTCATGGATTGGTACTATTATTGGCCCCCCGATGTAAGTTGTTATATTCTCTGCACTCCGTCTAATCAAATGCAATGGAAACCTTTTGCAACATTGTAGAATTTATTACTTTTCTAAGATTTGTGAGGTTCTACAGTTCCTTTTTTTTCACAATGTACATCATCCATGTCAACTTGTGCTTGCGAAATTCCTGAAGTACTTTTATCAACATGACTTGCATGAACCAAGAATCTGGAGAGGTAGTTAATCTTTTTACTAACTTATACTGTAGTGATTGAATATACTCTAATAAATATCTAAATTTACAGGCTGAGCCAAATCTGTTTCCCATGCTTGCTAATTGGAAAAGAGAGTCTGCAATGGAAGATAGTTTACTGCAATTGAAGAAAGAAATGATGTCTCTAGAAAACCGGAAACTAGCTCAGCCTCCTGAACGTGTGTCACTCTTATTTGTGAACGTTACGACTTGCTAGCGTTTTTATAATTTTGTTCTCCATTATAGCAATTTCTATCGGCACAAGTTTGGTTTTTGTTGTTGTTGTTTGCTAATTTTTTTTCCTATAGTATAGATCGTATGGTTAGTTTGTTAGTTGAATACAACACGTTTTTTTTCATTCTTGTCCAAACTTGTGAACATTGACTGTCTAAGTAATACAAATAGTATTTTTTTAGTGTTATCAACTGCTTTAATAATTTGTAGAATTCAAATTGAAATTCACGACGCAACTTGTAATTTACATCAGTTTCCTACCTGCCGCAATTTAGAACGATGGTTGATATGAAGGGTTTAGAAATAGTTGCAACACAGCATGGCGATATACGTTTTTGCAACAGAACCACATCTGTCCCAACTCTCCTTTTGAGGCGGTTCAAACCTCTGTAGATTGCCAAAATTAATAGTAGGAACTTGTCAATTTTCTTGTAATGAGAATTTGGAAATAAGTTCAAAGAATTAATGTTGCCATGCATGACGGGGGATTCCATATTACCTTATCCACACAAGTCTTTCCAAATTATCATAATTTGGTTTGCATTGTATGACCTCCTTCAACAACTAGTTCAACCACCCTCCTCCATAGCAACCAGTTATGCAATCTCTCATTTCCCCTTTCTTCTAGTAGGCAAAGATTTGCTCTAAGGGGTGTCACCTTAATTGCTAAATAGCCTTCCATATTAAAAGTTTCCCGCATATTGTAGGTTAGCCACGGATTCACCACCACCCCCACATAAGCATTATGAAACTTTCTCAACTCCTCTTTGTCTTCAATGGTGAACTGCAGAATAGGAGATGGTGGCTTCTCAACATAAGCACTTGTTGAACCAAATTCTTCAGATGAGTTTTGTTGCACCGACGACCTTTTTGAAAGGATGATTACCTCATTTATTTCTCCAAAGCTCTTAAACTCTTCAAACATGTCTCTTGCAGAAAACGTATCTGAGAAAGATGTGAAGAAGAAGGAACTTATGACTTGCTCATGATATCTGTTCTTGTTGTGTTCTCCATTCGCATTGTCCAACCTACTACTTTTCCTCTGCATGCTTATCTTATTCTTAACAATATGCAATCTGCCACGCGTTTGTAACCAACCATATAAAGTTGGAAGAACCCTAGAGATGTAAACTAGAGACAAGGGGGACAATATCTTATAAAATTGGAAACAATTTTCTCCTTTGTTAAACTTCCTTTTCATTATTATTCACTATATTTTCATCAACTACAAACAATATAGATTAATTTACTTATGTTTTTTCAACGCGTTATGAAACAAGTCATAAAATGTTGTTTTACCCTTGGAAATAGACATCATAATCATAAATAGGGATGATCTTGAACATTGGAAGAATACAAGGTCGTCCATGCATAAAGAGATAAGCATCAACTTAAAGTTTACATTGGTTATAGTTAATAACACTTTTGCTTTCATAGTAGAAAATCCACCATATTTGATGATTGAAAAAAATTTCCGCCATTATAATTACCTTTTCCTAATCATATCTAATTTCCTTTCTATTTTTACCAACTTTGTGTTGGGGTTGGTTGAAAATATACATGTAGAAGAGGTCTCACATCCCTTAGTTCTGTGAATGAAGAGAGAGTCCAATGCTATATATAGGATACAAATTCTTTAAAGCCTCACATCATTTAGTTTTATGAAGGAAGATGGAGTCGAAGGTCATATATAAGATTCAAGTTATTCATTCCAAGATGCACCATTCAAAAACACTTTAAACTTGTATTTGACTTTCTTTGTTCTCTTATACTTTTGTATTAAAGTGTTGTGAGATGTAGTTAAATATTTGTTTTAGAGAGTGTAGATGTACTGAGGGTCTGGGTTAGTTGAGGGTATATTATGTGTAGTGACAATTTTCACATAATATTATTCTTTAGTTGTCTATTGACAACGACCGTAATTTTTTCTCTGGTTTTGGAGTTTCCACATTATATTCTTGTGTTGTGATTATGTTTCTCTTTTCAAATACTCATCACATACTCTTAGACTCCCCAACACTGGTATTAGAATCGTCGTTCGAGGAAGGGATCAACTGTTTGTGTCGAAAGACTTCCTGACATGGTGGTTAGGAGGTGTATTTCGTTGAAGTGCCTCTGATGAGATAATGGTGTCTCTCAATGAGGGTACAAACATGTGGATGAAAGAGCTTCCGCTTGAGGGGGAGTGTAGCACCTCAAATTTGCACCTACCTTTTTGTACATACATTTTCATATTAGGTCATAACATTAACATAGTCCACTCCATAGCATTGCATTGTCCATTGGCCCAAGTGCAAGTTCAACTGACAAATTAGGTCAAACTGGTCAGGAGATCAGTCAATCAAGCAAGCAAGTACAATTCCCATTGAGACAAGGCCCTAGGGTTGGTCCAACATGTTTACCTGACCTAGGGGTCCTTTGGAAGTGGTTTGGTCAAGGATTTGATGCTCATAAGTCATCAGTCATTGCTCAGTTCACCAGAAACCCTAAAAAGTCAACTATGGTCAACTGTGGTCAATTGTGCCTGATTTTTATGATTTTCAAGGTGAGAGATGGTTTGAAAGGGTTCATTCATGTCCATACAAGTCTCATTTGGCATTTCAAAGATCAAGATTGAAGAATTTGAAGTCAGACA
Organism: Lathyrus oleraceus; assembly: GCF_024323335.1. Classification (NCBI taxonomy): domain Eukaryota; kingdom Viridiplantae; phylum Streptophyta; class Magnoliopsida; order Fabales; family Fabaceae; genus Lathyrus; species Lathyrus oleraceus. Next base: position 3,792,059 of record NC_066579.1, on the reverse strand, counting down.
AAAAGTTTCCAAAAATGGCAGGTGACCTGTAATTTTCAACTGCCAAAAATAGAAAGTTTTTCTCCTCAAATTTACATCATCATACAAGCTTCAAGTGAAATTTTGTCCAACATGAAAGTTGAAGATCTTGCTCTCACCTTTCCAAAAAGTCCAAGAACACTCATTTCTCATTTGTGGTTGGCAAGTTATGATCAAATCATTTTCAGAAATTTTTGAACTTCAAAGGGGCATATCTTCCAAACCATTTGGCCAAATTAGGTGGGGTTTTTTGCTACAAGTCATATTTGATGTGCTCTATCCAAATATTTCATCACAATTCACCAAAAATTTTCCAATCAAAATGGTCTTTTTCCAAGTGCATGAATTAAAAAAGGGGTGAGTTGAAAAATGGACTTTCAAATAATTCATTTCCAATGCTTGTTACCAATTACAATTGTTCTGAAATCATATTTGGAGGTTGTTTAAGGCCCATTTTCGTGCATTAACATGCACCCCATGCATTTTTGGTTGGTTTTTAGTAAATTGTCAAAAACACTTCATTAAGCCAAATTCCACTTACCACTTCACTAACCATGTTTAGCAATGTTAATCCAAGTATATATGGCATTATTTCAGACTCAAAACCCTAGCCACATTTGACAAAATAGGGATCCAAATTTTTTGCTCTCAAATTTTCTCTCATTTCCTTCCAAATTTTTTCTCAAATTTCTTCAAGTGTTTGGTTCATTCGTGCTCTGTTCATCATCAATCCTCATCACTGAGCAACATTTGAGCCATAATCCCCTGGAATTCGTGCTACTACAAGCAGAACCGAGCGTTCTTCAATGGTGAAAGTTGAAGGTTGCTGATTCGAGCTCAACTAAATATCCAAAACCTTTCCATTCACTCATTCAAGGATGCTAGAACACGATTGGAATCATTTCTGGACTTGAAACACACGAAATCACAAACTGCTCATCAAGAGGTGAAAATTCGACTCTCCCTTTTCTTAAATCCATCATGAGATACTTGTAGATCTTTCTTTTATGATGATTCTGAGCTAAACATTTCTTGATTTCGTGCCAAAATGAGAGAGAACGAGGGTTTTGAAGTTTCATGTTCATGATGAAATTTGCTCGATTTGTGCTTGATATGTTGTTGTTTGATGAATTGATTGTTGTTTATTGATGCTTGATGATGGATCTACACGGTGCATTTCTTAATTTTCATTTCTGGAACTTTTTATTTTTTCTGGAAAATCACGTTTGAAGATGATGATGATCATCATGCTGTTCTTCATTTCTGGAGAATTACCTGCGGATTCTCCTGCAGCATTCATAGTGTTAGCTGCGCATTTTCCTGCGGATCCTGGGCATTACCTGCGGATTATGGCTGCATGGGGGTAGGGTTAAGGGCGTGCGTGTCAAAAGTTCAAGTTATTTACAAGTTTGCCACTGCCAGTTTAATTATTTCATTAATTCAATTTCTTTTCCAATATTTATTTCATTTTGGCATGGCATCTTAGAAAAATCATAAGTCACTCATTTTTTATCCATTTTTCATGGGATTTTTTGTGGAATGCTCCTCATGATCTCTAGTTTTTTATGATGTTTTTTCCAGATTTTTTGCACGTGTGAATTTTTAAATGTGCTAGGGTTTGCTCATGTTGTCCATTTTGTGTATGTCTTGCCAAATTGTTTGTGAAATGATGATACATAATCCAATGCCTCTCAAATTTTTTGGGCTTAAACTAGACATGTTCATGGTGATTATGGTATAGAGTTTGTAATTTTGTCATTGCTGGTTGTAGAGATATGATTTTTTGAATAGGGGTGTGACAATTTGTGTCACACCATGCATGTCCAACTTCATGATTTTAATTACCTTGCCTATTGAACTCAAAATGGTCTGATTTTTTGCATGAACATACTTATGGATGTTAAGAATACATGTGAATTTTTCTGGAATTTTTGGAAGCATTTCCTATTTGATTGATAATTTCTCCCCTGTTTGACCAAATTGTTGACTTTTGTGACACATGATGCCATATGATTTGTGAAATTCTCATGCTTAATTGGATGGACTTGAAATTTGACATGTGCATTGTGAACATCTTGAAGTACATTATGGCTTTGATCCCATTCATTTATCTTGTGTGGTTTCTGTTTTATGATTAATTGAAGTTGGTGCATGTTTTGATGCTTTGTATGAGTATGCTTGAACTTGCTTTGCCTTTCTGAATTTAATTTCCCTACTTCCTTTGATCCAAATGAGCTGAAATTTGGTATGCCTATCATGTTGTGGATGATGTTTGATCATGATTTATTTGAGGAATTTTTGAAATGTTTATGATTGGATTTGAGTTGAGTCATTCTGTTGACTTCTTTGAGGTTCTATTTGCCATGCTTTGACCTAATTTGCTTGTGAAATGATAATGATGAATGATGTGAATATGAAACCACTTGGGTTTGTTTCTTGATTGATTTGTCTTGACTTTGGGCACTTGTCCCTTGCTGTTTTAAACTTTTTGTCTCCTTTTGACCCTAGGCTTGTCCTAGTGGTCTTGTTGCTCATGTTTAAGCTTGTTGTTTCAGGTTAAGCAGCAAATGCTTCAAAGAGATCAATACAAGTTGAATAAGTTTGATTGTTTATCATGAACTAACTTGTTTGTTTTGTAGGTTGCTTAGCTCACTTGCTTTGAGCTTGTGCTTTGCACATCTGATTGACTGTGTTGTCTATTGGTTTATGCTGTTTATTTTGAATTTGTGTCTGGTATACTAATTGTGCTTGACTGATTTCAGGTACTTTAGTTGCTATTAGTTCCTTGTGAACTTTGCTTTGCTTTGCTTGATAAGAAATTTGCATTGAGGTATAATTTCCTTACTCCATGTAGTCTGGAAGACCTGGCCTGTTACTTGGCCAGGCACCTGTCTGAAGCCCTCCTTAAGAGGCAATGTTTGTGACTGTTTACTTTTGTCCTTGTACATACTCAAAGACCTCCTAAGTGAAGAGGCAATTGGCAGATACAAGGGATGTGCAACCCATCCCCTGCTATTCTGTGTGTCATCTACTTTGCTCACACCACTGTGTTGATGCATTGCAGATACTAACCCAAGATCTTGTACAGTTGTACAGTGGAGTCAGTATCAAATGTGTAGAAGGGTTCCCGCTTTCTGAACCCACACATTCTTGTCTTAAGCTCTCCCAGGCCAGGGATAAGAGCTGTGAAGTCTCATCTTCACTCACCTTTCATCAGCTTCACCCTAACTCTCAATGTTGGGGTTAAGAGCTAATATTACCCAGTTACAGTGGTTTGTTTGTTGAGGTTGATATGACCCCTCGACTAAAACCTAACCTTGATTGAGCCCATTGCTTGCATATAGTGTGTGCTACTTGTGCTTGTGTGTTTGCTTTAGCTTGCTTCCTGTGCAAGTTAGGTTTAGTTTGGCTTGCTTCCTGTGCAAGTTAGGTTTAGTTTGGCTTGCTTCCTGTGCAAGTTAGGTTTGGTTTGGCTTGCTTCCTGTGCAAGTCATGTTCAGGATAGGCTTGCTTCCTGTGCAAGTTAGCTAGAAACCTTAACTTAGGGATGAATTTGCATGATAACATCTAGGCTCGAGTCGTAGTCTCCCTAGTTGTGTCTCCCTCTGTTATCTAGTTAGGCTAGTCCTGTATCCCTCCGTAAGGGAACTACGTCGCCCTGATCCTCATACCAGATGAGGTACGTAGGCAGGAGATTGAGCTGATCTCTCCGGGCGCCTTTTCTTTTCTTTTTAACCTTTGTGTCTCCACACTCTCTGTGTGTGTTTGGTTCGGATGCTGATGTAAGTCCAGTGATTGGCATTCGGGCTCCACGTTTGCCCTTCTGTGTGTGTTTCGGTTCGGATGCTGATGTAAGCACAGTGATTGGCATTCGGGCTCCACGTTTGCCTGCGTGTTGTTTTGTTTGTGTGCGTGTTAGCCGAGCTACGAATGCTCTGATTCTCCTTTGTCCGAGGAGATACGTATGCATAGGATACGATATCCTAGCGAGCATGTGTCGTTTCCCCAGTCCGAACTACTTTGACTCTGATGTCTATGCCTGATAGACTAAGTAGGCCTAGGATGCGAGATCCTGCCGAGTCAGTCTTGTGTGTTTCTTGTGTCTCTTTCAGCCAGTGTGTGTGTGTTTGAGCAGTGTTTTAGCAACCATTTTCCTTCCTATTGTGCGTGGATCCCGTCGAGTACTAATACCTTCCCTTCGCATAACCGACTCCCGATCCCATTCTCTTTGGTCGCGAGACCATGCTTTTTCCAGGTTTACTCTGAGCGTTTCCTTTCCCTCTTTTTAGGATAAATAACGCACGGCGGCGGCTCTGTTGTTTTCGTTTCCCGCCGGTTTTTCGCGTAATGCGACAGGGAGCATAGTGGATGGACTCACACTTGGAGGGGAGATTGTTTAGAAACAAATGTGAGTTGTGTTGAGAAATAAGTGAGTTCTAATAAGTCTCACATTGCATAGAAAAGTGGAGGTCAAACACTTTATCAGTAAGAGAACCTATACACCTATCCCCTTAAGATTTTGCATTGAAATGTGGCGTATCTCTCTCTTGTGCTCCTGGAGCATTAGTCCCATTGATGTTCCCGATTTTCTCGGACTCCCAACACACATTGCCTATGAATAGGTGGAATGTTTGATTTATAAGAGAGATAACTCATTTTGTTGAAAAACAAGTGTGAGTTATGTTGAGAAACAAGTGTGAATTCTAAGTCTCATTTTAATTAGAAAAGTGGAGGTTGAGTACTTTATAAATAAAAGGATCCATACATATACCACCTTAAGATTTTGGATGAATATATGGTGTCTCTCTCAATTGTTTGGGTGAGCCTTTGATGTTTAAATAAATGTTTGATCAAATGTGAATATTTTCTCCTCATGATAACCCATCCGTGTTTGATCAAAATGCGTGTATGAAACAAATAGTTGTGTGTATGCATGGTTTGTTTTTACAAGTTTTCAATGAAAAAAATTATATTATAAACACCAGTCAAATAATGTCTTAGTAGGAAATATATATTGATTTTTCTGTATAGAAAACATATAGAAAAACCTATATAGTTGAGATGAGAAAAAGAAAAAGAGAAATGATATTTAAATAAAATATTAATATGAGAATCTATGAGAAAAAAATGAAAAAATGAAATTCATTAGTGTGACATTTGTTTTCTACGTTAATCCTCGTTCACTATAAAACAAGAAAGTCGGAAAAAAAGAACAAAAAGATAACATAGAGAGTCGTGCTAGATTTCATAGATTTAGCCACCCAAATTCTATAAAATGCATGCTTCTGATTTACTAATATGTAAGCAATCTCAGTTGCTTTTGTTTCATTCTCTATCTTCTTTGCATCACCAATAACTAACATACAAATGGAATGGATTTCATGCATAATTTTCATCGTAATGACACTTGGTTTGATATGTGCATGGAGGGTGTTGAATTTGTTGTGGCTTAGGCCAAAGAAGCTAGAGAAGGTGTTAAGAGAACAAGGTATTCATGGTAATTCATATAGGATCTTGGTTGGGGATGTTATGGATCTTTATAAGATGGAAAAGGAAGCTAAATCCAAACCCATGAATCTCTCCGATGATATTGTTCAACGTGTCAGTCCCTACCTCCAAAAGAGTCTTAAAATTCTTGGTGTGTTTGTTCTTTCATCAACCTTGTTATTCTTAAAACTCATGCCATGTCATTTTTCTAATGTTACATAATTTTCTTGTGTTGTACCTTATTTTGATTCATGTGCATGCATGCCAAATTTGTCTTTCAATTATGAAGTGCAAAATGATTTCCCTTCTTATAGAGTTTATGATAATTGCATGCAGGGAAGAATTCTTTTATTTGGTTTGGAACAAAACCAAGGGTGGTGCTTACAGAACCTGAGCAAATAAAAGATGTTTTGAACAAGATCACTGAATTTCCAAGGACTAATTATAAAATTTCCAAGTTACTAATTAGTGCTCTTGCTATTCATGAGGGAGAAAAGTGGAGCAAGCATAGAAAACTGATCAACCCTGCTTTCCATTTAGAAAAATTGAAGGTTAGTTTCTATGAAAGATATAATAAAAAGTTGCATTAAATGTTAGTTCTTACTTTGTTAATAGCTAATTGGTTGAAAATGGTGGAGTTACATTAATTGTTTGAAAGATATTTTTAACGATTGCACTACAGATTATGACGCCATCTTTCTTCATAAGTTGCAATGATTTGATTAGCAAATGGGAAGAAATGTTGTCTTCAGATGGGTCATGTGAAATAGACATATGGCCTTCACTTCAGAATTTGACAAGTGATGCTATTTCGCGAACAACATTCGGAAGTAGTTATGAAGAAGGAAAAAGAATATTTCAACTTCAAAAAGAGCAATCTTTCATTCCATTATGGATGTAAGACTAATTCATTTAGTTTTCATTTTTTTCTCTCTAATATATATAGTTATTTCTCTAAACATTTTTGTTTGCAGGTTTGTACCTACTACTTTCCATAGGAAGATGAATGAAATCGACAGAGATATAAGATCTTCGCTTAAATATATAATCAATAAGAGGGAGAAAGCACTAAAGATAGGTGAATCTACTATAAATGACTTACTGAGTATTCTTCTTGAATCAAATCACAAGGAGATTGAAGAAAATGCAAACGACAAGAATGTGGGAATAAGTCTTGAAGACGTAGTCGAGGAATGCAAGTTGTTCTACTTTGCAGGACAAGAGACTACTTCAGTTTTGCTTGTTTGGACAATGATGTTGTTGAGTAGGTACCCTAATTGGCAACAACGTTCAAGAGAGGAGGTGTTACAAATATTTGGCAACAAAAAACCAGATTTTGATGGCCTAAATAATTTGAAGATTGTAAGTATTCTACTATAGTTTGAAGATTGTAAGCTTATAACCTTAATACTTAATGGTGGCGTGAACATTTTTGTGACAGGTGACCATGATTTTGTATGAGGTTCTTAGGTTATACCCTCCCGTACTTGAACTTGTTCGGAATGTTGAGAAAGACGTGAAACTTGGAAACCTAATATTACCTGTTGGAGTGGAAGTTTCGTTACCAATAGTTTTGCTTCACCATGACTGTGAACTTTGGGGTGATGATGCTAAGACGTTCAATCCTGAGAGATTTTCTGAAGGAATTTCCAAAGCAACAAATGGTAGACATTCCTTTTTTCCATTTGGAGGGGGTCCTAGAATTTGCATTGGACTAAGCTTTTCCTTAATAGAAGCAAAGATGGCAATAACAACCATTTTGCAGCATTTCGCATTTGAACTTTCACCAACCTATGCTCATGCTCCATCCTCAATGGTTACTCTTCAGCCACAATATGGTGTTCAAATTATTATACGTAAAGTGGAAACATAAAAACTTTATTATTATAAGGTGATAAGGTGTGAGTTTTATCATATACTATCAAAAGTGTCGCATTGTAATTAAAAACATGAATCTCTTAGGGAAAATCATTATGTTTTATTTCGCCTAAATGTTATAAAGGCAGATATATTATTTGTAAATATAAGGGACAAAACAAAGTTTTGTAAAGTTCATACGAAAGATAAGACAATAAGCACAAGAGGAACCAAATCGACCTAAAAAACAATACAACAAGAAAGGAAAATAAAAGTGACATAAAGTCCCAGTAAAAGATGAAATATCCACTCACCAACAGACCACCGTACCTGTTAGCAAATCTGATAACTGATTTGTTTATTAGAATGAAATAATGCTATATAAATAACTTATAAAAAGGAAACTGAAACTAAATGCTTTCTAAGAAGCAGGGCCACTAAGTCATACTAGACTCCCTACAATTTAGGTATAATCAAAACTAACAAACATGATCCTCTCACATCAGTAGAGACTAAGTCAATAACACATAACAAATAACAATTAATAATAATATTAATAATAACATAACAATTCTCCCTCTAAATTAGATAGTTTAGTCTATCTCTGAGATGTCACATACGCCAAGCTTCTTCTTGAGCTCTTGAAAAACTTGAATCTTTCCTTCATTTACTAAATCACTGAGGAAGTGAAAGCGCACATCAATATATTTGCTCTTGCCATGCATAATCGGGTTCTTTGAGAGCTTGATGGTAGAATTGTTATCACAAAAAATCACTGGACTTTTGCTTCCATTGTAGTCCAACTTGGACAATGATAGATATAGAATAGATAGGGACTTATTAGTTTAATGCCTAACAATGCTGAGCTGGATTTAGTCTAATGCTGAGTTGTATTTGGTCTGTTAGTTTGTTCAGTTTGTTACAGCTTTCCCACTCTCTATATATAAAATGGTCATTGTATTACTGTCATCATGAAATAAAATAACAAAATTTCAACTGTTTTCTCTAACTGCATTATGAGTTTCTATCATGGTATCTAGAGCTTTCTTTTACGATCCAGCCAAACGCTTCCATGGATCCTCTGTTTCCATCTTCGCAAGTGAAGCTTTCACACTTGATCTCAGTAAAGCTTGATGACAAGAACTTCAAGCAGTGGAAGCGACCGATTGACAGTGTTGTGCATGGTCATCGCCTGCAACGGATTGTCACCGTGCCGGTGATTCCTCAAAGGTCACCGTCTGATTCTGATTCAGCACCTCACGGTGCGAATTCTACGTACCTTGATTGGGAACAACAAGATGCACTCATCTGCACGTGGCTTCTATCCACCATATCTGATTCGCTTCTACCAAAGCTTGTGGATTGCAAGCATTCATGGCAAGTCTGGACGGAAGTTCATCGTTATTTTAATACGCTTCTCTCCACAAAAGCACGACAATTAAGATCGAAATTGCGTCGTCTCACAAAAGGAGCAATTACGATTGCATAACTCATGGTTTGAGTTCCTGAAGTCAGTGAGTCACTGATTTCGATTAGAGATCATGTTCCCCTTCATAACCTAATTGAAATCGTCCTCGATGCACTTCCAGAAGACTACGACTCCATTGTTGCAGCTGTTAACAGCAAAGAAAAACTAGGTTCTCTTGATGAGCTGGAGTCGTCGCTTCTTCCGCATGAATCGCGATTGAAGAAGCATCGTAAAGCTATCACCACTGAGCCAACAACTGTGAATCTCATGCAGGTAGAGCCACCGTCTACGATGGTTACCACTGATCCTTCTGTCACTGATGCGTTTCCTCAAGGTACGAGTCACGTGATAGACAATGCTGAGAATCATGGTTACAACACGCGTGGAGGTTGCTCTAGTCGTGGAGGTGGCCGATATGGCCGTGGCGGTGGTCGTTTTGGTAGAATGCAATGCCAAATTTGTCACAAATCTGGACACGATGCTTCTATCTGCTATCACAGTTATTCCAACTCTACTGCCACTATGTATCCACCTCAGAGAGCTTCCTATAATCCTTTTCTAATGCCTGCACACCATATGTACCAACCTTCTTTTGGTTATAACGCTCCCAGAGCCACTCCTTCTAGGGCTTCTGCACCACAAGCTTTCTTTGCAGGTTCTGAAGCTAATTTCAACAATCAATGGTGGTATCCAGATTCAGGTGCTTCTCACCATGTTACTTCTGATGCCTCAAATTTGTCTGACTCCATTTCATTTCCTGGATCTGAGCAGGTCTTTATGGAAAACAGCCAAGGTTTGTCTATTAACTCTGTTGGTTCCATGTCTTTCCCCTCACCAAACTATCCTAACTTGTCTCTCATCCTTCAAAATCTTTTACTCGTGCCTCACATCACCAAAAACCTAATTAGTGTAAGCAAATTTGCTCAAGATAACAATGTTTTCTTTGAGTTTCACCCTAAATTTCGTGTTGTCAAATCACAGGCTTCTTCTGAAGTTCTTCTTCGTGGTTTAGTGGGAGATGATGGCCTCTACGAGTTTCCAAATCCTGCCACTCAAGTATCCAAGTCTACTCCAAGTCTTAACACATGTCTAGCTCAATCTTCTTCTATGAATAATTGTAGTTGTACTTCTTTAGCACATAGTGATGATACTTCAAGTTGTATGTTTACTTGTATTCCTTCATGTAACGTTGCCTTATTAAATAATAATATAATGAGAATTTTTTCCAATCCTTCCCATATCAATGATGCCACTCACAATACTGATTTATCTTCTCAGCATGTTAACAACTCTTCATCAATAGCCAACAATAAATATGTTCTGTGGCATACCAGATTAGGGCACCCATATCACCATGCTCTTACTAAAATTTTAAAACTATATCACATACCTATCCCCCCAAAACCTCCTGCTGAACTGTGCACTGCCTACTGCTTAGGCAAATCCCATAGGCTGCCAACTTCCTTATCCACCACAGTGTACAGTCAACCCTTTGAACTAGTGATTTGTGACCTATGGGAACCAGTTCCATGAAATCATCAGGTGGCTACACTTATCGAAGATGATTTGTGACCTATGGGGACCAGTTCAACAAGGAAGTTGTTTTTTACCTTGGTTGAACATTTTATCCACTTAAGGATTGCTTGTTTTGGTTTGAAGCTAAATCTGTAAAAAGCTTTGGTTTGCGGATTGTGTAATCAAGCCTTCGTTTTCGGTTAGAAAGTTTAGCCTGTTCAAAAGATTTCAAGGTTCGAGATCAGTCCGTGATAAAATCTCATATGTTCTTGGTTAGCCAACAATAATACCAAGTTTTGGATAAAGCTCAGCCCGATGTCAAAAAATTATTTCGGCTCGAGATCATCCAGGTGGTAAAATCTCACAGATTCTTGGATAGTCTGAAGTAAAGGCAAGTTTAGGTTCGTGATCTCATCTTTGTGGTAAAAGCCCCAAAGGTTTGTTTGAAGCTTGTAGACTAATCGCTTCAATTTTCTTATGGAAAGGAGACTAGCCGCTTCGATTCTTTGTTTGGAAGGAAGACTCACATCTTTTCTTCGGTTTTTACTACTTGGTTGAAAGTTAGCCACAAACTTCATTATTCCTTATATAAGGGGTTTTAAGAGTTCAACATACTAAAAGCTCTTCAGTTTCTTAATGCTGGATGGTGTTACCTAAATATAAGTGGAAATTTAAGTTTCATGATTGAATTAATTTCTATGTTGGATGGTGTTCTGAAACTTTTCAAATAATAGTGCAAATGTTTGCTGAAGAAATAAGGGTGATGAATCATGATTTAGGAACATTGCAATTTTATGCTAGTTTGATACTTCCACATGTTTTTATTTATTTATTTATCTTGATATGTTTTTATGATTTTGTTTTTTCAATTTTATTAATGTTATGAATTGAAGAGAAGTTGCAGCACATTGTCTAACTATTTTTTCAATTTTTTTATTATCAGGTGAAACTCATGGTTGCTCCACCATTCTTCTGAGAATGAATCCCTGATAAAGAAAATTATGGGATATGGACTGGTTTCACTAAATAAGATCGACAATATATTCATGCAGTCATGGATTGGTACTATTATTGGCCCCCCTGATGTAAGTCGTTATATTCTCTGCACTCCGTCTAATCAAATGCAATGGAAACCTTTTGCAACATTGTAGAATTTATTACTTTTCTAAGATTTGTGTGGTTCTACAGTTCCTCTTTTTTCACAATGTACATCATCCATGTCAACTTGAAATTCTAGTTAACATACTTTCGATGTCACACTGGATGTTAGGACATCCAATTCTGCGCAGACAGGAATGTATACAGCAAGTAAATGTAAAATGCAGTAAATAACACAAAGAATTATTTACCCAGTTCGGTGACAAACACACCTACGTCTGGGGGCTACCAAGCCAGGGAGGAAATCCACTATTAGCAATATTAATTCAGGCCTTAAACCAACTGTTTAATCCTATCACTAAATACCTACCTGTAATACCCCAAAATTTACCCTTCATTTTTCCTGGAAGCATACGCTTTACACCTCATGCATGCATTCATTTTTAGGTCATTTAACATTAGATACATTGCATTTCATCATGTCAATCAGAATTAGATCCAAGAAGCCTTATTTAATAAAAAAAAACGAAAAAAAAAACGAAAAAAAAAGGAAAAAAAGAAAAATAAATAAATAAATAAATAAATAAAAATAAAAATAAAAATAAATAAATAAATAAAATATAACAAAAAATTTTGGACTTGGGTCTCTCTCATTTGAGCCCACAAAGCCATGAAATCCAGTCTATAAATACCAAGGCTTCACTTGAGAAAAAGGAAGAGAAGCAAAATACTCTGGGTTTTCCTTGAAACAAAACCCTGGACAAAACCTGGAGAGAAACCTGACAGAGAACTCAGAGCAGCCTCCAAACCCTGAAGGGAACTCAACTGCACAGAATCACCTCTGTCTCACATCAACCCTAAAGATTGTTTTGTAAACCTCACGGGTGCAACTCAATTTCAATCAAGCTCTCCAATTAGGTTTGCCCTATATCCATCATCTTTATGCCTTTAATTTGAATGCTCTAAATGTATGAGGTATTATGGGTGAATTTGATACCCTTTTGATGCATGTCTTTTTGTGAATTTTAATGGCATGATTCATGTGGTTACATTTTGATTTGGGGGCAACCCTTGATTACCCTATTTTTTTTTTGTCTCTAACCTGTTTGTTGAGTTTTTGTGAGGGCTCACATGACTTTTGCAGGGATAACCTGCGTGGTTTTCCACTTTATTTGTGGGATACCCCCTGGAGGTTTCATCCCGATTACCTGTACTGACTCACTTTCTTTGATGGTGTTTAGCTTGGAAGGATCCCTGGGTTTCCCATTCCTCTAACTGCTGTTACTTCGGATCTTTATCCGCGTGGTACTTTTACATTTTTCCCGCATTTTACTGCTTTCCTAGCTGGAAGACCTCGATAGGAGGCAATGTTTTTGTGTGTTTTTTACAGGTTCCTTCGTCAAGGACTACCTTTTTGCATGAGTTCACCAAACCCTAACCCTTCATTGATTTTTCTTCTCCTAAACACACGTTTACTCCTTCTACTACAGGTGAGTAAGTCTCCAAAGGTCGAGCATCCGGTAGATTGCGTAGTAACGTCGTTCGTCCAAAACCCACTCCATCACCCCGTAGTTAGCCGAACTACGGCTTGCTCTGATTCTCATTCCAGATGAGATACGTAGGCATAAGACGCGATGTCTTAGCGAGCACACATCCCCCCAACCCATAGGTCAGCCGAGCTACGAAGACTCTGATTCTCATATTCATATGAGATACGTATGCAGTGGATGCGACATCCGCGCGAGTCATTTTCATTTAACCTTTTTTTGGTAAACAGCACAAGATAAACTCACACCCTTTAGACAAGAACTACAAAAGTGGATCCCGTAGAGTACTACGGATGCGTAGGGGTGCTAATACCTTCCCTTCGCATAACCGACTCCCGAACCCAAGATTTGGTTGCGAGACCCCGTCTTGTCCTTTCCTTTTTCAGGTTTACTTCGAGCGTTTCCTTTCCCTCCTTTGGGATAAATAACGCACGGTGGCGACTCTTCTGTCATTTTCTTTCGCTGGTTGTTTTTCCGCACACTGTATTTTTCAGGTTGCGACAGTTGGCGACTCTGCTGGGGACACTAAGAAGTTGACCTCTTGCTGGTCCATCTTCCCTAAGCGAGTCCCTCCTAGCTTGTGTGATTTCTTGTTTATTGGGTGTTCATGCTTTTGTACATTTATTTGCTTATCTGCTTGCATGCATCTGTTGTATCTGTTGGATCTGTTTGTTTGTTTGTTGGGATGGGGTGTTCTATGAGAGATAAGCCCATTACCCAGGCTTGAGTGTACACACAGGTTTTAGAGTGGATAATCATGAGGCTTGCGTGGCGTGTTGCTACGTTAAGTCGTTCGTGAAGAACCACACCCAGACGAGGTTTCTTTTGGATATATTATGTCTTACGGGTGTTCCGTAACAGCAGGATGTTCCTCTAGAAATCGTCGACTCTGGTGACCATTTCCCGAGAACTCAGTCGAGGCCTCTCCTCCGAGATGTGATTATGTTAGCTCTGGTGGGCGCATTCTCGCTGCTCAATCCGAGGATCCCGAGACTGGGAACTTGCTATTAGGATGTCCTGTTGAGGGGAGTCAATGGAGGTCTTTTGTCCCGTAATAATACCAAACCTTCAGTGGTAAACGTATTATTCGCGACTGAAGGGCTGAAACTAACGAACTTCTGTTCTTAGAACCTACCAGTGAGGGGCAGGCTAAATTCAGGAAACCTTAACCTCCGACCAACCCGGTTTTCTGGAGCAGAGATCTGATCTTATATTATATTCTTCAGTGGGTTTTCTCTTCAGACAGTGCAACCCGACAAATGTTCAAGCAGATACAACAATCTTGATTTCCATGCCACTGCGTTGCATTCACATCATTGCATCACATCATTCTGCATTCATATCATTTAACACATGTTTATCCATTTCTAGGGGGTTTACATCTTCTTCTTGATTCTAGTCGGGGTTTTCTTCTTACACTGTTTATCAAATGTGAGACTGGAATCAAGGGGGTAAAATGCCTTTTGGAATTGATAAACATGTCATTGCATTTGCATAGTCATCCGCATGTCTTGCATAACAGGTACCGCCATAGTGTTCTTAGTTGTTTGGTGTTCCATCAGCAGGATAGCTGACTCAGGCATTCACCGATACGGTACCCGAAGGAATCAACAGAGAGCAATGGAAGGTGTATAAGCAGAGCTCGCTGAGATGAGGATCCGCATGACCCAATTCATGGATGTGGTTCAAGGGGTGGCTCAGGGACAGCAAGAGCTCAGACAGATGATGCAGAGGAATCCCGCCGCTACTCAACCAGAGACATTGGGTGATCCTCCAGCTGGAGAGGCTAATGGTCCCAATGGACCGGGGCCTATCCCGATCCCACATGTCAACCTTGATCAACAGCTCGTCCATGATGATCAGGCCGATCAATTCCCCCTACTTCAGGAAGACTTTGGCATGGGCCATGGCATGGACCCCATGTTTAGAAGATTAGAGGAGAGGCTAAAAGCTGTGGAAGGACAGAATCCTCTGGGAGTAGATGTTGCTGACTTGAGGCTGGTCCCAGGTGTGAGAGTGCCACCGAAATTCAAAGTCCCGATATTTGACAAATACAATGGCAGCTCTTGCCCGAAGACCCATGTGCAAGCCTATTTCCGTAAAATGGTTGCATACTCTGATGACGAAAAGTTGCTTATGTACTTTTTCCAGGACAACCTAGCTGGGGCATCCCTGGAATGGTATATGAGGCTGGACAGAGCCCATATCCGCTGCTGGAGGGATTTGGCGGAGGCTTTCGTAAAGCAGCATCAGTATAATGCAGACATGGCTCCGGACAGAACTCAACTTCAGAATCTGTCTCTTAAAAGCAATGAGTGCTTCAGGGAATACGCTCAACGCTGGAGGGAGATAGCTTCCCGTGTTCAGCCTCCTATGTTGGAAAAGGAAATGGCCAACATGTTCATGAATACGCTGCCTGGACCTTATCTGGAGCGTCTGGTGGGGTGCAATGCCTCCAACTTTGCTGATGTGGTCTCTACCGGAGAGAGGGTGGAGAGTTACCTGAAGACCTGCAAGATCCAAAATGGAGTTGGATCTTCATCAGGGGTAAAAAAGTCGTTCATTGGAGGGCATAAGCAGAGAGAGGGGGGAGTGAATTCTTTGACTTCCTATCAGAACAGAGGTGTTAGAAGGAACAGTTTCCAGAATTATCATCAACAACCGTATGTTACGGCTGTGACCATTCCAGCTGCAGCACCACAACAACAACAACCACAACTTTAACCAGCTCAGTACCAACAGCAGCAACAACCGGGTAACAGACCCGCCTATCAACAGAGGCAAAGGATGATGGACCGACGTTTCGACACCCTTCCAATGTCGTACGCTCAGTTGCTTTCTAGTCTTCAACAACTACAACTTATGCAATTGCGCACTCTGGCTCCTCCTGTTGGTAGACTTCCGGTGGGTTACGACGCCAACGCTAGGTGTAGCTTCCACTCTGGGGCACCTGGCCATAATATTGAGAACTGCAAAACTTTTAAGCACGTAGTTCAGGACCTCATAGATTCAAAAGCCATCAACCTTGCACCGGCTCCTAATGTCGTCAACAATCCCATGCCGCAGCATGGTGGTGCAAACATTAATATGATGGAAGGAAAAGCCAAGTCCGTTAAGGATGTGTTGAAGTTGAAGACTCCATTGTTGGATATCAAAGGATGCTTGCTGAAGGTCGATGTTTTCCCCGGTTGTGGGAAGGATTGTTTGGATTGTGCCACTCAGAGTGGAGGTTGTTTGAAGCTACAACAGGGTATCCAGGCCTTGCTCGACAAAGGTATCCTCCAGGTTGAAGATTTGTCTGTCCAAGAGTCTGTGGAAGGGGTTGAGGAAGAAGTGTTTGAAGATACTACTGATGAATTCGCAGATGTTGTTCCTGTTAATTTTGTGATTCCCAGTGAGGTCTCTGCGGTCAACAATGAAGATGGGGATAGTGATTGTGACATTAACAATTGGGTGCGTCCGAGGATCCCGGGTGAAGTCATCAACAATTGGTCTTCTGAGGAGATTGTCCAAGTCACTTTTCTGAAGGAGTAATTTTCTTTGTTTATTCATGCATGTCCAAGTCTTACGTTCCGCCCAGGGCGTAATGACTCATTGTAGGGCTCATCTATGTGACACTTGCATTTTTTTATCATAAATAAAGGACGTCTTTTTGCATTCAAATATTTCGTTCCCTGTCTTTCTAATTTTGCAGTTTTTTTAAAATAAAAAAAATGGCAATGTTTTGTTTAGTTTCCACTTTTTTCTTTCACACTCATAAGCACATATCATCACTCATGCAGATGCACGTCACCAGATCCTATTGATAACGGTTCTGCTATGGCTCGCTTCGACTTTGAAAATCCAATCTTTCAAGCTGAAAAAGAGGGTGATGAAGACTGTGAACTCCCTGAAGAACTTGCCAGGTTCTTAAAACAGGAAGAAAGGGTCATTCAACCGTATCAAGAGCCTACTGAAGTGATTAATCTCAGCCCCGAGGACGCCAAGAGAGAAATCAAGATAGGGGTTGCTTTGGGAGATGATGTGAAGAAAGGGCTGATTGAATTGCTGCAAGAATACGTTGACATCTTCGCCTGGTCTTATCAGGACATGCCCGGGCTGGACACAGACATCGTGGTACACCGCTTGCCTCTCAAAGAAGGCTGTCCTCCGGTTAAGCAGAAGCTCAGAAGAACAAGACCAGAGATGACTGTCAAGATAAAGGAAGAAGTGCAAAAGCAGTTGGATGTAGGGTTTCTAGCAGTCACCAATTATCCGCCATGGGTTACAAACATCGTCCCAGTACCTAAGAAGGATGGAAAGGTACGGATGTGTGTCGACTACCGGGATCTGAACAGAGCTAGCCCTAAAGATGATTTCCCATTACCTCACATCGACGTTTTGGTGGATAATACAGCTCAGTTTTCGGTATTCTCCTTCATGGATGGCTTTTCTGGCTATAACCAAATCAAGATGGCACCAGAGGACATGGAAAAGACAACTTTCATAACCCCATGGGGCACCTTCTGCTACAAGGTGATGTCGTTTGGTCTGAAAAAATGCCGGAGCAACATATCAACGAGTTATGGTGACTCTGTTCCATGATATGATTCATCATGAAATCGAGGTTTATGTGGACGATATGATTGCCAAATCTCAGACAGAAGAAGAACATTTGGTGAATCTGCAGAAATTGTTTGAACGGTTAAGGAAATTCAAACTAAGACTTAATCCGAACAAGTGCACTTTCGGGGTGAGATCGGGAAAATTGTTGGGTTTTATTGTTAGCGGAAAAGGGATTGAGGTGGATCCTAACAAAGTGAAAGCAATACATGAAATGCCTGAGCCAAGAACAGAGAAGCAAGTCCATAGTTTCTTAGGGAGGTTGAACTACATTGCAAGGTTCATCTCTCACCTAACAACCACGTGTGAGCCAATTTTCAAATTGCTGAGGAAAGATCAGGCTATCAGGTGGAATGAAGATTGTCAAAGGGCTTTCGAGAAGATAAAAGAGTATTTGCAGAATCCTCCTATCCTTATGCCTCCAGTCCCAGGGAGACCGCTGATTATGTACTTGACAATTCTATGGGTTGTGTTCTCGGTCAACACGACGAGACAGGTAGGAAAGAACATGCCATCTACTACTTGAGTAAGAAGTTCACAGATTGCGAGTCGAGATACTCAATGCTTGAGAAGACATGTTGTGCACTTGCATGGGCTGCTAAGCGATTGAGACAATACATGCTGTCTCACACAACCCTACTGATCTCCAAGATGGATCCAGTCAAATACATATTCGAGAAGCCAGCTCTCACCGGAAGGGTGGCTCGTTGGTAAATGGTACTGACAGAGTACGATATCCAGTATACATCCCAGAAAGCCATCAAAGGGAGTATTCTGTCAGACTATCTTGCTTAGCAGCCGATTGATGATTATGAGCCGATGAAGTTTGATTTTTCAGATGAAGACATCATGTTCCTCAAGATGAAAGACTGTGAAGAGCCAGTTGTTGAGGAGGGACCTGATCCAAACGAAAAGTGGACTTTGTTGTTTGATGGGGCTGTCAATGCTGGAGGAAGTGGAATTGGCGCTGTCATTACTACTCCGAAAGGTGCCTACATGCCTTTCACCGCTCGTTTGACTTTTGAGTGCACAAATAATGAAGCTGAATACGAGGCCTGTATCTTGGGTATTGAGCAAGCCATTGATCTGAGAATCAAGACTCTGGACATCTTCGGAGATTCAGCTCTGGTGATCAATCAAGTGAATGGTGATTGGAATACTCTCCAGCCCACTCTGGTCCCCTACAGAGATTACACGAGAAGACTGTTGACTTTCTTCACAACAGTAAAATTGTATCATATACCTCGTGATGAGAACCAGATGGCAGACACACTTGCTACTCTATCCTCCATGATCAAGGTAATTCGTTGGAACCATGCTCCCAGGATCGATGTGATGCGCCTTGACAGGGCCGCGTATGTGTTTGCTGCTGAACTGGTAGTCGATGACAAGCCCTGGTATCACGATATTAAGTGCTTTCTGAAGAATCAAGAGTACCCTGCAGGGGCATCCAACAATGACAGAAGGACTTTGAGAAGATTGGCAGGCAGTTTCTTCTTGAACAAAGACGATGTGCTGTATAAGAGGAACTTCGACATGGTTTTGCTCAGATGCGTGGACAGACACGAGGCGGACATGTTAATGCAGGAAGTTCATGAAGGTTCCTTCGGTACTCATGCCGGCGGACATGCAATGGCTAAGAAATTGTTGAGAGCGGGTTATTATTGGATGACCATGGAATTAGATTGCTTCAAATATGCTCGGAAGTGTCATAAATGCCAGATTTATGCTGATAAGGTGCATGTGCCGCCAAATCCTCTGAATGTGATGACTTCGCCGTGGCCGTTTTCTATGTGGGGCATTGACATGATTGGAAAGATTGAGCCGACTGCTTCCAATGGGCATCGCTTCATCCTTGTTGCCATCGACTATTTCACCAAGTGGGTCAAAGCAGCGTCGTTCGCGAATGTCACCAGACATGTGGTTGCCCGTTTCATCAAGAAAGAAATCATTTGTCGCTATGGGATTCCCGAAAGAATCATTACTGATAATGGTTCTAATCTCAACAACAAAATGATGAAGGAGTTGTGTCAGAACTTCAACATTCAGCATCACAATTCTTCCCCTTACCGCTCTAAGATGAACGGCGCTGTTGAGGCGGCAAATAAGAACATAAAGAAGATTGTGCAGAAGATGGTCGTCACGTACAAAGATTGGCATGAGATGCTACCCTTCGCCTTGCACGGGTACCGTACTTCAGTACGTACGTCGATTGGGGCAACCCCTTACTCCCTGGTGTATGGTATGGAAGCAGTCATACCTGTTGAAGTGGAGATTCCTTCTCTAAGAGTCCTGTTGGATGTCAAGTTAGACGAAGCCGAATGGATTCGGACAAGGTTCAATGAGTTGAGTCTTATCGAAGAGAAGCGAATGGCAACCATTTGTCATGGGCAGTTGTATCAGAGTCGGATGAAGAGAGCCTTTGATCAGAAAGTGCGTCCTCGTTGTTTCCAAGTCGGAGATTTAGTGTTGAAAAGGATCCTTCCTCCTCAGACAGATCACAGGGGCAAGTGGACTCCTAACTATGATGGACCGTATATTGTCACCAAGGTTTTTGATGGTGGGGCCTTAATGCTTGCAACTATGGATGGTGAAAACTTCACTTCCCCTGTGAACTCAGACGCAGTTAAGAAATACTTCGCATAAAATAGACCCGCTGGACAGTAAAAAGAATAGTCCAGGCAAAAATGGGCATCTCGACGAACCAAGAAAATGAAAAGGTTCGGGCAAAAATTAGGGATTGAAAATGAAAAGATCGTACACCCGGTAAGTTGAAAACCTGAAAAGGCAACTTAGGCAAAAATGGGTATCCCGGTGGATTGAAAACCCGAAAAGGGCGATCCAGGCAAAAGTTAGGGATTAAGCGAACGACTGCGCTCTGAGTTAGTTCTGAATCTCATCTCATGTCGATGACTGGAAATTTTCGAAAGGTAGGAAACAGTCCAATCACCTTTTCAGAAGGCTGATCATCTGGAGGATCTTGAAGACGGGCAAGTCATAGCAGAATTGGAACCCAATAGAAACCCATTTCACATTGCCATTAGATTAATTTCTGTTTTTATCTTTTGTGCGATTACCTCTTTCCAGGGATTTCTCCCTGATGTAAATGCCTATTCAGAGGCCATTCAATCAATAAAATCATGTTATTCAGTATATCTCTGTTTTCATTTTCATTTTACTGTTTTGTTTGCAAAAATGACGTCCGAATTTTTGATAAACATTGCATCATGACACATAAGGGCTTACAGGTACATGCTTAATAAACATTTAAAATTACTGTAAATTTTAAGTGCTTTGGATCGTCTATTCAGAACAGATACCCTCGGGGCATTTCCTTAAAATCCCCTGCAGATGATCGTGAATATCTTCCCCAGTGAAGTCGCCAACAGTTGAATCCGGTGTCTTATCCCTGCAGAGCTGATCAGAGTGTTGGATTCTTCAATCCCCAGCAGGTTCTCACCACTGTACTTCCCCAAGCGTTTGTTTCAGGACATACACTCCCCAGTAGAGTTGACAGTGCCAGACTATATATCCCCAGCGGAGTTGACAGTGCCAAACTGTATCTTCCCAGCAGAAGTGGCTGCTCCTTAGAGTTCGAGGCCAGATTGATAATCCCAATGCCAAATCCATGGTTTCTTTCCTTGAAGCAGAACCTCGGTACCGTATCAGTGTTTGCTTCCCCTGCTGAGTCATCTCTCACATATCGTGGTTGCCAGAACCACTATCGCTTTCCCCAACAGCAGGTTTTCAGTGTCGTTCTCTCCCCAGTCTGAATCTCGGCATTTCGTCATTGCTAGAACACCGTGTGGCGGGTCATTTCCCCACATAATTCTCTGTGCTGTGCATCTCCAGCAGCCTTGCCAGGGTCCAGAAGATGGTGATCATTTCCCCAGCAGATCCCCTTGCCTCAGCTTGGCATTCTACCCAACATTTCGCATCCCTGCATATAGAATCATATTGCATTGCATCCTTCCAAATCGCGTAGCATTTCCATTTTCATGGAGCATTACGCCATTGAAAAATTCAAACATACGCATGTAAGCATAAAACATTCTCGGTATCCCAAGTGATAAGCTAGAAGTTGTTTCCAGTACTCAGACTGAAGATTGTTCATGACTTACCTTTGTTATCCCCAGCAAGTGTCATTGGCCCATGCGCCGCCTCTATTATCTTTCCCTATTTCTGTCGATGCTGACAGGCATGAAGTTTTTCCGGTATTCAGACCGAAGTGGCATTCAGGCCAATTTTCCGGTATTCAGACCGAAGTGGCATTCAGGCCAATTTCCGATATTCAGATCGAAGTGGCATTCAGTCCAATTTTCCGGTATTCAGACCGAAGTGGCATTCAGGCCAATTTCCGATATTCAGATCGAAGTGGCGTTCAGGCCAATTTCCGGTATTCAGACCGAAGTGGCGTTCAGGCCAGTTTTCCGATGTTCAGATCGAAGAAGTTTCCGACATTCAGGTCGATGCAACTTGTGGCATTCAGGCCAATTTCCGATATTCAGACCGAAGTGGCATTCAGGCCAATTTCCGATATTCAGATTGAAGTGGCATTCAGGCCAATTTTCCGGTATTCAGACCGAAGTGGCATTCAGGCCAATTTCCGATGTTCAGATCGAAGAAGTTTCCGACGTTCAGGTCGATGCAACTTGTGGCATTCAGGCCAATTTTCCGATGTTCAGATCGAGGAAGTCTCCGACGTTCAGGTCGACGCAACTTGTGGCATTCAGGCCAGCCTCTCGGTGTTCAGACTGATATTAATAATCTCATATCTCCCGATGTTAAGATCGAAGTCATTTCCAGTATTCAGACTGATGAGCGGCATTCAGGCCATGGTTATTTCTGTGTTACCATTTATTTTGGTATCCAAGTTAACATTCTTTTTCGGTATTCAGACTGACTCTCACCGTACCAGACGGATTCTTCTTTCAAGACCACCTCTTTGCCGATTCTGACAGACATTGTTACTTCACTTCACTTCAGTGCAAATTTTTGGGCTTTTATTGTATTCAATCCCTTGATACCTCGAAAGCACGAAAGCCGCTGCTATCTTCTTTCCAGGTCTCCAGTTGATTGAATAGGGGCAGCTGTAATACCCCAAAATTTACCCTTCATTTTTCCTGGAAGCATACGCTTTACACCTCATGCATGCATTCATTTTTAGGTCATTTAACATTAGATACATTGCATTTCATCATGTCAATCAGAATTAGATCCAAGAAGCTTTATTTTAAAAAAAAACGAAAAAAAAAACGAAAAAAAAAGAAAAAAAAGAAAGAAAAAAAAGAAAAAAAGAAAAAAAGAAAAAAAATAAATAAAAATAATAATAAATAAATAAATGAAATATAACAAAAAATTTTGGACTTGGGTCTCTCTCATTTGAGCCCACAAAGCCATGAAATCCAGTCTATAAATACCAAGGCTTCACTTGAGAAAAAGGAAGAGAAGCAAAATACTCTGGGGTTCCCTTGAAACAAAACCCTGGACAAAACCTGGAGAGAAACCTGACAGAGAACTCAGAGCAGCCTCCAAACCCTGAAGGGAACTCAACTGCACAGAATCACCTCTGCCTCACATCAACCCTAAAGATTGTTTTGTAAACCTCACGGGTGCAACTCAATTTCAATCAAGCTCTCCAATTAGGTTTGCCCTATATCCATCATCTTTATGCCTCTAATTTGAATGCTCTAAATGTATGAGCTATTATGGGTGAATTTGATACCCTTTTGATGCATGTTTTTTTGTGAATTTTAATGGCATGATTCATGTGGTTACATTTTGATTTGGGGGCAACCCTTGATTACCCTATTTTTTTTTGTCTCTAACCTGTTTGTTGAGTTTTTGTGAGGGCTCACATGACTTTTGCAGGGATAACCTGTGTGGTTTTCCACTTAATTTGTGGGATACCCCCTGGAGGTTTTATTCTGATTACCTGTACTCACTCACTTTCTTTGATGGTGTTTAGCTTGGAAGGATCCCTGGGTTTCCCATTCCTCTAACTGCTGTTACTTCGGATCTTTATCCGCGTGGTACTTTTACATTTTTCCCGCATTTTACTGCTTTCCTAGCTGGAAGACCTCGATAGGAGGCAATGTTTTTGTGTGTTTTTTACAGGTTCCTTCGTCAAGGACTGCTTTTTGCATGAGTTCACCAAACCCTAACCCTTCATTGATTTTTCTTCTCCTAAACACACGTTTACTCCTTCTACTACAGGTGAGTAAGTCTCCAAAGGTCGAGCATCCGATAGATTGCGTAGTAACGTCGTTCGTCCAAAACTCACTCCATAACCCCGTAGTTAGCCGAACTACGGCTTGCTCTGATTCTCATTCCAGATGAGATACGTAGGCATAAGACGCGATGTCTTAGCGAGCACACATCCCCCCAACCCATAGGTCAGCCGAGCTACGAAGACTTTGATTCTCATATTCAGATGAGAATACGTATGCAGTGGATGCGACATCCGCGCGAGTCATTTTCATTTAACGTTTTTTTGGTAAACAACACAAGATAAACTCACACCCTTTAGACAAGAACTACAAAAATGGATCCCGTAGAGTACTACGGATGCGTAGAGGTGCTAATACCTTCCCTTCGCATAACCGACTCCCGAACCCAAGATTTGGTTGCGAGACCCCGTCTTGTCCTTTCCTTTTTCAGGTTTACTTCGAGCGTTTCCTTTCCCTCCTTTGGGATAAATAACGCACGGTGGCGACTCTTCTGTCATTTTCTTTCGCCGGTTGTTTTTCCGCACACTGTATTTTTCAGGTTGCGACACTACCCAATGCAATTTCAATCTAAACTAAGACCAGAGTTCCTACTCACTCCCCCTCAATCACCACAGTGATTACAACCTTTAATTGGTTTAAAGTTAATGGCGAAGTTACACTTCAAACAACTCTTGATTGTGCTTCACAACTTTAATCAAAAAACACAGCACTCACGCTTAAAAGCTTAGAGTGACACAACACTTACAACTCAATCAACACCCTAGTCCAATGCAATCATCTAGGTGATAATTGCTTGGCTCACAAGTTAAACCTAATACAAGACACAAATAAAAATACAACAGTGAAGTATGATGGTACAATGAATGCTTCACGCTTAAAACCCCTGAGTTGCTGCAAGTAGGATTGCCTTCCTTTTATAATGCAACACTTGGGCCTTGTACTTGTATTTCCTAAAATTAAGGTTAAGCAAGTTAACCTAATTTCCACATATTAGGGTGCTAACAAATAGGCTATTTGTTAGGTTCATTAATTGTAGCTCAGTTGTTAGTTTCCTGGATTTTAGCTCAGCTGTTAGATTCCTGAAAAATAGCCTGAGAAAAATACTGAAACAGAAAAACTAACTATCCTACACTTTAGCATATGCTGTCAGGAATGAATGTCATAACATTCAGTTTGACGTCCAGAACATAGGCCATATGCTAGGTTTGTTATTCTCCTAAAAAACAGACTGTACTAAATGCTGAACTATAACAGAAAGACCAACCAGTCTATAATTCAGTATCAGCTGTCAGAGATAAATGTCATAACATTCAGTTTGACATTTAAACAATAGACCATATGCCAGGTCTGTTATTCTCCTGAAAAACAAACTGAAATAAATACTGAACTGTAGCAGAAAAACCAACCTGCCTATAATTCAGTATCTGCAGTCAAGGATGAATGTCATAACATTCAGTTTGACATTCAGACAATAGGCTATGTGCCAGGTCTGTTACTCTCCTGAAAAACAGACTGAACTGACTACTGAGCTATAACAGAAAAACCAACTATTCTATAGTTCAGTATCTGCTGTCATGGATGAATGTCATAACATCCAGTTTGACATTCAGTAAATCATGTATTAGCTAATCCTGCAGCATACTACTCAAGCATGTCATGACATCAGTCAAGACATCAGAGTACAGTTAGTGTTTTAACACAAAATGCAGCCAATCAAACATCTACAAACTCCCCCTTTGGCAAATTTTTGGCTAAAACAACTTGGCATCACAACAGAGGAAAACACACATCCAAGCAGAGAATTAAATTAGCTAATACACTCAACACTCATAGAAGTTAAACTTCAAACAGCAACAGCACAAGTAGAATGCACACAGCACCATAACCTCTTGTTTAGAGGACCTTCAATGAAATCTGTTGTCCTGGGGTACATTTGTTACTCCCCTTTTTTGTCAAAAATGTTGCAAAAGCAACACTTAATATTACATACCAACAAAAATAAAATTACAAGCAAATTTCAGAAACACACACTTGATTTTACTTCACAGTTTCAATCAAGAATACACACACTTGATTTTACTTCACAGTTTCAATCAAGAATACACACTCTTGATCTTGCTTTACAGCTTTGATCAAGTAGACACACACTCTTGCTTCACATCTTTAGAGTGACGAATTTCAGCCACACATCAGATCTTCAATCAAACACAGATTGCCATTAAGTGTGCAATCATAAAACACCAGACATTCACACTGAATGTGCTGTGTACAGGGTGTCATGACATCGGGTCTGACATCCTGGAAAAATCTTGCATAATTCCATAATTCCTTTTATAACTTCCAGCAGGTACAATCATATCAGATGCCATGACTTTGTGTATGACTTCTTGAAACACTCCTGCATGAACATGTTCTTGAACTCCAGCAGGTACATATCATATCAGATGCCATGACCTTGTGTATGACATTCTGAAACAAATACTGCCTGAACATGTTTTTGAACTCCAGCAGGTACATAGGATATCTTATGTTAAGACATCACACATAAAATCTTGTGAACACTCTTTGTTTTACCAAAATTGCTCCCCCTTTGGCAAATTTTGGCTAAAACATATATCTTTCCTTTTTGTTCACAAGGTAAACTATCAGCAGTTAAACAACATAACAGTAGTTTAAACAGCAGCATAAGCAACATTATTACTAGCTTTATAGTTACTAGTAATACACACACGCACAAGGGTACTTCTCCTCCCCCTAAATCTGTGCAACAAAAACAGAATTACTAGTTAAGGATGCAACTAGTAAGACACACAAATGTACAAGGGTACTCCTTCTCCCCCTAAATTTGTGCATACATCAAATAACAGTAACTCCAACACCTGTACCAGCCAGAATGTCATTCTGACATCTGATTCAACATCAACACCTGCGCACCATATCAGACATCCTCTTTGACATTTGTAAACAGAACAGCAGCTATTGTAACTACAACACCTGTACCAGCCAGAATGTCATTCTGACATCTACTTCAACATCAACATCTGTGCACCATATCAGACATCCTCTTTGACATTTGTAAACAGAGCAACATTCTTGTTTTAACACCTGTGCACTTCCTTCAATAATAGTTGTCCTTCAGTTCAGCTACATACACAACTGCTCCCACATTCCACATCAACACTTATCAACACTTCTCCCCCTTTTTAGTCAAAATTGACCAAAGGTGACCAATTAGACAAAATAAATGTCAATTAGTCTATCAAAGAATGTTAGGACAGATGTTATAACATTAAACATGTTAAAACATAATAGTTAAGCAGTGCAAACCATCATCATACACAGCTGTGATAGCTGAGATAATGAACAACTTCAAGGAACTCATTCTGAGCCCAAAAAATTACAAACAGACATCAATGAGAACTGCAAGCATCCAACCATCAGCACCACATCTTTTTCCACATCACATTCTTCACCAAATGAACAATAACTTCCTTTACCAACATCTCATAACACTTGTTGCAAGTGAAATAACTAGTATCTGTTGACCAATCAGAGCACACTTTCAATTGTTTAATCATCTGAAATATTAACCAGTAAATTCCTAACAGCATTAGTTGCTATAATTCCTCAGAAAGATATGTTCCCACTTTGCCCCTTAAATTTTCAAACTGAGTAGCATCCAATGTCATGACATTCTGAGTGACATTGTACTCAGTCTGCATCTTTTTCATCCATACCAGTTGGGAACAACTGCTACCAGATGCTATGTACTTAGCTTCTGTAGTGGATAATGATACACAATTTTGTTTCTTCCTTTCAACTACACCATTTTGATGAGGAATAATAGATGAGGACAACTCATGACTTTCAATCTGCATAGGTCCCATTAAGTCCATGTGCAAAAGTTCCAGAGTTTTGGATGTTTTAGGATGTCCAAGCTTAGGATGTGACATCTTGGTTTGCTTGCCAACCTGACCTTCTCCACAGACTTTTCCTTCATCAATAAGCAGCTTTGGGATTCCTCTAACTGCTTCCTTGGATATGATCTTCTTCATTCCTCTTAAGTGAAGATGTCCAAGTCTTCTATGCCACAGCTTCACTTCCCGTTCTTCCTTGGCTAAGGAGCACATTGAGGAGTAGTTTGAGACTTCAGGTGCCCATAGATAGCAGTTATCTTTGGATCTGGATCCTCTTATAACTTCCTTATTTTCTCCATTCTTCACAACACATTCTTCCTTAGTGAACTGCACATTGAAGCCTTGATCACATAGCTGGCTTATGCTTATGAGATTAACAGTTAGTCCTTTTACTAACAACACATTATTCAACCCATTGTTGTTTCTTGATGGGGGCATTATGCTTAGATGCCTTTTGCTTAGGTCTGACTTGAGGGGTCTGGTTAGGATAACCATGCAACCTGTAACAGAAGGGTTTTATGTGACCAAATCTACCACAGTAGTGACATCTCCATCTTTGAAATTTCTTCTTCTGATGGTTACTCCTCCTGTTTCCCTGAAGTTGTGACATTGGTTGTGACTTCTGCTTGATTTTCTGAACTTCAGCCTTTGAGCTTTTGAGTTCAGTTGAGGATTTCTTATCAAAGCCTAAACCAGACATGGTTCCTGATTTCTGACCCACCTTTAGAATCTCTTCCAAAGTGTCAGTTCCTTTATTCAGCATTCTGATGGATTTTGTCATTTGATCTAGCTTAGAGGACAACAAGGTTATCTCACCATTTAGACCATCTATGACTGTCAGATGCTTCTTCTTCTCAGCTTCCATCTCCTTGATGAGTTTCTTCTGCTTTTCTCCTTGAATACACACTTCTGCACTTTTGACACATAACTCTTTATATGAAGCAGCAAGTTCATCAAATGTAAGTTCATCTCCACTTGAGTCATCATCAGAGGCACATACACTAGTTAGTGCAGTGACATGTTTTGCAGATTCTCCTTCTGATTCACTCTTAGAGTCTCCCTCAGACCAGGTGACAGATAGTCCCTTCTTTTGCATCTTGAGGAAGGTAGGACATTCAGCTCTAGTGTGTCAAAAACCTTCACATCCATGACACTGGATTCCCTTGCCTTGGTTGAACTTTTCTTCAGATTTTGATCTTCTACTGATGTCAGATGAAGAGTTCTTGACATTTTGTCTACCTTTTTGATCAACCTTCTTTATGAACTTGTTGAACTGTCTTCCAAGCATGGCTATAGCTTCTAATATGCTTTCATCACCTCCAATACTTCCCTCTTCTGAATCCTGTTCAGTATTTGATACGAAAGTTATGCCTTTGTTTTTCTTTTCAACATTATCACACAAGCCCATTTCAAAAGTTTGGAGAGAACCAATAAGCTCATCAACCTTCATATTGCAGATATCTTGAGCCTCTTCTATAGCAGTAACCTTCATGGCAAATATCTTGGGAAATGATCTGAGAATCTTTCTTACAAGTTTTTCTTCAGACATTTTCTCTCCTAAGCCTCCAGAAGTGTTGGCAATTTCAAGAACATTCATATGGAAGTCATGAATAGTCTCATCCTCTTTCATCCTCAGATTTTTAAACTTAGTAGTCAGCATCTGAAGTTTAGACATCCTTAACTTGGAGGTACCTTCATGAGTTGTTTTGAGAGTATCCCAAACTTCTTTAGCCAGCTCACAGCGATGCACCAGTCTGAAGATGTTCTTATTTATCCCATTGAACAATGCATTCAAGGCCTTAGAGTTTCCAAGGGCTAATGCCTCTTGCTCCTTGTCCCACTCTTCTTCAGGAATTTGCATAAGGATTCCATCTTTACCTGTCTTCGTTGGATGTTCCCATCCTTTGTTGACAGCTCTCCAGACCTTGCTATCCAGAGACCTCAAGAAGGCTATCATACGAGGTTTCCAGTCATCATAGTTAGAACCATCCAGCATGGGTGGTCTATTTGAGAATCCTACATCCTTGTCCATGGTTCTAGAAAGTAACGTCCCTAGATCTCACCCAGAAATTAACAGGCAGGGTGCCTGCTCTGATGCCAATTGAAATTCTAGTTAACAGACTTTCGATGTCACACTGGAAGTTAGGACATCCAATTCTGCGCAGACAGGAATGTATACAACAAGTAAATGTAAAGTGCAGTAAATAACACAAAGAATTGTTTACCCAGTTCGGTGACAAACACACCCACGTCTGGGGGCTACCAAGCCAGGGAGGAAATCCACTATTAGCAGTATTAATTCAGGCCTTAAACCAACTGTTTAATCCTATCACTTAATACCTACCCAATGCAATTTCAATCTAAACTAAGACCAGAGTTCCTACTCACTCCCCCTCAATCACCACAGTGATTACAACCTTTAATTGGTTTAAAGTTAATGGCGAAGTTACACTTCAAACAACTCTTGATTGTGTTTAACAGCTTTAATCAAGAAACACAGCACTCACGCTTAAAAGCTTAGAGTGACACAACACTTACAACTCAATCAACACCCTAGTCCAATGCAATCATCTAGGTGATAATTGCTTGGCTCACAAGTTAAACCTAATACAAGACACAAATAAAAATACAGCAGTGAAGTATGATGGTACAATGAATGCTTCACGCTTAAAACCCCTGAGTTGCTGCAAGTAGGATTGCCTTCCTTTTATAATGCAGCACTTGGGCCTTGTACTTGTATTTCCTAAAATTAAGGTTAAGCAAGTTAACCTAATTTCCAAATATTAGGATGCTAACAAATAGGCTATTTGTTAGGTTCATTAATTGTAGCTCAGTTGTTAGTTTCCTGGACTTTAGCTCAGCTGTAAGATTCCTGAAAAATAGCCTGAGAAAAATACTGAAACAGAAAAACTAACTATCCTACACTTTAGCATATGCTGTCAGGAATGAATGTCATAACATTCAGTTTGACGTCCAGAACATAGGTCATATGCTAGGTCTGTTATTCTCCTGAAAAACAGACTATACTAAATGCTGAATTGTAACAGAAAGACCAACCAGTCTATAATTCAGTATCAGCTATCAGAGATAAATGTCATAACATTCAGTTTGACATTTAAACAATAGGCCATATGCCAGGTCTGTTATTCTCCTGAAAAACAGACTGAAATAAATACTGAACTGTAGCAGGAAAACCAACCTGCCTATAATTCGTATTTGCAGTCAAGGATGAATGTCATAACATTCAGTTTGACATTCAGACAATAGGCTATGTGCCAGGTCTGTTACTCTCCTGAAAAACAGATTGAACTGACTACTGAGCTATAACAGAAAAACCAACTATTCTATAGTTCAGTATCTGTTGTCATGGATGAATGTCATAACATCCAGTAAATCCTGTATTAGCTAATCCTGCAGCATACTACTCAAGCATGTCATGACATCAGTCAAGACATCAGAGTACAGTTAGTGTTTTAGCACAAAATGCAGCCAATCAAACATCTACAAACTCCCCCTTTGGCAAATTTTTGGCTAAAATAACTTGGCATCACAACAGAGTTCACAGCAGCGGAAAACACACATCCAAGCAGAGAATTAAATTAGCTAATACACTTAACACTCATAGAAGTTAAACTTCCAACAGCAACAACACAAGTAGAATGCACACAACACCATAACCTCTTGTTTAGAGGACCTTCAATGAAATTTGTTGTCCTGGGGTACATTTGTTACTCCCCCTTTTTGTCAAAAATGTTGCCAAAGCAACACTTAATATTACAGACCAACAAAAATAAAATTACAAGCAAATTTCAGAAACACACACTTGATTTTACTTCACAGTTTCAATCAAGAATACACACACTTGATTTTACTTCACAGTTTCAATCAAGAATACACACTCTTGATCTTGCTTTACAACTTTGATCAAATAGACACACACTCTTGCTTCACAGCTTTAGAGTGACGAATTTCAGCCACACATCAGATCTTCAATCAAACACAGATTTCCATTAAGTGTGCAATCACAAAACACCAGACATTCACACTGAATGTTCTGTGTACAGGGTGTCATGACATCGGGTCTGACATCCTGGAAAAATCCTGCATAATTCCATAATTCCTTTTATAACTTCCAGCAGGTACAATCATATCAGATGCCATGACTTTGTGTATGACTTCTAGAAACACTCCTGCATGAACATGTTCTTGAACTCCAGCAGGTACATATCATATCAGATGCCATGACCTTGTGTATGACATTCTGAAACAAATACTGCCTGAACATGTTTTTGAACTCCAGCAGGTACATAGGATATCTTATGTTAAGACATCACACATAACCTCTTGTGAACACTCTTTGTTTTACCAAAATTGCTCCCCCTTTGGCAAATTTTGGCTAAAACATATATCTTTCCTTTTTGTTCACAAGGTAAACTATCAGCAGTTAAACAACATAACAGTAGTTTAAACAGCAGCAGAAGCAACATTATTACTAGCATTATAGTTACTAGTAATACACACATGCACAAGGGTACTTCTCCTCCCCCTAAATTTGTGCAACAAAAACAGAATTACTAGTTAAGGATGCAACTAGTAAGACACACAAATGCACAAGGGTACTCCTTCTCCTCCTAAATCTATGCATACATCAAATGACAGTAACTCCAGCACCTGTACCAGCCAGAATGTCATTCTGACATCTGATTTAACATCAACACCTGTGCACCATATCAGACATCCTCTTTGACATCTGTAAACAGAACAACAACTATTGTAACTACAGCACTTGTACCATCCAGAATGTCATTCTGACATCTGCTTCAACATCAACACCTGTGCACCATATCAGACATCCTCTTTGACATCTGTAAACAGAGCAACATTCTTGTTTTAACACCTGTGCACTTCCTTCAATAATAGCTATCATTCAGTTTAGCTACATACACAACTGCTTCCATATTCCACATCAACACTTATCAACACTTCTCCCCCTTTTTAGTCAAAATTGACCAAAGGTGACCAATTAGACAAAATAAATATCAATTAGTCTATCAGAGAATGTTAAGACAGATGTTATAACATTAAACATGTTAAAACATAATAGTTAAGCAGTGCAAACCATCATCATACACAACTGTGATAGCTGAGATAATGAACAACTTCAAGGAACTCATTCAGAGCCCAAAAAATTACAAACAGGCATCAATGAGAACTGCAAGCATCCAACCATCAACACCACATCTTTTGCCACATCACATTCTTCACACAAATTAACAATAACTTCCTTTACCAACATCTCATAACACTTGTTGCAAGTGAAATAACTAGTATTTGTTGACCAATCAGAGCACACTTTCAATTGTTTAATAATCTGAAATATTAAACAGTAAATTCCTAACATCATTAGTTGCAATAATTCCTCAGAAAGACATGTTCCCACTTTGCCCCTTAAATTTTCAAACTGAGTAGCATCCAATGTCATGACATTCTGAGTGACATTGTACTCAGTCTGCATCTTTTTCATCCATACCAGTTGGGAACAACTGCTACCAGATGCTATGTACTTAGCTTCTGTAGTGGATAATGATACACAATTTTGTTTCTTCCTTTCAACTACACCATTTTGATGAGGAATAATAGATGAGGACAACTCATGACTTTCAATCTGCATAGGTCCCATTAAGTCCATGTGCAAAAGTTCCAGAGTTTTGGATGTTTTAGGATGTCCAAGCTTAGGATGTGACATCTTGGTTTGGTTGCCAACCTGACCTTCTCCACAGACTTTTCCTTCATCAATAAGCAGCTTTGGGATTCCTCTAACTGCTTCCTTGGATATGATCTTCTTCATTCCTCTTAAATGAAGATGTCCAAGTCTTCTATGCCACAACTTCACCTCCTGTTCTTCCTTGGCTAAGGAGCACATTGAGGAGTAGTTTGAGACGTCAGGTTCCCATAGATAGTAGTTATCTTTGGATCTGGATCCTCTCATAACTTCCTTATTTTCTCCATTCTTCACAACACATTCTTCCTTAGTGAACTGCACATTGAAGCCTTGATCACATAGTTGGTTTATGCTTATGAGATTAGCAGTTAGTCCTTTTACTAACAACACATTATTCAGTTCTGGAACTCCAGGACTGTCCAGCTTACCAACACCTTTGATTTTTCCTTTAGCTCCATCACCAAAGGTCACATAACTGGTAGTATGAGGTTGTATATCTACCAATAAGTTCTCCATCCCTGTCATATGTCTTGAGCAACCACTATCAAAATACCATTCTTCTCTGGTAGATGCCCTTAGAGATATGTGAGCTAATCTAGCAACCCATTGTTGTTTCTTGATGGGGGCATTATGCTTAGATGCCTTCTGCTTAGGTCTGACTTGAGGGGTCTGGTTAGAATAACCATGAAACCTGTAACAGAAGGGTTTTATGTGACCAAATCTACCACAGTAGTGACATCTCCATCTTTGAAATTTCTTCTTCTGATGGTTACTCCTCCTGTTTCCCTGAAGTTGTGACATTGGTTGTGACTTCTGCTTGATTTTCTGAACTTCAGCCTTTGAGCTTTTGAGTTCAGTTGAGGATTTCTTATCAAAGCCTAAACCAGACATGGTTCCTGATTTCTGACCCACCTTTAGAATCTCTTCCAAAGTGTCAGTTCCTTTATTCAGCATTCTGATGGATTTTGTCATTTGATCTAGCTTAGAGGACAACAAGGTTATCTCACCATTTAGACCATCTATGACTGTCAGATGCTTCTTCTTCTCAGCTTCCATCTCCTTGATGAGTTTCTTCTGCTTTTCTCCTTGAAAACACACTTCTGCACTTTTGACACATAACTCTTTATATGAAGCAGCAAGTTCATCAAATGTAAGTTCATCTCCACTTGAGTCATCATCAGAGGCACAAACACTAGTTAGTGCAGTGACATGTTTTGCAGATTCTCCTTCTGATTCACTCTCAGAGTCTCCCTCAGACCAGGTGACAGATAGTCCCTTCTTTTGCATCTTGAGGAAGGTAGGACATTCAGCTCTAGTGTGTCCAAAACCTTCACATCCATGACACTGGATTCCCTTGCCTTGGTTGAACTTTTCTTCAGATTTTGATCTTCTACTGATGTCAGATGAAGATTTCTTGACATTTGGTCTACCTTTTTGATCAACCTTCTTTATGAACTTGTTGAACTGTCTTCCAAGCATGGCTATAGCTTCTGATATGCTTTCATCACCTCCAATACTCCCCTCTTCTGAATCCTCTTCAGTATTTGATACGAAAGTTATGCCTTTGTTTTTCTTTTCAACATTATCACACAAGCCCATTTCAAAAGTTTGGAAAGAACCAATGAGCTCATCAACCTTCATATTGCAGATATCTTGAGCCTCTTCTATAGCAGTAACCTTCATGGCAAATCTCTTGGGCAATGATCTGAGAATCTTTCTTACAAGTTTTTCTTCAGACATTTTCTCTCCTAAGCCTCCAGAAGTGTTGGCAATTTCAAGAACACTCATGTGGAAGTCATGAATAGTCTCATCCTCTTTCATCCTCAGATTTTTTAACTTAGTAGTCAGCATCTGAAGTTTAGACATCCTTACCTTGGAGGTACCTTCATGAGTTGTTTTGAGAGTATCCCAAACTTCTTTAGCCAGCTCACAGTGATGCACCAGTCTGAAGATGTTCTTATTTATCTCATTGAACAGTGCATTCAAGGCCTTAGAGTTTCCAAGGGCTAATGCCTCTTGCTCCTTGTCCCACTCTTCTTCAGGAATTTGCATAAGGATTCAATCTTTACCTGTCTTCGTTGGATGTTCCCATCCTTTGTTGACAGCTCTCCAGACCTTGCTATCCAGAGACCTCAAGAAGGCTATCATACGAGGTTTCCAGTCATCATAGTTAGAACCATCCAGCATGGGTGGTCTATTTGAGAATCCTACATCCTTGTCCATGGTACTAGAAAGTAACGTCCCTAGATCTCACCCAGAAATTAACAGGCAGGGTGCCTGCTCTGATGCTAATTGAAATTCTAGTTAACAGACTTTCAATGTCACACTGGATGTTAGGTCATCCAATTCTGCGCAGACAGGAATGTATACAACAAGTAAATGTAAAGTGCAGTAAATAACACGTAGAATTGTTTACCCAGTTCGGTGACAAACACACCTACGTTTGGGGGCTACCAAGCCAGGGAGAAAATCCACTATTAGCAGTATTAATTCA
This sequence comes from Lathyrus oleraceus, assembly GCF_024323335.1. Classification (NCBI taxonomy): domain Eukaryota; kingdom Viridiplantae; phylum Streptophyta; class Magnoliopsida; order Fabales; family Fabaceae; genus Lathyrus; species Lathyrus oleraceus. The sequence goes on along the minus strand of NC_066579.1, from coordinate 3,756,104 downwards.
GGCCTTAAACCAATTGTTTAATCCTATCACTTAATACCTACCCAATGTAATTTCAATCTAAACTAAGACCAGAGTTCCTACTCACTCCCCCTCAATCACCACAGTGATTACAACCTTTAATTTGTTTAAAGTTAATGGCGAAGTTACACTTCAAACAACTCTTGATTGTGCTTAACAGCTTTAATCAAGAAACACAACACTCACGCTTAAAAGCTTAGAGTGACACAACACTTACAACTCAATGAACACCCTAGTCCAATGCAATCATCTAGGTGGTAATTTCTTGGCTCACAAGTTAAACCTAATACAAGACACAAATAAAAATACAATAGTGAAGTATGATGGTACAATGAATGCTTCACACTTAAAACCCCTGAGCTGTTGCAAGTAGGATTGCCTTCCTTTTATAATGCAGCACTTGGGCCTTGTACTTGTATTTCCTAAAATTAAGGTTAAGCAAGTTAACCTAATTTCCACATATTAGGGTGCTAACAAATAGGCTATTTGTTAGGTTCATTAATTGTAGCTCAGTTGTTAGTTTCCTGGATTTTAGCTCAGTTGTTAGATTCCTGAAAAATAGCCTGAGAAAAATACTGAAATAGAAAAACTAACTATCCTACACTTTAGCATATGCTGTCAGGAATGAATGTTATAACATTCAGTTTGACGTCCAGAACATAGGCCATATGCTAGGTCTGTTATTCTCCTGAAAAACAGACTGTACTAAATGCTGAACTGTGATAGAAAGACCAACCAGTCTATAACTCAGTATCAGCTGTCAGAGATAAATGTCATAACATTCAGTTTGACATTTAATTAATAGGCCATATGCCAGGTCTGTTATTCTCCTGAAAAACAGACTGAAATAAATACTGAACTGTACCAGAAAAACCAACCTGCCTATAATTCAATATCTACAGTCAAGGATGAATGTCATAACATTCAGTTTGACATTCAAACAATAGGCTATGTGCCAGGTCTGTTACTCTCCTGAAAAACAGACTGAACTGACTACTGAGCTATAACAGAAAAACCAACTATTATATAGTTCAGTATCTGCTGTCATGGATGAATGTCATAACATCCAGTTTGACATTCAGTAAATCTTGTATTAGCTAATCCTGCAGCATACTACTCAAGCATGTCATGACATCAGTCAAGACATCAGAGTACAGTTAGTGTTTTAACACAAAATGCAGCCAATCAAACATCTACACAACTTGTGTTTGCAAAAGTCCTGAAGTACTTTTATCAACATGACTTACATGAACCAAGAATCTGGAGTGGTAGTTAATCTTTTTACTAACTTATATTGTAGTGATTGAATATACTCTAATAAATATCTAAATTTACAGGCTGAGCCAAATCTGTTTCCCATGCTTGCTAATTGGAAAAGAGAGTCTGCAATGGAAGATAGTTTACTGCAATTGAAGAAAGAAATGATGTCTCTAGAAAACCGGAAACTAGCTCAGCCTCCTGAACGAGTGTCACTCTTATTTGTGAACGTTACGACTTGCTAGCGTTTTTATAATTTTGTTCTCCATTATAGCAATTGCTATCGGCACAAGTTTGGTTTTTGTTGTTGTTGTTTGCTAATTTTTTTTCCTATAGTATAGATCGTATGGTTAGTTTGTTAGTTGAATACAACACGTTTTTTTTTCATTGTTGTCCAAACTTGTGAACATTGACTGTCTAAGTAATACAAATAGTATTTTTTTTTAGTGTTATCAACTGCTTTAATAATTTGTAGAATTCAAATTGAAATTCACGACGCAACTTGTAATTTACGTCAGTTTCCTACCTGCCGCAATTTATAACGATGGTTGATATGAAGGGTTTAGAAATAGTTACAACACAACATGGCGATATACGTTTTTGCAACAGAACCACATCTGTCCCAACTCTCCTTTTGAGGCGGTTCAAGCCTCCGTAGATTGCCAAAATTAATAGTAGGAACTTGTCAATTTTCTTGTAATGAGAATTTGGAAATAAGTTCAAAGAATTAATGTTGCCATGCATGACGGGGGATTCCATATTACCTTATCCACACAAGTCTTTCCAAATTATCATCCTTTGGTTTCCATTGTCTGACCTCCTTCAACCACTAGTTCAACCACCCTCCTCCATAGCAACCAGTTATGCAATCTCTCATTTCCCCTTTCTTCTAGTAGGCAAAGATTTGCTCTAAGGCGTGTCACCTTAATCGCTAAATAGCCTTCCATATTAAAAGTTTCCTGCATATTATAGGCTAGCCCCGGATTCACCACCACCCCCACATAAGCATTATGAAACTTTCTCAACTCCTCTTTGTCTTCAATGGTGAACTGCAGAATAGGAGATGATGCCTTCTCAACATAAGCACTTGTTGAACCAAATTCTTCAGCTGAGTTTTGTTGCACCGACGACCTTTTTGAAAGGATGATTACCTCATTTATTTCTCCAAAGCTCTTAAACTCTTCAAACATGTCTCTTGCAGAAAACGTATCTGGAAAGATGTGAAGAAGAAGGAACTTATGACTTGCTCATGATATCTGTTCTTGTTGTGTTCTCCACTCGCATTGTCCAACCTACTACTTTTCCTCTGCATACTTATCTTATTCTTAACAATATGCAATCTGCCACGCCTTTGTAACCAACCATATAAAGTTGGAAGAACCCTAGAGATGAAAACTAGAGATAAGGGGGACAATATCTTATAAAATTGGAAACAATTTTCTCCTTTGTTAAACTTCCTTTTCATTATTATTCACTATGTTTTCATCAACTACAAACAATATAGATTAATTTACTTATGTTTTTTCAACACGTTATGAAACAAGTCACAAAATGTTGTTTTACCCTTGGAAATGGACATCATAATCATAAACAGGGATGATCTTGAACATTGGAAGAATACAAGGTCGTCCATGCATAAAGAGATAAGCATCAACTTAAAGTTTACATTGGTTATAGTTGATAACACTTTTGCTTTCATAGTAGAAAATCCACCATATTTGATGACTGGAAAAAATTCCGCCATTATAATTACCTTTTCCTGATCATATCTCATTTCCTTTCTATTTTTACCAACTTCGTGTTGGAGTTGGTTGAAAATATACATGTAGAAGAGGTCTCACATCCCTTAGTTCTGTGAATGAAGAGAGAGTCCAATGCTATATATAGGATACAAATTCTTTAAAGCCTCACATCGTTTAGTTTTATGAAGGAAAATGGAGTCGAATGTCATATATAAGATTCAAGTTATTCATTCCAACATGCACCATTCAAAAACACTTTAAACTTGTATTTGTCTTTCTTTGTTCTCTTATACTTTTGCATTAGAGTGTTGTGAGATGTAGTTAAATATTTGTTTTAGAGATAATGGTGGTCAGGAGGTGTATTCCGTTGAAGTGCCTCTAACGAGATAATGGTGTCTCTCAATGAGGGTACAGACATGTGGATGAAAGAGTTTCCGCTTGAGGGGGAGCATAGTGGATGGACTCACACTTGGAGGGGAGATTGTTTAGAAACAAATGTGAGTTGTGTTGAGAAATAAGTGAGTTCTAATAAGTCTCACATTGCTTAGAAAAATGGAGGTCAAACACTTTATAAGTAAGAGAACCTATACACCTATCACCTTAAGATTTTGCATTGAAATGTGGCGTCTCTCTCTCTTGTGCTCCTTGAGCATTAGTCCCATTAATGTTCCCGATTTTCCCGGACTCCCAACACACATTGCCTATGAATAGGTGGAATGTTTGATTTATAAGAGAGATAACTCATTTTGTTGAAAAACAAGTGTGAGTTATGTTGAGAAAAAAGTGTGAATTCTAAGTCTCATTTTAATTAGAAAAGTGGACGTTGAGTACTTTATAAATAAAAGGATCCATACATATACCACCTTAAGATTTTGGATGAATATATGGTGTCTCTTTCAATTGTTTGGGTGAGCCTTTGATGTTTAAATAAATGTTTGATCAAATGTGAATATTTTCTCCTCATGATAACCCATCCGTGTTTGATCAAAATGCGTGTATGAAACAAATAGTTGTGTGTATGCATGGTTTGTTTTTACAAGTTTTCAATGAAAAAAAATATATTATAAACACTAGTCAAATAATGTCTTAGTAGGAAATATATATTGATTTTTCTGTATAGAAAACATATAGAAAACCCTATATAGTTGAGATGAGAAAAAGAAAAAGAGAAATGATATTTAAATAAAATATTAATATGAGAATCTATGAGAAAAAAATGAAAAAATGAAATTCATTAGTGTGACATTTGTTTCCTACGTTAATCCTTGTTCACTACAAAACAAGAAAGTCGGAAAAAAAGAACAAAAAGATAACATAGAGAGTCGTGCTAGATTTCATAGATTTAGCCACCCAAATTCTATAAAATGCATGCTTCTGATTTACTAATATGTAAGCAATCTTAGTTGCTTTTGTTTCATTCTCTATCTTCTTTGCATCACCAATAACTAACATACAAATGGAATGGATTTCATGCATAATTTTCATCATAATGACACTTGGTTTGATATGTGCATGGAGGGTGTTGGATTTGTTGTGGCTTAGGCCAAAGAAGCTAGAGAAGGTGTTAAGAGAACAAGGTCTTCATGGTAATTCATATAGGATCTTGGTTGGGGATGTTATGGATCTTTATAAGATGGAAAAGGAAGCTAAATCCAAACCCATGAATCTCTCCGATGATATTGTTCAACGTGTCAGTCCCTACCTCCAAAAGAGTCTTAAAATTCTTGGTGTGTTTGTTCTTTCATCAACCTTGTTATTCTTAAAACTCATGCCATGTCATTTTTCTAATGTTACATAATTTTCTTGTGTTGTACCTTATTTTGATTCATGTGCATGCATGCCAAATTTGTCTTTCAATTATGAAGTGCAAAATGATTTCCCTTCTTATAGAGTTTATGATAATTGCATGCAGGGAAGAATTCTTTTATTTGGTTTGGAACAAAACCAAGGGTGGTGCTTACAGAACCTGAGCAAATAAAAGATGTTTTGAACAAGATCACTGAATTTCCAAGGACTAATTATAAAATTTCCAAGTTACTAATTAGTGGTCTTGCTATTCATGAGGGAGAAAAGTGGAGCAAGCATAGAAAACTGATCAACCCTGCTTTCCATTTAGAAAAATTGAAGGTTAGTTTCTATGAAAGATATAATAAAAAGTTGCATTATATATTAGTTCTTACTTTGTTAATAGCTAATTGGTTGAAAATGGCGGAGTTACATTAATTGTTTGAAAGATATTTTTAACGATTGCACTACAGATTATGACGCCATCTTTCTTCATAAGTTGCAATGATTTGATTAGCAAATGGGAAGAAATGTTGTCTTCAGATGGGTCGTGTGAAATAGACATATGGCCTTCACTTCAGAATTTGACAAGTGATGCTATTTCTCGAACAGCATTCGGAAGTAGTTATGAAGAAGGAAAAAGAATATTTCAACTTCAAAAAGAGCAATCTGAACTGCTAATAAAAGTTGTAACAAAATCTTTCATTCCATTATGGATGTAAGACTAATTCATTTAGTTTTCAGTTTTTTCTCTCTAATATATATAGTTATTTCTCTAAACATTTTTGTTTGCAGGTTTGTACCTACTACTTTCCATAGGAAGATGAATGAAATCGATAGAGATATAAGATCTTCGCTTAAATATATAATCAATAAGAGGGAGAAAGCACTAAAGATAGGTGAATCTACTACAAATGACTTACTGAGTATTCTTCTTGAATCAAATCACAAGGAGATTGAAGAAAATGCAAACGACAAGAATGTGGGAATGAGTCTTGAAGACGTAGTCGAGGAATGCAAGTTGTTCTACTTTGCAGGACAAGAGACTACTTCAGTTTTGCTTGTTTGGACAATGATGTTGTTGAGTAGGTACCCTAATTGGCAACAATGTGCAAGAGAGGAGGTGTTACAAATATTTGGCAACAAAAAACCAGATTTTGATGGCCTAAATAATTTGAAGATTGTAAGTATTCTACTATAGTTTGAAGATTGTAAGCTTATAACCTTAATACTTAATGGTGGTGTGAACATTTTTGTGACAGGTGACCATGATTTTGTATGAGGTTCTTAGGTTATACCCTCCCGTACTTGAACTTGTTCGGAATGTTGAGAAAGACGTGAAACTTGGAAACCTAATATTACCTGTTGGAGTGGAAGTTTCGTTACCAATAGTTTTGCTTCACCATGACTGTGAACTTTGGGGTGATGATGCTAAGACGTTCAATCCTGAGAGATTTTCTGAAGGAATTTCCAAAGCAACAAATGGTAGACATTCCTTTTTTCCATTTGGAGGGGGTCCTAGAATTTGCATTGGACTAAGCTTTTCCTTAATAGAAGCAAAGATGGCAATAACAACCATTTTGCAGCATTTCTCATTTGAACTTTCACCAACCTATGCTCATGCTCCATCCTCAATGGTTACTCTTCAGCCACAATATGGTGTTCAAATTATTATACGTAAAGTGGAAACATAAAAACTTTACTATTATAAGGTGATAAGGTGTGAGTTTTATCATATACTATCAAAAATGTCGCATTGTAATTAAAAACATGAATCTCTTAGGGAAAATCATTATGTTTTATTTCGCCTAAATGTTATAAAGGCAGATATATTATTTATAAATATAAGGGACAAAACAAAGTTTTGTAAAGTTCATACGAAAGATAAGACAATAAGCACAAGAGGAACCAAATCGACCTAAAAAACAATACAACAAGAAAGGAAAATAAAAGTGACATAAAGTCCCAGTAAAAGATGAAATATCCACTCACCAACAGACCACCGTACCTGTTAGCAAATCTGATAACTGATTTGTTTATTAGAATGAAATAATGCTATATAAATAACTTATAAAAAGGAAACTGAAACTAAATGCTTTCTAAGAAGCAGGGCCACTAAGTCATACTAGACTCCCTATAATTTAGGTATAATCAAAACTAACAAACATGATCCTCTCACATCAGTAGAGACTAAGTCAATAACACATAACAAATAACAATTAATAATAATATTAATAATAACATAACAATTCTCCCTCTAAATTAGATAGTTTAGTCTATCTCTGAGATGTCACATACGCCAAGCTTCTTCTTGAGCTCTTGAAAAACTTGAATCTTTCCTTCATTTACTAAATCACTGAGGAAGTGAAAGCGCACATCAATATATTTGCTCTTGCCATGCATAATCGGGTTCTTTGAGAGCTTGATGGTAGAATTGTTATCACAAAAAATCACCGGACTTTTGCTTCCATTGTAGTCCAACTTGGACAATGATAGATATAGAATAGATAGGGACTTATTAGTTTAATGCCTAACAATGTTGAGCTGAATTTAGTCTAATGTTGAGTTGTATTTAGTCTGTTAGTTTGTTCAGTTTGTTACAGCTTTCCCACTCTCTATATATAAAATGGTCATTGTATTACTTTCATCATGAAATACAATAACAAAATTTCAACTGTTTTCTCTAACTGCATTATGAGTTTCTATCATTGTATCTAGAGCTTTCTTTTACGATCCAGCCAAACGCTTCCATGGATCCTCTGTTTCCATCTTCGCAAGTGAAGCTTTCACACTTGATCTCAGTAAAGCTTGATGACAAGAACTTCAAGCAGTGGAAGCAACCGATCGACAGTGTTGTGCGTGGTCATCGCCTGCAACGGTTTGTCACCGTGCCGGTGATTCCTCAAAGGTCACCGTCTGATTCTGATTCAGCATCTCACGGTGCGAATTCTACGAATTCTACGTACCTTGATTGGGAACAACAAGACGCACTCATCTGCACGTGGCTTATATCCACCATATCTGATTCGCTTCTACCAAAGCTTGTGGATTGCAAGCATTCATGGCAAGTCTGGACGGAAGTTCATCGTTATTTTAATACGCTTCTCTCCACACAAGCACGACAGTTAAGATCGGAATTGCGTCGTCTCACAAAAGGAGCACTTACGATTGCAGAACTCATGGTTTGAGTTCCTGAAATCAATGAGTCACTGATTTCGATTGGAGATCATGTTCCCCTTCATAACCTAATTGAAATCGTCCTCGATGCACTTCCAGAAGACTATGACTCCATTGTTGCAGCTGTTAACAGCAAAGAAAAACTAGGTTCTCTTGATGAGCTGGAGTCGTCGCTTCTTCCGCATGAATCTAGATTGAAGAAGCATCGTAAAGCTGTCACCACTGGGCAAACAACTGTGAATCTCATGCAGGTAGAGCCACCGTCTACGATGGTTACCACTGATCCTTCTATCACGGAAGCGTTTCCTCAAGGTACGAGTCACGTGACAGCCAATGCTGAGAATCATGGTTACAACACGCGTGGAGGTTGCTCTGGTCGTGGAGGTGGCCGATATGGCCGTGGCGGTGGTCGTTTTGGTAGAATGCAATGCATAGTTTGTCACAAATCTGGACACGATGCTTCTATCTGCTATCACCGTTATTCCAACTCTACTGCCACTATGTATCCACCTCAGAGAGCTACCTATAATCCTTTTCTAATGCCTGCGCACCATATGTATCAACCTTCTTTTGGTTATAACGCTCCCAGAGCCACTCCTTCTAGGGCTTCTGCACCACAAGCTTTCTTTGCAGGTTCTGAAGCTAATTTCAACAATCAATGGTGGTATCCAGATTCAGGTGCTTCTCGCCATGTTACTCCTGATGCCTCAAATTTGTCTGACTCCATTTCATTGCCTGGATATGAGCAGGTCTTTATGGAAAACAGTCAAGGTTTGTCTATTAACTCTGTTGGTTCCATGTCCTTCCCCTCACCAAACTATCCTAACTTGTCTCTCATCCTTCAAAATCTTTTACTCGTGCCTCACATCACCAAAAACCTAATTAGTGTAAGCAAATTTGCTCAAGATAACAATGTTTTCTTTGAGTTTCACCCTAAATTCCATGTTGTCAAATCACAGGCTTCTTCTGAAGTTCTTCTTCGTGGTTTAGTGGGAGATGATGGCCTCTACAAGTTTCCAAATCCTGCCACTCAAGTATCCAAGTCTACTCCAAGTCTTAACACATGTCTAGCTCAATCTTCTTCTATGAATAATTGTAGTTATACTTCTTTAGCACGTAGTGATGATACTTCAAGTTGTATGTTTACTTGTATTCCTTCATGTAACGTTGCCTTATTAAATAATAATATAATGAGAAATTTTTCCAATCCTTCCCATATCAATGATGCCACTCACAATACTGATTTATCTTCTCAGCATGTTAACAACTCTTCATCAATAGCCAACAATAAATATGTTTTGTGGCATACCAGATTAGGGCACCCATATCACCATGCTCTTACTGAAATTTTAAAACTGTATCACATACCTATCCCCCCAAAACCTCCTGCTGAACTGTGCACTGCCTACTGCTTAGGCAAATCCCATAGGCTGCAAACTTCCTTATCCACCACAGTGTACAGTCAGCCCTTTGAACTAGTGATTTGTGACCTATGGGGACCAGTTCCATGAAATCTTCAGGTGGCTACACTTATCGAAGATGATTTGTGACCTATGGGGACCAGTTCAACAAGGAAGTTTTTTTTTACCTTGGTTGAACATTTTATCCACTTAGGGATTGCTTGTTTTGGTTTGAAGCTAAATCCGTAAAAAACTTTGGTTTGCGGATTGTGTAATCAAGTCTTCGTTTTAGGTTAGAAAGTTTAGCTTGTTCAAAAGATTTCAAGGTTCGAGATCAGTCCGTGATAAAATCTCATATGTTCTTGGTTAGCCAGCAATAAAACCAAGTTTTGGATAAAGCTCAGCATGATGTCAAAGAATTCTTTCGGCTCGAGATCATCCAGGTGGTAAAATCTCACAGATTCTTGGATAGTCTGGAGTAAATGCAAGTTTAGGTTCGTGATCTCATCTTTATGGTAAAAGCCCCAAAGGTTTGTTTGAAGCTTATAGACTAATCGCTTCAAATTTCTTATGGAAAGGAGACTAACCGCTTCGATTCTTTGTTTGGAAGGAAGACTCACATCTTCTCTTCTGTTTTTACTACTTGGTTGGAAGTTAGCCACAAACTTCATTATTCCTTATATAAGGGGTTTCAAGAGTTCAACATACTAAAAGCTCTTCAGTTTCTTAATGCTGGATGGTGTTACCTAAATATAAGTGGACATTTAAGTGTCATGGTTGAATTAATTTTGATGTTGGATGGTGTTCTGAAACTTTTCAAATAATAGTGCAAATGTTTGCCGAAGAAATAAGGGTGATGAATCATGATTTAGGAACATTGTAATTTTATGCTAGTTTGATACTTCCACGGGTTTTTATTTATTTATTTATTTTGATAGGTCTTTATGATTTTGTTTTTTCAATTTTATTAATGTTATGAATTGAAGAGAAGTTGCAGCACATTGTCTAACTTTTTTTTCAATTTTTTTTATTATCAGGTGAAACTCATGGTTGCTCCACCATTCTTCTGAGAATGAATCCCTGATAAAGAAAATTATGGGATATGGACTGGTTTCACTAAATAAGATCGACAATATATTCATGCAGTCATGGGTTGGTACTATTATTGGCCCCCCTGATGTAAGTTGTTATATTCTATGCACACTGTCTAATCAAATGCAATGGAAACCTTTTGCAACATTGTAGAATTTATTACTTTTCTAAGATTTGCGTGGTTCTACAGTTCCTTTTTTTTCACAATGTACATCATCCATGTCAACTTGTGCTTGCAAAATTCCTGAAGTACTTTTATCAACATGACTTGCATGAACCAAGAATCTGGAGTGGTAGTTAATCTTTTTACTAACTTATACTGTAGTGATTGAATATACTCTAATAAATATCTAAATTTACAGGCTAAGCCAAATCTGTTTCCCATGCTTGCTAATTGGAAAAGAGAGTCTGCAATGGAAGATAGTTTACTGCAATTGAAGAAAGAAATGATGTCTCTAGAAAACCGGAAACTAGCTCAGCCTCCTGAACGTGTGTCACTCTTATTTATGAACGTTACGACTTGCTAGCGTTTAAATAATTTTGTTCTCCATTATAGCAATTTCTGTCGGCACAAGTTTGGTTTTTGTTGTTGTTGTTTGCTAATTTTTTTTTCCTATAGTATAGATCGTATGGTTAGTTTGTTAGTTGAATACAACACGTTTTTTTTCATTGTTGTCCAAACTTGTGAACATTGACTGTCTAAGTAATACAAATAGTATTTTTTTAGTGTTATCAACTGCTTTAATAATTCGTAGAATTCAAATTGAAATTCACGACGCAACTTGTAATTTACGTCAGTTTCCTACCTGCCGCAATTTATAACGATGGTTGATATGAAGGGTTTAGAAATAGTTGCAACAGCATGGCGATATACGTTTTTGCAACAGAACCACATTTGTCCCAACTCTCCTTTTGAGGCGGTTCAAACCTCCGTAGATTTCCAAAATTAACAGTAGGAACTTGTCAATTTTCTTGTAATGAGAATTTGGAAATAAGTTCAAAGAACTAATGTTACCATGCATGACGGGGGATTCCATATTACCTTATCCACACAAGTCTTTCCAAATTATCATCCTTTGGTTTCCATTGTCTGACCTCCTTCAACCACTAGTTCAACCACCCTCCTCCATAGCAACCAGTTATGCAATCTCTCATTTCCCCTTTCTTCTAGTAGGCAAAGATTTGCTCTAAGGGGTGTCACCTTAATCGCTAAATAGCCTTCCATATTAAAAGTTTCCTGCATATTGTAGGTTAGCCCCGGATTCACCACCACCCCCACATAAGCATTATGAAACTTTATCAACTCCTCTTTGTCTTCAATGGTGAACTGCAGAATAGGAGATGGTGGCTTCTCAACATAAGCACTTGTTGAACCAAATTCTTCAGCTGAGTTTTGTTGCACCGACGACCTTTTTGAAAGGATGATTACCTCATTTATTTCTCCAAAGCTCTTAAACTCTTCAAACACGTCTCTTGCAGAAAACGTATCTGAGAAAGATGTGAAGAAGAAGGAACTTATGACTTGCTCATGATATCTGTTCTTGTTGTGCTCTCCACTCGCATTGTCCAACCTACTACTTTTCCTCTGCATACTTATCTTATTCTTAACAATATGCAATCTGCCACGCCTTTGTAACCAACCATATAAAGTTGGAAGAACCCTAGAGATGAAAACTAGAGATAAGGGGGACAATATCTTATAAAATTGGAAACAATTTTCTCCTTTGTTAAACTTCCTTTTCATTATTATTCACTCTATTTTCATCAACTACAAACAATATAGATTAATTTACTTATGTTTTTTCAACGCGTTATGAAACAAGTCACAAAATGCTGTTTTACCCTTGGAAATGGACATCATAATCATAAATAGGGATGATCTTGAACATTGGAAGAATACAAGGTCGTCCATGCATAAAGAGATAAGCATCAACTTAAAGTTTACATTGGTTATAGTTGATAACACTTTTGCTTTCATAGTAGAAAATCCACCATATTTGATGACTGAAAAAAAATCCGCCATTATAATTACCTTTTCCTGATCATATCTCATTTCCTTTCTATTTTTCCCAACTTTGTGTTGGGGTTGGTTGAAAATATACATGTAGAAGAGGTCTCACATCCCTTAGTTCTGTGAATGAAGAGAGAGTCCAATGCTATATATAGGATACAAATTCTTTAAAGCCTCACATCGTTTAGTTTTTTATCAAGGAAGATGGAGTCGAATGTCATATATAAGATTCAAGTTATTCATTCCAAGATGCACCATTCAAAAACACTTTAAACTTGTATTTGACTTTCTTTGTTCTCTTATACTTTTGTATTAGAGTGTTGTGAGATGTAGTTAAATATTTGTTTTAGAGAGTGTGGATGTACTGAGGGTCTGGGTTAGTTGAGGGTATATTATGTGTAGTGGCAATTTTCACATAATATTATTCTTTAGTTGTCTATTGACAACGACCGTAATTTTTTCTATAATTTTGGAGTTTCCACATTATATTCTTGTGTTGTGATTATGTTTCTCTTTTCAAATACTCATCACATACTCTCAGACTCCCCAACAGTGGTATTAGAATCGTAGTTCGAGTAAGGGATCAACTGTTTGTGTCGAAAGACTTCCTGACATGGTGGTCAGGAGGTGTATTCCGTTGAAGTGCCTCTGACGAGATAATGGTGTCTATCAATGAGGGTACAAACATGTGGATGAAAGAGCTTCCGCTTGAGGGGGAGCATAGTGGATGGACTCACACTTGGAGGGAAGATTGTTTAAAAACAAATGTGAGTTGTGTTGAGAAATAAGTGAGTTCTAATAAGTCTCACATTGCTTAGAAAAATGGAGGTCAAACACTTTATAAGTAAGAGAACCTATACACCTATCACCTTAAGATTTTGCATTGAAATGTGGCATCTCTCTCTCTTGTGCTCCTTGAGCATTAGTCCCATTGATGTTTTCGATTTTCCCGGACTCTCAACACAGATTGCCTATGAATAGGTGGAATGTTTGATTTATAAGAGAGATAACTCATTTTGTTGAAAAACAAGTGTGAGTTATGTTGAGAAGCAAGTGTGAATTCTAAGTCTCATTTTAATTAGTAAAGTGGAGGTTGAGTACTTTATAAATAAAAGGATCCATACATATACCACCTTAAGATTTTGGATGAATATATGGTGTCTCTCTCAATTGTTTGGGTGAGCCTTTGATGTTTAAAGAAATGTTTGATCAAATGTGAATATTTTCTCCTCGTGATAACCCATCCGTGTTTGATCAAAATGTGTGTATGAAACAAATAGTTGTGTGTATGCGTGGTTTGTTTTTACAAGTTTTCAATGAAAAAAATTATATTATAAACACTAGTCAAATAATGTCTTAGTAGGAAATATATATTGATTTTTCTGTATAGAAAACATATAGAAAAACCTATATAGTTGAGATGAGAAAAAGAAAAAGAGAAATGATATTTAAATAAAATATTAATATGAGAATCTATGAGAAAAAAATGAAAAAATGAAATTCATTAGTGTGACATTTGTTTCCTACGTTAATCCTTGTTCACTATAAAACAAGAAAGTCGGAAGAAAAGAACAAAAAGATAACATAGAGAGTCGTGCTAGATTTCATAGATATAGCCACCCAAATTCTATAAAATGCATGCTTCTGATTTACTAATATGTAAGCAATCTTAGTTGCTTTTGTTTCATTCTCTATCTTCTTTGCATCACCAATAACTAACATACAAATGGAATGGATTTCATGCATAATTTTCATCGTAATGACACTTGGTTTGATATGTGCATGGAGGGTGTTGAATTTGATGTGGCTTAGGCCAAAGAAGCTAGAGAAGGTGTTAAGAGAACAAGGTCTTCATGGTAATTCGTATAGGATCTTTGTTGGGGATGTTATGGATCTTTATAAGATGGAAAAGGAAGCTAAATCCAAACCCATGAATCTCTCCGATGATATTGTTCAACGTGTCAGTCCCTACCTCCAAAAGAGTCTTAAAATTCTTGGTGTGTTTGTTCTTTCATCAACCTTGTTATTCTTAAAACTCATGCCATGTCATTTTTCTAATGTTACATAATTTTCTTGTGTTGTACCTTATTTTGATTCATGTGCATGCATGCCAAATTTGTCTTTCAATTATGAAGTGCAAAATGATTTCCCTTCTTATAGAGTTTATGATAATTGCATGCAGGGAAGAATTCTTTTATTTGGTTTGGAACAAAACCAAGGGTGGTGCTTACAGAACCTGAGCAAATAAAAGATGTTTTGAACAAGATCACTGAATTTCCAAGGACTAATTATAAAATTTCCAAGTTACTAATTAGTGGTCTTGCTATTCATGAGGGAGAAAAGTGGAGCAAGCATAGAAAACTGATCAACCCTGCTTTCCATTTAGAAAAATTGAAGGTTAGTTTCTATGAAAGATATAATAAAAAGTTGCATTAAATGTTAGTTCTTACTTTGTTAATAGCTAATTGGTTGAAAATGGCGGAGTTACATTAATTGTTTGAAAGATATTTTTAACGATTGCACTACAGATTATGACGCCATCTTTCTTCATAAGTTGCAATGATTTGATTAGCAAATGGGAAGAAATGTTGTCTTCAGATGGGTCGTGTGAAATAGACATATGGCCTTCACTTCAGAATTTGACAAGTGATGCTATTTCTCGAACAGCATTCGGAAGTAGTTATGAAGAAGGAAAAAGAATATTTCAACTTCAAAAAGAGCAATCTGAACTGCTAATAAAAGTTGTAACAAAATCTTTCATTCCATTATGGATGTAAGACTAATTCATTTAGTTTTCAGTTTTTTCTCTCTAATATATATAGTTATTTCTCTAAACATTTTTGTTTGCAGGTTTGTACCTACTACTTTCCATAGGAAGATGAATGAAATCGATAGAGATATAAGATCTTCGCTTAAATATATAATCAATAAGAGGGAGAAAGCACTAAAGATAGGTGAATCTACTACAAATGACTTACTGAGTATTCTTCTTGAATCAAATCACAAGGAGATTGAAGAAAATGCAAACGACAAGAATGTGGGAATGAGTCTTGAAGACGTAGTCGAGGAATGCAAGTTGTTCTACTTTGCAGGACAAGAGACTACTTCAGTTTTGCTTGTTTGGACAATGATGTTGTTGAGTAGGTACCCTAATTGGCAACAACGTGCAAGAGAGGAGGTGTTACAAATATTTGGCAACAAAAAACCAGATTTTGATGGCCTAAATAATTTGAAGATTGTAAGTATTCTACTATAGTTTGAAGATTGTAAGCTTATAACCTTAATACTTAATGGTGGCGTGAACATTTTTGTGACAGGTGACCATGATTTTGTATGAGGTTCTTAGGTTATACCCTCCCGTACTTGAACTTGTTCGGAATGTTGAGAAAGACGTGAAACTTGGAAACCTAATATTACCTGTTGGAGTGGAAGTTTCGTTACCAATAGTTTTGCTTCACCATGACTGTGAACTTTGGGGTGATGATGCTAAGACGTTCAATCCTGAGAGATTTTCTGAAGGAATTTCCAAAGCAACAAATGGTAGACATTCCTTTTTTCCATTTGGAGGGGGTCCTAGAATTTGCATTGGACTAAGCTTTTCCTTAATAGAAGCAAAGATGGCAATAACAACCATTTTGCAGCATTTCTCATTTGAACTTTCACCAACCTATGCTCATGCTCCATCCTCAATGGTTACTCTTCAGCCACAATATGGTGTTCAAATTATTATACGTAAAGTGGAAACATAAAAACTTTATTATTATAAGGTGATAAGGTGTGAGTTTTATCATATACTATCAAAAATGTCGCATTGTAATTAAAAACATGAATCTCTTAGGGAAAATCATTATGTTTTATTTCGCCTAAATGTTATAAAGGCAGATATATTATTTATAAATATAAGGGACAAAATAAAGTTTTGTAAAGTTCATACGAAAGATAAGACAATAAGCACAAGAGGAACCAAATCGACCTAAAAAACAATACAACAAGAAAGGAAAATAAAAGTGACATAAAGTCCCAGTAAAAGATGAAATATCCACTCACCAACAGACCACCGTACCTGTTAGCAAATCTGATAACTGATTTGTTTATTAGAATGAAATAATGCTATATAAATAACTTATAAAAAGGAAACTGAAACTAAATGCTTTCTAAGAAGCAGGGCCACTAAGTCATACTAGACTCCCTACAATTTAGGTATAATCAAAACTAACAAACATGATCCTCTCACATCAGTAGAGACTAAGTCAATAACACATAACAAATAACAATTAATAATAATATTAATAATAACATAACAATTCTCCCTCTAAATTAGATAGTTTAGTCTATCTCTGAGATGTCACATACGCCAAGCTTCTTCTTGAGCTCTTGAAAAACTTGAATCTTTCCTTCATTTACTAAATCACTGAGGAAGTGAAAGCGCACATCAATATATTTGCTCTTGCCATGCATAATCGGGTTCTTTGAGAGCTTGATGGTAGAATTGTTATCACAAAAAATCACCGGACTTTTGCTTCCATTGTAGTCCAACTTGGACAATGATAGATATAGAATAGATAGGGACTTATTAGTTTAATGCCTAACAATGTTGAGCTGAATTTAGTCTAATGTTGAGTTGTATTTAGTCTGTTAGTTTGTTCAGTTTGTTACAACTTTCCCACTCTCTATATATAAAATGGTCATTGTATTACTTTCATCATGAAATACAATAACAAAATTTCAACTGTTTTCTCTAACTGCATTATGAGTTTCTATCATTGTATCTAGAGCTTTCTTTTACGATCCAGCCAAACGCTTCCATGGATCCTCTGTTTCCATCTTCGCAAGTGAAGCTTTCACACTTGATCTCAGTAAAGCTTGATGACAAGAACTTCAAGCAGTGGAAGCAACCGATCGACAGTGTTGTGCGTGGTCATCGCCTGCAACGGTTTGTCACCGTGCCGGTGATTCCTCAAAGGTCACCGTCTGATTCTGATTCAGCATCTCACGGTGCGAATTCTACTAATTCTACGTACCTTGATTGGGAACAACAAGACGCACTCATCTGCACGTGGCTTATATCCACCATATCTGATTCGCTTCTACCAAAGCTTGTGGATTGCAAGCATTCATGGCAAGTCTGGACGGAAGTTCATCGTTATTTTAATATGCTTCTCTCCACACAAGCACGACAGTTAAGATCGGAATTGCGTCGTCTCACAAAAGGAGCACTTACGATTGCAGAACTCATGGTTTGAGTTCCTGAAATCAGTGAGTCACTGATTTCGATTGGAGATCATGTTCCCCTTCATAACCTAATTGAAATCGTCCTCGATGCACTTCCAGAAGACTACGACTCCATTGTTGCAGCTGTTAACAGCAAAGAAAAACTAGGTTCTCTTGATGAGCTGGAGTCGTCGCTTCTTCCGCATGAATCGCGATTGAAGAAGCATCGTAAAGCTGTCACCACTGAGCAAACAACTGTGAATCTCATGCAGGTAGAGCCACCGTCTACGATGGTTACCACTGATCCTTCTGTCACTGAAGCGTTTCCTCAAGGTACGAGTCACGTGACAGCCAATGCTGAGAATCATGGTTACAACACGCGTGGAGGTTGCTCTGGTCATGGAGGTGGCCGATATGGCCGTGGCGGTGGTCGTTTTGGTAGAATGCAATGCATAATTTGTCACAAATCTGGACACGATGCTTCTATCTGCTATCACCGTTATTCCAACTCTACTGCCACTATGTATCCACCTCAGAGAGCTACCTATAATCCTTTTCTAATGCCTGCGCACCATATGTATCAACCTTCTTTTGGTTATAACGCTCCCAGAGCCACTCCTTCTAGGGCTTCTGCACCACAAGCTTTCTTTGCAGGTTCTGAAGCTAATTTCAACAATAAATGGTGGTATCCAGATTCAGATGCTTCTCACCATGTTACTCCTGATGCCTCAAATTTGTCTGACTCCATTTCATTACCTGGATATGAGCAGGTCTTTATGGAAAACAGCCAAGGTTTTTCTATTAACTCTGTTGGTTCCATGTCCTTCCCCTTACCAAACTATCCTAACTTGTCTCTCATCCTTCAAAATCTTTTACTCGTGCCTCACATCACCAAAAACCTAATTAGTGTAAGCAAATTTGCTCAAGATAACAATGTTTTCTTTGAGTTTCACCCTAAATTCTGTGTTGTCAAATCACAGGCTTCTTCTGAAGTTCTTCTTCGTGGTTTAGTGGGAGATGATGGCCTCTACAAGTTTCTAAATCATGCCACTCAAGTATCCAAGTCTACTCCAAGTCTTAACACATGTCTAGCTCAATCTTCTTCTATGAATAATTGTAGTTGTACTTCTTTAGCACATAGTGATGATACTTCAAGTTGTATGTTTACTTGTATTCCTTCATGTAACGTTGCCTTATTAAATAATAATATAATGAGAAATTTTTCCAATCCTTCCCATATCAATGATGCCACTCACAATACTGATTTATCTTCTCAGCATGTTAACAACTCTTCATCAATAGCCAACAATAAATATGTTTTGTGGCATACCAGATTAGGGCACCCATATCACCATGCTCTTACTGAAATTTTAAAACTGTATCACATACCTATCCCCCCAAAACCTCCTGCTGAACTGTGCACTGCCTACTGCTTAGGCAAATCCCATAGGCTGCCAACTTCCTTATCCACCACAGTGTACAGTCAGCCCTTTGAACTAGTAATTTGTGACCTATGGGGACTAGTTCCATGAAATCTTCAGGTGGCTACACTTATTTTCTAACCTGTGTAGATGCCTTTTCTAGGTTTGTTTGGGTGTTTCCTCTTAGACTCAAATCTGACACCCTAACTCAATTCACCCAATTTAAGAAAATGGTTGAACTTCAATTCAACTGTCAAATAAAATATGTTGAAAGTGATGGGGGGTGAGTTCAGGCCCTTTACTAAGTATCTCACTGAGTTGGGTATTATTCACAGGTTTACATGCCCACACATACACCATCAAAATGGTATTGTTGAACGCAAACATCGCCATATTGTTGAAACTGGCGTAACCTTACTTGCTCAATCTACCCTCCCATTAAAATTCTGGGATCATGCCTTTGTCACATCTGCTTACCTTATTAACAGACTCCTTAGCCCCACACTTGAAAATCACTCCCCTTACTCCAAACTACTTAACAAACCACCCGACTACTCCAATCTTAGAGTGTTTGGATGCTCCTGTTATCCTTTTCTTAGGCCCTATAACTCCTATAAATTGGACTATAGGTCACAAGAGTGTATATTCCTTGGATATTCTACAACTCACAAGGGATACAAGTGTCTTGCATCTAATGGACACATTTATATCTCCAAAGATGTTTTGTTCCATAAGTCCAAATTCCCTTACTCCACCATGTTCCCTACTACTTCTCAATCTACTCCAGCCTCCTCTTCCATTCCTACTATATCTTCTTGGTCTATGCCATTTCTCTCCTCTATTACTGTCCCTCTACAGACTGTTAGTCTCTCATCTTCTTCTTCAACCAATTCCCATCAATCCATTCCATCCAACACTGGGCCTATGTTCTCACCCATCTCTTTGCCACTTTCTGGTCTATCTACTACTCCTA
The DNA here is from genome assembly GCF_024323335.1 of Lathyrus oleraceus. Lineage (NCBI taxonomy): Eukaryota > Viridiplantae > Streptophyta > Magnoliopsida > Fabales > Fabaceae > Lathyrus > Lathyrus oleraceus. The sequence continues at coordinate 3,736,017 of NC_066579.1, read as the reverse complement.
ACACACCCAATTCATCCTCCCAGTCCTCCCCTGCTCTTATTACTTATGATCCAGCAGAAGCCATCACCATTTCTCCATCTTCACCCCAAAGTCTGTCTCCTGGTTCTAGCCATACTTCTCTAATTACAAATCAACCTTTCATCAATCCCCTTAATGTCCATAATATGCAAACTAGGGCCAAAAGAGGCATTACTCTACCTAGACTTAATCCCACCCTGAACCTTACTGATATGGAACCAACATCTGTTGGCCAAGCCTTGGCTGCTCCCCACTGGTTTCAGGCAATGAAAGAAGAGTATCAAGTACTGATGAGAAATCCGACCTGGACATTGGTGGCTTCATCTGATTCCAGAAAGCCCATAGGCTGCAAATGGGTTTTCAGGACAAAAGAAAATCTTGATGGCTCTATAAAAAAGTACAAGGCCAGACTTGTGGCCAAAGGTTTTCATCAAAAGGCTGGATCTGATTTCACTGAAACATTTTCACCTGAGTTAAGCCTGTTGCAGTCAGGATTGTCTTAACTCTTGCAGTCACCAACAACTGGACCATTCAACAAATTGATGTTAATAATGCCTTTCTTAATGGCACTCTTGAGGAGGAAGTATTCATGCAGCAACCGCCTGGGTTTCAGTCAGCTGATAAGTCTCTAATATGCAAGCTAAATAAGGCTATCTATGGGTTAAAACAGGCTCCCAAGGCCTGGTTTGACAAACTTAAGAGTACTCTTCTTTAGCATGCGTTTCAGGCCAACATGTGTGATCCTAGCTTGTTTTTGCTTAATCATGGAAGCCTTCACATCATGCTTCTTGTCTATGTGGATGATATAATCATCACAGGCAACTCTGCATCCTTTATAGACTTCTTGATCAAGAACCTTAATGCTAAATTCTCTCTCAAGCAGTTGAGAAAACTAGATTATTTTCTAGGCATTGAAGTTACACATTTGCCTAATGCATCCTTACTTCTCTCCCAAACAAAGTATATCACTAACTTATTGGCCAAAGTGAATATGTTAAATACAAATGGCATGCCCACTCCTATGATTTCCAGCAGTAAACTCTCAAAAGTGGGCTCTACTGCAGTTGCTGACCCTACTTAGTTCAGGTCTATTGTTGGTGCTCTGCAGTATGCAACATTAACTAGGCCTGAAATTTCTTTCTCTGTCAATAAGGTTTTCCAAATTTTTTCAAATCCTTTGGAGGAACATTGGAAGGTAGTCAAGAGAGTTTTAAGGTACTTGAGTGACACCATTCATCATGGCCTCCTTATTCAACCAACATCTACCAAGCAGCCTCTGCAGTTACTAGGATTCTGTGATGTTGACTGAGCATCAGACCCTGATGATAGAAGATCTATTTCAGGTGCATGTGTTTTTCTTGGTCCTAATGTGGTGTCATGATGGTCTAAGAAGCAACAACTTGTGGCCAAATCTAGTGTAGAAGCAGAGTATCACAATATGGCTCAGTTGGTTGCAGAGTTGATATGGGTTCAATCACTTCTTAAGGAACTTCATTGTCCTTTCCAAGTGCCTAAAATCTTGTGTAACAATTTGAGCACATTCATTCTTGCTCACAATCCTGTTCTCCACAACAGAACCAAGCATATGGAGCTAGATATCTTTTTTGTGCGTGAGAAAGTTCTCAGCAAAAGCCTGGTTGTGGCTCATGTTCCAGCTTAGGATCAATGGGCTGATGCACTGACTAAACCCCTATCTGCAGCAAAGTTCATTCCCTTGCGTGCAAAGCTAAGAGTGTTCAACAAGAATGACTTGACAAGACCATAATTAGCTTCTAAGGGGGAATGATAAATATAGAATAGATAGGGACTTATTAGTTTAATGCCTAACAATGTTGAGCTGGATTTAGTCTAATGCTGAGCTGTATTTAGTCTGTTAGTTTGTTCAGTTTGTTACAGCTTCCCACTCTCTCTATATAGAATGGTCATTGTATTATTGTCATCATGAAATACAACAACAGAATTTCAACTGTTTTCTCTAATTGTATTATGAGTTTCTATCAGACAACACCCTCTTCATCCAAACCAGTTGGCAGGCACAAGCTGACGCAACTACAAATTCTGCTTCGGTGGTGCTGAGTGTGACTATAGGTTGTTTCCTCGATGACCATGCCATCGCTGCATTGCTAAGTATGAAGGCATAACCCGAGGTGTTTTTCCTGTCATCGATACATCCGACATAGTCGTTTTCTATGTATCCGACAAGCTCCTGATTGCCTGATCTTTGATAGAAAACTCCAAAACATATAGTTCCCTGCACATACCTCAATATTCTCTTTGTTGCCATAAGGTGCATCTCAATTAGCTTGGAGATGTATCTATTGACTACACTAACTGCATACATCAGATCTGGCCTGGTAGTGGTCAAATATATCAACCTGCCAACAAGCTGCTAGAACATGGGGTTGTTTACTCTCACACCCGTATCATCTTTATCAATTTTAACCCCAAGAATATTAGGATTTAAGACCAAGTTGCTTTTCTCCATCCCAAACTTCTTCAAGACCTCCTTGGCATATCTCTTTTGAGAGATGAAGATTCCACTATCAAGCTGCATAACCTCTAAGCTAAGGAAGTAGTGCATTCTTCCCATATCAGACATTTCAAATTCCTCCATCATTGATTGTTTGAATTCCTTCAACATATCTTCATCATTCCCGATATAAATCAAATCATCAACAAATAGGCTAACAATCAAATGTTTTCCTTGTTGATTGATCTTGGTGAACAAGGTCTGTTCACTTGCTTCTTTATTAAAGCCCATGTTTCTGAAGTATGCTTCAATTCTGCTAAACCAAGCTCTCAATGCTTGTTTAAGGTCGTACAAAGCTTTATGAATCTTGTATACCTTAGTCTTCTCATGCTTATCTTCATAGACTTTTGGTTGATCAACGTACACCTCCTCTGTAAGTTCACCTTGTGAGAATGCAGACTTCACGTCCAACTGATAAACAACCCAACTTCGTTACGCAACAATAGCCAAGATCATACGCTCAATGTCTAGCCTTTCCACTGGAGCATATACTTCTTCATAATAAATTCCATGTTGTTTCACATATCCCTTTGCTACTAAGTGAGCCTTATACTTTTCAATCTCACCATGTTGATTCAATTTTGTTTTATACACTCATTTGAACCCTATGCTTACATCTCCCTTTGGTAATTCAACTAGAGTCCAGGTTCCATTCTTTTTGATGGACTGAATTTCAGCATCCATGGCTTTCTTCCAGTTGTTTTTTAGCATAACTTCCTCAAAGGATTGGAGGTTAACACTTGCTGCAACATCAGAGTTTGAGACAACAAATTTCACCACATAATCCTTCATCCACCTTGGAGCTCTTCTGTTATGTTGGCCGACTACTGTAGATTTTTCTGTTGTAGAAATCTCGATCCCAGCTGCATTTCAAGCTCCTCATTCTCAGTTGTTGAGTGACTTGTATCTCCATTGTACCCGATGGCTTTTTCATGCTTTGATTGATCTTGTGGTGTCATTGTATCACTCTCTTGGTCAGCAATAATAGTATCCATATCTCCATAATCAAGCCGATCTTTGTTGAACTCTGAGTGACTTGTGTTCTAATCCCATTTCTTATTTTCTTCGAACACGACATCCCTGCTAAAAATGATCTTTCTTTTAATGGGGTCGTATAACCTATATCCCTTCGACTCAACACTTACTCCAAATAAAACACACTTCATGCTCTTGTCGTCAAGCTTGACTCTTCGAGGATCTGGAATATGGACATGAGCAATGCAACCAAAAAATCTAAAGTGCTCGACTGTGGGCTTCTCTCCATACCAAGCCTCTTCAGGAGTCATTCCTTTTACAGCAGAGGTGGGTCTTCTATTAAGCACCTGGAACTCCGAATTAAATGCTTTAGCCCATAAAATCTTAGGCATTTCCTTCTCGACAGTAAACTTCTGGACATGTTCATGACAATTCGGTTTTTCCTTTCGGCAATTCCATTCTATTGTGGCATGTATGTTGCGGTGGGCTGTCTTTTTATCCCTTCTTGTCTATAATAATCAGTAAACTCGTGTGAGGTAAACTCACCTCCACGATCAGTTCTCAAACATTTCACAAATAAACCTGACTCCTTTTCTACCCGACTTTTAAATTGCTTGAATATAGAAAATGCATCACTCTTATAAGCAATCAAATACACCCAAGCCTTCCTACTAGAGTCGTCAATAAAAAAAATGAGGTACCTTTTTTGACCATGTGAAATTGGGGATATGGGACCATATATGTTGGCATGTATAAGCTCTAGTCGGGCTTCAGCTCCCCACATGGATTTTCTTGGTATGATCTCCCTGTGTTGTTTTCCTTTCAAACACTCAATGCATATAACATTAGTTTCTATAGGAGCAATGACTTCTCCAAGATTTGGAAAGCTTTTAACCATGTTGTTGCTTACCAAAGTTTGAAGTCCAGTATAGCTAAGGGGGCCATACCTGTAGGCCATAGATGAGCAATTTCTGGGATGTCAGTTTGGAAGCAACATTCACTTGACTCATTGGTGGCTGAGGAGGTCTTCGGGAGCAATATGAACATTCTGTTGAGTGTCATTCTACTTTCAAGGATAAGGCCCTATAATGGATGATAGATTCTACACTCATTGTTCTTGATTAGAAAGGCCAAGCCTTTCTCCTACAACTGTTTGATACTTAGTAAATTGTTCTTCAATTCTGGAATATATAACACTTCCTGAACAACATGACAGACAACGCCAAGATTTAATCGAACACTCCCTTTGCCCATAACCTTCATCCTCATATGGTTCCCTAGACTGACTTCTCTTTTGAACCCTTCCTCCATAGTTTAAAAGAGAGAGATTTCTCTGTTCATGGGGTTGCTGCACTCGTTGTCTTAGAACCATGAAATCTGTCCTTTTTCCTATGATGCTTCAATATAAGCCATAAGAAGCATCTCTTCATCCTTGCTCATCTCATCATAATTAACCGTCTTCTTGAGATTAGGGCATTCATATTGAAAATTACCTAATTAGTGGCATTTGTAACATTAAATTGTTGCCTTGTTGTAGCTTTGGAGGCCTAATCTATGACCTCTTCCTCCTCTCAAGTCGTTTCTCCCTCTCCCCCGATCACCTGTGTCACCATAAGAAACTGCCAGAGCTTGTTCTTCATCGGGTTCCCTCTTAAAATTTTGTTCATGGACCAAGAGGGAACTTTGCAAGGCACCAATTGTGAGCTCATCAACATCGTTAGCTTCCTCAATGGAACACACAATGTAATTCCATTTCTCTGTCAATGTTCGCAGAATTTTCTCTATGATTTTGTTATATGTCATGTCTTCACCGTAATTTCGCATGTCATTGGCTATGGTCATCACCCTGCCGAAGTAGTCATTGATTGACTCCCCTTGTTTCATAGCCAACACCTCGAAATCTCGTCGGACTCGATTAAGCTAACCACATCGGACCCGATCATTTCCTTGGTACTTCATCTTCATGGAGTCCCACAACTGCTTGTAGGTGTCCTTCTTGGTGATGGTTCTCAATATTGATTTTTCCAAGGATTGGAACAAATAATTCTTCGCCTTCAAATCCTTAAGCTTCAAATCATCCAGGGTCTTCCTTTGCGCATTTGTTTGCACTTCCCCTTCTTTGGGAAGCATGTAACCGTTCTCCACCACAAGCCAATATTCTCTGGATCTCAATATATTTTCCATAACCATCTTCCAATGATCGTAATCTCCATTGAATATTGAAATGGAGGGTATAGAAAATCCACCATTCTTCTCTTCGGATCCCATACCCCCAAACACTCTATTTTGTGGTACTTTGTGAGTTCTTTCCTCTCAAGAAACACTTTTGGATCCCTCACACTTTTGAAGTCTTCCTCGCTCTGATACCAGATATTAGAAAATTTGATAACTGACTTGTTATTAGAATGAAAGAATGTTATATAAATAAATTACAAAAAGAAAATTGAAATTGAATGCTTCCTAAGAAGCAGGACCACTAAGTCCTACTAGACTCCCTACAATTTAGGCATAATCAAAACTAACAAACATGATCCTCTTACATCAGTAGAGACCAAGTCAATAACATATAACAAATAACAATTAGTAATAATATTAATAATAACATAACAATGCCATTGTTGAAAAGACATTCTAGATCTCGACAATGAGAACCTTCATCAACGGAAACATAATCCTTACAAAAATAACAAGAAAACTTCCCCCCACAAACCTGGTCAAAGACTCTTAAATTGATATGAGTGAGTTTTAGGATAGATTAAACCTATATTTTCTTGTTGTTATTACATTTGGATTGACTTATTTTTATAGAAAAACTAAAAAGTTAGATATCGCGAAAGATATTAAGCACATCTTGTTTTTTTTTATTCTGTGTTTATTCCATAGGTTATTATTACAAGATTTAGTTTAGGTTTGTTCAGTCAAATGATTCACCTAAAGTTACTTTAGAAGAAAGATTTGATTGAAAAATTGTGTAAGCAACATTTTGAGTAAGATGCCATGCACATGTTGTGTGACATCATTATACGCGTGCTACTCAAATTGGAGTTTGATTCACTTCAAATTTTATTCAAGATATATTTTAATTTTAATTCTTCCAAAAATTTGTTGAAGTTGAGAAGTATTTTAATTCAAATCAGTTTAGAAAAAAATTAATTAAATCATATATTTATTTAGAGAAGATCTTAATTAAATACAGATTAAACAAGAAATTTGGATTTTCATTTTGAAAGATCCCAATTTTTGAGACATTAAATTTTAAAATTATAATAGAAAAAGGCAGATTATTTTAGTTATTTTTATAATAAAACACAATTGGCTTTTAAGTAAATAAATATAGAATGTTGTATTATATTTTTTGAAAAATGTAAATTAGATTTGTGTTACAACAAATAAGTCGAAGACATAAAATTAACATAAACACTCATATGACCAAAACTTACGATCTTTCACTTCCTAAGTATAAATCTTAATTGGTCATAATTCGGGATGCTTGCGAGAAAAATTATGACAAGACTAACATAAGAGTCCCTGATTCTCGAAGTCTCAAACTACATCTCATTGTTCTCTTCACGACTCATTTAGTGAATTGGTGATCTGAACAAAGGTGTAAGGATCAACTCCAAAACATAGGAAAATATGGAACAACTACACATAACTGACATATTGAATGTTGACGAACTTATCACAATAAAACATGTAACCGTTAAACTTTTACACTCGAAATACAAATATAATTTAAAACCGAAATTTATGAGATCAAACATAATGAAGTCAAATGTTCCTGAGTTCATTTTATATGCTAGTTTATATGGTCTGGATATCAACACTTCGGAGAGCAAGCATCCCCATGACGAAAATGATACTCCTCCAAGATCGTAGGTTCCAACTCCATGGATGTGACACTATAGGTTCCAACCCCATGGCCCCTACACAACACAATATGCATGCATGATCCTCGCTAGGATTATGGGGTCCAACCCCATGGATACACCACTGCTGGTTCCAACCCGATGGGTCCATACACAACACGGTATGCTTGCATGATCCCCCACTAGAATCGTGGACACCAACACCATGGATGCACCACAATAGGATCCAACACCATGGATACCTACACAACACAATAGGTATGTATGTATGAATGCTTTACCTTGTGAAATTAAATAAGAAAAAGAACACTAATAAGGAGTATCCGTTAAACACAATATTATCCTAACCCCATACTAGAGGCAATATCATAAAAACGGTAACCCCAAGTTACAAAATACAAAGCACAATATTTTAACATTCTACAAGAACTAATTATTCATGTATCACAGTCATTCCATAAATAATTATAATATGAACATCAATACGAAGTATAACATTTCAACATTCAATAAGTACCAAATAAATCACACTTCACAATTATTACATAGATCAACATAATATGAAAATTACATTAAACCAACAATTACAAGCATGTTAATAAAAAATGAGAACCATCTACCTTGACAACAATAGTCTTTAAAGCACTACTCTGATAATCTTTATCCACTAAATTTACACCTTCACAATTAAATTAAACTAGATTTAGACATGGGGGATGCACGACTTTTAATTAATTTTTATTTATTTTGTATCGAGTTTTAATTATATTAAGAATTTTTATCTAGGAAATATGGACAACAAATTTATATTATAATAATTTATTATGAATTATAATTGAGACAGTGATATGGACTTATCACAAATAAAAAAAAAATTGGATGTTTGTAAGTTGAGAGTGACATACATGATTTTATTTTATAATTTTAAATAATTTTAAAAGATATCTCTAACGATTTATTTTTTATTTTGATTAATTTATTTTCCTTTTATATTTTTCTCTCTTTTAGATATTTAATTATAAGTTGCTAAAAATATGTATCGTCTTAAATAAAAACTTAAACTTTATTTTCAATTATTATTGAATAAAACATTTAGCAATAATATAAATTTAAGTGTATAACGTCAAATTTTAGTTATACCTGAGAAATTTAGAATTTTGTTGTTTGTTTTTAATTTAGTTATGTGATATTATAAGAAAAATATAATATATATATATATATATATATATATATATATATATATATATATATATATATATAATATATATATATATATATATATATATATATATATATATATATATATAAATAATGTTGTATTCTTTATTATATTTGTAGATCAATTGAGAGTAATTTAACTCTGAGAAATTGCGGAATATATAATTTAACATTAAAGTTATTTTTCAAAAGTTTCTTTTGTTGCTATGATTTTGAGAAAACAAAAAATATTTTAAAGTGTGTGGATCTGAGCATCACTTTTACTTTTAAAATTTTGAATAATACATTTAATTGGAGTAATTATAACGGGTTGAACCCCAAACTATTAATCAATAAGCAATAAAAGAATAGATGTATTGTATGATATTTAAATTTTTGCAATGTGATTTTAATATTAAAATATATAAAAATAAATACATTATTTTTTAAAAATTATTTTTAATAATTTAATTCGTATACTTAATTAGATTTATATTTTCTAAATTTAATATAATTTAATATAAATTTGTTTATATATTTTTATGTTAAATATCTAGTTTTGAAAATAAATTAAATATAATTTATTTTATGTCTTTTTTTATTAATTTAATTATTATCACTTTTATGCACTTATCTTTTTTTTATCTTATAACATAATACATTTTATCCCTTTTTTTAATACATTTTAATTTATTTAATTTTTATTTTAAAATTAAATGTTCAATAAAATAAATTATTTAAATATTAGTATTTTTTATTGCAAAATATATGGTGAAGAAGTATTGTGCAATTTACTTTTTTTTAAATTGAAAGATTCTAAAATTATTTTAGAGACACCAATAAAAATAAAAGTATTTTCTCATTTTTATAATAATGAAATTATTGTAAGACAAATATGATTCTATAAACTTTCTGAAAATAATATATATATATATAATATATATATATATATATATATTATAATATATATATATATATATTATATATATATATATATATATATATATATATATATGAGTAAATTAGTTGTATATTTAAAAAATATTCGTTGATATTTAATAAAAAGTTATTTATATTTATCTTATGATAAAATTTTATTAAAAATAATAATAATAAATTTATTGTGAGTAAATCAGTATAATATTTTTTGAAATAAACAAATTTAATAATCAAATATCATATTCTTATATTTTTATATTTATTAGGATTCGAACCCAAGACCCTTTATAAAGAGTAACTATATATTTGGACCTTTTGAAAATTGAAGATGGATTTTGAGAGATGCCACCTGGTAAAATAAATGATGTGACACAAAAGAAGTTGAAATGTTATAAGATAGTTTAATTAAATTTATATTTTCTAAATTTCATATGATTTTATTTAAATTTATTTATATATCTTTTATGTTAATATATTTAAAATATATTAAATATAATTTAGTTTTATCTCTTTTTTATGCATTTATCTTTCTTTTTATCTTATAATATAATATATTTTATCTCTTTTTTATTATTTTTTATTTAATTTAGTTTTTTGTTTTAAATTTAATTGTTAAATAAAATAAAGTGTTAAAATATTAATATTTTTATTTTAAAGTATATGATGAAGAAGTACTATGTCGTTTATTTATTTTTAAATTGAAAGATTCTAAAAGAGACACTAAGTAAAAAAATATTAAAATACTTTTTTCTTCATTTTTATAATAAATAAATTATTGTAAGACAAATATGAATAGTATTCTATAAACTTTATAAAAATAATATATATGAGAAAATTAGTTGTATATTGAAAAATTATTCGTTGAGATTTAATAAAAATTTAATTATATTTGTCTTATAATGTATTTTATTAAAATCAATAATAATAAATTTATTGTGAGTAAAATCAATATGATATTTTTTAAAATAAAAAAATTTAATAATCAAATATCAGACTATTATATTTTTGTATTTGTCAGGATTCGAACCCAAAACCTTTATAGAGAGTAACAATATGTTTTGACCTTTTGAAAATTAAAGATGGATTTTGAGGAATGTCACATGGAAAAATAAATGATGTGGTAGAAAAAAAGTTGAAATGTTCCAAGATAGTTTGATGCATTGGATTAAATATATATAATTTATTTTGGAATATATATATATATATATATAATATATATATATATATATTAATATATATATTATATATATATATATATATATATATATATATATATATATATATATTTTTAGAGAAATTTGACTTTTTCTATAATCACATGTAAAGTAACACAAACGCATGATTGTGATGTATTGACAGTGTAAAATCTTTTACACTGACAGTGCATAAAAATAATCTCTCTCTCTCTCTCTCTCTCTCTCTCTCTCTCTCTCTATATATATATATATATATATATATATATATATATATATATATATATATATATATATATATATATATATATGTATATATCAAAAAAATACGTATAAAGCTGTAGCGGTAAATTCATGACCATCAAGCTATGGATAAGCTAGACGTCAATTAAATCAGAGTCGCCGCTGCGCTTTTATTATTTGCAAGGGAAAAGGGAAAAGTACGAACAAAATCCAAAAAAGATAAGAAGTTTTCAAATCAAAACTAATAAAATGTCAGAGATTACAGGTAAGGGGGTTGGTTACACAAAGGGAATGTGTTAGCACCCAAAGTGTCATAGGTACTCTTAGGTAGCCCTTTCTTGTATGCATATGTATTTTTGTACAAAATTATGTTTGTAATAAAATAGAGTGTGGTGATGAGAAAAGAATTCCTTAAGTATATTTTTGTGTTTGACAAGACCTTCGGACTTGTGCCTACGTACCAACATAAAATGAGGGATCAAAACCTCGTAGTTCGTGGTATCAATTTCAAAGTGAGTATATAGCTTTTAACAAAATTTTAAATTGAACAAAGGCACCAAAGACCTAAAATGGGTTGAATGAGTGTTAATTCTTTTTGTCTTTTGGAAATTTTAAGTCAAGTATAATTAAGTTTATTTACAAGTTTATTTAAGAAAAGAAGTTTGAAAATGCAATGGCATAAGACCAAAGTTTCTAATTTGCAATATGGTCTAAGTTTAGAAAACAAGCACAAGCAAAGAAGATTTAAAAAAAAAGGAGAGATTTTGAAATTAAAGAAGTGGGGAGGAGATGAAGAGGCTAATCCTAAGCATAAATTTAAAAGTTGGGAGTTGAAAAGATCTGACCAATGGGCTGCAATCCAATAGATAAGAATGTCATATAGAAACCCAAATTTCCCTTTGACTTTAGAATCAAGCAACAATCAATATAAAAATAGCAAGATGAAGAGCAAGACATCAAATAAAGATAGTCATATCCAAGCTTAGCAACCCCATGATCTTCTTCAAAAATTGTCCATATATCAGATGACTTCAAAAGATGGCATTAGACATAAGTTCAAGATAACAACTTCACAATGATCATGTTGCAGATGAACTCAAATGGATTTTCAGTTTTGTATCAGATGAAAGTTCACAAGTACTTAGTTTCATTAAAGTTGGCATTGGTTAAGTCCTTTGCATAGGGAGTGTTGCCTAAATTCTAAGTCTAATAGTCTCAGATCAAAGCAACAGTCCACACAAAGTGTTTTTTAGGGTTTTTGTTCTTATTAGGTACATTAAGGTCAAAAGACCACACAAATGCACAAGTATATACAAACACAATATATCACAAAATATGGCCTAAATGGGCAAAGTGAAAAATGACTTTAAAGTAAACAACTTGAATGGTATGAATAATGACAAATGGATAAAGCTTAAAAATTAAAGTGCATTAAAAGTAAATAACTTGAAATTAAATGTTAGTTGTTAGTTGATTAGAAGTTAGTATTGATTTTGCTTTGTTTTTGTTTAAGTCATTCTTTGGAGAACACTCAACCCACTTATCACAAGCATGAATCCTTGAACCAAGACATCTTCCAAAGGAAGGAAAAAATACCAAATTTCCACACAATACCATGAAAGAGGGGAGACTTACAATCTCACTAACTAGAATGCTATGCCTTTTGTGTCACAAATTTAGCGCTATGTTAAGCAATCGTAATTGAACTTATATAGAAGTCACAACTATTTGAGGTTGGGAAATAGAATTTTGATGCTAATACATGTTAGAGACATAGTATGATAAACTATGCTCATGTAACATGCCACACACAAAAAGAATATGCAAAATGGGGGACCTAATCTCATCCATACTTATGTTGATTTTGCAATCAACTAGCCTTAGGATATAAAGGTATCATAGGTCCATGACATGAATGGATAAAGAAGGGGAATGAGATGAAGAGGGAGGGGGAATGGATTCAACACAAATTGGTCAAAGGAGGACTTTTACCAAATTAAGATCATTCATTCATTTTGGGAGATGAAATGTACATTCTATCAATCCCCTAAATCCAATGATCTTAACCTAACAAAGTCAAATCAACCTTGACCAAGACCTAACAACACAAGTCAAACTCACAAAGTCAATTAAAATGGCTCTACACAATTTATTTGGCATTTAAACAATTAAAAATAAGAAAAATATGCATTAAATTAAATTATGGTTGGTCAATTTCCTAAAACCTCATCAAAACACCAAAGAAATGGCCATGAGATTTATCATAGGTCAAGCAAGGTCGAAGGACCTTAGAGAATTTTTTTCATAATTTTTGGAAACTTAAAAGTATTTTTAAATAATTAAAAATATTCACAAAATCAATGAAATCATGAAAATTTTTAATAATGATCCAAAAAATAATTTTAATTCAGAAAATGAAAGAGGACTTTATTTAATTTTTTTGGGTGAAACTCTCATATTTTTTGGATCAATATTAAATTTAATATGAATTAATGAAAATAAAACAAATAAAATGAAAATCAATTAATCAGAAAAAACGTGGACCACTTGATCTCCCTCATTAATTGAGGTGGCAGATCAAGTGGACCAAAACACGCATTCCATCATACACTCGAGTCAACGCGCCATACCAATGGTATTTAAAAGGAACGCTCGTGATTAAAACAAAATGACTTGATCCTATGGCTCATCACCGGAGCAAAGCACCGGTCGTCTTCTCAGACGACTTTAGCCAGACTGGTTCTCTCATCACCATCACAAAAATGAAAAAGAAGGATATTATTTTAAAGTAAAAATGGCACTGATCACGAATCTGGCCTCAATTCATCCTAACTCCAAGTATATTGAGAGATACATGGAGTTGAAATTTGAGGTACATGAACTGAGTTGCTTCGATTTGGCCTCAAAGAAACTCAATCTTCTTGCCTACATTGGTAGGACTTCAGATAACCAAGGATCCAAGAGAATTGATGAGAATTGAGACAGAATCAAAGAAAAGAAAAAATCTGGATAATACCTTCAATGTTGTGCAGAACCTGATCTCTCTTGCTTTGATTCTTGTTTGATCTTACTCAGGAAGCTTGCAGAAGTGGCTTAGGATTGAAACAAAGCTTTGGATCCCTGGAGTTTTGAATCTCTAAACAGTGAGATTCAAACTCAATTTTCAAAAGAAAATTCTCAGGTTTTCCTTTCAAATGTGAGGGTTAGAGGTCTTGGATCAAAGTTGGCACGCAAGGGTCCCTAATTCTGATGTAAGGGACTCTTATTTATAGCTGAAGCAAGTGATATTTGCACCTTCAAAGTTGTTTCCAAATTTGGCAATTGAGTGATGCATGTTTGCATGAGCGTGTACAGGCCTATGAAGCTACTCAATTAAGTCCATAATCACATGTAATTGAGTCTGAAAGTGGATTGGAATGCAAGGCAAAAGTGTGCAGCTGTTTGAAGTTGATATTTGCCAAATGATGAGGCCATGTTCAAGCCATGCGCAGACCACTCAAAACTTATCCAAAATGAATGAAATTGGACTCTTTGGAAAGGTTAGATCAAGAGGAATAACTCTTATGTTGAACATTTTTCCATTTGAATCTTGTATCATGATGAATTTTGAGATGGAAGTTTGGAAATTTCAACATGTCAATTTTTTTTTAAGTGTTAAGCCATATGTTCACTTATTCCACCTTGGCTAACTTGTTATGTGAGCTTCAAATGAGAAAAGAGTCTTAATAAAAGTTATAGCTCTTTCAAAAACCTTCAAAATGGTAACAAATTTGACCTCATTTGTATTTGGGATGAATGAGTTATGCATTTTTGAAGTTGAGGAAAATCACTTGTTCAACGGTATTGGTCCAAAATGACCTATAACGTATCCTCATATCACATGCTCATAAAAGTTGAATTAGATCTCCCTCCAAACATAAAAGTTGAATTAGATACCTTGAATTTGATTGTGAAACTTGGAAATCTCTCATATCATAAAAATTTAGCAAGTTATGGCCTTGGAAAGTTGACCTTCAAATTAGGGTTTAGACAAAATGACCTATAATCTTTCAACATAAAAAATGATTTTTCAAGCAAAACTAGCTCTAGACCTCAACATGAAAGTTGTTTGGAGTGTCATTTAGAGTAAATTTTCTCTTGTAATCATTTTCATATGATAAAAATTGTAGGAGATAGGGTCTAGGGAACCCCAGTTTTGATAAGATGAATTCCTCTGGTCAACCATCATCAACCAACTTGCTAACTTGCAATCCTATTGACTTTTTGGAATCATTGGAGATCATGTATGCATAAGATGATGAAATTTAAAGTTTCCCTTGAAATATTTGATCAATTGTTGAAGAAGCTACACAAGATACCCAGATGAACTAGGGTTTCCAAGGCAAACCAATTTCAAACTCTTGAAGAATTCTTGATCAAAATAACATGAAAAGATCATGGGGGCTCATATATGATGCCTAGAGCCATTGTGGATCAGTTCTTGGTTGAGCTCTTAGCAATGAGGGTTTTAACCCTAGATGTGTGCTTGATAGATCAAAGGTGATCAAATGCCCTACCTACAAAAGAGTTAGACAAATGCAAATACATATTTTTGGTATTTTTGGTTAGTAAATATGACAAAATACAAAGTATGATACAATCTCATAGTGTTTGGTGATCTCTCTAAAAACAAACCCAATGAATGAGGGGTAAGGAGGATGCCAAGGTATGATCCCAATGATAATGCATAGCATGAGGGATCTTAGGGTCAAAATTTGGGGTCTTACAAAAGAGACTCATGGGGTCTAGCTAATAACCTAAACCACACCTAAAAAAAACACTAACTTATTAGGAGATGAGCCACATGATCTATAAGGTGAGGTTTCATCCAAACCCTATGAACAACCATATAAACTATCTTTTCTTCAATGTTTGTATTTTTATCACTATTTTCTCTTTGCTCACTATTATTATACACTATCTCATTCTTATGTTTCCATCGCTCATACACAATTTACTTAAATGCTATCTTGAGGATTTTTCCTCTCCAATGCTTGCTTTTGCTCACATGTATTATCCACTTCAACTCTTGATTCCAATTTTAAGGTTGATGCTCAATGCTCAACCAATGTAACACCTCTAGCAAAATATTCTTCAACTTCCTGCAATAAAAAAGCAGGTGGTCCAATGTCTCAACATTGCCACATAAGTTGAAACGGTTATCTTGTATCATATAAAACCTCATAAGACTTTATTTTGTTGCTAGACAATCATTTCACGCAAGCCATAAAATGAAACACGCATGAGGTCTAACATTATTATCAAAAAACACCTTCCTCCAAGGCACTTGATCATGTTTCTCAATTAACCCATAATAGAACTTCTTGGGGAGAGACTTTTGAGAAACCCTGAGCTCTTGACGTTGCCTCATAACCCGCACCTCCTCTTTATGCTTCAAGATATTCTTCAACATCCATGAGCAACTACCTTTAATAGGAACAATCATGACATCATCTTCTTTAACATAGTAAGCATGAACCCACTTGACCCATAAGTTATCTTCCTTCTTGCTAAAGTTCCACAATAGCTTGATGAGACATGATTTGTTTCACTCCTTTAATGTAAACAACATTTACACCCCCCATTGATTTTTAGGGGTGCATACTCTGCTCCAAGTATCAGGCTCTTTCTTGAAACACTGCTAGTACATGTCCATACAAAAGTTCGACATATTGCCTCAATCCTCATAATGACACGTTTAGGAAAAGGCACACACTACAACCAGTAATTTAGAGTTCCAAAAATAACATTTTTGATGAGCTGGATCCTACTAGAGTAACTAAAAAGGTGTGCACCCTAATGCTTAATGCACACTCCAATTTTGTCCACAAGGCTAATGCATTAATTGTTGGTTAGCATTTTACTGGATAAGGGAATTCCCAAATATCTGAAAGGTAATGTCTCTGCACTAAAACCAATGATGTTAGCAAGCATATTTCCCATGCTATGAGTCACGCCTCCATAATATATCTTACATTTGCCAAGGTTAACATACAATCCAGTGGATGCAGAGAAGTCATTGAACTTGTCAATCATCAGCTGCACAAACATCACATCACCCTTGCTGAACAGAAGCAGGTCATCTACAAAACTCACATTAATTATCTGCACCTTATCACACTTTCTATGAAAATTAAAATTCGGGATCATGCTTAACTCTTAAATCTTCCTATGTAAGTACTCCATTATAATAATAGAAAGCTAAGGGGATATGGGATCCCCTTGCCTTAGGCCCCTCTTATCTATCATCACTTTGGTGTTCCTTCCATTAACATTGAACTGATACGACACAGTTGTGACAACTTCCATAATCCACTTTATGAATAATCTAGGACACCTTACTTCACCCAAAATCATCTTCAAAGCATGCCAATCTACTGAGTCATAATCTTTCTGCACATCCATCTGCAACATACACCTAGGCATCCCTCCTTTCCCGTTATAACTTCTAATAAGCTCATATGCTAAAAACACATGATCATGAATCTTTTGACCAGGAACAAAAGCTGCTTGACTTCTACTAATTATGTTGCTCAAAACTCTGCTCAACCTTGTGGCCATCACCTTTGAGATGATTTTGTATACAATAGTGCAACATGATATAGGTTTGTACTCTCTTATCGTCCTTTCCTGGTTATGCTTAGGTATTAAGGTAACCAATGTTCTATTGAATATATTATCCATTTGTCTAGTCTTGAAGAACTCCAACAGAGTGTTTAACACATCATGTTTCACAATACTCTAATACTTTTTGAAGAACTTTTCCCCAAAGCCACCACTCCAGGGACTTTAAGGTCACCAATGCTTTTTAGGGCATTTTCAACCTCCTTCACACTAGCAAGACTCCTCAACATATTCCTCTACTCCACTGTTATCTGCTTCCTTCTTCTCATAGCATTAATATCTATATAATTTGTAGTATGTTGAACAGTTCCCGTAGAAGTTTAGCACCTCTCCTTCAATCTCCTCATGAGTGGTGAGCATAATTCCATCTTCCTTGTATAACTAGTTCAGTCTTGTTCCTTGATGTTTACTCTTCAAAGAAGCATGGAAATATGAATTATTCCTATCTCCCAACCGAATCCACTTTATCTTAGCATTTTGCCTCAAGACATGCTCTTTTGTATCATTCAAATGCATCAGGGTTTCCTTTCACCTGCAAAATAGATTGCACATTAATCTTATCTTGAGTTAATTACTAGTGTGCTTCAGCAAGAGCATTTTTTGCTTTCTCAATTTGATGCCCTAGGCCCATGAGAGGTTTGCTAAGCCTCTTCACTATAGGTTTCGGCCTCATAAGCTTAGTCCACTAGTTATTTAAAAGAAGGAAATGTTTAACACTCCTCCAACTCTTTCTAACCTCGTCATTGTTCCCCACAATCTCAAGCACTTTATTTATGAATTTAAACCCCTGGTTCTTCTTTCTCTTGTCATCCTTGATGCAGAGCATATCATGGTATGATATTCCAACATCCATCACATATATAGTATTTTATAAGTTTTGTTGCATCCACTCAAGGTTCCCAATAACTGTCAATTCTAGAATAAATGGCCCCTTCAGTGTGGTTGTTAAACCGAGTATATTTGTCTCCTCCACTCTCAACTTCAAAAAGTCTTGCATTCTCCATTATATTCCTAAGATCAACAAACTCATAGTCTTGAACATGTTTTCCTCCTATTCTATCTTGTATGCCCAAGACATAGTTAAAGTTCCCCATAATACTCCAAGGCCTATTTTGCTTTTGTCCTATATCCTCAATACCATTCCATAACCACATCAAATGATGTTGGAAAGTGGACTGAAGTTAGTAGGAAAACAAGGGATCATGGTAAGAAGGTTATGAGTGAGTCTCAAATGAAACATATGGTTTTCCAAAATGGTTTTGAATCCTTGGGTGTTTGGAAGGACCCTAAGGTATGGTGGACAGATGATTATCTCATGGGAATGTGCGGGGGCTGAATAAGAGAGCCAAGAATAGAGAGGTAAGCTCCCGTCTCTCAAGGCTCAAACCTGAGATAGTTATTCTTTTAGAAACTAGAATAAAATAGAAGAATGCTGGAAGTAATATGATTAGAGGTAACTGGTCAATGATTGACAATTATAGTAAACATGTAAATGGTAGAGTTTGGATCCTATGGGATAGTAGTAGAATTTAGGTTAGAAGCTTCGTTAGTACTTACCAACTAATTCACTGTGCTATTTATAATATGGAGGGGCGTGTTGAAAAGTATATTTCCGACAAATATTTTTATATCGTATCCACAGAGATTGGTTGTTATTACCGCCGTTCTATAATTCCAATTGTTATAAGTTTAAAATGTAACCAAGTTGTTTTGATTGAATAGTTATCTTTTGAGTAAAATGACACTAAGGCAATGAAAATAGTTTTAATCAAATATAAAAGGCTTAACAAGATTGGAGTTCACTATCAAAATTTCTTATGTTTCCTTAACGACAACTATATGGACTTAAAATTATTGATGATATTCAAGTATCCTCTCAATAACATTTATTTCTAAATGAGATTGTGATAATCACTATATTAATCGTTAAACGATTTCTCTACCTAACTATTAATATAGCAATCTTTAATGTTTGATACAAAAGAAGAGTAGTGTACAAATCTATCTCTACAACTTATTCACTACTTGAAAGCATATTTTAAGTCAAGACTTGAATAATCTTTCTCAACAATAACTCAAATCTGAATATTCAACATAGGGCAAAAATATCAATCTTTACATCAATAATCTTTTGTCATATACAAGATTCAATAGGAACACATAAACAATAAGGAATAGTTACTACCTCCAATCTTGACAAAGTGGGGTTTAGCTCCTCATCATCATATTTGACAGCAAAATGAAATACAAAAATAAGCTCTGTTTTTCTTCTCCAACTTGTGAATGATAATCTTTCCTTTTCTCCCATTATGTGTTTAAAGAGTTCATCCTTTCCTTAAATGTCTCATTTTGGTCTAAAACTGAAAAGTACTCTAAAAATGATCTAAAACTATCACACTTAAGTTGGGTGTAAAGCATACAAAGTGGCCCAAACCAAATAACAAGCTTGCTATTTTCGCAAGGTTCGCGGCGCCAACCTTGGTCGCGGCGCCAACTGAAACAATTCCAGCTTCTTTGCCTTGCAAGCTTCCTTTAAATTATTTCTCCCAAGCTTTGTTCTTCAAATGCTTCCAAAATGCCATTCAAACTCCTTCCAAATTATGCTTATGAAATCCAATGCTCTCTTGTCCAAAAACTCTACAAAACTAACAACTAAGTGAAATATCTACTCAAAACATAATCAATTAAACTTAATTGCACATTTACTAAATTGTGAGGATAAAAGTGTGTAATTCAATAAGAAAATGGTAAAAGGGACCAATAAACATATATGAAAAGTAGTGATAATTGGTCCCTAACAACTCTCCCCAACTTATCATTTTGTTTGTCCCTAAACAAAAGTTTTCACAAAGACAACCAAAGTAATGAAACAATAGATTGAAACAAGTATTAACCAAAGACATGCAAATGGTTCAAAAGTGTACGACACTTTCTCAATCCACCTACCTCAATGCTAGACAAAACATGAATAAGAACAATGGTTGGGTGCAAATGACTGTCGCATCCGCGAAAAAACAACCGGCGGGCTGAAACAAAAAACCACAGAGCCGCCACTGCGCGTTATTTATCCCAAGATAGGGAAAGGAAACGCTCAGAGAAACCTGGAAAAAGCATGGTCTCGCGACCAAAGAGAAAGGGTAAGGGAGTCGGTTACGCAAGGGGAAGGTATTAGCACCCCTCACGTCCGTCGTACTCGACGGGATCCACGCTCTAAGAAAAGAAAAGGTTGTTAAAACACCACACACACACACGCACCGAAGACAACACATATGGGGTTAAGAGAAAGAGAGCTCGATAGGACATCGCATCCTATGCCTACGTATCTCGTCTGGAACGAGAATCAGAGCTGCCGTAGTTCGGCTCACGCACGCCAAACAAACAAACAAACACACCGGCAAACATGGAGCCTGAATGCCAATCACTGGACTTACATCAGCATCCGAACCAAAACGCACACCAGAAGGCAAACGTGGAGCCCGACCGCCAATCACTGGACTTACATCGGCATCCGAACCAAACACACACAAGAAGATAACAAGCAAACACACACAAAAAGAAAAAAAGTGCCCGGAGAGACCTCGCACGGTCTCCTGCCTACATACCTCGTCTGGAACGAGGATCAGGGCGATGTAGTTCCCCTGAAAGGGAAAGAAATTCTAGCCAGAAACCAAGGGAAGACACACTACCAGGGAGCTGTACTCGAGCCTAGTGTTATCATGCATCATTGCCCTATGTTGTGGTTTCTACCTACTTGCACAACAGCAAGCTAATCCTAACCAGGAAGAAAGCAAGCATGCAAGCATCAATCAAAATAAAACAAACATTTCATATAGCACACACTATATCCAGTCAAGTGAGGCTCAAACAAGGGTGGACTGCCGAGGCAAGTCATCTGTACAAGGTAGAGTTAGCTCTTAACCTTGCCATTGAGAGGCTAAGGTGAAGCTGATGAGAGGTGAGGGAAGATTAGACTTCACAGCTCTTATCCCTGATCAGGGAGAGCTTCAGACAAAGGAGTGTGGGTCCAGAATGGAGGGACCCTTCTACGCTTAAAGACTCTGACTCGATTGTGCAACAGCACAAGATCTTGGGTTTGTGTCCCAATGCATCAACACAGTGGTGTGAGCAGAGGGACGACTCAACAGAATAGCGGGGGATAGATTGCATATCCCTTGGGTTCCGCCAATTGCCTCATAGAGGTCTTCACCTGCTTGGCACAAAAGTAAACAATCACAATCATCGCCTCTTAAGGAGGACTTCAGACAGTTGCCTGGCTAAATAACAAGCCAGGTCTTCCAGACTACATGAAGTATAGAGATTCTACCTCAACTGGTTTAAAAACCAAGCAACAGCAAGCAAGTTCTTAAAGAACTGTAAGCGACTAAATGTACCTGAAATCAATCAAGTATCATCAGTACTCAGACAAACCAACAATAAACAGCAAAAGTCAATCTATGCAGACAACACAAGTTAACGCACATAAGTGCAAGCCATGAGCTCAAACTCAAGCTTCTAACCCTACAAAACAAAATCATGTTAGTTTACAACATCAAACAAAACTCAATTTACAACTTGAGTTTTTCTCCTTAAGCCTTTTGCATTTCAACCTGAAAATCCACACCAAATGTGAGAAACTAGACCACTAGGCCAAGCCTAGGGTCCAAAGGGGATAAAAAAATCAAAACAGCAAGTGAAAACCAACCAAAATCACATTCAAACAAATTAAAAGCAAATGCAATTGGTCCCATGCTCATATCAATCACCATTATCATTTCATGCACAATTTAACATCAATCATGCAATTTGCAACTTCAAAAGACCAAACAGAACTATCTCACTCAAAAGCATACCAAATCAATTCAATAAATTCCACAAAAATGCACACCTAAACAGGACACATTCAAGGTATAGCATGTCAATTTTCAGCTCAATTGGACAAAAGGAAGTAGGTCAATGAAAATCAAGAAGTCCAGACACATTTATACAAGCCAATTCAAGACATCCAAACAAGCATCCATTTCAATAAATCATAAAACAGTGACAACATATTAGAAATGAATGGGATCAAAACCATGATGTCCTATAATGTGTCTACAATGCTAACACCAAATTTCATCTTCATCCAATACAATATGAGAATTTCACAAACAAAATGCCAACATGTATCACACAAGGTTACCAAATGAGCACACAGAGAAGAAAATTATCAATCAATTAGAAAATGCAACCAACAAATCCAGAAAAATTCTCATGTAATCTTGACATATCAATGATCATCCACACAAAAAATTGGAACCATCAAACATTCCTAAGCCAGGCAAATAAAATCAGAAAGTTGACCTAGCTTGGTGTGACACAAATTGTCACACCTCTATTCAAAAACTCATATCTAATCAACCAGAGATCCAAAATTCACAAACTATACATGTAAATCACCATCAACATGTCCAGAACAAGCACAAAAATTTTCATCCATTTATTTGCAAGCATCACTATTTCATGAAGGTTTTGGTAAGGTGTGTACAAAATGAGCATATTGAAACAAACCCTAGGCCAATTAAATTTCCACACGTGCAAAAATTTCACAAAAATCATAATCAAATTCTACACATCATCATGAGAACAATGCAAAATGTCTCACTCAATTTGGATGAAATTTGAAGCCTCTATGAATTTTTGAAGTTCATATAACAAATGAAAATAAAAATGAAAAAAAGCAAATGCAATAATATATAATTAAATCCGGAAATGGCACAATTGTAATATTTAACACATTAGCCAAAACGACGACGTATCGAACAGATGCCATGGCACTTCCTTATTGGTTGAAAGGCGCGGTAAACAACATTTGAACAAGGCAAGGCGAATATTTGGAT
This sequence comes from Lathyrus oleraceus, assembly GCF_024323335.1. Lineage (NCBI taxonomy): Eukaryota > Viridiplantae > Streptophyta > Magnoliopsida > Fabales > Fabaceae > Lathyrus > Lathyrus oleraceus. Next base: position 3,712,514 of record NC_066579.1, on the reverse strand, counting down.
CAAACAGCCACTATTCATCGTTCTTGAGCAAAACATTTCCAGAAATCTCCAGAAAATCAAGAACATCAAATCGTCACCAAAATTAACAAACTCATAATCAATGGAACCGTCTTTCCACAAGGAACAAAGATATGTAACTCAAATTTCCTAATTCCTACTACAGCGAAGGGATCGATCATTTTAAGTTATGAACACAAACATTCAAATCAACATTTCTCATTCATCAATTCACCAATCAAAAAACTAATCATATCACGATGATCTACAATGAATGAACTTCAAAAAGCATATCTCAATTCAAAGAATAGTGAGATTCGAAAATTAACCTTAAGGTGATGGCAGCCATGGATCTTGAAGCTTTTGAACACAATTTTCCAAAACAGATGGAGCACGAGGTATAGGAAAGTGAATGCCACTCGTGCCTTAGCTCAAAGTTACTCCAATTGAAAGAAATCTCAAAATGCCATTGTTGAGCATATGATGAACAGTCGTGATTTTGATGTTGTTGGCAATGGATTCATCAAAACAGTTGGAGAAGAATGCTCAAGGAACACGAATCAACAAGAACTTTGCAATTTGGTTGAGATTTGATGGAGATTTGGTGAAAAAAGTTTGATGAAGATTGAAGAGTTTTTGTGAATTTGGAGGGAAAGTTAGTTACAAACCTTGTGAATTGTGATTTTCTTTTGCAATTCAGTTATGATTAGAACTTTATACCCCAGCTTAATCACTTTCTTAATCACCAATTAGCAATAAGAAATGAAATTAGCTTAATTGCACTTTTAATGAAAGTTCCAAAATGACCTTGCCAAATATCACCATATGACAGCTCATGACAGTTGGAACAAGCTTCAATTTGCATTTGGAATGTGTTGCAAAAACCCTCATGTCAAAATTCCAATTATTTTGCAAGTTGGACCATTTTGCCCTTGGATTTTAATTAGTGCACTTGAAAATTGACCTTTTGCATTGACCAATTTTGATGAATTTTGATTATGCACCATGAAAGTACATGTGAAATGGAGTTTGCTCATAAAAAGATCACTCATTTTGGACACTCCATGTGAAAGTTATGCCACTTTGATTATAGGTCTTTTTGGAAAATGAATGGACCATAACTTGCCAACCATACATGGGAATTTCAAGTTCTTGGACTTTTTGGAAAGGTGAGACTAAGACCTACAACTTTCATGTTGAACAAATTTTCATTTGAAGCTTTTTTGGACATGTAATTTTATGGTGAAAAACTTTCCATTTTTGGAAACTTCCATTACAAGTCACTTTCCATTTTTGGCAATTTTTGTCCTGACTTTATTTTCTTCATTCTTGAGCTTTGACATGTCAAATGAAACTTATTTCAACATGAATGAAGTGTATCCAACTCTCTCCCACCTCCAAATCCATAAAATCAAGCACAGTTGACCACAGTTGACTTTTTCAACTAATAGATGAATTTGGCAATGCACTGATCAATCTGAACCCCAATTCTCTGATGAAATGGCTCAATGGTGAAACCCTAGCCTCCATAAGCTCAATACAAACATGAAATGATCCCCATATCCATCACAGACCCCATCTCCTGCACAAACCCTGATTGGCCCAATGCAACTGATTAGGGTTGACCAGTGGTCAAAACCCTAATCTCAAGGTATATGATCAATCACTTGAACCTCCTGGATGATATCAAAACCCTGACAATAATGATGTATCACCTCAACCAAGATGTAGCTCAATCTCTTTGAGAAATCAAAACCCTAATTTGAACCACCATATCCTCAGATGATTAGTGATCCAATCCAATGAAACCCTAGCTTGCACATAACCTCTCCATCTTCTGATCATGACTTAGGAGGATGACTTGCACAATGTAACCACATGATATGCAATATGCAATGCCTAATGACCTAAAATATGATATGCAATATGCAATGCCTAATGACCTAAAATGATATGCAATATGTTAAACTAGTCCCAAGAGAGGAGGGCAAATTTTGAGGTGTTACAATGACATACCAAGAAATTCAAAGCAATACATGTCAAAATTGAATCAAACTTACACACACATCATAGTAATGATGAATAAACATGAGGGTTTTCTTTCACTCATCCAAACAATTAAATCAAAAACAACTCGAATCATGCGGTCATCAAAGCAAACACTAGATCATGTGAAAAATGAGAATCAAGAGGTCTTTGAAAGGTTGTAATGTGGCTTGGGTTACAAGAAAGGATATCATTAAGAGAATTCAAACAAAAATGCCTATCCCAAGGGAGCATTCCCATAAATTCAAACTCAACAACAAATTCCATTTTTGATCCAAAATTTTTCTCTCTTTATTTTTCAACATCCACACAACCATGAGCTCTCTTTTTGTTTTTTTTTTCTTTTCTTTTCTTTTTCTTTGCTCCATAATTTCAAAGGTGACTTATTTTTTCTTGTTTCTTTTCACACTTTCACCTTTTCTAAAATATCACTTTTCCAAGTTTCTAATCAACTCTTCTAATTTACTCTCCCCAACTTTAGATTTCAAGACCAAATTTATTCAATAATGCTCCCTACTTAGACATAGGCAAAAGATAAAATTTGCAAACAAACTCGGTTGAAGGTTCAATTGAAACGAAAGAAATTAGGATTCATTTATTTGCAAAATTTTCAATGGAATTTACACTTATCAAACAAATGAATCCTAAAACAAGCTCAAAGGGGTTAACTAAGGATCACTCCTCACAAGGTTAGTTGATTCAAAACTTTTTGGCCCAGTGATTTTTCTCAATAACAAACAATGCCTCTATCATTTTCACAATTTTCACAAAAATAGATTAATGCATGATTTAGCATGATAAGAATGAATTGAAATAATTTCCGATCTCCCGCATTTAGTGCACAATGGAAAGCTACCTCACAATTGGTTAAGTTCTACTTTGATTCAAAAATGACATGTATCTCAAGGAATTTATGATATGAAATTTGCAACACACCATCAAACCATTCATGTTAAGTCTAGAAAGCGATAAAGTGTACCTTGAAATGCCGACACCAATTCTTATCATCACCACTCGAAGTGTCCTACGCTTCCTTCCTTGCAAGCATTACTTGGTTCCTTCAAGCTTAACTTAAGAATAAGAAAAATTAAACAAACAAATGGGGCATACCAAAGTTCATTGCAACACACAATTAAATCTAACAAAAGATCCATGCAATTAACAAAACCAAAGTTTACGGTGAAACAAGAGTCACCAAAAGTACAATCATAATTAAAACATAAAACAATAATAATAAAAAGCTCAAAATAAAAATCTACTACTACTCAAAACAAAGTCTTCAATCCTCCTCATCATGTCCACCACCTACGAATCCAAGGACATCTTCCATGTCATCATCATGGGCCACACCACCACCTCCTGCACCCCCCGTAAATGTTGGTCTACCTTCAGGCCAATTAGAATAAGAAGCATACTCCGTCTGGGACGGAAAAGTGAGGGCTTCGGGCGCAAGAAAGGTATTCTGAAACTGCTGCTGCATAGCGTCAAAAATGAATGATTGAGACCTCCTAGAAGCCTCAAAACTCTCACAGCAGTAGGTGGCGAACGCCATCTGATCAAAAGTTGGTGTGTTGCGGGTGCGGGATCTAGAGGAAGAAGTGTCTGCTCCTTCAGCTCTATCCATTTGGCTATGGCAGAACCTGTTCAAATAAGCATCATTAATTACACTAGTGATGGACAGGTGTACCTCATCCAAAATGGGCACATTTTCCCTTCGGCAAAGTCCCATAATCAGCCCCGGATATGTTAGAACACCGACTTTCCCACCGAACTTGGTTCCACTAGTCGCAACTTTGCGCATCTCCCCCGTGATGATGGATGCCACATCCGCTGATTTACCAATCATGATGTAGTACAAGAGGCATCCGACGTCCAATGGAATGGTGGTGTTATGGCTCCGTGGCCGAATATTGTTCAATAAAAGCACCAAGTAAGCCCTTGCTTCCAAATTCAGATTCTCCTTCTTCCACGACTTTGGAAATCCTTGATCATTCAAATCAAATATCCTTCCCTCAAGGCACAAATGAGTACTCACGGTAGGAAGATCCCAATCATTGGCCATTTCTTTGGCACAGTATTCACACCGCCCGTTATCCGCCAAAGTGAGAGGATTACCCAAATAAATGTTGATCGCATCCCTACTGAAGGTGATGATATTTCCCCTCACCCTGGTTTGGTAATGATATGCTACTCCTTCCTCCAACTGTAGAGCATTGGCGTAAAATTCACGCACAATGTTGTAGTTAAGCTCCGATTCTGGCTCACAGAGTTTGCTCCACTTTCTACTTTCAAAGTTTGCCACCAGCTTCCTATAATTGCCACCCGGTGACAAACGAATGAATCTTTCTGGTTGAATGGTCCTCTTAATCAGTTTTTCAAATCTTTCCTCGTGCTCATCACTAGTGAATCTTCGCACGGATCTTGAAGGACCGGAGCTCGTTGTTTTGGTACGTTTTGACATCTGCAATAAAACCACAAACAACCACACAATATCCATGATTGAAGTCAGCATATAATCAACAAAAATGAAGCTGAGATTTTCCAGTTCGCGGCGCGATGGCCTGTTCGCGGCCCGATCCCTGTGAACCAGAAAAACTCAGCAGCCCCTAGGGTTCCTACTACTTAAATTTTTTTTAACAATGATACCACAAACCCTTAACCAATCCTAATTCGAATCATCTCTACACATGCAAGGTGAGTTTCCGAAATTAAATCATCTTCTAAAAAAAAACCTAGTTCACCTTAATGAGAAACAAAGAAGGAAAAGGAAGAAAGATTACACATACCTTTGTTAAGAGAAGGAGATTGAATTGATTCTTGCTAAAAAGTTTGGGATTATTGAAATGGAGAGGGTTAAGTTTGAATTTGGAAGTGAGATAGTGAAAGTGATGAAGAGAAGTGTGAAGTTACAAAATATGATAAGGAAATAGAAATAACACAAAACAGAACTTAAAAGGGTCTGCCACTCTCAGTTCGCGGCGCAAACTTAAGTTTTCCATTCAGTTCGCGGGGCGAACTGAAGGAATTTTCAAAAATTGTTTGGACATTGGACAAAACTCCATTTTCTCTAGAAAACCAAAATAGAATAAATTTCACAACTGAATTAACAAAAATTGAAATGCAAGCTTACGAAGTTGGGTTGCCTCCCAACAAGCACTTTGTTTAACGTCGTTTTGAGCTCGACGGTTCAATGATACTTCACGGTCCGGCGAGCAAAATGACACAGACGTCTTGATTCACTTCTCCACTATGGTAGACTTTTAGTCTTTACCCATTCACAGTCCAGCTTTCTTTTGACTTTGGGTCCTCAACCACAATGACTCCATAGTTTCGCACCTCTTTTACTACAAACGGTCCCGACCATTTGGACTTTAACTTACCCGGAAACAACTTCAATCTTGAATTGAAAAGCAACACCATTTGTCCAACTTTGAACTCTTTGTGACGTACCTTTCCATCATGGTACGCTTTCACTTTCTCCTTGTAAAGTTTGTTTGAATGGTAAGCATTGTTCCTTGATTCCTCCAATTCATGGAGTTGTCCTTTTCTTTTCTCTCCAGCTAGAGTGGAGTCAAAGTTCAAGAATTTAAGATCCCAGAGTGCTCTATGCTCCATCTCTACCGGGAGATGACAAGTCTTCCCATAAACCATCTGAAATGGGGTTAGTCCAATAGGAGCTTTATAGGCGGTACGATACGCCCACAAAGCTTCATCCAATTTTGATGACCAATCTTTTCTTGAACTCGAAACCATTTTTTCAAGTATCCTTTTCACTTCTCTGTTTGAAACTTCCGTTTGACCATTTGCTTGTGGATGGTAAGGAGTAGTCACCTTATGCTTTACACCATAATGTTCCAAAACTTTTTCCAAGGGTGTATTGCAAAAATGTGATCCCCCATCGCTTATCAACACCCTAGGCACACCAAAACGTGAAAATATGTTTTTCTTTAAAAATCTTATCACGGTTTTGGAGTCGGCCATAGGTGAAGCAATTGCTTCCACCCACTTTGACACATAGTCAACGGCTACAAGAATATACTAATTAGAGAAGGAAGAGGGGAATGGGCCAACAAAATCAATGTCCCAACAATCAAAAACTTCTACTTCCAACATGTTTGTTAGGGGAATTTCATCTCGTTTGCCTATCCCTCCGCTTCGTTGGCATGTGTCACAACTCTTTGCGTGTTCATGTGCGTCTTTAAACACGGACGACCAATAAAATCCCGCTTGGAGGACTTTAGTGGCTGTTCGCAAACCGCTATAATGACCTCGTACGGAGAGTTATGACAATGCCAAAGGATGTCTTTTGACTCTTCAAGTGTCACACACCTTCTTATAAAGATTTTCGTCCGAAAATTCTTCCCGTACTTCTTCTTCTTTATTTGTAATTTCCACATTAACCAAACGGGACAAATGATCCGCTACCAAGTTTTCGGAACCTTTTTTTATCCCGGATTTCCAAATCAAATTCTTGTAATAACAAAATCCAACGAATTAATCTTTGTTTGGAATCCGACTTGGTTAGCAAATACTTGATTGCCGAATGGTCGGTGTAAACTACAACTTTGGACCCGATCAAATAAGCTATAAACTTTTCCAATGCATACATTATAGCTAGTAACTCCTTTTCGGTTGTCGCATAATTGACTTGCGCCTCATTTAAAACTTTACTAGCATAGTGGATGGCATGAAATTTTTTAGCTCTTCTTTGACCCAAAACCGCACCAACCGCATAATCGCTTGCATCACACATAAGTTCAAAATCAAGTGTCCAATTTGGTGCAACGATTATGGGTGCGGTGACTAACTTTTCTTTCAACTCAAGGAATGCTTTTAGACACGACTCGTCGAAAAGAAATTGCGTACCTTTGTTGAGCAAATTACTCAAGGGCTTTGCTATCTTTGAGAAGTCCTTGATGAATCTTCGATAAAATCCGGCATGTCCAAGAAAGCTTCTTATTCCTTTGAAGTTTGTTGGAGGTGGTAACTTTTCAATGACTTCCACCTTTGCTCTATCAACTTCTAGCCCTTCGGAAGAGATTTTGTGACCAAGAACAACACCTTCGGTGACCATAAAATTGCATTTCTCCCAATTGAGCACTAAGTTTGTTTCCACACATCTTTCCAAGACCACATCAAGATTTTTCAAGCACAAGTCAAAGGACGACCCATAGACGGGAAAGTCATCCATAAACACCTCAATGCATTCTTCGATCAAATCCGAGAATATTGCTTGCATACACCGTTGAAATGTTGTCGGTGCATTACACAATCCAAAAGGCATTCTTCGGTAAGCAAAAATGCCGAAAGGACATGTAAAATCCGTTTTCTCATTATCCGCCGGATTGACCGAAATTTGGTTGTAACCCGAATAACCATCCAAGAAATAATAGAAATTCTTGCCGGCCAACCTTTCCAACATTTGGTCCATGAAAGATAGCGAGAAGTGATATTTCCTTGTAGCTTGATTTAGCCTCCTATAGTCAATGCACATCCTCCATCCGGTTACCGTTCTAGTTGGGATCAACTCATTTTTATCATTTTTGACAACCGTCATACCACCCTTCTTTGGAACTACTTGCACCGGACTCTCCCATTCACTATTGGAGATAGGATAAATCATTCCGGCCTCCAAGAGTTTGACAACTTCTTTTCTCACCACTTCTTTCATCGATGGATTTAAGCGCCTTTGAGGTTGTGCAACGGGTTTGAAATTTTCTTCCATCGTGATCTTATGCATACAATAGGCCGGACTAATACCCTTTAAATCGGATAATACCCGCCCTATTGCACCTTCATTCTTTTTCAGCACTTGTATCAATTTATGCTCCTCTTTTGTGGACAAGGCATTGCTAATGATCACCGGTTTAGTACAATCATCACCAAGGAACACATATTTCAAGTGTGTAGGTAGCATTTTCAACTCTAGCTTTGGCTCTTCCACTTTATTTTTCACATCCAAGTCCTCATTTTTCTCCTCATGAGAAGCAATCTCTCCACAAGATTCCAATTCATACAAAATTGTTTCAATTTCTTTTTCTTCATTTTCGGTTAAAACATTGTAAGCTCCGATAAGAGATCTCTCTAACGGATTAGAAAAATGAACTTGGTTTACAACCTCCACGATTTCCTCCTCGGTGGCATCGATTCGGAAAGAATCAAGCTTGTCATTAGGATGCTTCATGGCTTCAAAAAGATTGAAAGTTACCTCTTCATCTTGCACTCTTACTTTCATGAGTCCATCATCAATGTCAATCATCATTCGGGCTGTTTTCACGAATGGTCTTCCAAGAATTAGAGGAACATCACGATCCTCATCCATGTCCACTATCACAAAATCTACCGGAAACAAGAATTTTTCCACCTTCACTAGCATATCTTGAGCAACTCCATATGGTGAAGTGGTAGACTTATCGGCTGGTTGTAAAGTCATCCTTGTAGATTTAATCTCAACATTCCCCAATCTTTTAACAATGGATAAGGGAATTAAATTGATGCTAGATCCCAAGTCGATTAAACCATTGCCAATGTAAGTGCCTCCAATAGTTACCGGTAAAACAACTCGGCCCGGATCGGATTCCTTCCTTGGGAGAGTTTTTTGGATTATGGCGCTACAACGTGCATCAAGCAAGATTGTCTCGTCTTCCACATATCTCCTCTTCGTTGTGAGAATATCCTTCATGAACTTTTCGTACCTTGGCATTTGCTCCAATGCGTCGGAAAATGGAATATTTATTTGAAGTTGCTTAAATATATCCATAAACCGTGCATAGTGTCTAGCATTATCCTTCTTTGATGGTGCGTGTGGGTAAGGTAGATGTTGAGCTGGAATGGCACTCACTCCTTTGTCTAATTTCTTCTTTTTTTCTCGGCTCTGCTTCTTTCTTCTCACCCACTTCAACCTGCTGTTCTGCTGAGCTATTCTGTTCCTGCTCTTTTTGCGGCGCCAAAGGAGATCACGGCGCGAACTGAACAGTTTCTGCCTCTTTTTTCTTTTCACACTCCACGTCCTCATTTTCAGGTACAACATTCATATCATTCTCTACTGTAATCTCCTCACTTCTTCAACTTGTCAACTCTTTACCTCTTCTAGTAACAATTGCTTTACAATGCTCCTTTGGATTGGTTTGAGTGTTGGCGGAGAACGAAGAACCCGCGTGTTGTTCAGACAATTGCTTCGCAAGTTGGCCTACTTGATTCTCCAAATTTTTGATAGCTGCCTCATTGCTCTTTTGATTTGCCATGGAGGCTTGCATGAGTTGTGTGAGAGTATCTTCTAGCTTTGAACTTCGGCCTTGCGATTGTTGTCCTTGAGAATTTGGATTTTGATATGGACTTTGTTGCTGAAAATTTTGGTTGTTGAATCTTGATGGTTGGTAGCCTTGGTTGTTCCTTTGATATGAGTTGTTGTGGGGTGGAGGTTGCCTTTGATAACCTTGATTTTGGTTGTTCACATAATTCACTTCTTCCAATGGAGGACAATAACCGGTTGGATGATCTCCTTGACATAGTTCACAACATGCTACTTGATGTCTAGCTTGAGATCCTTGAATTTCCTTCATTTGTTGTGGAAGTTCGGACATTTGTTGAGTGAGCAACTCCACTTGTTGAGAAAGTAGCTTGTTTTGGGCAAGAATAACATCATTGGTATTTAATTCAAGAACTCCCGACTTCCTTTGTGAAGGACTACGATCATGTTGACTTTGACGATCATTGAGTGTCATCCGGTCAATAATGACTTTCGCCTCTTCCGCATTCTTTGACATAAGAGAGCCACCCGCGGTAGCATCCAAAAGTCTTTTGTGAGTCGATTGGAGCCCATTTAGAAAAATGTGGATTTGAGTGAGTTCATCAAAACCATGGCCTTTGCATTTTCTCAACATTGACTTGAATCTTTCCCAAGCCTCGTTTAGAGACTCATTGCTCCCTTGAGTGAATACCGCAATAGCCGTTTTGGCTTCCATGAATCGGGATTGAGGAAAATATCTTTCTAGAAACTTTTCTTCTAATAAATTCCAATCCGTCATGACTCTTGGTGCTTGATCAAGATACCACTCTTTTGCCTTTCCCACTAAGGAATATGAGAACATTCTCTTGAATAATGCTTCTTCATCCGCTTCCTTTATTCTCGTAGAACCTGCAATCTCATAGAATTTGATGAGATGGGGATACGGATCTTCATGATCCATTCCGGTGAATGGATTTGCATAAAGGAGTTGGAGGATTCCGGTTTTCATCTCCGTATTCCTTCCACCACGAGCCAATTGGGCATTCCGCCTTGGACTATTAGCGGACATTTCGGTAGGAGTTTCATCCGCCATGTTTCCTTCACAAGTTTCTACACCCACTTCTTTGATTTGAACAAGTGAAGAAGTAGATACTTCTTCTCTCCGGTTCCTCTCTTCGGCTAGTTTCCTTCTTCTTCGTGTTTTGCTATTGAGCTTTCAAAGTGTTCTTTCAATTTCGGGGTCGAATTGAAATTGCTCCTCGGTAGCCTTTCCTCGCATGCACTAGAATCTACAAAACTAACAAACCAAGTGAAACACAAGAGTGATAGTAAAAAAAATAAAAAAACTTAGAATAATGAATTATTGCAATGCTTGTAATATCGAACACCAATCCCCGACAACGGCGTCAATTTGTTGAAAAGTATATTTCCGACAAATATTTTTATATCGTATCCACAAAGATTGGTTGTTATTACCGCCGTTCTATAATTCCAATTGTTATAAGTTTAAAATGTAACCAAGTTGTTTTGATTGAATAATTATCTTTTGAGTAAAATGACACTAAGGCAATGAAAATAGTTTTACAAATATAAAAGGCTTGGCAAGATTGGAGTTCACTACCCAAATTTCTTATGTTTCCTTAATGACAACTATATGGACTTAAAATTATTGATGATATTCAAGTATCCTCTCAATAACATTTATTTCTAAATGAGATTGTGATAATCACTATATTAATCGTTAAACGATTTCTCTACCTAACTATTAATATAGCAATCTTTAATGTTTGATACAAAAGAAGAGTAGTGTATAAATTTATCTCTAGAACTTATTCACTACTTGAAAGCATATTTTAAGTCAAGACTTGAATAATCTTTCTCAACAATAACTCAAATCTGAATATTCAACACAGGGCAAAAATATCAATCTTAACATCAATAATCTTTTGTCATATACAAGAGTCAATAGGAACACATAAACAATAAGGAATAACTACTACCTCCAAACTTGACAAAGTGGGGTTTAGCTCCTCATCATCATATTTGACAGCAAAATGAAATACAAAAATAAGCTCTATTTTTCTTCTCCAACTTGTGAATGATAATCTTTCCTTTTCTCCCATTGTGTGTTTAAAGAGTTCATCCTTTCCTTAAATGTCTCATTTTGGTCTAAAACTGAAAAGTACTCTAAAAATAATCTAAAACTATCACACTTAAGTTGGGTGCAAAGCATACAAAGTGGCCCACACCAAATAACAAGCTTGCTGTTTTCGCAAGGTTCGCAGCGCCAACCTTGGTCGCGGCGCGAACTGAAGTAATTCCAGCTTCTTTGCCTTGCAAGCTTCCTTTAAACTATTTCTCCCAAGATTTGTTCTTCAAATGCTTCCAAAATGCCATTCAAACTCCTTCCAAATTATGCTTATGCAATCCAATGCTCTCTGGTCCAAAAACTCTACAAAACTAACAACTAAGAGAAATATCTACTCAAAATATAATCAATTAAACTTAATTGCATATTTACTAAATTGTGAGGATAAAAGTGTGTAATTCAATAAGAAAATGGTAAAAGGGACCAATAAAAATATATGAAAAGTAGTGATAATTGGTCCCTAACAGGGTGCTTTATCAACTGGCTTACAGTTGTGTAAGCATCTAATAAGCTGGATAAAAACCCAGAGTTTACCTCCGTCCTCCATCTTCCTCGTCTCTGATTCTAATTGTTTCTCAATTTTGGGTTTTTCAGCAAACCATACCTTAGGTGTCTCTTCAATTTCGTCTCCACCCTTCTCTACTTCCGACTCTACTCCTTCCCTCGATCCTCCCACTTCCGTCATAACCTTGGATCCTCCGCTTCCATGGCCATACTCCGATGACTGAGTTGCCCTCTTTCTCGACCGTCCCCGTCCCTTTGACATCCTTTCTGTCGTCCACAATCTAAGTCTTCATACATCTTGGACCTTCTAAAATCACTTCGATTCATTCTTCCACTACTGAAAACGTCGCTAGCAAGGTTTTTTCGATCGCCGAAAATCGCCAGAGAAAATTGCTAATCGCTCAAAAAAATTATATTTGTTCTATGTTTTATTTAAATTTATTTATATATCTTTTATGTTAAATTTTTTTAAAATATATTAAATATAAATTTATTTTATCTCATTTTTTTAAATTTTAATTTGATCTCTTTTTATGCATTTATATTTTTTTATCTTATAATATAATATATTTTAACTCTTTTTTTTAATTTTTAAATTTTTAAATTTATTTAATTTTTTGTTTTAAAATTAAATGTTAAATAAAATAAAGTGTTTAAATATTAGTATTTTTATTGTAAAATATATGATAAAGAAGTACTATGTCATTTATTTATTTTTTAAATTGAAAGATTCTAAAAGAGACACTAAGTAAAAAAATAAAAAATAATTTTGTTTCATTTTTATAATAAATAAGTTATTGTAAGACAAATATGAATAGTATTATATAAGCTTTATGAAAATAATATATATGAGAAAATTTGTTGTATATTGAAAAATTATTCGTTCAGATTTAACAAAAATCTAATTATATTTGTCTTATAAAGTATTTTATTAAAAATAATAATAAATTTATTATGAGTAAATTAATATAATATTTTTTGAAATAAACAAATTTAATAATCAAATATCAGATTATTATATTTTTGCATTTATCAGGATTCAAACCCAAAACGTTTATAGAGAGAAATATTATGTTTTGACTTTTTAAAAATTGAAGATGGATTTTGACTTTTGAAAGATGTCACAGAGTAAAATAAATGATGTGGCGCAAAAGAAGTTGAAATGTTGTAAGATAGTTTGATGCATTGGATTTAATAGATAAAAATTGATTCTATAAACTTTTTGAAAATAATATATATGAGAAAATTAATTGTATATTGAAAGACTACTAGTTGAGATTTAATAAAAACTTAATTATAAAAACTTAATTATATTTGTCTTATAATCTATTTTATTAAAAATAATAATAAATTTATTGTGAATAAGTCAATATGATATTTTTTTAAATAAAAAAAATTAATAATCAAATATCAAATTATTATATTTTTGCATTTGTCAGGATTCGAACCGAAACATTGGCGCCTATGTGTGTTTCTTTTGAAAATAAAATTCAATTTTGCAACCAACAACAATCGAACACACAATCTTTGGATCAATAGTAAAACACATTATCATTGCACCACAGACCCTTCATCTTAATTTGTTTCATCATATATTTAATGAGCCATTGTTCTTAGATCATAAGAGAAAGACACTAAATTTTTATTTTAAATTTTAATATCTTAAATATATGAATTATATTCTTCAATATTTATATAATTTATTTATAATCAATATAAAACTATCCAACACCTTTCGATCGAGTATGTATAGCTGATAAAACGAGTTATTCGATATTAAATACACCAAAAATGGATTATTCGATATTAAATACATCAAAAATAAATTATTCGATATTAAATACACCAATTCAAACTATCTTGGATTTTATAGGGTTGTTTACATTGTATTATGCGTTTAAAAATTATTACCCCTCTTTAAATTTTTTGAATTATTCAACCTTAAACATATTATTTTTTATATTAATTTTTACACAAAAATTCAAATAAAACTTCATAATATTTATTATAAATACAATTGAAAAATTATATTATTTTAAATATAATATATTTTTAAATATTATATTACTTTTTATAAATAATATAATATATTAATACATGTCTAAGTTATATAAAATAATACTTAAATATTTAAAATATAAAATATAAATACATTATAAAATAAAACACAAAATAATTGAATATTAATTTGAATATATTAATATATAATATTTTTAAAAATTAAAGACTAGAGATAAAATTAATAAAATGAAAAAAGAACAATATATTTTTAAAAATAAAACATATAATAAATCAGATTTATTTTAATAATAAAATAAATACTATCAATTATTTTTTAAAAATCGTGCATAACTTAAATGAGATACTTTCTTCGTCATAAATAATAATTTCTTTATGATATTTCACACAAATTTAGATTATAATTAATTTTATAAATAAATAAATTATATATCATTTATTACTGATATGAAAAGATGATGAAATAAAAGAATAATATAAATAGTAGATAGTATGATAAGAAAAACTTATTAATATTTAATTTATATTGCAAAACAACTTAAAATATAAAACAAAATATTTTACAAAATAGGAGTAACATATAATTTAAAATGGAAATAGCAATTTATATTGATTATAAATAAATTATATAAATATTGAAGAATATAATTCATATATTTAAGATATTAAAATTTAAAATAAAAAGTTAGTGTCTTTCTCTTATGATCTAAGAACAATGGCTCATTAAATATTGGCGCCTTCTCTATGAGGGCCATGCAGGCGCCACAAGCATTGACGCCTCTTCATGAGGCCCAATGCATGTGCGCCAATGCATCTGGCGCCTCCTCTTATTTTTTTGGGTGCGCCAACTCCTCCGGTGCATCCTCCTCCAAACATGGTTATTTTGGATTTTTTTTGAAAAGTTAGTTATTTTCGTATTTTTTTTTGAAAAATATGGTTATTTTAAAAAAAATCATAGTTTGATGCATTGAATTTAATAGATATAAAGAGATTTTATCTCTTTTTTATGCACTTATCTTTTTTATTTATCTTATAATATAATATATTTTATTTCTTTGTTTTTTGTTAATTTAATTTTTTGTTTTAAAGTTAAATATTAAACAAAATAAAGTATTTAAATATTAGTATTTTTTATTGTAAAATATAGGATGCAGAAGTACTATTTTGTTTTTTTTTAAATTTAAATATTTTAAAATTATTTAAGAGACACTAAATAATAAAATCAAAATATATTTTTTAATTTTTATAATAATGAAATTATTGTAAGATAAATATGAACAGTATTCTATAAACTTTATGAAAATAATATATATGAGAAAATTAGTTGTATATTGAAAAACTAGGTTGAAATTTAAGAAAAAATTGATTATATTTGTCTTATAATGTATTAAATTATTATATTTTTGTATTTGTCAGGATTCAAACCCAAGATTTTTATATAGAGTAGCAATATGTTTTGACCTCTTGAGAATTGAAGATGGATTTTGAGAGATGCCACCTGAGAAAATAAATGACATGGCAAAAAAAGTTAAAATGTTGCATGAGAGTTTAATTAAATTTATATTTTCTAAATTTCATATAATATAATTAAATTTATTTATATATCTTTTATGTTAAGTATATAAATTTTAAAGTATATTAAATATAATTGAGTTTTATATATTTTTTAATTCATTTTAATTTTATCTCTTTTTTATGTATTTATCTTTTTTCATATTATAATATAATATATTTGATCTCTGTTTTTATGAATTTTTAATTAATTTAACTTTTAGTTTTTAAATTAAATGTTACTATTTTCTAGTGTAAAATATGATGAAGAAGTACTATGTCATTTTTTTTAACTGAAAGATTCTAAATGAGACACTAAGTAAAATAAAATAAAATTTTTATTTTTAATTTTATAATAAAGAAATCTTTTTAAGACAAATATGAATACTATTCTATAAACTTTATAAAAATAATATTTATTTGAGAAAATTATTTGTATATTGAAAAACTAATCGTTATGATTTAAGAAAAATTTAATTATATTTGAATTATAATATATTTTATTAAAAATAATAAAATTACTTTTTTGTGAGTAAATCAATATGATATTTATTTGAAATAAACAAATTTAGTAATAAAATATCAGACAATTATATTTTTGCATAGGTCAGGATTCAAATCCAAGACCATTATAAAGAGTAACGATATGTTTTGATCTTTTTGAAAATTGACGTTGAATATTGAGAGATAGCACATGGTAATATAAATTATGTGAGACAAAAAAAAATTGAAATATTGCAAGATAGTTTGATGTAATTGATTTAATAGATATAAATAGATATATTCTATAAACTTTATGAAAATAATATATATGAGAAAATTTGTTGTATATTGAAAAACTATTCGTTGAGATTTAATAAAAATTTAATTATATTTGTTTTATAATTTATTTTGTTAAAAATAATAATAATAAATTTATTGCGAGTAAATCATTGAAATAAACAAATTTAATAATCAAATATCAAATTATTATATTTTTGTTTTTGGCAGGATTCGAATCCAATACCTTTATACAAAGTAACAATATATTTTAACCTTTTGAAAATTGAAGATGAATTTTAAATGATACCACATGGGAAAATAAATGATAGGGCACAAAAGAAGTTGAAATGTTACAAGATAGTTTGATGCATTCAATTTAATAGATATAAATAGATTTTACCTCTTTGTTATGCACTTATCTATTTTTATCTTATAATATTATAGATTTTAACTTTTTTATTATGTTAATTGAATTTTTTGTTTTTAAAATATATATTAAATTAAATAAAATATTTAAAAATTAGTATTTTTTTATTGTAAAATATATGATGAAGAAGTAGTATGTCAATATATATATATTATATATATATATATATATATATATATATATA
The DNA here is from genome assembly GCF_024323335.1 of Lathyrus oleraceus. Taxonomy (NCBI): domain Eukaryota; kingdom Viridiplantae; phylum Streptophyta; class Magnoliopsida; order Fabales; family Fabaceae; genus Lathyrus; species Lathyrus oleraceus. The sequence continues at coordinate 3,695,647 of NC_066579.1, read as the reverse complement.
TATATATATATATTAAATTAAAAGATTCTAAAAATATTTTAGGGACACTAAATAAAAAAATTAAATTGTTTTTTTTCATTTTTATAATAAAGAAATTATTGTAAGACAAATATGAATAATATTCTATAAAATTTATGAAAAATAATATATATAAGCAAATTAGTTATATATTAAAAAATATTCGTCAAGATTTAATAAAATTTAATTGTATTTGTCTTATAATGTATTTTTAAAATAATAATAATAATAAATTTATTATGAGTTAATCAGTATAATATTTTTTGAAATAAACAAATTTAATAATCAAATATCAGATTATTATATTATTATATTTATCAATATTCGAACCCAAGACCTTTTATAGGGAGTGACAATATATTTTGACATTTTGATAATTGAAGATGAATTTTGAGTGATGTTACGTGAGAAACTAAATGATGTGATATAAAAGAAGTTGAAATGTTGCAAGATAGTTTATTTTAAATTTATATATTTTTAATTTAATATAATATAATTTAAATTTATTTATATATCTTTTATGTTAAATATATAATTTCTAAAATATAGTAAATATAATATAATTTTATCTTTTTTTTAATAATTTTAATTTTATCTCTTTTTTATGCCTTTATCTTTTTTTATCTTATCTTATAATATATTTTATGCCTTATTTTATTTTATTTTTTGTTTTAAATATTAGTATTTTTTAGTGTAAAAAATATGATGTAGAAGTACTATGTCATTTTTTTTAAATGGAAGGTTCTAAAAGAGACACTAAGAAAATAAATTAATATTTTTATTTTTTATTTTTATAATAAATAAATTATTGTAAGACAGATATGAATATTATTCTATAAACTTTAATGAAAATAAAATACATGAGAAAATGAGTTGTATATTGAAAAACTATTCATTGAGATTTAATAAAAAATTAATTATATTTGTCTTATAATTTATTTTATTAAAAATAATAATAATATATTTATTATGAGTAAATCAATATGATATTTTTTTTAAATAAACAAATTTAATAATTAAATATTAGATTATAAATTTTTGCATTTATCAGGATTCAAACCGAAGACCATTATAGAGGGTAACGATATATTTTGACCTTTTGAAAATTGAAGATGAATTTTGAGAGATACCACATGATAAAATAAATAATGTGGCAAAAAAAAAGTTGAAATGTTGCAAGATAGTTTGATGCAATGAATTTAATAGATATAAATAGATAGATTCTATAAACTTTGTGAAAATAAATATATTATAATATATAATATTATATATATATATAATATATATATATATAATATATATATATATATATATATATATATATATATATATATATATATATATATATATATATATATATATATATATATATATATATATATATATATGAGAAAATTAGTTATATATTGAAAAGTTATTCATTTACATTTAGTAAAAATTTAATTATATTTGTCTTATAATTTCTTTTATTAAAAAAATAAAAATAAATTTATTGTGAGTAAATCAATAAGATATTTTTTTAAATAAACAAATTTACTAATCAAATATCAGGTTATTTTAATTTTGTATTTGTCAGGATTCAAACTCAACCTTTATTCAGAGTAACTCTATGTTTTGATCTTTTGAAAATTGAAGATGGATTTTGAGAGATGATATGTGGGAGAATAATTGATCTCACACAAAAGAAGTTGAAATGTTACGAGATGGTTTGATGCATTGGATTTAATGTATATAAATTATATTTATCTCTTTTTTATGCACTTATATTATTTTATCTTATAGTATAATATATTGTATATATTTTTTTATATTATTATTTAGCTAATTAATTTTTTTGTTTTTAAATTAAATGTTAAATAAAATAAAGTACTTAAATATTAATATTTTTTCTTGTAAAATATAAAAAGAAGTACTATGTCATTTATTTATTTTAAATTGAAAGATTCTAAAATTATTTTAGGGACATTAAATAAAAAAACTTAAAGTATTTTTTTCATTTTTATAATAAATAAATTATTGTAAGACAAATATGAATAGTATTCTATAAACTTTATGAAAGTAATATATATGAGCAAATTAGTTGTATATTAAAAACAATTCTTTGAGATTTAATAAAAATTTAATTATACTTGTCTTATAATGTATTTTATAAAATATAATAATAGTAAATTTATTGTGGGTAAATCAGTGTAATATTTTTGAAGTAAACAAATTTAATAATCAAATATCAGATTATTATATATTTACATTTTCGAATCCAAGACCTTTTATAGTGAGTAACAATATATTTTGACCTTTTGAAAATTGAAGATGGATTTTGAAAGATGTCACGTGGGAAATTAAATGATGTGGCACAAAAGAAGTATAAATGTTGCAAGATAGTTTAATTAAATTTATACTTTCTAAATTTCATAAAATTTTATTTAAATTTATTTATATATCTTTTATGTTAAATATATAATTTTTAAAATAACTAAATTTAATTTAGTTTTATCTCTTTTTTTTATTAATTTTAATTTTATCTCTTTTCTATGAATTTATCTCTTTTTTTTTATCTTATAACATAATATATTTTATCTATTTTTTATAAATTTAATATTTATATTTAAAATTAAATATTAAATAAAATAAACTGTTTAAATTTAGTATTTTTTTATTATAAAATATATGATGAAGAAGTACTATGTCATTTATTTCTTTTTTTGAAAGATTCTAAAAGAGACACTAAGTAAACTTTTTTTTTCATTTTTATAATAAATAAATTATTGTAAGACAAATATAGATAGTATTCTATAAACTTTAGGAAAATAATATATATATATATATATATATATATATATATATATATATATATATATATATATATATTATATATATATATATATATATATATATATATATATATATATATATATATATATGAAAATTAGTTGTATATTGAAAATTATTCATTGTGATTTAATATAAATTTAGTTATATTTATTTTATAATGTATTTTATTAAAAATAATAATAATAATAAATTTATTGTGAGTAAACCAATATGATATTTTTTGAAATAAACACATTTTATAATCCAATATCAGGATTCGAACCCAAGACCTTTATAAAGAGTAACAGTATGTTTTGAATTTTTGAAAATTGAAAATGAATTTTGAGAAATGACACGTGATAAAATAATTAATGTTTCACAAAAAAGTTGAAATGTTGCAAGGTAGTTTGATGCAATGAATTTAAAGATGAATTTTGAGAGATGTCACATGAAATTATAAATGATGTGACACAAAAAGAAGGTGAAATATTGCAAGATAGTTTGATGTCCTGGATTTAATAGATATAAATAGATATAAATCTTACTTTTAAGTACTACTTAGGTGTGGGTGGGGTTTGGATGGATTCTAATAATACTATTTTAAAATAAGTCAAGTTAACAATTATAACATAGATTATATTTTATTTTTAAAATTAAATCATTGAGTAAATACTCAAGGTGATAAAAAATAACAAAACACAAAGAGATACCAAATACACAACCCATATATATATATATATATATATATATATATATATATATATATATATATATATATATATATTATATATATATATATATATATATATATATATATATATTATATATATATATATATATATATATATATATATTATATATATATATATATATATATATATATATATATATATTATATATATATATATATATATAATTCTTTGTTTTCTTAGTTTCATTTTCTAGTTAATTTAAGAATAACTCCAAAAATAAATCTTTAATGGATTCAAAAACTCAATTCGTTGACTTAAGAGATAAAATTCTCATAATTATAATTTTATAATAAATATATGACTTAAATAGTCTATTAGTCCCTGTAAGTTGGTGTGTTTTTGAATCTGGTCCTTGTATCTTTTTTTTTGTCTAAGTCCATATATCTCATTTTTGTGTTGACTTTAGTCCCTGGAGTTAGACATCCATTAAAAAAATGCGACTTGGCAAATGGCGCACACATGGAATTGTTTTATAAATTTCTGGGGATAATATGTGGAAAATCTAGTGGAGGGGAATTGAAAAGGAAGACTAAATCCTAAAAAAGACACCATTTTGCATCTCTTCTTCTTCTCTTCAAATCTTTGTTGCTTCTTCTTCTTATGTTCAAAACTTCAAATCTAGTGCAGATTCAACCATGGCAACATCATCTATAGGTAATTTCTCTGAGTCTGAAATCCTAGTTTGTGGTTGTAATAAAGCAATGGTGATGTTCATCTTAAATTCAAATAAAAACTCTAAAAGAAGATTCTGGAAGTGTTCTAATTCTAGATTATGTTGCTCCTTTTTCATAAGGGATGATGAAGTTGAACACAACACATCAACTGAACACAAAAACGCAATCGGACGCAGTTGCTCAGAGGTAGTTCAGGAGTTAGGCTGCATCATTAAAGATCTTGAAGTGAGGAAAAAGAAGAAGATGAAATTGAAGTTGGAAAACGAAAGGAAGAAGACCAAAATATTCAAGTTTTTGTTGACTATTTCATGGTATTTGTTTTTTGCTTACCATAAATGGTAGTGATTTTCATTTTCATGGTGTTTGTAATTTGTTTTTTATTTTAGTCCCTGGAAGAAGGGTAGTTGTTGAATTTTGTCCCTGTAAGGATTAATTATTGAATGAATCAGAACGTTTTAATTTTTTAATTTATGTCCCTATATGTTTGTATCTTTTTGTATTACATCCCTATTTTTTAATGTTATGTTTCTATGTCATCCTTGTATTTCATGCGTTTACTTAATATTGTAGAACATAAAGTCATATAAAGTTATCTCAAAATAAAACAATGACACACCATACATAAACCATAAAGATGTCTCAGAATTACATAAAGCCAAAAGGCAAATAATTTTATATTAAAGTACATCAAAGACACACCATAAATAAACCATAATGATGTTATATGTCTCAGAATTACATAAAGTCAAAGGGCATAGACTTTAGTCTCAAAATACAATAAAGGTGCAAGACACCAATAAGATGCTTATGGAGTCTTGTCCATATCCATAGGTTGTGATTGATTACTTCCTTCTCCTTTTAGGTGTTTTCATCTTAGAACCCCTGTCCTCTCACTTCTCCTTAACTCTAATTTTCTTGCAACTATTGGTTTGTATGTCTTCTTTTTCTATAAAATATAGAATATTAGAGGTGCAAGACATTAAGATAATAATTCCAAATCATTATGAAGTGGTATATTAAATTCAACTGGTTTAAGAACTCTAGGGGTGGTAGAAACATGTGCAGCAGGTACATCATCAGTTATTGGAACATGTGCACTCAAAATATAGTCAGGTGCATCATCAGTTTGTGAAGATGTAGTAGGTTCACCACGAGTTGATGTAACTGGTGCACTATGATTTGGTTGACTTGGTGCAAATTCAATTGGTCCATTGACAACAATATTTGGTTGAGTTTGAGTTGCCTCAAATGTTGCTGTGAGATTTGCAGCAAGCATGACAAACTCAGGGTCAACATCAATTTGAGTTTTATTAGGTTATGGTTGTTCCTGTGTTACAGTTTGAGCTTCAGTAGATTGAGTTTGTTCTTGTGTTGCAGTTTGAGCTTCAGTAGGATGAGTTTGTTCTTGTGTTGCAAACTCAAAAACCTTAAGAAATAAAAAAATATAAATTTATTAAAATTAGTTTTTGATGACACTCTGTCATTGCATGTTTTCGGTCGAAGAAATGGATCAAAATAAGTAAAAGAAGAACAAAAATAAAGATTAAAGACCAAAGAAAGATATAAATCTGACCAAGCATGAAGAAATAAGGACTTAGTGAAAATCTGATGGAAAAAGGAGCAAAAAATGTGCAGCTACTGGAATAATCACGCACAACATCGTGTGCGTGATATGTTTGTTTTGTCAGTATCGCGCACATGATGAAAAGGATCATGTGCATGATATGTCCTTTTCTAGGCCTATTCTAACGCATCCTGGACTGATTTGACAACTATAAAAGGGAGTTTTTGGCATCTTTTCAAAGGTTCTGCAAATTTTAACTGAAAGTGACGGTAAAGAGCATCAAAGAGGGCGATTTTGAGAGCATTGAAAGCCATTGGAGGCCAATTCTTCAAGGATTTTCATATGCAATTTTCATCTTATGGTTTGGTATTTAATTGTGTCGTTATGAGTAGATAAACATCTTTAAGTTATGTTTTGTTTGATGAACTTATTTTGAACATGTTGAGACATATGTTTAATTTGTCATTGCATGAATAATCGAAGTTATATTTCTACTTAATTGCTTCTTATGCGTAATTCTTTTTATGTGAGATACTCTTTTAGTCTAATTTCGGCGCATAAGGAATACTGACCATTAGCCTATGTGTTGGAACTATGGAAATTATTGTGTTTATGCTGGTTGAATAGGGATAGGAGACCTCAAGTAATGGCTTTTGAGTTAACGCACTGTTGCATTGCCTAATTTCACTTATGCTGGTTGAATAAGGATAAGAGACCCCGAGTAGGAATTAGTGAGCTATACACCAAAGGATTGGGTATAGTGGTTTTGTTAACTCATTATGGATATATAATGATGTTATCATTCTTGTAATGCATTAAACATCAACATGGGATAAATGAAGGATTCTATATAAAACCTGACTACTTTCACATTATCTCATAACAACTTTTATCTTTCGCATTCAAACTCGAAACCCTATTCCCCCAATTGTTACTTTCTACTACTTGCACACCTATTGTTTTGTTAAATAGAAGTCCCCATGGATTCAATGTCTTATTATTACTACGAAAATATCGATACACTTTCCAAAATGTTATAAAGTTTTTCGTGATGTTATCGGAGACTGTTTATAATTTCAACATGGAAACACTTGTGCAATGCTTTAATTCCTTTTGTTATAATTTTATAGCATTTATATTATTATTTTTGCATACTATTGTCAAGCAACACTAATGTGGGTGTTTGTTTTCTATTGGTGCACATTTCAGGTTTAAGGCATAGATAAATCCACCATGGTAGAACCGACAACACAAATTATGGGGGACTACTGCAGGCCTACTAATGCAACACAAGTTTCTTTGGGTTTCGTCCCAGTATCTCTAGTAAATTACAAAATCAAATACATTGTTCTTTCATATCTTAGAGATGAGAAATTTGACAAGAATGCAACAAGTAACCCATGTTAACATCTAGTGTTGTTCTACGAGATAACATTGATGTGTTAACCATAAGATATTATAGAGGATCAGGTTAAACTGAAACTATTCAGCTTCTCCTTGGTGGGAAGAGCGAAGGATTGGTTATTGTGCCTTCCAAATGGAGTAATCAAAACATAGAGATAATTGGAAGATAATTTTTTGGAAAGATTCTTCACTACAACACAATTCATAGAGATGAAGGCTGAAATTACACACTTTGAGTAACAATAAATGGAATCTCTCTATGATTCTTGGGAGAGGTTTAAACTATTAATACACAAATGTCCTAATCACAATATGAGCATTATGGAATAAATGCATAGTTTTGTAAAGGGTTTACAAACGCAAGCACAAATGGTTTTAGATGCATTCGCCGGGGGTACAATCAAAACATTGACCGAACCTCAGGTAAAAGAGCTGATAGACAAAATGATCTTAGATGAATACAACTTTTCAAATACAATAGGCCTTAAATATGTGGAAACAAAAAGCATATCACATATTGAGTTAGCTTTAGGAGGTTACGAAGAGCTTTAAAAAAAGTTAGAATTGTTGAATCAAAAGTTGATTGTAACAAGTACAACTCATGAGTATTCAAATGAGGTAGTATTCTTATTGTGTGCTAATTTTGGGGAAGGAAAACTTATAGGAGAAGTATAAGCTATAACCATAAATTCCCGTCATGGATCACGACAAACGGACGTGGAAGTCATGATCTCATTGTTGGAAGAAACACTGACTCAATTTATTGGTAGTACAAAATGGATTTTTGAAGGTTAATCGATTACAAAACTTGTTGAACGAAAAGCACGAGGAGTCAATGAAAAGACTTGAAAGGCATATGTCAAATCTATCGCAACAAATCACATCACTAGCAAAGGAAGAGGAAATTGTGACGTGATACAATTGAGAAATCACATAGTTCCCTCAGTTCCTAGTGTGAAAAAGCAGAAGAGAATCATGGAACAAAGTAGTGAGAAAGATGAGGAAATAAAAACCAAACCTACAAAGGATGAAGCTTCGAGCGAAACTATTGTGAGGGGAGAGACACTTGACAAATTCATTGATAAAGACTCGCCTTTTAGGATAACTAAAAAATAAATCAACAATGAACCAACCTCTGACTTACCCGATTACATTAAACCACCTTACCCTTTCATTAAGAAGAAACTGAAGAGAGAGATAGAAGTGGGTCAGTTTAAAAAGTTAATGGAGATGCTCACATCATTACAAGTAAATATTCCATTTTGTGATGCTATGGAGCAAATGCCCATCTATGCCAAATTCATGAAAGAGCTTCTAAATGGTAAACACAAATTTAAGGATGATTAAAATGTTGCTCTAGCTGAAGAATATAGTCCAATCATTCAATGTAAATTTCCACCCATACTAACAGATGCATGTAAATTTACTATCCCTTGTGAAGCTAGCGAAAATATACCCGAACGCATCGCACGCTTGAACATACAACAGAGTCGCCATCGAACTTTATTTATCCCCAAAGGGAAGGGAAAATGTCGATAAAACCCGGGGGAAAGAGATATAATGGATAAGGAAGTCGTTTATGCAAGGGGAAGGTATTAGCACCCCAAACACCCATGGTACTCCATGAGAACCGTTTTGATTGTTCTCGCTCGAATAGGTGTGATCTAAGGATACTCGCAAAAGAATGAAGGGAAAGGAAGGGAAATAGATAAAGTGCTCAGTGAGGATTGGGGCCCTCATGCCTACGTATCCTCATAGTGCAATGAGGAATTCAGAGCTCCGTAGTTCAAGGAACTAGAGGCAAGAGGTGGAAAGGAGAGTGATAGAAGTATGACTTGAGCCAAAGAATAATGTTGTTTGAACTCCAACAAGGGGTGAAAATGTGAACCCAAGAGTGAAACTGGTGTGAACCAACAAGTGAGGACGTATAACACTTGTATCATTGTATTGGAATAACCGAAAAGAAAAGGGTTGCCTAAGTACGGCTGCAAAGTAAGTAAGGAGATGTTCGTCTAAGCTACAGGGTCTGACAAGACGAACAAATCGGCTCTTGGTTCACAAAAAGGGGTACAAGATGGAGCACAAAGGTATAGTGTATTTGGCTCAAAGAATAGGTATATCACATGGAGTGAATGAAGGTAGAGTATGAAGGTATCATGGGATGAACGGAATGAAGTGACCGAAGTCACATAATAGAAGAACTTGGTAACCAGTGACTGGATAAGTATTGTTTGAAATCAAAAGGTGAAAGTGTATTGGAATCCATAAGAGAAGTGGGATTAGAGGGAAACATCGTTAACGGATACGTGGACTAGCAGGCCACCACTGTAGGGTTTTGGCTAAAAAGGAAGGAATTAAGTGATAGGGGTTGTTTGCCCAAACAACTCTAGGTAAAAAGGTAGACTACATCAGGTGTCCTAAAAGGGTGTATATGGAATTCCAAAGAAAGTATATTTCGATGTCAAAGAGACAGTATGTCACTGGATGAACGATTTATGATCGAAGGTTGATAATGGATTATGAAAGATATGGATGATGCCCTAAGGCGGAGGAGGAATAATTAAAAGTATGCTCGCCAAGGATTCGCATCCTCGTGCCTACGTATTCTCATTGTGCAATGAGAAAGTCAGAGCAATCGTAGTTCGAAACTACGAGAATAGAAAGAGAGAGATGTTTGTCTAAGCAACAGGGTCTCACAAGACGACACCAAGTCAAGGAACGATTGTGGTACTGGAGTGCAAGGAGTTATGTGTCACTTGCTGGGGAATCGACAATTCGAGATCAAGTCAGGATAATATCTTAGATCCAAGAGAAGGATAGACTCTTAATCAAAGAGTAAGGTATGCATTCACCAATACATGGACTAGCAGGCCGCCACTATAAGGTAAAGCCAAAAAGAAAAACTGAATTAAGTGTTTGGGGTTGTTTGCCCAAACAACTCTTGATTGAAGAGCTGGACTGTCATCAGGACGTCCTAAAAGGATGGATAAGGAGTCCAAGAAGAAGTATGATTGATCTCAAAAGACGGTATAGATTGCATGAATGGAGTAGCAATAGATTAGGTAGATTGATAAATAAGATAGCTCGCGAAGAAACTGGGTTCTCCTGCCTACGTACCCTTATAGTACAATAAGGAAATCAGAGCTTTCGTAGTTCAGCCCACTAGGGCTGAAAAGAAATTGATTAGAGGCAAGAAGAAATGGATGATTGAGATTGGAATGACTGAGTGGATAGACTTGATAGTTACTGGATGCTGAAAATCACACTAACTTTCAAGTGGAGGGAGAAGAGTCTTTATAGTTGTTTCTTGCATGGAAGAAGACCTTATCAATCGTTAGATTCAAATCGTACTAAAGTCTATGAATAGAGGTGAATACGATGAGCGTTGGGTCATACATCCCATACCTAAAGATACTCAGAATGGGGGTAGGAATACTCCAGTCCCACTTCTTCTCCATTACTTAAGGCTCGTATCGTACAACTTGATTCATGATTGATAAGTTGTTGATTATTGTCCTTGCTTTTTATTGTTTTTTGCTTTGTGAAGATAGACTTGTTAATCGTATGATTAGAATTGTGCTAAAGTCTATGAATATAGGTGAATATGATGAGTGCTGGGTCATACGTCCCATACCCAAAGATACTCAGAATGGGGGTAGGAATACTCCAGTCCCATTCCTTCTCCATTACTTAAGGCTCGTGTCACACTCTTCTAACTTTGATTTAACAAGTGTTGAAGACGCCACCTTTGATGTGCTTGAAAGTTGAAGACGCCACCTTTGATTTGCTTGAATAATCCGCTGCTTGATATGATTGAGGATGCCTTAATTGAAGATCTTGTCTTGAGGCCTTGAGCTCCACAGCTTGAAAGAAAAAGTCCTATTAAGTGACCAAGGGTCTTTCGGTCCCTCAATTTAGACTGGGGGATTATACAAGTTCAAAGGATTTAATTAATCAAAATTGTTTTTGATCAATTTAATCAAGGGTTTGGTTTTAGTTTTGAAGGGAACTAATTCTGGATCTAATTGAAGTTAGTACTTGTTAGAAACTATCCTAAGGGATCATGCATTAGGAGTTGATTGAATATTCTAAATTAGAAGTTAGAAATCCTAAGGGAGCATGTCAAAATATTGATCAAAATCATGATTAAAATTCTATGTTAAGTCCTACAATTATTAGGAAATAATTGAATTCTAATCCTAAGGGGAACATGCAATTTTAACACAAAATTACCAAAATAAGCCCATAAGGGGCAAAATGGTCAATTATGAAAATATGTCTAATTTTAATCATGGCCCTAAAGTTGAGAAATTAACCTAATGTTGAGAAAATGAGGTAATTCTAAATTTGAACAAACCTAAACGTCTCTAATTAAAAGTCCTAATTAAAATTCTAATGAAAAGTCCTAATTAAATCCTAATTGAATTCTAAAATGTGAATTAATCCTAATTATATTCTAAAATGTGAATTAATCCTAATTATATTCTAAAATATGAATTAATCCTAATTATATTCTAAAATGTGAATTAATCCTAATTATATTCTAATATGTGAATTAATCCTAATTATATTCTAATATGTGAATTAATCCTAATTATATTCTAATTATATTACAAGAAAAAAACAAATAAGAGAACAAATTAAAAGGAGGTGTGGATTGACAATGGGAGTGCAAAAACAGAATTGGGTTGATGGGCTTCAGAATGAGCCCAATACAGTTTTTGTTCCACTAGCGAAAATAAAAAAAACTGGGGGGTGCGAACAGTAGAAGCGTGACTGGGCCTCTGGAGCCCAAACACTCCCAACACTCCAAATAGGGGGTGCACTAGCGGAACCACACGTATAAGGAGTAACTCAGTGGGCCTACAATGTTAAGCCCAGACTCACTTTCCTTGTAAACACTGGGGGGTGTATTAGGAATGGCAGGGTATGAAAGGAAATTCAATGGGCTAGAAGTATTAAGCCCAACTATCCACCCTGTTGACTCATTCAAGTCAACAGATTCAACCTTGTCTCACTGTTCTTCCACCATGGACCACCACGTCGGCGGCCATCGCCGCCGATGGTGGCATCCAAAACCTAAATTCCCATTGCCAAATTATGCGCAAAGACGCGCTGGTGACAAGAATGGGGTCCATTTGGGGGAAAGATTCATGGATCAACCGAATCAAGAGGATCTTGGGAAGAACCCTAGAATTCTAAGTGAGAATTAAATGGCATTGGTGATCAATTAGACTCCTACACTATAGGGCTTCTGTTTCTCATACCAAAATCTCCTAACAGGTGAGCTCAGCGCAAGTAAATACAAGTGAAGCAAAACTACATACCGGAGAAGACGATCAGAACGGTTCGCCGGTGAGTTCTTGACTTTGCCTTGCACGCTTTCATTCTTCCTCTTTCTCCTTCTTATTCCTTTGAACTTGAGAATCGTGAGTACAGAAATGGAATGGCAGTGGTTAAGCTCAAGCAATATTGAAGCTTCAATGCGAAGCTTCAATGGCTTTTCTGTGAGAGAGTGAGAGAGCTTTGGTGAGAGTGAGGGAAAAAGTTACAGAGAGAGTGTGCACAAATTCACAGGGTTCCAAGGGTTCTGAAAATGAGTGAGGTGCATTGTTTAAATAGGTTTTAGGTTTGGGAATTGTCTTGGAGTCTGTTAGGTGAGGTTTGGAGTTGGTTAGAATGAACTCACTGAGTTAACTCCAAACTCAGTTAGTTAGGGAGTTAGTTAATGAATCCAAATTAGTTGGTTAGCTCATCGAGTGTTAAGTCCAATTATGCTTTTGACTGGCTATTGCAGGTTACATTAGGATTGGGGTTGGCCTTGCAACTTGGTTAGTGACTTGTAGAACAGGTTCCCACTTGGTTAGTGAATTGGATTAGGCAAGTGTTATGTTATTAGTTTGGCTGGTATACATTGCAAGCCCATACAGGTTTAGGTCTCTACTATTTTTCATATGCTTGCTTTTGTTTCCTTTGAAATGCATTGGATTGTTGTGACTTGTTTAGACATTGTGTTATGGGTTTTATGGTGCAGGACTTGTATTCAGTTTGGTGTAATGTCATGACCAATGTACATTGTTGCAACACAAGCAAATTCATTGCAAGTCCACTGTGTTGGTTTGTGAAATTGTTGCTAGCATTGCTTGATGATAGGTTTTGGTAGCTTGATGCAAGCTTCACATTGTTGCAGGAGGTCGTTGTTTGGAACTGATACATGTATGAACCAATGATCTTTTGGCAGGATTTGTGATGAACTGCTGTATACATGTTGTGGTCTGCAGGTCCATTGTCATACTGCAGTAGTTGGCTCCTCATGGCTGCATATTTCTGTACTGGCTTTGTAGAAAGACAACACATAGTGTGGCATGATTGGCATGGTATTGCAGACTTTGGAACAATGTTATTGGCTTATGATGCCTTACAAATTTTGAGGCCCTATTGGCATGTATCTCATGGTGTGTGACCTGATGCAGGAAATTTTGAACAACTTTGTTTGTTACAGGATTTGGGCTTGTGTACTGGTGTTGTTTGCCATGAGCTGCCAGACTGGGATTGAATGGGATTGTGGTTGCAAGCTCATGGTGGTTCTACTGTAGGATGATGTTCTGCTCTACTACTGCAGGTGGTGTACTTAAAACTGATCCAAGAAGGGCATTGCAAAATCTGGTACCCATGCTGCATAACAAATGATGGATCCTAGCAAATTGGTGTGGTGTTTCCTGGTCTTGCTGCATGCCTTTATTGCAAGGTATTCTTGGACTTGTATTGGTTAAGAAGTGTGGATTGATTGGTCTTTTTGCAGGTAAATTGTTGGTTGTTGATCCGTACAGTGGTCCTGGTTTGCATCATGTTGCAGGACCACCTTGTTTGGCTCGAATTTGAAATAGGTTTGTGGTATGCTGGCATGATGCAGTCCAGTTGTGGATTTTGCATTGTAGGATGTTCATGGAACAAATCTGCAAGGTAAGCTTACCATATCATGGTATTGAGGTACCTACTAGGTCCAAGGTGCATTTCTTGGTAGATTGATGTGTGTTACACTTAATCTACTCTTGTCTAAGTTGATGCAGGTGCGAGCATGTTATGATGTCAGTCCCAATGGTTTGGACATGGTTCTGCAACATGTTCCAATTGGTATTACCTGGCAGGTAAAGTAATGCTGTCAATTTATTTGTGTGTAGTTACTTGATGTCAGATTTGCCTTGAACTTGGACAGTGGTTAAGTGAGGGTTCCTGGACTTTTAATGGTCATGTCATGAAGCCATGTTTGGATGAGTGGGCTCTATGGCTTACTTCTGTTTTAGAATCAAAAGCAATGTGCTAATTTGTTTTTGTTTGAAGTTCATGACAACCTGTTAGTTTGTATGGTAATGATATTGATTGACTTTGTAGGCATGGCATGGACATGAACATGGTTGGTCAAAGATAAACTAGCAAATGAAGAAATCATGATGGAATCAAGCAAGCATGAACAATGAATGATGGATTATAGTTTAAGATGGTAATTTAGGTTTTTGGGGACTTTGGTTGACTTTGGTCAAAGTTGACCAAAAAGTCAATTGTTGACCAAAGTCAACATTTGGTCAAACTTTCCTAATTTTGTAATTTTTCATATTTTGGATATTTTATGACCATGTAATGAATGAGCTTGGTATGTTTTGAATGGATTGGATTGAAAATGGGTTGAAAGTGTTTTTCAAATTGTTTTTTATTTGTATGTGTATGGTTGAATTTGGAATGAGATAGTCATGACTTGGCTTATAAATGGTATGAACCTGTTAACATGGTTTTTGAATAAAGCTATGACTTGATGTAGTAAGGTTAAGGCTTGAGTGACACCCCATCCATGAATTAATAGACATAACCTCCAATTGGATTGTGATATAATAGGTTTTAGTTGTTTGGACAGACAAAACCATGAATGCACCAACAATCCATGTATAAAATAACAAGGCATTGAGACTAAGATGAATCGGATTCAAGATCAATGAACAAGTGAAACCAAACCAACATGGACCAAGTGCTTGAAGTGATCAAGTGAAATGACAAGGGTGGAGCCAAGCATGGAAGCTATGGGACCATAGGCTTGAGCCAAGAAAAAAGGACAAGGATCAAGATAATACCAATCAATCAATGGGTGAAAAGTGGGTGAAATTAGGGTTTTGGATGTCACAAAATGAAAAGTCAAGCCACCAAGTCCATCAGATTCATCACCTCCTTGATTAGGGTTTTGGAGACCAAGATAAGGCCTGGGGGAAGCTCCATGAAGTCATGCCTTGAGGAATTAGGGCTTTGAAGGCCCTAGAGTGACTGGCTACACCTTTTTTGAAATCACCTTCACCACCATCATTAGGGTTTCACATCCCCTATGCTGATGATGTGATCAAACCATGCCTTTGGACTTTGATATCTGTGTAAACCCTAGCTTTATGAGCCCAAGTTTCTTCTGAATCCATGATGGATGATGCATGTGGATGAATTATGAATGTATGCAAGTCATCTCCTGATCCAGTGATTGGATGCATAGGTGAGAAAGGGGAGGGAAAATTTAGGGGTACAACACCTTGTTCTATAGGTTCATTAAAAATTGGCCAAGAACTATGTGACTTAGGGGCGAGCATCAACTTGATGCCACTGTCCATGATGAAGAAATTAAATTTTGGAGAGCCAAAACCTACAAAAATGACTTTGACTCTGGTCGGTAGATCAATCACATATCTCTATGGATTACTAGAGGACATGTTGGTAAGGGTTGATGATTTACTTTTTCTCGCTGATGTTGTCATCTTGGATATGCCTGAAGATGCCGAAACACCATTATTATTAGGGAGACCCTTCCTCACTACGAGAAGAGCGTTGATTGATGTAGAAATAGGAGAATCAATTCTCAGGTTTAATAAGAGCAGTCATTATTTCATATGTTTGAAGCCATGAAACACACTCATGAAGATTTGCAATGTTACCAAATTGATTTAATTGATAAATTGATAGACAATGTCTCGGGAGAGGGTCTGTCCTCTCTAATTGAGAAATTATTAGTGCAGTCTATTGAAAAACAGGTGAAGGCTAAGATACTGTCGAGGTAAATGAGTTGGTGCTACAATTGCAAGCTGCACAACTTGAGCGTGCTCATAATTTTTTTGAAGAATTATGAGGCAGTAGTGAGGAGAAACCAATGGATCCTAAACTAAAAGAGCTTCCATGACATTTAAAATATGTTTTTTAAGTCAAGGAAACAGGCACCCAGTAATAATCAGTAACACATTATCAAATATCGAAGAAGAAAAGTTGTTACGAGGGCTAAGAGAAAATAAAGAAGCACTGGGATGGAAAATATCAGGCCTGAAAGGGATTAGTCCAATATATTGCATGCATAAAATCAAGCTCGAGGAAGAATTCAAGTCGATTGTACAACCTCAACGATGATTAAATCAAAAAATGAAAGAAGTGGCAAGAAAAAAGTCCTTAAATTGTTTGAAGCAAGTATGATTTATCCTATTTCTGATAGTTCTTAGGTGAGCCTAGTCCATGTGGTTTAAAAAAAGGAGGTGCTACTGTTACACATAATGAAAATTTATACTAATCCTAATTTGTATTGTTACAGGATGAAGAATGTGTATTGATTATCGCAGATTAAACCTCGCTACACGTAAGGATCTTTTTCCCTTGCCATTCATGGATCAAATACTTGAAAGACTAGTAGGGCAAACCTATTACAGTTTTCTGGATTGATACCCAAGGTACAACCAAATTGCCATAGATCCAGCTGATCAGGAGAAAACAACATTCACATGTCCATTTGGAGTCTTTGTGTATCGAAGGATTCCTTTCGGATTATGTAATGCTCTGAAAACGTTCCAAAGATACATGTTTTCTATTTTTCTCCAACATGATTGAAAACCCAATTCAGTACTTCGTTTGACTGCTGTCTTGATCGCTTGAATAATGTCATAAAGAGATGTACCGAGACAAACCTAGTTTTGAATTGGGAAAAATGTCATTTTATGGTGACTGAAGGCATTGTTCTCGGGCACAAAATCTATGCTAAAGGAATAGAAGTCGAACAAGCCAAAATTGAAGTGATAGAAGAACTTCCCCCACCCGTAAGTGTTAAAGGAGTCAGGATTTTTCTAGATCATGCAGGTTTTTACAAGAGATTCATTAAATATTTTTCAAAAATTGCAAAACCTCTATGTAACCTGTTGATCATAGAAAATGAATTTAAATTCGATAGAGATTGTCTGCACTCTTTTTCTGTCATAAAAATCAAATTGATAACTGCCTCAGTCATTGTGTCACCCAATGGGGAACTACCTTTTGAAATTACGTGTGATGCAAGCTATTATGTTATTGGCGCAATGTTTTCCCTACGACACGCAAGATATTTCCATGCAATTTACTATGCAAGAAAAGTTTTAAATGAAAATCAGGTTAACTACACTACTACTGCAAAAGAATTGCTAGCAATAGTATTTGCTTTTGAAAAATTCTGCTTATATTTAATAGGTTCAAAGGTTATTATTTATACAGATCATGCAACTTTGAAGTGTCTATTCAATAAAAGTGACTCAAAACCAAGATATCTTCGATGGGTGTTGTTGCTGCAAGAATTTGATTTGGAAATTAAAGATAAGAAATATGTAGAAAATTTTGTTGCAGATCGCCTCTCCATGTTAAAGAATGTTGAAGTAATAAGAAATAAGCAAATAATCATAGAGACATTCCCTGACGAGCATCTAATGGAAATCAGTGAAAGACCTTGGTTTGCGAACATGGAAAATTATAAGGCGACAAATGCGGTACCCTAAGAATACACTTGGTAGCAATGGAAACGCTTATATAAAGAAGAATTTTTTTATTTGTGGGATGATCCATACTTGTTTAAAATAAGTCCCGATGGTTTACTTCGCAGGTGTGTTGCAGGTAAAGAAGTAGACAACATTATTTGGCATTTCCATAGCTCGACATACGAAGGACATCATAATGGTGAGAGAATTGCAGCCAAAATACTGCATAGTGGGTTATGGTGGCCGACTCGATTTAACGATTGTAAGTTATATGTGTCTACATGCCCTGAGTGCAACAAAACAGGTAACATCTCAAAACGAGACGAGATGCCTTTGAATATTATGCTTGAGGTTGAACCGTTTGACTGTTGGGGAATCAATTTCATGGATCCATTTCCCAATCAAATATGTATCTTTATATTATCATATATGTTGATTATGTTACCAAATGGGTTGATAATTGCTTGCAGTACTAATAACGCTGGCACTACTAATAACTTTAAAAAAAAATATTTTTGTCAGCTAGTTCGGTGTAACCAAGGTATTGATCAGTGATGGAGAGACACATTTTTGCAACAGATATTTGGAAAGATTGCTAGAAAAATATAATGTTAAACATAAAGTGTCAACTCCGTATCACCCTCAGACCTGTGGCCAAGTCGAAGTGTCGAACAGAAAAATGAAACAAATTCTGGAGAAAACAATTGTAGCATCACAAAAAGATTGGTCAAAAAAATTGGATAACTCTCTTTGGACGTATAGAACAACCTTCAAGACACGTTTAAGATTCTCTTTGTATCAACTTGTCTATGGTACATCATGCAACCTCCCTGTAGAACTGGAGCATAAAGCTTATTGGGTGGTTAAATTCTTGAACTTTGACGAAAAGCTGGCTGGATTTTGAAATTAGATGAATTGGAGGAGATATGATTATCTGCTTATGATAAATACGTTAATTTACAAGGAAAGGACGAAAAGATATCATGATAAAAAGTTAGTAAGACGATATTTTAAAGTAGGGCAATAAGTCTTACTATTTAATTCAAGATTGCGACTGTTTCTAGGAAAAATGAAATCCAAGTGGTCGAGACCGTTTGTTGTAATAGAAGTGTGTCAAATCAGTGACATTGAAATTCAAGATCCAAATGATATGAGGAGATTTTAAGTAAATGGATACAGTTTAAAGCATTATTATGGAGGGTAAATTCCAAATGAAGAAGTTTCCTTGATACTTTTGGAACCTTGAATCCAGCAGTCAAGTTAATGCCACAAAAAGAGTGCTTAATGGGAGGCAACCCATCTTTACTAACCAATTTTTGTGTGTGTGTGTAGAATTTACTTTATGTTGGTAGTTAGATTCAATAAGAGGAATTAGCCGCTCGCACACGTTTCTCTAACACTACCTCTATTTGTCTTTAATTAATGAATTTGTTACTGCTTGTTTCTTTAAAATTTACAAAAATTGCAACTTTAGCATTGAACAAACAAACCAAAAGCACCATTCGAGGAAAATTGATCATCAGGAAAGTGACTTATAAATTAAAAGTGTAGGATGAAAAAGGAATCAAGAGACTTATACTCAACATTCATGTACCCCAACTTGTAAAGTTTGAGCCAAATAAAGTCCATTATTTACTATTCCTTTCATTGAGTGTATCCATGTATTATTGCCTTATCAGCTTTGAACTATTTCTAGTTCAATTTGTCTGGTTTGATTTACACACACTGAGGCAGTTGTTTGCTTTGAACTCTGAGCCTTTGTAACCACTCCGTAGTAATATGTTACATTTGTTGTAACCACTTTGAGCTTATCCCTTCTTTCAGTGACTTAGCCTTATTTATTAGCCATATGACTTAAAATATTTCATCTTTTCACCCTCTCTTTGGAGTTAGGTATAAATATTTAGTTCTAAAGTTGTATGAAAAAGAATAAGTTGGGGTTGCTCTTGGAAGTGAGCAATGTTTAAGTTTGGGGTTGGGGTACTAGAGAAAAAATGGGTAAAAAATCAAAATATTGAGAAAATAAGGAATTAAAAATAACTTATTAAAAAATAGATAAAAAGAATGTAAAATGAATATTGAAGACCATAATAGAAATATCTCTAGTACTGTAGTGGTAAATTCGTGACCATTAAGCTATGGATAAACTTAATGTCAATAAAGCTAGAGTCGCCACCGCGTTTTTATTGTTTCCAAAGGGAAAGGGAAAAGTACGAACAAAACCCAAAGATAAGATGTTTTCAAATCAAGACTAATAAAATGCCAGAGATTACAGGTAAGGGGATTGGTTACACAGAGGGAAGGTGTTAGCACCCAAAGTGTCCTAGGTACTCCTATGGAGCCCTTTTTTTATGTGTGTATGTGTTTTGGTATAAAAGATGTTTGCAATAAATAAAGTGTAGGGATGAGAAAAGAATTCATTAATTATATTTTTGTGTTTGACAAGACCTTCGGACTTGTGCCTACGTGACAACATAAGAATGAGGGATCAAAACCTCGTAGTTCGTGGTATCAATTTCAAAATGAGTGAATTGCTTTTAACAAAAATTTGAGTTTAAAAGAGGCACAAAAGGCCTAAAAGAGTTTGAATGAGTGTTAGTTCTTTTTTTCTTTTGAAATTTTAAGTCTAATATGGTTAGGTTCATTTACAAATTTGATTAAGAAAAAGAGAGTTTGAAAAATGCAATGGCATAAGGCCAAAGTTTCTAATTTTCAATAAAGTATAGGTTTAGAAATCACAAGCAAAGAAGGTTTTAAAAAGGGGGGAGAGATTTGAAATTTAAGAAGTCGGAGGAGATGAAGAGACTAATACTAAGCAAAAATTAAAAGTTAAGAGTTGAAAAGATCTGACCAATGGGATGCAATCCAATAGACAAGAATGTCATATAGAAACCCACTTTTGGACTTTAAATAAAGAAATATCAATAACCAATTAGCACAATGAAGATCAAGGCATCAAATAAAGATAGTCACATCCAATCTAACAACTTCATAGTCTTCTTCATAATCTTCCTCTTGTAACAGATGACATACTCCTTGAATGGCTCAGAATAAGGCATTAGATCCAGGTTCAAAATAACATTTGCATCATGACCATGTAGCAGGTGAACTCAAATGGATATCAATACTTGCATCAGATGAGCATTCAAATCACAAGAACTTGGTTACAAAAATGTTGGCATTGGCCAAGTCCTTTTGCATAGGGAATCTTACCTAATTCTAAGTCCAAAGCTCAGATCAAATCCAACAGTCCACACAAACATTTTTTAGAGGTTTTTGTTGTTTATTAAGTATTTTAAGGTCCTAAGACCACAAGCACAAACAAAATATACAAACAAATATATACAATCACAATATATGGTACAAGTGATCAAAAGGGAAAATGGCACTAAAACAAACAAGTTAAATGATATGTATAATGGCAAATGATAAATGGCTTGAATTTAAAGTGCATAAAGTAAATGACTTGAAATTAAAAGTTAGTTGATTAGATGTTAGTGGAGTTTTGCTTTTCAATTGTTTAAGTCATTCTTTGGAGAACACTCAACCCTCTATTCACAAGCATGGATCCTTGAACCAAGACATCTTCCAAAGGAAGGAAAAAAGACCAAGTTTCCATATAATACCATGAAAGGGGGGAGACTTACAATCTCACTTACTAGAATTCTATGCCTTTGGGTCAAAATTTAGCGTTATGTTAAGCAATCGTAATAGGACTTATGTAAAAGTCACAATATCTGAGGTCGGGCAAAAGAAATTTTGGTGTTAATGCATGTTAGAGATATGGTATAATGAACCATACTCCTAAAACATACCACACACAAAAAGAAAATGATCAAAGGATGGACCTAATCTCATCCATACTTGTATTGATTCATCTAACACAAAGTTATTGATGAACCAATTAGCCTTAGGATATTGATATGTCATTGGTCAATGAGAGGGATGGGATAAAAAGGGATTGAAGATGAAGAGGGAGGGGAAATGAGACAAACACAAATTGATCATGGGAGCAATTTTATCAAATTAAAATCATTCATTCATTTTGGGAGATAAAATGTACATTTCATCAATCCCCTAAATCCAATGATTTTAATCCAACAAAAGTCAAATCAACCTTGACTAAGACCCAAACACATAGTCAAACTTCACAAGTCAATAAAACTGGCTCAACATAATTTCTACACAATTAAACAATTAAAAATCAAATTAAAATGCATTAAATTAAATTATGTTTGATCAAAAACCTAAAACCTCTTCAAAACACCAAATAAATGGCTAAGAGATTTATCATAGGTCAAACAAGGTCAAAGGACCTTGGAGAAAAAATTTCATCATTTTTGAAAAGTCAGAAGTATTTTTAAACAATTAAAAATATGCACAAAAACAATTAAATCATGAAAAATATCAATATTGATCCTAAAAATAATTTTAATTCAGAAAGTGAAAGAGAAAAATATTTGATTATTTTTTGGTGAAAGTCCCATATTTTTTGGATCAATAATGAAATTAATATGAATTAATGAAAATAAAGTAATTAAAAGAAATTTCAAAAAAATCAAAACAACGTGGACCATCTGATCTCCCTTATTAATTGAGGTGGCAAATCATATGGATCAGAGCGTGCGTTCCATATATGCCTAAGTTAAATGAGATGCACGCCTGGTAATCAGAAGCAACGCCCAAGATTAAAACATTTTAAAAGGATTCTATGGTTGACATGCTTCCAACACATCGCCGGAGCCAGAGCTCCGGTGGTCCTCACCGGACTCGTCCACCTTCAACCATCACCAAAATGAAAAATCAAGACATGGATTCAAATAAAATATGCTTAGGAGCTCGAATCTGACCTCAATTTTATCTAATTCCAAGTATATGAAAAGATACAGGGAATTGAATTTTGAGGATCATGATCTGAGTTGCTTCGATTTGACCTCAAAGCAACTCAATCTTGTTGCCTACATTGGTAGGACTTCAGCAAACCAAAAATCAACAAGAATAGTGGAGAATTAAGAGAGAATCGAAGAGAAGAAGTTTTTGAAAAATCACCTTCGAGTTGATCTAATTCCACTTGATCTTGATCTGGATTTGATTGCTTTCTCCTCCTCTTGCTTGTAGAAACCAAATGAGATGAAAAAGGAAGTGAATTTATGGAGTTTGAACTTCCAAATAGAAGATGAAGTTCAAGCTCGATTTCAAGAGAAACCTTCAAAAATTCTATGGCAGTGAGGGTTTGAAATGCTCTAGCAAAGTTTGGGCAAGGTGTTGATGATGAATCTGAAGCCTTAAGCTTATTTAAATAGGCAATGCACTTAATATTTGCACCACTTGAAAATTGGATAAATTTGGAAACCTTATTGCATGGGTGCATGGGCAATGGTTTGGGCCTTGAGAATGATGCAATCCACTTCCCATTCATGTGTAAAGAGTACTGAATGTATCATGTGTAAGCATGCAAAAGAATTTGATCATTTGAAATCCAATGTTGCCAAAACACTTTCCATAATGAAGCCATGTGCAAGTCCTTCAATTTTAATCCAAATGAGATGATCTTGGATGTTTTGGAAAGTTGAGATCAAGGGGAACAACTTTCATGTTGAACACTTTTTAATTTGAAGCTTGGATTATGATGAATTTTAAGGTGGAAGTTTGGGAAATCAAACATATTTGAAAATTTTCTAAGTCCCAAGTCAAATGTTCACTTCTTCCACCTTGAATAACATTTTCTAGGGACTTCAAATGAAAAATGTTCCTTCATAAAAGTTGTATATATTTAAAACCTCTTAAATATGGTAAAAAAAATTGACCTCATTTGGATTTGGAATGAGGGAGCTATGCATTTTAGAAGTTGAGGAAAGTCACTTGTTCAATGGTATTGACCCAAAATGACCTATAATGTTTTCACTTGGCACATGCATTTTCAAGTTGAATTTGCACTTCCTCCAAACATAAAAGTCGAAGTAGACATATTTAATTTGATCATGAAATTTTAATGACTTTCATATAATAACAAATGAGCAAGTTATGGTCTTGGGAAGTTGACCTCTAAACTGGGGTTTAGACAAAATGACCTATAATCCTTCACCATAAACAATGACTTTACAAGCAAAACTAGATCTAGACCTAAACATTAAAGTTGTTTGGAATTTAATTTAGAGTAACTTTAATATTGGAATCATTTTCATATGACAAACATTGTAGGAGATAGGGTATAGGGAACCCCAGTTTTGATCAGTTGACTTTCTCTGGTCAACCACCATGAACCAACTTGCTAGATTGATATTCCCTTGACTTTTGGGAATCATGGAGGATCATATATGCATAAGATGATGTAATGTGAAGTATCCCTTAAAATATTTGGTCAATTTGTTGAAGAAACTTGTTGAAGAAGTCACACAAGATACCTAGATGAGTTAGGGTTTCCAAGGCAAACAATCTCCAAACTCTTGATGATTTCTTGATCAAAATAACATGTGAAGATCATGGGGATCCATATATGACACTTAGAGCCAAGGTAAACTAATTCTTGATTGAGCTCCTTGCATTGAGGGTCTCAAACCCTATATATGATCTAAATAGAGCATAGGTGAGCATGGACACTACCTACAAAAGCAACAAACTATACAATGACATATTTTTGATATTTTGGTTAGTAAAAATGAAATATGATACAATCAAAAGTGCTTGGTGATATCTCCCAATACAAACCCAATGAATGAGGGGTGAGGAGGATGCGAAGTTGTGATCCCAATGCTAATGCATATGATGAGATAACATGAGGGATCTTAGGGTCAAAATTGGGGTCTTACAAGTACCATTAATA
This sequence comes from Lathyrus oleraceus, assembly GCF_024323335.1. NCBI lineage: Eukaryota > Viridiplantae > Streptophyta > Magnoliopsida > Fabales > Fabaceae > Lathyrus > Lathyrus oleraceus. The sequence goes on along the minus strand of NC_066579.1, from coordinate 3,670,814 downwards.
AGGAAAAGAGTGGTATGATAACAAAAGGAGAACTAGGCACCTAACTCCAAAGGTTTAAACCTACTTTCCCAAAAATGTCATACCCGAACGTAAGCCAATATACAACCGAGAAGGTCCTCATATGTGTGTGTTTGGATTGCTTTGACGAATTCTATTAGAACATAATCAAACACAGTATAAACTATTTTGCATGTTGATTGAGAGACTACCTTATTAATTGAGTGAGTCATGGTGATATGAGAGACATGTTGAGTACTTGTCAAAGATTGAGGTGGTTTTTTGAATTTGTCGGATTGTAGTTTGAAGCTAGAATGATGGTCAGATAAAGAAATTTTCATATGATGATGTTCAATTGTCATGTTGCAACTTATTTTCTGTTTGAAATTTGCAGTGAGAACAAGTTACTTGAGGACAAGCAATTGTTCAAGTTTGGGATTGTGATGACACTCTGCCATTGCATATTTTCGGTCGAAGAAACGAATCAAAACCAGTCAAAGAGGAGATAAAGTAAAGATTAAAGACGAAGGAAATATGCAAAAATGACAAAGTATGAAGAGATAAGAACTTACTGAAAATCTGATGGAAAAAGGAGCAAAAAACATGCAGCTACTGGAATAATCATGTGCAACATCGTGCACGTGATAGATTTGTTTTGTCAGCATCTCGCACATGATGAAAAGGATGACACGCACAATAGGCCTCTTTCTGGGCCTATTCTAACACGTCCTGAACTGATTTGACATCTATAAAAGGGAGTTTTTGGCATCTTTCCAAGGGTTCTGCAAATTTTGACTGAAAGTGACGACAAAGAGCACCAAAAGGGCGATTTTGAGAGCATTGGAAGCCATTAGAGGTCAGTTGTTCAAGGATTTTTAGATGTAATCTTCATCTTATTGCTTGGTATTTTATTATATTGTTATGAGTAACTAAACATCTCTAAGTTAGGTTTTGTTTGATGAACTTATTTTGAACCTGTTGGGACATATGTTTAATTTGTCATTGCATGAATAATCGAAGTTATATTTCTATTTAATTACTTCTTATGCGTAATGCCTTTTATGTGAGATACTCTTTTAATCTGATCATGGGTGCACATGGAATACTGACCATTAGTCTATGCGTTGGAACTAGGGCAATTATTGTGCTTATGCTGGTTGAATAGAGATATGACAATCCGAGTAGTGGCTTTTGAGTTAACGCACTGTTGCATTGCCTAATTTTACTTACGGTGGTTGAATAGTGGTGAGACCCTGAGTAGGAATTAGTGAGCTATACACCAAAGGATTGGGTATAGTGGTTCTGTTAACTCATCATGGAAATATAACAAAGTTATTATTCGTGTAATGCATTAAACATCGGCAGAGAATAAATAAATGATTCTATACAAAACTTGACTGCTTTCGCATTATTTCACAACAACTTTTATCTTTCACATTCAAACTCTACCCCCCAATTGTTACTTTCTACTACTTGCACAACTATTGTTTTGTTAAATATCAATCTATGTGAATTCAATATCTTATTATTACTCCGACATTATCGGTACACTTGTCGAGAAATCATCAATTTGAAAAGTAATAAAATTTACCTAAGAGTAAAATTTAATTTATATATGTATTATCTATCTATTATAATATATTAAATGAGAATCACACACTATGATGCTAACACTTCAACATAATTTGTACCACGTCGCCATTATTCCTATGTGGCAATTTGATCTTCACTTCTCAAAAGACACAATCACATAGTATTAGTGGTCAGCGGTTCAAGTTCCGACAAATGCAAAATATATATTAAGATAACAATTACTTATTAACTTCCATACATATTGTATTCATAAAACTCATATAATATTATTTTTTATTTTTCCTGCAATTATTTTTTAATTATAAAATTTAAAGGAAATAAGTTTTGATATATATTTTCAAATTTATTTTCTATTTTCTATTCTTCATATCACGTTGGACAAATAAATTAAAGACAAATACCAACATTCTTGATTTCTCACGTATAAAGATATATAATTTGTCAAAATTGATTTATAATTTGTACAATTTATTTCCTTACATTGATCATAGTGAGTATAATAATAAAAAAATAGATAGTAATTTATAAAATAAGAACTCTAATATTTCAACTAGTATCAACAATAAAATCATATAAAATTTTAACGATATAATTATTAAGAAATTAAGATAATTATTTTTAGAAAAATAGCATAAAAATATATTAACCTAACAAATACTTTGATATATATTATTTTCCTAAAATTTATAAAAAAAATATTTATATTTTCTTGCAGTTATTTTTAAATTATAAAAATGAAAGAAAATCAATTTTGATGTATCGTTTAAATAAAATATCTCTAAAATAATTTTAAATTTTTTCTATTCTACATTCTTCATATCATGATCTCAATGAATATAATAAAAAATAAGGAGAGTAATTTCTAAATAACTTTCATATTTCAACTAATATAAATAACAAAATCACATAAATATTTTACAATATTATTCATAATAAATTAAAATAATTCTTTTTTTTAAAACTAAGATAATCAACTTTGAAACTCTTTTATTCATTATACTATTAATATTTGATAATATAAATATAAATTTGAAAAAAAATTGAAAATTTTATTCGAGAATAATTACAAATAAAATTTAAACTTTACTCAGAACTAATATTAAATATATATCATTAACAATTTAAAATTAAATATCTTAATAAAAAATAAGTATTAAAAATATATGAGAATCAAAATTAAAAAAAATAATCATATAAAGCACAAGTGACGTCTTATTAAATTATTAAATTTTTTAAATTAATTAATTTAATAAATTTATTATAATTCTTAACAAAATTAGTAATATAAAATTATCGATCATATTTATTTAAAAAATAATAAATTTTTAACATAATTATAATTCAATAAAAAATAAATAAAATTTAATTTACAAACACGAATCACACATCATCGCCGATATGTTTTACTCCTAATTCATCGTGGGATAGCCAAGGTTCACAATAAAATATGAGGAAAAAAACAAAAAAAAAAACTTATTAATTTGACGATTGTTTGTTACGTGGATCCTTATTCGCTACTACAAAACAACAAAGTCAAAGAGAAAACAACAAAAAGATAACATAGAGAGTAGTGCCGGATATCATAGTTTTAGCCACCCAATTTCTATAAAAATACATGGTCCTCATTTACTAATATGTAAACACCCTCACTTCCTTTTGTTTCATTCTCTATCTTCTTTTCCATCACCAATAACTTTCATAGAAATGGAATGGGTTTCAGGCATAATTTTCATCCTATTGACACTTGGTTTGATATGTGCTTGGAAGTTGTTGAATTGGTTGTGGCTTAGGCCAAGGAAGCTGGAGAAGCTGTTAAGAGAACAAGGTCTTCATGGTAATTCATATAGGATCTTGGTTGGGGATGTTAAGGATCTTTTTAAGATGGAAAAGGAAGCTAAATCCAAACCCATGAATCTCTACGATGATATTATTCCACGTGTCAGTCCTTACATCCAACAGAGTGTTAAAATTCATGGTATGTTTGTTCTTTTGTTTCCTTGTATATATCTTTTTCAACGTTTTCCAATCTTATAGAATTGATAATTGCATGCAGGGAAGAATTCTTTTATTTGGTTTGGAACAAAACCAAGGGTGACTCTCACAGAACCTGAGCAAATAAAAGATGTATTGAACAAGATATCTGAATTTCCAAAGACTAATTATAAAATTTTCAAGTTACTAGCCAGTGGTCTTGCTAGTCATGAGGGAGAAAAGTGGAGCAAACATAGAAGACTGATCAACCCTGCTTTCCATTTAGAAAAATTGAAGGTTAGTTTCTATTATACATATTATAATACTATCGCTGCTCTTATTTGTAAAAAAAAAGTTTATTTTTAAATATATTGAATAAGTAATATATTTGGACAAAATATAAATCAAATATATCAGTTATTAAATGAGTTTAAATTTCTTTTTTTTTATAAATAAGATAAAAAAGATAGGAAAACTTTACATGTAAGTTGTTACTTTTTTTAATAGCTAATTTGTTGAAAGTGGTGAAATTTAGCCAAAATATTAAGATTTAATATGCCCCTAAAATAATTTCTATATAAACAAATATATTAGTGTTATAAAATTTTATCTAACAGGAACCTTGAGGATTTAATCGTATTTGGGTTGGTAAAAAGAATGTCTCGTATATTTGGTCTTGAATTCAACTCCTGGTTCCCATCAAAATTATTAGTTTTATTTTCATTTTAAAGGACTGACTTTTAAAAAAAGAGTTAGGCCTCTAAATGAGTTGTGTCGGCCTTGCTTCTACTCATAAAAGAGGATTACAGCACTACTTGCATAAACAGGAAAACAAGGTTAAACTTTTTAGGCCACCACAATCTAGATATGATTAGGGTTTGTCTATACTTTGTAATCTTTTGATAAGGGAATTTATCTATATCGTTTTTATCTCTTTTACATTAATATATTTTTATACATTAAGTAACGCACTTTGATTTTGTTGAGTGTTGGTGCACAAGATAAAGAAGATGAAGATGGAAGAAGAGAGAGAATTGAAATAACAAATTTCTATCATTTTTCAAACGATTATAGCAAATGCTTACACACACCATTATTGGCACCTACATTTGTTATATACACAAATAATAATGTCACATAGACGAAAATACTAACGCACACTAATTAGGTTTAACTCAACAAAATTAATACTACTATTACTACTTAATATAGATTACTTCTAATCTAACATTGAGCAACGCATAACTAATACTAAAATTTTCTCTCTAAATGTAATTACTTAATGAAAATGAGATAACTAGTGAGATCTATTAGTAAGTCAAATCAACTAATTTTCAAATTTGACAACAAGTTTGGCAAACCTCCACAAACACTCTAAGTGCCAACTTTTGTGACTCATCCCACACCTTTTGTAGGTTCTGTTTAGTCCATACGAGGAATTAGTGGTAACGACAGCATCTTTTATTAGATAAAAATTATCCAAGAGGATAAATGATACCATGTATCAAGTCTTTAAACAATGTGCACACATTGTAATTAATTTGTAAGACATTGATATTTTGAATATCTGATAAGAGAGTTATTGTGGAAGCCGATAATAATTCTTTTTTCAACTGAGGTAAATATATTTAATTTAAAGTTTCTTCTATTCCCCTTGCTTCACAAAAGTTTGGTATACTATTTTTTATTATAAAAATACTCTACCTAATTTTATATTTCCTTTAATATTTATGTTTTTAGGATGTTATGTTTCTATTAACTAATTAAAATATAACAGTTATCTAAAAAGATTAACTATATTTAATGAAATAAAGTCTTTATATAAGTTAACCAATTAATAACAAAAAAAAAATTCTCTACAACTTCTCATATCTCTAACAATTTTCCTTTAATAAGCATTTTAAAATTGTGCATGAACATATGCAATGAGGTCTATTTTTCAGTTTTATTTTGTGTTGCTCCCTCAAAAATGTATTCAACTGTGACAAAGTTTGTGTGATTGACTATGCGAAGTACACTGTCCATACTACATAGTTTTGTTTATAAAAAATATGCTTTAGAATATGAGTATTTATGCACTCAGTTTGACGTGTAGTTTAAACTTTGTTATTTTTAATGATTACACACAGATCATGACACCATCTTTCTTCACAAGTTGCAATGACATGATTAGCGAATGGAAAAAAATGCTGTCTTCAGATGGGTCATGTGAAATAGACATATGGCCTTCACTTCAGAATTTGGCTAGTGATGCTATTTCTCGAACAGCATTCGGAAGTAGTTATGAAGAAGGAAAAAGAATATTTCAACTTCAAAGAGAGCTAGCTGAACTACTGATAAAAGTTGTAACAAAATCTGTCATTCCATCATGGATGTAAGACTAATTTTTAACTATTGTATACTTATTCATTTAGTATTTTCATTTTTTCTCTATAATCTTTGTAAATTTGCTTGTAGGTTCCTACCTGCTATTGTCCATAGAAAGATGAATGAAATTGACAGAGATATAAAATCTTCACTTAAAGATATAATTAACAAAAGGGAAAAAGCACTAAAGACAGGCGAATCTACTGAGAATGACTTATTGAGTATTCTTCTTGAATCAAATCACAAAGAAATTGAAGAAAATGCAAACAACAAAAATGTGGGAATGACTCTTGAAGATGTAGTTGAAGAATGCAAGTTGTTCTACTTTGCAGGACAAGAGACTACTTCAGTTTTGCTTGTTTGGACAATGATATTGTTGAGTAGATACCCTAATTGGCAACAACGTGCAAGAGAGGAGGTGTTACAAATCTTTGGCAACAAAAAACCAGACTTTGATGGCCTAAATAATTTGAAGATTGTAAGTATTCTACTATAATTTGAAGATTGTAAGCTTATAACCTTAATACTTAATGGTGGCGTGAACATTTTTGTGACAGGTGACCATGATTTTGTACGAGGTTCTTAGGTTATACCCTCCAGTAGTTGGTCTTTCTCGAAATATTGAGAAAGATGTGAAACTTGGAAACCTAATATTACCCGCTGGAGTGGAAGTTTTCTTACCAATACTTTTGCTTCACCATGACTGTGAACTTTGGGGTGATGATGCTAAGATTTTCAATCCTGAGAGATTTTCTGGAGGAATTTCCAAAGCAACAAATGGTAGAGTTTCATTTTTTCCATTTGGATGGGGTCCTAGAATTTGCATCGGACAAAATTTTTCCCTACTGGAAGCAAAGATGGCAATTGCAATGATTTTGCAATATTTCTCATTTGAACTTTCACCAACCTATGCTCATGCTCCATCCCCTGTGGTTACTCTTCAGCCACAATATGGTGCTCAAATTATTATACGTAAAGTGGAAACATAAAAACTTAATTATTGTAAGGTGATATAATGTGTGAATTTTATTATATTGTTAAAAATATCATATTCTAATTAGAAACATGAATCTCTTAGGAGTAATAATGTTTTCTTTCACTTAAATATTTTAAAAGCAAATTTATTATATATAAGTGTAAGGGACAAAAAAAAAATCTGAAAAATACATACGACAAGACAAGAGAAGGAAAAAAAAACACCAAAAAAAGAAAAAGAAAAATCACATAAACTAAAAAAAAAACAATAAAAAAAAGATGAAATAACCACTCACCAAAAGGAAAGGCCAAAACCAAAAATCATTGCACCATTGTCGAAAATACATGATAGATCTTAGCACTAAGAATCACCATCAACATGAACATTAACCTTAGAAAAGACAATAAGAAAACTTCGCTCCCTAAGAACGAGGTCAAAGACTCTCAAATCGCTAGAGACTCAAATAGAGTATAGATTTTTTAAGGAAGACGGAGAAAGGACCTAAGTAAAACATAAACATTCCAATATATATTTCCAAACAAAGAAAATGCTCTTGTCTTTAAGATCCATCACATTAATTGTTGTATTTGAAAAAACATCATCATTCCGATATGTTCAAATAGAGTACACAATCTAATGCCAAGTCCTAGCTAGAAAGACATCATATAAACATGGAAAACTCTCCCAGATAATAATATTTTCTCCATTCATAGTATAGATTGGAAAATCAGATATATAAGGAATGATTTAGTCATCCTTACTTGTATATATTTTCCATTTCTAGAATAGTCTAGAAAATCAAATATAAAACATTTTTTAATCAATTATGTAAATGTTCATGTTGTTATAAACAGAAGGAATACAATGAGAAAAGGCGTGAAGCTGGAATTTATGACATGATACAAAAATGTTTTTGATCTAACATGTGAAACCTTGGCTTAACAACGACAACCCACTTGGTCGCTATCGAAATTGTGTTCCTATTGTGTTTGTTTCGAAACAGAAATCGAAACCTTGTGACTGTTTTGATTCGGAGTGTTTGGTTGTGGTTGTTGCAAATAAACCCTTTTTATGTTTAGGGAAATTGTGTGGGAATATTAGAGGCTTGAATAGAAACTTGATAGGTAGAAGAATTATTTATGGAAGAGAGAAGTTTGTATTTTTTGCTTGATACAAAAGTGTAGGATTACATCTCTATTTATAGTACTCTGTTGAAAAATATATTATTTTTGATTTTATTTTTTCCTTTAATACTATCTTTATATTTCTTTATTCTCCATTAAGGAGAAAAACGATTGTAATAATTGTATTCTCACTATATAAACCAGCTTAAGGCTGACGAATAAAATATAACAACTTTTACCTATTTTTCCAATATGGTATCAAGAGCAATGAGTTAGGGGTTACCGTAAAGCTTTCCTCAATCTATTGTTATTGAGTTAAGAGCACTGGGTTAGGGGTTACCGTAAAACTTTCTTCAACCTATTTTTGTTGGGTTATGAGATTACCATAAAATTTTTCTCAACCTATTTTTGTTGGGTTAGGGGTCACCATAAAGCTTTCCTCAATATTATTTTGTTCGACCCGCTTTCTTACTCGACCCGATTCACATATCCGTTTAGCCTCTTATGGAGAATAACAACAACAGGTGGCTTTCCCCATCACAGGCCTACATTGGATCCAACCATGGCGAACAACTACAACCTGAGTCAGACGTCGGCCGCAGAAACGGCGTACGAACTAGGAACTTTGACGAGGGAAGAAGATCAGACAAATTTCCCTGGTGTTATCACTGCAAACGCGAATGACATACACGTGAAACTTGTTGGAAGCTCAAAGGTAAATCTCCTAACTGGAAGAAGAAAAGTGGTCGTGCATTTCAGGCTAGTAATTCTGATCAAGGGCAGTAACCTCCTCCGTCTCAGTTTCCACTCACTATGAAGCAACTAGATAGACTGTACAAACTCCTTGAGTCTACAACCCCTTCTTGCTCTATAGCAACAAAATATAATTCTGCATTTCTTAGTGTTAGTCCCAGTCATACTTGGATAGTAGATTCAGGTGCCTCCGATCACATGACAGATGAATCTACTTTGTTCTCTTCATATAGTCCATGTGCAAGTAATTAAAAAATAAAAATCGCAGATGACTCTTTTTCAGCCATTGTAGGTAAATGGTCGGTTGTGTTGTCTCCAATATTAACTCTTAAAAATGTCCTTCATGTTCCAAATTTATCTTGTAATTTAATGTTCGTCAATAAATTAGCCTAAAATATAAATTGTCAAACTAATTTTTTCCGATTCCACTGTGTCTTTCAGGATTTGAACTCGGGAAAGATGATTGGCAGTGCTAAGGAGAGTGAAGGACTCTACTACCTTGACAATGGATCTGCATCACAACTACCTTAAAAAATAATAAGTTTCTGCTTTGAGTCTTTTTCTGTTTTGAATAATAAAGATGACAACATTATGGTATGACATTTAAGATTATGTCATCCTAGTTTTCGTTACTTAAAACACTTATTTCCTAAGATATTTCACAATAAAAACTTTTCTTCATTTACATGTGAAGCATGTGAGTTTGCAAAGCATCATCGTTCCCAGTTTTCAATACAGCCTTATAAACCATCAAAACTTTTTTTCTATTATTCATAGTGATGTTTGGGGCCATAACCGTACAAGTACACTCTCTCTAAAAAAATGGTTTATCACATTTATAGATGATCATACAAGAGTATGTTGGGTGTACTTGTAAAAGAGGAAATCAGATATTTGTCAGGATGTAAAGATTTTTTTTTCAATGGTGCAGAACCAATTTCAAACAAATATCCAAGTCTTTAGAAGTGATAATGGCAAAGAATATTTTAACACTATCCTGGGTGATTTTTTTCTAAACAATGGGATTGTACATCAAAGTTCATGTCCTAATACTCCTCAACAAAATGGAGTGGCCAAAAGGAAAATAAACATTTACTAGAGGTTGCTAGAAGTCTACTTTTTCAAATAAATTACCAAATTATTTGTGGGACGAAGTTGTTTTAACAGATGCGTACTTAATTAACAGAATGCCCTCCAAAATTCTGAATTTTCAAACTCCTATTAATGTCTTCAAAGAATGTTTTCCTAGTACTCGTGTTTTAACTTATTTGACTTTAAGAATCTTTGGTTGCACAGCCTTTGTTCATGAACATGAAAATGTTGGAAAACTTAAGCCACATGCTATAAAATGTGTCTTTGTTGGATACTCCCCAACCCAAAAAGGATATAAATGTTTTGATCCAAAAAATTAGAAAATATTTGTCACTATGGATGTTACATTCTTTAAAAATAAACATTTCTTTTATGACACTCATCTTCAAGGGGGGGAGATAAACGAAGTCTCGTTTCAAATTGAGGACATGAGTTTTTTAAATAACTTATCTTTACCAGTATCACAAAATTTTGAGATTTTTACACCTGCACCAACAGAAAATGGCCATGATTCTTTCTCCGATCCTACTCCTGTTATGAGTAAGGAACCTTGTGAATCCGAGCCTACATTTTCTCTTGTAGAAAACAATGAGAATCCTGAAAACGATGATAATGATGATCTAATTGAAATGCCATAAAATAATGAGTCACTCCAACAAAACAAATTTGAATTAGAAAACAAGATTTGGAAAGGAAAGGTTTTTGTAAAAAAGCACCATAAAGGAAAGGGTCAGTCCACATCTCAACACTATTAGGAATCTGAGCCCGGGAATGATCAATTTCCTAACATAAGAAAAGGTAAGTTTATCTTTGTTTCTGAGAGTCGTATTTTGTATCCTGATATAGATGATCCTATTGCCATTAGAAAACCTGTCAGATCTTGCACTAAACATCCCATGTCCAATTTTATATCATATTCAAATTTGTCTTCATCTATGTCTGTCTTCACTTCAAAATTGTCTAGTGTAGAAATTCCAAAGAGTGTACAGGTTGCTCTAGAAATTCCAAAATGGAGGGAAACTTTACTTGAGGAGATGAAATCTCTTGAAAAGAACAAAACTTGGAGTGTTACGTCACTACCAAATGGCAAGAAGATAGTTGGATGCAAATAGGTGTTTACTGTGAAGTATAATTCAGATGGGTCAATTGAAAGGTACAAGGCTTGCTTGGGGGCTAAAGGCTTTACTCAGACCTATGGTATAGATTACTCAGAGACATTTGCTCATGTTGCAAAATTAAACACTGTCAGAATTCTTTTGTCTCTTGCTGCTAACATGGATTGGCCTTTGCATCAGTTAGATATTAAGAATGCATTTCTTAATGGCGATCTAGAAGAAGAAGTATATATGGACATTCCTCCTGGATTTGAAAAAAATTTGGATCAAATGTGTGCAAAATAAATAAGTATTTGTATGGATTAAAGAAGTCCCCTAGAGCTTGGTTTGAAAAATTCACTCAGTCCATGAAGGAACAAGGGTACATCCAAGGACAGACTGATCACACCTTGTTCACAAAATTCTTCCATGATGAGAAAGTTGATGTCCTGATTGTTTATGTTGATGATATTGTCCTTACTGGAGACGATACAGTGGAAATGGCAAGAGCAAAAGAGAAATTGGCAGTAGACTTTGAAATCAAGGACTTGTGATTCATGAGATATTTTCTAGGTATGGAGGTTGCTCGGTTAAAAAATGGTATTATGGTTTCACAACAGAAATACATTATAGACTTGTTGAAAGAAATAGGAATGAGGGAATGTCTTCCGGCAGATACCCCTATGGATCTTAATGCTAAACTTTGGGGAGAAGGTAATGTTTCTGTTGATAGTGGGAGATATCAGAGATTGGTTGAGAAATTGATTTTTTTGTCACACACCCGACCTAATATTGCTTTCTCAGTTAGTGTAGTGAGTCAGTTTATGCATTCTCCTATCGAGGAACATCTTCAGTCAATCTATAGGATACTGAGATATTTGAAGGGAAATCCTGGAAAAGGATTATTTTTTAAGAAGACTAGTGAAAGAAATGTGTCTATCTTCACCGATGGCAATTGGGCAGGTTCAGTCACAGATAGAAGATCAACCTCTGGATATTATACTTATGTTTGGGGTAATCTTGTGACACGGAGGAGCAAGAAACAAGGAGTTGTAGCAAGGAGTAGTGGAGATGCCTAGTTTAGAGCTATTTCTCAAGGTATTTGTGAAGGATTATGGATCCTTAGAGTCCTAGAAGAACTTAAGATGAAAATTGAGCTTCCATTAAAATTGTACTCTGACAGTAAAGCTGCTATTAGCATAGCTCAAAATCCAGTTCAACATGACATAACCAATCATATCGAGATTGATTGACACTTCATAAAGGAAAAGTTAGATGCGGGAATCATATGTCTACCCTTTGTGACTTCAAGTCAACAAACTACGGATATCCTAACCAAAAGTTTGACAAAACCTACTTTTGAGTATTTGATAGACAAGTTGGGCATGATAGATATCTATGCACCAACTTGAGGGGGGGGTGGAAAATATATTATTTCCGATTTTACTATTGCCTTTAATATTATCTTTATTTTTCTTTATTCTCCATTAAGGAGAAAATTAATTTTAATAATTGTATCCTCACTATATAAACCAACATAAGGATGACGAATAAAATATAACAACTTTTACCTATTTTTTCCAATATACTCTAAGGAGAACTTCAGACACACTAATTCTAGAGAGTTCTCAACTCTAGACATTCAAAGAATATTATAGAAAATATTACAATCCTAAGAAATATCTAGACACTCCAAATACTACAAGAGTTTTCTAGAATAATTACCCAAAATAAACTAAATCCAAAATAACTAAGCCCAAAAATCAAATAATAAGGTTAGGCCCAAATCAAGTTTAATATTTCAACACCCCCCTTAAACTTGATTTGTGACTCCAAGCATATTCCTTAGCTTCACGAAAATTTCCAACTTGAGTGGCTTGGTGAAAATGTCGGCAGTTTGATCTCTAGACATCACATACTTCAACTTCACCTTCTTCTTCTCGACGCATTCTCTTATGAAGTGGTAACGGGTGTCAATATGCTTACTTCTTTCATGAAATACAAGATTATTTGCCAAATTAAGTGTTGATTTATTGTCAACACATATTTCCACTGGATCTTCTTGTGGCATTTTTAACTCTTTTAACAAATTCCTTAGCCAAATTACATGACAAACACATGATGTAGAGGTGACATACCCAGCTTCACAAGTTGACAGTGTGACAATAGGTTTCTTCTTTGACATCCAAGTGAAAGCAATATCTTCCGTAAAGAACACAAAACCAGTAGTGCTCTTTCTATCATCCAAGCGCTATCACTATAGCCAATAATCTCGTAATTGTTAGAAGAGTAATAGTGCAAGCCAAAGTTTGTTGTACCTTTGATGTATCAAAGGATTATTTTCCGCCTTGAAGTGAGTTGTTGTTGGAGCTTCCATGTAGTGACTTACGACTCTTACAACATAGAGAATATTCGGCCTTGTACTTGTCAAGTAACGCAGACTTCCAACCAAAATTTTGTAAAGAGTTGGATCCACAATCTCTCAATTTTCATGCTTACTCAATTGGATGCCGCATTCCATCGGGGTGCCAACTAGATTAGCACCATCCATCTTGAACTTCTTAAGTATTTCTTTGGCATAACCTTTTTGAGTGATAAAAATTCCTCTGTCTTCTTGCTTTACTTCAATGCCAAGATAATATACCATGAGACCCATATCTTTCATCTCAAATTCATTTGACATGTCTTTCTTGAACTCTTCGAACATGCTTAAATTGTTCCTTGTGAAGATCGAGTCATCAACATATAAGCACACAATCAAAATATCTCCACTTTGTGCTTTAATATATAGTGCATGCTCATATGGACACTTGATGAAGGTCTTGTCTTGAAATTACTTGTCGATTCGAACATTCCAAGCTCTCGGTGCTTGCTTGAGTCCGTACAACACCTTCTTCAACTTCAAGACTTTTTCTTCTTGTCCTTTTAGTTATAGCCTTGTGGTTGCTCGATATAAACTTCTTCTTCGAGAAAACCATTCAAGAAGGCCGACTTCACATCCATTTGTTAGATCTTCCATTCATTTTGGGCTGCCAAAGAAATGATCAGGCTAATAGTTTCAAGACGAGTAACGGGGGGGAAATACCTCATCATAGTCCATTCCTTGTCTTTGACTATAGCCTTTATGCACCAATCTTGCTTTATATCTCTCCACACCTCCTTTTGCATTCTTCTTCGCCTTTTACACCCATCTTACTCCGGTTGCTTTGTGTCCTCGTGGAAGTGTAGTAAGTTCCTATGTATCATTCTTCGTGATTGACTTGATTTCTTCTTCCATGGTGTCTCTCCACTTTACATTTTCAACTGCTTCTTGATAGCTTAGAGGCTCGCAATCACTCAAAAGACAAAAGAGGTTAATGTCGTTTCTATTTTCGGTTACCTCATAAAGCTCTTCAATACTCCTTATATGTGGTGTCATATCACTTGATCTTGTTTCATCCAACCTTGGTGTCGATGAGGTCGGTGGTGTAATATGTTCATCTATCATTGGTTGTTTCATTTCATCTTCTTCTTCAAAGTAAGGAAGAAAATCATACCTATCTTCTTGAACACTAAAATCCCAACAATCTTCTTCTTCAAACTCCACATCACGGCTTATGATGATCTTTCCACTATTTGGATTATAGAGCTTGTACCTTTGGAGCTTGAGTCGTAACCCATAGATACATACTTCTCACTTTTGTCATCTAGCTTTGTTCTTCTTTCATATGGAACGTGGGTATAGGCAATACTTGAAAGCTAAGTTACCATCACAAGAAAAGAATCTTGAAAGCTAAGTAAGTATAACTTATAACACATGTAAGTAGATATATCCCAAACAAGTAGCGAACAAGTTAACTAAATTTTAATCCTAACAAGTCACCCATAAACTAGACAATACTATGAATCAATCTAAACTTGATAGATATCATATGCCAAGTGTAAGACCCCAATTTTGACCCTAAGATCCCTCATGCAATTTCATCATATGCACTAACATTGGGATCACACATTGGCATCCTCCTTACCCCTCTTTCATTGGGTTTGTTTTGGGAGAGATCACCAAGCACCATGTGATTGTATCATACTTGTACATTATCGTTTTACTAACCAAAAAACCAAAAATATGTCTTTGCATTTGTCTAACTCTTTTGTAGGTAGAGCATGATCCCCATTGATTTATCAAGTTCATATCCAGGGTTTAAGACCCTCATGGCTAAGAGCACAACCAAGGAATAATCCACAATTTCTCTAAGCATAATATATGAGTCCCAATGATCTTTGCATGTTGTTTTGATCAGGATTTCTTCAAGATTTTGGAGTTGGTTTGCCTTGGAAACCCTAGTTTGTCTGGGTATCTTGAGTAACTTCTTCAACAAGCTTCCTCATCAATTGATCAAATTCCTCAAGGGGCACTTCAAAATTAATCATCTTATGCATATATTATCTACCATGAGCCTAAAAAGTCAAGATAATTGCAAGTTAGCAAGTTGGTTGATGGTGGTTGACCAGATGAATTCATCTGATCAAAACTGGGTCTCCCTAGACCCTATCTCCTATATTTTTCATCCTATGCAAATGATTCCAAGAGAAAAGTTACTATAAATGGCATTCAAAACAACTCTAGTGTTGAGGTCTATAGCTAGTTTTGCTTGGAAAGTCATTTTCTATGTTGAAACGTTATAGGTCATTTTGTCGAAACCCTAATTTGAAAGTCAACTTCCCAAAGCCATAACTTGCTCACTTTTTTTGATATGAAAGATTTCCAAGTTTCACAATCAAATTCAAGATGTATAATTGAACTTTTATGTTTGGAGTGAAAGCTAAATCAACTTTTATGAGCATGTGATATGAGGATACATTATAGGTCATTTTGGACCAATACCATTGAACAAGTGATTTTCCTCAACTTCAAAAATGCAGAACTCTCTCATTCTAAATCCAAATTATGTCAAATTGGTGACAATTTTGAATTTCTTTGAAATAGATACAACTTTGATGCAGACACTTTTCTCATTTGGAGCTCACATAAAAAATTAAGCAAGGTGGAATATTGAAGTATATGACTTGACACTTAGAAATGTTTTCAACATGTTGAAATTTCCAAACTTCCACCTCAACATTCATCATGATCCAAGTTCCAAATGAAAAAATGTTCAACATAAGAGTTGTTCCTCTTGATCTAAGCTTTCTAAAAAGTCCTAATTCATTCATTTTGGATGAGGTTTTCTAGGGATGCGCATGGTGTTAACTGGCTTGCATCAATTGGAAAAATAAAAACTTCAAATGACCATTTCACTTTGCCTTGACATTCAAGCATCATTCAAACTTCAGCACAGTTGAATTTGGACCTTAGTGCATTGCTTCATGGGCATGT
Organism: Lathyrus oleraceus; assembly: GCF_024323335.1. NCBI lineage: Eukaryota > Viridiplantae > Streptophyta > Magnoliopsida > Fabales > Fabaceae > Lathyrus > Lathyrus oleraceus. The sequence goes on along the minus strand of NC_066579.1, from coordinate 3,654,491 downwards.
ACACGCCCATGCAAGCATGAACATGACATTGCCAATTTTGGAAGAAATTTCAAGTGTGCAAATAACACTTAAGTTTGCTATAAATAGAGACCATCTAAGCTCATTTGAGGGGATCCTTGCGCACCATCTTTGCCTCCACTCTTCAAACCCTCACAATTCAAAGGAAAACCTGATAATTTTCACTTGAAAACTGAGTTTGAATCTCACTGTTTGGAGATTCAAAAATCCAAAGCTTTGTACCAATCATAAACCACTTCTGCAAGCTATTGGAGCAAGATCAAACGTGAATTGAAGCAAGAGACACCAAGTTCTGCACAACATTGAAGGTATTTTCCAGATTTTTTCTTCTCTTCAATTCTCACTCAATTCTCATCAATTCTCTTGGATCTTTGGTTGTCTGAAGTCCTACCAATATAGGCAAGAAGATTGAGTTGCTTTGAGGTCAAATCGAAGCAACTCAGTTGACACACCTCAAAATTCAACTCCTCGTATCTTTCTATATATTTGGAGTTAGTTAAAATTGAGGTCAGATTCATGCTCAACACCATTTTCTATTTCAGATCATGTCCTTTTTATTTTATTTTAATCATGGTGATGGTTGAACCAGTCCAGTGAGGTTCTCCTGAGAAGGTGACCGACCTTTGGCTCCACCAGTGAGGTGGCACGGTTCAGAACCATTGATCCATTTCAATTTGTTTTAATCACAAGCGTTGGTTTCGATTACCACTTGTGTGGCGCGCTGCCTGAGTTCCATCATGGAATGTGCGTTTGTGTCCACTTGATCTGCCACCTCAATTAATGAGGGAGATCAAGTGGTCCACGTTTTTTTGTAATTTCTGATTTTCATTTTCATTTTCATTTTCATTTCATTAATTCATATTAATTTTAATATTGATCCAAAAAATATGAGAGTTTCACCAAAAATTTTAAAATAAAATCCTCTTTCATATTCTGAATTAAAATTATTTTTTGGATCATTATTAATATTTTTCATGATTTAGTTGATATTGTGATTATTTTTAATTGTTTAAAAATACTTTTAAGTTTCCAAAAATTTTGAAAAAATTTCTCCAAGGTCCTTTGACCTTGTTTGACCTATGATAAGTCTCATGGCCATTTCTTTAGTGCTTTGATGAGGTTTTAGGAATTTGACCAACCATATTTAAATTAATGCATTATTTTTAGTATTTTTGAAATTGAATAAATGCCAAATAATTGTGTTGAGCCATTTTGATTGATTTTTGTAAGTTTGACTTGTGTTGTTGGGTCTTGGTCAAGGTTGATTTGACTTTGCTAGGTTAAGATCATTGGATTTAGGGGATTGATGGAATATACATTCCATCTCCCAAAATGAATGAATGATCTTAATTTGGTAAAAGTCCTCCTTTGTCCAATTTGAGTTTGATCCACTTCTCCTCCCTCTTCATCTCACTCCCCTTCTTTATGCATTCATGTCATGGTCCTATGATATCTCTATATCCTAAGGCTAGTTGATTGCAAAATCAACATGAGTATGGATGAGATTAGACCACCATTTTTGCATATTCTTTTTGTGTGTGGTATGTTTCATGAGCATAGTCCATTATACTATGTCTCTAACATGTATTAACACCAAAATTCTATTGCCTGACCTCAAATAGTTGTGACTTCTACATAAGTCCAATTACGATTGCTTAACATATCGCTAAATTTTGACACAAAAGGCATAGCATTCTAGTTAGTGAGATTGTAAGTCTCCCCTCTTTCATGGTATTGTGTGGAAACTTGGTCTTTTTTCCTTCCTTTGGAAGATGTCTTGGTTCAAGGATCAATGCTTGTGATAAGTGGGTTGAGTGTTCTCCAAAGAATGACTTAAACAAAAAAAAAACAAAAGCAATACTAACTTCTAACTTATTAACAGTTAACATTTAATTTCAAGTCATTTACTTTCAATGCAATTTAATTTTAAGCCTTATTCATTTTCCATTATTCATACCATTCTAATTGTTTATGTTAATGTCATTTTCACTTTGTCCACTTGGACCATACTTTGTGATATATTTCGCTTGTGTATAGTGTGTTTGTTTGTGTGGTCTTTGACCATTAATGTACATAATAAAAACAAAAACCCTAAAAAATATCTTGGGTGGACTTTTGGTTTGATCTGAGACTTTTGGACTTATAATTTAGGCAACACTCTCTATGCAAAGGACTTGGCCAATGCCAACTTTTATGTAACTAAGTGTTTATGATTTGAAACTTCATCTGATACATCATTGGAGGTCCATTTGAGTTCATCTGCAACATGATCATTATGAAGCTGTTATTTTGAACTTGTGACTTATGGCATCTTGAAATTCATCTGCTACATGGGCAAATTTGAAGAAAGATCATGGAGTTGTTAAGCTTGGATGTGACTATATTTATTTTATGCCTTGCTCTTCATGTTGATATTTTATGCATTGTTTGTTGCTTGATTCTAATGTCCAAGGGAATTTGGGTTTCTATATGACATTCTTGTCTATTGGATTGCAGTTCATTGGTCAGATCTTTTCAACTCTCAACTTTTAAATTTATGCTTAGGATTAGTCTCTCCATCTCCTCCCCATTTATTTAATTTCAAAATCTCTCCCTCCTTTTTAAAAAACTTCTTTGCTTGTGTTTGTTTTCTAAACTTAGACCATTTTGCAAATTAGAAACTTTGGCCTTATGCCATTGCATTTTAAAATTCATTTTCCTAATCAAACATGTAAATATACTTAATTATACTTGACTTAAAATTTTCAAAAGCCAAAAAAGACTAACTCATTCAAACCATTTTAGACCGTTGTGCCTTTCAAACTTAAATTTTGTTAAAAGCAATGCATCCATTTTGAAATTTATACCACGAACTACGAGGTTTTGATCTCTCATTTTTATGTTGGTACATAGGCACAAGTCCGAAGGACTTGTCAAACACAAAATTATAATTAATAAATTCTTTTCTCATCCCCCCATTCTATGTGCTTGCTAACATCATTTGTACAAAAACACATATGCACACAAAAAAGGGCTCCATATGAGTACCTAGGACACTTTGGGTGCTAACACCTTCCCTCTGTGTAACCAACCCCCTTACCTGTAATCTCTGGCATTTTATTAGTTTTGATTTGAAAACTTCTTATTTATGGATTTTGTTTGTACTTTTCCCTTTTCCATTGGAAACAATAAAAGCGCGGTGGCGACTCTTGTTATTTTATGTCTAGCTTATCCATAGCTTGATGATCATGAATTTACCGCTACACCAAGTTTCTTTACTAACTTGCAAAATAACTTAAGGTTTAAAGGCTTGGACATGATATTTGAAAGTTAATCTTGTGAACTATAATAAATCCAATCAACTACTCCATATTTTTCAAGATACTTGAGGAAATTACTTATAACAACTATAGACAACAAAAAAAATAGAATTATGATGGTTAAAAACTGCTTTTGTGACGGTTACAACCGAATTAACGAAAATGGCATGAATGCTTATAACGTAGTTCTACATTGACCTCCGTGAAAACCGCCATAATATACATTAAAAATAATGGTGTTCTTTTGGTGTAAATATTGTTGGGTTTAACCGCCACACTAGGGTGCCACCCACAACAATTATAGCCTGCTCTATAACACGGGTTAAAACAAAACATTTTACTGCATACATTTGCACTTAAGATGTTTACACGACCTCCAACTTATCTGAATATCTTTGCAGTGAAATCATAATAAAAAACATACCAATTTAAAATCTCATAATAGTTTTCATAATAAAATTAAAAGCATCAACTTGTGAGTCTTCTCCAAGTGCTATCACACCAAAACATAAAATAAATACGAGAGCATGCATTATCTCTTAGGAAATATCAACAAAAAATAAATAATTCTCTCCTCAATGTTACGTATCAGAGCATAACTAAAGCTAACACGAATAAACTAAAATAAATAGTTCCACGAGCTAACTTCCACTCATAGCGGCGTCTCTACTCATAAGTATCTGCACGATGCCCATGTAAAGGCAACATTCAAATAGATGAGGTGGGAATTTTTTCAATAATAACAACATAGAATATAAAATAGAGTACAACATCTATATCATCATGCATAATAACATATCATATTCTCACGCCTAAATTATCATCAGCATCACATACAACAACACCATCATCACACACAATCATATCTCATGCATATAATTCATTCATGCTATGCGACTCACGACAATGACAATGACTCATATGCATGTGGTACTAATTTAACATTTGGTTCTTATTACGAACCCGATTCCCCCTTCGGAATCCCGAACTTCCCCTTTGAAGTTCCGGATAAGTTTAATGTTCCCATTCAAACTTAAACTTGTCTCCTCAACTCAACAATTTGTGAATGCATGGCATGGAAAATATGCAACTGACATACTTATCATTATTCATATCGTGATCCATAGTCGATCATACAACTACAGCCATGCACAACATAATCCACCCTTCTAGATTATCACAATCACAAGTGAACAAACAATTCAAATGACGCACCATGTCACAACAATTTAATGATACGAACTTCGTTATGATTCATTCTAACACACGCAAATATTATAATACATCATGGTCCATCATTGATCACTCAATAAACTTATCTAATACATAGTTAATCATTCTGGACTACCACTAACGTCATTAACACACATGCCAATCATTCGTGACACAACGATTAAATTACCGATACAAATTTCGTCCATATTCGTCACATCATACACTTCTTTCCCACATGTTATTAACCTCTAATAAAATCGTTATAAACATTTTATCCCTAAAGCAGAGTTATAGACCTCTGTTTCAGTTACCCAACACTTTGAACTCCGTCCCAAAATGATTTACGAGTTGAAAGTTATGACCAAAACCGTATACGAAGGCGTTACTAAAAAGTTGTTGTTTTTCTGAAATTTCCCTCAAGATTTTCATCTTCTCCAACCATAAAAACGTCCATGAAATTATCACCCAAAATATTTTACCTCTAAAACAAAGTTACTTCCTCTGTTTCAGATACCCAACACTTCAAACCCCGTCCCAAAATGATTTACGAGTTCAAAATTATGATCAAAATCGTGCACGAATGCGTTACTAAAAAATTTCTGTTTTTCTGAAGTTTCCAGCACGATTTTCATCCTCTCTTAGCCCAAAAACATCCATGAAATTTCCAGCACGATTTTCATCCTCTCTAAACTGCAACGTTATCTATTTCTGGAGAGTATCAATCCAGAGAAAATGAAGTTCATTAATTTAAGTAGTCAATAGTACATAACAGTCTCATCTGAACGCTTCTAGTTCAGTTTCTTTTTCCTAATATTATCCGTGAATTTCAATTCAAATTCCCTTTGAGTATGAGATTTCTCACTTTCACTCAAGCACTTTATTAAGTGTTCGCAAGAACCAATGATTTATGATGTGATATAAATCACAATTACAGATCAAACATTCTATCTTTCTTAGATATGAAAGACTCTATGAGATTGAGTATTAAAAAAAAAACTCAAAGACTAAAAAGATATACTATTACAAGACATATAAAATATTTATTAAAAAACATAAATCTTCAAATAAGGAGAACCTTATATTTATGTATAAAATGTGCTCCAGCTAGAAGTCCAATACTAAAAAAAAAAATTACACAAACCCAATATTCAGCCAATCAAGTAATTTTAATAACACCAAATATTTTAATTAAACCAAACCTAGTCAAATTTTCTTCATTTAGATTTATGCTATAATAAAATATTTTATAAATTGATCTAGTTTAAAAATATTTTTCCAATAAATTAACACATTAAACAAGTTACCTACAAAAATTTGCTTCCTTATTCATCGTCACAATTAATTACAATACTCAATGTCATTCTATTATGCTACCTAAAGCAATAATTTCAATAAGCATGCAAGTGCATGAATTAATTGAATCATGTGGCGCAGGCCGCCGCAAATATTCTAAATCTTTCTTGCACGGGGTCAGGAACTCTAAGGCAGTAGAAGTCCATTGATCATTCAGTCAAGGTGTGTAACAGAATGCAGAAAAATATGCCTTTAAATGAGGAAAAACAAGGTAAAGGAACTGGTACGTTGTCAAATGCATCTATGAAGCTGCTTTATTGGAACATAAGGGGGGTCTAAAATTGCCTTGAAAAGTTATTCATGTTCACAAATTATGACGAATATTAATTATTCCCATTGTTTTTAGAGAAGGTGGTTCTACTAGGGATAAGCTGTAAATTATGGCCATTTGATTACTTCAACAATTTGGTGGAATACATTCTCTAACTTCAAAAAGGTAGAGTCTTGAGAGATAAGTTAGGTTTTCAAATATATCTTTTTTCGTAGTGTTATTGTTCACTTTTGTTTTGCTCTAGGTTTTGGTATAGCCCCCTAGTAAATATATATACTTTAAATTTAATATATGAGTTAGAGACGAGTGATTGATTGGGATAGAAATTGGTGTCAATATAGTTGGGATGAATAGTCACTCTATTGATGTTAGGATGCTTTAATTCTGAAATAAAAATACAATATTTTTGACCTATTAAAAAAAGAAAATATCATCTATTTATAACAAATAAATTTTGATTTTTGTAATACTTTAATAAATATCCAGTCAAGTCAGAGGATATATAAAGTGTAATATGTAACACCCACAACTACCAATCCATTAATGCGCTAATGATCTAGTTAGTATGATCAATTGAATGGCTAGTAAGTATAACAGGCATAAGTGACATTTACCTTTTAAATAAGAGTTTGAGATGGTGTTAAGATGTTTTTCTCATTCTTCCTTGACAAAAATAGAATTTATGGAGAGAGTGAGTAAAGAGACACACGGGAGCAAGAAGCAAGAAGATTAGCATTAACCTCAACCTGATTACATTGCACGCAACAAGACCAACTCAAGCTCTCTATTTTCATATTCATTCAACATCAACTATGAGGTCTATGAGTAATACCATGAAATATGTCATTCTTGTTGATTCTATTGTCCAAAGGTGACCTAAAGTATACTTGCATATTGGAATTTGAATCTTGTTCATAATATGGTCTATGCATCTATGAATATGATAAATGGTTATGAGATGATTCTTTGAAAAATGCATTAAAAGCTGATTGTATGTCTGATTTATAACTTGCCCTAACATGTTAATACCCTTAAAATTTGTGTTGTAGGTGTTTCCCTTGGATTGGACCGGGAAAACTATGAAAATATGCAAAATATGGAATTTTGCAGGTTTGATTCGAATCAGAGAAGTTCTAATTCGAATCAGAAGCCTTTTGTTTGGATTTTGGGTAAAATGATTTGAATCATGGATTTGTTCTAGTTGGATTGATTCGATTCATTTTTTGTTATCGCATCCTTAGTTGAATTGATTCAAATTAAATTTAACACTTGATTCGAATCATGGAATGATGTCACGCCACTGATTGAATTGATTCAAATCAAATTTTACACTTCATTCGAATGATGAGGCAGATTTTGTCCAAATATTGTTTTTGTTTTCTTCATAACTTATGTTCCGTAACTTGGATCAGAGTGTCGTTTCTTGCATTGCAAAGCTAACTTAGAGTGCTATAACTTAGTGGAGACTATGGTGTCTTCCCACTTCTTTCCCCATTGTCCGTTATTTCCGGTTGAATGTTCATACTTGACTTGGTTGAGTATGCTAGAATTCGGAGTGGGCTTGTGGTACTAGATGGTAATTTGCCTGCGTTTACACACCAAAGTTATTCATAAGGTGGCTCGTGGGTTCTGACGAGGTGTATTACTCACTTGGTTACTCACCTTGAGTATCGGTATGGTGGGGTCGTGTTGCCACACAGGAAATGACAATTCATTACTCGCCACTGGCAGGGTTGTGTAACCATTTAGGTGTAAATCGATCGTTACTCGCCAACGCTATCTCCCGGTGGGCTTGTGCAGTCATGTATGCATTTTTGAGCTTGAAGTTACTCACTTATGTATTGATGATTGATGGGGTTTTGTCGTCGTATAGGAAACGACACTTCATTACTCATCACGGATGGGGTTTTGTAGCCACTTATGCATAAACCTCTTGTTACTCATCTGATTTATCGTGCGGTGAGCTTGTTCAAGTCTCTTGACGCTATGCAATTGGTTACTCATCGAGGGTGTGCTTGCGTGGCCTAGTAGAAGGTGTATTATTACTCTCGAATTTTCTCTTACACAGGTAAAGGTATGCATATGTGATTGTGCTAACTTTATTGTATGTTAGAGATATATAGAATTGGGTAGTCAATGGACTTCCAATTCGATGTTATGTTGGTGATTTGGGATAGGATAGTCAAGGGACTTCCAATCCGATACTATGTGATATTTGTGCATTCTTGAAATGGTAAGTAAGGAAACCTCTGGTCAATCGTGGATCTGTATATGATTATGCATCCTGTAGAGCCGAGTGGACCCATAAGATAGGGGGACTCGCTGAGATTTAGTAATCTCACCCCAATATTATTTATCTTTTTCTAGTTGCTTGAGTAGGACAAAGGCAAGGGTAAGATGTCATAGTCGGCTTAAAGATGTTTATGTGGCTTATCATCTGTTTCGTTTTGAGCTCTTTAGCGTTCTTTTATTGGATTTTATGTATTAGTACTTTTGATGTTGTATTTTGGCCATGACTTTTTCTGTTTTTGTTCCTTGTACTAATACTTATGTTATTCTCGTTGCTTATGTATGACTTTCATGTACCACATTTATAACACCACTACATATTATTCTATACATATATGTATGGGGTGTTACAGTTGGTATTAGAGCATGTCGATTCTCATCTTAGCCATGAAACATTATAAGCCCATTCGGTTATGCCTCATCCATGTAATTGTATGCATGATTCCTTATGTCTTACTTATGGCATTGAGCCTGGTCAAATTAATTCCATGTGTAGGACAAACATGAAAATGGATGATGAACATAGAGGTCCTTGAAGGCGGTACGAGAAGTTGGAATTAGGAATATGGAGGTATCATGGCCTCAAATATTGCAACAAATGCAACAACAAAGTCAGTTGATGATGTTGATGATGCAGGATAGAGAGGGACAACCTCAACCTCCTATGGTTCCTCAGAATAAAGCATGGTCAGACTTTTGTGCATTCTTCATAATGAAACCACCCGAGTTTCTAGGATGCTTAGACCCAGTAGCTGCTCATGATTGGTTATTTGGTATGGAAATAATGTTATAGGCCATCAGTTGTACATAAGAGGAGAAAGTAATCTTTGCGGCCCAAATGATTGAAGGAATGATTGGTAGTTGGTGGGATATTGCATCCGCTTACTTGACTTAGATAATTCCAAATCATTGTCGGTATTTCAAGACGACTTTCTTGGAGAAATACTATCATAAAAGTCTGTGTGCAGAGAAGGAATGTAAGCTTTAGCAGTTCAAGCAAGGCAACCTGTCTGTATTAAAATATGCAAAGAAATTTTAGGACATGATTACCTATTCCAGACATGCAGTGTATGTGTAACACCCCTTTTTCTACCCCAAATTATTTATCATATAATCAGAGTAAATAAGCACGCATATAAAGAAAAGGGCGTCACATCGACGTTTTCGAAACTTAAAACTTTCAAAAACCAACAATACACCTGGTCATTCAAAATAACACATTTCACTCATCATGAATATTCAAGCAATATGCGTTCGCAGCGGAAAATAAAGAATACTCATGTATTTCATAATATGATCAATGTCCCATACCATGATCATCTCTCAATAATCACTTCAAATAAAATAAAACAATTAATGACATAAAGCATATCAAAATAAGATATGAGTTCAATACCACTAATCTACCCAGTGTTACATGACCAGAGCATTGACTCAGTACCTAATTTCAAACTAAATACGGAAACTCTCCAGCTATTCTTGAGCGAGCTACCGTCCACCTACTCCAGCAATACTACTCTGTAGTATCTGCACGATACCCATGTAAAGGTAACATTCAAACAGAAAGGGTGAGAATTCAAATCATTATGAAATAGCATAATAGGGCACAATGAATTAAAACAACAATTCAAGAATTCATCACACTTTGTATTATTATATCACTGATATTAACAAACAATCATCTCACATGCTTCAAACATGCATCACACCCACATCAATACATGCATTCAATGATCACATAACTATAATCGACTTGATGCAAGACAATGTGACTCCATGCATGTGGTACCTCAATGTGAACTCAAAGTTTCACCGCTTTCCGATTCAATATCTAGAATCCAAGCCACGCTTCCGATCCGGACAAGACCAAAGCCCTACGTCTGTTTCCAATGAAGGATCATCGCTTAATACTACGCCTAATCCCAATTAGGATTAACGTCTGCTACGTCTGTTTCCAATGAAGGATCACCGCTTAAATACTACGCCTAATCCCAATTAAGGATTAACGTCTGCTACGTTTGTTTCCAATGAAGGATCACCTCTTAACCACTTCCACAATGAAGTCAACCATGCTATGAATGAATGCACACATACCAACACATATGCAATTAAGACCATATATATACCGTCTTAACATCCCACATATCACCATGACTCACAATTGGTGCATATACACATCCATAACAACACATCAATTACGATTACATATACACATCCATAACCATAAATCATTCACAATTCAATAATGGTATACATACACATTCATATAATATATTATTCACCAATATAGGCCAATCATCAAATATGTACACATAGATTTCATTCCAAAACACACACAACATTTTAATATCAATTTTTCACTTTTCAAACAGTGTTAACCGGTTAACGCCCTGGGTTAATCGGTTAACGCAAAACAGAATGCGCTTCTTGGCAATTTATAACAGTGTTAACCGGTTAACGCCCTGGGTTAACCGGTTAACGCAAGACAGAATGTAATTTTTTCAATATCGCAACAGTGTTAACCGGTTAACACCCTGGGTTAATCGGTTAATGCAAAACAGAATGTTGTTCCTACGCTAACAACGAACAGAATGCAGAGTTCTCCGCATTTTTCATCGTTGGAGGACTTTCGGACCTCCGATTTCGATTCCGTAAAAAGCTACACGTTCAGAAAATTATGACTCATCCAAATATATATTCATTCACAGTTTTAACATCATTTAATCATCACAATCCAGAGTGTTTATCAAGACCTAATAATTCCAAAACCATGCCAATTAAGGATTTCAACCTAAAACATGTTCCTACCCATTGATCCAATCATACTAACCCATAATAATAAGGATTTTCCCCCTTACCTTGTCAATTTGATGGAAACCTTGACTCCTCTCGCTTTTCCTCTCCTCTTTCTCTATTGCTTTCAGTGCTCAAGTGAATTCTAATTCGCACTTCCTTCACTCTTACTATTTATAATAGTATTCTAGTTGGGCTTAAATCATCTAATTTAATCACTAGGCCCAATAATACCTAATATTTAAATAGCTCTATTTAAATTTAAATATTAACCACTCACTATGCAACCAAGTTAATTAATTAATTCAATTATGTCTCATATCAACTAAATAATTAATTCCCACACTAATTAAGTTAATTAATCCATTATTATACTACCTCACAACCGCTTAATTACTTAACACTCCAAATGATTAAATATAATATAATAAAAATAATATAATAATTAATTCCTAAAAATTGGGCTGTTACAGTATGCATCAGATGAGCTTTGGAAAATAGATCAATTCTTGTTTGGACTAACGGTAAATATTGTGCATAATATGTCTTAGAGAGAATTTATCACTTATGCTAAATGTTTAAGGAAATGCTATGTGGAAGAGAATAGCCTGAAGACGATCCTTGAGGAAAGGGAACAAAACATTTCAGGATATAAGGAGCAAGGGAGATCGGGTCGGTATCAGAAACCCCAAAACTCTCCATCTAAGAGGAAGTAGTCTTATGGCGATCATCCAGCCTAGCCACCACAATGTGATAAGTGTAAGGGAAGACATTACGGAAGTTGTAAGACAAGCCAACAGAAATGTTGCAAGTGTGAGGCTCCAAGCAACTTGGCGAGAGATTGTCTAGTTCAAAATGTTCCAGGAAAAGCTACGTACCGAGTTTATACCTTGGATGCCAAAAAGGCTAAGAGTAACACCAATCTTGTTGCTGGTACATGTTTTGTGAATAATCAATCGTTATTTGTGTTAGTGTACAATGGAACCACTCATTATTCATCTCTAACAAGTGTGTGCATTGACTTGGCTTTGAAGTTATTCATCTTTCTAACCCAATGTTATTTATTCTACTATGGATGACATTGTTGAAGCTCAATTGATCTGTAGGAATTGTTCTGTTTCTTTTAACGACCAAGAATTCTTAATTGATATTATTTTTCTACCACTCAAGAAGATCGTCATGATAATAGAAATGGATTGATTATCCTCCAATTCGGTGTATATCGGTTTCAAGGAAAATGCCATCTTTATTCCTACTAAAGGGGCTACCCCGAATGACACCATTGACAAGCTAATTGAAGGTACGATTAGTATGGTCAATTGTTTGCTTGCACAAGATAAATCCTTTATTTTGACTCTCACCACGAATTCAGAAGATAGGACGAGTGTGTCAGAAATTCCCGTTGTGTGTGAATTTCCCGAAGTCTTTCCCTAGGATGTCACTTATCTTCCTCCAGAAAGGGATGTGGAGTTCTCTATTTATCTCATTCCAGGAACTACTCCGGTTTCTATGCTCCATATCAAATTTCTTCGGTCGAGTTAAGGGAATTGAAGAACCAGTTGGAAGAGCTACTAACAAAACATTTCATTAAGCTCAATATTTCTCTATGGGGAGCTCCAGTTTTGTTAGTCAAAAAGTAGAATTGTAGTATGCAAATGTGAGTTTTTGGTACCATCAGATTCGAGTAAGTAGTTCGGATACACCTAAGACCTCTTTCAGGACGCGATATGGCCATTATGAAATTTTGGTTATGCCATTTGGAGTAACCATTGCTCCAACCTCCTTCATGGATTACATGAATCGTGTGTTCCAACCATATTTGGACCAATTTGTGGTGATCTTTATAGACTACATCTTGATTTACTCCCAGACCCCTGAAGAGCATGTGGATCACTTGAGGATTATGTTATCTACCCTTTGGAAGAAGCAGTTATTCACAAAGTTTAGAAAGTATGAGTTTTGGATGTCCAAAGTGAAGTTCCTTGGTCATGTTATATCTAGAGGAAGCGTAGTCGTGGATCCCTCAAAAGTGGAAGTTGTGGTGAATTGGTAGCAATCTAAGAATGCATCAAAAGTTATAAGTTTCTTGGGTTTGACAGGTTACTATCGAAGTTTCATTACGCGATTTTCCAAGTTAGGGTTATCGTTGAGGAGACTTACAAGAAAGGAAGTTTCCTTCAGTTGGGATTCGAAATGTGAAAATAGTTTTTAGGGATTGGAGAGGAAGTTGACTACTGGTCCAGTGTTGGTAATTCTACATCTGAATCGACCATACAAGGTTTTCTACGACGCCTTGAAGAAGGGATTGAGTGGAGTGTTAATGCAAGATGGGAAAGTTGAAGTGTATGCATCTCGGTAGTTGAGACCTCATGAAGAGAACTATCCTACCTATGACATTGAACTCGCTTCCATTGTTTTCACACTTAAGGCGTGGCGAAATTATTTGTATGGAGTTCATGTTTAGATGTTCAGCGACCATAAAAGCTTAAAGTACCTCTTTAATCAAAAGGAACTAAATATGTGTCAGCATAGATGGATGAAATATCTTAAGGATTATGACTCCAGGTTGAAGTATCATTTCGGGAAGGCTAACAAGGTGGAAAATGCCTTGAGTAGAAAAGAGATTTGTGTTGCTGAGTTGATGGTGCTAGAATATGACCTAATGGAGAAATTTTGGAACCTTGATCTCCAGTTTGAATGGACTTTGGAGGGTGTATTGATTAGTAACCTGAGTGTTGAGAATGATTCACAAGAAAGGGTTTGGAAAGCTTAATGGTTTGACGCAGAGCTACAATCCAATTGAGATCTTCCTAATTTTGTGAGCATCTGATGGAATTCTTCTTTTCGAGAAAAGGATGTGTGTACCCAATGATATGGAATTGAAGAGAATGATCCTAGACGAAGCTCATAGAAGTAAGTTCTCCAGTCATCTTGGTTCGACAAAGATGTACCATGAATTGAAGAAGGACTTTTGGTGGCCCGACAGTAAGAGAGACATTTCCCAGTATATGGCGCAGTGTGTGGTTTGTCGACAGGTGAAGATGGGCCATCAAAGGCCAAGCGGTATGTTACAATCATTAAATATGCCAATATGGAAGTGGTACATCATTTCCATGGATTTCATAGTTGGATTACCCCATACTCTTGAAGGGCATGATTCTAGATGGGTGATTGTGGACAAATTGACTAAGTCAACCCATTTCTTACCAAGTAAGACAAATGTACAAGGTGATTAATCTCGCAAGGATTTCTATGGTAGAAATTGTGTGACTACATAGTGTATCATCCAACATTGTATCAGATAGAGATCAAAAGTTCACTTCAAGATTTTGGAAATCATTCCACGGGGAAATGGGAACAAGTTTAAACTTGAGTACACCTAACCACCCTTAATCTGATGGGAAAACAGAGAGAACTATCTAGACTATAAAAGATATGTTAAGGGAGTGAATCCTAGAAAGTGGTGGAAGTTGGAAAGATCATTTTCCTTTGGCGGAGTTTGCGATCAACAACAGCTACCATGCTATTATAGGCATGGCTCTGTATAAAGCTTTATACGATAGGATATTCCAATCACCTTTGTGTTGGTCTGAAGTAGGTTAGAAGGGAATTCTTGGACCCGAGATAATCCAAGAGACTACAGAAAGGATTAAGTGAATCCAAGATACGATAAAGAAAGTCCAAGATCGTCAAAAGAGCTATGTAGATCCACAAGGAGACCCTTGGAGTTCGAGGAAGGATACCATGTGTTTTTGAAAGTTATCCCATGGTTGAAGCTGACTGGACCATTCAAGACGCCCAAACTTAGTCCTAGATATATGGGACCTTATCATATTGTGAGTCAGGTAAGTGAGGTTTCATACCAGTTAGCATTTCCGCCTTCGCTATCTGGGTTACATGACGTGATCCACGTATCGCAACTTTGAAAGTTTATGCCTGATTATTTCTATCATATTCTTACGGACACGGTTGAAGTGGAGCCATACCTTTCTTTTCAACTACAACCCAGTCGTATCCTGGAGTATGCTAGTAAATCTTTGAGAACAAGGAGATACCTCTTGTAAAGGTTCTATGTGAGGAAACGCGTCCCGATGAAGCCACATGGGATATGGAATCGGAGATGCGTGAACTTATCCTCATATTTTCATATAAGTTTTCAATTTGAGGGAGAATTCAATTTAAGGGGGGAGAATGTAACACCCTGGTACAACTACCAACCAATTAACGCGCTAATGATCTAGTTAGTGTGATCAATTGAGAATCTAGTGGTACTAACTTTTACACATTGGTAATTCTTTAGAAACTAGACCAATTAAGTAGAAGGGAATAAGTGGCATTTCCCTCTTAAATAAGATTTTGGGCTGGTGTGAAGTGGTTTTTCTCATTCTTCCTTGACAAAAACAAAATTTGTGGAGAGAGTGAGTAGAGAGAGGCGTGGAAGCAAGAAACAGGAAGTGGAGCATCAACCTCAACCTC
The DNA here is from genome assembly GCF_024323335.1 of Lathyrus oleraceus. NCBI lineage: Eukaryota > Viridiplantae > Streptophyta > Magnoliopsida > Fabales > Fabaceae > Lathyrus > Lathyrus oleraceus. Next base: position 3,638,777 of record NC_066579.1, on the reverse strand, counting down.
ATTACATTGCATGCAAAAAAGACCAATTCAAGCTCTCTATTTCCCTCATCATTCAACAACAACTCTGATTAATCCAGGTGATTCCAAGCTAGGACCTCGAGGAAAACATTGGGGAATTGCATGTTTGGGTAAGGGTCATGAGTAATACCATGAAGCATGTCATTCTTCTTGATTGTATTGTCCAAAGATGACCTAAAGTATAATTTTATGGTTGATTTTTTGAGTCTTGTTCATGATATGGCCATTTCATGTATGAATATGATTAATGGTTATGAGATTATTCCTTAAAAAATGCATGAAAAATTGATTGCATTCCTGATCTATAACTTGCCCTAACATGTTAATGAAGGAGAATTGCGGTCCAAAACGCAGCGGAAATTAAAATTTCTCCTTTAGAGATCCTTACGAATGGTCATGATCAGTGATAGAATATTTACCTCTTGTGATGATCGAAACCTTTGGTGCAGATCTCTTGTAACGATCAAAACCCTTTGATGCAGATCCACGAAACGATCACGAACATTGAACGATGACAACGTCTCTACTCAGTCCACACGAACGGATTCCTTCAATCTCAGTGCTAGCTGGTATGAATGAAGGCTTTGAGTGAGAGAGAGAGAGAGTGAGAGAAAACGAAAATAATGCAACCGCAAATTTTTGCTTCTGCACAAGGGTTCTATTTATAGAACCACTTGTGTGGGCTTCAAGCTAAAAGCCCACTTAAGTGTATTTTGGCCCATATCTTATAATATGCCCAAAATCACTTAAGCTCATGGTACCTTACCATATTTCGTATTCTATTCAAGTACATCGTACCTTACGATGCTCTATAACTCACTTAAGGGCACCGTACCTACGGTATTCCTTAGTTACTCTATCTCTCATCAATCCGTCCTTTGTGTGTGACCCTGTAGGTTTTCGTGACGTTGGCAATTATATTAAATCACACATTTAACATAATAAACAGTGAGCGGTATCTAGCAACACATCACTGCTACCCAAGACACGAAAATGTCAAGTGATCTGACAATTCCCTTTGTGATAATAATTATGTGTATAATTACCCTTTTGCCCTTATGTCTATATTGAACACAAGGCATAGACCGTGTCATCCTTGTCCAGTTCAATATTGAGCCCATAGACATTTATCCTGTTATGCAGGATGGGCAAATTCCATCTAGGTCACTCATGTCCCTCAGCATGCTTTGTGGAGTACCCATCAACTGTCTTTATGGTTATCCAGTTACGGACAACGTTGGATCAGCAATAAAGCACTCGACTCTACATCTAGGATCCATAGTGGTTTCAGGTCGGAGAGTGGAATACACTATTATCACCATGAGAATAACTTATGACACTTTGCATAACTTTCTATATAGTATTCTCATAGCGGGTCAATCCGGTATAAATATTACTCCTAATATTCATACCTATGTTTAAGACTTGATAACTCTTTATCCATGATCCATGAGATGTGATCATCAGTCTACAAACATAATAGTCTTAATGCTTTAATGTTATCCCACTTCACACTAAAGCTCGACTACGGATACTTTAGGAATAGTGTCCTTATGTTTAATGTGTTCTCATGATTAAGTCACACTTAATACATTAAACGGACTATCTATTCCAGGGACTTTATTAATCAACCATAATAAAGAGAATGCCTTTTATTATTCGATACAAGTACCAAAATGTATTGGCCTCTAGGGCTTACACCAACAGTTAATACCCTTAGAACTTATGTTGTAAGTGTTTCCCTTGGATTGGACTGAGAAAACCATGAAAAATACACAAAATATGGAATTTCACAAGTTTGATTCTAATCATAGAAGCTCTGATTCGAATCAGAATCCTTTTTGGATGGATTCTAGGTAAAATGATTTGAATCAGGGATTTGTTATGGCTGGATTGATTCAAATCATTTTTGTTTGTCACGCCTCTAGCTGAATTGATTCGAATAAAATTTCACACTTGTTTCGAATCATGGTTTTATGTCACGCCACTTACTGAATTGATTTGAATCAAATTTTACACTTGAATCGAATCATAAGGCATATTTTGTCCAAATACTGTTTTTGTTTTCTTCATAACTTATGTTACGTAACTCGAATTGGAGTGTCGTTTCTTGTGTTGTAAAGTTAACTTAGAGTATTATAACTTAGTGGAGACTATGGTGTTTTCCTACTTCTTTCCTCATTGTCCTTTAGTTCCAGTTGAATGTCCGGACATGACATGGTTGTATATGCTAGAATTTAGAGTGGGCCCATGGTACTAAGTGGTAATTCAGTTGCACTTACACACCTAGTTATCAATAAGGTGGGCTCGTGGATCTTGACGAGGCATATTACTCACTTGGTTACTCACCTAGAGTATCAGTATGGTGGGATCGTGTCGCCACATAGGCAATGACACTTCGCTACTCACCACTAGCGTAATTTTGTAGCCATTTAGGCATAAATTCCTCGTCACTCGCCAGTGTTATTGCCAGGTGGACTTGTGCAGTCATGTACGTGTTTTTGCACTTTCCCGATGGGCCATTTCACCACATAGATAATGGCACTTTGTTACTCATGATATGTGGAGGTTATGTATCCACTTAGGCGTAAATCCCTTGTTACCCATTTGACTCATCGTGTGGCGAGCTTGTGTAAGTCTCTTGACGCTAGGCACTTGGTTACTTATTGAGGGTGTGCTTGCGTGGCCTAGTCGAAATCATATTACTACTCCAGGATACTCTCATACACGGGTACAAGTATGCATATGTGGTTGTGTTAACTTTATTGTGTGTTAGAGATATATAGAATTGGGTAGTCAAGGGACTTCCAATCCGATACTATGTGATATTTGTGCATTTCTCATAAGGAGTGAACCCATAAGATTATCTTATAGAGCCGAGTGGACCAATACGATAAGGGGACTAATTGAGATTTAGTAATCTCTCCCTAATATTATTAATCTATTTCAGGTTACTTGAGGAAGGACAAAGGCAAGGGTAAGATGTCCTAGTTGGCTTCGAGATATTTATGTGGCTTATCATCCGTTTCGTTTTAGCTCCTTAGCATTATTCTATTGGAGTTTATGTATTAGTACTCTTAATGTTGTATTTTTGGCCATGTGTCTTTCGACTTTTGTTCCCTGTACTAATAGTTATGTTATTTCAATTGCTTATGTATGGCTTACATATGTACCACATTTATACACAATTACGTATTATTCTAGACATACATGTACGGGGTGTTTCATAATAAATAAAAACATGTATCATTCCATTTAAAGGACCTATATATTTTTAATAAATATTAATATTTATTTTTCATTTTTAAAAGTCAAGGTTGCTTTCATTATTTTGAATAATAATTTAATAATTTATTATAAATTAAAAATGATAAAATGCGAGAAAAAAATGAATAAAAATATGACTATCATACAAATCAGCAAACAAAACATTAAAATAAACTAAAGTAGTAATGCACTATGATATATGAAAAAAATAAAGTAAATATTAAAACATAAGAATTATTATTATTATTATTATAATTATTATTATTATTATTATTATTATTATTATTATTATTATTATTATTATTATTATTATTATTATTAAAAAGAACAAAAAGGACGAGGGGACATAAATGATCGGTTTGTTTTAGCTTTCAAAAATATATATATTTTCTATATTTTGAAAAATAATTTTTATGAAAATAATTTTTAAAATAATAAAAGTTTTTTAATTTCTTTTTTTATTATTTATAAATTGAAAGACTAATTTTGACATCTTATAACATAAATATACATAACTGAATATTAAAATATAGTAAAAAATGCAATTTTAAGAAAAATTATATTTAGAAAATTATTTAATGAAAAACTCTTTGAAATTGGTTCAAAATTAAGTGAATATTTGAAAAGTTGATATTAAAAAAAAGTTTCAATAAGAAGATGGAATACATAAAATAAAATTTTAAGAATAATTTTATAAACTAAAATTTCATTTGACTCTTTTATTAAAATTTCTTTTGTAATTTTTTAAACTAAAATTTCATTTGACTCTTTTATTAAAATTTCTTTTGTAATTTTTTAAACTAAAATTTCATTTGACGCTTTTATTAAAATTTCTTTTGTAATTCTTTAACAAATATATATAATATTATAAAAATCATTTAAAAAAAAAACTAAAACAAACATATCCAAAATCTAACTCATCAAAAAACTTGCAAAAATTATAATTGGACATGCTCAACCTATCTCTTATTTTTTTTTAAAAGAACAAATAAGAAGTGAATTACAAATTTCATAATCAACATGAAATCGATATTGGCTAATCTATATGCACATGCATATTTCTCTCTGAAAATATGAGATATCTTGATATATATAAAAAAGTGTATAGTTTATAAAATATTATTTTATTTAATTAAAAGATGTCATTATTATTATTATTATTATTATTATTATTATTATTATTGTAATTATTATTATTATTATTATTATTATTATTATTATTATTATTATTATTATTATTGTAATTATTATTATTATTATTATTATTATTATTATTATTATTGTAATTATTATTATTATTGTAATTATTATTATTATTATTATTATTATTATTATTATTATTATTATTATTATTATTATTATTATTATTATTATTATTATTATTATTATTATTATTATTATTATTATTATTATTATACTCTCTTACTATTTCCTATTTTCTCCTTTTCTTCTTTTTCATGAGGCTGTAACTAAGATTAATCCTTCGATAAAAAAATTTATCCCATTCTAAACTTATTGAGAAGTGCTAGTGAGATTTTTAATTTTTTTTTCAAACACTCCTTCTCTTATTAGGAGAAACACATATAACATCATTTTAAAAATTGATCTTACATAAAATGGTATAATGGTATAAGCCACAAGTATTTTCCCAAATAAAATAATGAGTGTTTGAGAAATGTTAAAAAATATGTTTCTAGCATTTCTCTTAGTTTCAAGTGGTCAAGATATAATAATAATTATATTATTATTATTATTATTATATTTAACATTTGGTAATCAAAATATATTAAAAGGAATAAAAGTGAGTCTATATATATATATATATATATATATATATATATATTATATATATATATATATATATATATATATATATATATATATATATATATATATTAAAAAATGTCAATTATTTGACTAGATAGGAAAATATAACATTATAAATAGAAAAGTTTAATATAAAATTGAAATTGAAATAACTACACCAAAAAAAGATATCAGCCTTAAAATAAAAAAATATATATTCATTAATTAAAATTTATCATAATAATATACTTAATTGACAAGGTACTATTAATATTATTAGATATTAATATATATTTTGAGTCAAATAAAATTCATTCTTCTAGAACATAGTTCTCGTATTATTTTTTACTATAAAGCTTACAAACCTTACAAATTTTATATAACATCCAATGGCTATCTAAGTTCATTGAAAGAAAAAAAGAGATAAACATGAAAGATAGAAGAATGAAAAAAAGAAAATTAAGAAAAGTGAGATCTACAAAGGAAATGGAAGATTTGATTAGCAAGCTTCCTGATGTACTATTATCTTCTATCGTTTCTTTCCTTCCCGTCGCAGAAGGTGCGAGAACTAGTGTGCTTTCAAGACGCTGGGAAACGGTGTGGAAATACTCATCTCGCCTTAACTTTGACCAAAAGAAAATGTTGAAACCTTTCATCCAAGACTACATTCTAACTTCTGAACCAACTGTGCGCCTTGAAATGTCTATGCGTCGTCAGGTAAAAGTATTTTTATGAGACTGCTTATGAGTTTTGAGTTTTATATTTTTCGATAATTTTCTATTAAAATAAGTGAAATTCAATCAAAAAGAATTTTGATATAATATCATCAATCTGTGACTAATATTTTAAGTTTATCAAATTTGTATATGACAGGAATCTTCTGATTATGAGAATTATTTTGATTCAATTGCTCAAGCAGCGATGTTGATCACATCAATTATGGACAATCACATTGGTTCTTTGAAAAGTTGTAGTATTCGCCATTTGGTTGAGAGTTGTGCAAGTGAGGATGTTGTTGGGTGGATGAGAAAGCTTTTGGAGAAAAAGGTGACAGAGGTTTCAATGGAACTTGAACCCTTTGATTATTGTCACCAAATAAAAAATATAGACTTAATGGAAGCTGGATGGAACCTCAATATCCCTTTTGAAGTTTTCTCAAGTTTTAAGGTTCTTAAGTTGAAGAACTATACATTTTCAACTTCGCCTTTCTCAAATTCTTCTCAGGTTCTGCATACTCTTACTCTTATCGATATGGATATTAAATCAAACAATTTCCAAGAGATTCTTTCTCATTGTTCCTCTCTTGAAAACCTTATCCTTGGGAACTGTGATTCATTAGGAGTCGATGTTAAAATCGATAGTTCGAGTCTTAAATATTTTAAAATTTATGATATGATCGTGCAAAACCTTTTGATTTCTTCCATTAACGTTGAAATCATAGAAATTGACTCCATTATTTGTGATGATGGAGAAATAATTTTGAAGACCCCAAAACTTCGCGTTCTTCGTGCTTATAATGATTCGAAAAAGTCTGGACACTTTTTATCTCTGTACGAAAATACACTTTTAGGAACAAGGGATATCAATAAAAGATACTGTGAATTGGTGAGTCTTTCTTTTTTCTACTTTGCTTTATTTTATTTTGTCAATTGAGTAATATAAATCATATGTACTGAATGCATGAATACATTTTATTTATTTGACACTAACCAATATTTTTAATTTGAGTTGCATCAATATTAACAAAGGTAGAGATATTTTTAATACTCATTATTGTGTGTATCTGTTAATTATAATGACAAGTCACTTTAATAAATAGCAAGCTACAAAAACAACCAAATAATATATCTAAAATTCATTGAATTAACATTACTACATATCTTAATATTTATTTATATTCTTTTTATAACTATTAATTATTGTGTTAGGGTTCCGGAGGTTTAAGCATGGAGAATATATTTCACAATTTGGTTACTCTTTCCCTTGATTTAGATTTGGGAAATAGTATTAATTCAGTATCTCTTTATTCTTCCCTGAAGTCCTGCTACAGATTGATGAGTCTTCAAATTAATAACAAGGTACGTTGAGAATGATTCACTCATAAGTTCACAAATACTTTTATTTCATGAGACATGTTTAATACTGTTGTTTTTGAAAGACCAGACAATGTTGATTGTAGTCATTTCATTAAGGTTTTAGAAATTATTGTGATCAAATTGCGTTTGAATTAGTGATATTTGAATGCGACGTTACCATAATGTCATTTTGATTCCATGACATGAATTTTATCTTTTCTTTTAGGTAACCTTGGGCAAAGATAATGGAATATATGATCAAAATACCAATGATTGTATGCCTCACGGAGAATATATGTTTTGGCCAAATATGGAGCCATGTGAGTGCATTAATAAGCAACTAAAGTCTGTTTGTATAAAGGGATACAAAGGTGGAAGATATGAGTATGAGTTCGTTAAGTACTTAATAACAAATAGCCAAGTTATTGAGAATATCATCATTTGCTTTGTGGATGACTCTTTATGGGTTGAAGTTGTTGCAACTATATGTTTATTATCATATCCAAGAATTTCTCCCAAATTATCCATTGATCTCAAGCCTGGAGTGGAGTATATGAAAAAATATGGGGATAACTTTGAAAAGTGGGTTAGAACCCTTAAATAGTTATCAAGATATGGATAAAAAGATTGGTAGGTCGGCCAACTCTGCTATCTTCTCAGCTTGACTAAAGAACTATATTTTATGTCCGAATCAAATAACGGTTTTAGAGTCTTTATCCTTTTATTCCTATGGTGTAATGTTCTTGGTGCTTCTCTTGGAGGATTGTGTTTCATTTGATAGTCATTCAGTGTTTGTCTTTTAATATGTGATGTATTGTTGTCGTTGGTTTTTGAATTGTTTTTGGGTTTCTATCACTCCATCGTTTATTGTTTTGTTCCTTTGGTTGCATGGATGTTGTTATCTTTATTCCCTAAGTGTCATCAGCATATTACTTCTTGTGCTATGTAATAGCAATATTCTTTGTATTTTAGTGGACAGTTTTTGCCCCTTCTTTTTTATACAATATATTCCCTATTATAAAAAATATATGCTAGTAAAATCAAAATATGGGTTTAAACTTTCAAGTTTTTATTAGACTTATTTTTATCACATTACAAAGTACAATGTTTTTTATATACAAAATGTTTAGAATTTGGAATCACTCGTTTGGTGAATAATTGACAAAATTAAATGTGAAGAGAGTGAGAGAGAAAATTTAATTAGACAGACGGAGAATAATTGAGGGTGAGAAGTATTTTAATTAACATTGACAGCAATACCTCTAAGGTATTTATATGTTTATAAATGGATTGGGATACAAATAACATGTCAAAAATAACATAAAGCATAAAATCTTGTACTTGTAATCGGTTATAGCTGAAATAAAAAACAATTTTATAACAATGATAACCGGTAACTACGAATGCGTAATCGGTTACATCCTCGAGAATTTTCCTTTTTAGATTTTCTATTACATTTTCGGATAGCTATAACCGGTTAAACACTCGTGATAACCGGTTACAACACTTAAATTACTATTTTTCTCTTAACATATCATCTTAATTCAAGTGCTCCAAATTGTCATAATCCAATTTTATCCAATCTAAATTGTCTCACATTTTCTTTTTAGTTCCTTTTCATCTACATCAACATGACTATTGTATTTGGTCATGTACTTTTTACCAGTTAAAAAAAACAAGCCTTCTACATAAGGTCAATTAAAAGTCAAAGACAAACTGTGGCTCTTTGGTGGCTTTGATTTCTCATTTTCATTGTTTTTGTTCATTAACTTAAGTTTGAAGAAAGTCAAATTCAAAAAATTTGACTTTTGACTTTGACATCCTTTAGGTCTTCCTTGCATTTGTTTTTTTTTTACTTTACTCTTAAGTTTGTTTAATTTGATGCCTAAGTTTATTCTTAATCAAAATCATTTTGATTCACAAATGGATAAAATGGTACGTCCAAATAAAATGAATAAGAGCGGTTTTCTTTTCAATACTTAGTCTTTTTACATTATGTAGGTGAAAACTCCAAAATATAAAAAAAAGATTTTTTTTTGGTCATACGAGGCAATTGATGGTATTTCTTTTTTAGAAAATCACATATAATATCATTTTCTTTTTTTATTACAATGCATTTTTACTTTATAAAATACCAAAAGAGAGAATTTAAAATAAGAAAACATTTGATTTAATAAAATTGGCTTTATTTCTTTACATGCGACGAAAAGAAAAAAAAAGTACAAAAAAGTTTATATTTTTCATTTAGCTTTACAAAATAAAATAAAATTAAAAATAAGAAGAGATTCCCCAAATTTGTGGAGGTCCCCACACGAGCTCCCCTTGTGTAGCACTACCATCGTCATTCCTCATGAACATCCTAATTCCCAACATTGTTTCACCATCACCATGATAATCATCCCTGCAAAATCAAAAGAGTGTACATGAGTATCATCAGACACACACAACAACATACACATCCCATAAAGAAAATTGAAAATACGTGAATACTAACATTGAAAATAAGGATGTTGCTAAGAGATTGATTTGGGTCGAGTTTCATTTTGAGAGTTGTTGGTTTTAGTGACTGTAAGTTTGAATATGGGCTATAGAGGGGGATGAACACCAAGAGGTAATCATTGGGTTCATCGAAGAATATGGGCTTTGATTTTTGTTTAGTGAAGATATGACTTTTATTTTGTTATTAGAGAGAGAATAAGGAAGGCAGGAGAGAGAGGCAAGCACAAGAAATAAGGAGAGGTATAGACCCCACTCGCGACTCCCTGAAATAAGAGTGAGGCAAGTACTTTTATTTTGTTACTATTTACACTTAGTTTTCATCATTCATCCAGCATTGAATCTTCAAGAATCGGTAACATTTTGCTCTTTATTTTAGTGATTTCTTAAGTTTATTGCATTTTATAAATTTCCGCTTGTTTTATGTTGCATTAGTAGTTCTTCTCTTTTTGTCGCATTTTATGCGTTTCTGTGTAGTACTGTTTGGTTTCCAGGTCAAATAACAAGTCCGAAAGGCGCGTACTGGAAGACTGGAGGTCAAAGACATCATGCAAAGCGAAAAAAGACAAAAAAGGGGGCTGACACGGGTGCTCGTGTTAGCTGACACGACCCGTGTCAGCATGTGCAGAAAAGAACCAGTGGAACCCAGAATCCAGGGGGATGACACGGATGCCCGTGTCAGCTGACACGACCTATGTCAGCAAGGGGTGGAGTTTGGACTTACAGTGAGGCCAACACGGGCAGCCGTGTCACCTGACACGGCCCGTGTTGGCCATTTCGCCCCGTTTGCTGATTTTTCGAGGATAAGAGATCTTCAAGATCAGAAGAGATTGAAGATCAACCTTCATCAACAACAAATTGTAATGTCTCTAATTTCTAATTTACTGTCTTTGAATATTATGAGAAGCTAAACCCCCCAATGCTAGGGGGTGTCCCTGAATTGCTACTGTATGAATACTTTTTCTATGTTTTTATGATCATCGATGTTTTCTTCATTCAAATTATTATACAACGTTCTTAATGCTTTATTTTATCGGACAAATGAAATTCTGATCTCTGGTTAAGGTTTAGGTCGGACAAACCGCCTTATCGCTTGTTGTATAATAAAACCCCGGTTTAATCACTTAGGAATGAGGATCAAACTGTAGTAACCGTTAATTCTTGATCAATTACATATTTTATAACATCAATTTGAATAACTAAGGAATTAGGATTGAAATTGACTGTTAATGGTTTTCGGCTAAGGAATTAGAGAAAATAATTCTTGAGAAACGGTTTTGAATTATTACAACATAGATGTTATAGGATATGGAAGAAGTGTATTACAAAGCAATTCATACATCTGACCCTAGCATGCTTTCTCATATCGGTTGAACAGTTTTTATACGCTTAATATTTTTATTTCTCGTTCTTATTATTTTAGAAAACACTAATCAAACCCCATATGATCTTTTGTTCAATTGAATTATTATAAATATTGGTACTTACTACGCAGTCCTCGAGATCAATACTCGGGATAACTCCCATTTTATTACTACATTGGTGCAAATAGTACACTTGCTATTTTACCGATCAAGCTTTTGGTGCCGTTACCGGGGACTGCCAAAGTATAAGTTGAAAAATAATTCAATTGAAATTTTGTTGCTCTGCAGCCAATTTTTTTTTTGTGTTATTGTTTATTCTAATAATTGTCTAATCTGTGTATGCGAGGTAAGGCCTCAGCTAAATTTCTTTTTGATGCAGAACTAGGAAGACTATTGCGTGCAAGACGATGAAAAGCTAGGCTAGAACTTTCAGAAGCAACCTCTATTGTTTCTGAGTCTGAAAAAGAAGAAGTTGTTTCAGTTCATTCGGGAGACTCTGAAGCTCCACCTCCTGCGGAAAGACTTCTGGGTGATTATGGAGGTGCAAATGCTCCTACTGGAAGGTTAACAATTGTGAACCAACCGGTAAATGTTGATCATTTTCAGCTACACCCTTCAACGATTCGTCAACTCGAAAGGAGACCGTTCTCCGGAAAAATCAATGAAGATGCCAACAAGCATTTACAAAGATTTCTGACCATGACAACATCGTTAAAAATTGAGGGACACTCAGAGGAAGCTAAAAAGTTGGTGATGTTTCCGTTTACACTGTCGGAAGATGCCGAAGAGTGGTTTTACTCTTTACCCGTGGGAAGCATAACAACTTGGCAACAAATGGAGACAACATTTTTGAATAGTACTTCCCTGCTTCTGTGTATATCCGGGTGCATTACCGAGTGCTACAGTTACAAATCCTCGAGAGCATAATAATGTGAGTGCGGTAACCACAAGGAGTGGTAAAGCAAAAGAAGTCCCTGAAAAAGATGATGACCAAGAAGACCAATTGCTTGAAGTTGAGTTAGAGATAAAAGAAAATGAGGTTGTTAGTAAAGAGGTGGCGGTACCTAAACTAGTGGTTAAAGAAAAAGTTAGTGAATCAAAGTCGGTTGTCAAACTCCCTTTCCCCACAAGAAATAAGAAGAAAGAGCAACATGAGAAGAACTTCGAGAAATTCTTGGAGATGTTCAAAAAGCTTGAGATTAACATTCCGTTCTTGGAGGCACTTGAGCAAATTCCCTCTTATGCTAAATTTATGAAGGATATTATTTCAAAAAAGAGGAGCACTGACACTGACTCTATTGTACTAACCGAAACTTGTAGTGCGATTTTGCAGGGTATGAAGATTCCGGTAAAGAAGAAAGATCGAGGCTCGGTAACTATCCCTTGCACTATCGGGGATAGATCTTTCAAGAAGGCCCTTATAGACTTGGGGGCAAGTGTGAGTCTCATGCCGTTATCCATTTACAAGAGGTTGGGGATTGGAAAAGTGCAAGATACCAGAATGACACTTCAATTTGCTTACCACTATGTGAAGAGACCTTATGGAGTGGTGGAAGATGTTCTTGTGAAGATTGATAAGTTCGTATTTCTGGTGGACTTTGTGATCTTAGAAATGCCGGAGGATGAAGAAATACTGCCCATTCTTGGTAGACCATTTTTGGAGACCGGGAGATGTTTGATAGATATAGAAGAGGGCATCATGACTCTAAAAGTTTATGACGAAGAGTTAAAAATTGATGTGCGTAACACCATGAAATACAAAGATGATGTGGCCACCAGTCAACACATAAAGGTGATTGATCAAATGGTTCTGAAAGAAAATCCTCTAGGTGAACAAAAATTGCCCTTGGAGAGAGTTCTAAGTCTATCAATCTCTGAAGACACTCAAGAAGTTGATGAAAAGGAGATGGAAGTGTTAACTATAATGGCAACACAACCGCCCTTTAAGGTATCCCGATTACTTCGATGGGAAAACTTAAGGGAACCCCAAGTTGAGGAAAAGGAAGATGAGACCAAGAAAGTGGTTGAGCTGAAACAATTGCCTGAAAATCTCAAGTATGTTTTTTTAGATCCCGAAAGGAAATGCCCGGCTATTATAAGCTCTAATCTAGAAGTTTCTCAAGAAGACAAGCTTGTCAAGGTTCTGAAGAAGCACAAAAGTGCAATGGGATGGGCAATAAAAGACTTGAAGGGAATTAGCTCTACGGTGTGTATGCATAAAATTCTCATGGAGGATGGTCACAAACCAGTGGTGCAACCACAAAGAAGACTAAATCCCGCAATGAAGGAAGTGGTTAGGAAAGAGGTTGTTAAACTATTAGATGATGGGTTAATTTATCCCATATCCGATAGCTCTTGGGTGAGTCCTATTCATGTGGTCCCGAAGAAAGGTGGGACTATGGTTATAAGGAATGAGAAAAATGAGTTACTCCCTACAAGGACGGTCACGGGGTGGCGTGTGTGCATCGATTACAGGAGGTTGAATTTGGCAACCAAAAAGGATCATTTTCCGTTACCATTCATTGATCAGATGTTGGAAAGGTTGGCAGGTCATGAGTACTATTGTTTCCTTGATGGATACTCTGGATACAATCAGATAGCGGTTGCACCGGAAGATCAAGAGAAGACAACTTTTACTTTCCCCTATGGTATTTTTGCTTATAGAAGAATTCCATTCGGGTTATGTAATGCACCAGCCACATTTCAAAGATGCATGACTTCCATTTTTGTGGACATGCTCGAAAGGCATATGGAGGTCTTCATGGATGACTTCTCGGTATTTGGTTTTTCTTTTGATAATTGTTTAACTAACCTTTCCCTTGTGTTAGAAAGATGCCAACAGACCAATCTGATTCTCAACTGGGAGAAGTGTCACTTCATGGTGCGAGAAGGAATAGTCTTGGGTCATAAAATCTCTCACAAAGGGATAGAAGTGGACCAAGCCAAGATTAAGGTAATAGAAAAGCTACCCCCTCTGATGAGTGAAAAAGGTATAAGAAGTTTCTTAGGGCATGCGGGTTTCTACTACAGGTTCATAAGAGATTTTTCCAAGATAGCTAAACCCTTAACTACCCTGTTGGTTAAGGACAAGGCTTTCATCTTTGATAAAGAGTGTGTCGTTGCTTTTGAAACTATAAAAAATAAACTGGTGACGGCACCAATTGTCATTGCCCCAGATTGGTCTCTACCTTTTGAGATCATGTGTGATACGAGTGACATTGCAGTAGAAGCAGTTCTTGGGCAACGTAGAGATAAATTGTTGCATGTCATATATTATGCCAGTCATGTTTTGAATCCTGCACAAATGAACTACGCGACCACCGAAAAGGAGTTGCTAGCTGTGGTCATTGCCTTTGATAAATTCAGGCAATATCTGTTGGATTCTAGAGTCATTGTTTATACTGACCATGCTGCTTTGAAGTATTTATTTGCTAAGCAGGACTCTAAGCCAAGACTATTGAGATGGATCCTACTCCTCCAAGAGTTTGATGTGGAAATTCGTGACAAAAGAGGGTGCGAAAATACTGTGGCGGATCACCTCTCTCAGATGTCCCTCATAGAGGAGAATGAGGAAAAGCGTCCAATAAAGGATGAGTTTGCTGACGAACACATCCTTACGGTTATTGGAATGCCTTGGTTCGCAAACTACGCGAACTATCTAGTAGGCGGGGTGATCCCTAGTGAATTTGACTCTAACCGAAAGAAAAAGTTTGTGCATGATTGCAGGTTTTACTTGTGGGATGACCCATTCTTGTACAATAAAGGAGTAGATGGGTTGGTCAAAAGATGTGTTCCCGAAGAAGAACAGAGGGATGTTCTGAAAGCTTGTCATGATTCTGACTATGGTGGACACTTTAGTGGTGATAAAATCGCTGCCAAAGTCCTCCATTCAGGCTTATACTGGCCGACACTTTTCAAAGATGCTCAGCAAGTAATCAAAGAGTGCGATAAGTGTAAAAGGATGGGAAACATCTCGAAAAGAAATCAGTTTCCGCAAAACCCCATGTTGGAAGTTGAACTCTTCGATGTTTGGGGTATTAACTTTATGGCACCATTTCCACCTTCATTTGGAAAGAATTGCATTTTGGTGGCGGTGGATTACGTATCCAAGTGGGTAGAAGCAGTTGCTCTGCCAATAAATGATGCAAAAGTGGTAGTCAAGTTTCTGAAAGAAAACATATTTGTCAGGTTCGGAGTTCCAAGAGCTCTAATAAGTGATGAAGGAACTCACTTCTTAAATCACCTAATGGAGAAGCTACTCTTGAAGTATAATGTAAAACATCGGATAGCCACTCCATACCACCCGCAAACAAGTGGTCAAGTTGAAGTGTCAAATAGGCAGCTGAAACAAATCCTGAAGAAGACGGTTAATGCTTCTCGCAAGGATTGGGCGAGTAAGCTTGATGATGTGCTTTGGGAATACCAAACTGCTTTCAAAACACCAATTGGTATGTCCCCGTATCAATTGGTGTATGGTAAGGCATGTCACCTACCCTTGGAACTTGAACACAAAGCTTTGTGGGCTTCAAAATTCCTTAACTTGGATCTTGTGAAAGAGGGAGAATCCCGAATCCTTCAACTCCATGAGTTAGAAAAATTTAGGAACCGGGCATATGAAAATGCAAAAGTCTACAAAGATCAAACTAAGAAATGGCATGATAGAAGAATCCAAAGGAAGGAATTCTGGGAAGGACAAATGGTATTATTGTTTAATTCAAGGATGAAGTTGTTCTCTGGAAAACTGAGATCGAAATGGTCGGGTCCGTTTATGGTACACAAGGTATATCCCCATGGAGCAGTCGAAATAAAAAATCCATCCAATTGGGACATTTTTAAGGTGAATGGCCAAAGATTGAAGCCTTACAATGTGGAGCAAGAAGTGGGTCAAATTGATGATGTTCATCTTGTCTGATAAGATGCACAACCGTCGAGCCAAGCGACGTTAAACGAAGTGCTACGTGGGAGGAAACCCATGCTTTTGTATCTAGTTATTCTCTTTGTTTGGTTGTGTGTTATTTACTTGCAGGTTTGAACAGTGTTTGCTAAAGGAGTTAAAGATAGCGGTCGCCAAAAAGTCTCTGAAAAATTCGGAAGCAGAAGCCGAACACAGCTCAAGAAAGGAAAAGAAGGAAAATGAAAAATCAGGGGCCTGGCACGGGCGTCCGTGTCAGCTGACACGGCGCGTGTCAGGAAGTGCTAAGGAGGTGTCAAAATTTGGGTTTCCAGGGGCCTGACACGGGTGCCCATGTCAGGTGACACGGCCCGTGTCAGCCCCTGCGTGGAATAAGCTGCTTCTCAGACGGACATGACCCGTGTCCTTGAGGTGTTGTGCGCTGACACGATCGCCCGTGTCAGTTGACACGGCCGTGTCAGCTAGCGCAGTGTATTTTTTTTTTTTTTGAAATTTTGGTCGTTGGAGCATGGGCCCACCTCCAAATTTCACCAAATAAATTCACTTTATCACCATTCTCTCCTCATTAACCTCATCTCCTTCCTATTCTCTCACCTCCATCTCTCTTTCTCTCAAAAATACCTAAAAACCTCCATTTTTCTCACTTAAAGCTCTCTATTTTCACCTCATATCTCCATCATTTCTCCATCCGTCTTCACAAAAGTTCTACCATTTTCCATCCTCGACATTCCTACGGTAATATTTTCGCCTAATCTCTCTTTTCAATTTCTTATTTCTTTTTGTTGTGTGCAGGTAAGAATATGTCTCGCCGAGTAGAAAAAAGAAAAAATGTGGCGGAATCATCCCGTCCACGACAAAGGGCGAGAAGAACCCCGAATGAGCACGACATTGTGTTCGAGAACTTGGAACACCAGAAGAGGTATGTGGTTCATCTTAAAAGAAAATTAACCCCCACGAGGTACATGTGTAATGGCACTCTACAGGAATTGGGATTGCAAGTCGAGGTTCACCGTATGTTCCACACCTTAGGGATGCTAGAATTCATGCAGCCGGAAGCGCCAACTTTCGCGCGCATTACACTTGAATTCCTGAGTACCATTGAATTTAAGCTGAAAAATAGGTGGAATGGAACGGAAAAAGAATGCTATGGCACGTTGCAGTTTCAATTATTTAATACTGATATGGAATTGTTTGTGGATGAGTTAGGGAGGATCTTAAAACTCCCAACCGTAGGCCCTGGAACGGTGCCCGATACGTTTGTCCCAGCGGAATTTTGGACCGCTATAACAGGTAACACTAAATATGTTTCCAAAGGGGAAAAAGCATCGGGTATCCATAACCCGTGTTTCAGGTATGCACAGAAGGCTTTGGCGTACACCATGTTTGGTCGCGGAGATAGCACCGGTGTCGCCACCCAAAGGGAGTTGTTCTTTCTGTACAGTATGGCATCACAAACTCCAATCAACGTAGCAGCATTTGCAACTGACTACTTAGGTAGAGTTGGTCGCGCTACTTCAGGCGACATTTTTGTTGGCGGCATGATTACACAGATTACCGATCATTTTGGATTTGGTGCTGCACTGGCTGACTCTCCACAGGTGCCAGGTAAAAATCAAACGAATGAAGGTTAGGTCACAATGACAAAGATCACTATCACCAAAAGGATGATGGTTATATCAAACAACAAAGACCCCCATCACCAAAAGGGTGATGACTAGACATGAGAACAAAGATCGTCATCACCAAAAGGATGATGGTTAAAACAAACTTCAACGATCACCATCACCAAAAGAATGATGGTTAGATTAAATTCCAAAGATCGTCATCACCAAAAAAGTGAAGGTTATATCATGGTTGCGAAGGTCGCCATTGACAAAAGAACGATGGTTAGACAACGCATGCAAAGATCGCCAACATCAACAGGATGACAATAAGATCAACAATTTATAAAAACCGCCATCTCCAAAAGAATGATTGTTAGATCACAACAAAACTCGTCATCACCAAAAGGATGATAGTAAGACCATAACTGCACATCTTCCATCACCAAAAGGACGATGATTAATATTAATGATTAGGAGACTTCAATCACCAAAAGGATAATATTAAAAAGACTTGTTGAGGAATAAGATTATTAACAAAAGGTCAGAATAACAAACTTGTTGGAGAATATTAGAACACTAATGGGTAAGACTTGCTTGGGGATATCATCAACAAAAGGTTGCAGAAAAAAGATTCACTAAGGAACATCATCCTTATCAACAAAAGGTTGAAGGGAAAGATTCACCAAAAGATATAGTTCCTATCAACAAAAGGTTGAAGGAAACGACTCACTAGGAAACACCTATTGAGAAAGCACACATGATAGGAACTCATCAGAGAAATATCACTGACTCGGCTAAGGATAACATCCTCATCAACAAAAGGTTGAAGAAAAAATTGTAGGGGCATAGCCCAATGAGAAAGTGTACAGGATAAGAGCTCACTTAGAAAAATATCACTGACTCGACTAAAGATCGACCTGGACTCTCATGATTGATCCTGAATTCTAACTTATGTTATGTATGCATGTTTTGACTTTTAAATGGCGTAATGCTTCAAAGTTGAAGGTTCAACACCTCGAACCTGAATTTTAATTATACAAATTATAAGTAATGATTAATTTTTGGAAATAATAATCGGACCCCAATTTTAGTTATACGAATTATAAGTAATAATTAATTAATTGATTTTTGGAAATAATAATAATTGATTAAATTAATAATATATTAATTAATTTTGGATTTACTGTTATTTAAAATTTTAAAGGTAGTGCAACAAAAAAGAAACACCATCAACAAAAATACACCAAATCTCATAGGACCTTCAAGGGAAAGAAAAGGAAGAATATGAAGTTCTTCAGAAGAAAACCTTCCAGAGGAAAAGGGAAAAATCAGAGATGCTTTATTAATGGGAAGAAGGGACATTTTTCTAAAGAATGTCCTAATAATACTCATAAAGCCGCAAAACTGATCAACTCTCTTCAACCTCTAGAAGGAGACTTAAAATCTTTGTATTCTGAGCAAAGCTCTGTTGATGAAGAAACGATTTTTTCCCTCCAAGACTCTTCGCCTGATGAAGCATCATCTTCGGAGTCGGAAGATGGAAGATATCTCCCTATTTACTCCTTCAAAGAGGTAGGAAGTTCTCTTCCTACTCCACCTCTCCCTTGTGTTGAAGTTCATGTCCTCACAACAAAGTTTTTACGTCCAAAGAAAGTTATAGCTTATATGGACACTGGAACCCAGATCACAATGACGAACCCTATCATTCTCCCAGCAGAATCGTGGGTAACACATGTTGCATACTTTGTAGCAGCAGATGGGAAGGTTTTTAAGACAGATCTAATGACCAAAGAGAAAATAGGAATTAAATTCTTCTTGGACTACATCGTCTGGACCAAGGTCATTGGCAGTAATCTTCCAAACAAAGATATTGTAGTAAGAATAGATGTCTATTCAGCAGCAAGCAGACTAGTTTAGGTTTAGGCGAGGGAAGAAGCAACGACTAACGAGATAGGGGCGACAAAGCGAGGGGATTGAGCCTTTCTCCTAGCGCAAGAGTTTTCGTCGCTGGATTAAGACGACTTAGCTACTTGTCTGAAAGCGGAAAAGGAAGCTGACTAACTTCATTCGGTAAAGCTAGATAGCAACCGAAAGAGGCCTGAATAAGCAAAAAAAGGGGGAAGTCATTGGATTATTCGCTTTGATAGGATTGTCTCCTTATGTGGTACTCGACCGACTAGACTTCTATTACTTTTTTTTAGTTTCTAATCGTGTTAAGCATTTCCTATAACTGGCGAGAAGGGATCGCTTATTAACGAACCTAGCGAAATTCTAAAGAGGGATCACAAATTGCCCTATTTGTGGGACAGATGGGGAGGACGTTTTGCCATGCTTTGAAAGATTGTAGTTGGGCAAGATTTGTTTGGTCTGTTAGGCCAGAGATCTGGTCGCACTTCATTTCAGCCCCCTTACTCAATAGATTTATTAAAATATCCATGGTGTTGGTATGCATACAGTGTCGGAGCTTGAATGGCCTTTCATTTCATTTTTTAAGTAGCAATTCACCAACTCTGGGCCCAGCGCCATTCAATCTTGTAAACTCATTGACACCGCAATTGGAAAACGAGATACGAACGGAGAGGAATAACCAATCGATGAAAGAACATGAAACCATTTTGTTTCAATAGAGGTACGAGATACGGTTGGGGGCAATGAAGTAGGTGAAGTGGTTGGATTTTGCGAGCTGTTCCAACCACTGCTGGATGTGATTCCAAGAGCCAAACGAGAATGAATACCACACAGAAGAGTAAAGACCAGACTCCCTAATAGAATGTTTAACCGATCCATTCCGGATCGACCGAATTGGTACGGAAGTTGTAACATGGGAAAACCACATAAAACACAACTTATTTGAATAACCCGGTGACCTACCAATTGTAGAAGTAGGATCTTTGGCAAGCAAAAAGCACTTAAATAATACAATTCGAGTGTACCATCTTCTTTATCATTTCGAGGAAAAGGTGCGGGAGGAAAAGAAAACAACGAAGGGATCCGAATCGGACCTAAATGGGAATGACATGAAAAGTCTTTTTCAAAACCTAGTATTAAGGGCGTTACAACGATATACGAGAGGAATGGAGAAAAACTCGTGATTGGTGTGGAGGGGAAGATATTTTTATTATATAGTTCAAGAAAGAGTCGTCTCATTTCCTTACATTAGCCATGGAAGATAAATCAAAGTCAATATCTGTGAAACATGAGCTTATGATATAGCTACACCTAATTCCGAGAGAAGATAGGAAAAAGACAGAGGAGTACGCGAAACTGCCATTCTATGCTCAACCTTCTGACCACGAACAACTAAGACAGATAAATAAAGGACTTGAACCTGTAATGTGTACTTAAGGGCTAGATAGACAGATGCCTCTTCCTATCTTCCTTCTTGACTGGACCAAAAGATGGATAGATCTAATACGTTAATTGTTTTGATCACAGGTAGCGAAACCAAGAAAGAAAGGATTCGCGAGTGGTGCCTCTTTCCTTTCTATTTTTTGAAATTTCTTCGCCAATACCTTTTTTATAGCTTTCCTTTAGCTGCTAATTTTTTTTCCCAGTCCACGCCCAATCAGAGTAGTAAGTGTGCCTGCTCCGTCCTTCTTTGACGAAATGGATGCTTTAGGAGAAGGAGGGACTTCACTAAAGATGGTCTGTCTGCGTGCCTAGAAGGGAAGGCTTCCGTGCAGGTAGTTCAAGGCTGAGGTCAAGCTATGGGCGCAAGGAGGTCTAGTAAGTTCCTTCTTCGTCTTTTGCTTGTCATTGGGCAGGCGATGCCTTCTTCAATGAGATAATTTATCTTTAGCAAGAAGCAAGCCCTCTTCAAGCAAGCTGTCGAATATAGATTGAAGAGGGTGATCATAGATCAGGGGAATCAAATCCCATTGCTCCAACCAACACATTTATATAAGCTAAACCTAATGTTTTGTCGGATGACAGGACGGGAAAGAAAGGCTAGTAGATCCTTTCTTAGGAGGGAGTCTCTATTTTCTTTTCCTAGCTTCCTCAAAAGCATGATGTAGCGACGTACTATTAATTAATAATGCGAGCTAGCATTTGGGGCTAATGTCTATAGATGTGATACCTCCCGGCCAGAGACGGAGAATCGCTGTTATCAGATCTGGTAATAAACGTATGCTTAGTAGGGGGGCTGAACCGGCTTGCTTTTGGTACTAAATTCCTCCTCCACCCGAGCGTTTATTGCTTTCTTTCTCGACGAAGGAATTGATAGAGGCGAAGAAAAAGAAGTGAAATCTTGACCAGTTCGTATAGAAGTCAAGGGAAGAGTTTTCAAGGAACCAGCTCCTGGGGACTTCTATTAAGAACGACTTTAGGTCTTAGTATGTGGTACATCATATAGAGTCGTGAGACGCTCTACTTCCTCTTGTTCAGTTATCGATTCGCTGGCTGTTTCCGGCTCGCCCAGATGCTTTGCGAGACTGAAAGCTTCATTTTGTGTTCGGGTGCGTTATCTACCGCAAAGAGGGACTCCCCCTTTCTATTAGAACAGTGTTAGTTCGCTATTACTGTCGGGCAGGCCGACGATAATTCTATTCTGATATTGCTATGTGCGCCACTAGAGCTTTGATCATATGCTTTGAGTCGAGTCGATGAGTTTGAATATTCATTCGTGTACGTATGCCATGTAGATTGAAAAGGGAGAAGCCCTAACTGGGGGAGTATAAATAGCACACCAGATGGATCATTCAATAGAAAGCCGAAGGCGAAGAGTTAACACCTCCAAAGGGCTGGGTGAGAGAAAGCATCCTTTGTTGATACTTAGTGTACACCGCCACCTACTGAAATGGATTAATAAACGTTGCTTTCTATTGCTTGTAGCGGCGTTGCTTCCTTTTGTTCACCGCGTGAAATCTTGAGAAAGAAGGCCTTGTGGGGCATCTCCAGCAGCGCCAAAGAAGGAAGAAGTAAAATGGGCGAACGAGAATCAGATAAATCAGAGTGTAGTAACCGCATTTCTTACAGCTGTAACCTTTCTCTATCGGTCGGTCATCCGAGCATCCGATTCAATCCTCTCCTTTCAGTGATCTCATACCTCTTCGCTTAGCTCGAGTGATTGAATACCATAGCTACTAAGTGATGGAATACCGTTGCTTACAAGGACAAAAGGCCTGATAGGGAGAAGAATGTGAAATCGCTTGCTCGCAAGAGGAAGGAATGATTAGCTCAAGCCTATAGTATAGCGTTAGGGCACCTCACTCGGGGATCTTACCGATTGAAGCTTGCTTGTTAGAAGCTTTGGAAGTTTACTTATTGCTTGTTGGCTCACTAATAGGGTCACGAACGGTAAGAAGATAAAGAATAGTTCCGATTATTCTGATTCTGCAACTGTAATCAATTCTATTCTATTTAGCTTTTCATTCAAGTCTATTGGCAGTTCATTCTCTCTTGGCTCTCCAGAATATTCATTCAACATGTTGCCCTAGGTAGAATGGGAAAGGACTCTGTGAACGGATCGCCCAGGAGATGGTGATAAAGTTTCTTTAGCAAGAAAAGGGAAGTGACCTTTACTAAACAAGCAACAAACTGACTACTTACTAAGGATCCGAAGGAGAACAGTAAGTGATGGAATTGATTACTAAGCTGAATAGAAAGTCATTCGATACCTTCGCTTACAGAAAGAGAAATAGTTAAATTGAAATAAAGGAACTATTCTTTATCTTCTTACTCAGGAGCTACCTTTTCCCTCTTTTTTTTTAGACTGATTACCGAGTCTTCTATTCCTGTAAGGGGGAGTGGAGTGAGTTCGTGGAGCGAGGTAGCCCCGCAGGGAACCCGGATAAATTAATCTATAGCTCAAGTGAAGTGACCAAAGAAGCAAGACTAAGCGCAAAAACAGAGATCGAAAACCCAGGACCAAAGTGTTTTCGTGTTATTAGCGTCTAGGCCGAAAAACTCGTGGCTAAGGTCCATGCACACTAGTTCAACGCGCTCACGTAAAACACACGGACTGAACTAGCAAGATTAGGGTTTGGTTTTTAAGACGGCGCAGACTCAAGGAAGAAGTTTGCTTCAAAGCTAGAAAGGCTTAATAAGCGCATCTCCAGTACACTGAGCTTACACCTTCTAAATTTTCAGCACATTTTTACGAACATTATTATTTATTATATTTTCATAAGTAGTAAAGATTTACAACTAGGGCTTTTCCCATACCATACATGCAAACATAAAAAATAAAACCAAACAAAGATAGTTAGCATAGATAGGAGTCTATCTCCAGTAAGCATCCGGAGTAGATCTCAACTAAAAAAGACAAAGAACACCATACATTAAAACACACTACTTTGCATCTACAGACACTTATTTAAATCTTCTAGAAAGAGTCGACGGACCCTTTATGAAGCTTACGCACACATAGACAAACCAGCCACACAACTAAACACAACATTACAACAAAGTAAACAAACAACATATTAAGTTAAAAGAAAAGCAAAAACAAAGGACTTCTTAGTAGTTTCCCCCAGGTCTCCTGCGGATGATGGAGGCCGCCCTGATAAGCAGTAATTCGCGCTCTCGGATGAGAACCCTCCTTTGTTCTTCCAGAGCGCGAATGTGGTCCCGGAGCTCTTGTATCCGCTTTACCAGGACCTCCTCCTCGACAGGAGGCATGTGCTCCCAGAAGGCAGCCAGGGTTTGCTCCTGTTGGAGCTTTGCGTTCTCTACATTAATAATTGCTTGCTCAATTTGAAAAAGCGTTAAAGTGGTAACTGGTGGATCCATATCTATCTCCCCTTGCTTTGCCAAATAGAGAAAGCAGCTTCTATTTATAGACGTGGGAAGCTCTAAGCGAAAAAAAAGAGTCTTTCGTTTTTCGCGGGTATCGCCACGTGGCTTAATCCCGAAAACTCTTTCAGGAATAGAACTTAATAATATAGCGCACATCAGAGAAGAGAGTAACCCCCTTTATAATAAGAGAGGCCCCCTGCGTCCTTTCTTCATAGATGGAGCAATCCTCACTCGACAGCTCGAAAGCGGATCAGTACAAACCCACGTGATCCATATTTGCTTACGTACCAGGCGTGCTTCGTCGTACCCTGACTACTCCTCTTTCACTGGCTTCTACTTGTCTTTTACTGGCTTATTTGTACCCAGCTTCATGCTTGAACTCCCCTCGGCCAATCGTCACTCGACAGCAGCTCCGTCCTAGCGTAGGCTGAAGAAGTAAAGCCTCTGCCTCTATCGCTTGATTGAAAGGATCAAACACTTTCCCCTACTTTTGACAGCAGAACGAATTATATTATTAATATAAGTAAGGTAAACTTGCTTTTGCCGATTGCACTCGGATAGCGGCTTAGGCCGTCCTGGAATGGGACAAAAATAAATTAGATGGACTGGACTTGGGCTTTGTTTGGAAAGCCAGGAAAAGGTGGCATTTCGGGGCCAGGGCTGAAAATGGATCTGAATGCTAACATTGGGTGGGCTAACCTTCACTCCAATAGAATGGGGAAACGAGCAGAAGCATATTTTGTCTGCCATCCCTCAGGGAAAATCCGTGTTCATCACAGGCTCTGTTGGGACTGGTAAAACCCTATTGCTTGAGGAAATAAATTACTGAAAAAATTTACCAATATGTGGTTTTGTCATACAAAAAGATCCAATTTGTTTGGACTCGTTATGTGGCAAATTCCAGAACCAACAGTTTTTAAGTCGTAGCCCGGCCTACACATAACTTTTTATCCCCTAGAGTCTCTGCCTCCGTAGTGAATTTTCCTTACGGAATGCATTATGCTCCTGTGGACTATCAGTCTCTCCGGATTCTTTTCCTTTGTGGCAATGTATTCCCCACAAAGATTATTTTAACATTCATATCATACGCATCATGAGGTCTCTTAGGGGACAAAATTTATCTCTTGATGTTGTTATTTAAGTCCATTCTACTGAGTTGATATGAAGATTTTAACCTTCACATCCTCAACCAGAATATCCTTAATTAGGGGCAGTTGTAAGACCCCAATTTTGACTCTAAGATCCCTCATGTTATCTCATCATTCTCATTAGCTTTGGGATCACACCTTGGTACCCTCCTTACCCCTCATTCATTGGATTTGCATTGGGAGAGATCACCAAGCACACTTGATTATATCATACTTTATTTTCTTTTATTTACTAACCAAAATGCCAAAAATATGTCTTTGTATAACTTTGTTTCTTTTGTAGGTAATGTGTGCATCCACTTATGCCCTATCAAGCTCACAATTAGGGTTTGAAACCCTCATAATAAGAGGTCAATCAAGGAAATGTTAAATTTGGTTCTAAACATTATATATGGATCCTCATGTTCATTATTCGTTATTTTGATCAAGAATTCATCAAGAATTTGAAGCTTGTTTTCATTGGAAGCCCTATTTCATCTGGGTATCTTGTGTGACTTCCTCAACAAGTTTATTCAACAATTGGTCAAAGATATCAAGGTATACTTTATTATACATCATCTCAAGCATATATGATCCTCCATCAGCCCTAAAGATAAATAGAACTTCAAGTTTGCAAGTTGGTTTAAAGAGGTTGACCAGAGAAAGTCAACTAGTCAAAACTGGGGTTCCATAGACCCTATCTCCTACAATTTTTGTCATATGAAAATCATTACAATATACAAGTTACTATTTATGACATTCCAAACAACTTTGATGTTGGCATCAAGATCTAGTTTTACTTGGAAAGTCATTTTTTATGGTGAATGATTATAGGTCATTTTGTTTGTGCCCTACTTAGGAGGTCAACTTCCAAGGACCATAACTTGCTCGATTTTTATGATATGAAGGTCATCCAAGTTTCATCGCAAATTTAAAGATGTCGTATCCAACTTTGGGTCTTTGAGAAATTTAAAATTCAACCTACAAGGGCATGTGCCAAGAGGAACCATTATAGGTCATTTTGGGCCATCACCATTGAACAAGCAATTTTCCTCAACTTCTAAAATGCATAACTCCCTCATACCAAATCCAAATGATGTAAAATTTGTGAATAAATTGAATAGGAATTAAATATATACAATTTTTTGAAGAAACCATTATCATTTGAAGCTCATAAAAAAAGTTATTCAAGGTGGAATAAGTGGTCATTTGACTTGGTACTTAAAATTTTTTCAATCATGTTTGATTTCTCAAACTTCCACCTCAAAATTCATCATGATCCAAGATCCAAATGTAAAAGTTTTCAACATGAAAAATTTTCCCCTTGATGTCACCTTTCCAAATCATCCAAGATCACTCCATTCGAACAAATTGAGGGACTTGCGCATGGTTCCTTTGTTTGGGTTGTTTTGGAAACTTTTGCACTCAAATGACTAATTATTTTTGCATGATTCCATGTGATGACTTCAGTATCAAATGTGTATGATTTAGAAGTCGATTGCATCCTTGGTTGGGCCTAATTTAATGCCCATGCACTCATGCACAACATTTTTATTTTTGACATTTTTTGGATTGGTGTAGAAATCAATTCATGAGCTTATAAATACAAGTGCTTTGATTCAGAAATGACACACACATTGCCCAAGCCTTGCCAAGCCATCTCAGAACCCTACTCCATAGAATTCCTTAAAGATTTCTTTGAAATCGAGTTTGAATTTTACCTTCTATTTTGATATTCAAACTCCAAGGATTCATTGTCATTTTCACATCAATTGATCACTGCAAGAAAGAGGAGGAAGAACCAAGTGGATTCAGGTCGAGATCAAGCCAAATCATTGCTACCTGAAGGTGAATTTTCAGAAACTTTAAGCCTTCGATTATCTCTCAATTCTCCACAATTCTTCTTGTTTTTTGGTTGTCTGAAGACCTACCAATGTAGGCAATAAGATTGAGTTGCTTTGAGGTCAAATTGAAGCAACTGAAATCGTGTACCTCAAAATTCGATTGCTCATATCTCTAAATATATTTGGAATTGGATAAAATTGAGGCGAGATTCGAGCTCCTGAGCTTTTTCTCTTTAAAATAGTGTCCTTTCTTTTCATTTTCTGATTGGTTGACGGTGGACCAGTCCGGTGAGGTCCACCAAAGAAGATGATCGGAGCTAGAGCTCTAGTGGTGTGCTAGCATTGCCCATACCATATGATCATGAGTCCATGTTTTAATCTCAATCCTTCCTTTTAATTACCATCCCTGCTCCGCGTTGACTGAGGAGTATGGTGGGAAGCACGCACTTGGCCATCATATCTTCCACCTCAATTAATGAGGGAGATCTTATGGGCCTCGTTTTTTCTAATTTCTATTTTTATTCTGATTTTTCATTTAATTCCTTTATTTTGTTTAATTCATATAAATTTCTTTTTAATCCAAAAAATATGGGAATTTCACCAAATTTATTTTGTTTCCTCTTTCATATTTTGAATTAAAATTATTTTTTGGATTAATTTTGATATTTTTCATGAATTAAATAGTTTTTTGCCTTATTTTTAATTATTTTAAAATACTTCTGACTTTCCAAAAATCATGAAATTGTTTGTCTAAGGTCTTTTGACCTTGTTTGACCTAGGATAAATCTTTTGGCCATTTATTTGGTGTTTTAAAGGGATTTGAGGTTTTATCAATTTAATAATGCATTTTATTTCATTTTTAATTGATTCAATGTTTAAAAGTTATGTTGAGCCATTTTTATGGTCTTGTGATGTTTGACTTTCTGTTTGGGCCTTGGTAATGGTTGATTTAACTTTTGTTTGATCAGTACCATTGGATTTAGGGGATTGATGAAATGTACATTTCATCTCCCAAAATGAATGAATGATATTGATCGGATGAAATTCCTCTCATGATCAATTTGGGTTTCTATTTTACCCTTCCCTCTTCATCTTCATCCCTATTCTTCCCCAATCCTTCATTTGACCAATGATTTCTCTAATGTCTAGATGATAGTTGATTCATTTATAACCTTGTGTCAGATGAATCAACACAAGTCTGACTGAATAGGTCTTCACTTTTTTTTAGTGTGTGATATGTTTTAGGAGTTTGGTTTTTTGTACCAAATCTCTAACATGCGTTAACACCTATATTTTTATTGCCCGACCTCAGATAGTTGTGACTTCTATATAAGTCCAATTATGATTGCTTAACATAGAGATAAATTTGATCAAGAAGGCATAGCATTCTAGTACGTGAGATTGTAAGTCTCCCATTCTTCATGGCATTATGTAAAGACTTTACCTTTTTTCCTTTCATGAGAGCTAGTGGCATACTTGTTGATTTATCCAGGTTGGAGCCCTTCTCATGGATGATGTCTTGGTTCAAGAATTCATACTTGTGAATGAATGGTTGAGTGTTCTACAAAGAATGACTTAACAATTAAAACTCTTCACTAATATTTGACTAACCATTGACTAAATTTCTATTAATATTGATTTATTTTCAATTCATTTACTTAATGCAATTTAAATTTCAGTATCTTTATCATTCATTTCTATTTACATTTCATGCAACTTGTTTATGTTTCAAGTCCTTTTCACTTTGCTCATTTGAGCCATATCTTATTATTGTATATATTGTTTGTGTTGTCTTTGTTTTTGTTTGTGGTCTTAGGACTTTAAAATACTTAATAACAACAAAAAACCTTACAAGACATCTTGGTGGATTGTTGGACTTGATATGAACTTTTGGACTTAGGAGTAGGCAACACTCCCTATGCTAAAGGACTTGGCCAATGCCATCGTGTAAGACTGAGTTATCCTTGACAGTGACTTTCATCTGATGCAAGACCTTGAGTGCCCTTGATTCATCTGTCACTTTGTCTTTATGCTTAATTGTTATGTTGTTATTATTGTTGATATCTGATGATTGCTTTTGAGTTCACCAAGGAATATTTCATCTGATACATTGGGAGACATTGAAGACTGCTTGATATTAGAGTGCTTGCTTGATATTATGGCTATCTTTATTTGATGCCTTGGTCTTGATATGG
Source organism: Lathyrus oleraceus (assembly GCF_024323335.1). Classification (NCBI taxonomy): domain Eukaryota; kingdom Viridiplantae; phylum Streptophyta; class Magnoliopsida; order Fabales; family Fabaceae; genus Lathyrus; species Lathyrus oleraceus. The sequence continues at coordinate 3,609,331 of NC_066579.1, read as the reverse complement.
TTTGCTTGGATATTGCTTATTCTTGTTGCTTGTTAAGGTCCAAAGGAAAATGGGTTCCTATATGACATTTTTGTATGTTGGATTTCATCCCATTAGTCAGATCTTTTCAACTCTTATCTTTTAATTTATGTCTAGGATAATCCTTTCATCTCCTCCCACTTCTTTAATTTCAAAATCTCTTTCTCTTTTCAAAAAAACCTTCTTTGCTTGTGATTTCAAACTTAGACATGTTTTAATGATTAGAAACTTTGGCCTTATGCCATTGAATTTTTAAACTCTTTCTTAAATCAAACTTGTGAATGAACTTAACCATATTGACTTTAACTTCAAAAAGACAAAAAGAACTAACTACCCCATTCAAATATTTGTCCTTTTGTGCCTTTTCTTTTAAACGTTTGTTAAAATCAATCCACAAACTTCTTTGAAATTTTTACCATGAACTACGAGGTTTTGATCCCTCATTTTTATGTTGGTACATAGGCATAAGACCGAAGGTATTGTCAAACACAAAAATATAATTAATGAATTCTTTTCACATCCCCTCCCACTCACTCTATATTTTATCCAAACATCATTTAGACCAAATCACTTGGACACAAAAAAGGGCTCCCTAGGAGTACCTAGGACACTTTGGGTACTAACACATTTCCTCCGTGTAACCAACACCCTTACCTGTAATCTTTGACATTTTATTAGTTTTGATTTGAAAACTTCTTATCTTTGGTTTTTGTTCGTACTTTTGCCCTTTTCCTTTGGAAACAATAAAAGCGCGGTGACGACTCTGGTTTTATTGACGTCAAGTTTATCCTTAGCTTGATGGTCATGAATTTACCGCTACACAAGGCAGCTGATGAGGGATTGAAATTTTATTTATGGGAAATGGATAGTTATGGAAATGTTAGATATGCATGATGTATGCAGTATGCTAATGCAATATGGGATCTTTTTTCATTTTATCTCTACTAACAAATTTTAGCAGGCACTGAGAAAGAAGTTTTTCCATTGAGGGATATATTATGAGATATTTCTAGGAGATGTTTTTGGAAACGATTCGCCAGGAAAAACCTAGGCTTTGGGGGATGGATGACTTCACTGGGGAAGACGATATGGGGATTTGAAAGTAAGTAGTTTGCCATCAACTCTGAGGTTGGGGAAAGAAACATGACCAACACTGATTGCTATGGACTGAAACATTTTAACCTCAATACTGTGAATGGGGTAAAACTAGACATTCTTAACTCTGCGGTTGGAAACAAATTGTGATCCACATCGGCTTTGAGGCTGGAAAAAGGATAGACGTCAACTATGGGGTTGGAAATAACAGGATAGACATCGACTCTGAGGTCGAGAACAAAATGGTAGGCGTTCAACTCTGAGGCTGGAGGTAAAAAAAAGATAAACGTTAACTCTGAGGTTAGACGAAGGTAGATACTCGAATCTGAGGCTGAGAAAAAGAGATACACCAACTCCTAAGTTGGAAAAAAAGGTAGTTGCTCAACTCTGAGGTTGGGATCAAAAAAATGGTAAACATCAACTTCAAAGTTGGAAACAAACAGATACTCAACTCTAAGGTTGGAAGATAAACAGTAAACAACAATTTTGAGGCTGGTAAATAAGAAAAGCAATAACAACTCTGCGGCTGGAAAAGGGGAAATAACTCTAAGGCTAGAAAAGGGGGAATAACTCTGAGGATGAAAACGGGGAAACAACTCTGAGGTTGCAAAATACGAAAGGTTGTTATCAACTCTGGGGTTGGGAATGGGAAACATACAACTCTGAGGTCGGATATAAGTGAAATACAACAACTTTGAGGTTGAAAATAAGAGAAATAGACAATAACTCTGAGGTTGGAAATAAGGAAGGAGCAACAACTCTGAGGTTGGAGTAGGAACTGACATCAACTCTAAGGTCGGGTATAGAATAACCTCTCAACTCTGGGGTTGGAGGTAACAATATCATCAAGTCTTAAACCAGAAAAAAAGTGATTATCTACAACTCTGTAGTTGGAGAAAAGGGATATCGATACCGATGAGTATTAAAAAAAAGCTGATAGATGTAGCGGTAAATTCATGATCATCAAGCTATGGATAAGCTAGACGCCAATAAAACAAGAGTCGCCACCCGCGCTTTTATTATTTCCAAGGGAAAAGGGAAAAGTACGAACAAAACCTAAAGATAAGAAGTTTTCAAATCAAAACTAATAAAATGTCAGAGATTACAAGTAAGGGGGTTGGTTACACAGAGGAAAGGTGTTATTACCCAAAGTGTCCTAGGTACTCCTAGGGAGCCCTTTTTTGTATGCATGTGTATTTTTGTACAAAATGATGTTTGCAATAAATAGAATGGAGGGATGACAAAATAATTCATTAATTATATTTTTGTGTTTGACAAGACCTTCAGAATTATGCCTACGTACCAACATAAAAATGAGGGATCAAAACCTCATAGTTCGTGGTATCAATTTCAAAGTGAGTGCATTGCTTTTAACAAAATTTTAAGTTTAAAAGGCACAAGGGCCTAAAAATGGTTTGAATGAGTGTTAGTTATTTTTGACTTTTGAAATTTTAAGTCAAGTATAGTTAGATTGATTTGCAAATTGTTGGAAAGTGGTTTGGTATGTCGGGTTTTTGTTATCGTCTCCACAGGGATTGTGAGATATCGCCGTCGTTCGATAGTTGTTTTAATTCTTAACTCGTAGTAACAAGGAGTTTAGGTTTTAGTCACGGTAGCTTGCATAAAAGTGTAAGAAAATGCAGTAAAAGTTTTGGTTTTTCTATTTGAGAAAGATTGTCAAAGTTAGGGTTCGACGATCACTTTGCATGTATATGTTCGATCAACAAACTCATAAACTCCTTTAGATGATAAATTATTTCACAAAGTCCTCCCAATGTGTGTATCTCTAACACACATTATGGGTTTTCCCATTTTGATCCATTGTTTATCTCTAACACAATCTATCAAAATGACAACTTTTTGGTTCAACTTTATCGTGAACAAAATCATTCATTACTATCTCTAGCTAACAAACAAGATTGGATGAAAACCTAGGTAAAGAGTTGGTAAACATCTCTCGATCATAAACCAACACAAAGAGTTATCAATAAAACAAAGTTTTCACCATGTATTCATCATTAAAGAGTTTACAATTGAAGATCATCCCATTTACACACAAAGCTAATGATCATCTACATCTAACCTTGACAAAATGAAGGACTTAGCTACTCATTTTCATGGTAGCTTGGTCAATAAGTTTCGGAAGAAGGTTGATCAACATCCGAGTCGAAGAATCGAGATTGGATGGGAATCCACCTTCTTTTTGTAAAATATTGCTAAGAGAAGATCAAAGATGAAAAATGGGTTTCTAGGTTACAAAATATCTCTAGAACAATGCTGGAAAATATCTAAGAAAATGCTAAGTAAAAGTACAAAAGTATGGTTCCAAAAAGTAGCCCCTGCTACTTATACTACTGCTGTCTGAGCTGTCATGCTCGCTAGGCGAGCAGAATGGTTCGCCCAGCGAGCCCCAAAATAGGCACCAGAGGCACCTGCGCCCAGAGAAATATCCTTAGCCAGATTTCATGTTCGCTAGGCGAAGCCTACGCTTCCACCTTCGCTCCAGCGAGCTTAGGTGGTTTTGCTACTGGAATTGCTCGCTGGGAGCTCGCTAGTGGCTCGCCTAGCGAGTAAGTGCTGGTTGTGCTTTTGACCAAGTTTGGGCGTGTTCGCTACCACCTTCGCTGGCTTCTCGCCTAGCGAGTTGGCTGACTTTGCTACTGTAAAATTCTGGGGATGTTCGCTGGAAGCTCGCTATGTGCTCGCCTAGCGAGCACTTCGCTACAGCACTCTCCTAGCGAGCATGCTGATGAATGCCTCCTTTTCTTGGTCCCTTTGCCAACTTTCTTGTGCCTTCATTTTCTATTATTTCATGCCTAATTCCTACACAATAACGCACAAATCAAAGGTACCAAGATCGTTTAACATTGTATTGCAATTCATCTAAAACAAAGGCGGTTTCGAACACTTTAGCAACAAAAAGGAGTGAAAGATGCCCACATTTGATAGCTCAAATAAGCACTTTTGGGCATCTAACACAAATTTGATTAAGGCAAAGTTTTGAAAATGCAATGGCATAAGGCCAAAGTTTCTAGTTTGCAATATGGTCAAAGTTTAGAAAACAGACACAAGCAAAGAAGATTTTTAAAAGGGGGAGAGATTTTGAAATTAAAGAAGTGGGGAGGAGATGAAGAGAGTAATACTAAGCACACATTTAAAAGTTGAGAGTTGAAAAGATCTGACCAATGGGCTGCAATCCAATAGATAAGATAGTCATATAGAAACCCAACTTTCCCTTGGACTTTAAAATCAGACAACAAACAAGACACAAAATAGCAAGTTGAAGAGCAAGGCATCAAATAAATATAGCCATATCCCAAGCTTAGAAACTCCATGATCTTCTTCAAAATTTGCCCATGTGTCAGATGACTTCAAAGATGGCATAAGTCACATGTTCAAAATAAAAGCTTCACTATAATCATGTTGTAGATGAACTCAAATGGATCTTCAATATTGTATCAGATGAATGTTCTCTTCACAAGCACTTGGTTTCATGAAAGTTGGCATTGACCAAGTCCTTTGCATAAGGAGTATTTCCTAAATTCTAAGTCCAATAGTCTCAGATCGAACCAACAGTCCACACAATATTTTTTTTAGAGTTTTTGTTCTTATTATGTATATTAAGGTCAAAAGACCACACAATCAAACAAGTATATACAAACACAATATATCACAAAATATGGTCCAAATGGACAAAGTGAAAATGACATAAAAGTAAACAACTTGAATGGTATGAATAATGACAAATGAATAAGGCTTAAAAATTAAAGTGCATTAAAAGTAAATGACTTGAAATTAAATGTTAGTTATTAGTGAATTAGAAGTTAATATTGTTTTTGCTTTGCTTTTGTTTAAATCATTCTTTGGAGAATACTCAACCCACTTATCATAAGCATGGATCCTTGAACCAAGACATCTTCCAAAGGAAGGAAAAAAGGCCAAGTTTCCACAAAATACCATGAAAGAGGGGAGACTTACAATCTCACTAACTAGAATGGTATGCCTTTTGTGTCAAAATTTAGCGTCATGTTAAGCAATCGTAATTGAACTTATATAGAAGTCACAACTATTTGAGGTCGGGCAATAGAATTTCGATGTTAATGCATGTTAGAGACATAGTATAATGGAATATGCTCATGAAACATACCATACACAAAAAGAATATGCAAAGTGGGGGACCTAATATCATCCATACTTATGTTGATTTTGCAATCAACTAGCCTTAGGATATAGAGATATCATAGGTCCATGGCATGAATGGATAAAGAAGGGGAGTGAGATGAAGAGGGATGGAGAATGGATCAAACACAAATTGGTCAAAGGAGGACTTTTACCAAATTAAGATCATTCCTTCATCTTGGGAGATGGAATGTACATTTCATCAATCCCCCAAATCCAATGATCTTAACCTATCAAAGTCAAATCAACCTTGACTAAGGCCCAACAACAAAAGTCAAACTCACAAAGTCAAATAAAATGGCTCTATACAATTAATTTGGCATTTAAATAATTAAAAATATGCATTAAATTAAACAATGGTTGGTCAATTTCCTAAAACCTCATCAAAACACCAAAAAAAATGGTCATGAGATTTATCATAGGTCAAGCAAGGTCAAAGGACCTTGGAGAAAAGTTTTCAGAATTTTTGGAAACTTAAAAGTATTTTTAAACAATTAAAAATATTCACAAAATCAATTATATCATGAAAAATATTAATAATGATCCAAAAAATAATTTTAATTCAGAAAATGAAAGAGGATTTTATTTAAATTTTTTTGGTGAAACTCTCACATTTTTAGGATCAATATTAAATTTAATATGAATTAATGGAAATAGAATAAATAAAATGAAAATCAATTAATCAGAAAAAATGTGGATCACTTGATCTCCCTCATTAATTGAGGTGGCAGATCAAGTGGTATGAAACGCGCGTTCCACCAAACACACGAGTCAGCACGCTACATCAATGGTAATCACAAAGAGCGATCATGATTAAAACAATTTGAAATGATCAAATGGCTCGGAACGTGTCCAGCACATCGCCGGAGCAAATCACCGGTTATCTTCTCAGGTGACCTTGGCCGGACTGGTTCTTTCATCACCATCACAAGAATGAAAAAGAAGGACACGATCTTAAAGAAAAAATGGCACTGATCACGAATCTGACCTCAATTTAAACTAACTCCAAGTATATTGAGAGATATATGGAGTTGAATTTTGAGGTGTATGAACTGAGTTGCTTCGATTTGACCTCAAAGCCACTCAATCTTCTTGCCTACATTGGTAGGACTTCAGACAACCAAGGATCCAAGAGAATTGATGAGAATTGAGAGAGAATCGAAGATAAGAAAAATTTGGAAAAATACCTTCAATACTGTGCAAAACTTGATCTCTCTTGCTTCAATTCGTGTTTGATCTTGCTCAAGAAGCTTGCAGAAGTAGCTTAGGATTGGTACAAAGCTTTGGATCCTGGAGTTTTTGAATCTCCAAACAGTGAGATTCAAACTCAAATTTCAAGTGAAATTTCTCAGGATTTCCTTTCAATTGTGAGGGTTTCAAATGTGGGAGTCAAAGTGTAACACCCCAAAATTTGCCCTCCTCATTCATGCATTCATTTAGCATTTCATATTGCATTTCATCATGTCAATTAGAATTAGATCCAAAAAAATAATAATAATAATAATTAATTAATTAATTAATTAATTAATTAATTAAATAATTAAATAAATAAAATATAATAAAAAAATTTGGACTTGGGTCTCTCTCATTTGAGCCCACAAAACCATGAAAATCAGTCTATAAATACCAAGGCTTCACTTGAGAAAACACAGAACAAAGGGGGATTTTGAAGAGAAGCAAAATACTCTGAGGTTTCCTTGGAACAAAACCCTGAGGAAAAAGATAGTGAGAGAAGACCTAACGGAGTTCAGAGAAGCCTCCAAACCCCGAAGGGAACTCAACTACATAGAATCACCTCTGCCTCAGATAAACCCTGAAGATTGTTTTGTAAACCTCACGGGTGCAACTCAATTTCAATCAAGCTCTCCAATCAGGTTTGCCTTTATTCCCATTACCTTTTGCTTTGAAGTTGAATACTCTGAATGTATGAGGTATGATGGATGAATTTCATTAGGTTTTTCGCCCATGGGTTTAATATGTATATGAATGTATAAACAATGCCTTGAATGTTTAACCGTTTAATTTTTGAGTGTATGCCACAGGGTTTGAGTTTTTCTGAAACCATACTGTTGATCATGAAAAAAATGCTTATGGTGTTTCACTAACCCTTTTGTTGAGTTTTTGTGAGGGCTCACATGACTTTTGCAGGGATAACTTGCGTGGTTTCCCACTTTATTTGTGGCATAACCCCTGGAGGTTCATTCCGATTACCTGTACTGACCCACTTTCTTTGATGATGTTAGCTTGGAAGGATCTCAGGGTTTCCCATTCCTTTAATTGTTGTTACTTCGGATCTTTATCCGCGTGGTACTTTTACATTTTTCCCGCATTTTACTGCTTTCCTAGCTGGAAGACCTCGATAGGAGGCAACGTTTGAGCCCCTTGGTGGCATTTTACTTTGAGATACATGTTTTGTGTTTTGTATTCATATCCCTGCAGGTAGCGCGGTTCCTTCGTCAAGGACTGCCTTTTTGCCCTCGAGCATCCCAAACCCTAAAACCCAAAGCAACACGTTAACTCCTCCTACTACAGGCGAGTAAGTCTCCAAAGGTCGAGCATCCGGTAGATTGCGTAGTAACATCGTTCGTCCAAAACCCAATCCATAACCCCGTAGTTAGCCGAACTACGGCTTGCTCTGATTCTCAGGCCAGATGAGATACGTAGGCATAAGATTCGATGTCTTAGTGAGCACACATCCCCCAACCCATAGGTCAGCCGAGCTACGAAGACTCTGATTCTCATATTCAGATGAGATACGTATGCAGTGGATGCGACATCCGCGCGAGTCATTTTCATTTAACCCTTTTTTTTTGGCAAACAGCACAAGATAAACCCACACCCTTTAGACAAAAAACACAAAAGTGGATCCCGTAGAGTACTACGGATGCGTAGGGGTGCTAATACCTTCCCTTCGCATAACCGACTCCCGAACCCAAGATTTGGTTGCGAGACCCCGTCTTGTCCTTTCCTTTTTTCAGGTTTACTTCGAGCGTTTCCTTTCCCTCCTTTGGGATGAATAACGCGCGGTGGCGACTCTTCTGTCTTTTTATTTCGCCGGTTGTTTTTTTTCGCACTGTATTTTTCAGGTTGCGACAGCTGGCGACTCTGCTGGGGATAGACCGGTTTCCCTAAGCGAGTCCCTCCTAGCTTTTGTAGTTTGTTTATTAGGTGTTCATGCTTTTGTACGGTTATTTATTTACCTGCTTTACCTTATTGCATTGTGTACATATCCTTGCTTGATCTGTTGGCTGGCTATGGCTGCTTGGTGATCTTTGTGAGATGAGTTCTATACCCGAACTCGAGTGCACTTAGGATAGGAGAATGGCATAGTCCTGTCGACTTGTGTGGAGTTATTCCTTAGCGAGTCGACTTGCAAGCCCATTCACTTGGTGGAGGTCATGTTGAGATCAATAATGTCACACAAGTAAGTTGTGGTTAGACATTACTTGTCCCAATATAGACCTAAGAAGCCGAGGACCTTAGTTTACCAAACCCATCTTGGCCTATTCGTAGGACGTAGTGCGAAAGTCGTTCAAGTGTGAGATTTGATACGATTGTTACGCAATACTACACTCATAAGAGTCTCTCTTGAGAATATTGTTGGAATATGAGTAGTCGTTCCTCTGATAATATCCGAAAGATGGGATTATGACTATGGGAACCTTTTGTAGAACATGTTTGGCAGGTTTAAACCTTAGTACACTCCTTTTGGGTGGTTCTTAACCTAAACTCCATGCTCGTGACTTGCAACAAACCCTTGATTCATGGTTAATCCGATCAGGTATCCTTAATATCAATGGAACTCGGGTGTTGATAAGATGTAAACCATAATCCACCAAAATGGGTGGTTGATATTAAGGATAACATGATCCATCCAATGACCTTTGTTTGGTGTGCTCTTAATTTCTCTCCAGACAGTGCAACCCGACAGATGTTCAAGAAGATACATCAATTCTGATTAACATGCCTTTGCATTGCATAACATCATCTGAATATTTGCATCCAACATCTCATGCTTATTCATTTGCAGGGTATTCCCTTTCAAAACGGGGGTGCCTTAAAACTGAACAAGCAGTGCATCGCATACCATGCATATTAACCCTTGTCTGTTTTGTAGGTGTCACCGCAGTGTCTAATGTTTGTTCCCTGTATCAGGCAGTTATTGGTCCCAAGCAAGTTCGCAGATACCCGACAAAGGAAAACCGTCCACGACTAGCGATGGACCAAGTACAGAAAGAGCTGGCTGATATGCGTGAAAGGATGGATCAGTTCATGACATTGATGACTGGTATGGCAGAAGGCCAGGAAAAGCTGAGGGAATTGGTTGAGCAACCGAGACACGATCCGGAGGTGGAGATACCAAATGTTGAGGGAAACCCTGTTAACCCTGGGAACGCTGATAACCCTGTGAACACTGGTAACGCGGGTAACGCAAATGCTGATGGAAACCCGGGTAATGTTGGCAACACGGGGAATGTTGGGAATGGTATTGGTGGAAGATACAATGTGAATCAAGGAATTCGGATTAACGGGCACCCCGTTACTAAAGATTATCAGTGTGATCAATTTTCTTTGCACGACGAGGCCCTCGAGACCACTCGCCGTATGGATGAGCTTGCTGAGAAGCTCAAATCTTTGGAGTCTCAAAATTCCTTAGGCTTTGATGTCACAAATCTTGGTCTGGTTCAGGGAGTAAGGATTCCTCACAAGTTCAAACCCCCTACTTTTGAGAAATACAACGGGGCTTCTTGCCCACGCACTCATCTCCAATCTTATCTGGGAAGGTTGGGAGCTCACACGGAAGATGAAAAACTGTGGATGTACTATTTTGAAGACAGTCTAACTGGAGCTTCTCGTGAATGGTATTCTCATTTGTCTCGTACTACCATCAAGAGCTGGAAAGACTTGGTAGAGGCTTTTATCAAGCAATATCAATACAACTTGGACATGGCTCCAAATCAGACCTTGTTGCAAGGTATGTCTCAGACTGCCAAGGAAACCTTTAGAGAGTATGCTCAGCGCTGGAGACAGATTGCTGCGTCCGTCCAACCCCCTATGTCTGAAAGGGAGATGGCGGACATGTTCATGAACACTCTTCAAGGCAATTATATTGAGAGATTGGCTGCTTGCCCATCAATCAGCTTTGCAGAGATAGTAATTGCTGGAGAAAGAATCGAGAGTCTGTTGAAGATGGGCCGAATTCAAGACAATAGTGCTTCCAACTCATCAGGTCCCAAGAGACCGTTTGCTGGTAACGGTCAGCGAAGAAAAGAAGGCGAGACAAGCGATGTGTATACCGGCAGAGGCAGGGGTAGAGGACGCCCTAATTATTACCAAGATCAAGTGGCCGCAGTCACTATTCCAACACCTGTTCCTCAACCACAATATCATCCGCAACAACAACCCAGGTACAACAATCAACAACAAGGAGGTAATCCGGGTCAGCAGAGACATTATCAACAACGTCCAAGGCAGACGGACCGGGTCATCGAGCCAATCCCAATGCCTTATTCAGTATTACTACCCAAGCTGATTGACATGAATCTGGTTACGCTGAGAACTCTGGCCCCACCAATCGATCCCAATAATTTGCCTAGAGGTTATGATGTCAACGCCAGATGTGCTTTTCACTCCAACGCACCTGGCCATACTACAGATAATTGCAAGGCTCTCCAATTAAAGGTACAAGATTTGAGAGATGCCCAGGCTATCAATTTTGCTCCGGTGCCTAATGTTATCCAGAACCCGATGCCGGCTCACGGCGGGCAGGGGATTAATGCTGTCGAAGTGGTTGAAGCTGGTAATGCCCAAGGCTGGGGCAAATTTGTGGAGCCAGTCATCAAAGAAGACAAGTTTGGATTAGGGTATGCTCCGGGATCTCAGAAGAATGAAACCGGTACTCTCTCCAACGGGGGTTTGGTTTCTCCCCACGTCGTCAATGCTGCAGATGAAGACAAGGCTGACAACGACTGTGACTTAGATAGCTAGATTCACCCGTGTGTCCCGGGAGAAAAGCTCGACAATTGGTCGTCTGAAAAAACCGTTCGGGTTACTCTACTGAAAGAGTGATTTTTATTGTTTTCCTTTATTACATGCATAATAAAGTCTTACACTTTGCCCAAGGTGTAACGACTCATTTGTAGGGCCATCCATTTAGTTACGTTTCGCAATTATTTTTATCATCAATAAAGGACGGCTTTTGCAAACAATTTTGTGTTCTCTTTCTTTTAGTTTTTTTACTTTTTACAAAAAAAATGGCAATGTTTCTTTTTTCGTTTTTCCTTTCTTTCAAAAAAAATCTCTCATTCTAAGGTAAAGCATGATCCTCCATCATGCAGAGCCGACCACTCGGATCTCACTGCTAACGACACTGTTATGGCCAAGTATGACTTCGACAATCCTATCTATCAAGCCGAAGAAGGGGCTGAGGAAGATTGTGAATTGCCTGAAGGGTTAGCCAGATTGTTGAAACAGGAGGACCGAGCTATTACACCTTATCAGGAGGTGGTTGAGACCATCAACGTTGGTACCGAAGACGACAAGAAAGAGATCAAGATCGGGGCCAGGCTACAGGCCGAGAGGAAAGACCATTGATCATGTACTTGACTGTGTTAGAAAAGTCAATGGGTTGTGTGCTCGGTCAACATGACGAGTCAGGTCGAAAAGAGCATGCAATATACTACCTTAGCAAAAGTTTACCGACTGTGAACAAAGATACTCATTACTCGAGAAAACTTGCCGCGCTTTGGCATGGGCTGCTCGCCGACTAAGACAGTATATGTTGACTCTCACGACTCTATTGATATCAAAAATGGATCCAATCAAGTATATTTTTGAAAAGCCATCACTTACCGGAAAGGTTACTAGGTGACAAATGATACTGACAGAGTATGACATCCAATACACTTCACAAAAAGCCATCAAGGGAAGTGTCTTGTCAGACTATCTTGCAGAGCAACCGATTGATGATTACCAACCTATGAGGTTTGACTTTCCTGATGAGGACATCATGTTTCTCAAATCGAAAGATTGAAAGGAACCACTCCCGGAGGAGGGGCCTGACCCTGAATCCAAATGGGTTATGATGTTTGATGGGGCGGTCCACGTCAATGGTCGCGGAGTTGGTATAGTGTTGATCACACCTGAAGGGGGTTCATATGCCATTTGGTGCCAGAATAACTTTTCCCTGCACCAACAATGAAGCCGAATACGAAGCTTGTATCCTAAGACTTGAGGAAGCCGTTAAAATACAGATTAAATCCCTGGATGTATACGGGGACTCAGCTTTGGTCATCAATCAAACCAACAGGGAAATGGTGCTATGCTGGAACTACGTACCCAGAATTGACGTATCTCGGTCAGAGACGAATGAAGAAAGCATTTGGTCAGAAAGTGCGCTCTCGGGAGTATCGAGTCGGTGAATTGGTACTCAAAAGATTTCTTCCTCCCAACACAGATCACAGGGGCAAATGGACACCGAACTATGAGGGTCCGTACGTGGTTAAAAGGATTTTCTATGGCGGAGCTTTGATGCTAACAACCATGGATGGCGAAGGATTCCCGTCCCCTGTCAACTCAGACGCAGTTAAAAAATACTTCGCATAAAATAGACCCGCTGGACGATAAAAAGAATAGTCCAGGCAAAAAAAGGGCATCCCGACGAACCAAAAAAAAAAAGAATAAAGAGGTTCGGGCAAAAATTAGGGATATACAAAAAGAGTACACCCGGTGAGTCGAAAACCCAAAAGGGCGGCTCAGGCAAAAATGGGTATCCCGGTGGATTGAAAACCCGAAAAGGGGGCGATCCAGGCAAAAGTTAGGGAATAAGCGAATGACTATGATCTGAGTTCATCAGTGTTATATCACCGTTTCATTCAATCCGGCAATCTTCGAAGGTTAAAGATCGGCTAATCATCCACTTCAGAAAGCAAGATGAGCAGAGCGTCTTGAGGACATACGAGTCATAGCAGAGTCGAAACTCAGTAGGACCCCGTTTCCCCATTGCCATTAGGATAGTTCTCTTTTTATAGCGATCACCTCTTTTCAGGGATCAGCTTCCTGATGCCCTCGCCTATTCCTGGCACAAATTTTCTCCCCAGTAAGAGTCGAATAATTCAGTTAAAGAGCCTCTTTATTTTTCATTTATCAGTTTGTTTGCAAAAATGTCCGAATTTTTGATAAAACATATTGCATATGAACATAATGGTGGCTTTTGCAGATGATTTGCACAGGAAAACATTTAAAATTGCTTTGAATGTGCTTAATCCCGAACGGTGAATTTAAACCGAGTAATTCCCCCGAGGCATACGTGTATTTTTGGTTGCAGGTCACAGGAACCGGATGCCAAGTCATGAATCCTCATCCCCAAGCGGTTGACAAAGTCTCTCCTCAGTAGAGCATGTTCCCCAACAGAGTTGACAGTATCCAGACTGTCTATCCCCAGTAGAGTTGACAGTATCCAGATTGTCTATCCCCAGTGGAGTTGACAGTGTCAGACTGTATCTTCCTAGCAACAGCGGAGTGGTTGCATAACCAACAGATGAGAGGGTGGCGTTCCCAGTGTTCATCTTATCCCCAGCAGATTATTTCTAACATATTTGTTCTAATCCCCAGCTAGAGGACGATTAGCAAGTTCATATCCCCAGCAAAGGTCGTTTCCTACGACATTTCCCTAGGAAGTGTTTTCCCCACAGACTCTCCTCACAGAGCCTCGCCGAACCAAGTTTCCATAGTTGATACTCCCCCCGCAAGGTCAACTTTTCAAGCATCCAATTTATTTTTGGTGGCTCATTGGTCCCGGCAGACGGATCATTCCCCACAGAGCATTCAAGGATTGATACAGCGATCTGTTCCCTACCGGAGTTTGCTTCCCCAAGCAGATTTCTTTTTACACCATGCATAATATTTGCATTTGCATGCATATCATATCAAGCATACACATAAGCTGATAAACAGGTTCTTCCGAGAAGACTGAAGAATTACTTTACAACCAAGGTCATGAGATCCAGCCAGAGGATCAAGCGTGAGTGATCCAGCCTGAGGGTCATTTTGAAGATTCAGCCTGAGAATCGTTTTCCCGTGATCCAGCATGAGGGTCACTTTTTGAAGATTCAGCCTGAGAATCGTTTTCCCGTGATCCAGCATGAGGGTCATTTTTGAAGATTCAACCTGAGAATCGTTTTCCCAAGAGTCAGCCTGAGGCTCAATTTGAAGATTCCCCAGTGAAGTCGCCTACAAGCTTTATTTCCCCAGCAAGTCTAATTGAGGAGTCGTTACGACATGTTCTAGTCCGAAGAATATGTATGAAGCCCAAAAGTGGAATATTCTCGAAGCTGCATATCTAATATGAAGGTTGGGTGTAGATTTCAAAAGAGGGTCAACCAACGCATGCCTCAGATGCGGGATCCTAATGATGGGAATTTATCATCAAAACAATCCAGATCTAGCCAGAAGATCGAAAAAGATTCGACCAGAGAATCGAAACAAAGGAGATCTAGCCAGAAGATCGAAGAAGATCTAGCCAAAAGATCGAAGTCAGGTCTAGCCCGAAGACCGGAAATAGATTCAGCCAGAGAATCGAAGCAATTCAGATCTAGCCAGAAGATCGAAGTAGATTCAGCCAGAGAATCAAAGGAAATAGATTCAGCCAGAGAATCGAAACGAAGGAGATCTAGCCAGAAGATCGAAGAAGATCTAGCCAGAAGATCAAAATCGTATCCAGCCCGAGGATCAAAATTAATATCCAACCAGAGGACTAAATTGAGTATAGGTTCAGCCAGAGGATCGAAACTCCAAATTAAGCCAGAGGATCGGAAGAAAAATAAACAGCGCGGTGTATTTCCGCGTTTTTGTGGTAAACTCGGAGCACAAATTTTCGGTCTGTCTTTGGTATTCAATAACAGCTCACCTAGTTTGTCTGATAAGCTGTTCACTTTCATCCTACTCGGTTTAGCTGATGATTGAATAGGGGCAGCTGTAACACCCCAAAATTTGCCCTCCTCATTCATGCATTCATTTAGCATTTCATATTGCATTTCATCATGTCAATCAGAATTAGATCCAAAAAAAAAAATTTTTTTTTTTTAATTAATTAATTAATTAATTAATTAATTAAATAAATAATTAAATAAATATAATATAATAAAAAAATTTGGACTTGGGTCTCTCTCATTTGAGCCCACAAAACCATGAAAATCAGTCTATAAATACCAAGGCTTCACTTGAGAAAACACAGAACAAAGGGGGATTTTAAAGAGAAGCAAAATGCTCTGAGGTTTCCTTGGAACAAAACCCTGAGGAAAAAGATAGTGAGAGAAGATCTAACGGAGTTCAGAGCAGCCTCCAAACCACGAAGGGAACTCAACTACACAGAATCACCTCTGCCTCACATAAACCCTGAAGATTGTTTTGTAAACCTCACGGGTGCAACTCAATTTCAATCAAGCTCTCCAATCAGGTTTGCCTTTATTCCCATTACCTTTTGCTTTGAAGTTGAATACTCTGAATGTATGAGGTATGATGGATGAATTTCATTAGGTTTTTCGCCCATGGGTTTAATATGTATATGAATGTATAAACAATGCCTTGAATGTTTAACCGTTTAATTTTTGAGTGTATGCCACACGGTTTTAGTTTTTCTGAAACCATACTGTTGATCATGAAAAAAATGCTTATGGTGTTTCACTAACCCTTTTGTTGAGTTTTTGTGAGGGCTCACATGACTTTTGCAGGGATAACTTGCGTGGTTTCCCACTTTATTTGTGGGATAACCCCTGGAGGTTCATTCCGATTACCTGTACTGACCCACTTTCTTTGATGATGTTAGCTTGGAAGGATCTCAGGGTTTCCCATTCCTTTAATTGTTGTTACTTCGGATCTTTATCCGCGTGGTACTTTTACATTTTTCCCGCATTTTACTGCTTTCCTAGCTGGAAGACCTCGATAGGAGGCAACGTTTGAGCCCCTTGGTGGCATTTTACTTTGAGATACATGTTTTGTGTTTTGTATTCATATCCCTGCAGGTAGCGCGGTTCCTTCGTCAAGGACTGCCTTTTTGCCCTCGAGCATCCCAAACCCTAAAACCCAAAGCAACACGTTAACTCCTCCTACTACAGGCGAGTAAGTCTCCAAAGGTCGAGCATCCGGTAGATTGCGTAGTAACGTCGTTCGTCCAAAACCCAATCCATAACCCCGTAGTTAGCCGAACTACGGCTTGCTCTGATTCTCAGGCCAGATGAGATACGTAGGCATAAGACGCGATGTCTTAGCGAGCACACATCCCCCAACCCATAGGTCAGCCGAGCTACGAAGACTCTGATTCTCATATTCAGATGAGATACGTATGCAGTGGATGCGACATCCGCGCGAGTCATTTTCATTTAACCCTTTTTTTTTGGCAAACAGCACAAGATAAACCCACACCCTTTAGACAAAAAACACAAAAGTGGATCCCGTAGAGTACTACGGATGCGTAGGGGTGCTAATACCTTCCCTTCGCATAACCGACTCCCGAACCCAAGATTTGGTTGCGAGACCCCGTCTTGTCCTTTCCTTTTTTCAGGTTTACTTCGAGCGTTTCCTTTCCCTCCTTTGGGATGAATAACGCGCGGTGGAGACTCTTTTGTCTTTTTCTTTCGCCGGTTGTTTTTTTTCGCACTGTATTTTTCAGGTTGCGACACAAAGCTGGCGCGCAAGGGTCTTCATTATGATGCAATGGACCTCTACTTATAGCAAATGCAAGTGATATTTGCACCTTTCAAAATACTTCCAAGTTTGGAAAAGTGAAGTGCATGCTTGCATGGGCGTGCACAGGCCCATGAAGTAACTTAATTCAGTCCAAATGCAAGGGAGTTTGTGTCTGAATGTGGATTGTGATGCAAGGCAAAAGTGTATTGATGTTTGAAGATTGATCCTTGCCAATTGATGCAGCCCTGTTCAGACCATGTGCATACCCCTCAAACCTTATACAAAATGAATGAATTTGGACTACTTGGAAAGGTTAGATCAAGAGGAACAACTCTTATGTTGAAAACTTTTCCATTTAGAGCTTGTATCATGATGAATTTTGAGGTGGAAGTTTGGAAATTTCAACATGTTAGGAATTTTTCTAAGTGTCAAGCCATATGTTCAATTATTCCACATTGGCTAACTTTTTATGTGAGCTTCAAATGAGAAAAGTGTCTTCATAAAAGTTGTACCTCTTTCAAAATTCTTCAAAATGGTCACATTTTGACCTCATTTGGATTTGGGATGAATGAGTTATGAATTTTTGAAGTTGAGTAAAATCACTTGTTCAATGGTATTGGTCCAAAATGACCTATAATGTATCCTCATATCACATGCTCATAAAAGTTGAATTAGATCTCCCTATAAACATAAAAGTTGAAGTAGACACCTTGAATTTGATTATGAAACTTGGAAATATTTCATCTTATAAAAATTGAGCAAGTTATGACCTTGGGAAGTTGAGTTTCAAATTAGGGTTTACATAAAATGACCTATAATCTTTCAACATAAAAGAATGACTTTCCAAGCAAAAATAGATCTAGACACCAACATGAAAGTTGTTTGGAATGTCATTTAGAGTAACGTTTATCTTAGAATAATTTTCATATGATGAAAATTGTAGGAGATAGGGTCTAGGGGAACCCAGTTTTGATCAGATGAAATCCTCTAGTCAACCACCACCAACCAACGTGCTAACTTGAAATTATCTTGACTTTTGAGACTCATGGGAGATCATATATGCATAAGATGATTATATTTGAAGTGTACCTTGAAATATTTGATCAATTGGTGAAGAAGCTTGTTGAAGAAGTTACTCAAGATACCTAGATGAACTAGGGTTTCCAAGGCAAACAAATTCCAAACTCTTGAAGAATACTTGATCAAAATAACATGTAAAGATCATGGGGACTCATATATGATGCCTAGAGCCATTGTGGATCATTCCTTGGTTGAGCTCTTAGAAATGAGGGTCTTAAACCCTAAATGTGAACTTGATAGATCAAAGGTGATCAAGTGCCTCACCTACAAAAGAGTTAGACAAATGCAAAGACATATTTTTTTTATATTTTGGTTAGTAAATGATAAAATAACAAGTATGAAACAATCAAATGGTGGTTGGTGATCTCTCCCAAAACAAACCCAATGAATGAAGGGTGAGGAAAATGCCAAGGTGTGATCCCAATGCTAATGCATATGATGAGAATAGCATGAGGGATCTTAGGGTCAAAATTGGGGTCTTACAATAGACACTGACGAGCGAAGGGATATCAATACCAATGGGTATTGAAAAGAGTGATACACACGGACGAGTGCTTAATTGGTTTTTTAGATATGAGGGATATGGGTAGGAATTGCCACAGACATGAGCTGGGTTTAAAAAGGGTTTTGCCGATGGGGATTGGAATTTGCAAGAGGTTTTCCAAACAAGGTTCAGGCTTTGGAAGACTATGTCAATTGGGAACTTTTTTGTAGGCACGAAAACCTCAGGGTATCCCACAAGCACAACAACATGGATGAAGTTTTCGAAACATGGGTACTCTTCTCGGGACTCACCAAACCTACATTGGGTATTTTGAAACAAATCAAAAGGCAAAGTCTTAATTGAGACAACCCTTATCGTGCAAAAGGCAACAAGGAGGAGACGTGATTTCATGCACTGTCATACCCCAATTTTGTCTGGGCATTTTAAATTTTCATAAATTTGATTTTTTATTTTTAGTTTCCATCGGAGCATGACATGCATTTCATCATGAATAATACCTAACATATCAGTCGGAATAAATTCTCGAATATACAGACAAATGGGTTAAATCATTTCACAAATACATAAAAATCAGTGGGTGAAAAGTTTCGAAATCAAGCTTGCAGACGTCAGTATTATTAATCTACGGTTCACGTAGTTTAATCCGGTGTGTTTGTTTTATTTTATCGACTAGTTTTTTAGTCGCGTTTTGATCAGTCTATGCCTGCTTAACTAGTCAAAATTTATTTCAAAATCTGATCAAAACATGTATTTTTCCGAGAAGTTTATTTTGTGTTAATCAGTTTGGTGCATTCATTTTATTTTTTCAGGAATTTTCGCGCCCGACATTTATTCATTTTTGATTATTTTATTTTTGTTTTTAGTTAAAATAATTAGTAAATTTAAATTGCATTAAGTAATTAATTAGTTTGATTTTATTTTGTTTATTTTAACTTTCATAAATTTGATTTGATTTTATTATTGAAACTCATTTTTATCTCCTAAAATATCTAGACTAAGGTTAGTTTGGACATTTGTTAATTTTATAAACCCTAGTATATAATATTAGTTTCATTAGCTTGAGAAAATGAAGGAGAAACTCATAAGAGCTGAGCGGCGCATATACGTTCAATCCTCTCCCTCATTTTCAAGAGAGTCAATGAAAATATAAATAGTTTATCATCTAACAGAGAGAGTTGCATGTATTTTAGACACTCAACCTACCGAGGAATCAAACTATCATTTAAACCCTCATAACACAATAAGAAAATCTTAGGTTCATACACACTTCCAATATATTCCAACGTTATATGCTTTACTCACAATTTCGATTATCTATAAATTGGTGCTATGATGAGATGAAGACACCTAGGAAGTGGCTATGGGCGGTGGTTTCTCCGTGAGACTAATGTCAAAATGATTTCTCCTTTCGCTGAGCATTTTTTTTTAACCCTTTAGCCTTTTTGTTTCATTGTTCAAATTGATATCATCAAGGAGTTTTGCAACATGTTGTTCAAGAGCCATTCAAAGGGATTTGTTAACGTCATATAATGCGGTAATGATTCTTTTCTTCATGATTTTTGTTTCAATTGGTATGTCTCTGTCCATTGTTATAGGTATTATTGATTGTTGATCTTAATTTGTCAACATGTCCACGCGACACCTGACGGTCGAAATCTCATTTTTTGTAAAAAAATAAAAATACTTTTTTAATGTAACTTATTCAAAAAATTGAAAGAAACTTAATCTAATTATTTATTTGTAAATAATAATCACTTAAAAAAAAATTTAATTCATTCTTAAACCAAAAATCCAATAACTAACTTGCACCATTTTTATGTCTTTTTTTTTATCTTATTTCATTTTGCTAGTTTTATATTGTATAATTTTATTATTTGGTTTATTTTTATTTAATTGTATTATTCACCGTTCAACAAAATATATTCCCCACCCCCCGGGTTGTATTGATTTCCTAATTTTACCGCTTTCATTTTAGATGCTTTGTTATCCTGGGTAATTGTTAACTCAAGTTTAAAATAAACAACTTTCAGAAAAGAACAAAAACAAACACTCTATCCAACGTCAAGCCCATTTCTATACCCTTGTTAGTCGATCGCTTTTAGCATCGCCATCAACCTCACATAGCTTACTCTTGGGCTTTCTTACAATGAGACCTATTAGATTTTAATTAATCGATTAGATGATTTATTCACTAAATATAATCCAATTTATCCATCAAACACAATTTCAAAACCTCGATCCAACATCAAGTTTTTTTATTCAAGTTAAAGTAAAATACCTAATCACGGTTAAACACCATTTCATTTCGAAATGAAAAGGGGGATGGTTTTGAGTTTTCAACTCCTCTCCTCGATTATTTGAATACGAGTTCTCTTACTCGGTTAGTCAAATAGTTGTCACTCCTATCCACCTAAACACCATTAAATAAATTTATTCTCATGATAACGAAATAAAAAGGGAGATGGTTTTAAGCCTTTAACTCCTCTCCTCGATAATACGAGTTTTCTTACTCGGTCAGTTAGACACTTGTCATTTCTTTACACACCTCTAACTAGATTAAATCAAACTATTTCATAACAACTAAATGAAAAGGGGGATGGTTTTGAATCTTCAATTCCTCTACCCAATTGTTTGAATACGAGTTCTCTTACTCGGTCAATTAGACAATTGTCGTTTCTCTATAAATTTCTAAACCTGATTAAATCAAAGCACTCTTATAATAAGCTAAATGAAAAGGGAGATGGTTTTGAACCTTCAACTCATCTCCTCAATTATTTGAAAAGAGAGATGGTCTTGAGCCTTCGATTCCTCTCCTCAAATGCTTGGATATGAGTTGTCTTACTCAGCCTTTCAAGTACTTGTCGTTGATTCTAAAAATACGAACCATACATAAACCTATTTTCATCATTACTTAGATGAAAAAGAAAGTGGTCTAGAGTCTTCTATTCTCTTTCTCGATTATTAGGATACGAGTTGTCTTACTCGACTATCCGAGTATTCGTCATCCAGTAAAAACACCTTAATTATTATCCAATAATTTTATAACTAAGGATTAAAGAGGAGATGGTCTAGAGCCTTCAATTCCTCCCCCCGACTATTAGGATACGAGTTGTCTTACTCGACTATCCGAGTAATCGTCATCAAAACAAAATATCTTAACATATCAGATCTATCTGTCCTCGCCCCCGTGCGATCGAAACCAATCAAGCAAAACATCCAACATATTAACTTAACTTGTCACCCCCATGTGATTAAAACTCTTTTCAGAAAGAACACTATTTAATCCCTTCTAACGCGCACAACAAACTAGTGCTTAAGCCTCCGTCGAGAGTAGACAAGCCAACGTTTAGCCTTTAGAACGCGATCTAAATAGTCATTCACTAAAAGACACCAACTAACCGTAGTTCCCCAAACTAAGAATGTTTTGATTTCCTTATTGCACTATAAGGATACGTAGGCACGAGATTGCGAGATCTTGGCGAGCACAATAATAAAAAACCTCCCTTTTACCCCTTCTGAGGTTTTCGTTCATCTCTGTTTTCAATATTATTATCACTCGAAGAAAACAAACAACATTAACTAACATTCAAATTGCAAATTAAACTAAGAGGTTCCCGTTGAGTACAATGGACGTGAGGGGTGCTAATACCTTCCCCTTGCGTAATCGACTCCCGAACCCGAATATGGTTGCGCCGACCATTATTCTATTTTTTAAAGGTTTTATCGACATTTTCCTATTCCTTCATTGGAATAAATAAAGTTCGGTGGCGACTCTGTTTGAACATAATTTTTTCCGCGACCATCGCGAGGAATCGTATTTTTCGGGATGCGACAGATGGCGACTCTGCAGGGGACTTAGCTCCAAGCAAGAGAGAGTCAAGCCTAACTTAGTTCAATTTCCGTTTGAATGTTAACCTTGTTTATCTATTATCTGTATTTTGTTATTATTGTTCTTTTGTAATTATTGTTTTGAGATTTATTGATTCGTTCTTATTTTGCTATTGGGGCTCTCTGATTTTTGGTACTTTGTGAGATAGGCTCTCTACCCGAGTCTGAGAAAAACTATAAGATTAAGTTGGTGGTTGTGTAGTGGACGCCCACAAGGAGTCTTCCTTGTTGGGACGATACGAAGACACCGCCTAGAGTAGATTCTCTTGAGATATTATTGCCCGACGAGCTTCGTTACGATGGTAATACTTTCAAGTTGGATCATTTACTCTAGGGACCTTTTAACCCATTATAACCGGCGGTTGTGTAGTATTAACCCAAGAAGTTCCAGATTTGTTGAGTTAATACGAAAGCCCCAATCAGATGAGATCCCTTGGACGTATTATTATCTTACAGTAATATTTCCCACCTCGATCTATGACTCTGAGAACCTTGTTAGAACCCTGGACTTGATAGTTGTGTAGTAGAATCCCCATGGAGCCTTTCTTGTTGGGACAATACGAAGACCTCACATAGACGAGATCATCTTAAGGATATTGTTGTCCGACGAATCTTCATCACGGCAGTAACGTTCTCAAGAAATATCTATGACTCTAGGGACCTATCAACTATAAAGCCTACCTTTGGGGTTACATTAACCAGAGATACCCGTCATTTACCCGTTATTCTGATCCATCTGAGAACACTTTGAACCTGTGATCCTGAACATGTCACTTCATTCATACACATATCATGACATTTGCATTCATCATGCATTACATATCATTTTTCACAATAGATACAAAAAAACTCATTCATCCTTCATAACCTGTTTGATTTCCCGACACTCATATCAAACTTGAAGTAGCTCTCGAAAGATCAAGGATCCATTGGAGCAAAGCCATATTGCACTGAGAGGAGATGTTGAATTGATGAAAAACCAGATAGACCAACTTGTGGAAGCTATGATAGCTTTAGCAAAGAGGGAGGATAACATTCAGCAGACTGCAGTGGTTGAGAATGTTGTGCTAGCTCCAGTAAATGGTCCTACCCAGTCTCAGCTTGTGCGAACCCCGGTTGATAACTCTGTTGTACGAGAACGTCATATTGTTCGGGATTCCTCTTCTCATGATGTTGTTGAGTATCACAGTTTTGCATTCTCTGTGCCAGATTCTCATGGAACAAGCCTAGTGGTTAATACTGAACAGCCACAAGATGATGAGATCGCTAAAAGATGTCGTGTGGCCATAGAAGGACAAGATATTGTTGAACAGAATGCCTTAGGCATGTGTTTGGTACCTGGCCTAGCTATACCCCTAAAATTCAAAGTACCGGAATTTGAGAAGTACAAAGGGGATAGTTGTCCAAAGCACCATTTGGTGATGTTTTGTAAAAAAATGACCTCTCATGACCATAATGATAAGCTAATTATTCACTGTTTTCAAGACAGTTTGTCTGGGGCATCCTTAGGTTGGTACATGAAGTTAGAAGGGAATCATATTCAATCATGGTTGGACCTAGCTAACGCCTTCCTAAAGCAATACAAATATAATTTGTACATAGCTCCCGATCGCATGCAATTAAGAGCCTTATCTAAAGAAAACAACGAATCCTTCATAGGTTATGCCCAAAGATGAAGAGAGTTAGCGGCTTGCGTTGAACCACCGCTCTTATACAAAGAATTGATGGAATTATTCAGAGATACCTTGCAAAGTCCTTACTTCGAAAGGATGATTAGTAGTGCGGCATCAGACTTCGATCACCTAGTATCAATAGGAGAACACATCGAGTATGGCCTCAAAAGTGGAAGAACCCAGTGCACCTCAAATAGCCAGAGCTTTGAAAATGAATCTATTGTTAGTTCCTAAAAGGAAGAAGAGGATGAGGTTAATGCAGTTTGGGAAACCCCACAAGCTTCACATCAGACACCATTCTCTCCACATGGTCAGTATCCTGCAAATCCTGGATCTCCTTAGTATCAATGACAGATTCCATCTCAGCAGCCATACAAACGGCAGGATGTTCCACATCGACAATGCCAACATGCTCAACAAAGGCCAAGGAATCCAGAGAGATGTATTGATCCACTTCCAATGTCATGCAGTCAAATACTTCCATATTTGATTAAGAGAGGACTGATAGTGCCAAATGAGCTAAAACCAATAAGACCTCCATATCCACCATGTCATGCCCCGATTTTGGTCCTGAATTTTTTTCCATTTACTCATTTATTTTTCTTTTCTCCTCATGACCATTTCATTTGGTCACGAGCCTACCCACTGACTGGTTCGTTTAGACTTATCATCACCTGCTATTCCATGAATCTATGGGTCTCGCCATGTTGTCTCGAGATGGAGTGATTATTTTCCCTGGGTCAAGCAAGACATGGGACCTTTTGATCATGTGATAAAATCAATTATTGCTGGGGTGTAATAACCAGTCCAGCTGCACCGAGAAGCTTACACCTAGAAGCATATGATGGGTCAAGTTGTGTAAAAGGGTGTGTGACAATATGTTTTACACATTTTTGAGTTTCTTTGCTTTGGTTAAGAACAGAGTAAGAGGCTTCGTGACTGCATTTGGGAGATGATCAACTTAATGGAACGGAACATAATGGAGTAAAGTCTCTTGAGACTTTTGTTCAATTGGTTTTTATTTAGTTTAACTTTAAGATTCAATGTTGTTGTTACCAGCATTGTTGGTGCAAGATCACTTTTGTGTTACAGTGAGTAGAAATCCCAATTTACATTATTTCAATGTCTATTGAATTAATGGCATTGTTGTATGCTATTTAAAGAGAACATATTAAACACTTGATGGTGAAGGTGCTTTTATAACTCCTAGTTCTGTTCATCTGAAAAAGTTCATTCTATGGTGGCATCGTCCAAAATAAAAAAAAGATGAAGACAAACTTGCTCGCTGCAATTTGAGCTTTTCGTTTAAAAGTCTAAATTCATTTAGAAAGATGATGAATCCATTTGAAGCCATAGATCTGAAATCATCACGATATGGGAAGAACCGGATATAAGAGCATGAAGATGTGAGTCAAATTGATCAAAAGGCAAAGGAAAAATTTCCTCATTCATTAAATGGTTTTGATGGCATACCAAATGAATCGTCAAACTCATCTGCTAAATATACAAATTCTAAATCAATGAAAGAAGAAATTAAAAGTATTTCAGTAGATAGCTTAAAAGCATTGCAAGGTAGCAATGGTCATAGACATGAAGATCATGCAGCTTTTGTAGACAAAAAACAAATTCAGAGATCATTACGTGGAGAAACTACAATCTGACTTTATCAGTGAACAACCATTGACCATTTTTTAAACATGACAGCAAGTTCAAGAAAGCCTCTACTTCCGAGGATATTAGAAACGGTGCAGTTGGGAACATTCCCTTTCCTTGTGTGAACAACATGAGCAAAGAACGTAACCGGCTTTCATATTACGGCAATCATTATTTGGGAAATTTTACACTAGTCTCTGCAGATAAAGGTTCAAGTTCCATTTGCCTATCCAAACAATCTTCAAGCATTGTCTACCCACCGTCGCTCAAACCAAGCCCAAAAAACCGCTGCAGCAAATAAGCCGCTTTCTCATCCCACTTTCGCTGAGATGATAAATGAAGCAATCACAAACCTGAAAAGGAAGAACCGGTTCAAACCAATATGCTGTAACAAAATTCATCAAAGAGAAACACGAGGATTCACCTCCAACTTACCGGGAATTTTGCATTCGAGGATTACTTCAAGAGGCTTTTCAATTTCAATAAGGACAAAGATGGTTACTGGAAGTGGTTGGCTGGTGACTTGGCCTCAGGAGCACGAATCCAAACCGTAGCCACCAATACTCATCACTGAAGCATCAACCGCCCGCATTACCGTCCAAGTCAAACAAGTCTGAGAAGAACGCTCACCAAGTCATTAAGGTTCCGTTTCCCTGCAAATGCAACAACAAAACCGGTAAGTCCAACAATTTACCACGGTACAAAATAACACCAGGACAACACCTCAGCTCATTTCCGCAATTTGCCAGTTATGGGATTCCGCTAGTCGGCCACTTTCTTTTTTACACCAGAAGGAAAATGTGAACCGAGATGATGGAAAAGGATTCACAAAAGATAAAATTATCAGTTGTGTTCCTCAGAAAAAATGGTGTGGTTACTTCAAATAAAACTAAGTATTATTCTGTTAATCCGAGCGCTACTTGCTTCAGTTCACAAGTTTTGCAGGAAAAATTGGATTTCCCTACGGTAACACAGAAGATGTTGATTCTTAAATCTGCTTATGGAAACCAAGATTATATTCATTCTTTATTCGAGAGAGTTTTGCAGGCGCATGATAAAAATTCAAATGAATATTAATGAAAAGGAACTTGGGAGTAAAGATACTGAGCTGGAGAATCTGGAAAGTAATTCTTCGGTTGCTAGGGACTGCATTTCAATAGACACGAGTACCACTTCATTGGCTAATGAAAGCGATGTATCCAATCCTGATGTAGTAATACATGAAGCTTCATCGTTATCTAATGATGCAGTTCCAATCACAAACAAAGTTAACCCACTGTGTTCGGACTATTTTCTTTAAGCTGTGCCGGATAATCAGAGGGAATTGGTGCCTGTCATACCTTATCTTCTAGTACCTATGTAGATTATCATATTAACAACTCTTTAGCTACCTGTGACAGTGGTTTTGTGCAGTGCCAATATAAGATTGATGATAATGAATTAATGGAAATCCAAAGAAGGCGTTTATCAGATATAAGTGATAATGAACGTAAGGATCAGATCTTCTCTGTGAATCATAAGCAGGCTTTCCATTCCCTTGCCAAGCAAGAACATGCTTTTTCTGGGGCGATGGCTGGAGTATGTGTTAGCTGTTGTCTGCATCCTGTTGACACAATCAAGACAGTCATTCAATCATGTCATGCAAGTAAAAAAGGAACACATGGAGATGAAAAGCATACAAAATTGATTACAATAAGTAGAAGACTCAGAATGCTACTGAACAATAGGAATATGGGCGTAGGTAAGGACGGCCTTTCAAATCCTGTCGGGGGTTAGTATCAAATGTTGGATCACCCCTTCAAGCAGGTGGTCCTCTTTTTCCTCGTGCTGATACGGATATGCTAACAAAGATGAAACTGGCTCGGTTACAACACCAACAGCAGAGGAATGCTAATCCACAGCAGCAGCGTGCAATCTTGTGTTTAATCACACCTGGCTTAATTGACCGGTTAAATGTCATGAAGAACTTCATGTTGATTAGCTTATCGACACACCATCCTCACACATCCAAACTGAAATCACAAAGAACCCAAAACCGAGTACACCAACAAGGCCGTGAGAATCGAAACCAATGCTTCAATTTTCACTGCAGTAAAAAACACAAATTAATTAGTAAAAGATGCAGAAATCCAGAAAATATCCCAATTTGGCATAGAGACAAAAACAAAGGAGAAAGCACATGCTCAGATTACCTGTTCCAAATCCAAACATCAAAGGGACCAATCCGATACTGAGCACAAAGAAAGTGTTTTGCAGGAACGCCTCTTTTGAATCCAAGACACCAATTGAAAACCCTAATTTGTGAGCATAAAAAAGAAAAATCAGTGAGAACGAACAGAGAAATTAACGGCGAGAAAAGTTTCAAAAAAGGAGAAACCCTAATCCCAAAAATCAAAGTAAGAACCAGTATCGGAAGAAAGGAGGAGGAAGACTCGAGCTCACCTGATTCATTCTCATCGCCAAAGGTGAGATTCCTGCTTGATGTCTCTTTGAAACTGTGGATTTATGCTTGTCTTTTGTCTAGCGTTGTTGAGCATCGGAGTTTGATTGGGAACGAGATCGAGAAAGATGCGATTGAGAGATTCGTTGAGATTGAGAGTGTGAGAGAGATTCGTGGAGAGGTTGTCGCGGAGAGATTGAGAGAAGTGAGCGAAGGTTGACGGTGAGGGAGGAGCGCGAGATAGAGAGAGAAGGACGATTGAGTTCTGTCTGCATCCTCACCTTTTTCTTTTTTTATTTATTTATTCAACTCTTTATCCCCTTTTTTAAGCAGACTTTTAAATCCCTTTAAGTGAACGTTTAGTTTTTTAAGTGGTCATTAACTGTGGTTTATTGGTACTAGTTTTTAGTTAAATGCTATTTTAGTATTCCCAAATCCTAACCTTGTGAACCCAACAGCCAGGCGGCTGGGTTTGATTTTTATTCATTTTCCTGGTAGTCCAACAGACTTTTTTATGTTAGTTCTTATTCTAATGTCTAATATATCTTGGTTTACATATCTAAAATAGCATTAAGATAATAACTAATGATAAATGGCCTAATTGAGAGAGGGTAGTTTCATAATCTTAAGTGGAGAGGGTTCAATACTCATGTGTAGCATTTTTTTTGGCATTTTATTTCTTTTAGCTATTTTATTTTCTTTTAGCTATTTTATTTTCTTTTAGCATTTTCATTTCTTTTTTATGTTTATGCCTTTATTATACTCATAGTTTCATTTGTTAATAATGCAAATTTGTTTTCTTTTAATTTCATCATTCATTCAAAACCATTTTAAAACTATTAAAATCATATTTTTCTCGATTTAATATCGAGCCCATTTTCCACACCTTTGTAAGTCGATTGCTTTTTAAGCATCGCCATCAACCTCACATAGCTTACTCTTGGGCTTTCTTACAATGAGTCGGTTCTCTTGCACTTACACTCATGCATTATTTGTTGATTGGACCCGATTTAATTATTCCAATACTTTGAATCCCCATTTGACAAAATGTACCCCGCTCCCTCGATGTGTAATAATTCTACTGCTTTTCATTTCTTTATTTGCTTGACTGTTTAGTTAGCTACTAACACAAGAGTAAAATCAACCATTTCCAAAAGATAAAAAAAATAAGACTCGATCCAACGTCGAGTGTTTTCTCAATAAGCAAATCAATTCATTTCGCCCTCCTATTCTATTCCTTTTCTTTCAAACTTTCATCAAATGCTTGATTCAACGTCAAGCCATTTTCTCTAATAAAAACTCAAAAAATATTAATTCATAAGTCAAGACTTTTTCAATAAAGGTGGAAGTGGAACGTGGTGTATACCACGCACTCCTGAGACTAGGATTCGAGATGTATATCTCGCCAATCCTGGCTCTCGCCATCATCCAATTTATCCACTTTGCTCTATCAAACACTCATTCAAATCTTTCTCAAACGTCCATCAATACTTGATCTAGGTCAAGTCATTTTCACAACAAAACTCAAAATACCTAATTCTTATTTAACACTTTTTCAATAAAGGTGGAAATGGAACATGGTGTATACCATGCACTCCTGAGGTTAAGATTCGAGACGTATGCCTCGCCAATCTTAACTCTCGCCATCGCCTAAAATTGTCAATGCGGTTTCTCCAAACCCTTTCTCAATCAAATTCAAAACACTTAATTCTCTATTAAACACTTTTGCAAATAAAGATGGAAATGGAACATGGTGTATACCATGCACTCCTGAGGTTAGGATTCGAGATGTATATCTCGCCAATCCTGGTTCTCGCCATCACTCAAAGCACATCCAACCAATCAAACTCTTTTTCTCGCCGCCGTGCGACCAATCAAAAACCTTTTAAAATGAAAGATGTATTGTCATAAGAGATACAAAACAATGTTTCAGATACGTTTGTTGAGTAGAGATAGATGACGCTTTTCCGAATGTAGATTTGTAAATCCTAACACCTAAGTACATATTGCATGACAACTCTAGGGCAGAGCTTCCCCTTTCTTTTAGACCTTTCCGAGCGTCTCCGATCTTATGGCATGTCAATCCATCCTATTGCAAAGAGGTAACCGCCTAAGACTCGATTCAACGAGCTGCGACACCTACTGCTAGGACGTGAACACATTGCCCATTCTCCTTTGACACAACTGGTGTCCTCCTTTGTAAGCCCATGTTCAGATGGCAACCCCTATGTAGCCGAACTACGGCAACTCTGATTCTCATGTTCAGATGAGATACGTAGGCACAAGATGCGATGCCTTGTCGAGTTTTGACTAACGACTAACAACTAATCCTTGTTTGCTTTCGCCCTTGTTGCGATCCTTTCTCTCGCCCTCGTTGCGATCGAGACCTTCCCTTTCTCTTGCCCTAGTTGCAATCGAGACTTTTGTTCCCGTAGTTAGTTTGAACTACGTTTTTCTCTGATTCTCATTCCTGATGAGATACGTAGGCATAAGACGCGATGTCTTAGCGAGCACACTTATCCTTCACCCATAGGTACCCGAGCTACGAAGACTCTGATTCTCATATTCAGATGAGATACGCATGCAATGGATGCGACATCCGTGCGAGTCATTTTCTTTTACCCTTTCTTTTAGTAAATAGTACATTAGATAAACACACACCCTTTAGACAAGAACAACAAGAGTGGATCCCGTAGAGTACTACGGATGCGTATGGGTGCTAATACCTTCCCTTCGTATAATCGACTCCCGAACCCAAGATTTGGTTGCGAGACCTTGTCTTTTCCTTTCCTTCTCTTCAGGTTTACTTCGAGCGTTTCCTTTCCCTCCTTTGGGATAAATAACGCACGGTGGCGACTCTTCTGTCATTTTCTTTCGCCGGTTGTTTTTTTTCGCATACTGTATTTTTTCAGGATGCAACAGCTAGCGACTCTGCTGGGGAGTGGTTTCCCTAAGCGAGTCCCTCCTAGCTTTTGTAGGTTTCTTGTTTGTTGGGTGTTTATTCTTTTGTACAGTTATTTATTTCCAAGCATTTATCTGCTTTATCTGTTGCATTGTGTACATATCATTGTTGTGTCTGTTGGCTCTGTGGGTTGACTGTTTGTTGGGATGGGATATTTTATGAGAGATAAGCCCACTACCCAGGCTTGAGTGTACACATAGGTGTTAGAGTGGATAGTCATGAGGCTTGCGTGGCATGTTGCTATGTTAAGTTGTTCGTGAGACCCACATTCCAGACGAGGTTTCTTTTGGATAGTTTGTCCTATGGGTGTTCCATAACGACAGATGTTCCTCTAGAAATCGTCGACTCTGGTGACCATTTCCCGAGAACTCAGTCGAGGCCTCTCCTCCGAGACGTGATTATGTTAGCTCTGGTGGGCGCATTCTCGCTGCTCAATCCGAGGACCTCGAGACTGGGAACTTGCTTTAGAATATCCTGTTGAAGGGAGTCAGCGGAGGTCTTTTATCTCGTAATAATGCCAAACCTTCAGTGGTAAACGTATTATTCTCGACTGAAGGGCTAAAGCTGACAAACTTTTGTTCTTAGAACCTACCAGTGAGGGGCGGGCTAAATTCAGGAAACCTTAACCTCCAACCAACCCGGTTTTCTGGAGCAGAGTTTTGGTCTTGTATTATATTCTTCAGTGGGTTTTCTCTTCAGACAGTGCAACCCGACAGATGTTCAAGCAGATACAGCAGTCCTGATTTCCATGTCACTGCATTGCATCACATCATTTTGCATTCATATCATTTAACACATGTTTATCCATTTCTATGGGGTTTATATCTTCTTCTTGATTTCGGTCGGGGTTTTTTGGTTCTCCTGAGATGGATATTGGCAGAAAGAGACACGTCGCTTACAAGTTTCCAGTGGTTTGTTTGGAGCCTATTCAACAACTGATGAAGTTAATGGATCACGATTCTTTAGAAGGATTCCGGAAGGATTATGGTTTGATTATAAGCTTCGTCACGGTTCTTTCCAAGGATCAACATGATGCTCTCTTTACACTGTTGCAGTTCTATGACCCTCCATTGAGGTGTTTCACATTCCCGGATTATATTTTGGTCCCTACTTTGGAGGAGATTGCCAGTTTTCTCAGAGTTCCCATCAAGTCACAGTTGTTGTTCTACAGTTCTGAGTTTCTGCCCGATCTCATCATGGTTGCTTCGGCCACATATTTGGGGAAATCAGTCTTGAAGGCTAATATGTGTCAGAAGGGAGGAGTCAGTGGTTTTCATTTGAGTTTCTTACTGGGAGAAGCAAAGAAGAAGCTTGAAGATGGTGACCAGAGGGGTTTCAATGCTGTGTTGGCTCTTTGTGTGTATGGGGTTGTCTTGTTCCCTAATGTTGCAAAATTTGTGGACATAGACGCCGTACGCCTCTTCGTATTGGGAAATCCGGTGCCGACCTTGTTGGGAGATTTCTTTCATTCAGTGCATCACAGGAATGAGAATAGAAGGGGAGGATTGGTGAATTGTTGTGCACCCTTGTTTCATAAGTGGTTCAGTTCTCACCTACCCAAGTCAGGAGCGTTCGTTGATGTCGAGGACTCGTTGAGTTGGTCGAAGAGATTGATGGGGTTGAGAGCTGAAGATATTTCTTGGTGGTCTGACCGGAGCTTGCTTCGGGCGGATATTATTCACAGTTGTGGGAACTTCCCAAATGTACCATTGGTAGGAAGAAGAGGAGGAATCAACTATAATCCTTCTCTAGCAGTCAGACAGTTTGGATATGCTTTAAGAACTCCGCCTTTGGAAAAGGATGTGGAAGAATCTCTGTTTTTCCATTCTTCGCCTGATTTGACTGTATCCCGTAAGGCAGCTCAGGCCTGGCTCAAGGTGATCAAGAGAGGAAGAACTGTGCTTGGAAAAGGAGATTGTAGAGCTTACCCTCAGTATGAAGAGTGGCTTCAAGGAAGAGTTGAAGAGTTGGGTCTACCGTTTCCTATAGAAGAACCTTTGTATCCACCTACTCCTGCGCAGTCAACAATGGTGAACCGAGAAGAGTATGACAAATTGAAGAAAGCCATGGAGGAGCTTCAAATTGAAAACTCGGAGTTAAGTGTGAAGTTGCAAGACTATATGCATCAATTCCATGAGGCAGAATATCAGAAGGGGGAAGTCGTCAGATTGCAAGGGGAAGCAGAAAGGAAATTAGCTGTGGAGGTGGACTTCTTCAGGAAGACAGACAAGGCCTTGGGATCATCCAGTTCTGAGTTGAAGCGAGTCAAGCAACAATTAATGGATGCTCATGGTAAATTGGCAGGGTGGCAAGAGCGATGGGATGCATTTTCAACTTCTCGGAAGGAAAAGGAGGAGGAGATGGTGACCGAACTGGCGGGTCAGATGGAGAAATTAAAGACTTCGCTAAAGGAGAAGAACAATGAGCTTCTGTGCGCCCGTTCTACTAATGGTTACATCACAGATCAACTCAATAAGGCTCGAGGACAGATTGAAGAACTCAAGGTGTTGGCAGGTTTGAAGAAATCTAGACTTGAAGAGGTATTCGGAGAAGATGATGGGAATTACTACAGAGAGCACATCAACGAGTTGGATGGAGTTATTCACCAAAGGAATCCGCTTATCCGGCGTTTGATAGAATTCCCAGATCATCCTGACACGATAGCATTGCTGGCTGAAGTGAGGAGCAGTCCTCATGGTTTGTACACAGGAGGCTGAGTCCTGATTTTTGCTCCTCCCTTTACTTGTTGCTTTGTTGTTGTGTAGTGATGATCCACAGGCTTGTTGTGGAGATCCTCTTTTGATGTATTTTTGGCTAAGGCCCCTTTCCTTGAACTCATTTGCATGAAGACCTTCTCTCTATTGCATCTTGATCTCCGAAGTTTATCTATGGCTCGATCTTCTCGTGAGACCGGAATCAAGGGTGTAGAATACCTTTTGGATTTGATAAACATGTCATTGCATTTACATATTCATTTTCATATCTTGCATAACAGGTACCGCTGCGGTGTTCTCATATTATTTGGTGTTCCACTAGCAGGATAGCTGATTCAGGAATTCACCGTTACGGAACCCGCAGAAACCAGCAAAAAGCAATGGAAAGTCTACAAGCAGAACTTGCTGAGATGAGGGTCCGCATGAACCAGTTCATGGATGTGGTTCAGGGAGTAGCGCAAGGACAATAAGAGATTAGACAAATGATACAAAGGAATCCCGCAACTACTCAACCAGAGGTCGTGACTGATCCTCCAATTGCAGAGGTTAATGGACCGGGGCCTGTCCCGATCCCACATAACAACCTTGATCAACAACCCATTCACAATGATCAAGATGATCAGTTCTTGCTGCCAGAAGACTTTGGTTTGGGCCATGGCATGGATCCCATGTTCAAGAGATTAGAGGAGAGACTGAAGGCGGTGGAAGGACAAAACCCTCTGGGGGTAGATGTTTCTGACTTGGGATTGGTCCCAGGCGTGAGGGTCCCACCGAAGTTCAAAGTACCATGCACTCCTGAGGTTAGGATTCGAGATGTATATCTCGCCAATCCTGGTTCTCACCATCACTCAAAGCACATCCAACCAATCAAACTCTTTTTCTCGCCGCCGTGCGACCAATCAAAAACCTTTTAAAATGAAAGATGTATTGTCATAAGAGATACAAAACAATGTTTCAGATACGTTTGTTGAGTAGAGATAGATGACGCTTTTCCGAATGTAGATTTATAAATCCTAACACCTAAGTACATATTGCATGACAACTCTAGGGCAGAGCTTCCCCTTTCTTTTAGACCTTTCCGAGCGTCTCCGATCTTATGGCATGTCAATCCATCCTATTGCAAAGAGGTAACCGCCTAAGACTCGATTCAGCGAGCTGCGACACCTACTGCTAGGACGTGAACACATTGCCCATTCTCCTTTGACACAACTGGTGTCCTCCTTTGTAAGCCCATGTTCAGATGGCAACCCCTATGTAGCCGAACTACGGCAACTCTGATTCTCATGTTCAGATGAGATACGTAGGCACAAGATGCGATGCCTTGTCGAGTTTTGACTAACGACTAACAACTAATCCTTGTTTGCTTTCGCCCTTGTTGTGATCCTTTCTCTCGCCCTCGTTGCGATCGAGACCTTCCCTTTCTCTTGCCCTAGTTGCAATCGATACTTTTGTTCCCGTAGTTAGTTTGAACTACATTTTGCTCTGATTCTCATTCCTGATGAGATACGTAGGCATAAGACGCGATGTCTTAGCGAGCACACTTATCCTTCACCCATAGGTACCCGAGCTACGAAGACTCTGATTCTCATATTCAGGTGAGATACGTATGCAATGGATGCGACATCCGTGCGAGTCATTTTCTTTGACCCTTTGTTTTAGTAAATAGTACATTAGATAAACACACACCCTTTAGACAAGAACAACAAGAGTGGATCCCGTAGAGTACTACGGATGCGTAGGGGTGCTAATACCTTCCCTTCGCATAATCGACTCCCGAACCCAAGATTTGGTTGCGAGACCTTGTCTTTTCCTTTCCTTCTCTTCAGGTTTACTTCGAGCGTTTCCTTTCCCTCCTTTGGGATAAATAACGCACGGTGGCGACTCTTCTGTCATTTTCTTTCGCCGGTTGTTTTTTTTCGCATACTGTATTTTTTCAGGATGCGACACACCAGGATTTGACGCTAATGCTCGATGTGACTACCATGCTGGGGCACATGGGCATTCAACTGAAGATTGCAAAGTGCTCAAGATCAAAGTACAAACCCTGCTTGATTCTAAGATGTTCTCATTTGCGCCTCGGGGCCTTCAAATCAACGATACTTCTTCGCCTAGCTCTGCGGGTCCATCAATCCAAATTGTGGAAGAAATTTCTGAGAGTAGGTCTGAAGATGATTATCATACTGGTCTCGATGAGCATAACTACCACTACTCTGAAGAAGGCTAGCCCAACAGTGAACCAGGCACGAGAAAGCTTCCTTTGCACTGGAAATCATTTGGCTATTTTAGCATTTTCATTTGTGTTTTTCTTTGCATGTTAAGTACTTATCGGCTTTCAACTATTGTTGATTTCCTTTAATGGTAATATTAATGAAATGATTATGCATGTTTTGAACGAATCCTTTCGTATTCACTCATCTTTTCCATTGATAACAAAAATATTACTCCCATTCACTTATCAAATTGATTATTTTAGCAAAAATTGAAGGGAGGATGACAAAAATGAAGTACCCATAATTGTTGACGGTATGCTTTCGGATAAAATCACGCTGATGACGTACATGCATTGTTTCAAATCCCCAAACACTGGAGAGATAAGAAGTTAATCCCTAGTCAACCACTTCGAGCCTAGAAGTAGGGGTTTCTTTCGGATCTATAAACCCTTACGCTTAACCTAAGGAAGGGTAGCGTTCAGTTAATCTGACTATGCATTCAAATTACAAGATGAAACGTCTCGTCTGTGGATCAACTACATGCCATTCTTTGCACACATCATGAAGTGTCGAAGGAACCTTGAAAAATCCAAAATTTATGTTGGTTGTTCTTCAATAAGCATTGACTTGGCAGTCACAATTTTCCAAAAAAAATCAAAGAAAAAGCCCGCTAACTCGAACACCCGATAAGAAGACTTAAGCAAAAAATGGGGCAATCCCGGTGGACTAAAGCTTCAAAAAGCGGTCCATGCAAAAGTTAGGGGTGAAAACAAAAATCAAAAGAGGCAATAAAAACCCTCAACAAAAGCAGAACAAGATTTAATGACCACCATACCAAGATATAAGGATCACCAACATCCTTAAAAAGCAAAACAAGGTGATTGCCATTTCAAGAAATTTTACACCTTCAAATTCTCTTAAAAGTTGAATGTTTGCGTTGAATTTAACTGAACCTAGGATTGGAGTTTATCAAAAAGAAGGGTGGGTTAAAATAAACTTTGAGCCTTACATCCTTTGTTTCAATAACCATGAACCAAGCCACAATATAACCCTTAAAAGACCTAATTGAGGCATGGTTTATTCTGAAAGCATACTACAGCAAGGTTGCGTAAACCGACTCCTAAATATTGTCTAATCACATGTATTGGCATCACATCCTCATTATATCTTTCATACACTAGCTAAACCAGCATTTCGTTTGAACTAATGGTTCATTCATAACACACTATCACATCAACTCAATAAATGATTTTTCAAATCTGCATGAATGTCGCATTAAAATTACAATTGATTAAATAAACAATTTTAACTGCAAGTAAGTACTTGACATCAAGGAGATTTGAAGGATCAATCAGAGAAGAACTTGATCATTCGTCAATGTTGACCCAAATCAAGACTACTTCCTAACTCTATGGATCAGTGGCATGGTATCCGATGACTATGAATCGGTCAGTCAGAAGACAAACCTCCAAGCATCAATTGATCAAGAGGGCGAATCATTTCAAAATATCCAGTCCATCTGAGGCAAGCCTTTCAAACGCTCAATCATGGGCAAACTACTAAAAGAATCGTACACTGGGGAAACTTTGGTTCAGGCCATGCTATAATCGTTCCTATGATATCCTTTCAAAGGAGAATTCCTTCAAAATCCCTACAGGCTGGGGCAGACAAGTTGCAAAGAGCTTTGGGGAAGGGCAAGTGCATAATCATCATGTATTGATTATGTCGCTACGCTCACAAAATTATTTACAAGCCATCATGGCATATCAGGCAAAGAAGTTGAGGTTCTCTCAAGAACAAACGCACAGTCTATCAACAAAGGATCAAACTTGGGGTACCAAGAGCATCCATATTTATCCCGCAATCCCTACATCTTCAAAAGATCAAGTGTTGGGAAGTCAAAACCTTTCACCAACCAAAGTCCGACCCCTATTGGCATCTTCAACCAAAAGTCCAATCTATATTGGCAACTACCAAAAATAAAAGTCATTTTGTTGGCATCTTCATAAATTCAAATCCAATCAACATTGGTATCCAAAAAGTATCACCTTCAAAAAGGGGAGATCAATCCAGAAACAACCAATAATGGTCCTGCATTACCACATGCACAACATACAATAAACATGCATGACGTTCCTTCCCCAATCAAGAAGTTTCATATCCGAAAGCTTTCTCACAAAAACAAGAAATTTTCATTAACATGCATCATATGCATACATAACATAACAATTACCTTCCCATCAACCCTTTGATGAGGACATAACCTGACTTTTTCTTTCCGTCAACCCTTTGACAATGACAAACTCTTTTCCATCAGTCCTCTGATGACGATATTTCATATAATTCCTTTTCCACCAACCCTTTCGTGATGCCACTCCATAGTGAAGTCTCTTTTCCATCAGCCCTCTGATGATGATCATCCTTTCCACCAACCCTTTGGTGATGCCACTCCATAGTTAAGTTTCTTTTCCACCAACCCTTTTATGATGCCACTCCATAGTGAAGTCTCTTTTCCATCAGCCCTCTGATGATGATCATCCTTTCCACCAACCCTTTGGTGATGCCACTCCCTAGTGAGGGTTCTTTCCGTCAACCCTTTGACGATGACATTACATATATAATTCCTTTTCCACCAACTCTTTGGTGATGCCTTTCTTTATATTCCGTCAACCCTTTGAT
Source organism: Lathyrus oleraceus (assembly GCF_024323335.1). NCBI lineage: Eukaryota > Viridiplantae > Streptophyta > Magnoliopsida > Fabales > Fabaceae > Lathyrus > Lathyrus oleraceus. The sequence continues at coordinate 3,570,550 of NC_066579.1, read as the reverse complement.
GATGACATTACATATATAATTCCTTTTCCACCAACTCTTTGGTGATGCCTTTCTTTATATTCCGTCAACCCTTTGACGATGACATTACATATATAATTCCTTTTCCACCAACCCTTTGGTGATGCCATTCCATATTGAAGTCTCTTTTCCATCATCCCTCTGATGATGGTCATCCTTTCCACCAACCCTTTAGTGATGCCACTCCATAGTGAAGTTTCTTTTCCACCAACCCTTTGGTGATGCCACTCCATAGTGAAGTTTCTTTCCGTCAACCCTTTGACGATGATACTACATATATAATTTCTTTTTTGTCAATCCTTTGACGATGATGTTGGTGTAAGCCCTAGAGGCCAATACTTTTGGTACTTGTATCGAATTATTTAAAGGCATTTTCTTTATTATGGTTGATTAATAAAGTCCCTAGAATAGATAGTCCGTTTAATGTATTAAGTGTGACTTAATCATGAGAACACATTAAACATAAGGGCACTGTTCTTAAAGTATCCGTAGTCGAGCTTTAATGTGAAGTGGGATAACATTAAAGCATTAAGACTATTATGTTTGTAGACTGATGATCACATCTCATGGATCATGGATAAAGAGTTATCAAGTCTTAAACATAGGTATGAATATTAGGAGTAATATTTATACCGGATTGACCCGCTATGAGAATACTATATAGAAAGTTATGCAAAGTGTCATAAGTTATTCTCATGGTGATAATAGTGTATACCACTCTTCGACCTGAAACCACTATGGATCCTAGATGTAGAGTCGAGTGCTTTATTGTTGATCCAACATTGTCCGTAACTAGATAACCATAAAGACAATTAATGGGTACTCCACGAAGCATGTTGAGGGACATGAGTGTCCTAGATGGAATTTGCCAATCCTGCGTAACAGGATAAATGTCTATGGGCCCAATATTGAACTGGACAAGGGTGACACGGTCTATACCTTGTGTTCAATATAGACATAAGGTCAAAGGGGTAATTATACACATAATTATTATCACAGGAGGTTTTGTCAGATCACATGACATTTTCGTGACTTGGGTAGCAGTGATGTGTTGCTAGATACCACTCACTGTTTATTATGTTAAATGTGTGATTTAATATAATTGCCAACGTCGCGAAAACCTATAGGGTCACACACAAAGGACGGATTGATGAGAGATAGAATAATTAAGGAACATCGTAAGGTACGGTGTACTTAAGAAAAATACGAAATATGGTAAGGTACCAAATACTTAAGTGATTTTGGCATATTATGAGATATGGGCCAAAATACATTTAAGTGGGCTTTTTGGCTTGAAGCCCACACAAGTGGTTCTATAAATAGAGCTCTTGTGCAGAAGCTTTGTATGGGAATACAACACAACTGAAGAGTTGGAATTTCGTATCTCTCTTTCTCTCACTCAAAGCCTTCATTCATAACAGCTAGCACTGCGATTGAAGGAATCCGTTCGTGTGGACTGAGTAGAGACGTTGTCATCGTTCAACGTTCTTGATCGCCCCGTGGATCTGTATCAAAGGTTTTGATCATTATCAGAGATCTGCACCAAAGGTTTGAATCGCCACAAGAGGTAACGATTCTATCACTGATCATGCCCATTCGTAAGGATCACTAAATGGAGAAAATTTTAAATTCCGCTGCGCCTTGGATGGCTATTCTCCTACAGATGATACTACATATATAATTTCTTTTTTGTCAACCCTTTGACGATGATAAATTTTCCTTCCGTCAACCCTTTGACGATGACAAATTTTCTGTTCCACCAACCCTTTGGTGATGCCACTCCATAGTGAAGTTTCTTTCCGTCAACCCTTTGACAATGACAGAGTTTCTTTCTGTCAACCCTTTGACGATGATACTACATATATAATTTCTTTTCCGTCAACCCTTTGACGATGATAAATTTTCCTTCCGTCAACCCTTTGACGATGACAAATTTTCTGTTACACCAACCCTTTGGTGATGCCACTCCATAGTGAAGTTTCTTTTTGTCAACCCTTTGACGATGACAAAGTTTCTTTCCGTCAACCCTTTGACGATGATACTGCATATATAATTTCTTTTCCGTCAACCCTTTGACGATGACAAATTCTTTTCCATCAGCCCTCTGATGATGACAATCTTTTCCGTCAACCCTTTGACGAAGAATATTTTCTGTCAACCCTTTGACGATGATATCACATATACAGTTTCTTTTCGTCAATCCTTTGACGATGACAAATACCTTTCCATCAACTCTTTGATGATGATATTCCCCAATAATCTCATTAAAAAATAAAACCCTATAAAAATCCAAGTACTCAGTTACATTCCCGCATGCATTAATTCATCAATTCATACATGACCCTCCTGCCAAACAGGAAGATTCATCAAACATAATCCTATAAATCATCAGCATACCCATGCGTAACACTCCTGTCAAAACGGGAATTTCATAAAAAATGAACAAAAAATCATACGCATTCCTACATTCACATCTTGAATATCCCCAACAATTGCATACTGCATACATCTCATGCATCCTCCCATGCATTGTATTTCCACCCAAAGTGGAACATCGTGCAAAAATCAAACATAACAAAATATTAGGGTCATTCATATGTATCCCGGACACTCTTCATTTAAATTCAATAAAGTTATTACCCCACATGTGTCCATGGAATTATTTCCCAGTAAGCCATTTTTCAACTTTGTGATTAATAATGGTATTCCCAGCATTTTCTTTGCTATCATTGCTCCCCAAGCAGAGGCTACCCTGAAAAGTCTCTTATGAGATTTTTCCCCACAGAGCATTTCTAGTAATTCTCCTTCAAAATGAGCCTTTTTAAAATTATTTCCCCCAACAGATGAATGTTTGAGATACTGCTTCTTTTATATGAAGAATCTCATTTATCTGTTCGAGATACTGCTTCATTTATCTGAAGAATCTCATTTGTCTGGCTGAGATGTTGCTTTATTTATTTGAAGAGTTTCATTTGTTTTTAGAGATACTGCTCTAACATCCTTGGAGAGTCTTAGATTCAATTAAAGTATCATTCCCTTGTTGGAATATCTTAATTCTATCATAAAAGATGTTACTTCAATCGATACAGAGAATCTCATTTTTCTGTTTGAGATACTGCTTCATTCATCTAAAGAGTCTCATTTATCAGTTTGAGATACTGCTTCATTCATCTGAAGAGTCTCATTTATCCATTTGGGATACTGCTTCATTTATCTGAAGAATCTCATTTATCTGTTTGAGATACTGCTTCATTAATTTGAAGAGTCTCATTTTGTTTTTAGGTACTGCTCTAGTATCCTCGGAGAATCTTAGATACGATTGAGGTATCATTCCCTTAATGGAATATCTCAATTATATCATGTAAGATACTGCTTCGATGATCCTCAAAGAATTTTGTGCGTTTAGCTCAAGACACTGTTATGCTAATTTTCAGAAAGTCTTAGATACAGTTGAGGTATCATTCCATTGTTGGAATATCTCGATTATGACATCCAAGATATTATTCTGACAATTTCCAGAGAGTCTTGATCGTTTCATTTACCTTATGATAAATTTTCTTACTGTATTTCTCACTATATTTTCTTTCTGCATTTCTTCCTTGCATTTCAAAAGACAAAATTCGGGTCTCTTCGTATTTAATTATCTTCCACCATGAATGTATGAAAATTGTTGTTATCCATACCTTCTAGTTCAAGGTAATTAAATAGGGGCAGCTGCCATACCCAAATTTTGTCCGGGCATTTTCAATTTTCATAAATTTGATTTTTTATTTTCAGTTTGCATCGGCAATACAACATGACAAGCATTTCATCATGAATAATACCTAAAATATCAGTCGGAATAAATTCTCGAATATACAGACAAATTGGTTAAATCATTTCACAAATACATAAACAACAGTGGGTGAAAAGTTTCGAAATCAAGCTTGCAGACGTCAGTATTATTAATCTACGGTTCATGTAGTTTAATCTGGTGTGCTTGTTTTATTTTTTCGACTACTTTTACAGTCGCGTTTTGATCAGCCTATGCCTGTTTAACCGGTCAAAATTTATTTCAAAATCTGATCAAAACCTGTATGTTTCCGAGAAGTTTATTTTGTGCTAATCATTTTGGTGCATTCATTTCATTTTTTCGGGAATTTTTGCGCCCGGTATTTATTCATTTTTGATTATTTTATTTTTGTTTTTAGTTAAAATAATTAGTAAATTTAAATAGCATTAAGTAATTAATTAGTTTGATTTTATTTTGTTTATTTTAACTTTTTAAAATTTGATTTGATTTGATTATTGAAATTCATTTTTATCTCCTAAAATATCTAGACTAAGGTTAGTTTGGACATTTGTTAATTTTATAAACTCTAGTATATAATATTAGTTTCATTAACTTGAGAAAAGGAAGGAGAAACTCAGAAGAGCTGAGCGACACATATACGTTCAATCCTCTCCCTCATTTTCAAGAGAGTCAATGAAAATATAGATAGTTTATCATCTAACAGAGAGACTTGCATGTGTTTTAGACACTCAACCTACCGAGGAATCAAACTATCATTTAAACCCTCACAACACAATAAGAAAATCTTAGGTTCATACACACTTCCAATATATTCCAACGTCATATACTTTACTCACAAGTTCTGTTATCTATAAATTGGTGCTATGATGAGATGAAGATACCTAGGAAGTGGCTATGCGCGGTGGTTTCTCCATAAGCCGAATGTCAAAATGATTTCTCCTTTCGTTGAGCATTTTTTTAACCCTTTAGCATTTTTGTTTCATTATTCAAATTGATATCATCAAGGAGTTTTGTAACATTTGTTCAAGAGCCATTCAGAGGGATTTGTTAACATCATATAATGCGATAATGATTCTTTTCTTCATGATTTTTGTTTCAATTGGTATGTCTCTGTCCATTGTTATAGGTATTATTGATTGTTGATCTTAATTTGTCAACATGTCCACGCGACACCTGACGGTCTAAATCTCATTTTTTGTAATAAAATAAAAATACTTTTTTAATGTAACATATTCTAAAAATTGAAAGAAAATTAATCTAATTATTTATTTGTAAATAATAATCACTTTTTAAAAAAATAAAATCATTATTAAACCAAAAATCCAATAACTAACTTGCACCATTTTTATGTCTTTTTTTATCTTATTTCATTTTGCTAGTTTTATATTGTATTATTTTCTTATTTGGTTTATTTTTATTTAATTGTATTATTCACCGTTCGACAAAATATATCCCCCCCCCCCCCCCCCCCCCCCCCCCCGGGTTGTATTGATTTCCTAATTTTACCGCTTTCATTTTAGATGCTTTGCTATCCTGGTTAATTGTTAACTCAAGTTTAAAATAAACAACTTTCAGAAAAGAACAAAAACAAACACTCGATCCAACGTCGAGCCCATTTCCATACCCTTGTAAGTCGATCGCTTTTAGCATCGTCATCAACCTCACATAGCTTACTCTTGGGCTTTCTTACAATGAGACCTATTCGATTTTAATTAATCGATTAGATGATTTATTCACTAAATATAATCCAATTTATCCATCAAACACAATTTCAAAACCTCAATCTAACATCGAGTATTTTTTATTCAAGTTAAAGTAAAATACCTAATCACGGTTAAACACCATTTCATTTGGAAATGAAAAGGGGGTGGTTTTGAGTTTTCAACTCCTCTCCTCGATTGTTTGAATACGAGTTCTCTTACTTGGTTAGTCAAATAGTTGTCACTCCTATCCACTTAAACACCATTAAATCAATTTATTCTCATGATAACGAAATGAAAAGGGAGATGGTCTTAAGCCTTTAACTCCTCTCATCGATTGTTTGAATACGAGTTTTCTTACTCGGTCAGTTAGACACTTGTCATTTCTTTACAAACCTCTAACTAGATTATATCAAACTATTTCATAATAACGAAATGAAAAGGGGGGTGGTTTTGAGTCTTCAATTACTCTCCCCAATTGTTTGAATACGAGTTCTCTTACTCGGTCAATTAGACAATTGTCATTTCTCTACAAATTTCTAAACCCGATTAAATCAAAACGCTCTTATAATAAGCTAAATTAAAAGGGAGATGGTTTTGAGCCTTCAACTCCTCTCCTCAATTATTTGAATACGAGTTCTCTTACTCAGTTAGTCAAACAATTTCCATTTTCCACCAACTTATAACTTAATCAAATCATTTTCACAACAAACTATACGAAAAGGGAGATGGTCTTGAGCCTTCTATTCCTCTCCTCAAATGCTTGGATATGAGTTGTCTTACTCAACCATTCAAGTACTTGTCGTTGATTCTAAAAATACCAACCATGCATAAACCTATTTTCATCATTACTTAGATGAAAAAGAAAGTGGTATAGAATCTTCTATTCTCTTTCTCAATTATTAGGATACGAGTTGTCTTACTCGACTATCCGAGTATTCGTCATCCAGTCAAAACACCTTAATTATTATCCAATTCTTTTATAACTAAGGATGAAAAAGGAGATGGTCTAGAGCCTTCGATTCCTCCCCCCGACTATTAGGATACGAGTTTTCTTACTCGACTATTCGAGTAACCGTCATCCAAGCAAAATATATTAACATATCAGATCTATCTGTCCTCGCCCCCGTGCGATCGAAATCAATCAAACAAAACATCCAACATATTAACTTAACTTGTCACCCCAGTGTGATTAAAACTCTTTTTAGAAAGAACATTGTTTAATCCCTTCTAACACGCACAACAAACTAGTGCTTAAGCCTCCGCCGAGAGTAGACAAGCCAATGTTTAGCCTTTAGAACGCGATCTAAACAGTGGTTCACTAAAAGACACCAACCAACTGTAGTTCCCCGAACTACGAATGCTCTGATTTCCTTATTGCACTATAAGGATACGTAGGCACGAGATTGCAAGATCTTGGCGAACACACTAATAAAAAACCTCACTTTCCCCCTTCTGAGGTTTCCGTTCGTCTCTGTTTTCAATATTATCATCACTCGAAGAAAACAAACAACATTAACTAACAATCAAATTGCAAATTAAACTAAGAGTTTCCCGTTGAGTACAATGGACGTGAGGGGTGCTAATACCTTCCCCTTGCGTAATCGACTCCTGAACCTGAATATGGTTGCGACGATCATTATTCTATTTTTTAAAGGTTTTATCAATATTTTCCTATTCCTTCATTGGACTAAATAAAGTTCGGTGGTGACTCTGTTCGAGCATAACTTTTTCTGCGACCATTGCGAGGAATCGTATTTTTTGAGATACGATATGCACCAAGCAACGAAATAAACTCACGAAAGGAGAGTTATCTCAATGAAGTCATCTCCATACGGGAGGCAAAGGGTTTACGACAGGTAAGCGAAAAAGAATGACTTGCAAAATCCTGTTGGGGTTGCCAACTAGGAGTTTTACAAGGGTAAAAAATGTCATGTATTTATATTATTTTTTGTAATTCCAATGGGGTTGGCTATGGAAAGGTGCCAACGGAAATAGGCTATTGAATAATGTCAAGAGAGTTTTAGGCTTGCTTCTTTCTTGTTAGAGAGCTTCATGCTATGCTGGATGACATGCATGAATGGGATGATATGAACTATGCATGTTAGGTTGATATAATGATATGAGGGTCTACTGATTCCCCAAGCTTGTGTATGGTATAATGAATACTGTGAAAAATTTGCTTGGGTTGCAAGGCTTCTGATTTATGGAGTGTGGGTTGCATCTTGCATGACTTTCCGATATCTGACTTCTTCATATTGTCGGAGGAAGAATCTGACATGGACCTTCTGATGCCTCATGCTGGATCTGAAAAGATTTCACAGGAAGGGAGAGAACCTTCCTCTCTTTGGACAGTCTTGCCCCAATCTGTTGGGTATCTGCATAGATTGCCCCAGTCACAAGCTACGAGGTCGTTTTGTCATAGATTATCTCAATTTGACCTATCCCAGTGTCTTTGGAATGTATTTATCTGATTAACCGTCTAAGGGAGATTGACTTCTTATGCTCTTGGGGTGGCCTGCCCCAAAATGAGCCTTTAATAAACTTTTCATCTGGTTGGCTGATCTTTGAGGGGGCGCCCCTGACTAACTGTTCTCCGGAGAGATCTGTCGAATCTCGACGTGAATGCCTCTGATCGACTGGATCTTGAAGCGGTTTGTCTTTCTTCTCAATAAAGTCTTTAGAATTCTGCCTTGGTGTGATCAAGAGAAGTGGCATGCCCCTGCTCAATGAAGGTCTCAAGCGTTCTACACTTTTGATATCATCAAGCTCTTCAATTCATGTTCATTATGGTAGATTCCTTGATGTCAAATGCTTACTCACGAGTAAGACAAGTTCATTTTGGAAATGATAATGCTAATGTCATGTTTATGCTAGTATTGAAAGCCAATTTTATTCACTGGAATTATGACATGTAGTGAATAGATCACTAAGGAGAATGTCATATCGATACCAACATAAATGATAAGAAAATTATTAAGGAGTCAGTTTTAACACGATTTTACCGACTGTAGTACGCTTTCGAAATAAACCATGCTTCAATTAGGTCTTTGAGGGTTGTAATGTGGCCTGGTTCACGGTTTTAGAAAGAAACGATTTATGGATCGAAACCTATTCTAACCCACCCATTCTACTTGGTGTTATCCAGTCCTATGTTCATCTAGTTCGATATAAGCGCTCTTCTTCCATAAGGGGTTTGGGAGTGAAAATAACCTATGAGGTTTTCGGAGTGGCAGTCATGCACCTTCTATTTGGTTTGTAGCCACATAATTTTATTCTTGCGGAGGATTTTATTCTTTTCATAACCTATGAGGATTTTATTCATGCACCTTCAGTCCAAATGCAAGTGAGATTGAGTCTGAATGTGGATTGTGATGCAAGGCAAAAGTGTATTGATGTTTGAAGATTGATCCTTGCCAATTGATGCATCCTATTCAGACCATGCGTAAACCCCTCAAACCTTGTCCAAAATGAATGAAATTGAACTCTTTAGAAAGGTTAGATCAAGAGGAACAACTCTTATGTTGAACACTTTTCCATTTGGAGCTTGTATCATGATGAATTTTGAGGTGTAAGTTTGGAAATTTCAACATGTTAAGAATTTTTCTAAGTGTCAAGCCATATGTTCAATTATTCCACCTTGGATAACTTTTTATGTGAGCTTCAAATGAGAAAAGTGTCTTCATCAAAGTTGTATCTCTTTAGAAAACCTTCAAAATTGTCAAAAAAACTTACCTCATTTGGATTTGGGATGAATGAGTTGTGAATTTTTGAAGTTAAGGAAAATCACTTGTTCAATGGTATTGGTCCAAAATGACCTGTAATCTATCATCATATCACATGCTCATAAAAGTTGAATTAGCTCTCCATCCAAACATCAAAGTTGAAGTAGACACCTTTAATTTGATTTTGAAACTTGAAAATCTTTCATCTCATAAAAATTGAGCAAGTTATGGCCTTGGAAAGTTGACTTTCAAGTTAGGGTTTAGACAAAATGACCTATAATCTTTCAACATAACAAAATGACCTTCTAAGAAAAAATAGATCTATACATCAACATTAAAGTTGTTTTAAATGTCATTTAAAGTAACTTTTATCTTGGAATCATTTTCATATGATGAAAATTGTAGGAGATAAGGTCTAGGGGAACCCAGTTTTAATCAGATGAAATCCTCTGGTCAACCACCATCAACCAACTTGCTAACTTGCAATTCTCTTGATTTTTGAGACTCATGGGAGATCATATATGCATAAGATGATGAAATTTTAAGTGTACCTTGAAATATTGATCAATTGGTGAAGAAGCTGGTTGAAGAAGTTACTCAAGATACCTGGATGAATTAGGGTTTCCAAGGCAAACCAATTCCAAACTCTTGAAGAATGCTTGATCAAAATAACATGTAAAGATCACGGGGACTCATATATTATGCCTAGAGCCATTGTGGATCATTCCTTGGTCGAGCTCTTAGCAATGAGGGTCTTAAACCCTAGATGTGAACTTGATAGATCAAAGGTGATCAAGTGCCTCACCTACAAAAGAGTTAGACAAATGCAAAGACATATTTTTTTTGTATTTTGGTTAGTAAATGATAAAATAACAAGTATGATACAATCACATGGTGCTTGGTGATATCTCCAAAAACAAATCCAATGAATGAAGGGTGAGGAGGATGCCAAGGTGTGATCCCAATGCTAATGCATATGATGTGAATAACATAAGGGATCTTAGGGTCAAAATTAGGGTCTTACAGCTGCCCCTATTTAAGGACATTCTAACTGAGGAGGAGAAGGTTAAAATCTCCGTATTGACTCAGTAGAATAGGCTTAAATAACAAGATATAGAAACAAATTTGGGTCCGTAAGAGACCTCATGATTCATATGATATGAATGTAAAAATAAATCTCGGTGGGGAAATATTGCCACAAAGGAAAAGAAATCAGAGAGACCGAAAGTCCGCAGGAGTGTAATGCATTCCGTAAGGAAAACTCACTGGGGAGACAGAGACTCCGGGGGATAAAGGGTTATGTGTAGGCCAGACTACGACTTAAAAACTGCTAGGGGACTAGAGGAATTCCATGAAAATGGAAAGACTCAGTCGGGGAAACAAAGGAACATCTGTAGGGGAAACATGTAGATCAGGATAAAACTGAAATACTCGAACCATGCAGGAAAAGAGATTTACGCACTCAACTCAACTGGGGAAGAAATAAAATTCAACACAGGAGGAGCAGAAATATATTATCCACTACCTGTTACTGGGTAAGGAGATAATAAGCTCTGACAGAGAGGACATCTGTTACCGGTTAGGGTAAACATATCAAGGATGACTCACCGAGGAGCGCCGACAGGTGAATTCATTACCGGTTACTGGGTAAGAATAGACTTACTGGGGAAAAACTGAAAATAGGATTTACAACTACGGGTTACTGGGCAGAAGACTAAAGGGAGAGAATATCCATCACCGATTAGAGTGAACATATCAAGGATAAACTCAAAGAAAAGAAAATTTGTCACCAGTTAAGATGAACATATCAAGGATAGTCTTGCCTGGGGATGTTAAGGAGAATACCCTTCATCGGTTAAGATGAACATATCAAGGATAAACCACCTGAATAAAAAGTAGGAATTACATCTATCAAATGCTAGATAGAATACCATCAAAGAGAATATCTGTCACCAGTTAAGATGAATACATCAAGGATAGACTCTGAGGGGAAGAATTGGAATATTCGTTTCCGGACTTTCAACTTTTGCCTACGCTTGAGGAGTATGCTTACCTTGTGGGCATACCTATTCTAGACCAATTGTCGTTCAGTGGCTTAGAGAGTATTCCTACTTCTCGAGAGATAGCTGACATGTTGGATATAGATGAATCTCTGGTTGGTGCTCATATGACTACCAAAGGTGGAATTCAAGGTCTCCCTTCTGAGTTCCTCATTACTCAAGCTACTATGTATGGGAAGGCCATGAGTGAGGACGCCTTTGAGGCCATATTTGTACTTCTCATCTATGGGTTAGTGTTGTTCCCCAACATCGACAAGTTTGTGGATGTGAATGCTATTAGGATTTTCTCTACTCTTAATCCCGTTCCGACTCTGTCGGGTGACACTTATTTTTCTTTGCATATGAGAAATGCAAAGGGTGGTGGTGCCATTGTGTGTTGTTTGCCTCTGTTGTATAAGTGGTTTATTTCTCACTTACCACAGACGGTCGCCTTCAAGGAGAACAATGGATGTCTACGGTGGTCCACGAGACTTATGTCTCTCACTAATGATGATATCTCTTGGTACAACCGTGTGTATGATGGTGTGCAGATTATCGACTCTTGTGGTGAATTCTCCATTGTACCTCTTCTTGGTACATGTGGTGGGATTAGCTACAACCCTGTTTTGGCACGTCGTCAGCTTGGGTTCCCCCTAAAGGATAAACCCAATAACATTCTGTTAGAGGGTGTGTTCTTTCAGGAGGGTAAAGATCCCCAAGGCTTGAAGGGCAGGATGGTCCGCGCTTGGCGGAAGATTCATAGGAAAGGAAGGAAGGAGTTGGGTCCTAAGAATTGTGTCGCTTTGGAGCCTTACACTGCTTGGGTTAGGAGGAGAGCTTCTGAGTATCTCATGCCTTACGAGTATCCAAGACCTACGCCTTTGGTTATGTCTGGGCCTTCAACCCTCCCTGACCAAGGAGTAGAGGAGTTGAGAGACGAAGACCGTTCACGTGCTTGGATCCGTGAACGAGAAGAGTTGCTTCAGCAGATTAAGGAGAAGGATGCTTTGATTGAGTTTCTCGAGCATCAGGTTATTAATGATCCTGATGATGTATGGACTTCTCTACTTCCTCAGTCTTCTAGGTTCTGGAGAGGAAGTACGATCGACTCGCCAAGGAGAAGGCAAATATGGAGGCAGCCTATGAGGAGGAGGTGAAGAGGCTTCGTGCATCTTATCTTCCTGTATCCCGAGCTTTAGATGATTGCTTTTAGGGATCCATAGGATGGTTATTTTCCTTTTCTCTTATATTTGGTTACCAATGCTGTACTCCTTTGGTGTAAAAATATTTTCCAGATATTATTGATGAGATATTTCCATATGTGATAAAAATGTAATATTTCCCAAAATTTGCAAGTAGAACTCTAAAAGTTCCTCTGAAATAAAAACAAATCATATGCACGAGCATTGCATGCATCATGTACATAAGCAGGTTTTGCTCCAGGCTTCTTGTCATATGGTCTAACTCTGTGTTCTTCATTTATTTTGAAGACAAGCTGACTCACCGGTACTACACCAGAGCCAATTCTGCAAGACTGATGGATCATTTGGAACAAGAGAACCGCGAGCTGAAGGAGGAAGTAGCCATATTGACTGCCCTGATGGAGTCATTCTTGGCCGCTCAGAGCCAGTCTTCTCCAACACCCTCAACTCCTCCTCAGAGGACGGTCATTTCTGAGATCGTGACTTCTACTGTGCCTGCAGCAACAGCTCACTTTGCGCCATCTATGCCAGCCGGATTCCCTTGGGGAATGCCCGCTAATTTTGTGCCAGAGGGTTTTGCTCCAACTCTTGCTTCTTTGCCGGCATCTAGCCCGATCATGTCCGTGCCACCTCCTGTCGTGCACACTTTATCAAGGGTTGAAGATACCATCTATCATTCTGAACCATCTGAGGGCCCAGACGTTTATGAGAAGATGGATGACATGAAAGACCAATTCCTTGAGCTTCGCAAGGAACTGAAAACTTTGAGGGGGAAAGACCTCTTTGGTAAAAGTGTTGCTGAGTTATGCCTTGTTCCCAACGTGAAGATCCCTATTAAATTCAAAGTGCCGGACTTTGAGAAGTATAAGGGAAACACATGCCCTCTCAGTCATCTGGTGATGTATGCTCGCAAGATGTCGACACAAACTGATAATGATCAACTGGTCATCCATTATTTCCAGGACAGTCTGTCCGGTGCCGCTCTCCGGTGGTACATGGGTTTGGAAAGTTCGAACATCCGCTCTTTCAACGATCTTGGCGAGGCCTTCGTCAAGCAATATAAATATAATATGGATATGGCTCCTGATAGGGACCAATTGAGGGCGATGTCCCAGAAAGAGAAAGAGACCTTCAAAGAATACGCCCAAAGGTGGCGCGAATTGGCAGCTCAGATAATGCCACCCCTTGAGGAGAAAGAGATGACCAAGATCTTCTTGAAAACCTTGAGCTCGTTTTACTACGAGAGGATGATAGCCAGTGCTCCGTCAGACTTCACCGAGATGGTGAATATGGGAATGAGACTGGAAGAGGGGGCCCGTGAAGGACGTTTAACTCGAGATGAGGGATTTTCAGCAAAGAGATATGGAAGCTTTGCAAAGAAGAAGGAGGGAGAGGCACACATTATGTCTTCCCATATCAAGAGAAGACCCTCTATGAAGAAGAAGATTGCTCGCCCAGTCAATAATCAGCATCAGGTGGCTCATATAGCACCTGCTTTCAAGGAAGCTCAACATTATCAGCAACCGCAAACTCAGCAATATCAGCAACAACAACAGTGTCCGCAACAGCAGGCCTACCAGCCTCGAAATAACAATAACAATGTCAGCACCAGCTATAAGAGGAAGAGGGTCACCTTTGATCCAATCCCGATGACTTATGCTGAACTCTATCCATCGCTGATTGATAGAAAGTTAATCACTCCGCGAGACCCTCCCGCTGTACCTGCTAACCCCTAGTGGTGGTACAAACCTGAGCTTCATTGTATGTATCATTTCGGTGCTCCCGGACACGATGTGGAGAATTGTTATCCCTTGAAAACCAAGGTGCAAGACCTTGTAAGAAGTGGGATTTTGTTTTTCGAGGACGTAGGTCCGAATGTGAAGAAGAATCCATTGCTCGAGCATGGGAAGTCTGTTAATATGGTCCAGGGCTGTCCTGGCAAGTACAAGGTCAAATACGTCAGCCATATCCGGCAATCGCTGGTTGAGTTGCATCGCTTGCTGTGCAACTATAGCCATTATGAGCATTACCACGATAGATGTCGAGTATGTTCGGTTAATCAGAGGGGTTGTTGTAACACCCCGAATTAAATAAGAGGATTATTTAATTAAGTTGATAATATATTTAATAATTTAATTAAATAAATTGAATTACTGGATTATTATTGTTATTATTATTTGGAATAATAATTATAGTGGAAAATATATAAGTTGGAATATGGGAAAAAGGGGTTCATGGTTGGTAAAGAGTTTTCACGTGAAATAGAGAAAGCGGCTAAAAGGTGAAAAGTGGAGAAAGAGCAAAGGTTGAAGAACGGAAAAGCTTGAAGCTTAGAGACTGCCGGATTATCTCAGGTAAGGGGGGGTTTATCGTCATTTAATGGGTATTATAGATTAACATGTCGTGGGTAGTGAGAAACCGTGAATTGGCCCTAATTGGGACGTTGCATGCTGAGAAATTGTGTTGGATGAGTTGTGTTAATGCTGTAATTGAATCGGTAATTGTGTGAGTCATGATTTCCCGATAGTGTAGCTTTTTACGGAAGTTGAATCGGAGGTCCGGAAGTCCTCCAACGGCGGAAAATGCGGAAACTCTGCATTCTGCCTTGTGTTAGCGCAGGGACTGTTGTTTTGCCTGCGTTAACCGGTTAACCCAGGGCGTTAACCGGTTAACACTGTTATATTTTGTGGAAATGTGCTGTTTTGCCTGCGTTAACCGGTTAACCCAGGGCGTTAACCGGTTAACACTGTTGCGTTTTGCCAGAAAATGTATTTTTGTCCTGCGTTAACCGGTTAACCCAGGGCGTTAACCGGTTAACCCAGGGCGTTAACCGGTTAACACTGTTGGAAATTAGGAAAATTGATATTTTAATGTTGTGAATCTAATTGGTGATTGGCCTATTATAGTTAATTGTGATGAGTAGTTTTGTTGGACCTATGTTGTGAAGTGTTGATACAATTATGTGGATCAGTTGTGTTAAAGTTGCTGAAAATACTGAGTTGTAGGCTTGATGAGCCAAAGTTGATTATAAGTTGATTTTTGTTGAATACGTTGTTGTGTTGATATTATTATTATGTTGTTGACAGTTTAAAGTCGTGTATGCCATGTACATTCATATGCATTAAGTCGGAGCTTTGCTCACACCACGTTGGCCTGGATTGGCAAATTTTAAGTTGAAAGTTGAAGGCTTATGCCTTGATGCCCACTAAAATGGCAATGATTTTAAGTTGGGAGTTTTACTCCGAATGGTACCACATGCATGACGAGTCGAGTCTCATTTGGGTTGCATTTTATGTTGTTATTGAGTATGATATTGAAGTTGATGTGCTGTTACTGAATGTGTAATCTGATTTGAGTGATGAAACGTGTTAAATTACTTAACATAACATGATAAATTATAATGTTTGTTATATCGATTGAGGAACTCACCCTTACAACTATTTTTCAGGTAACGAGCAGTGAGTGAGTAGAAGCTAGTGCTTGGAGTCTAGTGTAGTCTCCGTTGTGGGTCATGCTCTGATAGATGTAACATCGGGACGGGATGTTTTAATTGTTTATTGTCGGTTGTTGAACTATTTTTCATGTAATACGTTATACGTTTTAATTGGTTAACATAATTTCTATCCGCTGCGTATTTTTGAAATGTTTTATGGTTGATATAATAAAAGAGCATGACAGATGTTATTTTCGAAGATGTGACACCCTTGTTTTATGTATTTACTCTGATATATACTTGTTGTTGTTATTAAATATTTGGGGTATTTTAGAAGGGTGTTACATTAGTGGTATCAGAGCAGGTCGGTCTGTCCGGCCAGTTGTCGTGTCGTTACTGTCTAACAATTGTGTATTGTTACTAATCTAACTTTAAGTTGTGTTGTATTGATAAGTTGAAATGGCTGGAAGGAATGACGCTGCAATGGCTGCCGCAATGCAAGCAATGGCACAAGCTGTGCAGAACTTGCCAAATGCTGGTGGAGATGCTGGATCACGTAACTTGGCGACTTTTCAAAGAGAGAATCCGCCGGTGTTTAAAGGGAAGCATGATCCAGATGCAGCCTTGGGATGGTTGAAAGAAATTGAGAGAATCTTCCGTGTTATGGATTGCACTCCAGCTCAGAAGGTTCGGTATGGTACTCACATGCTAGCAGTCGAAGCTGATGACTGGTGGCTAGAGACTCACGAGAGGTTGACCGTGGCAGGTGAAGTCATTACTTGGGATGTATTCCGTAGGGAATTCATGAGAAAGTATTATCCGGAAGATGTCCGTGGTAAGAAGGAGATCGAGTTCCTTGAGCTGAAGCAAGGAAACATGTCTGTCACTGATTATGCTACGAAATTTGTGGAGCTGTCCAAATTTTATCCTCATTACACTGGTGCTGGTGCTGAATTTTCAAAGTGCATCAAGTTTGAGAACGGATTGCGCTCTGAGATTAAGAAGGCTGTTGGGTATCAGAAGATACGCATTTTTACTGAACTGGTTGATAGCTGCAGGATATTTGAAGAGGACAATAATGCTCATTACAAGATTGTCAGTGACCACAAGGGAAAGCAGCATCAAAACCGTGGCAAGCCGTATGATGCCCCGGTGGGAAAAGGAAAACAAGGAGCTGCTCCGGCTCAGAGGACTAGTAGGGAAGGTGCTCCTGCTGGTATAGTTTGCTTCAAATGTGGTCAGGCTGGTCATAAGAGTAATGTATGCACTGCTGAAGTAAAGAGATGTTTTCGCTGTGGTAAGACTGGTCATGCAATAGCTGATTGCAAGCACAAGGAAATGATTTGTTTTAATTGTGGCGAAGAAGGGCATATTGGAAGTCAGTGTCAGAAGCCAAAGAAATCTCAGACTGGGAAGGTGTTCGCATTGACCGGAACTCAAACCTCCTGTGAGGACAGACTTATCCGAGGTACATGTCTCATAAATGGTACTCCTTTAATTACTATTATTGATACCGGTGCTACCCACTGTTTTATTTCTGCTAACTGTGCTCGAAGACTGGGTTTAAAATTGTCCGCTTTGGATGGTGAATTGATTGTTGAGACCCCAGCTAAGGGATCAGTAACTACTTCTTTGGTATGTTTAAAATTTCCTTTGTCGATCTTCGATAAAGATTTCTGTGTTGATTTAGTATGTTTGCAGTTGGATGGGATGGATGTAATTCTTGGTATGAACTGGTTAGAGTATAATTATGTTCATATAAATTGTCATCATAAGTCGGTGAGGTTTTCCACTCCTGAAGAGGAAGGAGTTGACTTATTACCTTTCCGAGAATTGCGAAAATTGATGAAAGAGGGAGCTCAGATGTTTTCTTTGATGGCGACGTTGTCGGTTGAAAGTAAAGCTAAGATAGAGGAACTGTTAGTGGTGAAAGAATTCCCTGAAGTTTTTCCTGAGGAAATTCCTAGTGTGCCGCCAGAGAGGGAAGTTGAATTTACTATTGATCTGGTACCTGGTACTAGGCCTGTTTCGATGGCACCGTATAGAATGTCGGCATCTGAATTGTGTGAATTAAAGAAGCAGTTGGAAGACTTACTTGAGAAGAAGTTTATAAGACCAAGTGTGTCGCCGTGGGGAGCTCCAGTGTTGCTAATAAAGAAGAAAGAGGGTAGTATGAGGCTTTGTATTGATTATAGACAATTGAATAAAGTAACGATCAAGAATAAGTATCCACTACCGAGAATAGATGATTTGATGGATCAATTAGTGGGTGCTTGTGTGTTCAGTAAAATTGATTTGAGATCGGGCTATCATCAGATCAAAGTGAAAGATGAAGACATCCAGAAAACAGCGTTCAGAACTCGGTATGGACATTATGAGTATTTTGTGATGCCTTTCGGTGTGACTAATGCGCCGGGAGTATTTATGGAATACATGAATCGTATTTTCCATACTTATCTGGATCATTTTGTGGTAGTATTTATTGATGATATTTTGATTTACTCTAAGTCCGAAGGAGAGCACAAGGAACATTTGAGATTAGTATTGGAGGTTTTGAAAGATAAGAAATTGTATGCGAAGTTGTCCAAGTGTGAGTTTTGGTTAAGAGAAGTCAGTTTTCTTGGCCATGTAATTTCAGGAAAAGGTATTGCTGTAGATCCTTCCAAGGTAGAGGCGGTATTGCAATGGGAAACTCCTAAGTCGGTTACCGAGATTAGAAGCTTTTTGGGATTAGCTGGATATTATAGAAGATTTATTGAAGGATTTTCTAAGTTAGCACTTCCGTTGACTAAATTAACTTGCAAAGGTAAAGCTTTCGTGTGGGATGTTCAGTGCGAAGAGAGTTTTAATGAATTAAAGAGGAGATTGACGTCGGCGCCGGTTTTGACTTTGCCAAATCCGGAGGAACCGTTTATAATTTACTGTGATGCTTCATTGATGGGATTGGGAGGTGTGCTCATGCAGAATAACAAAGTAATTGCTTATGCGTCGCGACAGTTGAGAATTCATGAAAAGAACTACCCTACGCATGATCTTGAACTTGCTGCTGTAGTGTTTGCGCTAAAACTTTGGAGGCATTACCTTTATGGTTCCAGATTCGAAGTTTTCAGCGATCATAAAAGTTTAAAGTATCTATTTGATCAGAAAGAGTTGAACATGAGACAACGTAGGTGGTTCGAATTGCTTAAGGATTATGATTTTGGTTTGAATTATCATCCAGGAAAAGCAAATGTTGTGGCCGATGCTTTAAGTAGAAAGACCTTGCATGTGTCAGCAATGATGATTAAGGAGTTGGAATTAATTGAGCAATTTCGGGATATGAGTTTGGTTTACGAAGTAACACCGCAGAGTGTGATGCTAGGAATGCTAAAGATTAATAACGATTTTATGGATAGTATCCGAGAGGCACAGAAATTGGATGTGAAATTAGTAGATATCCTTAATCGTTGTAGTCAATCAGAGAAAAGTGACTTTAAGGTTGATGCGAGAGGTGTGTTGAAATTAGGGGAAAGAATTTGTATTCCCGAGGATGCGATTTTGAAGAGAAGTATTTTAGAGGAGGGTCATAGAAGCAGTTTGAGTATTCATCCAGGAGCTACTAAAATGTATCAGGATTTAAAGAAATTATTTTGGTGGCCCGGAATGAAAGAAGATGTGGCTCGTTTTGTGTATGCGTGCTTAACTTGTCAGAAGTCGAAAATTGAGCATCAGAAGCCTGCTGGGTTGATGCAACCGTTGGAAGTTCCAGAATGGAAATGGGATAGCATTTCTATGGACTTTGTAACGGGGCTGCCTGATACCTTGCGAGGGCATGATTCGATTTGGGTGATCGTTGATAGGCTCACGAAGTCGGCTCACTTCATACCTATTAACATCACTTACCCAATTGCGAAGTTGGCAGAGATTTACATCCGAGTAGTTGTAAAGTTGCATGGTGTTCCTCTGTGTATTGTGTCGGACAGAGATCCGAGGTTTACATCGGGATTTTGGAAAAGTTTGCAAGATTCGTTGGGATCTAAGTTGAGGTTGAGTTCGGCATATCATCCTCAAACTGATGGCCAAACTGAGAGAACTATTCAGTCATTGGAAGATTTACTGAGAGCTTGTGTTCTTGAACAAGGAGGTTCGTGGGACACTTATCTTCCAT
Source organism: Lathyrus oleraceus (assembly GCF_024323335.1). Classification (NCBI taxonomy): domain Eukaryota; kingdom Viridiplantae; phylum Streptophyta; class Magnoliopsida; order Fabales; family Fabaceae; genus Lathyrus; species Lathyrus oleraceus. Next base: position 3,550,493 of record NC_066579.1, on the reverse strand, counting down.
TGATCGAGTTCACATACAATAATAGTTACCATTCTAGTATCGGAATGGCGCCTTTTGAAGCATTATATGGTCGTAGATGTAGAACTCCGTTGTGTTGGCACGAATCTGGTGAGGGTGTAGTACTTGGACCAGAGTTAGTTCGAGAAACTACCGAGAAAGTGAAGTTTATCCGGGAGAAGATGAAAGCTTCTCAGAGTAGGCAGAAGAGTTACCATGACAAGCGGAAGAAGGATTTAGAATTTCAAGCTGGTGACCATGTGTTTTTGAGAGTCACGCCTGTGACCGGTGTTGGGAGGGCTTTGAAGTCTAAAAAGCTCACTCCTCGCTTCATTGGTCCGTATCAAATCTTAGAACGAGTTGGAAAAGTTGCTTATCGGATGGCATTACCACCTAATCTTTCGAATTTGCATGATGTATTCCATGTGTCGCAGCTTCGGAAGTATATCTCAGATCCGTCTCATGTGGTTAGTATGGATGATGTGCAAGTGCGAGATAATTTAACAGTAGAGACAAAGCCTGTACGAGTTGAAGATCGTGAGACAAAGACTCTTCGAGGAAAAGAGATTGTGTTGGTTAAAGTCGTTTGGTTGGGAGCTACGGGCGAAAGCATGACATGGGAACTTGAGAGTCGGATGAGGGAGTCTTATCCGGAGTTATTTGCTTGAGGTATGTTTTCGAGGACGAAAACTCTTTTAGTAGGGGAGAGTTGTAACACCCTGAATTAAATAAGAGGATTATTTAATTAAGTTGATAATATATTTAATAATTTAATTAAATAAATTGAATTACTGGATTATTATTGTTATTATTATTTGGAATAATAATTATAGTGGAAAATATATAAGTTGGAATATGGGAAAAAGGGGTTCATGGTTGGTAAAGAGTTTTCACGTGAAATAGAGAAAGCGGCTAAAAGGTGAAAAGTGGAGAAAGAGCAAAGGTTGAAGAACGGAAAAGCTTGAAGCTTAGAGACTGCCGGATTATCTCAGGTAAGGGGGGGTTTATCGTCGTTTAATGGGTATTATAGATTAACATGTCGTGGGTAGTGAGAAACCGTGAATTGGCCCTAATTGGGACGTTGCATGCTGAGAAATTGTGTTGGATGAGTTGTGTTAATGCTGTAATTGAATCGGTAATTGTGTGAGTCGTGATTTCCCGATAGTGTAGCTTTTTACGGAAGTTGAATCGGAGGTCCGGAAGTCCTCCAACGGCGGAAAATGCGGAAACTCTGCATTCTGCCTTGTGTTAGCGCAGGGACTGTTGTTTTGCCTGCGTTAACCGGTTAACCCAGGGCGTTAACCGGTTAACACTGTTATATTTTGTGGAAATGTGCTGTTTTGCCTACGTTAACCGGTTAACCCAGGGCGTTAACCGGTTAACACTGTTGCGTTTTGCCAGAAAATGTATTTTTGTCCTGCGTTAACCGGTTAACCCAGGGCGTTAACCGGTTAACACTGTTGGAAATTAGGAAAATTGATATTTTAATGTTGTGAATCTAATTGGTGATTGGCCTATTATAGTTAATTGTGATGAGTAGTTTTGTTGGACCTATGTTGTGAAGTGTTGATACAATTATGTGGATCAGTTGTGTTAAAGTTGCTGAAAATACTGAGTTGTAGGCTTGATGAGCCAAAGTTGATTATAAGTTGATTTTTGTTGAATACGTTGTTGTGTTGATATTATTATTATGTTATTGACAGTTTAAAGTCGTGTATGCCATGTACATTCATATGCATTAAGTCGGAGCTTTGCTCACACCACGTTGGCCTGGATTGGCAAATTTTAAGTTGAAAGTTGAAGGCTTATGCCTTGATGCCCACTAAAATGGCAATGATTTTAAGTTGGGAGTTTTACTCCGAATGGTACCACATGCATGACGAGTCGAGTCTCATTTGGGTTGCATTTTATGTTGTTATTGAGTATGATATTGAAGTTGATGTGTTGTTACTGAATGTGTAATCTGATTTGAGTGATGAAACGTGTTAAATTACTTAACATAACATGATAAATTATAATGTTTGTTATATCGATTGAGGAACTCACCCTTACAACTATTTTTCAGGTAACGAGCAGTGAGTGAGTAGAAGCTAGTGCTTGGAGTCTAGTGTAGTCTCCGTTGTGGGTCATGCTCTGATAGATGTAACATCGGGACGGGATGTTTTAATTGTTTATTGTCGGTTGTTGAACTATTTTTCATGTAATACGTTATACGTTTTAATTGGTTAACATAATTTCTATCCGCTGCGTATTTTTGAAATGTTTTATGGTTGATATAATAAAAGAGCATGACAGATGTTATTTTCGAAGATGTGACACCCTTGTTTTATGTATTTACTCTGATATATACTTGTTGTTGTTATTAAATATTTGGGGTATTTTAGAAGGGTGTTACAGTTGTCGCCAGGTGCGCAGAGATGTTCAAGAGATGTTGGACGAAGGAGTCATTGAGATCCTTCAGAATAGAAATGTTGACGAAGATGCTCCCGAAGTCAACGTAATTTCTCCGGTATTCCGGATACCTGAGCCTGTTGTCATCAAGTATGATGGTAGCAGGCAGAAGGTTTCTCCAACTCTGACTATCAAGCCAGCCAGACCTGTACCGTACTCCTCCGAGAAAGCAGTTCCTTATCGCTACAGTGTTGTAGCAGTGGAGAATGGGAAAGAGGTGTCCCTGCCCTCTTCATCTGTCGTTAACATTGCTGACGTCAGTGGTTTGACCCGCATCGGTCGTGTATTTTCAGCTCCGGTGAAACCCCAGGCTGATACTCGAGGAAGTATTGATGCTGATTTTGTTGAACGCCCGATTGGGAATGTTGTGAACACTCTGAATCCGGCACTTGTTGCTAAGCCTGCCTCCATGTTAAAAACTCCTGCTTCTATTGGCCAAAGTGGCAATACGAGAGAAGATTGTGATGAGATGCTGAGGCTCATCAAAAAGAGCGGGTACAACGTTGTAGATCAACTTCTACAAACGCCATCCAAAATATATGTGTTATCACTACTATTGAATTCAGAACCACACCGAGAAGCTCTGCAGAAGGTGTTGGATGTGGCGTAGGTAGATCACGACGTCACGCTAGAGCAGTTTGACAACATTGTTGCAAACATCACCACTTGTAACAATTTGAGTTTTTGTGACTCTGATATCCCCGAGGAGGGAAGAAACCACAACTTGGCATTACATATATCTATGAGTTGCAGAGACGACGCCATGTCCAATGTGTTGGTGGACACTGGGTCATCATTGAATGTATTGCCGAAGACCACTCTTGCGAAGTTGTTATCAAGGGCCTCCCATGAGGCAGAGTGGAGTAGTTGTGAAGGCTTTCGATGGGTCTCGCAAAACTGTGATTGGTGAGGTTGATCTCCTAGTCAAAATCGGACCAAGTGATTTCCAGATTACCTTCCAGGTTATGGACATTCACCCATCATATAGTTGTCTCTTAGGCAGACCATGGATTCACGAGGCTGGTGCCGTGACATCCACCCTACATCAGAAATTGAAATTTGTGAAGAATAAGAAGCTGGTGGTGGTAGGGGGAGAAAAGGCTCTCCTGGTTAGCCATTTGTCTTCCTTCTCATATATAGATGTTGAGGATGAAGTTGGAACTCCCTTCCAAGCTTTATCTATTGTTGAGCCTGTTGAGGAGAGAACTCCTTCATTTGCTTCCTACAAAGATGCGAAGTTGGCCATTGAGGATGGTGCAACTGCTGGATTGGGGCAAATGATCAAGTTGGAAGACAACAAGTCCCGGGCTGGCATAGGCTATTCTTCTGGGGTCTTCAACAAGCAAGGTTTGTTCAAGAGTGGAGGTTTCATCCACACTGGTCAGGATGAGGAGGTTGATGCCATTTTGGAAGAGGACGAAGAGGATTCTGGAAATTTCATCATCCTTGGAGGAATCTGCAATAATTGGGTCGCTGTGGATATTCCAACAGTTATCCATAAGTCAAAGTAATGTTCATTGTGTTTGAAAACCCTTCTCCCATGCCAAAAGGAGGAGTGATGACATTATTGACGCATAAATGCAATGATATTTTCATTCAATAAATTCATGTTAAATGTTTGTTTTTCCAATTATTTTGCTTTTTGCTTTTCTGCATGAAATTGGTGATCACATAAAACCCTAAAGATAAGAATAAAGCCAATCTTTTCATCTCCATAATGATTTGCCTTATTTTGAGTTCTAAAGCTTCTTTTATATCTAAAATCATTATGCAGGTTAATCAAACCCATTGAACATAATGATCCAACACCATCTCCCAACTTTGAATTCCCTGTATTTGAGGCGGAAGAAGATGATGTTGAAGAGATTCCTGACGAGATTACCCATCTACTTAAGCATGAAGAGAAGATCATTCAGCCGCATCTTGAGAATTTGGAAACAGTCAACTTGGGGTCTGCAGATTGCGCGTGAGAAGTGAAGATTGGGGAACTCCTGGAAGAATCTGTTAAGAAGGGGTTGATAGAGTTGCTACGAGAATATGTTGACGTCTTTGCTTGGTCATATGAAGACATGCCTGGCCTAGATACTGATATCGTGCAACATTTCCTACCTTTGAAGCCTGAGTGTGTGCCTGTAAAGCAAAAGCTCAGAAGAACTCATCCTGATATGGCAGTAAAGATCAAAGAAGAAGTTCAGAAGCAAATTGATGCGGGGTTTCTGGTGACTTCTACATATCCTCAATGGGTGGCCAATATTGTGCCCGTGCCTAAGAAAGATGGAAAAGTCCGGATGTGTGTGGACTATAGAGACTTGAATAAAGCTAGCTTGAAAGATGATTTTCCACTACCACATATTGATATGTTGGTAGATAATACAGCTAAATTCAAAGTCTTCTCATTTATGGACGGATTTCCGGATATAATCAGATTAAAATGGCACCCGAGGATATGGAGAAGACAACATTCATCACACCTTGGGGAATATTCTGTTATCGAGTGATGCCCTTTGGTTTGAAGAACGCTGGAGACACGTATCAACGAGCTATGACTACCTTGTTTCATGATATGATGCATAAGGAGATCGAGGTATATGTTGATGATATGATTGCTAAGTCAAAAACGGAAGTTGAGCATGTAGAACACCTGTTGAAGCTTTTTCAACGTTTGAAGAAGTATAAGCTTCATCTGAATCCCAACAAGTGTACATTTGGAGTCTGTTCCGGCAAGCTATTGGGCTTTATCATTAGTGAAAGAGGTATTGAGGTTGATCCTGCAAAGGTCAAAGCGATACAAGAGATGCCTGCGCCCAAAACTGAGAAGCAAATCCGAGGTTTTCTTGGCCGCTTGAATTAAATTTCCAGATTCATATCCCACATGACTGCCACATGTGCACCGATATTCAAGCTCCTCCGGAAAGATCAGTCCCATGATTGGACCGAGGATTTCTAGAAAGCTTTTGATAGTATTAAAGAGTATTTGTCTGAACCTCTGATTCTGTCTCCGCCTGTGGAAGGGAGACCATTGATTATGTATCTGACTGTTCTTGAAGACTCAATGGGTTGTGTCCTTGGTCAGCAAGACGAATCAGGAAAGAAAGAGTATGCCATCTACTACTTGAGTAAGAAGTTTATTGATTGTGAGTCTCGATACTCAATGCTTGAGAAAACATGTTGTGCTTTGGCTTGGGCTGCTAAGCGCTTACGTCAGTATATGTTAAATCATACGACTTGGTTGATATCCAAAATGGATCCAATCAAGTATATCTTCGAGAAGCCTGCTTTAACAGGGACGATTGCCCATTGGTAGATGTTGTTATCTGAGTATGATATTGAGTATCGAGCTCAGAAGGCTATTAAAGGCAGTATCTTGGCTGATCATTTGGCACATCAGCCGATTGAGGATTATCAGTCAGTTCAGTATGACTTCCCAGATAAGGATATCCTGTATTTGAAAATGAAAGATTGCGATGAGCCTACGCTCGATGAAGGGCCAGAGCCTGGTTCCGGATGGAGTATGGTGTTTGATGGCGCTGTAAATCAATATGGAAATGGTATTGGGGCAGTGATTATTACTCCTCAAGGCACACATTTTCCTTTTACAGCAAGGCTAACTTTCAAATGCACGAATAATATGGCTGAGTATGAAGCTTGTATTATGGGGTTGGAAGAATGTATTGATCTTAGGATCAAACATCTCGATGTTTATGGTGATTCGGCCCTCGTTGTTAATCAGATTAAGGGTGAATGGGAAACGAATCAACTTGGCCTCATTCCATATAGGGATCATGCGAGGAGGATTTCAACATTCTTTGTTGAGGTTGATTTCCATCATATTCCTCGAGATGAGAATCGGATGGCAGATGCTCTTGCTACACTTGCTTCAATGATTGTGGTAAGATTTTGGAATGAAGATCCCAATATCATTGTAATGCGCTTAGACAGACCAACTCATGTATTTGCAGCAGAAGAAGTAAAAGATGATAAGCCATGGTACTATGACATCAAGTGTTTCCTTCAGAGCCAGATTTACCCGCCTGGGGCATCTGTGAAAGATAGGAAGACTCTGAGGAGATTATCAGGAAGTTTCTACCTCAATGGTGAGGTACTTTACAAGAGAAATTTTGACATGGTGTTGCTCAGATGCGTGGATAGACACGACGCAGACCTGTTGATGACTGAGGTCCATGAGGGTTCATTTGGTACTCATTCCAATGGACATGTCATGGCTAGAAAGATGTTGAGAGCAGGCTACTATTGGTTGACAATGGAGTCTGACTATTGCAAATATGTGAAGAAATGCCATAAGTGTCAAATTTATGCGGATAAGATTCATATTCCTCCGACACTTTTGAATGTGATTTCGTCACCATGGCCCTTCTCCATGTGGGGAATCGACATGATTGGTATGATAGAGCCGAAAGCGTCCAATGGACACAGATTCATTCTCGTAGCAATTGATTACTTCACTAAGTGGGTTGAAGCGGCATCATATGCAAATGTGACCAGGCAGGTGGTTGTGAAGTTTATCAAGAACCAACTCATATGCCGATATGGTGTGCCTGATAAGATCATTACTGATAACGGATCTAACTTGAACAACAAAATGATGAAAGAGCTGTGTAGTGAGTTCAAGATTGCGCATCATAATTCTTCTCCTTACAGACCCAAGATGAATGGGGCTGTTGAAGCTGCTAATAAGAATATCAAGAAAATCATACAGAAGATGGTTGTCACGTATAAAGATTGGCATGAGATGCTGCCATTTGCTTTGCATGGATATCGTACATCTGTCCGCACTTCAACAGGGGCAACCCCTTTTTCTCTTGTTTACGGCATGGAGGTTGTGCTCCCAGTAGAGTTAGAGATCCCATCAATGAGAGTCTTGATGGAAGCCAAGTTGACTGATGTTGAATGGGTTCAGAGTCGTTATGATCAGTTGAATTTGATAGAAGAAAAGAGATTGACTACCATGTGCCATGGTCAGTTATATCAGTAAAGGATGAAGAAAGCCTTTGATAAGAAGGTCAAGCCTCGTGTGTTCCGAGAAGGTGACCTGGTGCTCAAGAAAGTCTTGTCTTTCGCGCCCGATTCCAGGGGCAAGTCGACTCCAAACTGTGAAGGTCCATATGTTGTTAAGAGAGCCTTTTCAGGCGGTGCATTGATACTTACAACTATGGATGGGGAGGATTTCAATCGTCCTGTGAATTCAGATGCAGTCAAGAAATACTTCGCCTAAAAATAAAAACAGAATAGCTCGCTAAGTTGAAAATCGGAAAGGGCGACTTAGGCAAAAAGGAGCGTCTCGGTGGATTGAAAACCCGAAAGGGCGATCCAGGCAAAAGTTAGAGACATAAAAAAGAATGAATATATGTATCCTGCTAGATTGAGTACCTCACCCTGGGGCAATCTAGGCAAAAAATAGGAATTTGGCAAGTAACTGCATCTTGACAAGACTTTGTTCTACAACTGTCATCCGTCAGAGGTTCTCGCTCATTCATCATCAACCTAAGCCCCAAATACATCGGATTCCGAATTGGTGGAGAAATGGTCATTATGTTCAATGTAGCCCTTTTTCAATATATATCACCAATTTCAAATTTGAAATTATCTATGAAGTCTTGCCATTTGCAGACTACCATTCCATCAAATAAATTTGAGCATTTATCCAATTATTTGCACTCTTATTTGTTTCCATTTCAACAAATGTTTTGCATGTTTTAATTGAAAAATATCATTGTTTTATTCAAATCTTTCATAATTTGTTTTTAAACAAGGTGAACATGCACAATGATGAAGAGGATACTAGGGATGTCTTCAGTGCTCTCCCAAGGATGGTAAGATTCTTGACAGGGTAAGACATTTTGTTCATATTCCTGGCATGCTTATGTCCTCTTCCTCCGGAGCCTTTTGTGGTTTTTCTCCCAAGCCGAGGGTTGGGAAGGATTATTCATCCCTCTTTCCTTCAGCAGAGCAGTATTTCTTCCTCCTCAGCAGATGTGATCTCATTATTTGGGACAGTGTTTGATGACCCTTAGAAACTTCTCATTTGGTGGTTGTTCCCCACGGAATTCCCTGATCCCCTTTGATAATTTCCCCAGTAGAGCGTTTCCATGGAGGATTTTGACGATCTTTACCCCCAGCTGGAATGTTTTGCTCATTCCCCTGCGGAGATCTTTGTGGTCCTGGTTTTCTCTCTTGAGATGTAGTACCGGATGTCTGTGTACTTGTTCGTTGGACTTGTTTGTGTTAGAAATGCCTGTTTGTCAGCATTTTCATCATACATAAACCATACATATGTGCATATTGATAACATTCATGTCGCATTTGTTTGACATATATCTTTGTTTGTTATCTCTTGTTTGAGGGTGTTATGTTCCCCCAAGCAGATGTTGGTGGTTGATCTCTCCATATAGGGTCAGCCCATAAGCAGAAAGTGTATCTTTCCTTCCATATTCCCCACTGAGTTATACCCTCGTGGATGATGGTTGCTTCTGTTTCCTCCCCAATACCTATATTGGGATGAAGTTACCCATTGAGTTATATCCTCATAGGGACAAGTTTTATTTTAGCGTACCTATCTAGTTTGATCCTAGACTGGCCTCTTTTGGCCGCTTCTTGCACTCCCTTGTGGTGTAAATGAATGATTCCTCAGTAACCAGTAATTATTCATCTTATCCCCGGCGGAGTCTGTGGCCTTCTACCCTAATACCGGTGGTTATAAGTCCTATTTTTGGTTCTCTACCCTCATACTGGTAGTCGTAAACCTTACTTCATCCCCTTGCGGAGTTAACCTTTTGTTCACCCTAACCAATGACGGTTACTTCTCCGTGGTTTTCTACCCAGTATCCGGTGGATGTAATCCCCTACTTGACGGTTATCATTATTCAATATTCGGTGTCGATATTCCCTCATCTTTTGGGTAATTGCTCTGATCAAGCAATTTATCCCCAGCAAGTCATCTCTCGTCTACCCTTTGTTCTTGGTGACAATTGTTTCTCCCCTGGATTGGTCATTATTATATACCCAGTTTCGGTATCCCGATGTCCTTTCCCTTCGTTCGATTTATCCTTTATTAACCCAGTAACCGGTTGTGGATAATCTTCCATGCGAGTATGTTATCTACGTTCTGACGGTAATAGATGACATATCTCATGCACTCTTTGGTCGAAGCCTTTTGTTCTTCCCCAGTCGAGTAAGATTCGCATCCCTTTTTTGGAATCAAATGTCCATCCTATAATCGAGTTTGCTTTTAGCCCTCTTTTGGATGATGAATGTCTTGGGAATATTCCCCCAATTCACGCTTTGGTTGGTCACCTATTATATGCCCAGTAACCGGTATCCCTGGTGTTCCTTCCTCCCTGCTCCCTATTATGACTTTTTGTCCCCTTGCGGAGTCAGATTTTCCTAAGCTGAAGTACCTTTTAGGTCTTCCTCAGATGATTTCGGATGTTTGATATCTCTCACCTTTATACCGGTCTTAGATATTCATTCCCCCGAGCATGTTGCTCCCTCACCCTTATACCGATGTTCGGATCATATGTCTCTTTGAGTTTATTACCCAGTAGCCGGTAATACCTCATCTTGTTGCTTCCTCAGAGGAGTTTTTGTTCTGGTTTTCCCCAGCGAGGTCCCTTAGTGGATTCTCCCAGCCTGAGTCCGGATTTTTATCCGAAGTATCCATTATGGATAATTTTTGCTGTATTGGCATATTCACCAATACATGCGCCTTCGAGTCAGCTCGGGTCTTTCCATTAAGTTCTGCTCCCCACGTTTCAAGTCGTGACCTGCTCACGCGTCTTATTCTCTTCTATCCCCATAAGAGTCCCCAGAGTCTCAGTCCCATGGAGTGAATTACTCATATGGATTATGAGTTTCTCCTGATTTCTTTTCTTTCTTTGTGGACACATATCTCCACAGAGTATTACCTTTTGCATACATACATTTGCATCATGAGGTCTCTTAGGGGCCAAAATTTGTCTCTCTAATATTATTTAAGCCCATTCTACCTCGTCGAGACGAAGATTTTAACCTTCACTTCTCCGGCTAGAATGACCTTAAATAGGGGCATCTGTAAGACCCCAATTTTGACCCTAAGATCCCTCATGGCATCATAACATTGCATTTGCAAAGCCTCAAGGATCATGAGCATCTTTGTTCCCTTTGCCTTTGGGTGGGACCTCTTGTGAGTGGTTTGAGATCACCAAGCATGCTTGAATTGTACATTATTGCTTTTCTCATTTTATTTGCTAACCAAAAGCACAAAAATATGTCACATACATCTTTTGTTTGTAGCTTGAGCAATCACAAGGTCAAGAGCTTCTATGAGATCATTTGTACAAAGATATGGTCAAGAGAAGATGAAAGCAAGCATGGTAGTGGTTCCCAAAGCTCTCATCAATCAAATATGCCTCCCTAGTATCTCAATTCATCATTTTTATCAAAGCAAGTCAAAGGGTTTGAGGTTTGTTTCTCAAGAAAACCCTAATTCATTTGTGTATCAAGTGTGCCTTGCCCATGAAGCAACCTCATCCCATGATCAAAAACAATCAAGGGAAGTTCTTTAATTCATCATTTCATTCATATTTGAACTTTATTGAGTGTACTCAATCATCAATTCATCAAGATATGAGTTGTGGACTTGAGAAGTTGATCAGTCAATTCACCTGACTATTTTGAAGTGCACTGAGACCTAACGTTTTATGTGTCGGTCAAATGGAGATGATCCCAAAAGCAAATATGTTATTAAGGACAATATAAACAACTTTCATGTTCATCAAAAATTGATTTTAAGCTTGGAAGGTCATCTCCCATTCCAAGACATTATAGGTCATTTTGACTGAAACCCTAATTTTGGGTCAACTTCCCAATAACATAACTCATTCATTTTTTATGCTTTTGAGGTGGGATCAAATGCATTGGAAAGATTAAGATGTCTAATTCAAATGTTATGTTGAGCAAGATTTCAAAATCTTAAAGGAAATACATGTGATAATGCAAAACATTATAGGTCACGTTGGACCAAATGCATTGAAAGGCAAAAAAGTCCAACTTCAAGTGCCCATAACTTCTTCATAAAAAATCCAAATGATGCAACATTTAAGTCCATTTTGATTGTCTTGAGAAGATATACAACTTTTATGTTGGAGGTGTTTTCATTTGGGGCTTTAATCATCAAAACAGAAGGGCTTGAAGTTGGTTCATTTTAACAAAATTCTCAAAGGCATGTTTTGCACTATGAACTTCATGGCCTATTTTCATACATTTCCACACTTCAAATGAGTTTTTTCTCAACATAACATTTATTCCTTATGTCAAGACCTTTCCAACCATTACCCACATGTCTATGTTTCCATTTTTTAAGTGGCACTTTCGAAGAGGTGAAGTTTTATGACCAATTATGCATTTCATGGTGAAACTTCATATGCAAGCAATTGGAGTGCAAACCACACGTCCAAACCTTCTCCAAATCATTTCAGCATCCATTTGCATTGGCTTTTGGGCCCTCCATGCGCTTGTACAGGCCCATGCATGGAGGCCTTCAATTTTCATGCACATGAAATTCACCTTGCCTTGCCTCCAATTCAGCTATAAATAGACATGCTATGCTTCATAATTCAAAAAAAAAAACCTGAATCAATCTGAAATGCTGCAGAAATCAAAACCTAGCCATACCTAAAGGAACTAGTTCACATTTTCTTCAATTTTTCAGATCTAAAATTCAACTGAATTTGGTTGAATCTTTAGATCTAAAGTTCCTAGACCTCCATCATATGATCCATTGAACTTCTGTTTTGCCACAAGAACCAAAGAAAGGAGCTCAGATCTTCACAATTCAAAGGTTTACTTCAACTGGTTTTTTCTTCGAAACTCCTTATCCCTTGACCTATTGAACTGGATATTGTGTTGTCTGAAGTCCTCTCTATAGAGGCATCATTGTTGTGCGTTTAATTTTTGAAATCAAGCAAGTTCATGATGAACACCATCATGCTTCCATCTCTGATTTCTCCATTTATAGGAATCTAGAGTGGAAGTGAGTGGTACAGGAGTGATGTACATCACTTCCTCTTTTGAACGGTACCTAGATCGCCCGTTTTGGTGAACATTTGGATTTCTGCAATTTTTGAGTCTCACCGGAGCTCACCGGAGAAGACGGTGGCGCTGGCCATCGTCTTTTTTCCCTTTTCTTAATTTATGATTTTATTTCTTTTATTTCCTTTATTTTCAAAAATTCATAACTTCTTCATTTTAATTCCAAAAAATATGGGACCAATTGCATTCTTCCCCATGTAAATTCTAGTTTCTAAAAATGATTTTTAATATTTTTTATTTCATCATTTGATATTTTTTTATGAATTTTCTCTTTTCTGGTTATTTTTAATTCATTTTAAATAGTTTTCAAGATTTAAAAAATACAAAAATATTTTCCTAACCTATTTGAATGATGGTGGATCTATGAAAAATATTCTCATCAATTTATTAATTTATTTGAGATTTATTTGAGATTTTAGTTCAATTAGGTTATTTTTATTCATTTTTAATTGATTAAAAATAGTTTCTAACTTTTAAAAATGTTGAAATTTTTTGTCAAACTTTGTTTGACCTTGTTGAACTTGGGATAAATCACTTGGACCTTTCAAGGTTGATTTGAGGTGATTTTGAAGTTTGACCCTCCTTTAATATTTTAATTCAAGTTTATTTTGAATATTAAAAATACCAAAAAATATTTTGTTTATTTCTTGACTTCCAATCTTCATCTCACTTCTGTTTTTGATTGTTTGACCATGATCCTCAATGTCATTGGTAAACACTTGTTGATTGGTACATTCTATTTCATTTAATGTCATTTATTCTTTCCTTTTCCATTTTCCATTATTCATCTTCTTCTTCTTCTTTCTTCTTTTTGATCAATGAGTTGAAGGTTGATAAGTTAGCATTGATTAGGGAGGTTTAATCTTCCTTGATTCAAACCTAATTCATCTTGATCAATTGATCAAATGAATGGCTTTGCATTAAGGATAGGTTGCTTCCTAAATCATGCAAAAGACTTAAACCAATACAAGATCAATTCTCTTTTCTTCTTTTGGCATGACAAGTTGTTGGAACTTGGTTCACTAATCAAGACTTCTAACTTGTGTTGTTGCCTACATTATTATTGACCAGTCTCAGATAGTTGTGACTTCTACATAAGTCCAATTACGATTGCTTAACATAGCGCTAAATTTGCCTTATGGCACACTAACTACTAACACTAACCACTAGCAATTAACATTTACTTTTTGCACTTTACATTTATGCAATTTATTATTCTTGTACATATTATCCATTTGCTTTTTCCTTTGCTCACTTGAGCACATGTTTATGTTAATGCAATTTGCCTTTTGCTCACTTGAGCACATAATTGTGTATATATCTTTTGTGTTTGTGTTTGTCTATTTGTTGTGAACCAAAATGCAAAGAATTGGACAAAATGGACTTAGACTTTAGGGCATTTACCCAAGCTAATGGAGTTTGAAGAGCAACTAGGTCTCATGCCTTTAGAGTGCTTAAATGTCAAAGAGCAACTAGGCCTCATGCCTTTAGAATGCTTAAAGCTTGAAGATGAACATTGAAAGGACCATATTCTAAACTCTCTCTTGTCCATTCTTTGATTGTTAATAGAACCTTTTGATGTGTGTGTTCTTGTGCTAGGGATTCCCATATTGAGCCAAATTGAGGAACCATTTCCATGAGCTTCTAAGAGAGAGGGATCTTCCAAGAGTTCATTTGATTGTTGATTGCTTGAGTTTACCATTACTGTGATTGCTTATTCCAAAGGATGGGAGCTACTTGGATCATCAATATGATCTCAAGAGAGGAACTCCATTTGTGGTCTTATTCTTTATCCCTCACCTCTTGTATGCTTAGGACTTTAGCCATTCTTCTTCTCTCCACTCTAACCCAAACCAAAACTTTTGTGCAAACACTTAACACTTGTTTTCAACATTAGAAACCTAAGCCTTATACTTTTGATTCTCAAACTTTCTTTTCTTAATACTTATTTGAATTGAACTTCTAAGTCAACTTTGACCATTTTTGTACATACTTTTCATTGGTAAATACAACCCATTCAAATGTATTTTTGTGGTTTCAATGGCCACCTTCTTAATCAAATTTGTCATAACCTTTAGCTATTAGGTTTGAGTTATCCTTGAAGTAGATTTAATACTCACCTTTATCCTTAGTGATGGACAATGAGTCTTCCATGCTTATTATAGGGTTAACCCCTCACTAGCATGTTGAAGCTATCCTCACATGGTGGATTTGTGGTTTTGGGTTGAGTTTTCTCCCTTGGATAACAAAAAACCTTAAGGCTTTTGGACCAATCAATTCACCCACTCATTTTTGAGATTTTTACCCCGAACTACGAGGTTTTGATCCTAATCTTTTTTTAAGATGGTACGTAGGCAATGGGTTCATCCATCCAAACACAAAATTTAAATAACTTGTATATTCTCTTCTCATCTCTTCAATCATGTTTGCACAAACAAATTTTCACAAAATACCAACCTTACAACCAATGTGAAAAGGGCTCCCTAGGAGTACCTAGGATGCTTTGGGTGCTTAAAACCTTCCCATTGCATAACCAACCCCCTTACCTAGATCTCTGACATTTTTACTAGTTTTTGATTCGATAAAACTTTTAGGTTTTTGTTCGCTTTCTAACCATTCCTTTGGATAAATAGAAGTGCGGTGGCGACTCGACTTGTATGGTTTACCTTAGATTTAGTCAATATCTCTAATGGTAACGAATACCCCGCTACAGGGACAACGGAGAATTAACCGTCTGGAGAAATCAACAAACACCGGGTGTTGAACAATGATGTCGGGGATGAGAGATAAATCGCGCCTACTGCTTGGGGAGAACCAATAATGTTCCACACTTAGGGCTTACTGCTTTCGAACCGTTGTTGATATTCCTTTTTAATGAAATCGATTGCTTAAAATTAATGCTTTTATATGTTTAAGAAAATATGATTTTGATTAAAAATTTAATTTTCAAAATGATTATAATAAAATCTATAACTATTTGGCTGAATTAAATAAGAGTAGAAACAATTGGATAAAAGCTCAACTTTATTTAATATAATGGTAGTCTGTAAATGACAATACTCCATAGATCTTTACAAAGTTGAAAATGGTAATTTACATGGAAAATGGTTACATTGAATACAATGATCACTAATCCTTCTACCAACCCTTGATATCCACTGTGCTCTTGGCCGCTACTGGGGATGATGAACCAAAACCGACCGTTGTGCTCAAGAACGTCTTCAAATCTGAAGATCAACAGGATGCAGTTACTTGCCATAATCCCTATTTTTTTTGCCTAAATTTCCCCAAGGCGGGGTGCTCAATTTATCGGGATAAATCTTTCTATTTTATGTCTCTAATTTTTGCATGGATCTCCCTTTCAGGTTTTCAATCCACCGAGACGCTCATTTTTTCCTAAGTCGGCCTTTTGGGTTTTCAACTTAGCAAGTTGTTCTTTTCTTTTTTTAGGCGAAGTATTTCTTGACTGCATCTGCGTTCACAAGACGCGTGAACTCTTCATCATCCATAGTTGCAAGAATCAAAGCACCGCCTGAAAAGGCTCTCTTGACAACATATGCGCCTTCATAATTAGGAGTCCATTTTCCCCTAGAATCTGGTTTGAAAGATAGAATCTTCTTGAGTACAAGGTCACCTCCTCGGAACACACGAGGTTTGACCTTCTTATCAAAAGCTTTCTTCATTCTCTGCTGATATAACTGACCATGACACATGGCAGTCAATCTCTTCTCTTCAATCAAATTTAGCTGGTCTAACACCATTCAGCCTCAGTCAACTTGGCTTCCATCAAAACACACAATGATGGGACCTCAACCTCTATGGGGAGCACAACTTCCATGCCATAAACAAGTGAGGAAGGGGTTGCCCCTGTTGAAGTGTGGATGGATGTATGATACTCGTGCAAAGCAAATGGGAGCATCTCATGTCAATCCTTATATGTTACAACCATCTTCTAAATAATCTTCTTGATGTTCTTATTCGCAGCTTCAACAGCCCCATTCATCTTGGGTCTATAGGGAGAAGAATTATGGTGTACAATCTTGAAATCTTTGCAAAGAGCTTCCACCATATTATTATTCAAGTTCGAACCATTATCAGTAATGATCTTATTTGTCACACCATACCGGCATACAATTTGATTCTTGATAAACCTCATAACAACTTGATGGGTTACATTCGCATATGATGCCGCTTCAACCCATTTCGTGAATTAGTCAATTGCCACGAGAATGAAACGATGTCCGTTTGAAGCTTTGGGCTCAATCATGCCAATCATATCAATTCCCCACATGGAGAAGGGCCATGGGGAGGAAATAACATTCAACAGTGTCGGAGGAACATGAATCTTATCTGCATATATTTGACACTTGTGGCATTTCTTCACAAACTTGCAACAGTCAGATTCCATTTTCATCCAATAATAACCCGCTCTCAACATCTTCTTAGCCATAGCACGTCCATTGGAATGAGTACCAAAGGAACCTTTATGGACTTCAGTTATCAATAAGTTTGCTTTATGTCTATCCACGCATATGAGCAGAACCATGTTGATGTTTTTCTTGTATAACACATCACCATTCAGGTAGAAATTTCTGGCTAATCTTCTTAAAGTCTTCTTATCTTTAAAAGATTCTCCAGACGGGTAAATCTGACTTTGGAGGAAACACTTGATGTCGTAATACCACGGCTTCTCATATTTGATCTCTTCAATATCAAACACATGAGCTGGCCTATCAAGATGCATCACAGTCAAATTAGGAACCTCATTCCGATATTTCACCACAATCATTGAAGACAACATTGCAAGAGCATCTGCCATCTGGTTCTCATCTCGAGGGATATGATGAAATTCAACCTTTGTAAAGAAAGTTGAAATCATCCTCGCGTAATCTCTATATGGTATCAAACCGGGTTAATTCGTCTCCCATTCACCTTTGATTTGATTCACAACCAAAGCTGAATCTCCATAGACGTCTAAGTAATTGATTATGAGAATAATGGCCTCTTCTAGCCCCATAATGCAAGCTTCATATTCTGTCATAGTATTTGTACACTTGAAAGTCAATCTGGATGTAAACGGAAAATGCGTGCCTTGAGGAGTAATAACCATTGCCCCAATGCCATTCCCATACTGATTAACAGCTCCATCAAATACCAGGCCCCAATGGGAACTAGGTTCTGGCCCTTCTTCAAGCAATGGTTCATCACAATCTTTCATTTTCAAGTACAAGATTTCTTCATCAAGAAAATCATATTGTACTGACTGGTAATCTTCAATCGGTTGGTGAGCCAAAGCGTCAGCCAAGACACTACCTTTGATTGCTTTCTGAGATCGATATTCAATATCATACTCTGATAACAACATCTGCCAACGGGAAATCGTCCCAGTTAAAGCAGGTTTCTCGAAGATGTACTTGATTGGGTCCATTTTGGATATCAACCAAGTAGTATGATTCAACATATATTGACACATACGCTTAGCAACCCAAGCCAATGCACAACAAGTCTTCTCAAGCATAGAATACCGAGTCTCACAATCGGTGAACTTCTTACTACGTAAAGGACAAGTTATGCATTAATCCTTATACGTAAAGGACATCAGATATAGAGGGAAGAGTACCATTACCAGTAGTTCCAGAGCCTCTGATCCTTCCTTTCTGATCTCCACCGAAGCCTACGAATCCAGCGTCTTTAAGTTCCAGGCTTTGGAACATAGACTTTCTTCCCGTCATGTGTCGCGAGCATCCAGAGTCCAGGTACCATGACTGGTGTTTAAACTTTGCTGCATAAGATATCTGCAACATAAACAATCTTATCTTTTGGTACCCAGAGTCTCTTGGGTGCTTTATGATTAGTTTTCCCAGAGTTTCTTATCACTTTGGGTTTTCTAGCATTATCAAATTTTTGCTCTTGTGTGTGTATAGTGATATGAAAATGGAGATTTAGGTTGATCACTAGTAGACGTTTTATCTTCCTTAGGATCATACCCAATTCCTTTTCTATTGTTCTGACTGACTCCATAAATCATGGATGCCATTACACTTCTTCCTATCCCATTTTTCAGAAACTTTTGAAAGGCTTTTTCGTATTTATAAATTATCGTGTTTGACGTTTGTGGAGCTTGAGATAACGCTTCTTCCAGTTTTAAACAATTTTTCTTTGCTGCATCTCTTAGTGATGTCAAAACTTTGTTTTCATCTTTTAGTTCTAGAATTGTTAACTCAAGCTTGCCACATTCTTCAAATTTTTCTTCAAGGCAGCCTTTTATTGGTTTAAATTTTTGTTTTAGTTTCTGATATGAGATAAGAGTTTCAGACAAGCATGATTCTAGGTCAGATCTAGAGAGTTCAGAAAATACCTCTTCTGATTCAGATTCTTCATCTGAAGTGTTCCTGGATGTGGTAGCCATGAACGCCACATTTGCCTGTTCATCAGAGTCAGATTCTGATGAGTCAGATTCACTATCATCCCAGGTAGCCATCAATCCCTTCTTGGTTCCAAGGGAATTCTTTTTGAAGCTCTCTTTTCTGGAACTGTCTTTCTTTAACTTGGGACATTCATTCCTGTAGTGACCTGTTTCTTTACATTCATAACAAGTAACATCTTTGTTAGTTTTACCTTTTGAGGTTGATTCTGATCGATCCCCTCTGGGTCTTGGTCTTCTGAAGTTATTGTTCCTCTTTTTCCAGAGTTGTTTAACTCTTCTGGTTAGAAGGGACAATTCTTCTTCATCATCAGAATCTTCCTGTTCAGAGTCATCAACATCTTCTGTTTCGGCCTAGAAGGCTTTATTTCTGTCAGATTTGCGCTTTTTAGGTCTGGACTTTAATGCTACAGACTTGTTCTTCTTCTGAGGCTCATCTTCTTCTAGTTCTATCTCATGACTTCTGAGTGAACTGACAAGCTCTTCAAGACTGATGATGTTCAGATCCTTTGAAAGCTTTAAGGCAGTGACCATGGGTCTCCACTTCTTTGGCAAACTTCTGACTATCTTTTTGACATGGTCTGCAGTTGTGTATCCTTTGTCTAGAACTTTGAGACCTGCAATAAGAGTTTGGAATCTAGAGAACATTACCTCTATGGCTTTGTCATCCTCCATTTTGAAGGCTTCGTATTTCTGGATTAGAGTCAGAGCCTTTGTTTCTTTGACCTGAGAGTTTCCTTCATGAGTCATCCTCAGGGAGTCGAGTATGTCTTTAGCTGTTTCTCTGTTGGTAATTTTTTCATACTCGTTGTAAGATATGGCATTGAGAAGTATCGTTCTGGCTTTGTGATGATTCTTGAATTCTCGCTTCTGATCGTCTGACATCTTACTTCTGGGAACTTCAACTCCAACATCTGTTACAGGAGGTTTGTATCCATCTGTGACAATGTCCCAGAGATCAGCGTCATAGCCTAGAAAGAAACTTTCAATTCTATCTTTCCAGTAATCGAATTTCTCTCCATCAAAGACAAGAGGCTTAGCATTGTAACTATCTCTTTCATTTGTGTAGGCCATAGTTTTTCTCGTTCTGGATCTCTCTACAATGTTAAGTGTTTGATTAGAAAATCAATAACAGAGCCGAAGCTCTGATACCAATTGAAGGTGAGAAAAACAAGAAAGGGGGTTTGAATTGTTTTGGAAAATAAGCGCTTTTTCGGAATAAAAACACACAGGATTTTATACTGGTTCGCTTATAACACAAAGCTACTCCAGTCCACCCGACCAAGGTGATTTCGCCTTCAAAAAGGACTTAATCCACTAATCTTGAAAGATTATTACAACCAACGTCTAAGAGAAAGATCTCTTAGTCCTCCCAAGTATACAGACTGCGCAGAGTCACTTGAGGAACAATCAAAAACAATTTAGGCAAAACAGAGTTTGTAATCTAGAGTGCTTCTAGGATAAAGCAAATATTACAGCAATTTGAGCAAGTAAAAGGTTTCACGTTATGAGCAAAAAGCTTGTGAAAGACTAAGAGAGAGAGTGGAATTTTTCTGTGCGTTCAGGTGTGTCTCTCAAAGAAGTTTGCCGTCCTTTATATAGAGGTGAAGGAACCGTTGTAGTGATGGCAGAATATTTGACTTTGATTAGAGTTTAATGCCATTACTTCTGTGTTTCTTGCCATAGCAGGTTTGTCTCCTTGAATAACTTCTTTCCAAATATACTTTCTTTCCATTTGAAGTTGTAGTTTCCGTTACTCTTTCTGGATAAGGAAATGTTTCGTCAGAGTCTGCGTTACTCTGTTAATCTGAGATCTGTGATATCAGAGCTTCTGATAGTCCTGTTCTATTAGATCCTCAGCGTTGATTCAAGAGGAAGTTGAGAGCTTCTGATATTCTGCTATGTTGTTTTGCTCAGAGTCAGAACTTCTAGAGCGCGCCTCTTCTTCAGATGTTTCTGATCTTCTGGTACTTTGTATCTGATTCGATTCTGTATCTGATAAAGCGATCAGATTCCTTTGTTCTTGTTCAGAGTCCTGCACACTTAGAGAAATTTCGTTAGAGTGTCATTTTTGGTTTCATCCTTTGTTATCATCAAAATCCTGGAATCTGTTGTAGAACTATTTTTGTTCTTACAATCTCCCCCTTTTTGATGATGACAAAACAAACTTAAATGACAGATGAAACATTCAGATATAAGAGTTTATTAGATCATGTAGAAGTGAGCTCCCCCTGAGATAGGCTAGGGAGTTCAGAAGTTCTTACCAGAGCTTCCAAGCAATGAAGTTTCTAGATACCTTTCTGCAACTTTCTAAGTCAAAGAGTGTTAGATAGATTTTTATTGAATAGTATGTTTGCAGAGTACTTAAGGATTTAGACAATTTTTCATCAGAACTGTTTGATTTCTCCCCCTTTTTGTCAAAATCAAAAAGACTTAAGGAAATAGTAAGTAGGAAAATATTATATATATATATATATATATATATATATATATATATATATATATATATATATATATATATATATATATATATATATATATAATATATATATATTATATATATATATATATATATATATATATATATATCCAGATAAGAGCAAAAAAAAACATCAAAGATGAAAGCGGAAAACAAGCAGAGACATAAAAAAGCAACAGGCAAGAAATAATCCTAGGTGCCTAAGGGTTGGGAGGAGGAGGCATCCTCTGAAGCAGTTGGGTCAGCAGATTCTGGATGTTGGCGTTGACTGTGTCCTGTTGATCCAATCTGGCTCGGACTTCCTTCTGCTCTTTCTGAAGCTCCTCAAGGGTCTTGAGAACCAGAGGGGCAAATGTAGAGGACTCCCCCTGAATCAGAGCATTCTGTTCTTCAGTACGGAGAGCTGCAGCTTCAGCAGCGGCTTTAGCTTCAGCTTCAGCAGCAGCTTTTGCTTCAGCTTCAGCAGCAACAACATCAGCTAGAGCTTTGGCTTCAACTTCCTTTACCCTTTGAAGTTCTTCTTGTCTTGCTCTTTCTTCTGCTTCCCTTCTGGCTTCTTCCTCAACTTCTCTGGCTAAGCGCTCCTGTAGTCTTGCCTCAGCGTCTCTGATGAAGTCGTTTCGGACTTGCTCAAAGAGGTTTTTCAGCTTGAAGGCCTCAGAGGTCATCCAACCAATAACTCTGTTCCAGTGTGTCCTAACAGGGGAAGGATCATCACTGATGCCAGAGTTGATGGTCAGAGACTTGACCTTTTCAACTGATGCTCCTGCAAACAGCATAATTGCCTCTTCTAGGGTTGGCAGGGAGTGTTCAGGTTCAGATGGTTGAGGTGAGGAAGGGGGAGGGCTTAGGTTGAGAGTTTGAGGTTCAGCGGAAGTGTTTGGAGGGGTAATGTCAGAGGTGTTGGGGTCAGAGGTTTGAACGTCAGAGGGAGTGATGGTTGGTTGTTCTGTGGGTGGAGAGGTTACTTCAGGTTCAGGTGGAGGTTGTTGTGGTTGTTGTGAGGCACGGTTTTGAGTCTGAAGTTGGGCTAGAGTGGGAGAAGAGGGGTCAGAGAGTTCTGTGTCAGATGAGATGACAAAGTAAGGAGGTGATTCTGGAGCTGAAGATGAGGAGGTGGTTTCATTCATTTGTTCAGCTTCAGATATGGGTAAGGTGGTGGTGGAGAGGTTGAATTTTGGGAGAGGTTGAGATGTTCTGGTGGTTGAAGAAGGGGTTTCAGATGGGGTGTATAGAGGTGTTGGTAGAGGAATAGAAGAATCAAGTTGTTGTAGAGAAGAAGCAGGAGAGGCAGACTTACCAGAAGACTCGTGCAGAGGTGCTAGAGGTCTTGATTCAGAGGATTCTCCTAGTTTCGCTTTCTTCGCCTTCGATGTCTTCTCAGATGGACCTCTTTTATGCCTCATGAAGTTGGGAGCTTTATCTGGCAGTTCGCTCAACTTGAATTCTGAGATATCCACTCCTTCATCCTTCAAACCTTGGAGATAGTGGAGAATTGCCTCTTTGGGTTCTTCCTTGGAGAACAGATATAGACCATGGGCAATTTTCCACTGATCTTTTAAGGCTTCCCAAGAGGTGTCCAGAGTAGGTCTAACGTTGACCTTCTCTAGAATCCCCATGCTCTTCAGATTCCTGGAGTTCAGAGGCTTTCCAGTGTCTATTGCCAAGTCGTCCATGAGCCTGAGCTTTACTAGATGGTCCACGAGACCACTTTCTATCAGTACACCTGAGATGAGTCTTCCCAGAGGAATGTAAGTTCTGGGCTTCATGTGATTTCTGGTTTCTCGTACAGAATCTCTGAGGTATTTGAAGAGAAGTGCTGGGAGGCATAGCTTCAGACCTTTATGAATGCAGTACAGAATACATTTTTGATCTGTATTGATGTAGTCTGAGGAGTTTGACGATGGGTGATGATGGATTGTACCCAGAATGATTTTGAGCCAAACCCGGAGGTTCTGAAGTAGTTCCTTGTTGTTGCGGTGGAAATAGGATATCAAACTATTAATTAGCTTGAATCACAATTCTTAATTCACAACCGCTCTTTGATTTATCTGAAGGACAAGGTCAAAAGAGGAAAAACCTATACTTGCATCGTAAGCACAATGCAGGGAGATACCTAGGTAAGGGGTTGGTTAAGCTTAGGGAAGGTACTAGCACCCTAAACTTCTGTAGTACTCTACAGGAACCTTTTGTTTATTGTATGTCTTTTTATTTTTATTATCTGTTGGGAATATGTACTGAGCTAAAGGATAAAGTGACCTAAAAGAGACCTAAGGGTTAGTCCTAAGTTTACTCGGCAAGACGTCGCATCTTGTGCCTACATATCCTGACGGGAATGGAATCAGAGTAATTGTAGTTCCCCTCGTAAGGGAGGTTAGAAACGTCTTGACTGTGGTCAAGGTTTCAATGGGGAATAAACGTATCTTAAGGACACGCTTACGGGGAGTGCGGAGGCTCCAACCTCTACGTTGAATTTGTTAATTAAAATTAAGGTTGAAATTATTAGGGATTCCACGGCGGGAAACCCTACAACAGAGTACGACGACTCTTTGACCTAAAGCTAGGGTAAAGGGCATTTGGGTCCGCGGCGGGACGCCTAAGCTGATTAGGGTTTTGAAACATTCAAAGGGTAAGGCTATTGACTCGGCGGTCAAACGGCTAGACCTAATTCCTTCGGAAGGGAAATAACGGGAAAACATGCAAACATGGCAAAATATTATATGGCAGAAATAAAGTGCTGAAAGTAAAGAAAGCTGTCGCGATGATCATTCGCGTAAATTACAAATCCCAAAAAAATGCAAAAATAAAATAAACTGCGACCATGGCCTCGCGTAAATTACATCCATGGAACAAAATAAACTGAATAAATATTAATCGGAATTTAAGCATGATCTGAGGAGAAACACAAAGAACATTAGTGAAAAGTTAGACAGAAATCAACGGCAAAAATGAAACTGCTAAATTGAAGGAGAAAAATACAAATTTTGTTACGGGTTCATTATTATTTTAAGAAAAAAAACCCCTGTCATATTTTTAATTATTTTACAAAAAAAAAAAAAGATCTATTTTAATTTTAATTTTTGCATTTTTACGATAAGAAAGAAAATTAAGTTTTATTTAAAAAAAAAAAAAAGAAGCTAATTCTTAATTTAAAACAAAGATTTCTAACAAGCGGACCTTTTATCCTTACCATTAATCTAACTTTAACCAACGACTCATATTGCTAATGAAACAATTTTTTTTTTAAAAGTTAGTAAATTAATAAGACTAACTACAGGTTATTGTTAAAACATGTTAATGGTATAAGGATATTTTTTTACTATAAGTTACTAAAACAAATTAATTACAATAAACCTATATAAAAATCTACAACTATTTGAGGAATCCCAATTATTAAACCCCTACTAACTTTTCAATATTAATATTTTAAAAAAAATAGTGTTTATTATAATAAAATAAAGAGCAAAACAAAAGAAAAGTGGAAGATAGTGAAGGACAGTAAAGCAGAAACAAATTAAAAGGTTAGGTTGTCTTGGTTAGGGTTTGACAATCCTTTTTCCTCTTCTTCGCTTCCTGCATGTGTGCCTCGCCGCCATGGATGCTTTTCCGAAAGCTTCTTTCCCCTTCCTTTCCATTGATGCATGCTCCTATTTCTTCTTCAATTCATTATACCTAAACACGAAACATACAGAAATCATCCGAAAATTAGTAATGACCGAAAATCTATACCTGTTGATGGTGAAGAACGGCCGGTGATAAGAACTTTCTGAGGCCTCTGGCTGCGGCTTCGACGGTGACGGTTCGATGGCTTTCCTTTGCTAGGTTCAGATCGTTATTCTCAAGGTTTGCTTCTTTTTCTTTCTCCGTTTGTGATCCGAGGTGATGATGAAGGAGCGGAGGCTCCTCTGAACCTCTGTTGTTGTTGAGCCACTGCGGCAAGTTCTTCTCTTCGATCCTCTTTTTTGAAGAACCATATGAAACTCTTATACTTCCGTTTGATGGGCCTGGACGATTTTTGCGACGCCGCTGCGAACTTAACGCCTCTTTTCCAGGAGATATTGGTGCTGAGTTTGACAGGATCTTGTGTGGTTTTCTAAAGTTTTCTTAGATTTGCTTGCTTTTTTTTCGGAAAAAACTATTGCTTGGATTGTTGAACGGATCCAGTGGATTTGAAAACTTGTTAATTAAACCGGTTCGATGGACTGGTTTTCTGAACTGTTTTTCTGAACTGGTTTCTGAATTGGTTTTGTTTGAACTATTTCAGCTTGTTGGACTTTTTGTTGGAATTGTGTTTTTTCATAGGACGATTGGAGTTAAGGTCCCATTTGGGGCAAACCGTCCTCCTGAGAAAAATCACTTCTCAAACCGGCTTTTCAAATAAGCTCTTTCCTGTATAATCTCTTTTTGGCCAAGCAATCTCAAAATGCAATTTTCCTCTCAAACCGGCTTTTCAAATAAGCTCTTTTCTGTATAATCTCTTTTTGGCCAAGCAATCTCAAAATGCAATTTTCCTCTCAAACCGGCTTTTCAAATAAGCTCTTTTCTGTATAATCTCTTTTTGGCCAAGCAATCTCAAAATGCAGTTTTCCTCTTCATCTTTCGGTGCCTTTCGATAAGAACAAACATCTGCCCTGTTCTGGCCGAGGTCGCGAACCGGACATCCGATGATGATATCTCTGAGGGTGTCAAATTAACCGATTCAATTTCCTTGTTTTTGCTCATTTTGCAGATTTGAAGATATGTCGGAAAAGTCGGAGAATCGGAGCGAATAGACATCGGACAGTATAGTAACTTAAGAATTTTATGATTCCTTTTGTAGAAAATGTACTTATTATTTTTGTAATTTTATGTATTATTTTTTTGTGTAAAGAGTTAATAAAAATTCCTTATTTTTGTGGAAAATTATTATTATGATTATGCAAAACAAAATGAAAACCACTGCATATGCTGTTTGTTTAATGTTGGAAATAGAATTAAAATAAAACTATGAAATAAAGTTATAATTTTTTTTTAAAATGAAGTTATCTAAAAAGAAATGAAAACTTAAAACGGGATTAAATGAAATGAAAACTTAAAACGGGATTAGCTATTTTAAAATGAAATAAAACTTAAAATGAGATTAATTATTTTAAAATGAAATAAAACTTAAAATGAGATTAATTATTTTAAAATGAAATAAAACTTAAAATGAGATTAATTATTTTAAAATGAAATAAAACTTAAAATGAGATGATCTATTTTAAAATGAAATAAAACTTAAAATGAGATTAATTATTTTAAAATGAAATAAAACTTAAAATGAGATGATCTATTTTAAAATGAAATGAAATATAAAATAGAATTAAATAA
This sequence comes from Lathyrus oleraceus, assembly GCF_024323335.1. Classification (NCBI taxonomy): domain Eukaryota; kingdom Viridiplantae; phylum Streptophyta; class Magnoliopsida; order Fabales; family Fabaceae; genus Lathyrus; species Lathyrus oleraceus. The sequence goes on along the minus strand of NC_066579.1, from coordinate 3,523,707 downwards.
AATTAATTTAAAATAAAATGACGGTACAATGCAATATGGTTATCCGACTAACTTCGCTTCCGACACCATTTCCGATTAAAATCTCCCAACCAGATCAAACAAACCAAAGTTCCTGATTACAACTCAAAATTCAAACTTGACGGCCGGCTGTAAACAAATGACCGTTTTGCCCTTCATAAGCTAAAGAGCGCACCACGCGATGTTTCCTGCAAAAATCAACCAACTACAAGAACTTGTTAGTAATTAGTTAAATGCAAAAATGCAACAGAACGCGAGATGGTTCGACTAATCTTAGGGCAAAATTTGGGGTGTTACAGTTGCCCCTATTTAAATAACTTCGCCGAATGATTTGAGCGACGTAGGCTCGAGAAATCATGGTGAAAGGGATTTAAATATAGATAACCGAAAATTTTGCCCTTAGATGCGGCGATATGCACCGCTAGGGACAAAACGGAATAGAATAATCCTGACCATGCTATGATGCGTATGATGCGGATGATGGAATGATAAATGCAATGATACAGACGATACGACGACACAGGGGACAGACGCAATGAACGAACCACACTGGGGAATATGACGCACTGGGGAAACAGCGTGACACGGGGAATTCTAAAGATGATGGTCAACTGGTGCGAGCACGACCAACCGTCACTTTTAGAAAGGGAATAGTAAAACGAGATCCTCAATGGAGATGGCACCGATGGAACGGCCTCCACTGGGGAATATCTGAGAGTAAATGATCAACAGGTTCAGGTGTGACCGGCTGATAGCCTAGGGTAAAAAAGTAGGATCAGCACGACTGTAGGATCGATTAACAAGATGCTGGGGCATTGAGCAAAGCATAACCTCCGAGCTTCTGGAAACTCTCCCTCGTGACAAGATCAAACGGAATTTTTAGGAATCCGTAGGAAATATACGTGGTAAAACCGGCTGTATGCCAAAATAAATGGACTTTAATGGAAATGCCCTAATAAGCTTTCTCGAGAGAGAACTGCCACTTATCGTTGGAAGGGACTTATATGCCAAACTAAATAAGCTTTTCAATAAAGAGGTTGTTGCTTATCTGTGGATAATAGATGAAAAATTGATTGATTGATGAGCTCCGTTGGAGGGAATTGTCACTCATCTGATAGATAAACCTCTTCATATCTAAGGTCGGCGCCCGGAATACGATTCAGATTCTTCTTTTACTAAAGGATAAAATGGTCCATGGAGGGAGGCCCAAGAATGAGTACGGCGACTCAACATTTTGAAGTTTAGGAAAAGATATGTCCACAGCGGGACACCCAAACATGAGTGCGGCGACTCACCTTCTTAAGGTTTAGGGAAGGATATGTCCACGACGGGATGCTCAAGAATGAGTGCGGCGACCCAACGTCTTAAGGTTTGATGTAGGTGATACGCTCCTCGGCTGGGAACTGTCGCTTGTCTGCAAAGGATTGTAGATGATTTCCTTGAAAGATAGTGCAAAATAAATGCACGTCCAGGTAGGTTCAGTGACCGACGGGACCGAAGTTCGATCTGGAACTGGGCTAGAAAGACTCCATTGGGGAAATAACCTCAAATGGGGATTATCCTATCCTAACACGGAAAGATAGCTGAAATAACCATCGCCCACGAGGGTTGAACTCTGTGGCGATTAGCTGGAAATAAATAGTATTTTATGCTTAGGCTGACGATCTACTTGGAGAGAGCGGACTAACCTAGTTACTCGGAGGTAACGACAAAGGATGACGATGAATAGCAAACATGCTAATGCGCATGCCAAAGTGTATACTACTGTGTATGTAAAAACGTCATGCAATGAATATGCACTGCTTAGGCTCATGTGTATGCTGACAAAACCGACGAGCGGAGGTCCTGAGATGAAATAAGCATTTCGATGGGAATACCCGGGGACCTCTGCAACAGTACCCCTCTTAGGGGATAAGAAGAGCTGATGGGAGAACCGAATTTGGCTTCAAGGTATAACTTCCCTGGGGAGATAATATCGTGACTTTCATATGGGGATATGATACGGCTTTACTGGAGAGTATGATATCACGACTTCCACTGGGGATCTTTGACTTATGCATGAGGATACGATGTCAGGACTATCCGTGGGGGATAGCTGTCATGAACCATAGTCAGCCAAAGAACTATTAGGATCAGAGACTTCCGGGGATAAATATCCGCTTCGCGGGGACGATATGGAATTAGGCCACTTCATGGAGACAACGTAGCAACTTCCTGGGAATAGTACCTCGGCTTCCTACTGGGGAGAACTCAACAGACATTCCTGGGGGAAGTATTCCTAAGGCAAGTAAGGCAATTCTACTGAGGAACAGATGATCCCATTGAGGATGGGCCTTCCAGAATAGATATCACTTGGAGGATACTGGGGATAGCTCTGCAGTCTTGAGAGTCACTGGGGATTATCGAATGAATCACAAAAGTGTTGTCAACTTAAAATCTCGCTGGGGATTGTCTTTGGGAATATGATGGTAATGATCAAATGCTTATGCAACACCGAGACTTACCGGGGAGCGAAAAGATCCTTCACAGATTTCCATGAGTCAAAGTAACTTTTGTTTCCAAATGTATTTTCGAGAAAATTATTTTGGTTTTGAAAACACTTTTCACGTTCAAATTTTATTAACAAAAGCAAATTGCATAACAAAATAAAACGGAGATACTGTGAACAAGGAAATTGAATAGCGAAAGGTAAATTTTATTGAAGAATGGTAACTTGCTAAAGGCATAGCTCCATGGAAAATTACAATTTTAAATTGGCAATATGGGAAAGGTTACATTGAATCCAACGACCTACTATCCCTAATGACCAAGACTACCCAAAACCTTGCTCATGAAGAGAGTGATTGGATTTGAAGTGGACTTCTGTAAATGTATCTGCGATGTTTGGTGTCATCCGATGCAGTGAAATGCCATGTCCCTAACTTTTGCCTGGACTGCCCTTTCGGGTTTTCAATCCACCGGACGCTCATTTTTGCCTAAGCCGCCCTTTCGGGTTTTCAACTTAGCGAGCCATAGTATTATTTTTTCTTTAGGCATAATATTTTCGGACTGCATCGGAGTTCACAGGATGTGCGAGCTCTTCTCCATCCATTGTTGTAAGAATTAGCGATCCTCCGGAGAAGACTGTCTTAACAACAAATGGACCGTCGTAATTGGGCATCCACTTCCCGCGCATGTCCTTGTGAACTGGCAAGATCTTCTTGAGTACAAGTTCTCCTTGTTGAAACTCACGGATTCGGACTTTCTTGTCGAAGGCTCTCTTCATCCGTTTCTGGTATAGCTGCCCATGGCACATAGCCGTCAAACGCTTCTCGTCGATGAGGTTTAGCTGGTCGAATCTGTCTTGAACCCACTCGGTTTCATCTAGCTTGGCTTCCCTCAATACCCTTAAGGAAGGTAGCTCAACTTCAATGGGGAGGACGGCATCCATTCCATATACTAGTGAGAAAGGTGTTGCCCCTGTTGAAGTCCGAACAGTAGTTCTGTATCCATGCAAAGCGAATGGTAACATCTCATGCCAATCCTTGTAAGTCTTAACCATCTTTTGTAGGATCTTTTTGATGTTCTTGTTCGCAGCTTCAACAGCTCCATTCATCTTAGGACGGTATGGAGAAGAATTATGATGTGCAATCTTGAAGGTATCACATAACTCCTTCATAGTCTTATTGTTCAAATTGGTACCATTGTCAGTTATGATCCGACTTGGAACTCCATAACGACAAATAATTTCTTTCCTGATGAAGCGGGCAACCACCTGTTTGGTCACATTGGCGTAGGAAGCAGCTTCTACCCACTTGGTGAAATAGTCAATAGCAACTAGGATGAACCGGTGACCATTGGAAGCTTTTGGCTCAATTGCCCCAATCACGTCAATGCCCCACATGGAGAAAGGCCACGGTGAAGTCAGAACGTTCAACGGGGCAGGAGGAACATGCATTTTGTCAGCGTAGATCTGGCACTTGGGACACTTCGGGGCGTATTGGATACAGTCAGACTCCATCGTTAACCAGTAATATCCAGCTCTTAACATCTTTTTAGACATCGCATAACCATTGGCATGAGTCCCGAAGGTTCCCTCATGAATCTCCTGAAGTAACATGTCTGCTTCATGCTTGTCAACACATCTGAGCAAAACCATGTCGTAACTTCTTTTGTATAACACACCATTGCTGATGAAGAAACGGGATGCCAGTCTTCTCAATGTCTTCTTGTCAAGACAGGAAGCACCCTCGGGATACTCCTGTTTGAGCACATAATTCTTAATATCATGAAACCAGGGCTTTTCATCCACCTCATTTTCTTCGACCACCTGACAGTACGCGGGCTCGGTCCTGCGTTCAATTCGAATGAGAGGTGCTTCATTGACCAATTTGACCTTCCACATGGATGCTAACATGGCTAAAGAATCAGCCACATGATTCTCAGATCTCGGAACATGTTCGAACTTGATCTCGTCAAAATACTTAATCAACTCGATGATGTAGGCTCTATAAGGGATTAAATTCTCGTGCTTCGTCTCCCATTTACCCTTTACTTGATAAATAACCAAGGCTGAATCTCCACTTACCTTGAGAAGTTTGATTCGGAGGTCGATAGCTGCTTCAAGGCCAAGAATGCATGCTTCATACTCTGCGACATTGTTTGTACATTCAAAGTCTAACCTTGCTGTAAAAGGGGTGAACCCACCTTTCGGATTCATCAGAACTGCGCCTATACCATGCCCACTGTAATTTGAAGAACCATCAAACATCATCCTCCACCAGAGACCCGGTTCCGGACCTTCCTCCGGACCTGGCTCTTCACAATCTCTCTTTATCAATAGGATGTCTTCATCAGGAAAGTCGAACTTGAGAGGCTCATAATCTTCTACGGGCTGATCTGCCAGATAATCTGATAAAATACTTCCTTTGATAGCTTTCTGCGGTACGTACTGGATGTCATATTCCGATAGCAACATGTGCCAACGGGCAAGCCTCCCCGTCTGAGCCGGCTTTTCGAAAATGTACTTTATTGGATCCATCTTCGAAATCAATAATGTGGTATGACAAATCATGTACTGCCGGAGACGTCTAGCAGCCCATGCTAGCGCACAACAAGTCTTCTCCAAGAGTGAATATCTGTTTTCACAATCAGTGAACTTCTTGCTTAGATAGTATATGGCATGTTCCTTCCTTCCAGTCTCATCATGTTGCCCAAGTACGCAACCCATAGACTTCTCAAGAACGGTAAGGTACATGAACAACGGTCTTCCAGGAACAGGAGGGATTAAGATAGGAGGCTCTTGCAAGTAATCCTTGATCTTTTCAAACGCCCGCTGACAGTCAGGATTCCAATCAATAGTCTGGCCTTTGCATAGCAACTTGAAGATCGGTTCACAAGTAGCAGTCAAATTAGAGATAAACCTGGAAATATAGTTTAAACGCCCCAGAAAACATCTGACTTGTGTTTCAGTCTGCGGAGCTGGCATGTCTCGAATGGCTCGGACTTTATCAGGGTCTACTTCAATTCCTCGCTGACTGACAATAAAACCAAGTAGTTTTCCAGATCGAATACCAAAGGTACACTTAGCGGGATTCAGCTTCAACTGGTACTTTCTGAGTCGTTCAAATAACTTTATCAAATGATCCAAATGGTCCTCTTCGTTTCGAGATTTGGCGATCATATCATCCACATAAACTTCAATTTCTTTGTGCATCATGTCATGGAAGAGGGCAGTCATGGCCCGCTGATAGGTTGCCCCTGCATTCTTCAAACCGAAAGGCATAACTTTGTAGCAGAAGGTCCCCCAAGGGGTAATAAATGTAGTCTTTTCTCGGTCGGCTGGATCCATCTTGATCTGATTATAACCGGAGAAACCATCCATAAATGAGAAAACTGCAAAACTAGCTGTATTGTCGACAAGGGTATCAATATGAGGCAATGGGAAATCGTCTTTTGGACTAGCTTTGTTCAGATCCCTGTAGTCTACGCACATTCTGACCTTACCGTCCTTTTTGGGCACTGGAACAATGTTGGCAACCCAATCAGGATACTTTGCAACTGCAAGGAAACCCGCATCCAACTGTTTCTTAACCTCATCTCGAATCTTCAAAGCCATGTCAGGTCTCGTTCTTCGAAGTTTCTGTTTGACAGGAGGACATTCTGGCTTAAGCGGTAGTTTGTGAACTACAATATCTGTGTCTAAACCTGGCATATCTTGATACGACCATGCGAACACATCAACGTATTCCTTCAAAAGCTTTATCAACCCCTGCTTGATCTCAGCCCCAAGCATTGTACCAACCTTGACCTCTTTCTTGTCCTCGTCTGTGCCAAGATTAACCAAATCTACCTGCTCCTTATCTGGTTGAAGTTCCGTGTACTCGTACTCGACCAACTTTGTCAGTTCAGTGGGTACTTCAGAATCTTCCTCACCCTCATCTTCAGCTTGATAAATGGGTGAATCCCAATCAGGAGAGACAATATCGTCATTAGATTCAACAAGGTTTGTAATGTCACTGCATGTTGAAAGGCTTATTTTATTAAATGTTTAATGAAAATGAGAGAAGTGAAAATGTATTTTAGTTTGTTTTTGAAAAGATTGCCAATTTCATTTTTAAAGGTGAAAAAAAAAACAGTGGAACAATTTGGAACAGAACAAAATGCATTTATTAATAATTGTTTGAAATGAAAGGTGGCCCTACAATGCGATCCAATAGCCTGGGGCAGAGCTAATGGATTTGAAAACACAAATGAGACATTAAATTACTTTGACACTGGAAAAATAACAGGAATCTCTATAGCCTCCCAGTTGCTCAATGTTGCACTACTCTTGAACACCAGGTTGCTTAAATCGTCATCTTCATCACCATCGCTGACGGCATTAACTTGAAAACCTCCGCTGATAAACACTTCTTGGTAAATCTTCGGACGCCCTTCGACATTTGTAGAAGCTTTATCATGAGTTGGTCTGTAACCCAACCCGTGGCGATCAGTTTTGGTCTTGACGTTGATTATCTCTCCCCAACCTTCAGGAATGCCCCTGTCAATTGTTGATCTGGTACTCTTTAAGGATGAAAAAGATGGATTACTCTGGCCTTCCACAGTCTCTTCGACCTCCACTAACACCGCATTGGCGATCTCAAGTGCTTGGAAAGAAGTTTCCAACGCGTCTTCATCGGCCTCAATATAACGGAACGAAGATAAATTACTGACCATTAAATCCTCCTCACCGTGAATAATCACCAGCTTATCATCAACTACAAACTTCATCTTTTGGTGCAAGGTAGAAGTCACAGCCCCAGCAGCATGGATCCAAGGTCTTCCAAGTAGACAGCTGTAATTGGGATTGATATCCATGACTTGGAAAGTGATATTGAAAACATGCGGACCAATCAGAATTGGAAGTTCCACTTCTCCAATCACAGCTCTACGAGAACCATCAAACGCCTTGACAATCAAAGAAGTAGGCTTCACCATAGTTTCTTTGTAAGCCAACTTGCTAAGAACTCTCTTGGGTAGGACGTTCAAAGATGAACCGGTATCCACAAGCACCCTGGCTAAATTATCCTCTTGACACTTCGCTGATATGTGCAAAGCACGGTTGTGATTCGGGCCCTCTTTCGGTAGCTCTTCATTGCTGAAGCTAAGAGTATTACATGCGGTAATATTGGCGATCACACTATCAAACTGACCGGTAGTAATATCTTGAGCGACATGAGCTTGCGTCAACACTTTCTGCAAAGCAGCCCTATGAGCAGGTGAATTCAATAACAGAGACAGGATAGAGATCTTCGAAGGGGTCTGATGAAGCTGATCAACGACTTTGTAATCACTCTTCCTGATGATCCTTAAGAATTCAGCATCTGCATCATTAGTAACAACCTCTTTATTTTTATCTCTGGCAGGCACAGCAGTGTTAGTAGTTGTCTCTCTAGGTGGAGCCTCATCAAAACGGGGAGTGTACACGCGACCACTGCGAGTCATCCTGCTTGCCCCAGCTATGTTAGTCACACTTTCACCATCAACCTTCATTTCTTCTCTTGGAATGACCTTCCCAGATTCTTTGTCAATCGCGGTTACATCATACTTCCAAGGTACTGCTTTGGGATCACTGAATGGAAATGGGCTCGGTTTTTCGATAATCAACGGTTTAGGCTGGTCCACTGTTGGAGTAACAGGAGTCGGTATACTGAACACTGGCATGACAGAATTTGGTGCTGGCAAATTAAACACTGGTATCCTACCCCTTGATTCTGGCAAGTTGAAGGTAGGCTCAATTGCGGCTACTTCTTTCACCTGGTTAACTACTTGCAAAAAACCATCATCAATCAATCTCTGAACATCTTTCCGAACCATAACACAACCCTTATCACATCCCTTACAGCTCGTACAACCGATATGGGAAACAGATACTAGGCCTGCTTTAAACAGCTTTGAATGGAATGCCTTGAGTGGAGTCTTAATCTGAGCTACATCAAGGATAGAATTCTCTTCAGACGAAGCATCAATGGCATTAACAGCCCCATGGTCAGGCAAAGGGTTACTTTTGACATTGGGCGGCGGATCGTTGAATGACAGAATCTTCTTTTCCATCAGATCCCTCACAAGGTTTTTCAAAGCATAACAGTTCTCCAAGTCGTGACCTGGCGCACCCTCATGAAATAAACAATGAGCGGCGGCGTTGTAGTTGGCTGGCAAAGGATTCGGAGGCGGTCCCAAAGCTCGAGTAGTGACCAAACCGCGTTGCACCAAGTAAGGATACAACTCGGTGAACGTCATCGGAATCGGTGGACAAGTCTTGTATAGTCTCCTTGGAGCATTCTGGCGAGGTGCCTGGTTCCTCGGTTGTTGACTCGCCTGAGCGTTGGATGCTTGTTGATAGTTCGGAGGAGGATAAACCGGAGGCGGATAACCAGGAACCTGTTGCATGGGCTGATAAACGGGCGCTTGTGGAGCTTGTTGGTTGAAAGATGGTGCAACAGCAGCCACGTATGGCGGTGGTGCATACTGAACCGGGTATCCCTGTGGTTGGGGATACTGTGGAGGATATTGATACTGCCTATTCCTTCTCCTATCTGAAGACACAGCATGAGTCTCTCCCTCCTTCTTTCTCTGAGGATTGACGGAAGTCTTCTTAGCTTGGTCCTTCGAACTCATACTGCTAGAACCACTGGACATCTTTCCACTCTTAATAGCTAATTCAACCTTTACTCCAACAGCAACAATATCAGCGAAATTCGTGGTTACACTACCCACCATCCTTTCATAGAACTCAGGACGAACGGTGTCAACAAACCAGTCAGCTAATTCTTTATCAGTCAATGGAGGTTCAACCTGGGAAGCAATTTCCCTCCATCGCTGGGCGTATTCCTTAAAGGTTTCAGAATTTTTCTGCGTCATACTCAAAAGTTGTCTCCTGTCAGGAGCCAAATCCATGTTGTACTTATAGTGCTTAATGAAAGCGTCAGACAAATCTTGAAAAGACTTGATGTGAGATTGGTCCAATGTTAAATACCACTTCGACGAGGCACCTTTCAGACTGTCTTGAAAACAGTGGATCATCAACTTGTCATTTTCCACATGGGCAGCCATCCTACGGTAGTACATTATCAAATGGCTTTTCGGACATGTAGTCCCTTCATAGCAGTCAAAGTTCGGAGTCTTGAACTTTGGCGGAATAACTAAACCGGAAACCAAACAGATGTCTCTAGCAGCAGCACCAAAGATCTGGTCTCCTTCCATCTTTCTTAATCTTTTATCAATAGTAACAACCTCCTCGCGGAGCCTATCACGCGGCTGGTACCCTTCATCATTATCATCCAGAATTTCATAAACAGGCTCATTAAGATAAGGCTGCACCCGAGTATGGACATTAGCTTGTGTGAAGGTAGGGACCACCTTTGGAGGCTCGGGAACCAAAGGCACAGTCTGTTGAACGTTCTGTATAACCGGCATGGCTTGTTGACCTTTGTGCAACTGGCATAGTTTGTTGAACTGACGTAACAACAGGCGGATGTATGAAACTCTGCGAAAGACCATAAGGAAACGGGTTCTCAACTGAAACAACCGGCGGATCTACGGCAGCGGTAGTGTTGATCTCAGAGACCACAGTAGGCTGAGTATCCATCTTTGCATTGATAACCTGAAGTAGTTCCATAATCGTTCCTACATTCCCTCGAAGGTCTGCTAGCTCGTTGTTAACGCGATCCATCTCTTGAGCGTGCTCTTCCATCCTTCTTCGAGCTTGAGCTCTAGTGTTGTATCGATTCAGGGTGACGAAACTGTACGCGTTAGAACCGAGTATGAGACAACCGGGAGACACATGAAATGCAAAATGTGATGCAAAATGCGAATGAAAGATTTCATGGAATTCAAGCCTTTACGAACATCGCGGAATACCACTGGGATCTTTATTTATTAATTTGAAAATGGATTACAAATAAATATTCTTAAAAAATCTTAACAAGGAAAGAAAAAAAATAAAAAAAATAAAAGCTACGAAAGCCCTAAGGAAGCGTAGTCCACGACTTCAACGAGTAGGCGGAGAGTCGGAGGAAAATAAATCCTCGTAGATTCTTCTCTTTTTGTAGGAAAGCACTTCTTCATTCTTCGCCTGCAGCTGCATTTGTAGCTCTTCATTCTCACTGACGATAACCTGATATTTATTTTTCCACGTTTCTGCCTCATGTTGTGATCTCTTCAAAGCGATTTCCAACTTTTCAGCTTCGGACATGAATACTAAAACAGGTTCTCTTCTCGGAGGTAAAGGATCTTGGCGAGGATAAGGCATCTTCAGCTTGATGGCTCTTTCCCGGATCCAACGAAGATAAGGTTCCATAGACACACAATTCGGCTTTCCCAAACTTTCTTTGCCTTTCTTGTGCAAATGACGCCAAGCGGATACAATCTGATCTTGAAGTTCTTTGTCACCCTTAAAGAAGATTTTCTCCACATGAACACTTTTAGGCGGTTCTTTCAAGGGATACCCTAACTGTCGGCGAGCTAGGACTGGATTGTAGCTGATTCCTCCATTAAAACCAAGTAAAGGTACGTTGGCAAAGTCTCCACAGCTGTCGATAATTAGTATTCCATCATACACACGATTATACCAAACGATGTCCGAGTGTGTCAGCGCCATGACCCTTGGTGACCAAAATCCCTTGTCAAGACTCAAAAAAGACTTGGGCAAGTGCGAAATAAACCACTTGTATAATAAAGGCACGCAACAGGTGATCATTCCTCCACCATGAAAATTCCGGAGATGTATGGAATGATAAGTGTTACCCAATAACGTTGGTACTGGATTGTTCTTCATGAATATTTTGATGGCGTTAATGTCAACGAATCCTTCAAAACTTGGGAAGAGTAGCATTCCATAAATAAGCAAAGCAAGGATTGTTTCAAAGGTAGGCATGCTTAAATGATCGGCATAATATTGGGCTTTCTTGATTAAGAAAAGCGTAGGTAACCCTACAGTTCCGCCTTTGGCGATCATATTGCCTTTGATGTCGGACACCTTTAAGCATATGGCTTTAGCAATGTCTTCCTCTTTAGGGTCCTTCTCTAAGAAAGGGAACGGAGACTTATCCATAATAGGTAACCCCACCAACTGAGAGTACTCTTCTAAGGTAGGTAATAGCTGATAATCTGGGAACGTGAAACAATGGTAATCCGGATCATAGAACTGTAGTAACGTAGAAAGAAGCCCATCCTTCACTTGGATTCTCAATAAGGATAATAGCCTTCCGTACTTGTCCTTGAACCCCTCTTGATCTTCAACCAAAGCTCCTAGCTTCCTTAGGTCATCCAACTTAAAATTCTTAAAAGAGTATTTCAAGGTGTTTCTCTTATTGTAATCCATGGTAGCCTGCGATGTTCATAAATAAAGTTTGAATTCCATGAGATGTAATGCAATGTGATGTTTTATGGATGTAATGCACATAAACACACAAAGTCCTAGGTTAAAGGTATATGAGCGGAAGTCAAGGTCTACCCATCCCACAGAGGTATGTACTATAGGGTTAATTGTACCTGCGGAACAAGGGTTCTAAATCGGTGCCCAAAGTCATCAGTCCATCTTTCGGATATTATCAATTTCCCAATTGACTCGGTGGTTAATAATATTCTCAAGAGAACCTCTTTTGAGTGTGGTATCGCGTAGCAACTATTTTGGGATTACTCCCTCATAGTCCCCGCACTACGTCCTATATAAGGCCAAAGTGGTGTTAAGGTAACTACGGTCCCCAGTGTCATAGGCTCCCATCGAAGATAGTAAGTGTCTTCACGATTACTCGTTCAACAGAACTACCTTTTAAAAGGGCCTCAACTGAGCGGTGATTCTCAAGTCGGCTTGGTCGGGATTCAACTCCCTATAAGCTTCGTTGAATCTATCACCTCCTATAATAAGTTCACTCAAATCCGGGTGTAGGACTTACCTCACAACAAAGATACCCCCCATAATACACAATAATATATACATACAATTAATAGTATAAAATATCATACAATAAACAAAATAGGGGCAACCCTTAATTATGTTGTTCCCCAGCAGAGTCGCCATTTTCTGTTGCGGTGGAAATAGGATATCAAACTATTAATTAGCTTGAATCACAATTCTTAATTCACAACCGCTCTTTGATTTATCCGAAGGACAAGGTCAAAAGAGGAAAAACCTATACTTGCATCGTAAGCACAATGCAGGGAGATACCTAGGTAAGGGGTTGGTTAAGCTTAGGGAAGGTACTAGCACCCTAAACTTCTGTAGTACTCTACAGGAACCTTTTGTTTATTGTATGTCTTTTTATTTTTATTATCTGTTGGGAATATGTACTGAGCTAAAGGATAAAGTGACCTAAAAGAGACCTAAGGGTTAGTCCTAAGTTTACTCGGCAAGACGTCGCATCTTGTGCCTACATATCCTGACGGGAATGGAATCAGAGTAATTGTAGTTCCCCTCGTAAGGGAGGTTAGAAACGTCTTGACTGTGGTCAAGGTTTCAATGGGGAATAAACGTATCTTAAGGACACGCTTACGGGGAGTGCGGAGGCTCCAACCTCTACGTTGAATTTGTTAATTAAAATTAGGGTTGAAATTATTAGGGATTCTACGGCGGGAAACCCTACAACAGAGTACGACGACTCTTTGACCTAAAGCTAGGGTAAAGGGCATTTGGGTCCGCGGCGGGACGCCTAAGCTGATTAGGGTTTTGAAACATTCAAAGGGTAAGGCTATTGACTCGGCGGTCAAACGGCTAGACCTAATTCCTTCGGAAGGGAAATAACGGGAAAACATGCAAACATGGCAAAATATTATATGGCAGAAATAAAGTGCTGAAAGTAAAGAAAGCTGTCGCGATGATCATTCGCGTAAATTACAAATCCCAAAAAAATGCAAAAATAAAATAAACTGCGACCATGGCCTCGCGTAAATTACATCCATGGAACAAAATAAACTGAATAAATATTAATCGGAATTTAAGCATGATCTGAGGAGAAACACAAAGAACATTAGTGAAAAGTTAGACAGAAATCAACGGCAAAAATGAAACTGCTAAATTGAAGGAGAAAAATACAAATTTTGTTACGGGTTCATTATTATTTTAAGAAAAAAAACCCCTGTCATATTTTTAATTATTTTACAAAAAAAAAAAAAAAAGATCTATTTTAATTTTAATTTTTGCATTTTTACGATAAGAAAGAAAATTAAGTTTTATTTAAAAAAAAAAAAAAAAAAGCTAATTCTTAATTTAAAACAAAGATTTCTAACAAGCGGACCTTTTATCCTTACCATTAATCTAACTTTAACCAACGACTCATATTGCTAATGAAACAATTTTTTTTTTAAAGTTAGTAAATTAATAAGACTAACTACAGGTTATTGTTAAAACATGTTAATGGTATAAGGATATTTTTTTACTATAAGTTACTAAAACAAATTAATTACAATAAACCTATATAAAAATCTACAACTATTTCAGGAATCCCAATTATTAAACCCCTACTAACTTTTCAATATTAATATTTTAAAAAAAATAGTGTTTATTATAATAAAATAAAGAGCAAAACAAAAGAAAAGTGGAAGATAGTGAAGGACAGTAAAGCAGAAACAAATTAAAAGGTTAGGTTGTCTTGGTTAGGGTTTGACAATCCTTTTTCCTCTTCTTCGCTTCCTGCATGTGTGCCTCGCCGCCATGGATGCTTTTCCGAAAGCTTCTTTCCCCTTCCTTTCCATTGATGCATGCTCCTATTTCTTCTTCAATTCATTATACCTAAACACGAAACATACAGAAATCATCCGAAAATTAGTAATGACCGAAAATCTATACCTGTTGATGGTGAAGAACGGCCGGTGATAAGAACTTTCTGAGGCCTCTGGCTGCGGCTTCGACGGTGACGGTTCGATGGCTTTCCTTTGCTAGGTTCAGATCGTTATTCTCAAGGTTTGCTTCTTTTTCTTTCTCCGTTTGTGATCCGAGGTGATGATGAAGGAGCGGAGGCTCCTCTGAACCTCTGTTGTTGTTGAGCCGCTGCGGCAAGTTCTTCTCTTCGATCCTCTTTTTTGAAGAACCATATGAAACTCTTATACTTCCGTTTGATGGGCCTGGACGATTTTTGCGACGCCGCTGCGAACTTAACGCCTCTTTTCCAGGAGATATTGGTGCTGAGTTTGACAGGATCTTGTGTGGTTTTCTAAAGTTTTCTTAGATTTGCTTGCTTTTTTTTCGGAAAAAACTATTGCTTGGATTGTTGAACGGATCCAGTGGATTTGAAAACTTGTTAATTAAACCGGTTCGATGGACTGGTTTTCTGAACTGTTTTTCTGAACTGGTTTCTGAATTGGTTTTGTTTGAACTATTTCAGCTTGTTGGACTTTTTGTTGGAATTGTGTTTTTTCATAGGACGATTGGAGTTAAGGTCCCATTTGGGGCAAACCGTCCTCCTGAGAAAAATCACTTCTCAAACCGGCTTTTCAAATAAGCTCTTTTCTGTATAATCTCTTTTTGGCCAAGCAATCTCAAAATGCAATTTTCCTCTCAAACCGGCTTTTCAAATAAGCTCTTTTCTGTATAATCTCTTTTTGGCCAAGCAATCTCAAAATGCAATTTTCCTCTCAAACCGGCTTTTCAAATAAGCTCTTTTCTGTATAATCTCTTTTTGGCCAAGCAATCTCAAAATGCAGTTTTCCTCTTCATCTTTCGGTGCCTTTCGATAAGAACAAACATCTGCCCTGTTCTGGCCGAGGTCGCGAACCGGACATCCGATGATGATATCTCTGAGGGTGTCAAATTAACCGATTCAATTTCCTTGTTTTTGCTCATTTTGCAGGTTTGAAGATATGTCGGAAAAGTCGGAGAATCGGAGCGAATAGACATCGGACAGTATAGTAACTTAAGAATTTTATGATTCCTTTTGTAGAAAATGTACTTATTATTTTTGTAATTTTATGTATTATTATTTTGTGTAAAGAGTTAATAAAAATTCCTTATTTTTGTGGAAAATTATTATTATGATTATGCAAAACAAAATGAAAACCACTGCATATGCTGTTTGTTTAATGTTGGAAATAGAATTAAAATAAAACTATGAAATAAAGTTATAATTTTTTTTAAAATGAAGTTATCTAAAATGAAATGAAAACTTAAAACGGGATTAAATGAAATGAAAACTTAAAACGGGATTAGCTATTTTAAAATGAAATAAAACTTAAAATGAGATTAATTATTTTAAAATGAAATAAAACTTAAAATGAGATTAATTATTTTAAAATGAAATAAAACTTAAAATGAGATTAATTATTTTAAAATGAAATAAAACTTAAAATGAGATGATCTATTTTAAAATGAAATAAAACTTAAAATGAGATTAATTATTTTAAAATGAAATAAAACTTAAAATGAGATGATCTATTTTAAAATGAAATGAAATATAAAATAGAATTAAATAAAATTAATTTAAAATAAAATGACGGTACAATGCAATATGGTTATCCGACTAACTTCGCTTCCGACACCATTTCCGATTAAAATCTCCCAACCAGATCAAACAAACCAAAGTTCCTGATTACAACTCAAAATTCAAACTTGACGGCCGGCTGTAAACAAATGACCGTTTTGCCCTTCATAAGCTAAAGAGCGCACCACGCGATGTTTCCTGCAAAAATCAACCAACTACAAGAACTTGTTAGTAATTAGTTAAATGCAAAAATGCAACAGAACGCGAGATGGTTCGACTAATCTTAGGGCAAAATTTGGGGTGTTACACTTGTTCTTTGAGGGGTTGCCTTCTGTGTTTTGTTTGAAGATAGTTGGGTTGATTTCTTGAGATATGTATTTGATGTTGTAAATTCTTCTGCCTCCATCTTTCTCCATGTTTAGAAGAGCAGCGATGGACTTTTCAGTTATCACCATCTTTACTCCCAGAACATAGGAGACGATGAAGTTATCGTCAGCATCAGCAAATCTCCAGAATTCTTTAATAAGATTTGGGTAAACTGGACCGTAGAGGCGTTGAAAGTAGTTTCCCCAACCTTGTTTGCGAAGTTCTTCAGTGAGGTCTACGACATTTCTTCTCATGTTATCAAAATCCACCAAGGATTCACACAACACTTCCAATTTGTCAAAGGGCGTTGCAAGATGAATGTGGGGCTCACGATCAAGAATGTGAGGCTCCTTGTATACTGGTGTTGTAACTACGCCTGTAACCGTTGGAGTAGGGTTGCTTATTCTTGGAACTTGATTGCTTGAGTCCATTTGCTGAGAGTAGTTGAACACAGCTTGTTGTTGAGCATCCATGGTGTTGATGAAGAACTGAGATGAAGATGAACTGCTTGCAGAAATGCCTTGAGAGAACTGGGGTTTAAAGAGTGAGTGAGAGTGAAATGTGTGCAAAGTGAGAAAAGAGTGTTTAAATACCCAAATATGGGCGCATGCAAAACGACACAAAAATCAGAGTTTTAGCACAAAAACCAAGTTAGCACGTTTAGAGGGAGAAATGATTATAGCTCATAAATGATGTCTAATCCCAACAGTCAGCACACTGCTCGAGGAGATCTCAAGAGACTGTTCCTTGATTACTGCTGGACAGCTGTCTAGAAGTTCCAAGGTCAGACGCAAGACACTCCACGTGTTTTGATTTATCTGATCTTCAGGAATACCAAAGGATTGGTTCCTGGAGATTTCCAACTCAGATAACTTCTAACTAAGTAGAAGTATCAGAGTCAGAGGCAGAATCCATTTGTTTATGTCAGAGTCTCATTTAGCAACCTCAGAGGCACATTTTATTCAGGGCAGTTTTGAATGTTCAGATTTTCGAAGATAAAGAGGAATCTATCTTCAGCTAAGGGTTTATTAAAGATATCTTCCCATTGATGATCTGTATCAATGAACTTCAATGTTACTATCCCTTTCTGAACATAGTCTCTGATAAAATGATGTTTTATTTCAATGTGCTTAGCTCTGGAGTGCAAAATGGGATTTTTACTTAAACAAATGGCAGCAGTATTATCACAAAAGATAGGAATATTACTCTCAAAGATTTGTAGATCTTCTAACTGATTCTTCATCCAGAGCATCTGAGTAGTGCACAGTGATGCTGAGATGTATTCTGCTTCTGCAGTGGACAGGGCGATAGTTGATTGCCTTTTGCTTGCCCAGGATATCAGATTGTTTCCCAAGAGCTGACAATTTCCAGATGTGCTTTTTCGTTCCAATCTGTCTCCTGCGTAATCTGCATCACAATAACCAGAAAGTCTATACTCTGATGTTTTCTCATACATCAGGCCCAGGTTAGGAGTTCCTTTCAGATATTTGAGAATTCTCTTAACTGCAGTTAAGTGAGTTTCTCTAGGATCTGATTGGAATCTAGCACAGAGACAAACACTGAAGAGAATATCAGGTCGAGTAGCAGTCAGATAGAGAAGGGAGCCTATCATACCACGATAGAGCTTCTGACAAACCTTTTTACTGACTTCTTCCTTTTCAAGAATGCATGTTGGATGCATGGGAGTCTTTGCAGAGTTACATTTAGCCATGTCAAATTTCTTCAGAACATCTTTTATGTATTTGCTTTGATGAATGTACGTGACTTCTGAAGTTTGGTTAATTTGAATTCCCAGAAAGAACTTTAGTTCTTGCATTAAGCTCATTTCAAAATTTGTCTGCATTAACTCAGAGAATTCTTGACAAACAGAGGCGTTAGCTGAACCAAAAATGATATCATCAACGTATATCTGGCATATCATGAGATCATTGTTAAGGTTTTTACAGAAGAGTGTGGAGTCAACTTTCCCTCTGATAAAATTATGTTCCAGAAGAAAGTTACTTAAACGTTCATACTAAGCTCTGGGAGCTTGTTTAAGTCTATATAAGGATTTTTTAAGTTTAAAGACATGTTCTGGATAATTTGGATTTTCAAAACCTGGAGGTTGGTTGACATACACTTCTTCTGATATATAACCATTAAGGAATGCGCTCTTGACATCCATTTGATACAATTTGATGGAATGATTTATAGCGAAAGATATAAGAAGACGAATAGATTCTAACCTGGCGACTGGAGCAAAGGTTTCATTGTAATCAATACCTTCTTGTTGACTGTAACCTTGAGCCACCAGTCGAGCTTTATTTCTGACGATTTCTCCTTTCTCATTCAGCTTGTTTCTGAATACCCATCTGGTTCCGATAACGTGAGTGCCTCTGGGCTTAGGAACAAGATCCCAGACAACGTTCTTTGTGAATTGATCTAGCTCTTCTTGCATGGCTAGAACCCAGTCGTTATCTTGAAGTGCCTCATCACAGGACGTAGGCTCAATCAGAGATACTAGTCCCAAAGGAGTTTCTTCAGATGTCTTGAAGGTAGACCTGGTTCTGACAGGTTCGTCCTTGTTACCTAGAATCAATTCTTCAGATATGTTGAGGCGACTTTTAGCTTTCTTTGGAATTAATGGAAGATTAATTTCCTCAGGATTTTGAATGGCAGTTGCTTCTGGAGTTTTGTCAGATCCTGCAAGAGTGATTTCTAAATCTGCAAAATTCTCAACTAGCTTTGACTTTTTAGGGTCAAGCTTATCGTCAAATCTGACATGAATTGATTCTTCCACAATTTTGGTTTCTGTATTGTATACTCTGTAGCCTTTAGAGAGTTCTGAGTATCCTAACATAATACCTTTCTGTGCTTTGGAATCAAACTTGTTCAGATGTTCTTTAGTGTTTAAAATAAAACAGGAGCATCCAAAAGGATGAAAATATGAAATGTTTGGTTTTCTTCCTTTACACAGTTCATAGGGAGTCTTTTCCAGAATAGGTCTTATGGAGATTCTATTCTGAATATAACACGCTGTATTTACAGCTTCGGCCCAAAAGTGCTTAGCCACATTGGTTTCATTGATCATAGTTCTGGCCATCTCTTGGAGTGTCCTATTCTTCCTCTCTACAACTCCATTTTGTTGTGGAGTTCTAGGGCAGGAGAAATCATGGGATATTCCATTAGAGTCAAATAATTCCTCAAAAAATTTGTTTTCAAATTCCCCACCATGATCACTTCTGACTCTTACAATTTTAGAGTCAAATTCTTTTTGCACTTTGGAACAGAAGCTAGTGAATACAGAGTGAGACTCACTCTTGTGCTTTAGGAATTTCACCCATGTCCAGCGACTGAAATCATCAACAATGACTAGTCCATACTTCTTTCCATTGGCTGATGCTGTTTTCACATGACCAAATAAATCAATGTGAAGAAGTTCCAGAGGCTTAGAGGTAGTAACAATAGTTTTCTTTTTGAAAGATGTTTTTGAAAATTTTCCTTTCTGACATGCTTCACATAGAGCATCTGAAGAGAACTTCAGCTTAGGATAGGCCTCTGACTAACTCGAGTTTATTTAGCTGGGATAATTTCCTCATGCTAATGTGGCCCAAGCGTCTATGCCATACCCATTGCTCTTCGTGAACGGACATCAGACATTTCACATTTTGATCTTTTAAATCAGAAAGAATTATTTTATAAATATTGTTTTTCCTCTTGCCTGTTAATAGGACAGAACCATTGTTTTGATTTATGGCTTTACATGTTTTTTGATTAAAGATTACATCATAACCGTTGTCACTTAATTGACTTATGGATAACAACTTATGCATTAATCCTTCTACGTAAAGGACATCAGATATAGAGGGAAGAGTACCATTACCAATAGTTCCGGAGCCTCTGATCCTTCCTTTCTGATCTCCTCCGAAGCCTACGAATCCAGCGTCTTTAAGTTCCAGGCTTTGGAACATAGACTTTCTTCCCGTCATGTGTCGCGAGCATCCAGAGTCCAGGTACCATGACTGGTGTTTGAACTTTGCTGCATAAGATATCTGCAACATAAACAATCTTATCTTTTGGTACCCAGAGTCTCTTGGGTGCTTTATGATTAGTTTTCCCAGAGTTTCTTATCACTTTGGGTTTTCTAGCATTATCAAATTTTTGCTCTTGTGTGTGTGTATAGTGATATGAAAATGGAGATTTAGGTTGATCACTAGTAGAAGTTTTATCTTCCTTAGGATCATACCCAATTCCTTTTCTATTATTCTGACTGACTCCATAAATCATGGATGCCATTACACTTCTTTCTATCCCATTTTTCAGAAACTTTTGAAAGGCTTTTTCGTATTTATAAATTATCGTGTTTGACGTTTGTGGAGCTTGAGATAACGCTTCTTCAAGTTTTAAACAATTTTTCTTTGCTGCATCTCTTAGTGATGTCAAAACTTTGTTTTCATCTTTTAGTTCTAGAATTGTTATCTCAAGCTTGCCACATTCTTCAAATTTTTCTTCAAGGCAGCCTTTTATTGCTTTAAATTTTTGTTTTAGTTTCTGATATGAGCTAAGAGTTTCAGACAAGCATGATTCTAGGTCAGATCGAGAGAGTTCAGAAAATACCTCTTCTGATTCAGATTCTTCATCTGAAGTGTTCCTGGATGTGGTAGCCATGAACGCCATATTTGCCTGTTCATCAGAGTCAGATTCTGATGAGTCAGATTCACTATCATCCCAGGTAGCCATCAATCCCTTCTTGATTCTAAGGGAATTCTTTTTGAAGCTCTCTTTTCTGGAACTGTCTTTCTTTAACTTGGGACATTCATTCATGTAGTGACCTGTTTCTTTACATTCATAACAAGTAACATCTTTGTTAGTTTTACCTTTTGAGGTTGATTCTGATCGATCCCCTCTGGGTCTTGGACTTCTGAAGTTATTGTTCCTCTTTTTCCAGAGTTGTTTAACTCTTCTGGTTAGAAAGGACAATTCTTCTTCATCATCAGAATCTTCCTGTTCAGAGTCATCAGCATCTTCTGTTTCGGCCTGGAAGGCTTTATTTCTGTCAGATTTGCGCTTTTTAGGTCTGGACTTTAATGCTACAGACTTGTTCTTCTTCTGAGGCTCATCTTCTTCTAGTTCTATCTCATGACTTCTGAGTGAACTGACAAGCTCTTCAAGACTGATGATGTTCAGATCCTTTGAAAGCTTTAAGGCAGTGACCATGGGTCTCCACTTCTTTGGCAAATTTCTGACTATCTTTTTGACATGGTCTGCAGTTGTGTATCCTTTGTCTAGAACTTTGAGACCTGCAATAAGAGTTTGGAATCTAGAGAACATTACCTCTATGGCTTTGTCATCCTCCATTTTGAAGGCTTCGTATTTCTGGATTAGAGTCAGAGCCTTTGTTTCTTTGACCTGAGAGTTTCCTTCATGAGTCATCCTCAGGGAGTCGAGTATGTCTTTAGCTGTTTCTCTGTTGGTAATTTTTTCATACTCGTTGTAAGATATGGCATTGAGAAGTATCGTTCTGGCTTTGTGATGATTCTTGAATTCTCGCTTCTGATCGTCTGACATCTTACTTCTGGGAACTTCAACTCCAACATCTGTTACAGGAGGTTTGTATCCATCTGTGACAATGTCCCAGAGATCAGCGTCATAGCCTAGAAAGAAACTTTCAATTCTATCTCTCCAGTAATCGAATTTCTCTCCATCAAAGACAAGAGGCTTAGCATTGTAACTATCTCTTTCATTTGTGTAGGCCATAGTTTTTCTCGTTCTGGATCTCTCTACACTGTTAAGTGTTTGATTAGAAAATCAATAACAAAGCCGAAGCTCTGATACCAATTGAAGGTGAGAAAAACAAGAAAGGGGGGTTTGAATTGTTTTGGAAAATAAGCGCTTTTTCGGAATAAAAACACACAGGATTTTATACTGGTTCGCTTATAACACAAAGCTACTCCAGTCCACCCGGCCAAGGTGATTTCGCCTTCAAAAAGGACTTAATCCACTAATCTTGAAAGATTATTACAACCAACGTCTAAGAGAAAGATCTCTTAGTCCTTCCAAGTTTACAGACTGCGCAGAGTCACTTGAGGAACAATCAAAAACAATTTAGGCAAAACAGAGTTTGTAATCTAGAGTGCTTCTAGGATAAAGCAAATATTACAGCAATTTGAGCAAGTAAAAGGTTTCACGTTATGAGCAAAAAGCTCGTGAAAGACTAAGAGAGAGAGTGGAATTTTTCTGTGCGTTCAGGTGTGTCTCTCAAAGAAGTTTGCCGTCCTTTATATAGAGGTGAAGGAACCGTTGTAGTGATGGCAGAATATTTGACTTTGATTAGAGTTTAATGCCATTACTTCTGTGTTTCTTGCCATAGCAGGTTTGTCTCCTTGAATAACTTCTTTCCAAATATACTTTCTTTCCATTTGAAGTTGTAGTTTCCGTTACTCTTTCTGGATAAAGAAATGTTTCGTCAGAGTCTGCGTTACTCTGTTAATCTGAGATCTGTGACATCAGAGCTTCTGATAGTCCTGTTCTATTAGATCCTCAGCGTTGATTCAAGAGGAAGTTGAGAGCTTCTGATATTCTGCTATGTTGTTTTGCTCAGAGTCAGAACTTCTAGAGCGTGCCTCTTCTTCAGATGTTTCTGATCTTCTGGTACTTTGTATCTGATTCGATTCTGTATCTAATAAAGCGATCAGATTCCTTTGTTCTTGTTCAGAGTCCTGCACACTTAGAGAAATTTCGTTAGAGTGCCATTTTTGGTTTCATCCTTTGTTATCATCAAAATCCTGGATTCTGTTGTAGAACTATTTTTGTTCTTACAGATAGGACCAGGCAAACACATCCGAATACTCTCGAAGAAGATCAATCAACCCCTTCTTCACTTCTAGACACAGGCGAGACCCAATCTTGACTTCCTTCATATCATCATCGGAACCCAAGTTGACTAACTCGATCTGCTCTTCGAATGGCTAAATGTCTTTTTCCTTGTGCTCTAGAAGACGAGACAATTCATCACTTACTTCTTCATCACTTTCCTCCTCAGCCTCAAGCACAAGGAACTCAATGGGGTTAGAAACCAACCTGCATAATAATTTGATATTTTGATTTTAGAGAAGTGAATTGTGACCAAATATTATGTAGATGGACAATTATATTATGTTTTTTTGTGATTACCATTCTCAGAATAAAGTAAAAAGTAAAAACAGAACATCATAGATGTGGATGAATAGAATTATATTTTATTGATGATCAAATTCAAATGCCCAAACAATGTTCACTTCTCCCTTAGGCATATGAGAAGGATTTTAAAAAACAAATAAAAGCAATTACTTAGATCGATGCATGATAACAGGAATATCAACAGCATTCCAATTGTTGCAAGCTTTTCCATGCGTCATAAAATTGGTGCAGTCTTCCTCTTCATCATCCTCTAGCACAGCAGCTAAGTGTTTTTCATTACCATGAATGAACCCTCCGCTACGAAAACTGAGTTGTACATCTTCAAATCTAACTACAGATGAACCTCGTTAGAAACCCAATCCAACTCTACTCTTGTTGTCGAAGACCTCTACCATCCGTCCCCGCTGATCAGACTGACTATCTTCCACAATCTTCAATGCATCTTTGAATAAGGACATGGGTGCCCCGACTCTCTTTTCCTTAGTAATAGATAAGGCTTGGAACGGAGTTCCAACCTCATCCTCAGCTTCAACATAAGAGAAAGATAACAGGTGGCTGACCAACAACGCCTTCTCCCTACCAACGATAACTAGCTTCCCATTCTTGACAAACTTCAGCTTTTGATGCAACGTTTAAGTAACGGCTCCTGCCTCATGAATCCATGTCCTTCCCAATAGACAACTTTAGGCCGAGTGGATATCCATTACTCTAAAAGTAATTTGGAAGTCACTCGGACCTATCTTCACCAGAAGGTCCACTTCTCCAATCACAATCTTGAGTGAACTGTCAAAAGCTTTGACGATTGCGCCACTATATCTCATAGGCGCTCCTTGGTATGACAACCTGGACAAAGTCGAGTTTGGAAGTACGTTAAATGAAGACCCGGTGTCTACTAGCACATTCGACAGAGCATCATCTTTGCAATTTATTGAGATATGTAGAGCCAAGTTATGATTCTTACCCTCCTCGGGGAGTTCCTCATCATAGAAACTGAGATTATTGCAAGAAGTGATGTTAGCTATAATATGATCAAACTGATCCATCGTAACATCATGTTCCACATACACTTGCTCGAGAACTTTCTGTAGTGCTTCTCTATGCACTTATGAGTTCATCAACAGAGACATTACTGAGATCTTGGAGGGAGTTTGGAGCAATTGTTCCACCATATTGAACTCGCTCTACTTAATCAATCTGAGCACCTCATCATCATCATTAGGCTTCAAGACGTTAGATTCACCAGACTGACACCTTGGAGCACTAACACAATCTACCACTAGTACATCAACTTTCTTATCAATAGATATATCCTCCATATTCTTTGGGAACACCGGCCTAAACACACGACCACTGTGGGTCACCTTGGTAACGTTGGCTACGCTTAAAACAGAATTGGTCGTAGGCAAAGGAACCTCTTGACCATTCTCCAACATGGTAGCATTATACTGATACGGAACAACTTTATCGGATGCATACAAAATTGGACCCGCTAACCGTATTACCAATGGTGATACCGATCTATTGATGATGTTATTACTACTTCTACTATCATACTGAATAACCACTCTCTCAGGAGTTTTGGAAACAAAGACTATAACATTAACATCGTCATCTACATGACGGGATTGAACAATCTAAATCAAGCCTTCATCCATCAACCTCTTGGTATCTATCTTCACAACCATACAACCTCTAGGATTGACACTGCAGATAGCACAATCATCATGGTCATGCTCACAATCACTATCCAAGCAAATATCCTTGTGCATCGTCACCAAGGACCTTCTAATGAAGCGTACATCAAATACCTTGAACTCGCCAGGACAACCGTCCATTATATTAATAGATGAATTTCCATGGGCAGGTAATGGGTTAACTTTGAAGTTCGGCGCACAGTCCTTGAAGGATACCATCCTGCTTTTTACCAGCTTCTGAACTTCATACTTGAGGGGGTATAAATTATCTATATCATGTCCAGGAGCTCCTTGATGAAAAGCACAACGAGGTTCCGGTTTGTACCACCATGGAAGTGGTTCAGGGATTTGTGGAGGATTTCTTGGTTGAAACATGTTGTTGAGAACCAAAGACGGATATAACTCTACGTATGTCATCGAAATTGGGTCAAAAGAGACCTTCTTCCTCTCAAAATTTGGTTGCTGATGATTGTTGGTATTGTTGTTGTTGTGGTTGTTATTGTTGACGTTGTTGTTGAATTGGTGTTGACTGATTAGCTGAAAATACTGGAATGACCGATGATACTTGATGATGATGTTGACAGAATGGTTGATTTCTTCCTGCTTGAGGCCTCCTTTACCCCCAACTGAAACTGCATTAGCTTTACTCTCCTTCTTCTTACTAAAATTGTTGACATACCTCTTGCTGGATGACACCTCCTCTCTGGATAACCGTCCCTCTCGGACACCTTCTTCGAGCCTCATCCCCATGTTTACCATTTCGGTAAAATCGTTGGGGGCACTAGCGATCATCTTCTCATAATAAAATGAGATCAGGGTCTTGAGAAAAAATTTGGTCATCTCCTTTTCCTCTAAAGGAGGGGTAATATGAGCAACAAGCTCTCTCCATCTTTGAGCATACTCCTTGAATGTCTTTTTATCCTTCTGAGACAATGATCTCAACTGGTATCTATCGGGATCCATATCAACATTATACTTGTACTGCTTCGCGAATGCTTCACCCAAATCATTGAACATGCGGATGCTCGCACTATCCAATCCCATGTACCACCTCAGGGTTGCACCGGTCAAGTTGTCTTGAAAATAATGGATCAAAAGCTGATCATTATCGGTTTGAGTAGACATTTTTCTGCCGTACATCACCAAATGACTTAGTGGACAGGTATTCCCCTTGTACTTTTCAAATTCAGGCACTTTGAATTTCATTGGGATCTTCACATTTGGAACCAAACAAAGTTTCGCATCACTCTTTCCAAACAGATCTTTACCCCTCAACGTTTTCAACTCCTTATGTAGCTCAAGGAATTGGTCCTTCATCTCATCCATCTTCTCATACACATCAGGGCCCTTAGACGGCTCGAAATGATAGATGGTGTCTTCTACACGGGGTAAAGTATGCACAACTGGTGGCGGCACAGACATGACCGGGCTAGATGTCGGCATGGAAGCAAAAGTAGGCGCAAAACCTTCAAGCACAAAATTCGGAGGCATTCCCCACGGGAATCCGGCATGCATGTTGGGGGCAAAGTGAGCAGCGGTTGCAGGAATGGTAGAGGTAGCCACCTCTGAAATGACAGTATTCTGAGGAGGAGGAGTTGCAGGTGTTGGAGAAGACTGGCTCTGAGCAGCTAGGACTGACTCCATCATGGCATCCAGACGAGCAATCTCATCCTTCAGGTCTCTGTTCTCTTGTTCAAGAGGCTCCATAATCCTTGAGTTATTAGCGCGGGTATTCTACCGATGAGTCAGCTTGGCTGAAGCACAGAAGAAACACCAATGAGACATCTGGCGAAAGGGAAACCTGCTTATGCGAATGATGCATGAAATGCAATGCTTGATTGTTATTTTCATTTTCAAGGAACTTACTATATTATTTGCAAATACATGTATATTTAACAATAACTGTAACAATTTGATATGACCATAAAAACCTCTTTTATATATATAATTGGAAGGATTACACTGAGTAAAATTTCAGAAACCAAATGAAAATACAATAGAAAAGGAGACTAGTCATCCTAAGGATCCCTAACAAGGATGTCAAAAGATCTAGCTATAGGCGCGTACTTCCTTCGAATGCGTCGGATCTCGGTCTCAAAAGAAGCCTTCATCTGAGTCTTCTCGAGGACAAGCTGATCAACAATCTTCTTCCAAGCGGCGGAAGGCTGAGGCATACTAGAGGAAGATGAAACCTCCGGCTCTCTCTGTCTCTTCGTCACTCGATCTTCAAGAAGCTCAATAAGTGCATCTTTGTCCTTAGACTCAAGCTGCAACTCCTCATGCTTTCAGCTCAAAGCATGGAAACGCTCTTCCCATATGTCCTTTTCATGTTTCATCTTGCGCGAACATGTCTTCCAATCCCTCTACATCTTGGTTAGGGAGAACTAATGGCTCAACCACAACCACAAACATAGGTCTTTCACAAGCATAAGGCATCTTCAATTCCAAAGCTCTTTTCTTCACCCAAAGAGTGTAAGCTTCCAAAGCTACACAATTGCATGGACCAAGCTCAGATCTTCCTTTCCTATGCACATTATCCCAAGCATTCACAATCTTCTGCTTCAAATGTTGGTGATCTTTACCCTCTTGATAGAAAAGACCTTCTAACAAAGTGTTGTTAGGTTTGTCTCTCAAGGGGAACACAAGTTGATGACGAGCCAAAGCAGGGTTGTAGTTAATTCCTCCTTGTGTACCAATGAGAGGTACATTAGATAATTCACCACAACTATCAATAATCTCCAAACTACTCAATAAAGAATTATACCAAACTATGTCATCATTAGTGAGAGACATAAGTCTCTGTGACCACTGTAGACATTGTTTATTCTCCACAAAAGCAGACGTCTGAGGCAAGTGCAAAATAAACCACTTGTACAAAAGAGGGACATAGCACACAATCGTTCACCATCCTTAGAGTTCCTTAGATGCAAATATAAATACATATCACCTAACAGAGTAGGCACAGGATTCCCAATCAAGAAGATTCTAATGGCGTTAATATCAACAAAACCGTCAATGTTAGGGAAAAAAGTTAAACCATAGATGAGCAACACAAAGATAGCTTCAAAAGCATCCACACTACCGGCTTGAGCAAAGGCAGTAGCTTCCTTAATGAGCAAAGGCAGTAGCTTCCTAACTTTAATACCTTAAATTAAACGCTCTCTCTGAAGATTCAAAGCCCCTTGGATTGGGGCTTTGAATCCACTATCACTGCTCTACATCCCAGTAACAAGAAAATGAAGAAAAGAAGAAATTTCGAGATTCACCTTGTCGGAGGTGACGATGGTGATGACGACGAAGCTTCCAGGTAAACGCTTTTACTCTCCTCATTGCTCTAGTTTCTTCCTCTTCTTAATTCTTCTTCTGAAAAGTTGTCGAACGAATTTGAGTGGTGGAAGTTGAGAGCTTCGAGCTTATGAATATGGTGAAGGATGGAGAGACTGAAGATTCAGAGAGGTTGCAGGTTCGAATGTTGATACGAGTGAGAGAATTTCTAGCTCAGTGATGATGAGGGAAAGCTTGTGTGATTTTTGGATGAAATGATTGAGGTTCAGTTGAGTTGAGAGAGAGAGAGAGAGAGAGAGAATGAATGATTAAGAGTTTGATGAGTTCTGCAGAATGGATAGTGATGGATCCTTGCAATGATCAATGATTGGGATATTTATTGGTGGTTATGAGCATTGGGATTGGCAAAAGTTAGTTAAAGCAGTTATAGAATTTGGGAAAATCGTGGCATGGTTGTAACTGACTCTGACTCTTCCCTAGATAATTAGTTAGTTAGTTGGAACTTCTTATTGTGATTAGTTAGTTCAGGGCATGTGTTAGGGTAGCTGGAAGTGATGGTCATTTAGAATAGTTATGAGCTAGGTTAGTATATGTTAATGATGCATTGCCTGCTAATTGTTTTGCTGTAACATGTTATGATACAAGTAACTGATGTGTTAATGCAATACCCTGCTACATAATTGGTGTAACGCATAACTCGTGACTTGTTTTGCATTGTATTGTTGTCATGATCGGGATGACTAATGTGAATTGTTGTTTAATGTATGGACTGTCATGATGCTTGATGACTTGATGCAGGGTTTTTGACATTGTTTTGTGGTGAATGAAAATGTACTATTGAATGAAATATTGAATATTGTAATTGGAATTAACAGTATGTTGTATTAGAATGAATTTGGATTGCATTCTTGTAACTTGGGTTGAAATTATATTGTGATTTTGTTGTATGGACTTGGAATTAAATGTGTATGAAATATATATGGAACTTATATGTCACTTGGTTACATTGGTTGAATACATGTACTTGGAATTTTGAATGACACTATGAATGTTTAAATGAATGAGATTAAATAGTATTTGGTCATTGAATGTTTGAAATTAGAAATGTTTGGAATGTGGTAATTTGGATTATGGGTCATGGTTTACAATGAACATGAATTAAAATAGCCATGATTAGGAAACAATTTTGGTTTCAAAATGGATCATGATGCACCAAGGATGGATTGTGAGGGAATGAAAAAAGGGATTAGGGTTTTAGGGTGGTCAGTTGCCTTTGATCAACTGGTTGACCAAAAAGTCAACAATTGACCAAAAGTAAACTTAGGTAAAAATGTGTATTTTCTTATGGACAATTGAATATGGACCACAATGCCTTCGAAGTATGTCATGCTATTGACTGATCTTGAACCAAAGAATACCAATCAAGCAACATATTATGACCATGTGAAGCTTTGAATGAATCCTAATCAATGAATCAAGACCATGAATATTAATCAAGCAAATGAACCATCCATAATGGACCAGCTGAAGCCTTAATCTTGAATGTACACACCACTGATGATGATGCCATAATCAGAAACTCGAGCTTTAGGTACTTGAATTGATCTTGATGATACTCACACCCAAAACCAATGAATTAGGATTTCCTCTATGTTCCACGATGAATACCTACAAGATGAAGAGTTCCACTACAAGAATGACCATCATATGAACCCTATCCTAGAGACTCAACCTTCCTTCCATGCCTTATGTGATTGAGACCCTTGAATCCATGATTTTGAGATCTTCAATGCAAGTGGAATGTACTATGATATTACGAATATGTATATGAGATAAATTCTTATCAGGATATGCAAATGATTAGGGTTAATGACCTAGATGAACCTTGTGAAGGATAGGGTAAATTTTGGGGTATGACAAAAGTATTGTGGGAAATCCCCCCACAATCACCATAGACGATGCTTTGTTTGTAAAAAGGCTTAAACATAATCTTCTTAGCATAAGTCAATTATGCGATAAGGTTTATTCCATAACTTTTGACCCCCTTAATTGCATAATATAACATAAGAATGACAAGGAGAAAATGTTTAAGGGTTCTAGAATTGATAACGTTTATATGCTTAGTCTATATGACATATCAAATATTGGTACCAAGTGTTTAGTCACCCGGAGTGAAGACTCTTGGTTGTAGCATAGACGCTTAGGCCATATCCATTTTGAATTAATTAATAAAGTAGCTTCTAAGAATCTAGTAATTGGATTGCCTAAAATAAAATTTTCTAAAGAAAAGCTT
Source organism: Lathyrus oleraceus (assembly GCF_024323335.1). Classification (NCBI taxonomy): domain Eukaryota; kingdom Viridiplantae; phylum Streptophyta; class Magnoliopsida; order Fabales; family Fabaceae; genus Lathyrus; species Lathyrus oleraceus. The sequence goes on along the minus strand of NC_066579.1, from coordinate 3,492,961 downwards.
TGTGATGCATGCCAAATGGGAAGGCAAGAAAGAGTGGCTTTTAAATCCAAAAATTGTGTTTCCACTTCAAAACCTCTTGAGCTTCTCCATCTAGACCTCTTTGGTCCTTCAAGGACTAGGAGTCTATGATGCAACTACTACGGCTTTGTGATAGTAGATGATTTTACTAGATTTACTTGACCCTATAAAGTCTTTGTGAAATTTGCTAAGCTTATCCAAAACCGACTAGATTTGAAAATAGTCACCCTAAGAAGTGACCATAGTGGTGAATTTGTTAACCACAAATTTGAAAGCTTTTGCAAGAAAGTGATATAGCCCATAACTTTACATGTTTGTGCACTCCACAACAAAATGGTGTTGTGGAGTGTAAAAACCATGTTTTAGAGAATTAGCACTAACAATGATAAGTGAAATGGGGTTGCCTAAGTACTTTTGGGCGGATGTGATTAACATCGCATGGCATGTCTTAAATAGGGTGCTCATCCAACCTATCTTAGATAAGATACCCTATGAGCTACTTAAGGGTAGGAAACCTAATATTTCTTACTTTCGTGTCTTTGGTTGCAAATGTTTCATTCTAAATAATGGCAACGATAAGCTTGGTAAGTTTGATGCAAAAGTTGATGTGGGGATCTTCTTAAGATACTCATCATCTAGTAAGGCATATAGGGTATTCAATAGTAGAACTTTAGTTGTTAAAGAATTTGTACATGTTGCTTTTGATGAAACCAAACCCCAAAAGAGGGGATAGGAATTTCTTCTGTTATTGATGTTTCACGTGCTAACACGGAAGATAAGGTCGACGATGACGTTCCAAAAGTAGATCCTCCAAAAGATAACAACATTAATGATGATAAAGAGGAACGTGAACACGATGGTGATAAACATGAGACCTCAAACCAATTTCCCCAAGACGGGATCGTAACAAAGGATCATCTGTTGGATAACATCTTAGGAGACATCAAAAAGGGAGTAAACATGCGTTTATAATTAAATAATTTATGTAATTATTATACTTTTATATCACAAGTTAAATTGAAAACAATTAGTGATGCTTTAACTGATGAGGGTTGGCTTCTTGCTATGCAAGAAGAACTTAACCAATTTAAAAGAAATGACATTTGAGATTTGGTCCAACATCCTAAAGACAAAACAGTCATGGGCACTAAGTGGGTCTTTCGGAACAAACTAGATGAAAACAGAATAATTACTAGAAAGAAGTCAAGGCTAGTGGAAAAAAGGTATAACCAAGATGAAAGGATACACTAAGAGGAGACTTATGCTCTTGTAGCATGACTTTAGGCTATTAGACTTCTATTGGCATTCACATGTTGTCTTGATTTCAAGCTATATCAGATGGACGTTAAGTCTGCTTTCCTGAATGGATTCATAGATGAAGAGGTATACGTCTCTCAACCTTCAGGTTTTGAGAATCATGACAATCTCGACCATATTTTTAAACTTAAGAGAGCTATATATGGCCTCAAACAAGCTCCTAGAGCTTGGTATGAGTGTCTTAGTTATTTCTTACTAGGGAAGGGATTTAGTCGTGGAACCGTAAACACCACTTTATTCATAAGACGTAAAGGAAAGCATGTTTTATTGGTTCAAATACATGTAGATGACATTATTTTTGGATATACTAACGAAGGTTTGTGTAAAGATTTTTCTAACACAATGCAAGGTGAATTTGAAATGTCATTGATGGGTGAACTTATGTATTTCTTGGGACTCCAAATAAAGAAAATTGATAAAGCAACTTTCATCAGTCAAATAAAATATTGCTTTGAAGTCTTAAAGAAGTATGAAATTAAGAATGCAAAAACAATATCTACACCAATGGCTTTAAATTTTCTAATCAACATAGATGAATCGGGAAAAGAGTTTGAAATTACTAAATATCGAGGTATGATTGGATCTTTTCTTTATTTAACTGCAAGTAGACCTGATATTATGTTTAGTGTATATATGTGTGCTAGGTTTCAAGCTTCCCCTAGAGAATCCCATTTCAATATCATTCAACGTATTTTAAGGTATCTTAACGGTACTGCAAATCATGGTCTTTAGTTCTCTAAGGGAAGTGAGTGTAGTTTGGTAGGTTACTCTGACTCTGATTTTGCGGGATGCAAATCAGATAGGAAAATTACTAGTGGAACATGTCATATTTTTGGAAATTGTCTGATCTCGTGGCATAACAAGAAGAAACATAGTGTTGCACTTTCTACCACCGAGGAAGAATATGTAATCACCGATAATTGTTGTGCACAAGTCCTTTAGGTTAAGCAATAATTATTGGACTATGATTTAAAATTAGATTGTGTTTCGATCAAATGTGACAACACTAGCTCTATAAACCTAACCAAAAACACGATGCTACATTCCCGCACTAAACATATAGAAATTAGGCATCATTTTCTTCGCAATCATGTGGAAAAAGACGACATAGTTTTTGAATACGTGGACACTAAAAATCAATTTGCTGATATTTTTACCAAACTTTTATCCTCTGAGTCATTCCACAAGATTCGAAGACAATCAGGGATTCTCGATCCCTCTTGTTTTGAATAAGCAATGATCTATTCTTATTTACTTTATCGCATGATTTTGTGTTCTACTAAGGGTTATTGTGCAACATTTTTTCCTGATCTAGTACAATATAATCTCTCTGATACCTTTATCTCTTTGTGATGTATCTGATTAAATTTATCTATATGTGTAGTTTGTCATGTGTGTTTATTATCCGTCATTTTTTTTTTCTTATGGTACATATTCACTTCATATTTAATATCTATATTAAGTGTGCATTTAATTTTATTCGTATAACATTCATCAATTCATTAAATTCATTCATTTAATCATTACATTTCATGCATTTTTCCTATTTTATCTCGCATTATTTTTTTTGAATCAGATCATAAATCAATTCATAAAAGTGTCTAGAAAGTGCATTTTCATTCTGTTTGCATGAATCACATCATGCTTATTGTGAATTAGATCGGTTCATTTTTTGAACTAACTCATGTGGTGTGCATGGATAATCGCATTTTTTAGGTCAATCACGTTTTTTCCATTTGATATCATATCGTATTACTCAAACATCACCATCATTATATCTTTTGAAATTCCAATATATATATATATATATATATATATATATAATATATTATATATATATATATATATATATTAATTATATATATATATATATATATTATATATATATATATATATATATATATATATATATATATATATATATATATTTGTCAAAGAATGGTCACACATCACTTTTTTTTTTCAAACATCACCTTTAATTCTCACCTAATGTGTTAGATTTCATGAAATATGTGAATTAAATTGAAAAGCATTAACTACATTCACCATTAATAGTACTCCATTAATTCATGAAAATAATTTACGTAGTAGATAATTTCAATTCAAAGTTCAAAGCATCTCAATTCAAATCACCATAAAGTCAAATATTAAAAAAAAAACATTTCATTATTTTAATAAAACAATTTTTTTGTATTGATTTTTTTTCCATTTTTTTCGGTCTTCTCTCTTTTCACTTCTATTTTCATTTACATTTCATCTTCTCTCTCTTCATTTCATAATCTTCGTTCTTTTCTCTCATCACTCATACTCATTCATCATTATAACCGAAATATCATCCATTTGCATCTTACATCTTTGTATTTAATTTAACTATTTCTATTTTGTTATATTTTGGGTTGTAATTTGGATAATTCTCTTGTCACTTTGTCTGCTTAAACTTTGCTAGTTAGCTTCATTTTCTCTTACTTAACTGAAATTGCATATTGTTTGAGATGTTCTTTTATGCGCTTTGAGTTTTCTTTTGTGTTGGATTCCGCTTTGGTTATTGTTTATGTGTTATCACAATTTGTTTTCTTTCGTTTTTATCCATCTTCCTCTTTCATTTTGTCAAAAGGGGAGAAAGGATTCTCGTTTGGAAATTGTAATTCGTGTGATTAAGTCTTTTACGCACGGGGAGCATGACCCAGTGTAACTCAAAATTAATCAAATTGTCAAGCATCAAAAAGGGGAGACTGAAATTGCTCTTTATCAGCATATCGATTTTTTTTATTTTGATGCTTTGTTTTACGTTTATTGTTTATTTTGAGTTTTCTTTCTTATTAATCATCAAACACATGTTAAAGAAGGTTGTCCATGCATTATGTTCAGTTAACTAAAAGTCATAGCTGTATAAATTGATTCAGAAGCTTTCCTTATTTGATTCAAAGTTTTTTGTGACTTCCGATCGAGTCAAGGACTTCATGAATCGATTCACGAAAGTGCCTCTAAAGTTGATTTTAGTTATGTTTGCTCGAATCGAGTCAGAATAAAATTTAAAATGAGTCAGAGATCTAAAATTCCAAATTGAATTGATTGAGTAAGGGTTGCGACTTGATTCAGGATGCGAATTTAAATTGATTCATTTCATACTCAACTCAGGTCAACTTCCCTAAGTGAACTGAGTCATGGAAATAATGAATAGATTCATTTAGTTATTTTTTACTCATTTCTTGTGCACTATCTCTTGTTCCTATAAATATGGGTTTCATTTCTTCATTTCACAAGAGATCAAATTTTTTTCAGTTAGAAAAAGCTTTGCAAACACAACTTCTTTCTCTCTCAAGTTTTCATCTTAATCATGCTCATGGAAAACATTTTCTTGTGTGTGTGTGATGATTAATTGTGGGGAAACATTAGAGATCTAATTGTTCATTAAAGTGTGTAGATTTTTGCAAAAAGGTATTTTAATCTTGGAAATTTCATAGGCTGGAAATTTCTAGAAGGAAAAAGAAGAAGGAGTTTTTCTTCATAGTAGTGGAGTTTTCTGTGGATCTGTCAGCTTGTTGAAGAGAAGGATTCAAGGCTTGCAATTTTAAGATTGAGTGAAGATTGAGAAATTTTTCAAGACTAGAATCCATCAAAAGTTGAAGATCAATATCTTGGATAAAGATCAAAGTTTAATGGTGGTATCTAGTTGCAAGAAAGTTCTATTAAGAAGCAAGGAAGAAGATAGATTGGATTATTATAATTTATCTTTTACTTGTCTGAATTATTGTAACATGAACCGAACTCAAATATCATATTAATGGAAGAAAGAATATTCCGTTTCTTCACCATCGAAGACTAGACGTAGGTGCCTACGAGGACAATATCACCGAACTAGTATATATCTTGGTCCACTCTTTCCTTCTCTCTCTCTCTTCTCTCTCTCTCTCTCTCTCTCTCTCTCTCTCTCTCTCTCTCTCTCTCTCTCTCTCTCTCTCTCTCTCTCTCTCTCTCTCGCTCTCTCTCTCTCTCTCTCTCGCTCGCTCTCTCTCTCCTCTCTCTCTCTCTCTCTCTCTCTCTCTCTCGATCTCTATCTCATAGATATCTCTAGATATATTATATATATATATATATATATATATATATATATATATATATATATAGTATATATATATATATATATATATATATATATATATATATATATATATATATATATATATATATATATATATATATATATATATATATATACACACGTTTAAAATTGCATGCTTGGGTTAGCTGTTTAGATTTATTGTGTTCATAGTCTTGATTTGAAAAATTTTAGGTTTGATTAGAATTTTTCTTCAAAAGGACCTTGTTAATTGATTATTGTGTAAATATTGAAATTAGAGTTGCTTTTTAAATTGAAGAATAATTAAGGTTTTAAACATCTCGTTGAAACTTTAACTATTAGTCATTACATTGTCTTTTACCTCATTACGAACCTTTGGTATATGTATAGCATAAATCCTCTTCCAATATCATAAAATCTTTTTAAAACAAGTTTTCACTATATTTGTTTCCGCTTGCGTAATCTGATTTTAAATCGAAATGAAGAAAATTTTAATTGTTTGTTCAACCCCCCTTCTAAACTTGTCCAAATAAGTGGGTATTATTTAAGAAGCAGACCAATAACAACAACAAATTTAAAGGTAAACAACAAGAATTGTTAGAGGTGAGTTATGTCTTGAATGATGAGGATGATTATTTCTCTGTCTCATAGAAAGATCATGATATTTTCGATAAGTGCATGCTTGATTCAGAAGCCTCGTACTGTATGTTCCCATATAGGAAGTGGTTTACTACTTACTAAAATATAAATGACGGGAGTGTTTTGATTGGAAACAACCATGCTTCCATAAATATAGGGTATGGTACAATAAGAATCAAGATGCATGATGGAACCGTAAGAACTCTGATGAGTACAAGACACGTTCCAAATTTGCGGAAAAACCTTATTTCTCTTGGTGTACTATAGGAAAATGGTTACAAAATTGTTAGGGAAGATGGGGTTTTAAAAGCTATATATGGTTTGTTGACTGGTATGAATGGAGTTAGGCACATAAATATTTATCCTCTTTGAAGTGAAACTGACACAGAAGATTTGACGGTTGTAATAAGTGGAAGTAAAAATCAAACAAAATGTACAAGGATATGGAACAGGCACCTTAGGCATATGTCAGAAAATGGTCTATCATTGCTTAGTGAGAAAGGTTTGTTGAAAATTATAAAGAAACCATGCATGGAATTTTGTGAGCATTGTGTGCATGGCAAATCACATCGCTTGAAGTTTTCTACAAGCAAGCACAAAAGAAGAGGATTGTTAGACTATGTGCATATTGATGTTTGGGTTCCAACTAAAGTTACTTCTAAGTGTGGTTTCAAGTACTTTGTTATATTTGTTTATGATCATTTTAGGTATGCTTGGATTTACTTTTTAAGCATAAGAGTAAGCTATTTGGTATTTTCAAGTGTTGGAAAGCAATGGTTGAGAACATAACATGTAGAAAGGTGAAAACTAGGGGTGTACACGGATTGGGTTGGACCGGGTTTGGCCTAACCCGTTACCCAACCCGTTCAAAATTCAATGGGTTGGGTTCATCGTCCAACCCGCAATTTCATTTTCAAAACCGACCCGATCTGACCCGTTCATTAATGGGTTGAGTTGGGTTGGGTTTGTATTTCAAATAAAAAATATATTTTTTATGATTCCTTTTGTCGGTTTAAAAAAATATATAACAGAACTCAATTTAACCATATTTATTTATAACACTCAAATTCAATGAAATACATCATAATATCTAATAAAATTCATCAACTCGACATAACACTTTATAATAGTATAAAATTCAACAAGACACCTTATTTTCGTAAAATACATAAGATGAAAATGATACAAAAGAAAATAAAAAATAATATTTAATCTTTGAATTACATAAACTCATTGATTTAGTAGTATTATTAGTGGAAAATACTTTTTATGGAAAAATTATGGTTATTAATGAGATATTAATTTTATATTTTTATTTAAAATTATAAGAAATTATTAAAGTCACATCTAGGCATGGCAACATAACCCGTATCCGCGGGTACCCACCCGAACCCGCCCCGAAATTGACGGGAAAAACCCGCTTTGACTGGGTTTGGGTTTGGGATTTCCCCGATTATAAAATATGGGGATGGGTCAGGTAATGGGGACACTAGTACCCACCCCGAACTCGTCCCCGAACCCGCCCCGTTTATTTTATCATGTAGATTATTATTTATTTTTGATGATTTAGAATATTAAATAAGTGGCCAATGTTTTAATATTTTGATTTGTATTAATTATTTAAAATATTCAAAATATATGTATGGGATTTTTTTAGATTGTTTCATTTTATTATTTGTAATGTAATTTGATTTTAAAAAAATTAAATATTTCTATTAAAAAAATTGATTTCACTAAATGGATGGTGGCGGGGCGGGGATACTCAAACCCAACCCGAACTCGTTTGGGACGGGTTTGGGTTTTAATTCTCCATCCCCGTTTGGGTTTGGGGCGGGGAACGGGGATTGTTTGGGGATTCGGGTTTGGGTTTGGGGGAGGTAAAAACCGTCCCCGACCCGCCCCGTTGCCATGCCTATCACATCAATGGATTGGGTTAACGGGTCCGCGAGTTGCAAAACTAAAACCTGATACTCGAACCAAAACTACACGGGTTGGATTGGGTTGGGTTGGGTATACCCGTAAATGAATGGGTTTGGGTAATTTATGGGTTGGGTTGGGTTGGGTCAACGGGTTCGTGGGTCGACCCGCATCCATGAACACCCCTAGTGAAAACTATAAGGTCTGATAATGGTGCAAAATATACAGAGGGAGTTTTCAAGAAGATCTATGATTAAGAATGAATTGTAAGACATTAGACAAACAGAGACACACCACAATAGAATGGAGTTGCGGAAAAACTAGATTATTCACTTCTTGAGAAAGCAATGTGTATGCATTATAATTCTATGTTAGCTCGAGAATTGTGGGTAGAATCAATCGCAACATCTTGTTACATAGTAAATCGGTTCCCACATTCTAGTTTAGATGAAGACACGCCTTATAAAGTGTGGTTAAGTGAACATGTTGATTATTATAGACTAAAAATCTTTGGGTGCATAACCTATTATCATTGATCAGTCCCCATTTGTGTTATAATTATAATCATGTTAACAGGTGAAAGCATGCGAGTTAGGTACATTTTACATACAATTTAAGTGGTTTTTACACTTGCGTTTACCATTAACATCATTTAATTTGTTGACTATGTTTCATCAGTTTATTTCCTTTTTCTGCAGTTTATGCTCGGGTTGTGTGTTATTATTGTTTTTCAGGTTCAAATAGATACTCAAGTACAATCGGATGCAAAAGCCAAGAAGAATCGCAAGGAATCTGAGAAGTTTTCCCACGCTTCAGTGGCCCTGCTACGAGCCGTAACAGAGAGGTCTAAATAGAGCAAAAATCCATCCAAAATAGAGGTCCACTGCGGCCACCCGTAGCACCTAATAGGGCCGTAGTAGAGGGTCTGGAAGCAAACATAACTTTCACAGAAACAGGGCCCTGCCACGGTCACCCGTCGCACCTGCTACGAGCCGTAGTAGAGGAACTAGGACAAGATCATTAGGGATAGGGGCCTGATACAGCGACTCATAGCACCGGCTATGGGTCATAGCAGGCATGCATGAAAAAAGTCCAGTTTTGACTTTTCTATTGTCATTCCTAAGTGAGGGGCTTTTTGGTCAATTGCGAGGTGGATGTGATGAACTTTTATGGATCTATTTGAAGGAAGAAAAGACTTTTCTATAAGAGGGCAAGTTGTCAGACAAAAAAGGGGACTTGGGAAAAGATGAAGAATTGATACAATTCAGAATTAGAGAAATCAAGGTTTTGGGAGAAACGAGATCTTTCATGAGCGAAAGAAATTAAAGATCAAAGTTCATCTTAATACTTGTAATGTCTCTATTTTATATTTTGATTTGCTTGAATATTATGAGTAGATAAACCCCTCAATGCTAGGGGGTGTACCTAATTTGAATTGGTTATGACTTTGAGTTTACATTTGCAATAATAATATTGTTTTTCAGAATTACTTTAATCTTTTGATGTGCTTAATGCTTTCTCTTTCATAATAATTGAGATTGTTGTATGATTATCAATTAGGCTTGACCACCGTTGATAATACTTTCATAATATTATTTTGTAGTAGATATCACCTAGGACTAGGGATACCCTGTAGAAACCAAATTGTTCTCGATATATTAAGGCTTAGTTTCACCGGTAATTTTCTATGGGCATAGAGATTAGGCTGAATAATTAAAAGTTTTCTAACCAAGGCCTTGGTAGAAAATACCCTTGAGAACTGGTAATAATTAATTGATATTTGTTGATGTAATAGTGAATCAGAGTTGTTACAGGGACAAATCGCACACATTCCCTGACATCTTCCTTTATCTTGAAAACCGTTTTTACAAAATTATTTATTTTATTTGCAATTATTTTTATAAATTTGAATCTAAAACCCCAACATAAATTTTTGTTTAATTGAACAATAATTCGAACTCAATATTTACGAGCAATCCTTGAGATCAACATTCGGGGAACCTTCCCCATTATTACTATACAGGAAAAATAATACACTTGCTATTTTTCCGATCAAGTTTTGGCGCCGTTTCTGGGGACTTCCAAAATATAGAGTTTAAATTTAGTTCAATTGAATTATTTTTGCTCTGCAACTAAAATTTGATTTCTGTCATTTAATTTATTTTGACCTTTATCAACTAATCTGTTTTTGATATTTTATGTGAGGTAAGACCTCAACTGAATTTCCTTTTAATGCTAAAATTGAAAGAACTTTGCGTGTAAGACTCAGACAAGCTAGATTAGCAAAGCTGGAATCGGACAAAGAACAACCAACCGTTCATTTAGAGCCAGATTCAGAGTCGGAAAAAGAGCTAGATTCAGAGTCGGAAACTATGGGTGAAAATCCACCACCATCGGAAAGATTGTTAGGTGACTATGGGATGACAAATGTATCAGACGGTAGGCTAACTATTGTTAACCAACCGGTGAATGTGCCAAACTTTCAACTACATCCTATCACTATTCATCAACTTGAGAGGAAACCATTTTTGGGAAAAATCAAAGAAGATGCCAACAAGCATTTACAAAGGTTTCTAACTACGAGCATCAGGCATACGGAAGAGGCAAAGAAGCTACGAATGTTCCCGTTCACCCTATCCGAAGATGTAGAAGAATGGTTCTACTCATTACCTGCTGGGAGTATTACCACCTGGGAACAAATGGAAACCTCTTTCCTGAATGAGTATTTTCCAACTTCAGTTTTCCTCAGGAAAAGGTACGACATCATGAACTTGAAACAAAAAGAAGGTTAATCACTTGGTGATTCATACAAACAATTCAAGAGGATACTTGTTGTTTGTCCTACACACAACTTGGATCAGATGGAGCAAATGCTGATGTTTATCAATGGTCTTCGATTGAAAACTAAACAATTGATTGATATAGCAGTCGGTGGCTCATCAAACTTTTCAACAGCCATAGGTATTAAAAAGATCATTGAAGCAATAGCTGCAAATGAGCACTTGGAGTTATATGATAGGTGTTCAAGCAAATCTGAAGGAACTATTGATCTGAAGCTTGAAACAAATAAAATAAGAATCGAAGACACAATTATTGCAGAAGTAGAGAAGAAACTAAAGGCTATGGATATTGGTACCCAGCAGGTAGCTCAAATTCAGCCAGTCCAGAATGTAAATTGTGAAATTTGTGCAGGACCTCGTTTGACTTTGTACTGTGTCGCAACTGCGTAACAAGTTGAAGAGATAAAATTTATGAAGCAGAACAATCCTCATTCTAACATTTATAATCCATGATGGAATAATCATCCAAATTTTTCCAAGAAAGACCAATGTCGCATCGCGCGAAAAACCGGCGGGAAAACAAGAAACAACAGAGTCGCCACCGTGCGTTATTTATCCCAAAAGAGGGAAAGGAAACGCTCAGAGTAAACCTGGAAAGAACATGGTCTCGCGACCAAAAAGAATGGGTTCGGGAGTCGGTTATGCGAAGGGAAGGTATTAGCACCCCTACGCATCCGTAGTACTCTACGGGATCCACGCACACTAGAAAGGAAAATTGGTTGCTAAACACTGCTCACACTCACACACACTGGCTGAAAGAGACGAAAGAGACTGACTGAAACTGAACTCGGCAGGATGTCGCATCCTGGGCCTACTTAGTCTATCAGGCATAGACATCAGAGTCGAAGTAGTTCGGACTGGGGAAACGACACATGCTCGCTAGGATATCGCATCCTATGCATACGTATCTTCTCGGACGAGAGAAGAATCAGAGCATTCGTAGCTCGGCTGACACGCACGCAAACAACACAGGCAAAGGCAAACGTGGAGCCCGAATGCCAATCACTGGACTTACATCAGCATCCGAACCAGAACACACGCAAAGAGGCAAACGTGGAGCCCGACTGCCAATCACTGGACTTACATCAGCATCCAAAACTAAACACACACACACTGGAACCCAAATGCCACTCGATGGACTTACATCAGCTTCCAAGCACACAACACAACAGATAAATAGGGAGTCGGGGACTCAGCCTATAACTGTCAAACACACCAAAAAAAGAAAAAAGGGCGCCCGGAGAGATCAGCTCAATCTCCTGCCTACATACTTCATCTGGTGTGAAGATCAGGGCGATGTAGTTCCCCTACGCAGGAAAAAGGGACTAGCCTAACCAGATAACAGAGGGAGACACAACACTAGGGAGACTACGACTCGAGCCTAGATGTTGTCATGCAAATCATCCCTAAGTTAAGGTTTCTAGCTAAATGGCACAAGGGCCAACCTATCCTAAGTATGGCTCACACAGGGAGCAAGCCACACACACACTTAACTTGCACAGGAAGCAAGCCAAGCAGAACCTAACTTGCACAGGAAGCAAGTCAAACAATCCTATCTTGCACAGGAAGCAAGTCAAACAATCCTATCTTGCACAGGAAGCAAGTCAAACAATCCTACAAGCACAGATAGCACACGCTATACACAAGCAAGTGGCTCAAACAAGGGTTAGGTTTTAGTCGAGGGGTCATATCAACCTCAACAAACAAACCTCTGGAACTGGGTGAATGTGCTCTTAACCTTGCCATTGAGGGGCTAAGGTGAAGCAGATGAAAGGTGAGTGAAGATAAGACTTCACAGCTCTTATCCCTGGCCTGGGAGAGCTTCAAGACAAGAATGTGTGGGTTCAGAAAGTGGGAACCCTTCTACACATTTAAAACTGACTCAACTGTACAATTGTACAAGATCTTGGGTTTGTATCTGAAATGCATCAACACAGTGGTGTGAGCAAAAGCAGATGACACACTGAATAGTGGGGGATAGATTGCATATCCCTACCTTCCACCAATTGCCTCTTCACTTAGGAGGACTTTGACTCTATGCAAGGACAATAGTAAACAGTCACAAACATTGCCTCTTAAGGAGGACTTCAGACAGTTGCCTGGCCAAGTAACAGGCCAGGTCTTCCAGACTACATGGAGTAAAAGAGACATACCTCAATGCAAATTGCTTATATAAGCAAAGCAAAGCAACAAGTTCACAAGGAACTAAGCAACTAAAGCACCTGAAACAGTCAAGCAGATGTTAGTATGCAACTTCAAACAAAACAAACAGAAACAGGCACCAACAGTCAATTAGAGGCACATGGATGTGCAAGGCACAAGGCTTAAGGCATGTGAGCCAAGGCACCTACAAAACACACAAGTTAGTCAATGATAATCAAGCAAGCTCAATCAAATGAATTGGTCTCAATGGCCATTTGATGGTCAACCTGAAAACACAAGCTCAAAGGTGAGTAACAGGACCACTAGGGCCAGCCTAGGGTCAAACATGAATGAAAAAGTCAAAACAGCAAGCAATGCCCAATCAAAATCAAGTTCAAACATTTAAGAAACAAACCCAATTGGTTTCACATTCATATCAATCATCATCATCATTTCATGAACAATTTAGGTCAAGGTATAGCAAACAGAAGCTCATAGAAGTCAACAGCAAGACTTAACTCAAAAGCAATCTTAAACATTTCCAAAAATCACCAAATAAATCATGATCAAACCTAACACATAGCATGGTAAGCATTTCAAATTTCATCTCATTTGGACAAGTGGAAGGCAGTCAATGAAAATCAGAAAGTCAAAGCAATTTTGAACATGCTCAATGAAGTCAACCAAACATGCATCAACTTAGAAAAATCATAAGTCAAGAATGGTGTATGATAAATGAATGGGATCAAAACCATGGCAAAGATGTGGATGTCTAGTTATCTCATGTAAAATTTCATGTCCATCCAATAAAGTATGAGAATTTCACAAATGAAATGGGAACATGTGTCACAAAAAGTCAACATTTGACTAAGCAGGGGAGAAAATCCCAAACAATTAGGAAATGCCACAAATAATTCCAAGAAAATTCACATGTAAACTAGACATACAAGAGTAGGTTCATGCAAAAAATCAGATCAATTGGAGGTCAAGAAGCATGGCTATGAAAATCATGAAGTTGGACATCAATGGTGTGACACAAATTGTCACACCCTAATTCAAAAAATCATAACTCACAAACCACAAATGATAAATTCACAAACTCTACACCAAAATCACCATGAGTGTGTCTAGTTTAAGCACAAAAAATTTGAGAGCCATTGGATACATTCTCATCATTTCACAAATGTTTTGGCAAAGTGTACAAAATTTGGTCACATGTCACAAACCCTAAGGCCATTTAAAAACTACTCATCCAAAAATTCTGGAAAAATAATGATAAGAAAGTAGAGATCATGATGAACACAACACAAAAAATCCCATTGAATTTGGATCAAAAATGAGCAAGTTATGAATTTTGGAAAATTGGATATAAAATGTGAAATTAAAATGGAATAAATGAAGTAAGAGTGGCATTTTTGTAATATTTGATTCCACTTAATGGAGTGATGTCGTTTGGGCATTAAAGGAAATGTTTTGATTGGATGAGGGAGTTTAAGCCATGCAGCACGAAAATGGGGAAGAAAAGCTGGGAAAGAACAATTGGGATTAGGGTTTTACTGTTCATCCCTCTCAAAAATCATGATTTCACAAACTTGCCCAAAAATCAAAATTGAATATATGGAAATGATCAGCATGGCAAGGTCAACAAGAATCCATCATCATTTTTCATTAAAACAACATACAAGTCAAGAATCGAGCAAAAACAAAACTTGACATCAAACTTCAAAACAATATATCTTCATGAATAAGCAACCATTTCAAAAAGTGAAAGCATCATGGCAATCAGCATGGATAGACCTTTTGAAAACATGTATCAATTTGACAAGAGAGGGAGGTCGAATCCATACCTATTTTGAAGGACAGTTGTGTTCTTGATGTTGTTTGATGTTATTGAAGTGCAACAGCTGCACCTTAGGGTCCCAGATGATGACTGATGAAGTTAGCTTTGCTTGAGATGGCTTGTTTTTGGCATCAATCTTGGACTGTCATGGCTGAGGCCCTTTTTTTTAAAACAGTGCTAGAACAAATGCTTCCAAGTGTGAAAAATGTGATTGCAATGTGCTCATGATGTTGCCTTGATGATGAACCAACAAAACAAGGTCGGGGTATTTGGAGTTTTTAGACTGAAAATGAAAAAGTGTCAAGGTGTGATTTTTGAGTGAACGAGAGAACCAATGCTTCTTTCTATGTTCTTGTGGCTGCTAGCAAGGTTTTATATGGCAGGAAGTGATGAATGAATGGTCAAAACTATGCAAGGCTTTGTTCTCTGAGTTTTGGGACAGTTTTTGAAAAGTGCAAGAAGTGAGTTTTTGAGGGTGTGGAGTTCTATTGTGCAAGGTGTTATGTTGCTGTCATTGGTTCCATTGTTGACAGGAAAATGATGAATGGATGTAGGAAAACAAATTGCAAGGCTTAGTAACTTTGATGTTTGGACAGAGTTTTTAGGGATGCAAAGCAAGGTGGTTTGAGAGAGGGTATGAAGTTCTTGGTTTGTTATGTGTTGGCTGCTACTGTCCTATGTGTGTGTGAAGGTCTGCTGTCATGGTTGCTTTGTAGTGGGAGAGCAAGGGCCAGGCTTGGTCTCTTTGTGTTTTTTGGACATGAAGTTGAAAAATGCAAAATGAAGTTTTAGAGAAAATGAGAAGTTGGCTGTGCAAAGTGTTTGATGGATGTCAATTGTGTTTCAAAATCACAGGAGAAAGGTGAAAAGTCATGCTGTTTTGTATTATGCAGTATATTCTCTTTTTGAGTTTTGATAGGAAATTTTTGAAATGCAAAATAGCCAGGTCAGGTTTTGTTTCTTTTTGGAGGTTTGACTGATTATGCTAAATGCAAAGCAAGCAAGGTCATGTTTTAGGATGAGGGAAACATGCTTCTATTGTTGGATGGATGCTTTTGGTTTTGAGTTTTGACAGCAAATTTGAAAATGCAAGAAGGTGAGTTTGAATGAATGAAGTTTGTTGGTCTGCTATGTCATGTTTGATGGCCAAAGTGTGCTTCCTTTTGAGAGAGTGAGAGCACAAGGTTTTCTACTGCATGTTGGCTTGGTGCTGCTAGTTTCAAAATGGTACTTGGATGATGGAAAAGCAATGCATGGTTTGGTCTTTAGGGTGTTTTTTGTTGACTGTTTTTGGAATGCAAAGCAAAGTGAGCTTTTAGAATAAGAATGCATAATGAATTTGCCTTGGCCAAAATGGTTTTTGTGTGGCTGCCATTGCTTTTTACTGTCCTCAATATGACAGAAAATGCACCCCTAAAATCTGCTGTTGAGTGTTGCTTTTGTGGCAAGGTACTGTCTTGGAACTGTGGAGTTTGACAGAAAATTTGAAATGCTAAAGCAAGGTGGATAAGATCATTTCTGCTGCTGCAGTGTGTTTGGTATGCTATTAATGTCCTCATGACAGGAAAATGAAGTTGAGAAATTTCTGTTTGAAGTTGCCTTTTGGACAGAATTTGCAAATGCCAAGGGTGAGAATGGATGAAGTCCCTTCTTTTTGGTTTGTGCCTGTTATTGCTGACCTCTCATGACAGCAAGTCAATGGAAAATTCTGCTATTAGCAACTGCTCTTTTTTTTAGTTTTTGACAGCTTTTTGAAATGCAAGTAAGAGGGATTCAGCATCAATAATTTCTGTTATGCCAAGTGTTTTTTTTGATGGCTACTAGCTGCAATTGAATCTCAAAATGTCAGCAAAAAATCATGCCTAAGGTCTGCTGTCATGGTACAAAGCAAGGTGTGGAAGTATGGTGGATATGGTTGCATTTGTCCTTTTGTTCCAAAATTCAAGCAAGTAGTGAATGGCCCTTGTTTTGCTGTTGGTTAGGCTGCTAAAATGTGTTCAAAATGACAGCAAATGTACTTCTAAAGTTCTGTCTTGATGAAGTACAAAGTATGGCATGGTAGAGAGTATGGATAGAATGAGTGAAATTGTCCTTTTGCCAAATTTCAAGCAAGTTAAAGAATGGCTTCATGTACTGCATAATTGAGCTTGCAAACATGTTCTAAATGATATTCCTGAGCTGTTCCAATTGGCCAAATGTTAAAAAAATGTTTATATCAAAAAGTCAAACATTGGTCAAACTTGCATTCAAATGAGATAGGTCAAAAAATGCCATTTTGATTGGTGAAGTTTTGGCTCATGAAATTTATATTTTTGGAAAGAGGGGATCAAATGTGACTTGTAGGAAAAAACCCCACCAAAATTGGCCAAATGGTTTGGGAGATATGGCCTTTTGAAGTTCAAGATTTTCTGAAATCGATTCGATCATAACTTGCCATCCACACATGGGAATTGAGAGTTCTTGGACTTTTTGGAAATGGGAGAACAAGATCTTCAACTTTCATGTTGGGCAAAAATTCATTTGAAGCTTGTATCAAGATGTAATTTTGAGGATCAAGACTTTCCATTTTTGGTAAGTTTCAGTTACAGGTCCAGTTTCCATTTTTGGAAATTTTTGATCTGGCTTCAAATTCTTCCATGATGGTGTTTGACATGATATATGAGGCCTATTTGGACATGAATGAGACCTCTCAAACCAATTTCCATCATCAAATTACTGATTAAATGAACAGTTGACCAACAGTTGACTTTTAGGGTTTCTGACTGTCTGCTCATTGACTGATGACTTCCAAACCCTAATTCCTTGAGAACTTGACTTCAAATGATGTCCCAAGTTGTATGAACTCTTGATTATTGATCATGGTGCCCAAATTCCACAAGAATGGCCACCATCCACTGCTTTGACTGACAGTTGACTTTCTTTGACTTTCTAGGGTTTTTGACTGTCTGTGCATGCACTGATGACCTCTGAGCCTTCAACCCTTGACATGAACACTTCAAATAGACCTCCAAGTCATGTGAACTTGTTGGACAAACCCTAGGGCCTTGGCTCCTTGAGAATTGTGCTTGTTTGCTTGGTTGACTGATCTCCTGATCAGTTTGACCTAATTTCTGACTTGGCTTGCACTTGAGGCAAAAGAGGCAATGCAATGCTATGCAATGGGCCATGATATGCTATGTCCTAATATGAAAATGTATGTACAATGATAGGTGCAAATTTGAGGTGCTACAGCTGCCCCTATTCAATCAGCTGGGAACCCGAATGGATGAGAGCAACGGCTGTCAGACTTTCAGGGTAAACAAGGATTGAATACCAAGAACCGTAGAATTTGCACAATACAGGGATCCACCAATGGAAACGTCCACTGGGATTTGATATTTATTACTGGGTATATATTTTTTTTTGTTTTCAAGGGCACAGCCACATCCAGACATCACAACGATGACGAATGGGAATAGAAATCACAAATAGATGCCAACGGACAACTAGGAAAAACTCGACGTTTACCAAGACCAACGGAGAGGTAACCAGACATTAATGAATGACCGGAAGGGATACAACCATACGTCAACGGACGAAAATGGGAAAAACTCAACGTTTACCAAGACCAACGGAGAGGTAACCACACATTAATGAATGAATGGAAGGGATACAACCATACGTCAACGGACGAAATGGGAAAAAACTCAACGTTTACCAAGACCAACGGAGAGGTAACCAAACATTAATGAATGAATGGAAGGGATACAACCATACGTCAACGGACGAAATGGGAAAAACTCAACGTTTACCAAGACCAACGGAGAGGTAACCAAACATTAATGAATGAATGGAAGGGATACAACCATACGTCAACGGACGAAATGGGAAAAACTCAACGTTTACCAAGACCAACGGAGAGGTAAATCCACGTGGGGACATGTACAACTAGACGTCATAGGACGAATAAGAAAAACTCGACGTTTATCGACACCAACGGAGAGGAGGATACTTCACTTGGGAAGGAGGACACAACCAAATCATCAACGGATGATCGGGAAAAACTCGACGTTTATCGAAACCAACGGAGAGGTAACTCTGCATGGAGAGGGGTACAACTAGACATCATCGGATGACTAGGAAAAACTCGACGTTTATCGAAACCAACGGAGAGGTAACTCTGCATGGAGAGGGGTACAACTAGACATCATCGGATGACTAGGAAAAACTCGACGTTTATCGACACCAACGGAGAGGAGGAAACTCTACTGGGGAGAGTGAACACAACCAAATCATCAACGGATGATTGGGAAAAACTCGACGTTTATCGACACCAACGGAGAGGAGAATACTTCTTCGGTCTGAATACCGGAAAATTGGCCTTGTGCCATGAGTACATCGACCTGATCGTCGGAAACTCCTTCGGTCTGAATACCGGAAAATTGGCCTTGTGCCATGAGTACATCGACCTGATCGTCGGAAACTCCTTCGGTCTGAATACCGGAAAATTGGCCTTGTGCCATGAGTACATCGACCTGATCGTCGGAAACTCCTTCGGTCTGAATACCGGAAAAACATGAGACATATTATCTAAAGCCGTCAAAACGTAGATAATACACTTCGCATGGAAGATTATCCATAACCGGGTTGTAGATTGTTAAATGAATAATCGACCGAAAAGAAAGGCATCTGGGTACCAGACTAGGTATGCAAAAGACGACCGATCAAAAGAGGATAAAGCTGCTAACTCGGAGCAAGTACCCAAAAGGAAGGGGAAGACCCAATGGGGACAATACTGCTTGATCAAGGCAAGTATCCAGAGGGGAAAGAATATCAATATCACAAACCGGATACTGATAACCGCAAAGAGGGGATTACATCTACCGGTTTGTAGGCAGAAAACCACGGAAAAGTGACCAGTCATCATCGGGATGAGTACAAAGGGTCAACTCCAACAAGGGGAGGAATGTGGGATTTTACAACTACCAGCTAGTAGGTAGAAAACCACAAAGATAGGACTTACAGCTACCGATTTGGTGGTAGAGGCCAAACAAATTCCGCTGAGGATAAGATGAATGAGTGTCGGTTAGTGAGCGACTATTCATTTATGCCCCAGGGCAACACAAGAGACAGTCAACAAGAAGCCTATTTAGGATCGATCCAAAAAGGCAGACTGAATCAAGACTCATCCTAATGAGGAAAGAACTCAATAGGGAAAACCCGTCCCATTAGGGAGGGAACGGAAGCAACCGTCATCCACGAGGATATATCTCAGTGGGGAAATGGCAGGAAAAGATTGACACTTTCTGCTTAAGGGGTAGACTCTACATGGAGAGATCAGACACACCCATATTTGCTTAAGGAAAAAGACCCAAGCTGGCAAGACGCTAACAATTGGGGAGTAACACTGCTGGGGATACCCACTCGACTGAGGAATCACTTGTTGGGAAAACACCAACCTCTCAACCATGCTGATGAACCCAATCCTGAAGCCGATCCAATGGCGCGATGCTAAACTCTTTCCAACAACCCAACCTCGGCTGGTTACCACGGCCTAGGGCTAATGGATATGCTTGCAACGTTGATGCATGAGTTTTTTCTTGTTTTACACAATGCCCCATGATTATGGAAATGCTATGTACTAATGATGCGATATGCTATGCTTATCTAAATGATGAATGCATAAACACACGTCTCCTTCAGAGACAACATCGGGGAACTCCGGGAACTGTGCTGGGGATCCTATAACCATGTCAACTTCCATCCTGCTGGGGAAAGACAAACTTTTGCTGGGGAAGAACCATCAACACAACCTCTGCTGGGAAGACAACTTCAGACTTGGAAAACAATCACAACTCCGCTGGGGATGCCGATATCAGTCTACTACAGAAACCCGTCCAATCCACTGGTAGGATGAACTCTGCTGGAGAAATAAATGCTACTCCATTAGGGACGACCCAACCAATCCATATGTAGGAGAATCACTGCTGGAGATGTATTTCATGAGACCCGCTCCACTCGGGGAACTTGCTGAGGAAAACCACACCATTCTGCTGAGGAGAACGATCCTAGTGGAGAGAACAACAACCGTAGCAGTGAGAGTAACAACTCTGTCGAGGATGATAGCACGTCGTATCATACTGGAGATGAATTCCCCAAACCTGCTTGGGATAAGCACTCACGGCCACACTGGAGATGATAGCGTCACAAAACCAATTGTTGGGGAACACACCAACGGTCTACAGATAAACTCCACTAGGGGACTCCCGGGGAAAATAGCTGCCAGGCGCTCAGCGGGGATTCTCAACTGGGGAAATTTGCAAGCATAAGCCTGCTGGGGATAAACAATCCTCAGATCTGCTGGGGAAAGAAGGTACTGTCTACAGGCATCTCTGCAGGGGAAATAACTCTGATAGCTTCAATACTGACTTGGGCTGAGGAGACGTGATAACCTTCAGGCTTGCTGAGGAGACAACGATCTCGAATCTGCCAGGGAGATCACACTCTCAATCCTCTGGGGAGATACAGCTTGTCTGAAAGGAACACCGGTCGATTCGTCGAACACTGGTATTCATCGTCCAACCATAGTATCGACTCTCCATTCTTAAGAACTCCCAGACTCTTCTGGACTTTTCTGCTCCATCATCTTGTATTCCCAACTCGTCCGTACTTCACGGAGATTGAACTCCTGGTATTCATACAAACTTTCCAACCATCAGACTTTGAAGAGTCTTCTTGATTAATTTTCCAGGACCGTCGTCGTAATCCTTCACTGCTTTTTCACCGTTCAACTATCCCTTGCCCCTGATTCGGCTCTGCAGGGATCGTTAGATAAAAGAACGTGCCCCAGGTATGCCCCATGATAAGGCTCAAACATCACTCTACTGGGGATGCCCCACGATAGGGCTAATAGGGACTTGGAGGGAGAAATGTTGCACTACTGGGGACATGAAGATGAACATCTTCAAACAACACTGCGTCGGGCAACTTCATTGAGGAGAGACCATACGAGGTTCTGTAGGACAAAGATACAGTCATGCTCGAGATACGAACAATTGTCTTACCTGTTGGTAATCCTACCACCCCCGGGAGAGCACTGTGGGTCTCCTAAGTATCTTTCCATCATCGTGAATGTTCACTTTGTTTAAGAACAATTTTTTGAAAAATTTGTGTATTTTGAAAACAATGATACTTTATCAATTAAAACATGCAAAACGTTTGTTGAGTTGAAACAAATAAGAATGCAAATAATTGGATAAAAGCTCAAATTGATGTGATGGAATGGTAGTCTGCAAAGGGCGAGACTCCATGGATCTGTACAAGTTTGAAATTGGTGATATATATTGGAGAGGGCTACATTGAACATAATGACCTTTCCTCTACCATTCTGAATTTTCGATGTATTCAGAGCTTCAGTCGACGACGAATCGAGAATCCCTGACGGATGACAGATATAGAGCACAGTCTTGTCAAGATGCAGTTACTTGCCAAATCCCTAATTTTTGCCTAGATTGCCCCAGTGTGAGGTGATCAATCTAGCGGGATGCAAATTCTCTTTTTTTTTTCAATGTCTCTAACTTTTGCTTGGATCGCCCTTTCGGGTTTTCAATCCACCGAGACGCTCCTTTTTGCCTAAGTCGCCCTTTAGGGTGTTCGACTTAGCGAGCTTTTACTTTTTTCTTTTGTTTTAGGCGAAGTATTTCTTGACTGCATCAGGATTCACAGGACGAGTGAACTTCTTCATCCATTGATGTAAGTGTTAAAGCACTGCCTGAAAAGGCTCTCTTGACAACACATGGACTTTCATAGCTTGGGGTTCACTTGCCCCTGGAATCGGGCACGAAAGACAAGACTTTCTTGAGCACAGGGTCCCTCTGAACACACGAGGCTTGATCTTCTGGTCGAATGCTTTCTTCACTCTCTGCTGATATGACTGACCATGACACATGGCAGCTGATCTCTTTGATTTTGATTGAACTCAGCATCAGTCAACTTGGGACTTTGAGGGTGCTATCTCTCTTTTGTTTTTTTTTTCTTTTTCTTTTTCTTGATTTTGATTGATTTCTTTTGATTTGGTTTTGCACCCTCCTCTTTCTTTCTTTTTTTCTTTTTTTTTTTGATAATGCCCCAGTTGGCTGTTCTGCTGATTCTCGAGATGCAGCTGAGTGATCTTCTTTTCTTGCTCAAGAGGTCGGGAAATCTCGTCAGGAATCCCTTCAACATCATCTTCGTCCGCTTCGAATACAGGGAATTCAAAATTGGGAGATGACGTCCGATCATTATGTTCAATGGGTTTGAGAAACAATCTGCATAAAGATTTAGAGATGAAAAGCTTTTTGAAAAACAAACAAGACAATCGTTATGCAGATGAAAAGATTGCTTTTATTCTTGTTTTTAGGTTTTTTGTGATCACCAATTTCATGCAAAAAGCAAAAAGGGAAAACAATTGGAAAAACAAATGTTTAACATGAATTATTTGAATGAAAATATCATTGCACAAAATGTTGCCAACAATGTCATCACTTCTCCTTTTGGCATGGGAAAAGGGTTTTTAAACAAAGTGATTATTACTCTGACTTATGAACAACTGTAGGAAAGCCCACAGTGACCCAATTGTGATAGATCCCATCAGGGACGACAACTGTCAGTATTTCTTGCATCAGCAACTTCTGCTTTCTGAACAACCCTTCTGAAGAAAAGTCGGCGCCAGCCCAGGACTTGTTATCTTCAAGCTTGATTAACACGGGGACCTAAATCCTCCAAGATCAGAATACCTGACCTCACAAGGTCTTGAACCTTCATCTTCGGCTGGAAACAACTGTCCACGTCATGACCAGGAGCACCCGAGTGATACACACAATGATGTTCAGGCCTATACCACCACCGAGGGTTGACGGGTATAGCCGGCGGGTCTCTGGGAGTAATCAAGTTCCGCTCTATCAACGTGGGATACAGCTCGGCGTAGGACATGGGGATTGGATCGAAAATGATCTTCTTCCTTTCATTACTTGTACCAGCTTGGTTATCCATTGGAGGCTGGGAAGCCTGTTGCTGAGGACGATGTTGTGGATGCTGATATTGCTGAATTGACCTTCTCTACTGTTGTTGAGGTTGAGGTGCTGGAATAGTCACACCAACAGCCTGACGATATTGTCCTCTGTTCACACTCCTCCGTCGGTGCACAGCATTTGTTTCAATCTCTCCCCTTTTGGGTGCCCCAGAGTATGTCTTCTTAGAACCGGAAGAACTTGAAGAGCCAGGATGGCGAACCGGAGCACGGGTTGCTCTGACATTAACAGTCTCTGCAGCAAGAGGCTGTTCACTGATTCTGATCCCCCTCAATTCATCACCCACGGCATAATCATCGACGAGAATGGTGACAGCAACATCCTCATGAGCGGGTACATCCACTGGTGGAGCACGGTGGACTGGTGGAATCACGGCTTCCAGTCTCTGGGCTAAAGCACGCAGCTCCTCTTGCCCCTGAACAACTCCTTGCATCATCGTCATAAAATGGGCCATGTTAGCCCTCATCTCAGCCAACTCTGTCTGAACCTGGTCCATACTCCTCTGTTGATTCAATCTGGTTGAGTAGCGGTGTGGACGACAATCAGCAATCCTGTCTCAGTCAGGAACCAAAGTGAGAAGTCTCTCCCAAACACGTCTGCAATGCAAGGATGTTATGTGCATGATATGTGTGATATGCATGATATGCATGATATGGGTACTATTTTGTCACGAATGATCCTGATAAAGGATATGCGTATGCGAGTTAACTTTTTTCATGCATTACTATTTTTTGGAAAATAAACATGCTATGATGCAAATGATGGAGCTAAGACTGGCAGGAACTGGCATCTGAGGAACCATCTGAAACCTCAAAGTCATCTGAGGAGCTGGCATCTGAACCCAAGTCTGAAGAACTGAGCCACCATCTGAGTGAGCACCCACAGATTCAGCCCAGGGATCCGAAATAAACGGAACCCTCTGATCAATACCAGGGTCAAACCTCCGGCGTCCAGAAATATAACTCGTAGTCACCATCAGTACCAGGAGTCACCAACTGTACCTGTTAAAATGATCAATCCCCTCCCACTCACGGGTGTCGTCTAGGCCAGGGTAAGGTCGAGAGAAACGCAGCATAAATAACCTTTCGCAGAATATCATCCTGTGCACACCCGATGTATGCACCGATAATATCCCACCAGGGTCTGAACTGCTCGTGATGTCAATGTTCCGCTAAGTGGCGTACACCACCCGCTTCCCATGAATCACTCTATTCCTAGGTTTCCTAGATTTCACTCATAGCCTGGGTATTGGGCCTTTTACCTCGAGTGACTCCCACCCCAAACAGAGAAACACAGACAGCACAGCAGATGAATAATGAATGTGAATGAATGCAAACATAAGTGCAAACATAAATGCAAACAATAAATAAATGAATGCAATAAATAACAGCAAAAGCAACCAAAATCCTAACCTAGAGAGCGCTAGGAGAGACTCGCTCAGGGAAGATGGACCAGCATAGGTCAACTTCTCTACGTCCCCAGCAGAGTCGCCAGCTGTCGCATCGCGCGAAAAACCGGCGGGAAAACAAGAAACAACAGAGCCGCCACCGTGCGTTATTTATCCCAAAAGAGGGAAAGGAAACGCTCAGAGTAAACCTGGAAAGAACATGGTCTCGCGACCAAAAAGAATGGGTTCGGGAGTCGGTTATGCGAAGGGAAGGTATTAGCACCCCTACGCATCCGTAGTACTCTACGGGATCCACGCACACTAGAAAGGGAAATTGGTTGCTAAACACTGCTCACACTCACACACACTGGCTGAAAGAGACGAAAGAGACTGACTGAAACTGAACTCGGCAGGATGTCGCATCCTGGGCCTACTTAGTCTATCAGGCATAGACATCAGAGTCGAAGTAGTTCGGACTGGGGAAACGACACATGCTCGCTAGGATATCGCATCCTATGCATACGTATCTTCTCGGACGAGAGAAGAATCAGAGCATTCGTAGCTCGGCTGACACGCACGCAAACAACACAGGCAAAGGCAAACGTGGAGCCCGAATGCCAATCACTGGACTTACATCAGCATCCGAACCAGAACACACGCAAAGAGGCAAACGTGGAGCCCGACTGCCAATCACTGGACTTACATCAGCATCCAAAACTAAACACACACACACTGGAACCCAAATGCCACTCGATGGACTTACATCAGCTTCCAAGCACACAACACAACAGATAAATAGGGAGTCGGGGACTCAGCCTATAACTGTCAAACACACACAAAAAGAAAAAAGGGCGCCCGGAGAGATCAGCTCAATCTCCTGCCTACATACTTCATCTGGTGTGAAGATCAGGGCGATGTAGTTCCCCTACGCAGGGAAAAGGGACTAGCCTAACCAGATAACAGAGGGAGACACAACACTAGGGAGACTACGACTCGAGCCTAGATGTTGTCATGCAAATCATCCCTAAGTTAAGGTTTCTAGCTAAATGGCACAAGGGCCAACCTATCCTAAGTATGGCTCACACAGGGAGCAAGCCACACACACACTTAACTTGCACAGGAAGCAAGCCAAGCAGAACCTAACTTGCACAGGAAGCAAGTCAAACAATCCTATCTTGCACAGGAAGCAAGTCAAACAATCCTATCTTGCACAGGAAGCAAGTCAAACAATCCTACAAGCACAGATAGCACACGCTATACACAAGCAAGTGGCTCAAACAAGGGTTAGGTTTTAGTCGAGGGGTCATATCAACCTCAACAAACAAACCTCTGGAACTGGGTGAATGTGCTCTTAACCTTGCCATTGAGGGGCTAAGGTGAAGCAGATGAAAGGTGAGTGAAGATAAGACTTCACAGCTCTTATCCCTGGCCTGGGAGAGCTTCAAGACAAGAATGTGTGGGTTCAGAAAGTGGGAACCCTTCTACACATTTAAAACTGACTCAACTGTACAATTGTACAAGATCTTGGGTTTGTATCTGAAATGCATCAACACAGTGGTGTGAGCAAAAGCAGATGACACACTGAATAGTAGGGGATAGATTGCATATCCCTACCTTCCACCAATTGCCTCTTCACTTAGGAGGACTTTGACTCTATGCAAGGACAATAGTAAACAGTCACAAACATTGCCTCTTAAGGAGGACTTCAGACAGTTGCCTGGCCAAGTAACAGGCCAGGTCTTCCAGACTACATGGAGTAAAAGAGACATACCTCAATGCAAATTGCTTATATAAGCAAAGCAAAGCAACAAGTTCACAAGGAACTAAGCAACTAAAGCACCTGAAACAGTCAAGCAGATGTTAGTATGCAACTTCAAACAAAACAAACAGAAACAGGCACCAACAGTCAATTAGAGGCACATGGATGTGCAAGGCACAAGGCTTAAGGCATGTGAGCCAAGGCACCTACAAAAAACACAAGTTAGTCAATGATAATCAAGCAAGCTCAATCAAATGAATTGGTCTCAATGGCCATTTGATGGTCAACCTGAAAACACAAGCTCAAAGGTGAGTAACAGGACCACTAGGGCCAGCCTAGGGTCAAACATGAATGAAAAAGTCAAAACAGCAAGCAATGCCCAATCAAAATCAAGTTCAAACATTTAAGAAACAAACCCAATTGGTTTCACATTCATATCAATCATCATCATCATTTCATGAACAATTTAGGTCAAGGTATAGCAAACAGAAGCTCATAGAAGTCAACAGCAAGACTTAACTCAAAAGCAATCTTAAACATTTCCAAAAATCACCAAATAAATCATGATCAAACCTAACACATAGCATGGTAAGCATTTCAAATTTCATCTCATTTGGACAAGTGGAAGGCAGTCAATGAAAATCAGAAAGTCAAAGCAATTTTGAACATGCTCAATGAAGTCAACCAAACATGCATCAACTTAGAAAAATCATAAGTCAAGAATGGTGTATGATAAATGAATGGGATCAAAACCATGGCAAAGATGTGGATGTCTAGTTATCTCATGTAAAATTTCATGTCCATCCAATAAAGTATGAGAATTTCACAAATGAAATGGGAACATGTGTCACAAAAAGTCAACATTTGACTAAGCAGGGGAGAAAATCCCAAACAATTAGGAAATGCCACAAATAATTCCAAGAAAATTCACATGTAAACTAGACATACAAGAGTAGGTTCATGCAAAAAATCAGATCAATTGGAGGTCAAGAAGCATGGCTATGAAAATCATGAAGTTGGACATCAATGGTGTGACACAAATTGTCACACCCTAATTCAAAAAATCATAACTCACAAACCACAAATGATAAATTCACAAACTCTACACCAAAATCACCATGAGTGTGTCTAGTTTAAGCACAAAAAATTTGAGAGCCATTGGATACATTCTCATCATTTCACAAATGTTTTGGCAAAGTGTACAAAATTTGGTCACATGTCACAAACCCTAAGGCCATTTAAAAACTACTCATCCAAAAATTCTGGAAAAATAATGATAAGAAAGTAGAGATCATGATGAACACAACACAAAAAATCCCATTGAATTTGGATCAAAAATGAGCAAGTTATGAATTTTGGAAAATTGGATATAAAATGTGAAATTAAAATGGAATAAATGAAGTAAGAGTGGCATTTTTGTAATATTTGATTCCACTTAATGGAGTGATGTCGTTTTGGGCATTAAAGGAAATGTTTTGATTGGATGAGGGAGTTTAAGCCATGCAGCACGAAAATGGGGAAGAAAAGCTGGGAAAGAACAATTGGGATTAGGGTTTTACTGTTCATCCCTCTCAAAAATCATGATTTCACAAACTTGCCCAAAAATCAAAATTGAATATATGGAAATGATCAGCATGGCAAGGTCAACAAGAATCCATCATCATTTTTCATTAAAACAACATACAAGTCAAGAATCGAGCAAAAACAAAACTTGACATCAAACTTCAAAACAATATATCTTCATGAATAAGCAACCATTTCAAAAAGTGAAAGCATCATGGCAATCAGCATGGATAGACCTTTTGAAAACATGTATCAATTTGACAAGAGAGGGAGGTCGAATCCATACCTATTTTTGAAGGACAGTTGTGTTCTTGATGTTGTTTGATGTTATTGAAGTGCAACAGCTGCACCTTAGGGTCCCAGATGATGACTGATGAAGTTAGCTTTGCTTGAGATGGCTTGTTTTTGGCATCAATCTTGGACTGTCATGGCTGAGGCCCTTTTTTTTAAAACAGTGCTAGAACAAATGCTTCCAAGTGTGAAAAATGTGATTGCAATGTGCTCATGATGTTGCCTTGATGATGAACCAACAAAACAAGGTCGGGGTATTTGGAGTTTTTAGACTGAAAATGAAAAAGTGTCAAGGTGTGATTTTTGAGTGAACGAGAGAACCAATGCTTCTTTCTATGTTCTTGTGGCTGCTAGCAAGGTTTTATATGGCAGGAAGTGATGAATGAATGGTCAAAACTATGCAAGGCTTTGTTCTCTGAGTTTTGGGACAGTTTTTGAAAAGTGCAAGAAGTGAGTTTTTGAGGGTGTGGAGTTCTATTGTGCAAGGTGTTATGTTGCTGTCATTGGTTCCATTGTTGACAGGAAAATGATGAATGGATGTAGGAAAACAAATTGCAAGGCTTAGTAACTTTGATGTTTGGACAGAGTTTTTAGGGATGCAAAGCAAGGTGGTTTGAGAGAGGGTATGAAGTTCTTGGTTTGTTATGTGTTGGCTGCTACTGTCCTATGTGTGTGTGAAGGTCTGCTGTCATGGTTGCTTTGTAGTGGGAGAGCAAGGGCCAGGCTTGGTCTCTTTGTTGTTTTTTGGACATGAAGTTGAAAAATGCAAAATGAAGTTTTAGAGAAAATGAGAAGTTGGCTGTGCAAAGTGTTTGATGGATGTCAATTGTGTTTCAAAATCACAGGAGAAAGGTGAAAAGTCATGCTGTTTTGTATTATGCAGTATATTCTCTTTTGAGTTTTGACAGGAAATTTTTGAAATGCAAAATAGCCAGGTCAGGTTTTGTTTCTTTTTGGAGGTTTGACTGATTATGCTAAATGCAAAGCAAGCAAGGTCATGTTTTAGGATGAGGGAAACATGCTTCTATTGTTGGATGGATGCTTTTGGTTTTGAGTTTTGACAGCAAATTTGAAAATGCAAGAAGGTGAGTTTGAATGAATGAAGTTTGTTGGTCTGCTATGTCATGTTTGATGGCCAAAGTGTGCTTCCTTTTGAGAGAGTGAGAGCACAAGGTTTTCTACTGCATGTTGGCTTGGTGCTGCTAGTTTCAAAATGGTACTTGGATGATGGAAAAGCAATGCATGGTTTGGTCTTTAGGGTGTTTTTTGTTGACTGTTTTTGGAATGCAAAGCAAAGTGAGCTTTTAGAATAAGAATGCATAATGAATTTGCCTTGGCCAAAATGGTTTTTGTGTGGCTGCCATTGCTTTTTACTGTCCTCAATATGACAGAAAATGCACCCCTAAAATCTGTTGTTGAGTGTTGCTTTTGTGGCAAGGTACTGTCTTGGAACTGTGGAGTTTGACAGAAAATTTGAAATGCTAAAGCAAGGTGGATAAGATCATTTTCTGCTGCAGTGTGTTTGGTATGCTATTAATGTCCTCATGACAGGAAAATGAAGTTGAGAAATTTCTGTTTGAAGTTGCCTTTTGGACAGAATTTGCAAATGCCAAGGGTGAGAATGGATGAAGTCCCTTCTTTTTGGTTTGTGCCTGTTATTGCTGACCTCTCATGACAGCAAGTCAATGGAAAATTCTGCTATTAGCAACTGCTCTTTTTTTTAGTTTTTGACAGCTTTTTGAAATGCAAGTAAGAGGGATTCAGCATCAATAATTTCTGTTATGCCAAGTGTTTTTTTTGATGGCTACTAGCTGCAATTGAATCTCAAAATGTCAGCAAAAAATCATGCCTAAGGTCTGCTGTCATGGTACAAAGCAAGGTGTGGAAGTATGGTGGATATGGTTGCATTTGTCCTTTTGTTCCAAAATTCAAGCAAGTAGTGAATGGCCCTTGTTTTGCTGTTGGTTAGGCTGCTAAAATGTGTTCAAAATGACAGCAAATGTACTTCTAAAGTTCTGTCTTGATGAAGTACAAAGTATGGCATGGTAGAGAGTATGGATAGAATGAGTGAAATTGTCCTTTTGCCAAATTTCAAGCAAGTTAAAGAATGGCTTCATGTACTGCATAATTGAGCTTGCAAACATGTTCTAAATGGTATTCCTGAGCTTTTCCAATTGGCCAAATGTTAAAAAAATGTTTATATCAAAAAGTCAAACATTGGTCAAACTTGCATTCAAATGAGATAGGTCAAAAAATGCCATTTTGATTGGTGAAG
Organism: Lathyrus oleraceus; assembly: GCF_024323335.1. NCBI lineage: Eukaryota > Viridiplantae > Streptophyta > Magnoliopsida > Fabales > Fabaceae > Lathyrus > Lathyrus oleraceus. Next base: position 3,461,845 of record NC_066579.1, on the reverse strand, counting down.
TTTTGGCTCATGAAATTTATATTTTTGGAAAGAGGGGATCAAATGTGACTTGTAGGAAAAAACCCCACCAAAATTGGCCAAATGGTTTGGGAGATATGGCCTTTTGAAGTTCAAGATTTTCTGAAATCGATTCGATCATAACTTGCCATCCACACATGGGAATTGAGAGTTCTTGGACTTTTTGGAAATGGGAGAACAAGATCTTCAACTTTCATGTTGGGAAAAAATTCATTTGAAGCTTGTATCAAGATGTAATTTTGAGGATCAAGACTTTCCATTTTTGGTAAGTTTCAGTTACAGGTCCAGTTTCCATTTTTGGAAATTTTTGATCTGGCTTCAAATTCTTCCATGATGGTGTTTGACATGATATATGAGGCCTATTTGGACATGAATGAGACCTCTCAAACCAATTTCCATCATCAAATTACTGATTAAATGAACAGTTGACCAACAGTTGACTTTTAGGGTTTCTGACTGTCTGCTCATTGACTGATGACTTCCAAACCCTAATTCCTTGAGAACTTGACTTCAAATGATGTCCCAAGTTGTATGAACTCTTGATTATTGATCATGGTGCCCAAATTCCACAAGAATGGCCACCATCCACTGCTTTGACTGACAGTTGACTTTCTTTGACTTTCTAGGGTTTTTGACTGTCTGTGCATGCACTGATGACCTCTGAGCCTTCAACCCTTGACATGAACACTTCAAATAGACCTCCAAGTCATGTGAACTTGTTGGACAAACCCTAGGGCCTTGGCTCCTTGAGAATTGTGCTTGTTTGCTTGGTTGACTGATCTCCTGATCAGTTTGACCTAATTTCTGACTTGGCTTGCACTTGAGGCAAAAGAGGCAATGCAATGCTATGCAATGGGCCATGATATGCTATGTCCTAATATGAAAATGTATGTACAATGATAGGTGCAAATTTGAGGTGCTACAACCAACAAGGGAATGTTCCAAAGTAGGGTCTCATTCAATATCATAACCAACTACAACACTACCAACATCAACAATCATACCCACAACAACATCATCAATATCAAGATCAAGCTAGTGTGAGTCTGATGCCATTGTCAATATACCAAAGGCTTGGTATTGGAAATGTCAGTGATACAAGGACAAATCTGAAGTTTGCAGATCACTCAATAAAGAATGCATATGGGATAGCGGAAGACGTGCTGGTGAAAATAGAGCAATTTAGTTTTCCTGTTGATTTTGTGATCATAGACATACCTGAGGATGAAGACACGCCTATCATTCTTGGTCGACCATTCATGCGGACAAGTGATGCAATTTCGACATAGACCACAGTACACTAACTTTAAAATTTTATGATGATGAAATAACCTTGAATGTTCTTGAAAACATGAAGTTAGAGGTGGAAAAAGAATATCACTATCAAGTAGGCATGATCAGGACAGATGCGAAAGATCAAAGTGACATGCCAACATCAGAAAAAGTCTCCAGAAGGCCATCTCAACTGGTCTCACCTCTGTTAGCAACCCCGAATGGAAAAACTCCTATTTCCATTCCAAAAGCCATGAGAAAGAAAAGAGAGCGACAACGAGGTACAAATATGAAAGTCGGAGAGGACTTGTGGCATAAAGGAATCCCTACCTCCGGAAAAGACGTTTTTTTAATTTTGGAAAAGAAGTGCAACAAGGTGAGGAAGCTGAAGTCCCCCCCCCCCTAACAGGTGGAATGAGGCATCAAGCTAATGACGATAAAGGAGCGCTGCTTGGGAGGCAACCCAAGGAAAGTATTCATAATTTTTTTTTCTTCAATTTTATATTAATTTCTGAGTTTTATTTGCTTTAAGTGGATCATTTTCTGATTGTTTACTTTCATCTAGTAATATGATAATTGTTCCTTTAATGGTTATGTGAAAAATACCCAAACTGAAGGCATGTGCATCCTCTATGCATGTTAACTCGCCAAGATATTTTTATATACCTCTAAATGATCTGATTGGTGTAATTGATTTGGACTGAAAGTTAAACAGGTTTACCACAACTGATTGAGAAGCCACATCGAGCAAGATGTACTTGGGAGGTTGTTAGCTCTACCCAACCTTGTGAGAGCAGAAAAACCAAACATAATGTACATCATAAGAGAGCACTCAAATATGTCTTTATCATTCAGAACTTACGTACCTTCTTTTCTTATTTCGGGTGCATGATTACACACATTGAGGCACATATTTTTCTACCCCTGAGCCTTTCTAGCCACTCTTTCTATTATTACCATTGTTAACCTAATCTGAGCCTTAACCCAGTTGTTTGTTTTAAAAACCACATCAAATCAACCCATGGCCCAAACACTTTCCCATCTTGTTCAGAGTATTTATGTGAGTTATTAGATCCATGCTCATTCTAAGTTTGGGGTTGTTGTTGGAATATCAACATTTAAGTTTGGGGTAGCTATGCAACATTAGTACAGATGAGGGCACATGATGATTCAAAAAAAATATAAGAGTAGAAAAAGAAAACATGAAAATTTGAAAAATCAAATTGAAATGAATAATAGAAAAATAATCATAATGGCACTTGAAAGAATGATAAGTCAACATATATTGAAAATAAAGACAAATTCAAAAGTTGAATCCTTGATAATAGTTAATCCATCAGAATGAGCATAGTGAAGATAACGATCGTATTTAATCAGAACCATAGCCTACTTTTCCAAATTTATCCCATCTTAACCCTAGCCCCGTTACAACCATAAAGACCTCAAGTTGTGTGTGTGTGTCGTGCACCTTGATTCAAAAGAGAATTTATTCAAGCATATGGTATGATACTATGTACTGTGAATTTTGAGTGTAAAACGCATTAACACCCGAGAGATTTGGTAAGAGTGTGAATTGAGCTGATAGGTGAATCATTACTTTCAAGTGAAAGTGTGGTCAATCAATCAACCTCGGCAATCCAGCAAAAATCAAAGGTATCAACAAATGAGGGTCATGAAAGATCTTAAAGGTATGGTGGCACATGAAAAGTTCCATTTCATTTAGGAGTGACATGAGTTCTTTGTACTTAAAGTTGCTTGAGGACAAGTAACAAGCTAAAATTGGGGTTGTGATCAGTCACCATTTATGCTATAATTATAATCATGTTAACAGGTGAAAGAAGGCGAGTTAGGTACATTTTGCATACAGTTTAAATGGTTTTTACATCTACTTTTACCATTAACATCATTTAATCTATTCACTATATTTCATCAGTTTATTTCATTTTTCTGCAGTTTGTGCTCGGGTTTTATGTTATTATTATTTTTCAGGTTCAAATAGATATTCAAGTACAATCGGATGCAGAAAGCAAGAAAAATCGCAAAGAATCGGAGAAGTTTTTCCACGCTTCAGTAGAGATGCTACGGGCCGTAGCAGAGAGGTCTGAATAGAGCAAAAATCCATCCAAAACAGAGACCGACTACGGCCACCCGTAACACCTGCTACGGGTCGTAGTGAAGGGTATGGGAAGCAAATCTAACTTTCACACAAATAGGAGCCTTCTACGGTCACCTATAGCACCTACTACGGATCGTAGCAGAGGAACTGGGACAAGATCATCAGGGACACGGGTCTATTATGGCCACCCATAGCACCGACTATGGGCCGTAGCAGGCATGCATGAAAAAAAATCCAATTTTGACTTTTCTATTGTCATTCCTAAGTGAGGGGCATTTTGGTCAATTGTGAGGCGGTGTGATGGACTTTTGTGGATCTGTTTGAAGGAAGAAAAGACTTTTCTATAAGAGGGCAAGTTATCAGACAAAAAAGGGGACCTGGGAAAAGATGAAGAATTGATACGATTCAGAATTAGAGAAATCGAGGTTTTGGGAGAAACAAGATCCTTCATGAGCGAAAGGAATTGAAGATCAAAATTCATCTGAATACTTGTATTGTCTCCGTTTTATATTTTGATTTGCTTGAATATTATGAGTAGTTAAACCCCTTAATGCTAGGGGGTGTCCCTGATTTGAATCTGTAATGGCTTTGTGTTTACATTTGTAATAACAATATTATTTTTCATAATTACTTTAATCTTTTGATGTGCTTAATGTTTTCTCTTTCGGAAGAATTAAGATTGTAGTATGATTATCTATTAGGTTGGACCGCCATTGATAATGCTTTCATAAGATTATTCTACACTAGATATCATCTAGGACTAGGGATACCTTGTATGAACCAAATTGTTCTCGATATATTAAGGTTTAATTTCACCAGTAACTTTCTATGGACATAGAGATTAGGGTTGAATGATTAAAGGTTTTCTCACCAAGGCCTTGGGAGAAAATACCTTTGAGAACTAGTAGTAATTAATTGATATTTGTTGATGCAATAGTGATTCCAAGTTGTTACAGGGATAAATCACACATCTTTCCTGACATGTTCATTTATCTTGAAAACCTTTTTACAATATTATTTATTTTATTTACAATTATTTTTATAAATTTGAATCTAAAACCCCTAATACAAGTTTTTGTTTAATTGAACAACAATTCGACTTCAATATAGTCTTTGAGATCGACATTCTCGGAACCTTTTCCATTATTACTATACATGAAAAATAGTACATTCACTATTTTTCCGATCAATTATGTCACGGATAATAAGCTTGATAATAGAGTCATAAAAGCTATCTTCCCAAGATATGAAAAAGGGGAACCTTTGGAGTATAGAAAATTCTAAATTTGTGTTTGGCATGGATGTTACTTATGATGAAAAATGTATGATGCCTGATGATGGTGATTTTAAATTATCAAATAATCATATATTTGAGATAGAATCTAAAGACCATCCAAATTCTAGTCATATGTGGAGTATCCTAGTGTTTTTCGAGATGATGAGGAGGATGAACTTGATCATGATGAATGAGGATGATGAATGAGGAGGTTCAATAAGAAAATATACATACATTACAACAACAACATGACGCATCACGGTCGCGTAAAAGTTTCGCGATTTTGGTCGGTACAGATGTCACGACACTAATTGTGATCGCCGTGGTGTGAATTAATCATAATTTATTCTTTAATAAAAAAAGTGATAATGGTATCGGTATCAGCATCTTCTAAAACCATTTTGTCACGGTCGTTTTCGCGATTGAGGACCGTTATTTAAAACCCTGATTATGATCCTATTCAGTACCTTTAATTTTTAGACAAAAGAGGCAACGTTGTCTCTGATTTCCCAACTACAACATCAAACATCATTGGTGAGATTACAAGTCTGCAATCTCCAACGTATTTATTCATTCAATTATGATTTATTTCTAAAAATATCAAAACCTACCCAAATCCTCAAAGTTTTGTTGTTCTATAACAGGGAGCTTTGCACACAACAAACTTTGAAAAAAAAAAAGGTATATATTACTTCAATATTCCTAGTACATTACTTTATTAAGTGATAACAATGCTAATTATGAATGTAATAAAATATGGAAGATTATTAAGTGATAACAATGCTAATTATGAATGTAATAAAATATGGAAGATTATACCATACAACATTACTTCATTACCTGTAATACATCATACAGGTTTAGCTTTCCAAACCAGTTCCAATACATATGATAGTATTTGACAAGTGATTTTGGGTGTACTCAAAGGAATTTTCTTCTTAGAGTCAAAGAGTAATCCATTGAAATATAGAAAACCATTATTTAAATATAGAAAAGCATTATTTAAAGGGTTGATATATCCTAACCAACACTCTTTTATTATACTATGGGCTTCCTATTTTATGGAGAATAATATGAGCACCATATTGCGGCTGAAGTGTAATTACCGTAGCAGGCGCATGAGTATAGGTAGGAGAAAGTTCAAATGAGAAATGTTGCAAAATCATTGCTATTGCCATCTTTGCTTCAATCATGGAAAAGTTTTGTCCAATGCAAATTCTAGGACCCCCTCCAAATGGAAAAAATGAATATCTTCCCTTCGTTGCTTTCAAAACACCTTCAGAAAATCTTTCAGGATTGAACACCTTAGCGTCATCTCCCCATAGTTCTGTGTCATGGTGAACCAAAACTATCGATAAGAAAAGCTGCACTCCAGCAGGTAATGTTAGGTTTCCAAGTTTCATATCTTTGTGAACAGTTCGAGTAAGCGCGATTACTGGAGGGTATAACCGAAGAACCTCGTTCAAAATCATAGTGACCTGTTCCAAAAAGGTATTATATCGAATAGTAAGTGTCAAGCCATGGATTAGGATTTGGTGCAGACTACAAAAACTATGTCACACACTTTTCGACCTCAACCATTGAATCTCAAATTAAAAGTCTTGATGTCTTAAACTTATTTTGTTTATTGTGTAATCTAAACTTTATTATGAAAGGAAGAACATGATACTTACAATCTTAAGATGAGTTAGGCCATCAAAATCTGGTTTATTGTTACCGAAGACTTGTAATACTTCCTCCCTTGCACGTGCTTGCCAATCAGGGTACCTGCTCAATAACACCATTGTCCAAACAAGCAAAACCGAAGTGGTCTCTTGCCCTGCAAAGTAGAATAGCTTGCATTCATCTATTACATCTTCAAGACTCATTCCGACATTCTTATTGTTGCCATGTTCTTCCATTTCCTTGTGATTTGAGTCCAAAAGTATACTTAATAGATCATCCTTAGTTGCTTCGCCTGCCTTTAGTGCTTTCTCCCTCTTGTTAATCATATTTGTAAGTGAAGCTTTTACATCTCTGTCAATTTGCTTCATCCTCCTATGGGTCGGAGTTGGTAGAAAACTTCAAAATAAACATAATTAGTCTTGTAATTAGTATGATATGAAGAGACTTTTCTGTTTCATGGATCATGTTCTTTTAAAATGAGCAACTATAAACCATAAATATTGGTTGTTTCCGGTGAGAATATAAAACCCGTTTCACAAGCTTGATCTTGCATTAATCAACAAGAAGTCAGATACACAAATTAGTCTTACCTCCATCCAGGAATGTTAGAATTCGTCATAACAGTTCTTGTAAGTTCAGCTTGCTCGATTTGAAGTTGAAATATTCTCCGTCCTTCTTCATAACTACTTCCAAATGCTGTTCTAGAAATAACATCACTGGCCATGTTTTGAAGGAAAGGCCATACGTCCATTTCACAAGATCCATCTGACGACAACATTGTTTCCCATTTGCCAATCAGATCATCGCAACTTTTGAAGAAATTTGGTAACATGATCTGTGGTGTAGGAGATAACCAAGAGTTAGAACTCTTTAAGTCAAACTAAGAGCATGTGCATTAAGAATTAAAGTCATGTTTTGAAACGGCACGCAAGACAATTACATAAGATGTATATCTAGTAAACAGAAACTTGCCTTCAGTTTTTCAAAATGGAATGCAGGATTGATTATCTTTCTGTGCTTGCTCCACTGTTCTCCCTCGAGGTTTACTAGGCCATTAATTAGTAACCTGACAAGCGGATTCACATTAAGCTTTCGGAAATCGTCTTTTTTGTTAAGTACATCTTTAATTAGCTCAGGATCTGTGATGTTTAGCCTTGGTGTTGGTCCAAACCAAATAAAAGAGTTCTTACCTGCATAACAATTATAGACAAAATTTATGTAGGAGTCGAGGATCACAAGCTTCTTATTATATATAGTCTGCTATTTGCCTTTGGAATCTCTGAGCACAAACAAGAGGTGTTTATATTTTCCAAGTAATATTGTCAATTTAAAAAATCACCAAAGAGAATACGGTGCTTGTTAGTATTGTAGATCCCACTAAATAAGGGACACAGATACAGACATCTGACACCGACATGTGTCGTTGTCATGTCAATGTTATACACTGACACGCCTTTATTTAGAGGCGTCGGTGCTACATCTCACACAATGGTTAGATCTAACCGGCAATCATGAACTATCGGTGAACACAAAGAATGTTAATAATTAATATCAATGTTTGATGGACCAAAAACCATGTGATTTTTTCCTACTGCAGTTAGTACAATAAATGCAGATAATTAGCATGCTATCATGCTTGAGATCATCCACAGTTAGTTGCTTCCTCTTAGATGAAAATTTGAAGTGGTTCATGGTATAAACTTAATTTGAAGTGATGTAATGCAATTGTAAGGTACTGAATTGAAGGATAAATAGTTAGTATTGTACAAGGAACTCAGACCATAATTCTTTAGTTCCGACTCAGACACCTGGATACGACATAGACACACCAATACCACCGATAATTTCAAAAATCTAAGGCATAGTTCCGACTCAGACACCTGGATATGACATAGACACACCAACACCATCAATAATTTCAAAAATCTAAGACATAGTTCCGACTCAGACACCTGAATACGACATAGACACACCAACACCACCGATAATTTCAAAAATCTAAGACATAGTTTCGACTCAGAAACCTAAATACGACAGACACACCAACACCACCGATAATTTAAAAAATCTAAGACATAGTTTCGACTCACAGACCTGGATACAATATAGACACATCAACACCACTGATAATTTCAAAAATCTAAGATATAGTTCCGACTCAGACACCTGGATACGACATAGACACACCAACACCACCGATAATTTCAAAAATCTAAAACATAGTTCCAACTTAAACACCTAGATACGACATAGACACACCAACACCATCGATAATATCAAAAATCTAAGACACAGACACCTCGCTACATAAATGATAGCATTTCATTTTTATTTATCCATTAAGAATTTAAAAAGTGATAATCACAACAATTATTGAGAGGTGTACGGAAAAAGTGAATAATAATCGTAAAATAAGTTGCGAAGAATAAGAAGAGACATACCATGTTTTAAAGCACTTTGTTGGAAATAGGAAAACACACGAGGAACGATATCATCAGAAAGATTCATGGGTTTAGATGATGCTTCTTTTCGCGTCTTTACAACATCTTTTACGTCTCCAACTAAAAACCTATATGAATTTCCTTTAAGTCCTTGTTCTCTTAGAATCTTTTCTAGCTTCTTTGGCTTCAGCCATAACCAATTCAGAATCCTCCATGACCATGTCAAAGCAAGTATTATGACAGTGAAGACAATTATTGCTGTAGTTGTAGCCATTTCTCTGAAGGGGAATAATCGGTGCAAAGATGGTACTAATACAGAGATTTATACAATTTAGCTGTTGTGCAATGAATAAAGTCCACATTCAACCACAATTTTGCCAAAATACACTCTTAAAAAAATTATATTTTTATTAAATTATCCTCATATAATGGTGAGAGTTATATTAATTAAATGATATTGAAAAGAAATATATTAAAAATTGAGATGAAAATTATTCATTTTAATTTTTTTTTAATAAAGTATTTATTGTTTTCTACTTATTGATTCAACGATATCCACGATGTTCAAAATTAATTAAAAAAATTAAATTTAAATATATTTTTTATTCTCTTAATATGATATTTTTTAATTTTTAGTCCTCCTATTTTAAATTCAACTTTCTAGATCTTCAACTTTATGTTATATTAAATTTGGTCGGTTCTTCTTCAATTTTTCGTTGTTATTGATAACTAGGACAAAAATATATATTTTTATAGAATCAATTAATAAATAATTATTTTTATTTTAATTAAATAATTAATTATTTTTAATAATTTGTTTAAAATATTAAATAATTAAAATTGTAAAATTAAAATTTTGGGTTTAAATCCATTTCATTGGACCAATAACCCAACACTCAATTTACAAGTTTATGCATGGCTTATATAAACATTAAAACTAATGATCATAAAAATAATGTGAGTCTCTCATCATATCCTCTACAATCAAAATGGAAACATTTCTTCTGGATGTTCCACAGCCTCTGATATCATCTCGGTCTGTTATTTAATTTTGCAGCTTTAGTTATCCTACAAAAGCTTGTATATTCTGAAATTCAATAAGTAATTTTGAGGTTTTACGGCGTGTTGCAAGTGATTCAAGTTGGACTCAAGAAAGGGAATGACTCATTTATTTAGAGGGAATGACTCAATAAGTTTGTATCATTTCTTATGTAAGAATATTCCATTAATTTTTGTGTAGCTGTCATTTATTCTTCAACCAGACACTAGAAAATCTCTTTGGAATGACTTATCTAATCTTCAGTTAAATCGCCTTATTCCCTAGTGCTTCCTAGGCGACTTTAATGCCATCCTTGGGGCACATGAATACTATGGATCTCACTCCCCTTCCAGAACTTCGGTATCTGATATTCAATCTTGGTTCAATTTAAACTTCCTAGTGGATATGTCCACTAGATGAGCCTTCTTCACTTGGTTTAATGGTCAAAGTGGCGATGCACTAGTTGAAAAAAGGTTAGACATATTTATGTGCAATCAAAGCTGGATCAATATTTATTATTGTTCTTCTTGCACAACCCTCCCCGAAGTTAGATCAGATCATTACCATGTCTTGATGGAGGTTTCTTTTTATTTTATCAAGTTTAAGTCCTACTTCAAATTCTTGTCCATATGGACCCTGCATGACCAATGCAAGGATTTTATTGCCAATTGCTGGGCATAACTAATCGCTGTATTCGCAAGTGCATGAATCGCGTCAGAGTAATATAAAAGAATATCGATCCCACAGAGACCAAATCGTCAATCTATCGATTACTATCATTACGATGTTTATCTAAGGCGGTATAACTGATTCCTGTTGAGGGGAAGGGTTCTGGTACAACTGATTCTTGTACCTCTACTGCCTCATGTACACCAACGTTGGTGTTTGTGGTGGTGGAGTCAATGACAGAGATGAAGAGCATACCCATATTGGGATGTTTTGTCCAGTGTAATGTTTATTTGTTTTAGCTAAAATTTGCCAAAGGGGGAGATTGTTAATACCTTAGGATTGGCATTAATTTTGTAAAACAAATAATGTAATCATCTCTGTTGTTTTAATATGTTGGGTTGAAGAAGTTCAACATCTGGACCAACATGTCATGTACGATGTCACGACATCATGCCTGTGACATCGTACATGCGTAGAAAAACTGAATGAATTAATTCAGTATATATTCTGGGATTAGTGAGGATATTTGGTGAATATCCTAACTCCCATGTGGAGGTCTTAAAGACTCAATCAGAAGATATATAGGCTCAAAATAAGGAGATATATATGGAGAGATTTTAGGATTGAAGACCTTGTTTGTAGCAGAAATTTTCTGCTGTATTTGTAACAGCAAAGAACAAGTTTGCTGCGATTTCTGAAGGCCCAAATCCAGTTGGGTGATTAGGTTATAAATAGCATATTGTAACCTAGTCTTTGTAAGCCTCTTAGAATGAAAATTTAGGGGTGTGTGTGAGGTAAACCTCCCAATCTGTGGGAAGGTTACCATGTGTTTCTCAGTGGTCAAAGCTGAGAGTATTTGTAACTCAAAGCCTGTAGGCAAGAGTGATTATGTTCTTGAATGAAGCTGTGAAGCAAGTTCAAGTTGGTTAACATTACATTGTATTTGTAGTGATAGGAATGGAAACTGGAGGTTTCTATCTAGGAGTTCCTAGGTATAGATTGCATTGGGTAGGGATTAAGTGAAGAGTTGTAAACGGGGGAGTTTAACTCTAAATTAATACTGCTGATAGTGGATCTTCTTCCTGGCTTGGTAGCCCCCAGACGTAAGTCATGTTGGACTGAACTGGGTTAACAATTTCCTGTGTTTGTTTTCCTTCTGCATATGTTATAATCCTGTATGCCATAACTAAGCTTGTATTTCAGTCTGCCTACCAAGTTAATAACATACCTATACATAGCCTTCTGGTTGTATGTCAATCAGAATGTCGTGACATTCATCATTGACAGCATATACTGAATAATAGGCAGGTTGGCTTTTATGATTCAGCTCAGTATATATTTAAGTCTGGTTTTCAAGTGAAAACAGACATGGCCAAAGGATCATTGTGAAGCTGTCAAACTGGATGTCTAGACAGTTGTTCATGTAGGCTGATACTGAACTAGAGACTGGTTGGTCTTTTACAGTACAACAAACTTAGCACTGTCTGTTTCTCAAGAACATAACAGAATCAGCATGATGTATATGTTCTGAATGTCAAACTGAATGTTGTGACATTCATTCCTAACAGCATGTGCTAAAGTGTAGGATGATCAGTTTTTCTGTTTCAGTATTTTTCTCAGGCTATTCTTTAGGAATCCAACAGCTGAGCTAAAATCCAGGAAACCAACTACTACCCTACAATTAATGAACCTAACAAATAGCCTATTTGTTAGCAATCTAATAAGTGGTAATTAGATTAATGTATTCAACCTTTATTTCAGGAAATACAAGAAAAAGGCAAGCACACTGGAATAATGTAACAGATGATCAATATTAAGACATCGTGCAGATAACATGTGTAGGAAAACAACCGATGGGAGAACGATGATTGATCTCTGCTGAGGTTGTATAACTGATGCACAGGACTAGGGGTTCCTTCATTCTAGGGTGACATAGAAGGATATGTCGTGACATCTGTGAAAGCGTGCTTTAGTACAGGGTTTAATGTGTTAACTGTCTTGCTATGTTACAATGTTGGATCAGATGTCATGACTTGGAGTAGAATCTGAATTCTGACTACGCCAGAATTTCAAATGGTATCAGAGCAGGCATCTTGTTCTGCCTCTGGATGAGACCTCTATCCAGTAACGCTGACTAATCAACACCGGTACGAGATGCGAAGCAACTACAAGATGACGTTAGAGCAAGTGGAGGCTAACCAAGCTACCATGAGGTCAGACATCAATACGATCCAAGAGAAGATGGATCAACTGCTGGAAACAATGCTCACCATCGCCCAGAGAGAGAGGGTTGCGGATGCAGAAGCTGAGGCTAGAAGGAATGATAACCCATCAAGTTTGGTCCAACAAGACGAGAGCTTCATCCACGCCAAGAAAAGTCTGGTTCATATACCAGTAGGAAGCAAAGGAGATGGGGATCGTGCAGAGCCTTCTGAGGCGCCTGCTCATTATGGGTCCGAAATGGGAGATGACCCGTATGAAGCTTTCTATGTGCCTGATCATCCGAAGCCAAAGATACTTCCAGACCCTGCTGCAGATAGGCTTCGTGCCTTGGAAAAAAAGATCAAAGCTATCGAAGGGAATAATATCTTCGGTGCCTCTGCCATGAACATGCGCTTGGTATCAAATTTGGTCATTCCGGCTAAATTTAAAACTCCTGATTTCGAGAAATACAAAGGCCAGACTTGCCCAAGAAGTCACCTAGTGATGTATTTCAGGAAAATGGCTGCTCATACCGAAAATGACAAACTACTCATACACTGTTTCCAAGATAGTTTGAGTGGAGCGTCTCTAAGATGGTACATGAGCTTAGAGCAAGGGCGGATTCAAAACTGGGAAGATTTGGCTGACGCATTTCTCCGTCAGTACAAATATAATCTGGATATGGCGCCCGACCGAATGCAGTTGCAAGGGATGGCAATGAAAGAAAAGGAGTCCTTTAAAGAATACGCCTAGCGATGGAGAGAGTTGGTTGCTCAGGTAGAGCCACCATTGTCTGAGAAGGAAATGACTGGAATATTTGTGGACACATTGAAGGACCCATTTTTTGATAGATTAGTGAGCAGCGCAGCATCCGATTTTGCGCATCTGGTCACAATCGGAGATCGCATAGAAAAGGGTCTGAGGGATGGAAAGATTTCAGGAGCCGTGGCAACCCCTAGCGCACCGAAAAAGTATTCTGGAGGCTTCCAGAAGAAAAGAGAGGGTGAAACGAACGCTGTATCTAGAGGATATAAGGGGAAGCAACAGGCTTCATATGGCCAAGTCGCTGCCGTGGTACCCATACCCTATCAACAACCCATACAACAACAACCAATGTATCAACCACATCATCAACAACCTCGTCAACAGCAGAACACCGCACCACCAAGACAATTCAAGCCAAGGCCTCCAAGAAGGCAACTTGACCCTCTACCAGTACCTTATAGCCAAATATTCCCATATTTGCAAAAGGAGGATCTTCTGACATTGAGGGAGCTGAAACCGGCTGTTTTTCCATATCCACCAGGATATGATGCTAACGCCCATTGTAAATTTCACATGGGAGCGCCCGGCCATACTCTGGAAAATTGTTTTGCATTCCAAAATAGGGTACAAGACCTGATTGAAGCAAAAGTTGTTACCTTCACTCCGAGACGCCCGAACGTGAACACTAATCCCATGCCAACACATGGAGATGCTTCCGTCAGTGCCATTGAGGAGAGTGATCAGGGAGAACTGATTCTTAAGGTTGAAGAGATTCAAACCCCTATCACCAGGATAGGGGCACAGCTGCTAAAAAGTGGTCTAGTCCCAGAGGAGCTAGTCAATGACGAGAATGATAAAGGGTTGAGGAATTTTATACAACAAATGCTGGATCGAGGCGAATTACAGATAAATCGTCGTGTTAAGAACAAGGGAGAGGAAGAGATAGCCGTCGTGGTGGACATCCTTTATGATGAGGTTAACGTGGACATCCTTTATGATGAGGTTAACGTGGACATCCCTTTCGATGAGGTTAATGTGGCCATCCCTTATGATGAGATTAATGTGGAAATCCCCATAAACCCATTGGTGATAGAGTTTCCAGCACCGTTCGCATATAAGGATGAGAAGGCGGTACCATGGATATATCAGCCCAGAGCTTTTAAGCAAGGGCAGGAAGACCGACCCGTGGTAATCAACGAACCAAACGTTACCTCAATTGTGGGGCCAGCCGGAATGACACGCAGTGGCCGAGTGTTCGCGCCAAGGGCTGTTGATGCTTCTACAAAAGCCAAAGGGAAAGAAGTTGCTACTCCTGTCCAAATCCCTGTCCCTAGTCGAGAAATGCAAGAAATGTATCTGTCGCCTAAAGCTGCGGTCACTCGTGAGGAGCTGAGGAATTTCTAAGGATAATCAAGAAAAGTGATTATAAAGTGGTGGACCAACTGAATCAAACACCTTCAAAAATATCCATGTTATCTCTGTTGCTCAACTCAGAAGCGCACAGGAATTCGTTATTGAAAGTGTTAAGCGCAGCACATATCACGAAAGACATAACGATAGAACAGTTTGATGATGTGATAGCGTGCGTAACCACTGGAAATTTTTTGGGGTTTAACGATGATAAACTGCCAGTTGAGGGAAAGAACCATAACAAGGCCTTACATATCTCCTTGAAATGCATAGACACTATACTATCAAGGGTATTAGTAGACACAGGTTCCTCACTAAATGTCATGCCAAAAACCACTTTGATAAAGCTGCCGATGGAGGGGATGAATATGAAGCCCAGTACCCTAATTGTAAAAGCATTCGATGGCTCAAGATGAGCAGTGATAGGAGAGGTTGACCTACCAATCAAAATAGGCCCAACTTTCTTCAATATCACATTCCGGGTTATGGACATACATCCCGGTTATAGTTGCCTACTTGGAAGACCATGGATCCACTCTGCAGGTGCCGTCACCTCCACTTTACACCAAAAGCTAAAATTCATTACCAATGACAAGATGATTGTGATTGGAGGGGAGGAGGATATCTTGGTTAGCCACTTAACATCTTTCTGATATATCGAAGTGGATGGCGAGATAACCGAGACACCATTCTAGTCCTTGGAAGTGGTAAATATGATGGTTGTCCAAAAGACATTGGAGACTCCGAAGTCAGGACCGTCCATGGCCTCGTGGCAAGGAGCTAAGGCTGTGATGGAAAGTGAGAGTGCTCAAGACTGGGGCAAAGTGGTGGAAGTAAACCAGAAGCGAGACAAGTTTGGGTTAGGGTATGACCCATCGTCAATTGAAGCCGGTAACCAACATGATAAGGAGCATATCCCTCCTGTAGAGGAAACGTTCACCAGCGTTGGCCATATTTTTGGTAACCAGGTGGCAATGATCAATGTTGAAGATCATGAGGAGGGGTGTCTAGCTGGATACGACAAGCCGCGCCCAATGAAGAACTGACAAACTGGAAGGTTGTGGAAGTCCCTCAATTTTTTCAAAAGTAATTTTATTATTTTAGACAAAACCCTGTGCTCTGCCCAAGGCACAGTGGCGTGTTGTAAGGCCTCCTTTATCTTTTTTTAAGAGTTTTTATATCAATAATAAATGGAGATTTACATTCAAATTTTTGTTCCTTTCCTTTCGTTTTTCTCTTACAAAAAATGGCATCAATTTTTAATGCACGCACTTTCTAAATAAACTGCATAAATCATAACATGCAGAGACACCACCGAGACCATTGATAACGACACTACTAAGGTCTGGCATAACTTTGATTGTCCAATCTACCAAGCTGAAGAGGAAGTGGGGGAAGATTGTGAACTCCCTGAAGAGTTGGCCAGATTACTCAGACAAGAGGAGAAGGTCATTCAACCACACCAGGAGGACGTCGAAGTTATCAACCTGGGATCAGAAGAAGACAAAAGAGAAGTAAGGGTAGGCGCCGCACTTCAAAATGCAGTGAAGACTAGATTGATAGAGCTCCTCCATGAATATAACGATGTGTTTGCATGGTCATACCAAGATATGCCCGGATTAGACACTGATATCGTGACTCACAAGCTTCCCCTTAAAGAAGAATGCTTTGCCGTCAAGCAAAAGCTAAGAAGAACTCGGCCGGATATGGCTCTCAAGATCAGAGAAGAGGTGAGAAAGCAGTTTGACGCTGGTTTCCTGGAAGTCGCTAAGTACCCACAATGGGTTACCAACATTGTACCGGTACCAAAGAAAGATGGGAAAGTCCGCATGTGCGTAGATTACCGAGACTTAAATAGAGCTAGTCCCAAAGACGATTTCCCATTACCTCACATCGACGTATTGGTAGATAACACAGCCCAGTTCTCTGTATTTTCCTTTATGGATGGTTTCTCTGGATACAACCAAATTAAAATGGATCCCGAGGACATGGAGAAGACCACGTTCATTACCCCTTGGGGCACCTTTTGTTACAAGGTAATGTCGTTTGGATTAAAGAACGCTGGGGCAACATATCAACGCGCTATGGTGACTCTCTTTCATGACATGATTCATAAAGAGATCGAGGTGTATGTTGACGACATGATTGCCAAATCCCAAACAGAAGAGGAACATATCACTAATCTGGAGAAACTGTTTGCTCGTTTGAGGAAGTTTAGGTTGAGACTTAATCCTAACAAATGCATATTTGGGGTTCGATATGGGAAGCTTTTAGGCTTTATTGTAAGCCAAAAGGGAATTGAAGTAGATCCTGACAAAGTTCGAGCCATTCAGAACATGCCTGCACCAAGGACTGAGAAGGAAGTCTGTGGTTTCTTGGGAAGACTGAATTACATCGCTCGGTTTATCTCTCATCTTACTGCCACATGTAAACCAATATTCAAGCTTTTAAGGAAGAATCAAGGCGTGGAGTGGAACGATGACTGCCAAATAGCCTTCAACAAAATCAAAGAATACTTACAAGAGCCACCGATTTTGATGCCCCCTGCAGAAGGGAGACCCCTCATCATGTACTTAACAGTGCTCGACGAGTCCATGGGTTGTGTATTGGGACAACAAGATGAGACTGGTAGAAAAGAACATGCCATATATTATCTGAGCAAGAAGTTTAATGATTGCGAGACCAGATATTCCTTACTCGAGAAGACTTGTTGTGCACTCGCATGGGCCGCCAAACGTCTCAGACAGTACATGCTGACTCACACGACTTGGTTGGTATCTAAAATGGATCCCATCAAGTACATATTCGAGAAGCCAGCTATTACCGGTAGGATTGCCCGATGGCAGATGTTGTTATCAGAGTACGATATTCAATATGTTGCACAAAAGGCAATCAAAGGAAGCGTACTAGCAGACCATCTTGCCCACCAACCGTTAGAGGATTACCAACCTTTGAAGTTTGACTTCCCAGATGAGGACATCATGGTTGTCAAGGATGATGAAGACTCCGAGCAAACGGAGGATCTTGAGCCAAAAGCAGGCTGGACTCTCATGTTCGACGGTGCCTCAAATGCAATAGGCCATGGAATTGGGGCAGTACTGATGTCTCCCAAGAATTTCCATTTACCATTCATTGCAAAGCTCTGTTTTACCTGCACAAATAACATGGCTGAGTATGAAGCTTATATACTAGGGTTAGAAGAAGCTATTGATTTGAAGATCAAGGCGCTAGAAGTATTTGGGGATTCCGCCCTAGTGATACATCAGATCAGAGGTGATTGGGAAACAAGACATGCCAACCTAATTCCATACCGGGATTACATGCTGAAGTTACTCCCGAAATTCGACAAAATCACTTTCTCCCATATTCCTCGAGAAGAGAATCAGATGGCAGATGCGTTAGCAACCTTGGCTTCCATGTACAAGTTAATATGGCCCAACCATCAGCCTCACATTGAAATTAGGCGTTTTGATGAACCCGCGCATTGCTTGACGACAGCAGAAGAGCCAGATGGTAAACCCTGGTTCTTTGACATTAAACGATATCTAGAGAAGCAGGAATACCCGGCAGAGGCCTCTAGCCTTGACAAAAGGACCCTACGGAGACTGGCATCGAAGTTCCTCTTGAATGGGGAGGTATTGTACAAGCAGAATTATGACATGGTTTTGTTGAGGTGTGTGGACAAACACGAAGCTAATCAGCTTATGAAGGACATACATGAAGGGTCTTTCGGCACACATGCAAATGGGCACTCCATGGCGAAGAAAATCCTGAGGGCAGGTTACTACTGGCTAACGATGGAAGCTGACTGTTATCATTACACCAGAGCATGCCATAAATGCCAGATCTATGCTGACAAAATACATGTACCGCCTACCCCGCTGAATGTTATAGCATCACCCTGGCCTTTCTCCATGTGGGGCATTGACATGATCGGGATGATAGAACCCAAAGCATCTAATGGGCATAGGTTTATCTTGGTGGCCATAGACTACTTTACTAAATGGGTGGAAGCCGAATCTTATGCGAATGTCACAAAGCACGTAGTCGCCTGTTTCTTAAAGAACAACATCATATGTCGATATGGGGTTCCCAACAAAATCATCACTGATAATGGGTCCAATCTCAACAACAAGACCATGGAGGAGTTATGCACAACGTTCAAAATCGAGCATCACAACTCGTTACCATATCGACCTAAGATGAATGGGGCTGTTGAAGCTGCGAACAAAAATATTAAAAAGATCATCCAGAAGATGGTAGTAACGTATAAGGATTGGCATGAGATGTTACCTCTTGCATTACATGGTTATCGTACGTAAGTACGAACTTCAACATGGGAAACCCCATACTCCTTAGTGTACGTGATCGGGAAAATAGCAAGTGTACTATTTTACCGATGTAGTAATAAAAGGAATTATCCTGAGTATCGATCTCGAGGACTGCGTAGGAACTATCAGTGTTGATAATGATTCAATTAAACAAAATAACCTTGGGTTGGTAAGTGAAGAGTGAATTTGCTTTGTAAAATATAAAGGCAAAATAGAAGTTTTTGAATGCAGAAAAGTTAAACATGCTAGATCAAGGGTGTATGAATTGCTCTGAAATAAACTTAATCCTTATTTTATGATATCTATGTTCGAATGATTCAATATGGTTCTCAAGAGTAGTTTCCCCTAATTCCTTAGCCAGAAACCATTAACATTCAATTTTAAATCCCAATTCCTTAGCCATTCAAAAGAATATTAATCCCATGTATGAATATCAAGAATATCCCATCATCACTATTAGATCCTCATTCCTAAGAGAAATTAGCGATGTTGTTATACACATAGTGATAAAGGGATTTGTCAGACCTCCTTTACCTCCAAATCAATACCTAATTTTCCAATACGGCAAGCATTACACTCGTGATATAACAAATTGATTTCATAAAAACATAGACATTCATAACATTGTAGGAAAAAGGTTCATTACAAAAGCAATTCAGGGACACCCCCCTAGCATTGGGGGGTTTAGCTCATTATCGTATTCAAAGAAGGTACAAATATAAGATTAGACATTACAAGAGATTAGATAGCTTCGATCTTCAATTGCTTCCGCGCTTGATGATCTCCGTTCTCCAAAAATCTTGATTCTCCCGTTCTCTTTTTTTCCGTCCTCCCTGTTTGTCTTTCCATTAGGTCTAAATAGTGTAGTACACATTACAGCCAAGTCAAAAAGTCAAAATTGCCCTTCGGGATCACTTCATGAGTGAAAATAGAAAATCAGAAAAATTCAGCGCGCTAGCCAACACGGGCCGTGCCAAGCAACACGACCGGCCGTGTTGGCTCTTCAATTATTTTATTTTTGATTTTCCTTCAGACTTGCTGACACGGGCCGTGCCAAGCAACACGGTCGGCCGTGTCAGCCCCCTGGTTTTTGTATGGGAAGAAGGTCTTCTTGCAGCACGGGCCGTGTCAGGAGACACGGGCCGTGTTTGGCTCCAGGAATTTCCTTCTATATTTTATTTCTTTTTCTTTCACTCTTCCATTGTTGCCTTGGCACTTCCGACTCTTCAACTACTTCTGAAACATGCACAATACCATGGAAACGACATCAAACGCATCTAAAAACTTAAATTAACACCAAAAGCAAAATAAGCATAAAACTTACTCAACTATGAAATACTTAAAATTCAAACACTAAAACTCAAAATAAAAGGTTACCACATTGATGAATTTTGGCCGAGAACATGATGAAAATCAAGTAAAATGGTGACCGATCACAACCCCAAACTTATCTCATTGCTTGTCCTCAAGTGATGCAAGAGACAACAAACAGAGGTCACCCCAAAATTCCTTTTCACCACTATACAGCCGATGTTATTCGCACCGAGTTTCCTACCTTCATGGTCAAGACGTTGGCCACCCGATCCGAACTATCCGCTACACCTCACAGTCCAGCACCTCTTTACCTGCAAGCTTTTCATACATCTCACACAATCTCTCAGGGTTAGCACTAAAGACTCAGTATATGCAATATCGACTCTTAGTTTTTGAATAAATTCTACTTCTATTGCACAAACATAATTCACACACTTTTGGAGGACTTAGGGTTGTAACGGGGCTTAGGACAGGTGGGATAAACAACAAACGGATACACAAGGGGTTTTTGGGCTCGGCACTCCTGTTATGTTTCTTGTACCTGTGCTTATTTTGATATACAGGGGTTCGACATCGACTATTTAACTTTACTCAACTGATTGAGTATTTCAAATGTAATCAAGTCGTTTAATTGGGACAAGTGCGTTTTGATGAGTTCTATTTTTCTTTTCTCTTTTTTTTTCTTTTTCCGGAGCATTCAAAGAGCCTCCAATTTTTCTTTTCTCTTTTCTTGTAACGATTTTTCGCACACTTGTCCCTATTGTATTAGATTTACCACCCCAAACTTAGAATTCACACAGTTTCCAAAATCCACAACATTTATGCCGAGCAAGGGTAGAAGAGATTATTATATATATATTTTTTTTTCTTTTCTGGCCATAGGGTAACATAAGCGGTTTACAAACAAACAAAATGGTTAAAGGCTCAAAGGGGTTCGCAACGGATAAAACGTACAAGGGTGGCTGGAAAGGCTCAAGGTTAAACAACAAAAATGTGCCTCAGTGTGTGTCATAATGCAGTGCTCTGTCAGTAGAACGTACGCAAAACCAGAGCGATAGAGTCATACCTGGATTAACTCTCATGATGATCTCTTAGTATTTGGCTTTTTTGTAATCTCACCATGTGGGTAAACTTGCAGGTTCCAAAGCACTCTCTGTGTAATGTAGCTTCTTTTTGGTTCAGGTGTACCATACTTCTATCTCAATCCAGTTTTCATCCCACTGTGTCCAACAATAGTTTTTCTTCGACTGCATAAATTTCCAGGGTGCCTCGGGAGCGTGAGTTCGGGTTGTGTCTTTCATCCACTAACCATCCTTCCATCACGCCTCTGGTTTTTATCCATCAATCTGTAACCCAACATCCAAACAGTTGAAAATAAAAGAAATCAAAGGAAAATTAACTTAAACAAAAAATGAAAAACCAAAACGGAAAATAAATTAAAACAATGAAAGGAACCCCCCCCCACACTTGAACTAAACATTGACCCCAATGTTTAAACCCAAATGCAAGAGGGACTTACAGTGCCTACTGCGGAGGAGGGTGCTGTGGAAATTGCAACATCATATGTTGCATCATCCTTTGAATATCATCAATGGCAGCCCCTTGACGGAGCTGCTCTGTCACGATCCGATCAATCTCCGCTCCCTGGCGAGCCTGCTCAACACGGAACTGATCCATGTCCATGGGTGTCCATCCAGCAGAGGAGGCTCCCATACCTCTGTGGTGAGAGGTGTGAGGGTGAGGAACAACCCTCTCCCTTGCCGGTGCATCTTCCTCCCTCGTATCACCTGCAAGAAATTCATCTTCTCCCGCCTCTTCGGGGTCAACAGAGGTATACAACCAATTCTCATTGTTATCAACATTAGTTTTATCAGTGTTCGGTAATGATTCAATTAAACAAAATAACCTTGGGTTGGTAAGTGAAGAGTGAATTTGCTTTGTAAAATATAAAGGCAAAATAGAAATTTTTGAATGCAGAAAAGTTAAACATGCTAGATCAAGGGTGTATGAATTGCTCTGAAATAAACTTAATCCTTATTTTATGATATCTATGTTCGAATGATTCAATATGGTTCTCAAGAGTAGTTTCCCCTAATTCCTTAGCCAGAAACCATTAACATTCAATTTTAAATCCCAATTCCTTAGCCATTCAAAAGAATATTAATCCCATGTATGAATATCAAGAATATCCCATCATCACTATTAGATCCTCATTCCTAAGAGAAATTAGCGATGTTGTTATACACATAGTGATAAAGGGATTTGTCAGACCTCCTTTACCTCCAAATCAATACCTAATTTTCCAATACGGCAAGCATTACACTCGTGATATAACAAATTGATTTCATAAAAACATAGACATTCATAACATTGTAGGAAAAAGGTTCATTACAAAAGCAATTCAGGGACACCCCCCTAGCATTGGGGGGTTTAGCTCATTATCGTATTCAAAGAAGGTACAAATATAAGATTAGACATTACAAGAGATTAGATAGCTTCGATCTTCAATTGCTTCCGCGCTTGATGATCTCCGTTCTCCAAAAATCTTGATTCTCTCGTTCTCTTTTTTTCCGTCCTCCCTGTTTGTCTTTCCATTAGGTCTAAATAGTGTAGTACACATTACAGCCAAGTCAAAAAGTCAAAATTGCCCTTCGGGATCACTTCATGAGTGAAAATAGAAAATCAGAAAAATTCAGCGCGCTAGCCAACACCGGTCGTGCCAAGCAACACGGCCGGCCGTGTTGGCTCTTCAATTATTTTATTTTTGATTTTCCTTCAGGCTTGCTGACACGGGCCGTGCCAAGCAACACGGCCGGCCGTGTCAGCCCCCTGGTTTTTGTATGGGAAGAAGGTCTTCTTGCAGCACGGGCCGTGTCAGGAGACACGGGTCGTGTTTGGCTCCAGGAATTTCCTTCTATATTTT
Source organism: Lathyrus oleraceus (assembly GCF_024323335.1). Lineage (NCBI taxonomy): Eukaryota > Viridiplantae > Streptophyta > Magnoliopsida > Fabales > Fabaceae > Lathyrus > Lathyrus oleraceus. Next base: position 3,438,404 of record NC_066579.1, on the reverse strand, counting down.
ATTTCTTTTTCTTTCACTCTTCCATTGTTGCCTTGGCACTTCCGACTCTTCAACTACTTCTGAAACATGCACAATACCATGGAAACGACATCAAACGCATCTAAAAACTTAAATTAACACCAAAAGCAAAATAAGCATAAAACTTACTCAACTATGAAATACTTAAAATTCAAACACTAAAACTCAAAATAAAAGGTTACCACATTGATGAATTTTGGCCGAGAACATGATGAAAATCAAGTAAAATGGTGACCGATCAGTACGACATGGAAGCAGTTCTTCCCATAGAAGTGGAGATTCCCTCGATGAGAGTCTTAATGGAGGCTAAGTTAGACGAGGCAGAATGGGTTCAATCAAGGTATGACGAGCTCAACCTTATTGAGGAGAAACACTTGAAAGCGATAGGTCACGGTTAACTATATCAGAGGCGCCTTAAGAAGGCATTCGACAAGAAAGTACTTTGCCTAGAAAAGTGGAATGATAAAAAGCCGCTAAATCGAAAACCTAAAAAGGCGATTTAGGCCAAAATGGCTATCCTGGTGGATCGAAAACCCGAAAGGGCGATCCAGGCAAAAATTAGGGATAAAAATAAAAAATTTGACCCGCTGAGTTGAAAACCCGAAAGGGCGGCTCAGGCAAAAATGGGTATCCCGGTGGATCGAAAACCCGAAAGGGCGATCCAGGCAAAAGTTAGGGATTAATTCCAAGGCAAAGAACTGTACTTTCAGGCATCTAACATATCCCTCGAAGACAAAAGAATCAATCTATCTGACTTTTCCAAAGGCGAGGTGCTTGGATTATCAAAGACATAAGGATCATAGCAGTGTGGAGACTCAATAGGAACTCAGTTTTATTGCCGCTTTGTTTCTACACACAGCAATTACCTCATTAAGGAATTGCCTCTTTATGTACAATCACCCATTCAAGGGTCAAATCAATAAAAGAGAAATTTTCTCGACAAAAGTTGTGCCCAAATTATTTTGCATTTTTATCTGTTTGTTTGCCAAGCACCTTTATTTTTGATAAACATCACTCTTAAAAATTTTGGAGAAAATAAAAACACATAATTGAATAAAGTAATAAAATTGCTTTTGAAATAGTAAAAGGATGAACCTCTTAGTTTACAAGTTTGCTCTTGTTGTTCATAGAGGTATAGGACTGTGTGCAGGCACCTATGCCCATTCCAATTGCTAATCAACACCTCTCAAAGATATACTCATGGTATAGCCAAACCGGGGCAAGTCTCTAATGCATTTCCAGCAGAAACATTAAATCGTAGTTGGAGTATCGCGTGTTGAGAAGTCTGAACCCTTTAGTGGTTTGGGGCACCCCGGATATATTCCCAAAATCACCCAGTGGGTCATCAAATTTTGATCTCCATCATAACAAAAGTCTACACCGTTGGCATCATCACCCAAAGCAGAAACGCCCTAACCAGGGCAAATCCCAATTACCCATTCGCATACCCTCATGCATCACATGCGCCATGTGCATCAATTACATACATAATTTTCCTACAAAATAGGAAGATTCACCAAGAAGTAATCATACCAATCATTGGCATACATATGCATAGCCTTACATGATTCGCATCTCTATATGCACATCTTAAATATCCACAACAATTGCATAATGCATACACTTCATGCATCCTCTCATGCATGGCATTTCCACCCAAAGTGGAACATCATACAAAAATCAAACAATATAAGGATCTAAGGTTATTCATGTCTATCTTAGACATTCCTCATTTCCCAAATAAATTTATTACCCTACGTACGCTCATGGAATCATTTCCTGGCCGGTCATTTCTCTCAACTTTGCGGTTGATAGTGATATTCCCAGCATTTTCTTTGCTATCATTGCTCCCCAAGAAGAGGTTACCATAAAGGTCTCTTGTGAGCTTCTTCCCTGCAGAGCTTCTTCAAAAGGTTTCCTCCAAAAGGAATCTTTTTTTAAAAAAATATCCCCCCAACAGACATTCATTCTTTGAGATATTACTTCATTCATATGGAGAATCTCATCTTTTACTGTTTGAGATGCTGTCTCATCAATGTGAGGAGTCTCATTCCAGTTTTTCTTTTGAGATACTGCTCTAGTATCCTCGAAGAGTCTTAGATTCAATTAAGGTATCATTTCCTTGTTAGGAATATCTTAATTCTATCATATGAGATGCTGCTTCGACTCGATACAGAGAATCTCATCTTTTACTGTTTGAGATGCTGTCTCATCAATATGAGGAGTCTCATTCCAGTTTTTCTTTTGAGATACTGCTCTAGTATCCTCGAAGAGTCTTAGATTCAATTAAGGTATCATTCCCTTGTTCGGAATATCTTAATTCTATCATATGAGATGCTGCTTCGACTCGATACAGAGAATCTCATCTTTTACTGTTTGAGATGCTGTCTCATCAATATGAGGAGTCTCATTCCAGTTTTTCTTTTGAGATACTGCTCTAGTATCCTCGAAGAGTCTTAGATTCAATTAAGGTATCATTCCCTTGTTCGGAATATCTTAATTCTATCATATGAGATGCTGCTTCGACTCGATACAGAGAATCTCATCTTTTGCTGTTTGAGATGCTGTCTCATCAATATGAGGAGTCTCATTCCAGTTTTTCTTTTGAGATACTGCTCTAGTATCCTCGAAGAGTCTTAGATTCAATTAAGGTATTATTCCCTTGTTCGGAATATCTTAATTCTATCATATGATACTGCTTCGACTCGATACAGAGAATCTCATCTTTTGCTGTTTGAGATGCTGTGTCATCAATATGAGGAGTCTCATTCCAGTTTTTCTTTTGAGATACTGCTCTAGTATCCTCGAAGAGTCTTAGATTCAATTAAGGTATCATTCCCTTGTTAGGAATATCTTAATTCTATCATATGAGATGCTGCTTCGATTCGATACAGAGAATCTCATCTTTTACTGTTTGAGATGCTGTCTCATCAATATGAGGAGTCTCATTCCAGTTTTTCTTTTGAGATACTGCTCTAGTATCCTCGAAGAGTCTTAGATTCAATTAAGGTATCATTCCCTTGTTCGGAATATCTTAATTCTATCATATGAGATGCTGCTTCGACTCGATACAGAGAATCTCATCTTTTGCTGTTTGAGATGCTATCTCATCAATATGAGGAGTCTCATTCCAATTTTTCTTTTGAGATACTGCTCTAGTATCCTCGAAGAGTCTTAGATTCAATTAAGGTATTATTCCCTTGTTCGGAATATCTTAATTCTATCATATGATGCTGCTTCGACTCGATACAGAGAATCTCATCTTTTGCTGTTTGAGATGCTGTCTCATCAATATGAGGAGTCTCATTCCAGTTTTTCTTTTGAGATACTGCTCTAGTATCCTCGAAGAGTCTTAGATTCAATTAAGGCATCATTCCCTTGTTAGGAATATCTTAATTCTATCATATGAGATGTTGCTTCGACTCGATACAGAGAATCTCATCTCTTACTGTTTGAGATGCTGTCTCATCAATATGAGGAGTCTCATTCCAATTTTTCTTTTGAGATACTGCTCTAGTATCCTCGAAGAGTCTTAGATTCAATTAAGGTATCATTCCCTTGTTCGGAATATCTTAATTCTATCATATGAGATGCTGCTTCGACTCGATATAGAGAATCTCATCTTTTACTGTTTGAGATGTTGTCTCATCAATATGAGGAGTCTCATTCCAGTTTTTCTTTTGAGATACTGCTCTAGTATCCTCGAAGAGTCTTAGGTTCAATTAAGGTATTATTCCCTTGTTCGGAATATCTTAATTCTATCATATGAGATGCTGCTTCGACTCGATACAGAGAATCTCATCTTTTGCTGTTTGAGATGATGTCTCATCAATATGAGGAGTCTCATTCCAGTTTTTCTTTTGAGATACAGCTCTAGTATCCTCGAAGAGTCTTAGATCCAATTAAGGTATCATTCCCTTGTTCGGAATATCTTAACTCTATCAAATAAGATGCTGCTTCGACTCGATACAGAGAATCTCATTTTCTTTACTGTTTGAGATGCTGCTTCATCAACATGAAGAGTCTCATTCATTTTTAGAAACATTGTGTTGCTTATTACCAGACAGTCTTGGATACAGTTGGGGTATCATTCCTTTAAAGGGATACTTCGATTGTAATTATCCAAGATACTGTGCTGACGATTCCTCCTCATACAGTATTTCTCACTACATTTTCTCTTTATGAATTTATTCCTTCCATTTCAAAGGACAAAACTCGGGTCTTCTTGTATTTAATTACCTTTCACTATGAACGCATGAAGACTACTGTCATTTCTGCTTTCTAGTTCATTGTAATTAAATAGGGGCAACTGTCATACCCCGATTTTGTCCCGGTTTTATTTTTCTCACGGATACCATGACATATTTGTTTTTTCTAACCATCAAAACTTGATTTCCACATCTCTGTGTAATGGACTTGGGCCAAGTCACATATAGGAATCTAGAACCCTTTAAGGTTCTATGATGAACATGGCACCAGATTTAGTTGCTTGTGGGACATCCTCTCCTGTCATGTTATAGCCTCACCACATATCGTCAAGCACTCCATTCACAAAATACCAAGGAGAATTTACGCATCGTTGAGTTTAAATGGTGCATTGGTCCATAAGTACAAGTTGTAAATTAATTTGTCGAAGTATTTTGTTTGGTGTGTGAGCGCATCATTTTTGGTCCTTTACAAATCTCATGACGATCCATTCCCATGTTTATTACGGTCCCTCTACGACAATGGTTTATAACGTGGCAAAGTTCAAGATCCAAATAACAAAACCAGTAGAACTTCATTCAAATAAACAAACATCATTACAATCCATCAAAGTGCATTATTTGAAACAAAACTACGGAGTTCGGTATTATTGACAAAGAGTACAACTCATCTCTATCCCAAGTTACCAATTAGAAACTTTGATCTTTGTACAAGTGTCATACCCCAAAATTTGCCCATTAATATTTCAAGACATTTTTCAGGGCACTCCGACTCATTTTTATGACACTGATCTTAAAGGAACAAAGGCCCAGCTCACGAGTGGCCCAATCCAGAAAATGGCCCAAACTGGCCTGCTCGCTAGGCGAGCAAATCCTTCGCCTGGCGAACGTTCGCTGCACGCTCGCCTAGCGAACGTTCGCTACACGCTCGCCTAGCGAAGCTGACAGATAACAGAAAATTCTGGGCTTCACTCTGAGCCCATTAGGTCACCACGATCACTATAAATACTGGCACTTCAGCCACGAAAAGGGAGACCAGGAGGACGAAAAAGGACGAAAGGAGAACCCTAGCAAGCAAACCCTAGCGCTCACAGACGGAAAACCCTGAAGGAAAAGTCGGCGGCAGCAAGGTCACTTCCGCTCAATTCGATCCGATCGGCCAATTCAAGGTTACAATTCGATTACAAACAGGTCGGCATTGCTATTACTACCTTATGTTCTTAATTTGCACATGGTATCATGATTGAATTTATGAAACTATCTTAAGTTTTACATATGAATTTAAGTATGCATGAACATCTGAATGTCTAACCACATAATCTCTGTAATGGATGCTATAAGGTGTGAAGCTTGCTGACATTATGTTGTCATCAAAACCAGAATCCGCAGCCGCTCGCTAGCACATCGCTAAGCGAGCATGCAGCGAGTATTCGCTAAGCCTTCGCTAGGCGAGGCAGCGGCGACCGGGACAGTCGCTGATTTTTCTGTTCTGTCCTTTGCTAACCTATCATGTTTTTATCATAGCCATGCATTGTTTATCTGACCCTACTGCTGTTCTGGTTTCTTTTGCGGTGCAATCCTTAATTGCATCCTGACTTGGTACTCTAACCCGTTTGCTGAATTTTGTAAAGGTTCACCTTTCCCAGGAAAAGATTGCTGTCTAGGTCTTCCACTTTATTTGTGGGATACCCTTGTGGAGTTTCACCCTAAATTACCTAATTAATTTTAATGTATTAATTTTAATGTATTAATTTTAATGTGGAGATTCATCCTAATTACCTAATCGATTGTAAAATACGGCCTCTAAATATGTGATCTTGGACCTCTCTTTTGCCTTACGATATTACGGTACCACGGTCATGTCCCGCGAATGTGGGGATACACTTAGCAATGGCCCTTCGATTAAATCATCATAAAATAAATCATAGTCCCTCGGATGTTGCCTTCGAATATATGATTTCGTCCCTCGATGACCCTTCGGTGTAGCCTACGGTTAAATGATGATCGTCCCTTCGAATGCTAAGGTATCCTTACAACTGTTGCCTTCAATGACCTATCGATGACCCTACGATGACCCTTAAACATCCAAAGGGTAAAATTACTTACTTCTCAATAGTAAGGACAGTTTTACCCTCATAAGGATAGGAAACGTTCATAACGACCTTAGGAAGGTATAACTCTCAATTGCTGGATCATAACCTAAAACATTTCCCACCCCTCACACTTTGCAAATCCTAGAAAATCACCACTTGGTATACATTCATACTAGAATCATTACCAAGTTACATTTTTCTAAACCATTTTTCAAAATCAAACGAGATAAATACTTTGTATACATTCATACGAGAATCATTACAAAGTTAAACTCTCTTTTCGAAACATTTTTTAAACAATTCACGAACACTTTTCAGACAAAAATATAAGTGATCCAGCAATTAAGAGCCCATGGATAACCATGGATACAAAGGGTGCTAATACCTTTCCTTTGTATAATGTACCTCCCGAACCCAAAATCTATTGAGGTCTTTCCTGTTCTTTTCCACCTTTCCTTATTGGATAAAAGAAAAGTCGGTGGCGACTCTTGCTATCCGCGACATTGCGATAAAAAGCAAAATACCCCAAGTCAGTTCACCGTATGACAGAACTGGCGACTCTGCTGGGGATACTTTAAAAAGAGAGGTTACCTTAAAAACAAGATCACTTATTCCAAATTGTCTGATTTACTTTTAAGGGATTGCTTGGGCATTTTTGAGTGAAAGATCCTACACCCGGATCTAGTGTACCTTAGGTAAGTAGCAATAGATCATCGCGACTATCCGGCGTATACTGGAATGGTTAAAATGATGTCTACGGTTAATGTGACACTTTGGATGTCCTGATGTTCCTCATGTTCACTTGAGGAAAAATTTGGCTTCCGCGTGGTGTCATTAAAGCGTTAACCAGACCTTTAGAACCCTAATTGACTCATCCTGGCCATTAGAAAGTAGTGAGATAACTGACTTCGGTTCCGACTGGGGTTGGTTGAGACTCGATACTACACTCTTTGAGATTGGACTTTAGGGAAGCTTCGGTCAACCACTTGGTGTTGCACTGAAGTGGACTTAAAGGAAGGTCGGTGATTTGAGATCCTTCTAGAACCCGGTTACTATTCTAGGACAGGTTGAACCAACTAAACTTCAGTGGGGAGGGTACTTACCTATGGAACTCATGCAAGCCTTAAAACCTAGGAATGATGGTTGTGTGACTTGCTTGTGCTTGTTATTTATTTAACCTCATAACATCATAACATCTTAACATCATAACATCATGACATCATAACATTGTACTAACCATTTCAAGGACTTAGGGATTTAACTTTGCTCTGTTTTGTAAGGCTATGGCTCCCAGGAAGACCATCCGGATTAATCTTGTAGCAATCTCTCCTCAACTCAAGAACTTAGTGTCAGAACTTTCCGATCATGCGCAGTTCATCAAGAGACATGGTTCTCTTCTCAATTTAGTTACCACTGGGTTCAAAGAAGATATGATGAGAGTTTTATTCCAGTTCTTCGACCCTAAACATCATTGCTTCACATTCCCAGATTATCAGTTGGTACCCACGTTGGAAGAATTCTCCAGACTGCTTGGGATACCTATCCTTGATCAACTACCGTTCAGTGGTTTAGAAAAGGTTCCGAAGTCTGAAGAAGTTGCCGCAGCTTTACACATGACGAAGTCCGACATTGAAGCTAATTGGGTAACAAGGAGTGGAGTTAAGGGTTTACTTGCCAAATTCCTGACAAATAAGGCCCGAGAATTCTTAAAAGTTATGAATGTCCGTGCTTTCGAAGACATCCTGGCATTGCTAATCTATGGCTTGGTGTTATTCCCTAATCCAGACCAATTCATAGACATGAATGCTATTAAGATATTTCTCACTCATAACCCTGTACCTACCTTGCTGGGAGACATTTTGCATTCCCTCCACACTCGTACCATGAAGAAGCAAGGGACTCTCATGTGCTGCATACCTTTGTTGTCTAGGTGGTTTATTTCGCACCTTCCTCAATCAGTCTTGAAGAACGAGCAGAATTTGAAATGGTCTCAAAGGATAATGTCGCTCTCCCACCCAGACATCTATTGGTGTCCTCAGTTCCAGGAAAATGTTACCATCATTGACCGTTGTGGCGAGTTCCCTAATGTACCACTCCTAGGAATAAGATGAGGTATTACTTATAATCCTGCTTTAGCTCTGCGACAGTTTGGTTGTGCTCGAAGAGATGGTCCACATGAAATGATCATCGAAGGCATTGTGTTCGACTATGACAACGATTCCCAAGGCCTCCGTCAAATATTTGTACGAGCTTGGGGCATGGTGAAGAGAGGTACATTAGGACAGAAAAATTCTATTCCTATGGAACCTTATCTCAGATGGGTACGCGCCAGAGCTCGTGAACTTGTCATGCCATATCTTGCAATCGGACCTCAGATTGTCGAACCTGAAGCTGAAGGAGGTGCTCCTCAGATCATTCCTTATCCAGATATGCCTACCAATGTTGAGGAACTAAAGAGATCCTGGATCCAGTTGAGAGAAGAAAGGGATACTTTCGAGACTCAGTTCGTCGCAGAAAGGAAGAAAGTGTTAGAACTTACCAGTCAGCTTAATGAGGAACCGAGACTCAATGCGTATCTTCGCCCAAAAAGAAGTCGCCCCTGGGAGACTTGAGCTTTCATTGTATTTTTATTATTGTTCCTTTTGTAATGAACATTGATCAAAGAAATTAGCAATAAACATTTCTCTCTTGTTGGTGATTTACGCAAAGTTAAATTCCAAAAGTCCTTGAAAACATTTCATGCATTGCATAACATAACATAACACTGCATAACAGGTATTCTACAAGTTCAATGTTCTCACGGTCTTCCTTCTAAACAGAAAAATGGATCTCGAACAAACTGTCAAAGATCTCCAGACTCAGAATGCTCAATTCAAGGAGATGATGCTAAGCTTATCCAAGGGGCAGGAGGAACTGAAGGCTCTTTTGCTCGAAAAGAAGAAAGACAAGAAAGTTGTGAGTTTCATTAACCCGGGAAGAAGGCGTAAAGGACAGGCCGCAGGAGTCAAGTTTGGGATCCCGAATGGTCCAGAAGAGGAGACAGAGAATGATTCAGAAGAGGAGAATGTCGATCTCTTCAACCCTGAGGACGACGATGAAGATTATGAAAATGAACAGTACTCTCCAAGAGATGATAAGTACAAGTTGCTGGAAGAACGTATGCTAGCTATGGAGGGTCAGAAGGCGCCCGGTCTGGATTTCGAAAGTTTGGGTCTGGTCTCCGATGTGACCATTCCTCGCAAATTCAAAATCCCCACTTTCACTAAGTACGATGGTGCGTCTTGTCCTCAGATGCATCTGAGAGCTTATGTGAGAAAGATTCAGCCGCATACCACTGACAGGAAGCTATGGATCCATTTCTTCCAAGAGAGCCTGTCTGGCACACAGTTGGAATGGTATTATCAGCTCGAGAGCTCTGACATCCGCACCTGGACTGATTTAGCAACAACTTTCTATAAACAGTACCAGTATAACTCTGAACTAGCACCTACCCGGCTACAGTTGCAGAATATGACTATGGGATCTAAAGAAAGCTTTAAAGAATATGCTCAAAAGTGGAGAGATTTGGCTGGCAGAGTCAAACCCCCTATGACTGACAGAGAATTGGTGGACATGTTCATGGGCACACTGACCGGCCCATTCTACAGCCATCTACTGGGAAGTTCTTCATCAGGTTTCACTGAACTTATATTAACAGGTGAACGTGTTGAAAGCGGCATCCGAAGTGGAAAGATACAGGCGGCTACCTCTGCAAGCACCAAAAGGTCCTATCAGGGGAGGAACGAATCAAATGCTGTGTACGGTCAAAAGGGTCGTAACAAGAAAAACCGTGACCACGACATTGGAGCAGTTACGATTGCAGCACCACCATCTCAAAACTTCCAGCCCAAACAAGACAGGCCAAGAAGGCAGTTCACCAGGATCAATATGACCTTGGCACAGGCACTGCAGGGAATGCTAAAGGCAAATTTGATCACCCTTAGAGATCCTCCTACGAATCCCAACACTACTTTTTCTCGTTATAACCCTAATGCCAGGTGTGCATATCACTCCGATAGCCCCGGGCATGATACAAACGATTGCTGGTCATTGAAGAATAAGATTCAGGATATGATCGAAGCTGGAGAAATTGAGTTTGAGCCTCCGGAGACTCCTAATGTCATCACTGCTCCTATGCCTAACCATGACAAGACTGTTAATGCTATGGATGACGATTCTCACATTTCCAATGTGGCGGACTTAACATCTCCTCTCCCGATCATAAAGAGGAATTTATTGCAAGCTGGTTTATTTCCAGGTTGTGCTGAAGATTGCAATCTCTGCATACTCCGGCCCGAGGACTGTTTGAAATTGAAGAATGGTATTCAACGGCTGATGGACGATCGTACAGTTCTCTTCGAAAGGATTCCTAAGGCGGAAAACCCTATTGAAGAAATATCTGTGATTGCTAGGTCCAAAGTTCCAGTGAAGATTACCGCTACCAGGGCGCCTGTGAAGATTACTGCTGAGCCCAGGGTTGCTCCCCTAATCATCACTGCACCTGGCCCGATCCCGTATTCCTCAAGCAAAGCTATTCCGTGGAATTATGGCGGTGATGTTTACGTCCATGGCGTGAAGCAAGTGGATAATGCTGCTAATACTAGTGGCATTGTTGGGACTAGTAAAATTACTCGAAGCGGAAGGATCTTCTCTCCAGAAATCTCACCTCCTGTCCTTGAAACTCGAGGAAAGGAACCAGTCAATCCTTCTCAGTCAGAGACACCGGTCGAAGTTACTCCCGAAGATGTTGCCAAACAGGAAATGGAAGAAGTGCTGAAAATCATCCGCAAGAGTGATTTCGATGTGGTAGAACAGTTGGGGCATACCCCGTCTAAGATCTCGATGTTATCCTTGCTGTTATCTTCTGAATCTCATGCCAATGCATTGATAAAATTCTTGAAGACTGCTCATGTGCCTCAGGAAACATCTGTCGATCAGTTCGAAAATTATGTTGCTCACTTGGCTGTTGACAATGGCCTAGGCTTTTCCGATGCTGACCTGACACCAGCGGGAAAGAATCACAATAAAGCCCTGCATATCTCCATTGAGTGTAGGGGAATCACTTTGTCTCATGTGTTGATCGATAATGGCTCTTCCTTGAATGTGCTGCCAACAGCTGTGCTGGATAAGCTGGACTGTAAAAGCATCGAACTGAAACCTAGTGACATTGTGGTACGTGCTTACGATGGTGCGAAGAGTGTTGTCCATGGCGAAGTAGTCCTCCCTATCAAGATAGGACCTCAAGTCTTCAATACTACCTTCCATGTAATGAACATTCGTCCTGCCTATTCCTGCTTACTGGGACGCCCTTGGATTCATGGGTCAGGTGCTGTAGCTTCGTCTCTCCATCAAAAGTTGAGGTATCCCACAGAGGGCAAAATTGTCACCGTGTGTGGAGAAGAAGAGTACATTGTCAGTAGTGTGCATACCTTCAGATACGTCGAGATGGATGGTGAATTCATTGAGACTCCTTGTCAGTCATTTGAAGTAGTTCCTCCGACCAATCCTGTCCTTAAGCCGACTTCCTGTGTACCCAAGGTTATTCGTGCTCCTCCTGCTATGATTTCCCTGAAGGACGCTCAAGCTGTGGTTGAAGATGGTGGCTGTGCTGGCTGGGGTCAACTGATCGACGTACCGTACAAGTCTGACAAATTTGGCCTGGGGTTTAGCTCTGAGAAGGTAGCCAAGAGTCAAATTAATGCTGTAGAAGACGCTGACAGCGATTGCGACCTGGATAGCTGGATTTTCCCAACAATTGGCGACGGACTCAATAATTGGAAGGCTGAAGACACTATCCCGATTTCCTTTAGTCAGGAGTAATTGTTATTGTCTATTTTGGTGTTGCAAATTTTTGTTTTTTTTACAATTGAACTTCTCCAAGCGTTGTGTCTATGCTCGGGGCACAATAGCTAATTTGTTAAGGGTTTTGTCATTTTCATAAGCATATTCATATTCAATAAATCAATGGACTTTTTGCATTCAAATATTGCGCTCTTTGTCTTTTCTGTCATCTTCCAAACAAGCTATGTTTTCTTACACACACTCACGTAACGAATTGCAGATCCATACCCACTCTGGATCCTGTTGATAATAGTTCTACTACTGTTCATTATGACTTTGAAAATCCGATTTACCAAGCCGAGGATGGAAGTGTGGAAGATTGTGAAGTACCTGGAGAACTTGCCAGACTGTTACTGCAGGAAGAAAGGACTATACAGCCACACGAGGAGTCAGTTGAGACTGTAAATCTGGGTACTGAAGTAAACAAGAAAGAAGTCAAAATAGGAGCAGGCTTGGAAAACAGTGTCAAGAGAAGGTTGATTCAGATGTTGCATGACTATGTAGAGATTTTTGCTTGGTCTTATGAAGACATGCCAGGACTGGATACCGATATAGTAGTGCATCGACTGCCAACGAGGGAAGAATGTCGTCCTGTTAAGCAAAAGGTTCGTCGCATGCGTCCTGAAATGTCTGAGAAAATCAAAGCCGAGGTGATGAAACAATTTGATGCAGGTTTTCTGGCTGTTACTTCTTATCCTCAATGGGTTGCTAATGTGGTACCAGTGCCAAAGAAGGATGGTAAGGTGCGAATGTGTGTAGATTACCAGACCTGAATAAAGCGAGTCCCAAGGATGACTTTCCACTCCCGCACATTGATGTTCTGGTAGATAACACCGCTCAACACAAGGTGTTCTCATTCATGGATGGATTCTCAGGTTACAACCAGATTAAGATGGTGCCTGAGGACATGGAGAAAACTACGTTTGTGACGCAATGGGGCACGTTCTGTTATAAAGTAATGCCATTTGGTTTAAAGAATGCAGGGGCAACGTACCAGCGTGCTATGGTGGTTTTGTTCCATGATATGATCCATCATGAAATAGAAGTATATGTGGATGACATGATAGCCAGATCTCATACTGAGGAGGAACATCTCGATCATTTATACAAACTGTTCGAGAGGTTGAAGAAATACAAGTTGAGGTTGAACCCGAACAAATGCACCTTTGGAGTAAGGTCCGGTAAACTCTTGGGCTTTATTGTCAGTGGTAAAGGAATTGAGGTTGACCCGGCTAAGGTGAGAGCTATTCAAGAAATGCCAGTTCCCCGTACAGATAAAGAAGTCAGAGGTTTCTTGGGACGCTTGAATTACATTGCCCGATTTATCTCCCATTTGACCGCCACCTGCAAACCCCTCTTCAAGCTACTGAGGAAAAATCAAGAGATGATATGGAATGAGGAATGTCAAGAAGCTTTTGACAAAATCAAGAAGTATCTTCAAGAACCTCCAATTCTGATACCACCAGTTGAAGGAAGACCTCTAATCATGTATGTAACCGTGTTAGAAAATTCAATGGGGTGCGTGTTGGGACAACATGACGAGTCTGGTCGAAAAGAGCATGCCATATACTACCTTAGCAAAAAGTTTACCGACTGTGAAACAAGATACTCACTGCTCGAGAAAACTTGTTGTGCTTTGGCCTGGGCTGCTCGCCGACTGAGACAGTATATGTTGAATCACACCACTTTATTGATTTCTAAGATGGATCCTATCAAATACATATTTGAGAAACCCGCTCTCTCCGGAAGAATAGCAAGATGGCAGATGATCTTAACAGAGTACGACATCCAGTATACTACTCAGAAAGCAATCAAAGGAAGCGTGCTAGCTGATCATTTGGCTCATCAAGCGGTGGATGATTACCAATCTATGAATTTTGAGTTTCCAGATGAAGATGTCATGTTTGTTACCAATCATGAAGAACATGGACCGGATGAAGGACCCGCACCGGGATCCCGATGGACTATGGTTTTTGATGGATCCTCTAATGCGTTGGGCAACGGTGTTGGTGTCGTAATTATTTCTCCCAGGGGTTGCCATACGCCTTTCACTGCTAGACTATGTTTTGATTGTACCAATAATATGGCTGAGTATGAAGCATGTATTTTGGGACTCAGAGCTGCCATAGACCTAAGGATCAAGTTTTTGAGTGTGTACGGAGACTCAGCATTAGTAATCAGTCAGATCAAAGGAGAATGGGACACTAAACATCCGAATCTCATCCCTTATCGAGAGAAGGTGTTGTCACTAATCCCATACTTTGAAGAGATTACATTCGAACATATCCCACGAGAAGAGAATCAGTTGGCAGACGCATTGGCTACCATGTCATCTATGTTCAGAGTCAGATGGGACAATGAAGCTCCCATGATCACCATTGAGCGATTGGATGAACCAACACATTGTTATGAGCTTAATACTGATGAAGTGGAAGAGAAACCTTGGTTCCACGAAGTAAAAAGATATTTAGAAACTCAGGAGTACCCTGAGGGGCATCTATCAATGATAGAAAATTCCTGAGGAAGTTCTCTGCTAAATTCTTTTGAGTAATGGAGTATTATACAAACGTAACCACGATTCGACTTTGCTTCGCTGTGTGGATAAAAAGGAAGCAAAAAGATTATGGGAGATATGCACGACGGTATTTTGGGACTCATTCTAGTGGACATACGATGGCCAAGAAGATTCTGAGATCAGGGTATTATTGGTCTACCATGGAAGCTGATTGCCACCATCACTCCAGAACCTGTCACAAGTGCCAGATATATGCGGATAAAGTACATGCACCTCCTGCTCCATTGAACGTGTTGACCGCACCTTGGCCCTTTGCAATGTGGGGCATTGATATGATTGGGGAGATTAAACCTACTGCTTCTAATGGACATCGCTTCATCCTTGTCGCTATTGATTACTTTACAAAGTGGGTAGAGGCCGCCTCATTTGCTTCTGTCACCAAGAATGTGGTGGCACGGTTCATCAAGAATAGTCTTATTTGTCGGTATGGTATCCCTGAAAGGATTATCACCGACAATGGTACCAATTTGAACAACAAGATGATTACTGAACTCTGCACGCAGTTCAACGTAAAGCACCATAACTCTTCTCCATACCGGCCAAAGATGAACGGCGCCGTGGAAGCTGCTAATAAGAATATCAAGAAGATCATACAAAAGATGACAGTAACGTACAAAGACTGGCATGAGATGTTACCGTTTGCTCTCCATGGTTATCGCACTTCACTGCGCACTTCGACAGGGGCAACTCCTTTCTCCTTAGTCTATGGAATGGAAGCCGTCTTACCAGTGGAAGTTCAGATTCCCTCTCTAAGGATCATGAAAGAGGCGGGCTTAGATGAAGATGAATGGATTCAAACTCGACTCGATCAAATAAACTTGATTGATGAGAAGAGACTTGCGGCTGTTTGTCATGGGCAGATATACCAGAAGCGCATGACCCAGGCATTTAATAAAAAGGTCAAGAGACAGATGTATCAAATTGGCAACTTGGTAATAAAGCGTATCATTCTACCACAAGGCGATCCCAGAGGCAAATGGACTCCCACATACGAAGGGCCATTTGTAGTTAAGAAGGTATTCTCTGGTGGAGCCATGATACTTGCTACGATGGATGGCGAAGATTTCCCGCATCCCGTGAACGCAGACATAGTTAAAAAATACTACGCATAAAAGAGACCCGCTAGGTCGACATACCTAGGCAAAAGTAAGGGCATCCCGGCGAACCAAAAGGGTTCGGGCAAAAATTAGGGATAAACATATAAAGACGTACACCCGGCAAGTCGAAAACCTGAAAAGGCGGCTTGGGCAAAAAAGGGTATCCTGGTGGACTGAAAACCTGAAAAGGCGGTCCAGGCAAAAATTAGGGATTAAAGCGTATGACTATGTCCCGTTCTCCGTCAGCTTCAACCAAGCTCAAAGGACTGAACAAGCCAATCACTCCCATCCGACAGCAAGGGAGATGAGATACTTGAAGACATAATGGCAGTAGTGGAATTAGAATCGATAGGACTTTTTCTGCATAGCTTTCTCTTTGTTTTCTTGACAATTTCCTCTTACTAGGATTTTTGTCTCCTTGTACACAAATTGCCTGTTTATAGGCCCTCTTTCAAAATCAATACAATTCTATTTCCTAAAAGATGATTTTGTTTTCACTTTGTCTGTTTTGTTTGCGTAAACGTCCATTGATTTAATTTGAATTAATATATGCATTTGAATATGATCAATGTTTACCAAAAATACATACATAAAATAGCAATAGTAATTACTAAAAGACTTCAGGATCGAGAAAAAGGTCTAACCATGCTTTCCAACAAGTCCGATTGCTAATTCTATTCCCCAACAAAAACCAGCTATTTCCCAGAAGAGGTCGACATCACCAGACAGACGGATCATCTCTTCCATCCCCAGTAGATATTCCCACCATTAGACAAGAATCAAGTATCCCCAGCTAAGAAAGGATCACCGATACCAGTATCTTCAACCAGAAGATTGAGATTTATTTTCCCCAGTAGAGTCCTCAGGAAGAACTTTTCAGATGCATAATTCATTCATTACATCATTTCACAGCATACGCATGCATACATCGTTCGCAGTTATTTTCGAAAGCATAAAACATCTCATGCATCATGACATGGCATAAAGCTAACTTTATTTTTCAGGTTAATTATCCTCCTGATACAGTCAAAGTAAAGATCCATTCAGACGGATATCTTCATCGATTACATTCGAGATTCAGAGACATCTTTCAGATATAATCCATGTGAATATCCAGTCTGGCTAGCTCTGACATCCTCCTAACGAGGGCATCTTTAAACTCATCCCAGACATTTATTGCAAATACAACATATACAAATACTATCAGATATAGTCTAGCGTACGGTTCATTCTGATTCAGCTCAACATATGACTCTCTCAACTCAGATGCGATCTAACGTACGATTCATTCCGACCTTCAACAACTCCAATACGGTCTAGCATACGACCCATTTGGACCTTCAAGGCCTCAAATGCTACCTAGCGTACGGTACATTCTGAAGTGTAGTCTGGCGTATGACTACCCCCTTCATCACCAGGTACAGCCTAACGGACGACTCAGTCTACAACTCAGATACGATCTAGCATACGATCCATTCTGATCCTTCACCCCCAGTAACGATACAGCCTAACGGACGGCTCGTTCTGCAACTCAGATACGATCTAGCGTACGATCCATTCTGATCCTTTATCCCCAGCAGTGTATGACTCATTCGGATTCTTATCTCATTTTGATTCGGCACAACATATTAATCCCCCAACAAGTCCGATACGGTCTAGCGTACGACCCATTCGGATCTTCATTCCTCAGATACTACCTAGCGTACGGTACATCCCGAGGTGTAGTCTAGCGTACGACTACTTTTCGTCAGATACAGCCTAACAGACGGCCCATTCTGCAACTCAGATACGATCTAGCGTATGATCCATTCTGATCTATTATCCCCAGCGGCGTATGACCCATTCTAACTCCCCAGTGAAGTCGACGGCCTAATGAATGACTCACTATACGGTCTGGCGTATGACCCAGTGACACCCATGACTTCAGATATCTTCTAACGTACGACGTACTCTGAAGCTCTCATCATCAAACTTCCTAGGTGGCATCTTTAAACCCATCTCCATCAAGACTAACTAATTGACAAGTGCAAATTTTTGGGGCATCCTAAGTGTTCAATAATCTTCCACCTCCAGACCACGAATGGCGTACATACCATCCTGACTCTCTCGGTTCAAGAATATTGAACAGGGGCAGCTGTCATACCCCAAAATTTGCCCATTAATATTTCAAGACATTTTTCAGGGCACTCCGACTCATTTTTATGACACTGATCTTAAAGGAACAAAGGCCCAGCTCACGAGTGGCCCAATCCAGAAAATGGCCCAAACTGGCCTGCTCGCTAGGCGAGCAAATCCTTCGCCTGGCGAACGTTCGCTGCACGCTCGCCTAGCGAACGTTCGCTACACGCTCGCCTAGCGAAGCTGACAGATAACAGAAAATTCTGGGCTTCACTCTAAGCCCATTAGGTCACCACGATCACTATAAATACTGGCACTTCAGCCACGAAAAGGGAGACCAGGAGGACGAAAAAGGACGAAAGGAGAACCCTAGCAAGCAAACCCTAGCGCTCACAGACGGAAAACCCTGAAGGAAAAGCCGGCGGCAGCAAGGTCACTTCCGCTCAATTCGATCCGATCGGCCAATTCAAGGTTACAATTCGATTACAAACAGGTCGGCATTGCTATTACTACCTTATGTTCTTAATTTGCACATGGTATCATGATTGAATTTATGAAACTATCTTAAGTTTTACATATGAATTTAAGTATGCATGAACATCTGAATGTCTAACCACATAATCTCTGTAATGGATGCTATAAGGTGTGAAGCTTGCTGACATTATGTTGTCATCAAAACCAGAATCCGCAGCCGCTCGCTAGCACATCGCTAAGCGAGCATGCAGCGAGTATTCGCTAAGCCTTCGCTAGGCGAGGCAGCGGCGACCGGGACAGTCGCTGATTTTTCTGTTCTGTCCTTTGCTAACCTGTCATGTTTTTATCATAGCCATGCATTGTTTATCTGACCCTACTGCTGTTCTGGTTTCTTTTGCGGTGCAATCCTTGATTGCATCCTGACTTGGTACTCTAACCCGTTTGCTGAATTTTGTAAAGGTTCACCTTTCCCAGGAAAAGATTGCTGTCTAGGTCTTCCACTTTATTTGTGGGATACCCTTGTGGAGTTTCACCCTAAATTACCTAATTAATTTAATGTATTAATTTTAATGTATTAATTTTAATGTATTAATTTTAATGTATTAATTTTAATGTATTAATTTTAATGTGGAGATTCATCCTAATTACCTAATCGATTGTAAAATACGGCCTCTAAATATGTGATCTTGGACCTCTCTTTTGCCTTACGATATTACGGTACCACGGTCATGTCCCGCGAATGTGGGGATACACTTAGCAATGGCCCTTCGATTAAATCATCATAAAATAAATCATAGTCCCTTGGATGTTGCCTTCGAATATATGATTTCGTCCCTCGATGACCCTTCGGTGTAGCCTACGGTTAAATGATGATCGTCCCTTCGAATGCTAAGGTATCCTTACAACTGTTGCCTTCAATGACCTATCGATGACCCTACGATGACCCTTAAACATCCAAAGGGTAAAATTACTTACTTCTCAATAGTAAGGACAGTTTTACCCTCATAAGGATAGGAAACGTTCATAACGACCTTAGGAAGGTATAACTCTCAATTGCTGGATCATAACCTAAAACATTTCCCACCCCTCACACTTTGCAAATCCTAGAAAATCACCACTTGGTATACATTCATACTAGAATCATTACCAAGTTACATTTTTCTAAACCATTTTTCAAAATCAAACGAGATAAATACTTTGTATACATTCATACGAGAATCATTACAAAGTTAAACTCTCTTTTCGAAACATTTTTTAAACAATTCACGAACACTTTTCAGAGAAAAATATAAGTGATCCAGCAATTAAGAGCCCTTGGATAACCATGGATACAAAGGGTGCTAATACCTTCCCTTTGTATAATGTACCTCCCGAACCCAAAATCTATTGAGGTCTTTCCTGTTCTTTTCCACCTTTCCTTATTGGATAAAAGAAAAGTCGGTGGCGACTCTTGCTATCCGCGACATTGCGATAAAAAGCAAAATACCCCAAGTCAGTTCACCGTATGACAACAAGCCATTGGTGTGCGGACACTTTGTTCCATCCGTGTTAACATGACCGTTTGAACCATCCTGCCATAAACACTAACAAAAAGACAAACAGACCAAGGTGTGAGTGATAATCATGCCGCATAATGTGTCGCCAACATAAGCCCTGCTATGAACACACCAGCAAACGTAGCCAAAGCAAGATGAGGCTACAAATGATCCAAACTACAGCACAAGGCAAGCTGTGAATAATGATGTCACGGCGAAGG
Organism: Lathyrus oleraceus; assembly: GCF_024323335.1. Lineage (NCBI taxonomy): Eukaryota > Viridiplantae > Streptophyta > Magnoliopsida > Fabales > Fabaceae > Lathyrus > Lathyrus oleraceus. The sequence continues at coordinate 3,418,188 of NC_066579.1, read as the reverse complement.
CGAATTGCAGCCGGGTTCAACCTCCAGCAAAAGTATCTTGCATACAACACTAATCTGAAACAATCCTGATCTCCGTAACCATTTTCTGTCTACATTTCACTTCACAAAAACTATTTCATGCACCTTTAAAAATCATACAATTACAATTCACTTTTCAGAAATTCCATTACAAATCATCATTACAAAATCATAAGGAATTGACAAATCCTCTACAAAGGTTGGCCAAATTCCAACAAACCAGTTATTGACCATTTCCTAAAAAAAAAGACCTAAGCCTCAATTGTCCATGTTACATCACTTGAGTCAAGAAAGATTAAGTTCTGAATAAGAGGCATCTAATTGTTGATCTTCCGTGTCCGGTCCATTCCCGTTAAGTTGTGGATCCACCTGTATAAGATGTTTTAACCTGTCCAAAACCAGTTCAAAACCTTACAGACATACGCAATGACAATTTGCCTACACTCATAGTGAACATAAATAACATTTGAGCAACAATATGAAAAACATGTGGGCAACCATATGAATAACATGTGAGCAACAGTAGAAGATCAATACAAACATTTTGCATCCTATGGAAGTCGTGTAATGTGAAAAAAGCATGTTATGAGAGCGAAGCCACAAGCCATGAGGAGCATCTCAAAGAGGAAATTCATCCATGTATGCTCAAGGGCAACTGCACCTGCAACAGAAGAAAATCAGAGGGGCATTAGTGAAAGGAGTTAAATTCTAAACAAAAGTGCATTGCCAGTCCAGTAAGCCTACTCAACTTGCATTGCCATTCAAGGCCAAGTACATCAGACCCGCGGCATGCCATGGTCTGTTATCCGTAAACATCATCCAAAACGGAGACCTGCAAAACAACAGCACCCCACACTTATACAAACAACAAGCCAATGACAGATGCAGTGAAAAAAAAGCATAAACAAATACATAGTAAAGCCATTTGATCCAAGTCGCGTTGCAATAGCCACAACCAACCCGATACATAAAATCAAAGGCTGCCAAGGGACTTGCTGGTAATGTTGAACCTTGCTTTATGGTCCCTACCGTTGTTGCAATTAATAAGTCGCTTCTGAATCAATCAAGGAGTTCTTCCGAGGGAAATTGGATTGCACAGCATAATGTTAGTGTCATGGTTGATCTTGATTTTTTCATTGGAGATGACGCACTTTCTAAGGCTTGGTCTAGTAGCACTTATAGTCTCACCTACCCGATTAAGCATGGTCAGGTTGAGAATCGGGACGCCATGGAACTACACATGTTGTACCAGTTGCGGATGGTTACGTTATTGAAAGTGACATCGAGTCAGTTCCCATTGATGGAAAGGATGTTACTCTTGTTGTCTGGCAGCTCACGCGAGAAAGAGGAAAGAATATACCTCCAGAAGACTTTTTTTGAAGCGGTTCGGAAAGTGAAAGAAATATATTGCTACACCTGCTCCGACATTGTGAAGGAAGTTAATAAACACAAAACATACCAAGCACAGGATGAATATGAACTAGTTACCTGAGGCTCGCAGCTACACAGAAAGCATTGGGTAAAATCCAAACTCTTGGATCTTTTGCTGCTGCAGAAGTAGATCAGACGCACAAGCTGATAACAATACGCATGAGTCGATCTTTGTTACCATAACCTCGCAATCATCATCCATGTCCTGCAGTGCAATAGCATCACATCACAAACATAACCAAAGGAAATACCTCACAAAACCAAGCATAGCATCAATTTACGAGTGCAATTTAGACCAGCTATAATTCCATATCATGCTAAGCCAAATGATTGCTATAGATTGGTGTCATAATACATTTTGAGACTTAGCTTAAAGTACAAGATAGTTAAGAATATAACAGTCTGTATCATTTGAAAGGGAGTTTCAGAATTTGCAGATATACTCCGCTCCAATATTGGCTCAGCCTACTTCTCGCCTTCATTAAAGTCATGACAGAGTTGTCCACAAATTCTATCAGCCGCCCTGTACCAAAAGGAGCAAGCTGCAAAGTAGGCAACATACGAAACTGGAAGCATGTCATACGGTTTGTTTTCAGAAGAGTTAAAACCATGAGAAATGATAAAGTGACATTCAGAGCAACCATGAAACTCAAGGACATTACCAGAAGAGACACCAATCCTAAATTACAAAAAACCATGACAGGAAAAAGTGAAAACAGGACCGCACGCAAATAACAACAAAACAAAACCAATAAAGGCTAATAAGAACATAACTTCATAACCTTGACAGTACACCAAAAGCCAGATGCACACCAGCTGCAAACTTACAAATGGCCTCAAAATCGATCACCATCACGAGTCTTAAGGATTGTAATACAACCTGAAAATGCAGGAGGGGAAGTTTGTTATCATCAAGATATCATGTAACTATCCAAACGTGAAAAAACCAAATATCACTAGGCATGACCAAGTGAAAACAGGGGTCGTACATCATTTAAAAGTGAATTATGAATGACGGTAAAAACTAGCTTTCTTACCACCATAAGTGGAGATTTCACAACAGTAATAATCCGGTGGAGGATTTAGCAAAGATGGCCACGCTTTAGAGATTTTTTTTACCATATCCAAATCCGTTTCCCATCACTTTCAGGAGGACCACCAAATCTAGAAAAGATCCTTCCAGCTAACGGATTTATTCAGCCAAGGATTTGCCAGCTCAGGAGGGAGAAACCTCGTACCTCAAAGCTATATATAAAGACCATCCATCATTGGGAAAAGACCTAATCTTTGCACCGTTACTCTACTAAAATCTCACTCGCACCCATCACCAAAGCTCAAATACTCCCGAAGTTTACTCAGAGTTCATCACTAGAACTTTGAGATAACTGAGCTAAGCCCCTGTCAAACCAAGACAAACCCAGATCAGTAAAGAAGAACGGAGAAGAAAGAGGAGAAGATCTCAGAAAGCCATAAAAGATCAATTACCTCACCTCGCCGGAGTTCGAACATCGGACTAGCTCCGATTTGGTATTTAAACTTCTCCTTTACATGATTTGAGGTTACCATCTTGTTCGCATTGCTTCATAGAACGCAAACCCCGTGATTATTGCATAAAATTGTTGTTACCATGGTTTTGATTTTAAGCTGAAAACTTAGGCTTCTAGTTGTTGTTGTTTTCCGATTTGGCTCTTTGGATTTTTTTGGGTTTGTAAATCTACTTGTTTAAATCTGGATTTAGGAATGATTGTTTGGTTAGGAGTTTGATGTTGGTTTCCGAATCTCGCGACGACACCACCATGACAGTGCAAAGATGCCGTCGTAGAGCTCCACCGTTATTGCCGTGATGTTCCAAATGTCTGAGTTCGATTTCAGGATAGAAAAAAGGAAAATAAAATGAATTTGAGAAGAATGGTTTGTAAGAGAGAAGGATAGAAAGAGGTTCATGGTTGAGGGAGATAGAAACTTTATGACTTTTTCTTTTCCAATCCGCAGATTCGCTTTTATTCCATTCCCTTTAGTACTTATTAATTAAGTGGTTTCCATGTGGTAATTGTTGGTGTAGGCTTCTGTTTTGGAATAGGCAAAAGACAAGCATGATTATCATATTTTAAATGGCATTTACTAGAGTAATCTGAATTAATTTCTGAATGATAATTCCCGATGTTGTGACGCGCGCCGCTGGGAAAACGAAGGGTCGATTTGCCTTTGATATTCCACTGAAAATCATTTAGAGTTTGTGGCCTATTGGGCCCAACCCGTGCGGACAGGGCTTAACACACCTTTAAACAGCTGCACACCTTCATACTAACCCCAACTTCTGATTGGGCTTGATCCATTAAGCTCAAAGTTTCTTTCTCTTATTACCTCCTACAAAATCAATACACCATTTCTTGTTCACTTCATCTAAATTTATTTTCATCCATTAATCAAATTTTATGTTGGTCAATTTTGATTGATAATTACATCAAGTCAATTATTGTGATTAGTGTTCAGATAAGTTATTAACCTTAGTTAATTAATTTTCTTGAACCGTAATTAATTGTTTCCTAATATTCGTTTGTCCACTCGTTTCTTGAATAATCGTGTATTTATATTGGTCACATCTTTAACCATGCATTTTAATTATCTTTGTAATTAAATTTGAAGTAGCGAAATAATTCAAATGGATTTATTAAAGTAAGAACCAGCGGTCCAAACACCAAATAAACTTTCAAAAAAAACATATTAGTCCTAATAAATTCAAATTCAACATATTTAATTAATATACTAAAAAAATTTTAAATTAATTTTGAATGAAAAGGAGAATAGTAAGCTTCCGCTTTACTACCTCTCGACTATTCGAATAATTGGCGTACGCCATATTGCTCGGATTTTCGTCATTCAATTAAACCCTAAAAAATTCTATAAAATTAAAATCACTCTCCAAATTATTTATAAATTCTAAAAACCGTATTTTAAATTAATTTTGAATGAAAAGGAGATTAGTGAGCATCCGCTTCATTATCTCTCGATTATTCGAATAATTGGCGTACGCCATATTGCTCGGATCTTCGTCATTCAATTTAAACCCTAAAAATTCCATAAGATTAAAATCACCCCTCCAAATTATTTATTAATCCTAAAAGCATTATTTAAATTAATTTTGAATGAAAAGGAGAATAGTAAGCTTCCGCTTTATTATCTCTCGATTATTCGAATAATTGGCGTACGCCATATTGCTCGAATTTTCGTCATTTAATTAAAACCTTAAAAAACTCTATAAAATTAAAATTATTTTCTCAAATTAATTACAAATCCTAAAAGCATTATTTAAATTAATTTTGAATGAAAAGGAGAATAGTAAGCTTCCGCTTTATTATCTCTCGATTATTCGAATAATTGATGTACGCCATATTGCTCGAATTTTCGTCATTTAATTAAAAACCTTAAAAAAAACTTTTAAAATTAAAGTCATCTCCCCAACTTAATTGTTCTAAAAGTCTCTATTTTAAATAATTAATCTTTAAATGAAAAGGAGATTAATGAGCATCCGCTCCATTATCTCTCGATTATTCGAATAATTGGCGTACGCCACATTGCTCGAATCTTCGTCATCAAATTAAAATGTAATCGAATAAACTCAAATCACTTCTTATATCAAATCCAATTTTACAAAATAAACTATATAACTTAAACCTCAATTAGAGAATGGGAGGCGTACGCCTCACCATTCCTTGATTATTTGAATAATTGGTGTACGCCACATTGCTCAAATCATCGACTCTTCAAAACATCTCAAAACAAATCAAACTAATTTCTCGCCCCCGCGCGATCGAAACCAAACCAAAAACACTCAAACACATCAATTCAACTTGTTACCCCCGTGCGACCAACAACTTAAAAATTCTTTTCAAAAGAACATTGTTAATCCTTTCTAATGCGCACAACAAACCAGTGCTAGAGCCTCCACTGAGAGTAGACAAGCCAGCGTTTAGCCGTTAGAACGCCGACCTACACAGTCGTTCATCAAAACAAAACCCACCAAAACCGTAGTTGCCCGAACTACGAATGCTCTGATTTCCTTATTGCACCATAAGGATACGTAGGCACGAGATTGCGAGATCTTGGCGAGCACACTAATAAAAAACCTCTCCTTTCCCCTTTTGAGGTCTTCATCCATCTCTATTCAATATCTAATTACTCGAAGAAAGCAAATAACATTTAACTAACATTCAAATAGCAAATAGACTAAAAGGTTCCCGTTGAGTACAACGGACGTGAGGGGTGCTAATACCTTCCCCTTGCGTAATCGACTCCCGAACCCGAATATTGTTGCGACGACCATTATTCTATTTTTCAAAGGTTTTATCGATATTTTCCTATTCCTTTATTGGAGTAAATAAAGTTCGATGGCGACTCTGTTCGAATTTAATTTTTTTTCCGCGACCATCGCGAGGAATCGTATTTTTCGAGATGCGACAGGTAGCTTTTCTGACGTTGTTATCTGTGGAGAGAGGACTAAGAGTCTTATTAAAGCAGGGAAGATTCAAGATTCTGGTTCTTCGTCTTCAAGTTCAAAGAAGCCATTTTCTGGGGCACCCAGAAGAAGGGAAGGTGAAACTAATGCCGTACACAGTCGTAGAAATGTGAATAGAGAACAATACCGTCAGGTTGCTGCTGTGACCATCCCAGCACCCCAACCTCAATCTCAACAACAACATCCCAGACAACAACAACAACAGCAACGCCCATTTCAGCCGAGACAGAGAATGTCGGATCGTCGTTTTGACCCGTTGCCGATGACATATGTTGAGTTGCTTCCTGAGCTGCTCAGGTTGGGGTTTGTTGAGCTTCACACCATGGCTCCGTTGACGAAGATACCTGCTGGGTACGATGCCAATGTTCGTTGCGACTTTCATTCCGGTGCACCGGGGCATCACATTGAAAATTGTCGGGCTTTTCATCATAAGGTCCAGGATCTGATTGATGCTAAGACAATCAACTTTGCACCTGTTCCGAATGTTGTGAATAACCCTATGCCTCAACATGGTGGGCCCAGGGTGAACAATATGGAAGGTGAGAAGGCCGTGGATTTGGTAGTTGATGTTGAAGATATTCAGACGTCGCTGATTGTGGTAAAAGAGCGTTTGCTGAAAGGGGGAGTGTTCCCGGGTTGTGATGAAGGTTATTCAGTTTGTGCTAATCAAGAGAATGGTTGTGAAAAACTGAAGAGAGGTATCCAGGGTTTGATTGATGATGGTTGCCTGCAGTTTGCTCGGGCTGTGAGAGATCGTGGGGTGGTGCCAACTGTCACCATTTATTTTAAACCGTCTGAGGGTCCTGGACGTGCCCCAAGAACTGCTAATGCACCCGTAACTGTTGGTACCCCTGTAACTATATCTGCTCCAGTAACTGTTGGTGCTCCTACTACTATTGTTGCTTCTGATAGAAGACCTGTTGAGAACAGTAGGGTCGTCCCTTGGAAGTATGACAATGCTTACCGCAATAACAGAAGGTCGGAAAGTCAAATCAGACCAGTGAATCAAGCTCCAGTGACAATTGGTGTGCCAGTTAAAGCTCCAGTAACTGTTGGTCCGGCTGTGGACAATATGGGAGGACCTGGGGGGTTTACTAGGAGTGGTCGTCTGTTTGCACCACAGACTTTGAGGGATAACAATGTTGAAGCTGTTGCTAAGCCAAAGGGGAAGCAAGCTGTGGTTGAGGAAGGACCTGTGCAGAAGGAGACGCCTGAGGGTTCTTTTGAGAAAGACGTGGAGGAGTTCATGAAGATCATTAAGAAGAGTGATTATAAGATCGTGGACCAACTGAACCAAACTCCATCCAAAATCTCTATCCTTTCTCTGTTGTTGTGTTCTGAGGCACACCGTAACGCCTTGCTGAAGATGTTGAATCTGGCTTACGTGCCTCAAGAGATTTCTGTCAACCAGTTGGAGGGTGTTATTGCAAATGTGAGCACGAGACATGGTTTGGGGTTCACAGACTTGGATTTGACACCTGAAGGTCGTAATCACAATAAAGCCCTGCATATCACCATGGTGTGCAAAGGCGCATTATTATCGCATGTGTTAGTTGATATTGGCTCCTCGTTGAATGTGTTGCCCAAGAAGATTTTGAGCAAGATTGATGTTGAAGGGGTTGTCCTCACTCCGAGTGATCTCATTGTTTGTGCCTTTGATGGATCCAAGCGGTCTGTTTTTGGTGAAGTCACATTGCCCGTGAAGATTGGCCCGGAGGTATTCAATATTGTCTTCTATGTGATGGATATTCAACCCGCATATAGTTGTTTATTGGGGCGTGTAACACGGTGGGAGAACTGACTTTAGTTAAATGTTGCGGATAGCAAGAGTCGCCACCGACTTTTATTTTATCCAAAAGGAAAGGACATAAAAGAACAGGAAAGACCTTAAAAAGATTTTGAGTTCGGGGGGTAGGTTATACAAAGGGAAGGTATTAGCACCCTTTATATCCATGGTTATCCATGGGCTCTTAGTTACTTAGCTCACTTTGTTTGTTTGCAAGAGTGTAGTGTGTGATTAGAAAAATTTCTTTAAGTACTTAGTAATGACCCTCGTATGGGTGTATACAAAGCCTAGTTTAAAAATTGTGAGGTGTAAAAGTAATTTTGAAAAGTGTGAGCAAGTAACTATGAGATACCTACCCTAGATTAAGTCTTTCGTGTTCTCGTATATTCTTTCAATGGTAAGACTGTCCCTATTATTAAGGAATAGGTAGTCATTACCTTGGATGTGTTTAAGGGACGGGCGTAGGGTCATCGTATGGTCAATGAAGGCAACATAAGGGGTGTCTTTAGCAACTCGTAGGGACTATCATCATATTTACCGAAGGGACAAGATCATTATATCGTAGGCAACCTCGTAGGGACTTGATCTTTTAAGTTTATAGGGACTTGATGATTTTTCTGTTTGAAGGGACTTTGCTTAAGACACCCCTATTTTCGAGGGACTTGACCATTTAAAGAAGGCAACCAAGAGGAATACCCTAGGAAGTACAGATGGCGATCAAAGATCGACTTACGTGTGTGAGTGTTATTTTTCAGATATTTGTCTTGAATTTAATTTTCTAAGTTCAATTATTTACAGTTAGTTTTTTGCACTCCCTAAATTACTAACCACGCAATAAATATTTACAAAAATAAAAGCAAGAAAAATAAATTCCTAAACTATTACATGGCTATGGGACAGATACATAATAATCAGGCGAGAAAGAATAAATTTACAACCTATACATTTGTTCCTAATATTATAAATAAAACAAAATTAAAATAAGGAAAATAATGAAGCAAAAATAGAATAGATAAAAGCAAATAATAATAAAATAATAAATAAACAATGGTAATAAAGCAATAATAAAATAACAATAATAACAATAATAAATAAACAATGGTAACCACAGGAACTCTTTTAACCACAGGAGGAGCTTCAGTAGCGGGAACGACCCAAGGAACTACTTCAAATGTCTGGCAAGGAGTCTCAACATATTCACCTTCCACTTCAACATACTTAAATGTATTCACATGACTGACCATATATTCTTCCTCTCCATAAACAGTTACGATCTTTCCCTTCACTGGATATCTCAACTTCTGATGTAGAGTGGAGGTCACAGCACCTGCCCCGTGGATCCAGGGGCGCCCAAGCAAACAAGAGTACGCAGGACGAATATCCATTACATAGAAGGTAGAATCGAAGACTTGAGAGCCTACTTTGATCGGGAGATCTATTTCTCATGCACCACTCTTCTTGAACCATCAAAGGCTCTCACCACTATATTACTTGATCTTAACACAGCATCTTCAGGACTGAGCTTGTTCAGAACCTCTTTGGGAAGTACATTCAATGAAGAGCCATTGTCTATCAACACGTGAGACAAGGTAGTGCCCCTACATTCAATGGAGATATGTAAAGCTCTGTTATGGTTTCTTTTGGCAGGAGTCAAGTCAGCATCAGAAAAACCTAACCCATTATCATAAGTTAGATGTGCAACACAATTTTCAAATTGATCCACAGAAATTTCATTTGGTACATGAGCAGTCCTTAAGAATTTGATCAAGGCTTTAGCATGAGCCTCAGAACACAGCAACAAAGACAACATGGAAATTTTGGAGGGAGTATGCCCCAACTGGTCAACAATATCATAATCACTCTTACGAATGATCTTCAACACTTCTTCCATCTGTTTAGAGAGATTTTCAGCAGTCGGTGCTTCAGCTTGCACAGGTTCAACCACAGGACCTTTGCCTCGAGCATCAGTACTTGGCTCAGAAGTGGAGGTAGTAGTTGGAGGAACTGTATTTTTTGAGGTAGCTGGAGGAGAGAAAATTCTTCCACTTCTGGTGATCTTACTAGATCCAGCAATATTATCAACATCAAGGTTATCATCAGTAACAGGTGTATCAGTCAAAGGTTCCTGCTTAACACCATGGATATAAACATCAGAATCGTAATTCCAGGGTATAACTTTATCAGAAGTATAAGGAATAGGGCCAGGAGTGGTAATAATCATGGGAGGCACTCTAACTTCAGCAACAGTCTTCACCAGGCCTTCAGCAGTAATTTTGATAGGACCCTTGGAAGTGATCTTGACAGTCTGTTCAAGAGCCATTTCTGCTGAAATAAACAGCGAGAAGATAAGATACCTGTTCATAAGAAACCTGTGATGCAATAATATGGTATGTAGATGCTTATGCAATGTTTTCAAGGACCGTAGGATTTAAATTTGTTTAAACCACCAAAAAGTAAACTTTTATTAGTAATAAACTTGTTTGCCCCTTGGGCTTACAATAAAAATGAAATGAATACAAAAATGGGGTTTTAAGTCTCCCATGGACGTTTCCTCTTTGTGTTGAGGTATGAGTTGAGATTCCGCTCCTCGTGAAGTTGTTTTGTTAGCTCTAGGATTCTTTCCTGACTTGCCTTGTAATGAGTCTCAAAAGTATCTCTTTGCTCCTTCAACTGGATCCAGGACCTCTGTAACTCTTCCATGTCAGTGGGCATGTCTGGATGAAGAATGATGTAAGAAGTATCTCCTTCAGCAACAGGCTCCATGGTAACTGGCAGGATAGCAGGATATGGCATCATAAGAGTCTGAGCACAAGATCGTACCCATCTGAGATATGGTTCCATAGGAATAGTGTACTTGGGTTCCAGAGTCTTGCTGTCAACCTTGTTCACTTTACCCCATGCTCGTATGAACCTTTGACGGTAACCTTGAAGATCGTTGTCGTAGTCGAACACAATACCCTGAATAAGCATGTCATGAGGACCATCAGTCCGAGCGTAACCAAACTGACGTAGAGCTAAAGAAGGGTTGTAGGTAATGCCCCCTCTTATGCCAAGGAGTGGCACATTAGGGAACTCCCCACAACGGTCAATGATGGTAACATTCTCCATAGATCTAGAGCACCAATGAATATCTGAATGAGAAAGTGACATAATCCTCTTGGACCACCTGAACCCTTGTTCATTCTTCATCACTGATCGAGGAAGGTGAGAAATAAACCACCTAGATAATAGAGGTATGCAACACATCAGAGTTCCTCGTGCCTTCGTAGTACGGGTATGAAGAGAGTGTAAGATGTCTCCAAGTAATGTAGGCACTGGATTGCGAGTCAGAAATATGTTGATGGCGTGTACGTCTATGAACTGGTCTGGATTGGGGAACAGTACTAAGCCATAAATCAATAGGGCTAAGATTTCCTCAAAAGCATCATAACTCATAGCCTTCAAGAATACTTGAGCTTTCTCCATCAATACCTTAGCAAGAATACCCTTAACTCCACTCCTTGTTTCTAGGACAATGTCTGATTTCTTTAAATGTAAGGCTACAGCAATGACTTCAGGTTTAGGCTCTTTTTCCAAGCCTGTGAAGGGTTTCTGATCAAGAATAGGTATACCCAGAAGTTTGGAGAACTCTTCCATTGTAGGAACCAGTTGATAGTCGGGAAATGTGAAGCAATGATGTTTAGGGTCAAAGAACTGAAACAGGACACTCATCATGTCTTCATTGAACCCTGAAGTGACTAGATCCAGTAGGTGACCATGCCTCTTGATGAACTGGGAGTTTTCAGAAACTTGAGAGACCAATTCCTTAAGCTTAGGAGGTATTCCTACAAAGTTGATCCGGATAGTATTCCTACGAGCAGAAGCCATGACCTGAAACAAAGAACAAAGATAAATCCTTTGGTCCTTGAAATGGTTAGTGAAAATGTTATGCTTATGATGCATGATGATGCTATGATGTTATGCTCAATCACAAACATGTGGCACACACAAACAAGTCACACAATAGCCCTAGGTTTGAAGGCTTGCATGAGGTTTAAAGGTAAGTACCCTCCCCTGAAGTTTAGTTGATTCATCCTGTCCTACAAAAGTAACCAGGTTCTAAGGGATCTCAAAATCATTGATCCTTCACAAGGGTGGTTGTTCAGTAGGCAACTTACTTGCCAACCAAAACCTCCAAGTTTAGGATCTCAATGAGTGTAGTATCGAGTATCAACCAACTTCAGTCTTCACCAAAGCCGGTTATCTCACTACTTTCTAAAGGCCAAGATGGGATGACTAGGGTTCTAAAAGTCAGTTGGTGTATTGACAACATATGGCAGCCTCATATTATCCTCAACTTGCTTAAGGAACATAAGCACCAACCATGAAGTCACACTAACCATGGCCACCAGATCAACCATATCGATATACGTCGTACAGTTTCCTTGGTCTATTGCCATTTACCTAAGGTACACTAGATCCGGGTTAGGGTCTTTCACACATAAGAGCACCCAACAGATAAGTATAAAGCAAACAAGGCAAACAATTTTAAAGTGATCTAATTCCTAAGGGTACCCCTCTTTTATTAAATCCCCAGCAGAGTCGCCAGTTCTGTAACACGGTGGGAGAACTGACTTTAGTTAAATGTTGCGGATAGCAAGAGTCGCCACCGACTTTTATTTTATCCAAAAGGAAAGGACATAAAAGAACAGGAAAGACCTTAAAAAGATTTTGAGTTCGGGGGGTAGGTTATACAAAGGGAAGGTATTAGCACCCTTTATATCCATGGTTATCCATGGGCTCTTAGTTACTTAGCTCACTTTGTTTGTTTGCAAGAGTGTAGTGTGTGATTAGAAAAATTTCTTTAAGTACTTAGTAATGACCCTCGTATGGGTGTATACAAAGCCTAGTTTAAAAATTGTGAGGTGTAAAAGTAATTTTGAAAAGTGTGAGCAAGTAACTATGAGATACCTACCCTAGATTAAGTCTTTCGTGTTCTCGTATATTCTTTCAATGGTAAGACTGTCCCTATTATTAAGGAATAGGTAGTCATTACCTTGGATGTGTTTAAGGGACGGGCGTAGGGTCATCGTATGGTCAATGAAGGCAACATAAGGGGTGTCTTTAGCAACTCGTAGGGACTATCATCATATTTACCGAAGGGACAAGATCATTATATCGTAGGCAACCTCGTAGGGACTTGATCTTTTAAGTTTATAGGGACTTGATGATTTTTCTGTTTGAAGGGACTTTGCTTAAGACACCCCTATTTTCGAGGGACTTGACCATTTAAAGAAGGCAACCAAGAGGAATACCCTAGGAAGTACAGATGGCGATCAAAGATCGACTTACGTGTGTGAGTGTTATTTTTCAGATATTTGTCTTGAATTTAATTTTCTAAGTTCAATTATTTACAGTTAGTTTTTTGCACTCCCTAAATTACTAACCACGCAATAAATATTTACAAAAATAAAAGCAAGAAAAATAAATTCCTAAACTATTACATGGCTATGGGACAGATACATAATAATCAGGCGAGAAAGAATAAATTTACAACCTATACATTTGTTCCTAATATTATAAATAAAACAAAATTAAAATAAGGAAAATAATGAAGCAAAAATAGAATAGATAAAAGCAAATAATAATAAAATAATAAATAAACAATGGTAATAAAGCAATAATAAAATAACAATAATAACAATAATAAATAAACAATGGTAACCACAGGAACTCTTTTAACCACAGGAGGAGCTTCAGTAGCGGGAACGACCCAAGGAACTACTTCAAATGTCTGGCAAGGAGTCTCAACATATTCACCTTCCACTTCAACATACTTAAATGTATTCACATGACTGACCATATATTCTTCCTCTCCATAAACAGTTACGATCTTTCCCTTCACTGGATATCTCAACTTCTGATGTAGAGTGGAGGTCACAGCACCTGCCCCGTGGATCCAGGGGCGCCCAAGCAAACAAGAGTACGCAGGACGAATATCCATTACATAGAAGGTAGAATCGAAGACTTGAGAGCCTACTTTGATCGGGAGATCTATTTCTCCATGCACCACTCTTCTTGAACCATCAAAGGCTCTCACCACTATATTACTTGATCTTAACACAGCATCTTCAGGACTGAGCTTGTTCAGAACCTCTTTGGGAAGTACATTCAATGAAGAGCCATTGTCTATCAACACGTGAGACAAGGTAGTGCCCCTACATTCAATGGAGATATGTAAAGCTCTGTTATGGTTTCTTTTTGGCAGGAGTCAAGTCAGCATCAGAAAAACCTAACCCATTATCATAAGTTAGATGTGCAACACAATTTTCAAATTGATCCACAGAAATTTCATTTGGTACATGAGCAGTCCTTAAGAATTTGATCAAGGCTTTAGCATGAGCCTCAGAACACAGCAACAAAGACAACATGGAAATTTTGGAGGGAGTATGCCCCAACTGGTCAACAATATCATAATCACTCTTACGAATGATCTTCAACACTTCTTCCATCTGTTTAGAGAGATTTTCAGCAGTCGGTGCTTCAGCTTGCACAGGTTCAACCACAGGACCTTTGCCTCGAGCATCAGTACTTGGCTCAGAAGTGGAGGTAGTAGTTGGAGGAACTGTATTTTTTGAGGTAGCTGGAGGAGAGAAAATTCTTCCACTTCTGGTGATCTTACTAGATCCAGCAATATTATCAACATCAAGGTTATCATCAGTAACAGGTGTATCAGTCAAAGGTTCCTGCTTAACACCATGGATATAAACATCAGAATCGTAATTCCAGGGTATAACTTTATCAGAAGTATAAGGAATAGGGCCAGGAGTGGTAATAATCATGGGAGGCACTCTAACTTCAGCAACAGTCTTCACCAGGCCTTCAGCAGTAATTTTGATAGGACCCTTGGAAGTGATCTTGACAGTCTGTTCAAGAGCCATTTCTGCTGAAATAAACAGCGAGAAGATAAGATACCTGTTCATAAGAAACCTGTGATGCAATAATATGGTATGTAGATGCTTATGCAATGTTTTCAAGGACCGTAGGATTTAAATTTGTTTAAACCACCAAAAAGTAAACTTTTATTAGTAATAAACTTGTTTGCCCCTTGGGCTTACAATAAAAATGAAATGAATACAAAAATGGGGTTTTAAGTCTCCCATGGACGTTTCCTCTTTGTGTTGAGGTATGAGTTGAGATTCCGCTCCTCGTGAAGTTGTTTTGTTAGCTCTAGGATTCTTTCCTGACTTGCCTTGTAATGAGTCTCAAAAGTATCTCTTTGCTCCTTCAACTGGATCCAGGACCTCTGTAACTCTTCCATGTCAGTGGGCATGTCTGGATGAAGAATGATGTAAGAAGTATCTCCTTCAGCAACAGGCTCCATGGTAACTGGCAGGATAGCAGGATATGGCATCATAAGAGTCTGAGCACAAGATCGTACCCATCTGAGATATGGTTCCATAGGAATAGTGTACTTGGGTTCCAGAGTCTTGCTGTCAACCTTGTTCACTTTACCCCATGCTCGTATGAACCTTTGACGGTAACCTTGAAGATCGTTGTCGTAGTCGAACACAATACCCTGAATAAGCATGTCATGAGGACCATCAGTCCGAGCGTAACCAAACTGACGTAGAGCTAAAGAAGGGTTGTAGGTAATGCCCCCTCTTATGCCAAGGAGTGGCACATTAGGGAACTCCCCACAACGGTCAATGATGGTAACATTCTCCATAGATCTAGAGCACCAATGAATATCTGAATGAGAAAGTGACATAATCCTCTTGGACCACCTGAACCCTTGTTCATTCTTCATCACTGATCGAGGAAGGTGAGAAATAAACCACCTAGATAATAGAGGTATGCAACACATCAGAGTTCCTCGTGCCTTCGTAGTACGGGTATGAAGAGAGTGTAAGATGTCTCCAAGTAGTGTAGGCACTGGATTGCGAGTCAGAAATATGTTGATGGCGTGTACGTCTATGAACTGGTCTGGATTGGGGAACAGTACTAAGCCATAAATCAATAGGGCTAAGATTTCCTCAAAAGCATCATAACTCATAGCCTTCAAGAATACTTGAGCTTTCTCCATCAATACCTTAGCAAGAATACCCTTAACTCCACTCCTTGTTTCTAGGACAATGTCTGATTTCTTTAAATGTAAGGCTACAGCAATGACTTCAGGTTTAGGCTCTTTTTCCAAGCCTGTGAAGGGTTTCTGATCAAGAATAGGTATACCCAGAAGTTTGGAGAACTCTTCCATTGTAGGAACCAGTTGATAGTCGGGAAATGTGAAGCAATGATGTTTAGGGTCAAAGAACTGAAACAGGACACTCATCATGTCTTCATTGAACCCTGAAGTGACTAGATCCAGTAGGTGACCATGCCTCTTGATGAACTGGGAGTTTTCAGAAACTTGAGAGACCAATTCCTTAAGCTTAGGAGGTATTCCTACAAAGTTGATCCGGATAGTATTCCTACGAGCAGAAGCCATGACCTGAAACAAAGAACAAAGATAAATCCTTTGGTCCTTGAAATGGTTAGTGAAAATGTTATGCTTATGATGCATGATGATGCTATGATGTTATGCTCAATCACAAACATGTGGCACACACAAACAAGTCACACAATAGCCCTAGGTTTGAAGGCTTGCATGAGGTTTAAAGGTAAGTACCCTCCCCTGAAGTTTAGTTGATTCATCCTGTCCTACAAAAGTAACCAGGTTCTAAGGGATCTCAAAATCATTGATCCTTCACAAGGGTGGTTGTTCAGTAG
The DNA here is from genome assembly GCF_024323335.1 of Lathyrus oleraceus. Classification (NCBI taxonomy): domain Eukaryota; kingdom Viridiplantae; phylum Streptophyta; class Magnoliopsida; order Fabales; family Fabaceae; genus Lathyrus; species Lathyrus oleraceus. The sequence goes on along the minus strand of NC_066579.1, from coordinate 3,401,689 downwards.
GCAACTTACTTGCCAACCAAAACCCTCCAAGTTTAGGATCTCAATGAGTGTAGTATCGAGTATCAACCAACTTCAGTCTTCACCAAAGCCGGTTATCTCACTACTTTCTAAAGGCCAAGATGGGATGACTAGGGTTCTAAAAGTCAGTTGGTGTATTGACAACATATGGCAGCCTCATATTATCCTCAACTTGCTTAAGGAACATAAGCACCAACCATGAAGTCACACTAACCATGGCCACCAGATCAACCATATCGATATACGTCGTACAGTTTCCTTGGTCTATTGCCATTTACCTAAGGTACACTAGATCCGGGTTAGGGTCTTTCACACATAAGAGCACCCAACAGATAAGTATAAAGCAAACAAGGCAAACAATTTTAAAGTGATCTAATTCCTAAGGGTACCCCTCTTTTATTAAATCCCCAGCAGAGTCGCCAGTTCTGTAACACGGTGGGAGAACTGACTTTAGTTAAATGTTGCGGATAGCAAGAGTCGCCACCGACTTTTATTTTATCCAAAAGGAAAGGACATAAAAGAACAGGAAAGACCTTAAAAGATTTTGAGTTCGGGGGTAGGTTATACAAAGGGAAGGTATTAGCACCCTTTATATCCATGGTTATCCATGGGCTCTTAGTTACTTAGCTCACTTTGTTTGTTTGCAAGAGTGTAGTGTGTGATTAGAAAAATTTCTTTAAGTACTTAGTAATGACCCTCGTATGGGTGTATACAAAGCCTAGTTTAAAAATTGTGAGGTGTAAAAGTAATTTTGAAAAGTGTGAGCAAGTAACTATGAGATACCTACCCTAGATTAAGTCTTTCGTGTTCTCGTATATTCTTTCAATGGTAAGACTGTCCCTATTATTAAGGAATAGGTAGTCATTACCTTGGATGTGTTTAAGGGACGGGCGTAGGGTCATCGTATGGTCAATGAAGGCAACATAAGGGGTGTCTTTAGCAACTCGTAGGGACTATCATCATATTTACTGAAGGGACAAGATCATTATATCGTAGGCAACCTCGTAGGGACTTGATCTTTTAAGTTTATAGGGACTTGATGATTTTTCTGTTTGAAGGGACTTTGCTTAAGACACCCCTATTTTCGAGGGACTTGACCATTTAAAGAAGGCAACCAAGAGGAATACCCTAGGAAGTACAGATGGCGATCAAAGATCGACTTACGTGTGTGAGTGTTATTTTTCAGATATTTGTCTTGAATTTAATTTTCTAAGTTCAATTATTTACAGTTAGTTTTTTGCACTCCCTAAATTACTAACCACGCAATAAATATTTACAAAAATAAAAGCAAGAAAAATAAATTCCTAAACTATTACATGGCTATGGGACAGATACATAATAATCAGGCGAGAAAGAATAAATTTACAACCTATACATTTGTTCCTAATATTATAAATAAAACAAATTAAAATAAGGAAAATAATGAAGCAAAAATAGAATAGATAAAAGCAAATAATAATAAAATAATAAATAAACAATGGTAATAAAGCAATAATAAAATAACAATAATAATAAAGTGATAATAAAAAGGTTAGAATTTTAAAAGAAATTATTTTAAGTTAAACAAGTTAGATTTTTTTAGAAGTTATTAGAAAAATATGAGTTTAAAATAAATTAGTAATAATAAAAGAATTTAAAATACATTAATGTACAAATTATAAAATAAAAGAGTTATATAAAAATATTAAGTTAGTTATTTATAAAATAAATAAAGATTATAGAAAATATCAAATTATTAGATTAATAGGTTTATTATTATTATTCAATTAGAAAAATGTCAATTAGATTTTATTTACAAAATATATAAGGATTATTATTATAAGTAAGTAATAAAAAAAGTTATTAAAATAGTTAGTATTTATTATTTATTTACAAAAATATAAAGGTTATAGAAAAATATTAAATAATTATTTAGTGGGTTTTCACGCCCTACATTACTAAACCACGCAGTTAATATAGGATCAATGGCAGGAATTTAAATGGCAGAAAAATAAAATGGCAAAAAAACAATGGCAGAAAAATAAAATCCTAATTATTACAACGCTTTAGTGCAGTTACATAATAAAGATGACGAAAAGTAAAACTGAAAATATTACAAGTTAAAACTTAAAATATTATAAGGGCGAAGCGGTTACAGTGTATGAATAACATAAATAAGAGTGAAAATAGGAAATAATAATAAGGTTTGTTAAGGTTTAAGAAAAGGTTTATGGTTTAAAGGAAATAACACAGTTAAAGTTTTAGGTTTGAAATTTAGAGTTTGTGGCGAAATTGTCAGGGTTTAGGAAAAATCAGGGTAGTTAGTTATGAAAAAAATGTGCAGATCTAAATATATGTATATAAAAAAATATGAATTAAAAAAAACAACGGCGTTGCTAGCGCAAAATTGCGATCATCGCAACTGGATCGGATAACACAAATGTCACGCCTCATACACGTATATGTGAAAACGGCGTATTGACACGATCCGATCCGAAAACATAATCAAATTATAACATAAAATAGAAATATATATATATATTTAACCAAACCGCATGTATCTGGTATACATAACACAGTCACACATATGAACATGTATTTGAAACACAGTAACAAATATATCAACAAAATAGATAAAGTATATATCATATATAAACTATTACCAAACTGTGTGTACGATAGTATAGATCAGCCACTCTCAGTTTCTCTTTTTTGTTCTGTCTTTCGGCCTCCTTCTATCAGTCATGCTAGTAAATATATATAGGAACAAATTAGGTTAATGATAATGGGCCTAAGTTTATTTTGAAACCCAATATTAAATTAAAAACTGAATAAAGTAAAATAATTAAAATAGTTAAAATTAAAATAAAAACTAATTAACCTATTTATTTATTCTAGACCCAATATAAAATTAAAAACTGAATAAAGTTTAATAATTAAAATAGTTAAAATTAAAATAAAAACTAATTAACCTATTTATTTATTCTAGACCCAATATAAAAATAAATAGACTAAAAAAAAAAAAGTCGGGCACCAAAATGCTCGAAAAAAATAAAATGAACACGTCAAAATAATCAGCGCGAAATAAATGACTCGGAAAAATACAGCGTTTGGTCGGATTTTGAAATAAAAATTATGACCGTTTAAACCGCTCAGACTGATCAACATATGACCAAAAATAGTCGTAAAAATATTTTTAGCATGTCAAATTAAACCACGTGAACCGCAGATTAATGTTACCGACATTTGCAAACTTAAACTTGACATTTTTTCGTTGACTAATTTTAGGCACAGTTAAAAGTTAATTTGACCAGTCTGTTTGTAAATTCCGAAAAATTATTCCGGCTAATATTAAGACAGAAAAAAATGTTATGCTATGAAGATGATGCAAATGAATGTGAAACAAAAAATTGGTTAGAGTTAAAAATAGAGGGCAAATTTTGGGGTGCAACAGCTGCCCCTGTTCAATTTTCTGAAACCTGAGGAGTTAGATTGGCCTGTGTGCCATTCGTGACCTGGAAGGTTGAAGGGGATTGAACACAAAAGCCCAAAAATTTGCACTCGCCGGTGCGTAAAGTAACACTGATGACTGGTTGTATATGCTTAAGTGGGCTTGAAGATGCCACTTGGAAGAACTGGAGATGGGCTTATAGATGCCATCCATAATATCAGGAGGTGATAATATCTTGATGTTGATACTGGATATCAGTACTAGGTCTTCGTATAGGCCGTCTCTGAATCGTATCTAAGAACATACTTTTAATTTAAGTGTCAGAACTAAATCTTCGTGGCGATTTCTTTCTGAATTAAGTATCAGCACTAGACCTTCGTATAGATCGTCTCTGAACTGTTTTGAATTGTTGAATAAACCAGTAGAAATAAATCTTCGTGATGATTATCTCTTCTGGAAATATCCTGGATTAGGGAATAGATCTTCGTATAGACCGTTTGCCTAATATCCAAGAACAAAAGAGTGTCAGGATGAAATCTCCTGAAAATATCCTGGACTAGGGAATAGATCTTCGTATAGACCGTTTGCCTACTATCCAAGAACAAAAGAATATCAGGATGAAATCTCCTGAAAATATCATGGACTAGGGAATAGATCTTCGTATAGACCGTTTGCCTACTATCCGAGGACAAAAGAGTATCAGGATTAACTCTCCTGAAAACATCCTGGACTAGGGAATAGATCTTCGTATAGACCGTTTGCCTACTATCCAAGGACACCTTGAGTAATGATTAAGTATCAGCACTAGATCTTCGTATAGATCGTTTCTGACCTGTTGTGAATTGTTGATAGTATTTTATCTGTATATAACCATCCTGCAAGGAAAAGGTTAGTTTATGCAATATGTATGCATGCATGGCATGGTGCATCTAAGTAAATGTATTATGCACTTATGGATATGCTATGGTATGATGTAAATGATGTATGTATGAATCATGCGGCCTGAAGCGTCCGGATATCTTTGTATAACAACTGCTGGCTAGGGAAAATAAATCCCGATTTGTTGCTGAAGAATATGAGGAACTCGTTCCCGTCTTGTTTGATAGTATAGTATTTGTCACTTCCCGTATTCGTTCGTCGTACTTCTATTGAAGGAATAAGTTCCTGAGTATCCCGACTGAGGATAAAAGAGATGGACATAAATTCAAGGGGAGACGTAATTCGAAGCATCTATAAAGATAGATTTGCTCTACTGGGGATTTGTAGTGGGGATGAACCGGCGAAGCTTCGTTGAACTACTACCCTCGTTCGTCCTTAGTAAATACTATTACTGCATTTTATGCATTTCTGGTAACATCAATCGTATTCAAAAGCATACATACATTCAAACACAACCAATGGACGTTTTCGCTTATGTAAATAGAGTAAAAGTAAATCTGGATTCAAAGATGAAATTTTATTTATATCACAAAGTGACCTATACATAGGCAAGTTTGTACAAGGAGACAGAAATCCTAGTAAGAGGAATTCGTCGTAAATTTTTTATAAAACAAAGAAAACAGCTATGTGAAAAATGATCCTATTGAGTTTCAATTCTACTATTGCCATTATCTTCAAATCTCATCTTCTGCTGTTGAGACAGAAACGATTGGATTGATCTTTATCTGTTTGAACTTGATTTAGGTAGCACCATCAGTTGAAGTTACATGAGTGATCCAAACGAGATATAGTCATACGCTTTAATCCCTAATTTTTCCCTGGATTGCCCTTTCAGGTTTTCAATCCACCGGGATACCCTTTTTTGCCCAAGCCGCCTTTTCAGGTTTTCGACTTGCCGGGTGTACATTTTTTCTATATATATCCCTAATTTTTGCCCGAACCCTTTTGGTTTGCCGGGATGCCCTTATTTTTGCCTAGGCCAGTCAACCTAGCGGGTCTCTTTTTATGCGTAGTATTTTTTAACTATGTCCGCGTTTACAGGCTGTGGAAAGTCTTCACCATCCATAGTAGTAAGCATCATGGCACCTCCTAAGAATACTCTTTTGACCACAAATGGTCCTTCATATGTAGGAGTCCACTTGCCCCTAGGATCACCCTGTGGTAGTATGATACGCTTGATTACCAAGTCACCAGCCTGATATACCTTTGGCTTAACCTTCTTATTGAAAGCTTTGATTATCCGTTTCTGGTACATCTGACCATGACAAACAACTGCCAACCTCTTCTCATCAATCAAATTTATCTGGTCGAGTCGAGTCTGAATCCACTCATCTTCATCCAAGCCTGCATCCTTCATGATTCTTAAGGAAGGGATCTGAACTTCAATGGGCATAACTGCTTCCATACCATAGACTAAGGAGAATGGGGTTGCCCCTGTTGAAGTACGTATTGTAGTACGATAACCATGAAGAGAAAATGGTAACATCTCGTGCCAATCCTTGTAAGTAACAGTCATCTTCTGTAGAATCTTCTTAATATTCTTATTAGCAGCCTCCACGACGCCATTCATCTTTGGCCGGTACGGAGAAGAGTTATGGTGTTTTATTTTGAACTGCGTGTAGAGTTTAGCAATCATCTTGTTGTTCTTCCGGAGAGAGCAGGTTTCTCAGATGTATATTTGATAAGATCCATCTTAGAAATCAATAAAGTGGTATGATTCAACATATACTGTCTTAGTCGGCGAGCAGCCTAAGCCAAAGCATAGCAAGCTTTCTCGAGCTAGGAGTATCATGTTTCACAGTCGGTACCTTTTGCTAAGGTAGTATATTGCATGCTCTTTTCGACCAGACTCGTCATGTTGCCCCAACACACACCCTATTGAATTTTCTAACACGGTCAAATACATGATTAGAGGTCTTCCTTCAACTGGTGGCATCAGATTTATAGGTTCTTGGAGATACTTCTTGATTTTGTCAAAAGCTTCTTGACATTCATCATTCCATATCATCTCTTGATTTTTCCAGCGAAAACCTCTACATAGTTACGTAACATCCGACTCAATCTTTCTTTGACACTGTTTTCCAAGCCTGCTCCTATTTTGACTTCTTTCTTGTCTACTTCAGTACCCAGATTTACAACCTCAATTGATTCCTCATGCGGCTGTGTAACTTTCTCTTCTTGTTGTAATAACCTAGCAAGCTCTACAGGTACTTCACAATCTTCATCCTTTCCATCTTCAGCTTGATAGATCGGATTCTCGAAATTATAATTGGCAATAGTAGAACTGTTATCAACAGGATCCAGAGTGGATGAGGATCTACATTTTAGTGATGTGGGTGTGTGTAAGAACACATAGCTGATGAGAATAAAATAAAAGAAAAACAAAGAGCCAAATATTTACGAAAACGAAACGTCCATTGATTTTTATCGAATGAAGTATGCAAATGAAATGACATCCCGAAACAAGCATACCATTGTGCCCCGGGTAAGGCACAAGGCTTAAAAGTTTAATTGTTCAAACTTAAAAGTAACGACACAGTAATAGTATTTACTCCTGACTAAAGGAGATAGGAATATCGTCTTCAGTCTTCCAATTGTTGAGCCCATCACCCACAGTAGGAAAAATCCAGTTATCCAGATTGTAGTCTTCATTATAGTCACCCACAGCATTGATTTGATCTTTCATGTTCCCTGGATTGGTGATACGAACAACACGAGCACGACGAACAGCCTTCTGGGACTCTGCAGTGAAACCCAAACCAAACTTGTCAGACTTGTAAGGAATGTCGGGAAGCTGACCCCAAATAGTGCAACCACCTTCTTCAACCACAGCTCTAGCATCTTTGAGGGAAGCCATCGTAGGTGGTACTCTGGTAACTGTAACACCCTTCTACCCAAACGACATATTTAAATAGATTATCAGAGTACAACATGTAGAAGAGTGTACATTTCTTACAACATAACAATTATCGCATCACAACATAAAACATATTATTTATTTTATTAAAACTTCGCAGCGGACAACAACATTAATATTATCATTCATCATATAACAATTCATAATAATGGTTCAACATTATCTCAACAAAACATCTCAACATGTTAGTCATCATAAACAACGTAAATAATAATCAATTATCTATCGAATCCCATAACCCCGGTGTCACATGACCAGAGCATTTGACTCGACTCTGTAGAATAACTCTACACTTATTCTTCAAACCTCAACAATAGCTACTCCTCTTTATCTGCACATTGCTCATCATAGATGAACATAAACACATGCAGAAGGGGTGAGAATTACATTATTAAATAATAATATAACGACAGAAACATAAACATAAATATATTTCACATATGCCAACACAGCTCATCATAATCATCATAATCAACAAATTCATGAACATCAACAAAACAACATATCAAATGCAATGTACACACCCATGCATGACTCAACACGACTCGGTATACCCATTTTGTGACCAACTACAGGGTCACCACTCCCAGATCCATCACCATAGAATCCGAGTTCCCCGCAAGGAACCAAGCCTCTCAACAAGCCCGGAGTCAACAACATCATTGGAACTCAGTCCGTTCATCACTAGGCATCGGCCTTTCATGAATGCATGCACACCAAGCATGCATCATAATCAACATAGCAACAACAGCATCATATAGTCATGTTATCATCATCATTAACACATTCTATCACAAAAGCATATCACATCATGCCACATAATCAAACACAGTATTATCACACTCTACTAATATCTATACCACTCAAAGCAACGGGAAATGATCCCTCGTATACTATGCATCAGCTAAGTTACCTCGCTCAGCCTAAACAACCAAAACTGCACAACAACAGCCCAGGAAAGACCACAAGTCTGCCCATACGCGTATTGCCTATGCTCATACGCGTATTACCCACGCCTAACCAAATCCATACGCGTATTACCCATGTCCATACGCGTATGCTACGCGTATCACATTCCCATACGCGTACCAACAGAGACCAAAACACGTTCAAAACATCATCTTCCTCATCCATACGCGTATTGCTTAGTGCCATACGCGTACCAGCAATCTCATACGCGTATTGCCTAGTGCCATACGCGTATGACCAGAAACCAGATTTCCAGATCTGCAATGGCTTTTTCTGCTACGAGATCTATCCAAATTCATCCTTCCACAGTCCAATTTTCGCACAAAATCACTCATATCATCTAATACAAATAGTCCCCTATTCGATTTCACAAATCCTAACATCATTGCATATAAATTCTACGAATTCCTTCGATTAAAATCCCAATTTCGTTCATCCAATATTTCACCATTTTCAGCATATTATTGTTTAATAAGGTTCAGACCCCTTACCTCTTTGGATTGAAGGAAGCTCTGAGCAATCTTTGGCCTTTTCCTCTTCCTTCTCTTTCTCTTCAGCGTTTCTCCCCCTTTCTCTGACTCTGAGGCAAAACACATGAAAACAACCTGAGTCCTCACTTTGGCCTCTTTTATCTAATTTCCACTTTTACCCTTCCACTCTTCATATTCCATTTATTTTATTTATTTAATTATTATTAAAATAAATAACATCTATAGTAATAATACAAATAATCCAATAATTCAACTTTATTTAATTAAATTAATACAATAATATTAACTCAATTAAATAATTCTCTTATTTTAATCGGGGTGTTACAACTCTCCCCCACTAAAAGAGTTTTCGTCCTCGAAAACATACCTCAAGCAAATAGAGCCGGATACGACTCCTTCATCTGATCTTCACGCTCCCAAGTCAAGCTCTCACCAGCTGGACCTCCCCAAACAACTTTCACTAGAGCAATCTTCTTACCTCTCAGGGTCTTCTCTTCTCGGTCATCTATCCGAATTGGCAACACCTCAACGGTCAAATTATCCCTCACCTGGATATCATCCAACTGAACAACATGCGAAGGATCCGCAATATATTTTCTCAACTGAGATACATGAAACACATCATGCAGATTAGAAAGCGACGGCGGTAAAGCTATCCGATACGCCACTTCCCCAACCCTCTTCAAAATCTGATACGGACCCACAAACCTCGGAGTAAGCTTTTTAGACTTTAAAGCTCTACCCACACCTGTCGTCGGAGTAACTCTCAAGAACACATGATCTCCCTCTTGGAACTCAAGTGCCCTTCTCCTGTTATCATGATAACTCTTCTGACGACTCTGAGAAATCTTCATTTTCTCCTGAATCATCTTAACCCTTTCAGTCGTCTGCTGCACAATCTCAGGTCCGAGTACAACACTCTCACCTGATTCATACCAACACAATGGAGTTCTACACCTCCTACCATACAATGCTTCATATGGATCCATACCGATACTAGCATGAAAACTATTATTATAAGTAAACTCCACCAACGGCAAATAACTATCCCAAGAACCACTCTGCTCCAACACACAAGCTCTCAACAAATCCTCCAAGGATTGGATAGTTCTTTCGGTCTGACCATCAGTCTGAGGATAATAAGCTGAACTCAACCTCAACTTAGTTCCCAACGCTTTCTGCAAACTTTCCCAAAATCTAGAAGTAAATCTTGGATCTCTATCAGACACAATACTGGATGGAATACCATGCAGCCTCACTATCTCCTCAATATACAACTCTGCCAACTTCTCTAAAGAGTGATTAATCTTCATCGGCAAGAAATGCGCCGACTTAGTCAATCGATCCACAATCACCCAAATAGAATCATTACCTTTCGTCGTCCTCGGCAATCCCGTCACAAAATCCATGGAAATGCTATCCCACTTCCATTCAGGAATCTTCAAAGGTTGCATCATACCTGCCGGTTTCTGATGTTCAATCTTTGACTTCTGACAAGTCAAACAGGCATACACAAACTTAGCAACATCTCTTTTCATACCAGCCCACCAAAACAACTTCTTCAAATCTTGATACATTTTAGTTGCACCTGGATGGATACTCAATCCACTCCTATGGCCCTCTTCAAGAATACTCTTTTTCAATTCAGACACCTCAGGAACACAAACTCTACCTTTAAATCGCAGGATGCCATTCTCATCAATCTCAAAATTACCACCATTACCCTGGTTAACCATAGTAATATGATCAACTAGAGCGACATCAACTTGCTGACCATTCCGAATATCTTCCAGAATTCCACTAGTCAACTTCAGCATACCCAACTTTACACTATCAGCGGAAACTTCACAACCCAAACTCATATCACGAAACTGTTCAATTAACTCAAGCTCCCGAACCATCGTCATAGACATATGTAGAGACTTTCTACTCAGCGCATCTGCAACTACATTAGCCTTACCGGGATGATAACCCAATTCAAAGTCAAAATCCTTCAGTAATTCCAACCACCTTCTCTGCCTCATATTTAACTCTTTCTGATCAAACAGATACTTCAGACTCTTGTGATCACTGAACACTTCGAATCTGGAACCATACAGATAATGCCTCCACATTTTCAACACAAATACAACAGCTGCAAGTTCTAGATCATGCGTAGGATAATTCCTCTCATGAACTTTCAACTGTCTAGAAGCATAAGCTACAACTTTACCATTCTGCATCAAAACACCACCAAGACCCATCAAAGAAGCATCACAATAAACCACGAAGGACTCACCAGGATTAGGCAGGATCAACACTGGAGCACTGGTCAACCGCCTCTTCAACTCAACAAAACTCGCCTCACAAGCTGCATCCCACACATACACTTGACCCTTCTTAGTCAACTGCGTCAACGGCAATGCCAACTTAGAGAAGCCCTCAATAAATCTGCGATAATAACCAGCTAACCCCAGAAAACTGCGTATCTCAGTAGCAGACTTCGGAGTCTCCCACTGTAATACGGCATCAACTTTAGCAGGATCAACCGAAATCCCACCGCTCGAAATCACATGGCCAAGGAAACTCACTTCCTTCAACCAGAACTCACATTTAGATAACTTTGCATATAATTTCTTTTCTCTTAACACCTGCAAAACAATTCTCAGATGTCCTGCATGCTCTTCTCCCGTCTTAGAATATATCAATATATCATCTATGCACACCACAACAAAATTATCAAGGTACGGATGAAATATACGATTCATATATTCCATAAACACACCTGGAGCATTAGATACACCGAACGGCATCACAGTGTATTCATAATGACCATACCTCGTACGGAAAGCAGTCTTCGCAATATCGTCTGACTTCACTCGGATCTGATGATAACCCGACCGCAAATCAATCTTACTGAAAACATGAGCTCCAACCAACTGGTCCATCAAATCATCAATCCTCGGCAATGGATACCGATTCTTGATAGTCACCTTATTCAACTGCCGGTAATCGACACACAACCTCATCGTACCTTCTTTCTTCTTCACTAACAATACTGGTGCACCCCAAGGAGAAACACTTGGACGCACAAACTTCTTCTCAAGCAATTCTTCAAGTTGCTTCTTCAATTCAACTAATTCAGTTGCCGACATTCTATAAGGAGACATCGACACTGGACTCGTACCTGGTACTAAGTCAATGGCAAATTCGACTTCACGTTCTGGAGGTAATTCACTTACATCCTCCGGAAACACATCTTGAAATTCACAGAGAACAGGCAAATCTACACCCACCACTTTCTTATCCGCTTGCAGAGACGCAAATAAAGCGAATATCTGAGCTTCATCTTTCACAAATTCCCCCACCTGCCTAGCAGATAGAAATCTTGCCTCATCCTTCTCGCCAACTTCAGAAAACTGCACCGTCTTACTATAGCAGTTGATAAACACGCCATAGAATTCTAGCCAATTCATTCCCAGAATAATATCGATTTGGTGCAAAGGTAAGCACACCAAATCAACCACGAACTCTCTCTCAAAGATCGTCAAATGACAACCTCGACAGACAACAGAAGTCTTCACAGAACCATTAGCAGGAGTATCTATCACCATACCTCCGCCTAGGGACGACATAATCACACCAATCCTGGTCGCACACTCATACGAAATAAACGAATGGGTAGCACCAGTGTCAACAATAGCAAGCAATTCAACATTATTAATCAAGCAAGTACCTTTAATCAGATTATCTTCTTTAGGAGCTTCAGCCCCACTCAGAGCAAACACCCTACCAGTAGTATGAGCTGCAGTAGCCGCCTTCTTCGGTTTCGAGCACTGCGAACTGATATGGCCTTTCTCGCCACAATTAAAACATGTCGGACCAGCATCCTTACATTCCGTAACTCTATGACCAGCCTGACCGCATCGGAAACATCTCAGCACTTTCTTGGCACAGCTATCAGCACGGTGGCCTGGCTCGCCACACTTGAAACATTTACCAGCTATGGGAGATCCTCCTCCACTTGGCTTCTTCGCATCTACCACTTTCTGCTTACCTTTACCATTCGGAGATGCATAAGGACTACCACGATCCTTATTCTTCTTCTCACTAAGACTCTTGTAGTGAGCAGTCCTAGCCTTGCTATCTTCATCAAATATCCTGCACTTGTTAACCAGTGTAGGAAACCTACGAATCTCCTGGTAACCAATGCCTTGTTTGATCTCGGGACGCAACCCGTTCTCAAACTTGACACACTTGGATTCCTCAGCATCAGCATTATTATAATGAGGACAATACTGCACCAGCTCCTCAAACTTCGAAGCGTAATCAGCAACAGACATGTTACCCTGCTTCAGTCCCAGAAATTCCATCTCCTTCTTACATCGCACATCAGCAGGAAAATATTTCTCCAGAAAGGCCGTCTTGAACCTTTCCCAAGTCATCTCAGCACCTGGTACTTCGATCCTCTGTCGAGTGTTATCCCACCAGTTTTCAGCCTCTTCAGATAACATATGCGTACCAAACTGCACCTTCTGTGCTTCAGTACACGTCATCACCCTGAAAATCTTCTCAATTTCCTTCAGCCAAATCTGAGCACCATCTGGATCATAGCGCCCCTTGAATGTAGGAGGGTTATTCTTCAGAAACCTTCCCAAATTCCTAAACTCGTCGACCGGCGGATTCTGCTGCGCCTGCATAGCCTGCGCCATAGCAGCCAAAGCCTCAGCAATCGCACGATCATTTTCTCCAGCCATACTCTGCACGACACAACTACAACCGTTAAATATCAACAGTGTCATTTACACTAATCGACCAACAGAGAAAACATCACATTATGACTCGACTGGACTGACCATGCTCTGATACCACTAATGTAACACCCTTCTACCCAAACGACATATTTAAATAGATTATCAGAGTACAACATGTAGAAGAGTGTACATTTCTTACAACATAACAATTATCGCATCACAACATAAAACATATTATTTATTTTATTAAAACTTCGCAGCGGACAACAACATTAATATTATCATTCATCATATAACAATTCATAATAATGGTTCAACATTATCTCAACAAAACATCTCAACATGTTAGTCATCATAAACAACGTAAATAATAATCAATTATCTATCGAATCCCATAACCCCGGTGTCACATGACCAGAGCATTTGACTCGACTCTGTAGAATAACTCTACACTTATTCTTCAAACCTCAACAATAGCTACTCCTCTTTATCTGCACATTGCTCATCATAGATGAACATAAACACATGCAGAAGGGGTGAGAATTACATTATTAAATAATAATATAACGACAGAAACATAAACATAAATATATTTCACATATGCCAACACAGCTCATCATAATCATCATAATCAACAAATTCATGAACATCAACAAAACAACATATCAAATGCAATGTACACACCCATGCATGACTCAACACGACTCGGTATACCCATTTTGTGACCAACTACAGGGTCACCACTCCCAGATCCATCACCATAGAATCCGAGTTCCCCGCAAGGAACCAAGCCTCTCAACAAGCCCGGAGTCAACAACATCATTGGAACTCAGTCCGTTCATCACTAGGCATCGGCCTTTCATGAATGCATGCACACCAAGCATGCATCATAATCAACATAGCAACAACAGCATCATATAGTCATGTTATCATCATCATTAACACATTCTATCACAAAGCATATCACATCATGCCACATAATCAAACACAGTATTATCACACTCTACTAATATCTATACCACTCAAAGCAACGGGAAATGATCCCTCGTATACTATGCATCAGCTAAGTTACCTCGCTCAGCCTAAACAACCAAAACTGCACAACAACAGCCCAGGAAAGACCACAAGTCTGCCCATACGCGTATTGCCTATGCTCATACGCGTATTACCCACGCCTAACCAAATCCATACGCGTATTACCCATGTCCATACGCGTATGCTACGCGTATCACATTCCCATACGCGTACCAACAGAGACCAAAACACGTTCAAAACATCATCTTCCTCATCCATACGCGTATTGCCTAGTGCCATACGCGTACCAGCAATCTCATACGCGTATTGCCTAGTGCCATACGCGTATGACCAGAAACCAGATTTCCAGATCTGCAATGGCTTTTTCTGCTACGAGATCTATCCAAATTCATCCTTCCACAGTCCAATTTTCGCACAAAATCACTCATATCATCTAATACAAATAGTCCCCTATTCGATTTCACAAATCCTAACATCATTGCATATAAATTCTACGAATTCCTTCGATTAAAATCCCAATTTCGTTCATCCAATATTTCACCATTTTCAGCATATTATTGTTTAATAAGGTTCAGACCCCTTACCTCTTTGGATTGAAGGAAGCTCTGAGCAATCTTTGGCCTTTTCCTCTTCCTTCTCTTTCTCTTCAGCGTTTCTCCCCCTTTCTCTGACTCTGAGGCAAAACACGTGAAAACAACCTGAGTCCTCACTTTGGCCTCTTTTATCTAATTTCCACTTTTACCCTTCCACTCTTCATATTCCATTTATTTTATTTATTTAATTATTATTAAAATAAATAACATCTATAGTAATAATACAAATAATCCAATAATTCAACTTTATTTAATTAAATTAATACAATAATATTAACTCAATTAAATAATTCTCTTATTTTAATCGGGGTGTTACAGTAACCACAGGAACTCTTTTAACCACAGGAGGAGCTTCAGTAGCGGGAACGACCCAAGGAACTACTTCAAATGTCTGGCAAGGAGTCTCAACATATTCACCTTCCACTTCAAGATACTTAAATGTATTCACATGACTGACCATATATTCTTCCTCTCCATAAACAATTACGATCTTTCCCTTCACTGGATATCTCAACTTCTGATGCAGAGTGGAGGTCACAGCACCTGCCCCGTGGATCCGGGGGCGCCCAAGCAAACAAGAGTACGCAGGACGAATATCCATTACATAGAAGGTAGAATCGAAGACTTGAGAGCCTACTTTGATCGGGAGATCTATTTCTCCATGCACCACTCTTCTTGAACCATCAAAGGCTCTCACCACTATATTACTTGATCTTAACACAACATCTTCAGGACTGAGCTTGTTCAGAACCTCTTTGGGAAGTACATTCAATGAAGAGCCATTGTCTATCAACACATGAGACAAGGTAGTGCCCCTACATTCAATGGAGATATGTAAAGCTCTGTTATGGTTTCTTTTGGCAGGAGTCAAGTCAGCATCAGAAAAACCTAACCCATTATCATAAGTCAGATGTGCAACACAATTTTCAAATTGATCCACAGAAATTTCATTTGGTACATGAGCAGTCCTTAAGAATTTGATCAAGGCTTTAGCATGAGCCTCAGAACACAGCAACAAAGACAACATGGAAATTTTGGAGGGAGTATGCCCCAACTGGTCAACAATATCATAATCACTCTTACGAATGATCTTCAACACTTCTTCCATCTGTTTAGAGAGATTTTCAGCAGTCGGTGCTTCAGCTTGCACAGGTTCAACCACATGACCTTTGCCTCGAGCATCAGTACTTGGCTCAGAAGTGGAGGTAGTAGTTGGAGGAACTGTATTTTTTGAGGTAGCTGGAGGAGAGAAAATTCTTCCACTTCTGGTGATCTTACTAGATCCAGCAATATTATCAACATCAAGGTTATCATCAGTAACAGGTGTATCAGTCAAAGGTTCCTGCTTAACACCATGGATATAAACATCAGAATCGTAATTCCAGGGTATAACTTTATCAGAAGTATAAGGAATAGGGCCAGGAGTGGTAATAATCATGGGAGGCACTCTAACTTCAGCAACAGTCTTCACCAGGCCTTCAACAGTAATTTTGATAGGACCCTTGGAAGTGATCTTGACAGTCTGTTCAAGAGCCATTTCTGCTGAAATAAACAGCGAGAAGATAAGATACCTGTTCATAAGAAACCTGTGATGCAATAATATGGTATGTAGATGCTTATGCAATGTTTTCAAGGACCGTAGGATTTAAATTTGTTTAAACCACCAAAAAGTAAACTTTTATTAGTAATAAACTTGTTT
The DNA here is from genome assembly GCF_024323335.1 of Lathyrus oleraceus. Taxonomy (NCBI): domain Eukaryota; kingdom Viridiplantae; phylum Streptophyta; class Magnoliopsida; order Fabales; family Fabaceae; genus Lathyrus; species Lathyrus oleraceus. The sequence continues at coordinate 3,384,865 of NC_066579.1, read as the reverse complement.
GCCCCTTGGGCTTACAATAAAAATGAAATGAATACAAAAATGGGGTTTTAAGTCTCCCATGGACGTTTCCTCTTTGTGTTGAGGTATGAGTTGAGATTCCGCTCCTCGTGAAGTTGTTTTGTTAGCTCCAGGATTCTTTCCTGACTTGCCTTATAATGAGTCTCAAAAGTATCTCTTTGCTCCTTCAACTGGATCCAGGACCTCTGTAACTCTTCCATGTCAGTGGGCATGTCTGGATGAAGAATGATGTAAGAAGTATCTCCTTCAGCAACAGGCTCCATGGTAACTGGCAGGATAGCAGGATATGGCATCATAAGAGTCTGAGCACGAGATCGTACCCATCTGAGATATGGTTCCATAGGAATAGTGTACTTGGGTTCCAGAGTCTTGCTGTCAACCTTGTTCACTTTACCCCATGCTCGTATGAACCTTTGACGGTAACCTTGAAGATCGTTGTCGTAGTCGAACACAATACCCTGAATAAGCATGTCATGAGGACCATCAGTCCGAGCGTAACCAAACTGACGTAGAGCTAAAGAAGGGTTGTAGGTAATGCCCCCTCTTATGCCAAGGAGTGGCACATTAGGGAACTCCCCACAACGGTCAATGATGGTAACATTCTCCATAGATCTAGAGCACCAATGAATATCTGAATGAGAAAGTGACATAATCCTCTTGGACCACCTGAACCCTTGTTCATTCTTCATCACTGATCGAGGAAGGTGAGAAATAAACCACCTAGATAATAGAGGTATGCAACACATCAGAGTTCCTCGTGCCTTCGTAGTACGGGTATGAAGAGAGTGTAAGATGTCTCCAAGTAATGTAGGCACTGGATTGCGAGTCAGAAATATGTTGATGGCGTGTACGTCTATGAACTGGTCTGGATTGGGGAACAGTACTAAGCCATAAATCAATAGGGCTAAGATTTCCTCAAAAGCATCATAACTCATAGCCTTCAGGAATACTTGAGCTTTCTCCATCAATACCTTAGCAAGAATACCCTTAACTCCACTCCTTGTTTCTAGGACAATGTCTGATTTCTTTAAATGTAAGGCTACAGCAATGACTTCAGGTTTAGGCTCTTTTTCCAAGCCTGTGAAGGGTTTCTGATCAAGAATAGGTATACCCAGAAGTTTGGAGAACTCTTCCATTGTAGGAACCAGCTGATAGTCGGGAAATGTGAAGCAATGATGTTTAGGGTCAAAGAACTGAAACAGGACACTCATCATGTCTTCATTGAACCCTGAAGTGACTAGATCCAGTAGGTGACCATGCCTCTTGATGAACTGGGAGTTTTCAGAAACTTGAGAGACCAATTCCTTAAGCTTAGGAGGTATTCCTACAAAGTTGATCCGGATAGTATTCCTACGAGCAGAAGCCATGACCTGAAACAAAGAACAAAGATAAATCCTTTGGTCCTTGAAATGGTTAGTGAAAATGTTATGCTTATGATGCATGATGATGCTATGATGTTATGCTCAATCACAAACATGTGGCACACACAAACAAGTCACACAATAGCCCTAGGTTTGAAGGCTTGCATGAGGTTTAAAGATAAGTACCCTCCCCTGAAGTTTAGTTGATTCATCCTGTCCTACAAAAGTAACCAGGTTCTAAGGGATCTCAAAATCATTGATCCTTCACAAGGGTGGTTGTTCAGTAGGCAACTTACTTGCCAACCAAAACCCTCCAAGTTTAGGATCTCAATGAGTGTAGTATCGAGTATCAACCAACTTCAGTCTTCACCAAAGCCGGTTATCTCACTACTTTCTAAAGGCCAAGATGGGATGACTAGGGTTCTAAAAGTCAGTTAGTGTATTGACAACATATGGCAGCCTCATATTATCCTCAACTTGCTTAAGGAACATAAGCACCAACCAAGAAGTCACACTAACCATGGCCACCAGATCAACCATATCGATATACGTCGTACAGTTTCCTTGGTCTATTGCCATTTACCTAAGGTACACTAGATCGGGTTAGGGTCTTTCACACATAAGAGCACCCAACAGATAAGTATAAAGCAAACAAGGCAAACAATTTTAAAGTGATCTAATTCCTAAGGGTACCCCTCTTTTATTAAATCCCCAGCAGAGTCGCCAGTTCTGTAACACGGTGGGAGAACTGACTTTAGTTAAATGTTGCGGATAGCAAGAGTCGCCACCGACTTTTATTTTATCCAAAAGGAAAGGACATAAAAGAACAGGAAAGACCTTAAAAAGATTTTGAGTTCGGGGGGTAGGTTATACAAAGGGAAGGTATTAGCACCATTTATATCCATGGTTATCCATGGGCTCTTAGTTACTTAGCTCACTTTGTTTGTTTGCAAGAGTGTAGTGTGTGATTAGAAAAATTTCTTTAAGTACTTAGTAATGACCCTCGTATGGGTGTATACAAAGCCTAGTTTAAAAATTGTGAGGTGTAAAAGTAATTTTGAAAAGTGTGAGCAAGTAACTATGAGATACCTACCCTAGATTAAGTCTTTCGTGTTCTCGTATATTCTTTCAATGGTAAGACTGTCCCTATTATTAAGGAATAGGTAGTCATTACCTTGGATGTGTTTAAGGGACGGGCGTAGGGTCATCGTATGGTCAATGAAGGCAACATAAGGGGTGTCTTTAGCAACTCGTAGGGACTATCATCATATTTACCGAAGGGACAAGATCATTATATCGTAGGCAACCTCGTAGGGACTTGATCTTTTAAGTTTATAGGGACTTGATGATTTTTCTGTTTGAAGGGACTTTGCTTAAGACACCCCTATTTTCGAGGGACTTGACCATTTAAAGAAGGCAACCAAGAGGAATACCCTAGGAAGTACAGATGGCGATCAAAGATCGACTTACGTGTGTGAGTGTTATTTTTCAGATATTTGTCTTGAATTTAATTTTCTAAGTTCAATTATTTACAGTTAGTTTTTTGCACTCCCTAAATTACTAACCACGCAATAAATATTTACAAAAATAAAAGCAAGAAAAATAAATTCCTAAACTATTACATGGCTATGGGACAGATACATAATAATCAGGCGAGAAAGAATAAATTTACAACCTATACATTTGTTCCTAATATTATAAATAAAACAAATTAAAATAAGGAAAATAATGAAGCAAAAATAGAATAGATAAAAGCAAATAATAATAAAATAATAATAAACAATGGTAATAAAGCAATAATAAATAACAATATAATAAAGTGATAATAAAAGGTTAGAATTTTAAAAGAAATTATTTTAAGTTAAACAAGTTAGATTTTTTTAGAAGTTATTAGAAAATATGAGTTTAAAATAAATTAGTAATAATAAAAGAATTTAAAATAATTAATGTACAAATTATAAAATAAAAGAGTTATATGAAAAATATTAAGTTAGTTATTTATAAAATAAATAACGATTATAGAAAATATCAAATTATTAGATTAATAGGTTTATTATTATTATTCAATTAGAAAAATGGTCAATTAGATTTTATTTACAAAATATATAAGGATTTATTATTATAAGTAAGTAATAAAAAAAAGTTATTAAAATAGTTAGTATTTATTATTTATTTACAAAAAATATAAAGGTTATAGAAAAATATTAAATAATTAATTTAGTGGGTTTTCACGCCCTACATTACTAAACCACGCAGTTAATATAGGATCAATGGCAGGAATTTAAATGGCAGAAAAATAAAATGGCAGAAAATCAATGGCAGAAAAATAAAATCCTAATTATTACAACGCTTTAGTGCAGTTACATAATAAAGATGGCGAAAAGTAAAACTGAAAATATTACAAGTTAAAACTTAAAATATTACAAGGGCGAAGCGGTTACAGTGTATGAATAACATAAATAAGAGTGAAAATAGGAAATAATAATAAGGTTTGTTAAGGTTTAAGAAAAGGTTTATGGTTTAAAGGAAATAACATAGTTAAAGTTTTAGGTTTGAAATTTAGAGTTTGTGGCGAAATTGTCAGGGTTTAGGAAAAATCAGGGTAGTTAGTTATGAAAAAAATGTGCAGATCTAAATATATGTATATAAAAAAATATGAATTAAAAAAAACAACGGCGTTGCTAGCGCAAAATTGCGATCATCGCAACTGGATCGGATAACACAAATGTCACGCCTCATACACGTATATGTGAAAACGGCGTATTGACACGATCCGATCCGAAAACATAATCAAATTATAACATAAAATAGAAATATATATATATATATATTTATTAACCAAACGCATGTATCTGGTATACATAACACAGTCACACATATGAACATGTATTTGAAACACAGTAACAAATATATCAACAAAATAGATAAAGTATATATCATATATAAACTATTACCAAACTGTGTGTACGATAGTATAGATCAGCCACTCTCAGTTTCTCTTTTTTGTTCTGTCTTTCGGCCTCCTTCTATCAGTCATGCTATTAAATATATATAGGAACAAATTAGGTTAATGATAATGGGCCTAAGTTTATTTTGAAACCCAATATTAATTAAAAACTGAATAAAGTAAAATAATTAAATAGTTAAAATTAAATAAAAACTAATTAACCTATTTATTTATTCTAGACCCAATATAAAATTAAAATCTGAATAAAGTTTAATAATTAAAATAGTTAAAATTAAATAAAACTAATTAACCTATTTATTTATTCTAGACCCAATATAAAAATAAATAGACTAAAAAAAAATAAAAGTCGGGCACCAAAATGCTCGAAAAAAATAAAATGAACACGTCAAAATAATCAGCGCGAAATAAATGACTCGGAAAAATACAGCGTTTGGTCGGATTTTGAAATAAAAATTATGACCGTTTAACCGCTCAGACTGATCAACATATGACCAAAATAGTCGTAAAAATATTTTTAGCATGTCAAATTAAACCACGTGAACCGCAGATTAATGTTACCGACATTTGCAAACTTAAACTTGACATTTTTTCGTTGACTAATTTTAGGCACAGTTAAAAGTTAATTTGACCAGTCTGTTTGTAAATTCCGAAAAATTATTCCGGCTAATATTAAGACAGAAAAAAATGTTATGCTATGAAGATGATGCAAATGAATGTGAAACAAAAAATTGGTTAAAGTTAAAAATAGAGGGCAAATTTTGGGGTGCAACAGCTGCCCCTGTTCAATTTTCTGAAACCTGAGGAGTTAGATTGGCCTGTGTGCCATTCGTGACTTGGAAGGTTGAAGGGGATTGAACACAAAAGCCCAAAAATTTGCACTCGCCGGTGCGTAAAGTAACACTGATGACTGGTTGTATATGCTTAAGTGGGCTTGAAGATGCCACTTGGAAGAACTGGAGATGGGCTTATAGATGCCATCCATAATATCAGGAGGTGATAATATCTTGATGTTGATACTGGATATCAGTACTAGGTCTTCGTATAGGCCGTCTCTGAATCGTATCTAAGAACATACTTTTAATTTAAGTGTCAGAACTAAATCTTCGTGGCGATTTCTTTCTGAATTAAGTATCAGCACTAGACCTTCGTATAGATCGTCTCTTAACTGTTTTGAATTGTTGAATAACCAGTAGAATAAATCTTCGTGATGATTATCTCTTCTGGAAATATCCTGGATTAGGGAATAGATCTTCGTATAGACCGTTTGTCTAATATCCAAGAACAAAAGAGTGTCAGGATGAAATCTCCTGAAAATATCCTGGACTAGGGAATAGATCTTCGTATAGACCGTTTGCCTACTATCCAAGAACAAAAGAATATCAGGATGAAATCTCCTGAAAATATCATGGACTAGGGAATAGATCTTCGTATAGACCGTTTGCCTACTATCCGAGGACAAAAGAGTATCAGGATTAACTCTCCTGAAAACATCCTGGACTAGGGAATAGATCTTCGTATAGACCGTTTGCCTACTGTCCAAGGACACCTTGAGTAATGATTAAGTATCAGCACTAGATCTTCGTATAGATCGTTTCTGACCTGTTGTGAATTGTTGATAGTATTTTATCTGTATATAACCATCCTGCAAGGAAAAGGTTAGTTTATGCAATATGTATGCATGCATGGCATGGTGCATCTAAGTAAATGTATTATGCACTTATGGATATGCTATGGTATGATGTAAATGATGTATGTATGAATCATGCGGCCTGAAGCGTCCGGATATCTTTGTATAACAACTGCTGGCTAGGGAAATAAATCCCGATTTGTTGCTGAAGAATATGAGGAACTCGTTCCCGTCTTGTTTGATAGTATAGTATTTGTCACTTCCCGTATTCGTTCGTCGTACTTCTATTGAAGGAATAAGTTCCTGAGTATCCTGACTGAGGATAAAAGAGATGGACATAAATTCAAGGGGAGACGTAATTCGAAGCATCTATAAAGATAGATTTGCTCTACTGGGGATTTGTAGTGGGGATGAACCGGCGAAGCTTCGTTGAACTACTACCCTCGTTCGTCCTTAGTAAATACTATTACTACATTTTATGCATTTCTGGTAAACATCAATCGTATTCAAAAGCATACATACATTCAAACACAACCAATGGACGTTTTCGCTTATGTAAATAGAGTAAAAGTAAATCTGGATTCAAAGATGAAATTTTATTTATATCACAAAGTGACCTATACATAGGCAAGTTTGTACAAGGAGACAGAAATCCTAGTAAGAGGAATTCGTCGTAAATTTTTTATAAAACAAAGAAAACAGCTATGTGAAAAATGATCCTATTGAGTTTCAATTCTACTATTGCCATTATCTTCAAATATCTCATCTTCTGCTGTTGAGACAGAAACGATTGGATTGATCTTTATCTGTTTGAACTTGATTTAGGTAGCATCATCAGTTGAAGTTACATGAGTGATCCAAACGAGACATAGTCATACGCTTTAATCCCTAATTTTTCCCTGGATTGCCCTTTCAGGTTTTCAATCCACCGGGATACCCTTTTTTGCCCGAGCCGCCTTTTCAGGTTTTCGACTTGCCGGGTGTACATTTTTTCTATATATATCCCTAATTTTTGCCCGAACCCTTTTGGTTTGCCGGGATGCCCTTATTTTTGCCTAGGCCAGTCAACCTAGCGGGTCTCTTTTTATGCGTAGTATTTTTTAACTATGTCTGCGTTTACAGGCTGTGGAAAGTCTTCACCATCCATAGTAGTAAGCATCATGGCACCTCCTGAGAATACTCTTTTGACCACAAATGGTCCTTCATATGTAGGAGTCCACTTGCCCCTAGGATCACCCTGTGGTAGTATGATACGCTTGATTACCAAGTCACCAGCCTGATATACCTTTGGCTTAACCTTCTTATTGAAAGCTTTGATTATCCGTTTCTGGTACATCTGACCATGACAAACAGCTGCCAACCTTTTCTCATCAATCAAATTTATTTGGTTGAGTCGAGTCTGAATCCACTCATCTTCATCCAAGCCTGCATCCTTCATGATTCTTAAGGAAGGGATCTGAACTTCAATGGGCATAACTGCTTCCATACCATAGACTAAGGAGAATGGGGTTGCCCCTGTTGAAGTACGTATTGTAGTACGATAACCATGAAGAGCAAATGGTAACATCTCGTGCTAATCCTTGTAAGTAACAGTCATCTTCTGTAGAATCTTCTTAATATTCTTATTAGCAGCCTCCAGGACGCCATTCATCTTTGGCCGGTACGGAGAAGAGTTATGGTGTTTTATTTTGAACTGCGTGTAGAGTTCAGCAATCATCTTGTTGTTCTTCTGGAGAGAGCAGGTTTCTCAGATGTATATTTGATAAGATCCATCTTAGAAATCAATAAAGTGGTATGATTCAACATATACTGTCTTAGTCGGCGAGCAGCCTAAGCCAAAGCATAGCAAGCTTTCTCGAGCTGGGAGTATCTTGTTTCACAGTCGGTACCTTTTGCTAAGGTAGTATATTGCATGCTCTTTTCGACCAGACTCGTCATGTTGCCCCAACACACACCCTATTGAATTTCTAACACGGTCAAATACATGATTAGAGGTCTTCCTTCAACTGGTGGCATCAGATTTATAGGTTCTTGGAGATACTTCTTGATTTTGTCAAAAGCTTCTTGACATTCATCATTCCATATCATCTCTTGATTTTTCCAGCGAAAACCTCTACATAGTTACGTAACATCCGACTCAATCTTTCTTTGACACTGTTTTCCAAGCCTGCTCCTATTTTGACTTCTTTCTTGTCTACTTCAGTACCCAGATTTACAACCTCAATTGATTCCTCATGCGGCTGTGTAACTTTCTCTTCTTGTTGTAATAACCTAGCAAGCTCTACAGGTACTTCACAATCTTCATCCTTTCCATCTTCAGCTTGATAGATCGGATTCTCGAAATTATAATTGGCAATAGTAGAACTGTTATCAACAGGATCCAGAGTGGATGAGGATCTACATTTTAGTGATGTGGGTGTGTGTAAGAACACATAGCTGATGAAAATAAAATAAAAGAAAAACAAAGAGCCCAATATTTACGAAAACGAAACGTCCATTGATTTTTATCGAATGAAGTATGCAAATGAAATGACATCCCGAAACAAGCATACCATTGTGCCCCGGGTAAGGCACAAGGCTTAAAAGTTTAATTGTTCAAACTTAAAAGTAACGACACAGTAATAGTATTTACTCCTGACTAAAGGAGATAGGAATATCGTCTTCAGTCTTCCAATTGTTGAGCCCATCACCCACAGTAGGAAAAATCCAGTTACCCATATTGTAGTCTTCATTATAGTCACCCACAACATTGATTTGATCTTTCATGTTCCCTGGATTGGTGATACGAACAACACGAGCACGACGAACAGCCTTCTGGGACTCTGCAGTGAAACCCAAACCAAACTTGTCAGACTTGTAAGGAATGTCGGGAAGCTGACCCCAAATAGTGCCACCACCTTCTTCAACCACAGCTCTAGCATCTTTGAGGGAAGCCATCGTAGGTGGTACTCTGGTAACCACAGGAACTCTTTTAACCACAGGAGGAGCTTCAGTAGCGGGAACGACCCAAGGAACTACTTCAAATGTCTGGCAAGGAGTCTCAACATATTCACCTTCCACTTCAACATACTTAAATGTATTCACATGACTGACCATATATTCTTCCTCTCCATAAACAAATACGATCTTTCCCTTCACTGGATATCTCAACTTCTGATGTAGAGTGGAGGTCACAGCACCTGCCCCGTGGATCCAGGGGCGCCCAAGCAAACAAGAGTACGCAGGACGAATATCCATTACATAGAAGGTAGAATCGAAGACTTGAGAGCCTACTTTGATCGGGAGATCTATTTCTCCATGCACCACTCTTCTTGAACCATCAAAGGCTCTCACCACTATATTACTTGATCTTAACACAGCATCTTCAGGACTGAGCTTGTTCAGAACCTCTTTGGGAAGTACATTCAATGAAGAGCCATTGTCTATCAACACGTGAGACAAGGTAGTGCCCCTACATTCGATGGAGATATGTAAAGCTCTGTTATGGTTTCTTTTGGCAGGAGTCAAGTCAGCATCAGAAAAACCTAACCCATTATCATAAGTCAGATGTGCAACACAATTTTCAAATTGATCCACAGAAATTTCATTTGGTACATGAGCAGTCCTTAAGAATTTGATCAAGGCTTTAGCATGAGCCTCAGAACACAGCAACAAAGACAACATGGAAATTTTGGAGGGAGTATGCCCCAACTGGTCAACAATATCATAATCACTCTTACGAATGATCTTCAACACTTCTTCCATCTGTTTAGAGAGATTTTCAGCAGTCGGTGCTCCAGCTTGCACAGGTTCAACCACATGACCTTTGCCTCGAGCATCAGTACTTGGCTCAGAAGTGGAGGTAGTAGTTGGAGGAACTGTATTTTTTGAGGTAGCTGGAGGAGAGAAAATCCTTCCACTTCTGGTGATCTTACTAGATCCAGCAATATTATCAACATCAAGGTTATCATCAGTAACAGGTGTATCAGTCAAAGGTTCCTGCTTAACACCATGGATATAAACATCAGAATCGTAATTCCAGGGTATAACTTTATCAGAAGTATAAGGAATAGGGCCAGGAGTGGTAATAATCATGGGAGGCACTCTAACTTCAGCAACAGTCTTCACCAGGCCTTCAACAGTAATTTTGATAGGACCCTTGGAAGTGATCTTGACAGTCTGTTCAAGAGCCATTTCTGCTGAAATAAACAGCGAGAAGATAAGATACCTGTTCATAAGAAACCTGATGCAATAATATGGTATGTAGATGCTTATGCAATGTTTTCAAGGACCGTAGGATTTAAATTTGTTTAAACCACCAAAAAGTAAACTTTTATTAGTAATAAACTTGTTTGCCCCTTGGGCTTACAATAAAAATGAAATGAATACAAAAATGGGGTTTTAAGTCTCCCATGGACGTTTCCTCTTTGTGTTGAGGTATGAGTTGAGATTCCGCTCCTCGTGAAGTTGTTTTGTTAGCTCCAGGATTCTTTCCTGACTTGCCTTATAATGAGTCTCAAAAGTATCTCTTTGCTCCTTCAACTGGATCCAGGACCTCTGTAACTCTTCCATGTCAGTGGGCATGTCTGGATGAAGAATGATGTAAGAAGTATCTCCTTCAGCAACAGGCTCCATGGTAACTGGCAGGATAGCAGGATATGGCATCATAAGAGTCTGAGCACGAGATCGTACCCATCTGAGATATGGTTCCATAGGAATAGTGTACTTGGGTTCCAGAGTCTTGCTGTCAACCTTGTTCACTTTACCCCATGCTCGTATGAACCTTTGACGGTAACCTTGAAGATCGTTGTCGTAGTCGAACACAATACCCTGAATAAGCATGTCATGAGGACCATCAGTCCGAGCGTAACCAAACTGACGTAGAGCTAAAGAAGGGTTGTAGGTAATGCCCCCTCTTATGCCAAGGAGTGGCACATTAGGGAACTCCCCACAACGGTCAATGATGGTAACATTCTCCATAGATCTAGAGCACCAATGAATATCTGAATGAGAAAGTGACATAATCCTCTTGGACCACCTGAACCCTTGTTCATTCTTCATCACTGATCGAGGAAGGTGAGAAATAAACCACCTAGATAATAGAGGTATGCAACACATCAGAGTTCCTCGTGCCTTCGTAGTACGGGTATGAAGAGAGTGTAAGATGTCTCCAAGTAATGTAGGCACTGGATTGCGAGTCAGAAATATGTTGATGGCGTGTACGTCTATGAACTGGTCTGGATTGGGGAACAGTACTAAGCCATAAATCAATAGGGCTAAGATTTCCTCAAAAGCATCATAACTCATAGCCTTCAGGAATACTTGAGCTTTCTCCATCAATACCTTAGCAAGAATACCCTTAACTCCACTCCTTGTTTCTAGGACAATGTCTGATTTCTTTAAATGTAAGGCTACAGCAATGACTTCAGGTTTAGGCTCTTTTTCCAAGCCTGTGAAGGGTTTCTGATCAAGAATAGGTATACCCAGAAGTTTGGAGAACTCTTCCATTGTAGGAACCAGCTGATAGTCGGGAAATGTGAAGCAATGATGTTTAGGGTCAAAGAACTGAAACAGGACACTCATCATGTCTTCATTGAACCCTGAAGTGACTAGATCCAGTAGGTGACCATGCCTCTTGATGAACTGGGAGTTTTCAGAAACTTGAGAGACCAATTCCTTAAGCTTAGGAGGTATTCCTACAAAGTTGATCCGGATAGTATTCCTACGAGCAGAAGCCATGACCTGAAACAAAGAACAAAGATAAATCCTTTGGTCCTTGAAATGGTTAGTGAAAATGCTATGCTTATGATGCATGATGATGCTATGATGTTATGCTCAATCACAAACATGTGGCACACACAAACAAGTCACACAATAGCCCTAGGTTTGAAGGCTTGCATGAGGTTTAAAGGTAAGTACCCTCCCCTGAAGTTTAGTTGATTCATCCTGTCCTACAAAAGTAACCAGGTTCTAAGGGATCTCAAAATCATTGATCCTTCACAAGGTGGTTGTTCAGTAGGCAACTTACTTGCCAACCAAACCCTCCAAGTTTAGGATCTCAATGAGTGTAGTATCGAGTATCAACCAACTTCAGTCTTCACCAAAGCCGTTATCTCACTACTTTCTAAAGGCCAAGATGGGATGACTAGGGTTCTAAAAGTCAGTTAGTGTATTGACAACATATGGCAGCCTCATATTATCCTCAACTTGCTTAAGGAACATAAGCACCAACCAAGAAGTCACACTAACCATGGCCACCAGATCAACCATATCGATATACGTCGTACAGTTTCCTTGGTCTATTGCCATTTACCTAAGGTACACTAGATCCGGGTTAGGGTCTTTCACACATAAGAGCACCCAACAGATAAGTATAAAGCAAACAAGGCAAACAATTTTAAAGTGATCTAATTCCTAAGGGTACCCCTCTTTTATTAATCCCCAGCAGAGTCGCCAGTTCTGTAACACGGTGGGAGAACTGACTTTAGTTAAATGTTGCGGATAGCAAGAGTCGCCACCGACTTTTATTTTATCCAAAAGGAAAGGACATAAAAGAACAGGAAAGACCTTAAAAAGATTTTGAGTTCGGGGGTAGGTTATACAAAGGGAAGGTATTAGCACCCTTTATATCCATGGTTATCCATGGGCTCTTAGTTACTTAGCTCACTTTGTTTTTTGCAAGAGTGTAGTGTGTGATTAGAAAAATTCTTTAAGTACTTAGTAATGACCCTCGTATGGGTGTATACAAAGCCTAGTTTAAAAATTGTGAGGTGTAAAAGTAATTTTGAAAAGTGTGAGCAAGTAACTATGAGATACCTACCCTAGATTAAGTCTTTCGTGTTCTCGTATATTCTTTCAATGGTAAGACTGTCCCTATTATTAAGGAATAGGTAGTCATTACCTTGGATGTGTTTAAGGGACGGGCGTAGGGTCATCGTATGGTCAATGAAGGCAACATAAGGGGTGTCTTTAGCAACTCGTAGGGACTATCATCATATTTACCGAAGGGACAAGATCATTATATCGTAGGCAACCTCGTAGGGACTTGATCTTTTAAGTTTATAGGGACTTGATGATTTTTCTGTTTGAAGGGACTTTGCTTAAGACACCCCCATTTTCGAGGGACTTGACCATTTAAAGAAGGCAACCAAGAGGAATACCCTAGGAAGTACAGATGGCGATCAAAGATCGACTTACGTGTGTGAGTGTTATTTTTTAGATATTTGTCTTGAATTTAATTTTCTAAGTTCAATTATTTACAGTTAGTTTTTTTGCACTCCCTAAATTACTAACCACGCAATAAATATTTACAAAAATAAAAGCAAGAAAAATAATTCCTAAACTATTACATGACTATGGGACAGATACATAATAATCAGGCGAGAAAGAATAAATTTACAACCTATACATTTGTTCCTAATATTATAAATAAAACAAAATAAAATAAGGAAAATAATGAAGCAAAAGTAGAATAGATAAAAACAAATAATAATAAAATAATAAATAAACAATGGTAATAAAGCAATAATAAAATAACAATAATAATAAAGTGATAATAAAAGGTTAGAATTTAAAAAGAATTATTTTAAGTTAAACAAGTTAGATTTTTTTAGAAGTTATTAGAAAATATGAGTTTAAAATAAATTAGTAATAATAAAAGAATTAAAATACATTAATGTACAAATTATAAAATAAAAGAGTTATATGAAAAATATTAAGTTAGTTATTTACAAAATAAATAAAGATTATAGAAATATCAAATTATTAGATTAATAGGTTTATTATTATTATTCAATTAGAAAAATGGTCAATTAGATTTTATTTACAAATATATAAGGATTTATTATTATAAGTAAGTAATAAAAAGTTATTAAAATAGTTAGTATTTATTATTTTATTTACAAAAAATATAAAGTTATAGAAAAAATTAAATAATTAATTTAGTGGTTTTCACGCCCTACATTACTAAACCACGCAGTTAATATAGGATCAATGGCAGGAATTTAAATGGCAGAAAAATAAAATGGCAGAAAATCAATGGCAGAAAAATAAAATCCTAATTATCACAACGCTTTAGTGCAGTTACATAATAAAGATGGCGAAAAGTAAAACTGAAAATATTACAAGTTAAAACTTAAAATATTACAAGGGCGAAGCGGTTATATGAATAACATAAATAAGAGTGAAAATAGGAAATAATAATAGGTTTTGTTAAGGTTTAAGAAAAGGTTTATGGTTTAAAGGAAAAACACAGTTAAAGTTTTAGGTTTGAAATTTAGAGTTTGTGGCGAAATTGTCAGGGTTTAGGAAAAATCAGGGTAGTTAGTTATAAAAAAATGTGCAGATCTAAATATATGTATATAAAAAAATATGAATTAAAAAAAACAACGGCGTTGCTAGCGCAAAATTGCGATCATCGCAACTGGATCGGATAACACAAATGTCACGCCTCATACACGTATATGTGAAAACGGCGTATTGACACGATCCGATCCGAAAACATAATCAAATTATAACATAAAATATATATATATATTATATATATATATATATATATATAATATAGATATATATATTAATATATATATATATATATATATATATATATATATTATATAATATATTATATAGATATATATATATATATATATATATATCTATATATTATATATATATATATATATATATATATATTATATATATATATATAATAATATATATATCTATTTAACCAAACCGCATGTATCTGGAATACATAACACAGTCACACATATGAACATGTATTTGAAACACAGTAACAAATATATCAACAAAATAGATAAAGTATATATCATATATAAACTATTACCAAACTGTGTGTACGATAGTATAGATCAGCCACTCTCAGTTTCTCTTTTTTGTTCTGTCTTTCGGCCTCCTTCTATCAGTCATGCTAGTAAATATATATAGGAACAAATTATGTTAATGATAATGGGCCTAAGTTTATTTTGAAACCCAATATTAAATTAAAAACTGAATAAAGTTAAATAATTAAAATAGTTAAAATTAAAATAAAAACTAATTAACCTATTTATTTATTCTAGACCCAATATAAAATTAAAAACTGAATAAAGTTAAATAATTAAAATAGTTAAAATTAAAATAAAAACTAATTAACCTATTTATTTATTCTAGACCCAATATAAAAATAAATAGACTCAAAAAAAATAAAAGTCGGGCACCAAAATGCTCGAAAAAAATAAAATGAACACGTCAAAATAATCAGCGCGAAATAAATGACTCGGAAAAATACAGCGTTTGGTCGGATTTTGAAATAAAAATTATGACCGTTTAAACCGCTCAGACTGATCAACATATGATCAAAAATAGTCGTAAAAATATTTTTAGCATGTCAAATTAAACCACGTGAACCGCAGATTAATGTTACCGACATTTGCAAACTTAAACTTGACATTTTTTCGTTGACTAATTTTAGGCACAGTTAAAAGTTAATTTGACCAGTCTGTTTGTAAATTCCGAGAAATTATTCCGGCTAATATTAAGACAGAAAAAAATGTTATGCTATGAAGATGATGCAAATGAATGTGAAACAAAAAATTGGTTAGAGTTTAAAATAGAGGGCAAATTTTGGGGTGCAACAGGGCGTCCCTGGATACATGGGGCTGGAGCAGTGTCGTCAACTCTCCATCAGAAGCTGAAGTATGTATGGAATGGTCAGATTGTAACTGTGTGCGGCGAGGAGGACATTCTTGTGAGCCATTTATCCTCTTTCAAGTATGTGGAGGTGGATGGCGAGATCCATGAAACTCTGTGTCAAGCGTTCGAGACCGTTGCTATTGAGAAGGTGGCTTTTGTGGAGCAGAAGAAACCAGGTGTCTCAATTGCGTCCTACAAGCAAGCTGTGGAGGTTGTTAATTCTGGTAATGCAGGAGGCTGGGGCAATATGGTTGACATGCCCGTGAAAGAAGACAAATTCGGTATTGGCTACCAACCTCTTCAGGCAGAGCAGGGTGAGCAGAGAGGGCCGAGTACCTTCACCAGCGCTGGGTTGTTGAATCATGGTGACGTCTTTGCAACCGGTAGTGAAGATGGTGACAGTGATTATGATGTGGACAACTGGGTGCGCCCGTGTGCTCCAGGGGAGACGGTCAACAATTGGACAGCCGAAGAAATAGTCCAAGTTACTCTTCAGACAGAGTAATTTTCTTTTGTTTTTCATTTTGCATAGAAAACCCTACGCTTTGCCCGAGGCGTAGTGGTTCATTGTAGGGCCACATCATGTTTGAATTTTCAATGATTATCATTAATAAAGGACGTTTTGCAATCAAATTTATGCTCACTGTCTTTCTGTTTTTATTTTCATTTTCAAAACAATAAAAATGGCAATGTTTTTTGTTTTTGTGACTTTCTTGAACTCTTTTCTAAAATAAAGCATTGAACATCGTTCGTGCAGAATTGATCTGGCGGACTCCATTAAAAACACTTATGTTATGGCTCAGTATGATTTCGATAATCCCATTCACCAAGCTGAAGAGGAGAGTGAAGAAGATTGTGAACTCCCCAAAGAATTGGTCAGATTATTGAAGCAGGAGGAAAGGGTCATCCAACCTCATCAGGAAGAGTTGGAAGTTGTTAACCTGGGTACTGAGGACGCCAAGAAAGAGATCAAGATTGGGGCTGCTTTAGAGGAATCTGTCAAGAGAGGGTTGATTGAAATGCTGAGAGAATATGTGGAGATATTCGCATGGTCGTATCAAGATATGCCTGGTTTGGATACAGATATTGTGGTGCACAGGCTACCTCTCAGAGAAGATTGTCCTTCGGTAAAGCAGAAGCTTCGCAGAACTAGTCCTGATATGGCTGTTAAGATCAAAGAGGAGGTTCAGAAGCAGTGGGATGCGGGTTTTCTGGCAGTTACCAGTTATCCCCCTTGGGTAGCCAACATCGTTCCCGTGCCGAAGAAGGATGATAAAGTCAGGATGTGTGTCGATTACCGAGATTTAAACAGAGCTAGTCCAAAAGATGACTTCCCATTACCTCACATTGATGTATTGGTTGATAATACTGCTCAATCCTCGGTTTTCTCTTTCATGGATGGTTTCTCTGGCTATAATCAGATTAAGATGGTGCCAGAAGACATGGAAAAGATGACATTCATTACACCTTGGGGCACGTTCTGCTATAAGGTGATGCCATTTGGGCTGAAGAATGTCGGTGCTACCTATCAGAGGGCTATGACGACTCTCTTTCATGACATGATGCACAAAGAGATTGAAGTGTACGTGGATGATATGATTGCGAAGTCGCAGACAGAAGAGGAGCACCTGGTAAACTTGCAGAAGTTGTTTGAAAGGCTGAGAAAGTTCAAACTGAGGCTGAATCCAAACAAGTGTACGTTTGGGGTGAGATCCGGGAAGCTGTTAGGCTTCATTGTCACTGAGAAAGGGATTGAGGTTGATCCAACGAAAGTGAAAGCTATTCAAGAAATGCCTGAACCGAGAACTGAAAAGCAGGTTCGTGGGTTCTTAGGGAGATTGAACTACATTGCACGGTTTGTATCTCACCTAACGGCCACATGTGAACCAATATTCAAATTGCTAAGAAAAGATCAAGAAATCAGGTGGAATAATGATTGTCAAAAAGCTTTTGATAAGATAAAAGAATATTTGCAGAAACCTCCAATCCTTATACCTCCAGTTCCTGGGAGACTTCTGATAATGTGCCTCTCAGTGACTGAGAACTCGATGGGGTGTGTATTGGGACAACATGACGAGTCTGGTCGAAAAGAGCATGCAATATACTACCTTAGCAAAAAGTTTACCGACTGTGAAACAAGATATTCACTGCTCGAGAAAACTTGCTGTGCTTTGGCATGGGCTGCTCGTCGACTGAGACAGTATATGTTGAACCATATACTACCTTGTTGATTTCTAAGATGGATCCAGTGAAGTACATCTTTGAAAAGCCGGCTCTTACCGGGCGTGTTGCTCGTTGGCAGATGATTTTAACAGAGTATGATATCCAGTATACGTCGCAGAAGGCCATCAAAGGTAGTGTTCTGTCTGATTACCTTGCTGAGCAACCGATTAATGATTATCAGCCGATGATGTTTGAATTCCCTGATAAAGACATCATGTATCTAAAGATGAAGGATTGTGAAGAGCCTCTTGTCGAGGAAGGACCGGATCCTGATGACAAGTGGACACTGATGTTTGATGGGGCTGTGAATGTAAATGGAAACGGTGTTGGGGCAGTACTCATCAATCCCAAAGGTGCACACATACCTTTTTCCGCCAGATTGACTTTTGAGGTAACCAACAACGAGGCTGAGTATGAAGCTTGTATCATGGGGATTGAAGAAGCCATCGATCTAAGAATCAAAACTCTGGACGTTTATGGAGATTCCGCTCTGGTGATTAACCAAGTCAATGGAGATTGGAATACTCATCAGCCGCATTTGATTCCTTATCGAGATTACACCAGAAGGATCCTGACTTTCTTCAAGACAGTGAAGTTGTATCATGTTCCCCGAGACGAAAATCAGATGGCTGACGCCTTGGCTACTTTGTCTTCTATGATCAAAGTTCATTGGCATAATCATGTGCCACACGTCGCTGTGAATCGACTTGAGAGGCCTGCGTATGTGTTTGCAGCCGAGTCTGTTATTGATGAGAAGCCTTGGTACTATGATATCAAGAATTTCCTCAAAAGTCAAGAGTATCTTGAAGGAGCGTCAAAGAATGACAAGAAAACCCTGAGAAGGCTAGTTGGGAGCTTTTATTTGAATCAGGATGATGTGTTGTACAAGAGGAACTTTGACATGGTTCTGCTCAGATGCGTGGATAGACACGAAGCAGACATGTTGATGCAAGAAGTACACGAGGGATCTTTTGGTACCCATGCTGGTGGTCATGCCATGTCCAAGAAGTTGTTGAGAGCCGGTTATTACTGGATGACCATGGAATCCAATTGTTTCAAATACGCTCGGAAGTTCCATAAATGCCAGATCTATGCGGATAAGGTGCATGTGCCACCAAGCCCTCTGAATGTCATGAATTCTCCTTGGCCATTCGCGATGTGGGGCATCGATATGATTGGGAAGATCGAACCTACTGCTTCTAATGGACATCGCTTCATCCTGGTTGCGATTGATTACTTCACCAAGTGGGTGGAAGCAGCTTCCTATGCCAACGTCACCAAGCAAGTGGTTGCCCGATTCATCAAGAAGGAAATTATCTGTCGTTATGGGGTTCCCGAGAGAATCATTACTGATAATGGTTCAAATCTCAATAACAGGATTATGAAAGAGCTTTGCAAGGATTTTAAGATCGAGCATCACAATTCTTCTCCTTACAGACCAAAGATGAATGGTGTTGTAGAGGCGGCAAACAAGAATATTAAGAAGATTGTGCAGAAGATGGTCGTGACGTACAAGGATTGGCATGAGATGTTGCCTTTCGCTTTGCATGGGTACCGTACCTCAGTACGTACGTAGACCGGGGCAACCCCTTACTCCCTTGTGTATGGTATGGAGGCGATCCTACCTGTTGAAGTGGAGATTCCTTCTTTGAGAGTCTTGCTGGATGTCAAGCTATACGAAGCTGAGTGGATTCGGACAAGGTTCAATGAATTGAGCCTTATCGAAGAGAAGCGGTTAGCAGCTGTGTGCCATGGGCAACTGTATCAGAGAAGGATGAAGAAAGCCTTTGATCAGAAAGTGCGTCCTCGAAGCTATCAGATAGGTGATTTAGTTTTGAAGAGGATCCTTCCTCCCGGTACAGATAACAAGGGCAAGTGGACTCCGAATTACGAAGGTCCATATGTTGTTAAAAAGGTTTTCTCTTGTGGAGCCTTGATGCTAACAACTATGGATGGCGAAGATTTTCCGTCCCCTGTGAACTCAGATGTAGTCAAAAAATACTTCGCATAAATTGACCCGCTGGACGAAAAGAATAAAAGAGTCCAGGCAAAAAAGGGCATCCCGGCGAACCAAGAAAAAAAAAACAAAAAGGTTCGGGCAAAAGTTAGGGATAAAGAATGAAAAATATGTACACCCGGTAAGTCGAAAACCCGCAAGGGCGGCTTAGGCAAAAATGGGTATCCCGGTGGATTGAAAACCTGAAAAGGTGATCCAGGCAAAAGAGGGATTAAAGCGAAGACTACAGTCTGAGTTATCTGTACTTCATCACGCTTCAGTGTCTACCATCTTGAAGGATATGATCGGTCCAATCGTTCTTCTCAAAAAGCAAGGAATTTGGGGGAAATTAAGGATCTACGAGTCATAACAGAATTGGAAAATAGTGGATGCCGTGTTCACATTGCCATTAGGATGGATTTTCCTTTTGTGCGCAATTACCTCTTCCTAGGAAATGCTTCCTGATGTACTTGCCTTTTCGGGCCCATTTTCAATCAATAAAAGTCGTTATTCAGTCAAATTGATCTCTTGTTTTTATTTTATTGTTTTGTTTGCAAAAACGTCCGAATTTTTGATAAATATTGCATATAAAAACATGAAGGCTAGACAATAATGTGCAGAAAGATAAACATTTGAAAATCATTTTGAATGTTGATTACACTTGGGTGTATTTTTGTCCGTACAATTCCCTGGGGCATGTATGTCCTGCTGTTTTGCAGATTACTATCTTTGATTGCTGGCCGAGGCTGGTGAGCCACGGTTTGTTCAAAAGCATTTTAACATTGTCCAGTAGTGTGAGAGATTGGGTTGTCCAAAGCAAGTTCAGGGTTTGTCTCCCCAACGAGGCCAAGATCAGTGTTGCCTCAATAGTCAGGCCTGAAGTTGATTGCAATCCCCAGCAGGGTTGAGGATGTTCTTTCCCGGCCAGGTTTGAAGGTTGCCCTTTCCCCAGCAAGTCTGAGGACTGTTAGTTCCCCAGTAGAGCCGGAAAATTGTTGTTTCCCCAACGGAGGTGCCTGTGGGCAGTTTGTTCCTCAGCAGCCAAATCTGAAGGTGACAGTTTCCCCAGCAGGGTTGAGTTTGCAGTAATCCCCAGCAGGGTTGAGAGTGTTTTTTCCCTAGAAAATCTGAAGGTGACAGTTTCCCCAGTGGAGGTTTGCAGTGTTCGTTTCCCCGGCGGAATCCCCAAGCGGATCGGGTTCAGTAGAGGTCATCCCCAGTGAGGATCATCTGTTCCTCAGCAGCAGTGTTATTCCCCAGCATGATTGAGAGGTTGGTGTTTTTTTTCCAACAGATGACTCCCCGGTTGAGTTGGTTTCTTTGTCGTTCCTAGAGTGTCTGATCAGCAAGTATCCGCAGCAGAATTGTTATGCTGTCCCCACAGAGTTGGAAGATCAAATCACATTTGTTCGCTCAGAAGCGATCGTGTGCTTTCTCAGCAGGAGTTTTCCTCCCTTTGCATCTGGCATGTAGTAATCATCATTTGCATTTGCATCCTCAAATCGCGTAGCATTTCCATTCGAATATGGAGCATTACGCCATGAAAAACTCAAACATACGCATACATGTGTTAAACCAGATTGGATCATATCCCCAGCAGAGGCGGATCATATTTCAACATCTGTATGGCACATTTGGGCAGTTGCTCCTGACAGCATTCGGAATTGATAATATCCAGAGAGATTCAGTTCCTTACCCGTCCGTGAAAGGAAAGTTTGATTCTCCCCAGTGAGGTCCCCGGCAAGTGTTTGGCCTTGTCTTGACATATGTAGATGTCATCCTTGTGATACCGGTAAGTGTCATGTCAACACCCGTGTATGTTCTTTCTTTGGTGTCGGTAAACATCATATTTCGATGTCGGTAAACATCGAGTCTCATCCCAGTCATCGGTAAATGTCTGGTCGTTCTTTCTTTGGTGTTGGTAAACATCATATTTCGATGTCGGTAAACATCGAGTCTCATCCCAGTCATCGGTAAATGTCTGGTCGTTCTTTCTTTGGTGTCGGTAAACATCATATTTCGATGTCGGTAAACATCGAGTCTCATCCCAGTCATCGGTAAATGTCTGGTCGTCCTTTTTTGATGTCGGTAAACATCATCTTTCGATGTCAGTAAACATCGAGTCTCATCCCAATCATCGGTAAATGTATGGTCATCCTTTTTTGATGTCGGTAAACATCATCTTTCGATGTCGGTAAACATCGAGTTTTTCTAGTCATCGGTAAATGTCTGGTCATGCATCTATTCGTCGATAAATATCAAAATCCCCAGTAGAGTCATCGGTAAACGTCTTGTCTGATTCCAGTTGTAAATATCTTTTTCCTCCCCAGTTGGAGCCGCCATCAGTAAATGGCCCCGCTTCCTTGATATCAGTGTATATCAAGTCGACTATTCCAAGCCGCCATCGGTAAATGGCCTCGTTTTTTTTTTCGATATCGGTAAATATCGAATGCCCAGCTTAGTCGCCATCGGTAAATGGCCTCGCTTTTTGTGACATCTGTTCTCCCAGCAGCCATCGGTAAATGGTCTCGCTGACGTTGATATCGGTAAATATCAAAAGTTGTTTTGAAGCCACCATCGGTAAATGGTCCCGCTTCCTTTGGATGTTGTTTCCCAGCCGCCATCGGTAAAAGGCCTCGCTGACGTTGATATCGGTAAATATCAAGTTTCCAGTAAAGCCGCCATCGGTAAATGGCCTCGCTTTCCTGAGGTATTTTTATTGTGCAGCCGCCATCGGTAAATGGCCTCGCGTTTCTTTGATTCATCCCCCGCAGAGTGCAAATTCTACGGTTCTTTGGTATTCAATCCCTGTTTACCTTGAAGGTCTGACAGTCGTTGCTCTCATCCGTTCAGGTTCCCAGTTGTTTGAATAGGGGCACCGCCACAAGGACAAAGTGAGGCGCCTTAGTGGAGGTAGTGGGGAACGTGGGAGTTGAAGGAAGTTGAGCTTGGATACGTCATGGCAGGGTCTATGGCGCCAGCCATGGGGTAGGCCACAAGAACAAAATGCTGAATTTTAGGGTTTTTGGCTCTTTTTCGCTCCTTTTCTCGATCGGGGATCCGATTAAAGTAAAAACCTGAAAACAAAGAAAAACATAGCAATAACACAACAAAATGATAATAAAACAACTAGAATGCATGTGAAATCGGAGTCGAAAATACGGTAAATTTTAGTGTTATCAAACTCTCCCACACTTAAACCTTTGCTTGTCCTCAAGCAAAACATTAAAAAGCTCATAAAAGAAAATTTATGTAAACGAGTGCTTTAGGTAAAAATTCCAAGTTCAAGTCGGGATGCAGTGATAGGTACTAACTGAGTGAACTAAGGGTATCATGATGACACTAATCCGCAAATACAGACATAAACTTCATTCCTATATTAACCAACCCATATTATCCCACAATACCTAGGCCTGCCTCTTCATCTCTTTTTGTGTCCTTTTCATTCAGGCGCAATCACATTAAGCCCGTTATCCGTACATGCTTCATAGTAGAGTGGCATGTTAGTGATTATGATCTGAGCATCGGGTTTCTGGCACATAAACATGTGTAAACCCTTTTATTGGACCCAACTGTAGTTGTGGGGGATCGGATCGTAATCCGCCCTACCGAGTTCAGTGCCAGATACCTCTGAACCAACTAACAGTGGGTAAGTTTTTCTTTTTCTTTTTCTTTTTCTTTTCGTAGCATTTTTTTTACAATTCTTTAGTTTAAATGACTTTGTGAGGGTCACCTATACCGGAGTTGCCTTTTTGCTTTCTTTTATTTTTTTAATTTTTTTTCTGGATCATTCACTTATTTGCATCGGTCCCCTACGTAAAGGATGCGTAGGCCAGAGCTGACTGCTGAGATAAACTACTGAGGACTTATACGGAAATGATGATTAGGGCCATGGTATATGGGGTTTCGGGAATGGTTCCTATATTTATGAAGTCTATGGTGCTAAAATAATACTGATGTTTCGCAAAGTTCTCCCAAGTCACCGCATCCTTACTCAAAACATGTCTTTAAAACCTGAAAACTCTCGGAATAACAGTATTTTCTTTTGCAATTATTTTTTTATGGGGCTAAAGGTATGGGGAGGTAGGATTGTACTAAAGATATACTATATTTGGTGACTCATCAGACTCATGCATTATACTAAAAAGCAAAATAAACAACTAAAAGGAAATAACAATAAATAAACTATCTAAAAACAACAAAGAAAAACGATAAAGGAAAAACGAGAAAAGCAATAAAGAAAAGACGATAGAGTCTCCTCCCACACTTAAATCGAACATTGTCCCCAATGTTTCGAAATAAGATAAGGAAAGAGTTACCTGACAACCTATTGCTGACCACTAGTGCCCTCGCCATCCTGAGGTGGACGACGGGATCGGGTACGACGACGATCTCTCTGAACCATCCTCGCCATCAGGGCATCCTGAGCGGTCCTCACCTCTCGAAGGTTACCTATAATGGAACCTTGAGTGGCTTCAATGAGTGCCATGTGTCTCTGGTGGTAGTTTTGCTGACGGGCTTGTGTAGCTGTGATCGTTTGCAGAGACTGTAGAACAGTGTCATAGAACCTGTCTGTCCTCCGCTGCGATTCTTGCATGAAGCGCATGTTATCCACCATTTGTTGCTGGATGGTAGAGAGTAGGTTGTCACGCCTTTGCTCTCTAGCCATGTGGTCATGCCACATCTCCTCTATAATATAGAAGCCATGAGTGGTACCTGCAGAAGAAGAAGATTATACGGTGTGTGGTGGTGAAGGATGATGGGGGGACACATGGGGTACGGGAGATCTCTCTCTCCGATCATATTCATCATCAGTGTCATGTCCCGCCTCATCAAGAATGTTAGGAGGAAGAGGACCTAAAAAAGGTGGGGTATCTAAAGCGTAGGTCCAATTCCTTTCATCTCGTACATCTGTACGTCTAGTGCACGGTAAAACAACAGACGGGATGGCTACACCATGAACCATAAGCATATAGCCTTCTTCTCTCCTCGAACGACACAATTTCATGTCTCTTAGAAATTTTAGGTTAATTGTGCAAGGAGGTAAGGGGTCTAGGGTAGCCATCTCATCGTTCAGGTTAAGCGCCCGAGCAATAGATGTAATCAATCCACCAAAAGAAATCGGTCCCGCTTTATTCAAAGTTAAAGTCATATGAGCAAGCATGAACGGGACCGAATTAATACGTCTATTTGTGAGGCTTCCTTGTAAAAATAGAAGCTCTCTAGCATTAACCTTATTTGGATTCTCCCGGCCAAAAATAGTGCATGCCAACAGATATCTAAAAACTCTGATGGCCGGGTTATGGATAGTTGAGGCAAGAACTCCTTCAAAAGAGTTTATGGAAGTATTTGATAGACGCTCCCAGAAGGAAAATACCTTAATAGACCATTCAGAATCCAAAGGGGCCTCACAAATAGCACCGTCCCCATGAGGGATTCCTAACAAGCTGGCTAGTTCGTCGGTACTGAATTGGTATTCAACAGCAAACATTCTAAATTTGACAGTACCAACTGTGCTAGCAGTGTTAGGGTTGACAATATAAATTAAGGAACTCAAAAATTCAATTGTCAACCGCTCATAGGTAGGTTCTTTATTGGAAAAGAAATTATGCAAACCTAAATTATCTAATAAATGAAATATGCTATGATAGATACCTAAAGTGTAGAGACAGTTTTCGTCAACATACCTTGTCAGGAGGATTTCCCGATTTTGCAACCGTTCAATAATTTTTCTTTGTCGATCCCCCGGTTTCCCTCCTCGAAGAATGAATCCGTTAAACTCCATTTGAAAATCTCTCGAAAAGTGATGAAGAAGATGAAGTGGTTTATGAAAAGGTTGGATTTTTACAAAATCCGACGGATGAAATCGAAAATGGAAATTGGAATAATGATTTGTGTGGTGTGGTGGTTAGAAAAGTATGAGCTTTTTGTGGGTTCAAGGATGTTTTTCCAAGGTGAAAAAATGGGTTTGGAAGGTTGTAAGTTGCAAAAATGGTGAAGAAAAGGGTTCTGCCCCGACCTTTTACAGACGCTGTGGCGGGCGCCACAGGGTCTATGGCGGGCGCCACAAGGAAAAATCTGGCTAGGCCGGATTTTGGTCCTTTGGCTTGGGCTTCTCTTGTCTTTTGGCTTTGAGGGGTCCGGATAGCATTTGTCTTGTGATTTTCCTAGTATCTTTGACTTGCATAATTTTATAAAGGTAAAAACAAAAAATAAAAATGAAACAAAAACAAAAACAAAAATTAAATATAAATAAATAAATAATTGAAAAATTAAAATGCAAATAAAATAAACATAGAACATATATAGATAAAAATAGAAATACTAATGTATAGATTTTAAATAATATTCCAAATGCGATAATATAAGATGAGTTATGTAAATACGAGAAATATAAAAAGGAGATAAAATAAGATTAAATGGTGAGATCATATAGTGAGGATGTCATCTTCCTGAGAGGAACCACGGAGCATGGCTACTTCTTGCTTGAGCTCTACGATCTCCTGATATAGACAGTCGGCTTCAGTAGCATGGATGAGATCAGACACTCCCATCTGTAAAGTGAGGTCTGCCACCTCCTGTCTAAGCGCTGCGATCTCTCTACGACACTCAGCAATCTGAGTGTGGATGTCGGGTGTCTGCAATGAAAGATTATTAGAGAAAATAGTGATTCTGGGAGATGGTGGTGTAGGCGTGTATTCAACAATGGGTGGTGATCTCGGTTCCTCGACGGTCTCTCCCTGGCCCTCCAGAGCATAACTCCAATTCGCTGGATCATGCACACTGGTCATAATAGGATTTGGCAATGTGAAATAGTGAATAGCCTCGCTGTCGACTAGCAGTCGGAACTGACATGGGTGGAAAGAGGCTCTCCTCATCAATCCTCTGGTCAAACAGAAATCGATGTCCATGGTAGTGTACCCACAGTAGGTCCGAAGATGTAACAACTTTTGAGACAGACCTAAAGCGACAGCAATCTGCGTGATGATTCCGCCAACATGGATGACTCCTTCGGTAGATCTGGAGATACCGCTGAGACTGTATAACAAGAATTTCCCACATGCGACTGGGCGAGACTGGGATGCACAAAATAATAGGAGGATCTCCTCTTCACTCAGTAGTGTCTTTGCATCCGGCTTTCCCAGGAAGGAATGTGCTAATATCATCTGAAAGTATTTGAAGGTTGAGTTATGTATGACATGAGACAGCTGCATAGATGGATCCTGGCATCCGCCACCTGAGATATCACTCCAAAACTTCTCAACCTCCTTACCCAGGAAATATCCCATAGGTGTCTCCGGGATAGCATCAGGAGTAGTCTGGAAGCCTAATAAGTCGCCGAACTCTTTTTGGCTGAAGGAGTACTCAACTCCGAAAAGCCTGAAAGCAGCATACCCATCTGGTCCAGAATATGGGTCATAGTCGAATGAACTCAGGAACTCCAAAGTCAGGTTCCTATATGTGTTACTCAAGTCATCAGCAAACTCATCCCAGTGAAGCTGGTGGCTAAGGAATCAGATACTCGACTCGATACCCAGTGCCTCCATACACTGATGATCAGGATAACGTGTGGGTGCCATAGGGCGCTGATACAAAGCAATGTAGCACTCCCTCTGAGCATTATCTCTATAGGCCATGTGCATGTCATCGAAATCCTGCATCCTGTAAAAGTTAAGAAAGTGATCCTGAAAATACAAACCATTCAAATCTTAGTCTCAATGCAAAATATGATAAAATAAAATAAAAATAAATAAATGCGAAAAAGTAAAATGAAAGAAAAACCATGGGTTGCCTCCCAAGCAGCGCTTGTTTAACGTCATTAGCTTGACGATTAGAATTGATACACCTGTAGTAGTAGGACTCAGTGGATCAATCAGGGTGTGGCTTGAGTAGTATGCTGGAATGTCTCATCCTTCGTAGAGCTTCAGTCTTTGTCCATTTACAATGAATGGACTACAGGTTTCGTTCTTGATTTCTACGACTCCGGATCTCAGAATCTTGGATACTTCGAAAGGACCAGTCCATCTTGAACGTAGCTTTCCAGGGAAGAGTCGTAACCTAGAGTTAAAAAGGAGAACATGATCGCCTATATTGAAGTTTTTCTTTACTATTCTTTTGTCGTGATAGGCTTTTGTCCTTTCTTTATATATTTTTGCATTCTCGTAGGCAGATTGCCTAAGTTCTTCTAATTTATGAATGTCTAGGGTACGCTTTTCTCCAGCGGCTAGGTATTCTAAATTCAAAGTTTTAATGGCCCAATAGGCCTTATGCTCTAATTCGAATGGTAAGTGACAGGATTTTCCATAAACTAGTTGATAAGGAGTAGTTCCTATAGGGGTTTTGAAAGCGGTTCTATAGGCCCATAATGCTTCTTGAAGCTTCTGAGACCAGTCTCTCCTAGAAATAGAAACAGTTTTCTCTAGGATTTGTTTTATCTCCCTATTAGATACTTCTACTTGGCCACTAGTCTGTGGGTGGTATGGTGTTGCTACTTTATGCCTAACTCCATATTTTCTTAAAAGTTTGTCAAATATTCTCGATATAAAGTGTGATCCTCCATCGCTTATGACTAAACATGGTGTTCCAAATCTAGGGAATATATAGTTTTAAAATAGTTTGATTACTACCCTAGTGTCGTTTGTGGGTGCAGCTATAGCTTCAATCCACTTAGACACATAGTCTACAGCTACTAAGATATGTCTGTTTCCTAAGGATGGTGGAAAAGGTCCCATGAAATCTATACCCCATACGTCAAAGAGTTCTACTTCCTGAATGTTTCTTAGAGGCATTTCATCACGCCTTGAAATGTTTCCAGTCCGTTGGCATCTATCACACTTGACAATGCAAGCCTAGGCATCACACCACATGGTGGGCCAGAATAGGCCAGCTTGAAGAATCTTGGCGTATGTCTTAGAGGTGCTCGCAAGTCCACCATAAGGTGCTGAATGACAATGCTCGATAATATTATTTACCTCTTCTTCTGGAACGCAACGGCGAAAAATGCCATCTTTACCCCTTTTGAAAAGGAGCGGTTCGTCCCAATAGAAGTTTCTCACATCGTGTAAGAATTTCTTCTTGCGGTGGTAATCAAGATCAGGGGGTACTATATCAGCAACTAGGTAATTACCGAAATCTGCATACAAGGGTACGTTACTTATTGCTAAAGAATTTTGGGGGTGCTCATAAGGATCTAGGTTATTATCTTTAATGGTTTCTACTCTAGCGATCAGTCTATCATAGGCAAAATCATCATTTATGGGTACTAGTTCAGGTTTTAGATGTTCTAACCTAGAAAGGTGATCGGCTACTACATTTTCAGTGCCTTTTTTGTCTCTTATGTCTAAATCAAACTCTTGTAGTAATAGAATCCATCGGAGTAACCTGGGCTTGGCATCTTTTTTACTTAATAGGTAACGAATGACAGCATGATCGGTGTAAACTATAATTTTTGTTCCTACTAGATAAGATCTAAATTTGTCTATAGCGAAAACTACAACGAGTAATTCTTTTTCAGTTGTTGCGTAGTTAAGTTGGGCAACATCTAGGGTTCTACTGGCATAATAAATGGCATGTAATTTTTTATCTTTCCTTTGTCCTAGAACGGCTCCAACTGCATATTCACTAGCATCGCACATTATCTGAAAAGGTTCTGACCAATCAGGTGGTTTCATAATGGGTGCAGATACTAATGCTTGCTTTAAAAGATTAAATGCGTCATTACATTTTTCATCGAAAATGAATTCAGCATCTTTCATTAAAAGTTCAGTTAAAGGTTTAGTTATTTTGGAGAAGTCTTTAATAAAACGCCGGTAGAATCCAGCGTGTCCAAGAAAGCTTCGGACTTCTCTGATGGTTTTTGGGGGTTTTAGGTTTTCTATAACTTCTATTTTAGCTTTATCTACCTCTATACCTTTTTCAGAAACTATATGTCCTAAAACTATTCCTTCGGTTACCATCAAATGACATTTTTCCCAGTTTAGCACGAGGTTCACCTCCACGCATCTCTCCAGGATTTTCTCAAGGTTAGCAAGATAATTATGGAAATCAAATCCGTAAACCGAGAAATCATCCATAAACACTTCCATGATACCATCTAGGTAATCTGAAAAGATTGACATCATGCAGCGTTGGAAAGTAGCTGGGGCATTACAGAGGCCGAACGACATTCGTCTGTAGGCAAAAGTTCCATAAGGGCATGTAAAGGTAGTTTTTTCTTGATCTTCGGGGTGGATAGGTATTTGGAAGAATCCAGAATATCCATCTAGATAGCAGAAGTAAGAGTGTCTGGCTAGAAGCTCCAACATCTGGTCTATAAATGGTAAAGGGAAATGATCATTCCTAGTTGCTTTATTTAATTTTCTATAATCTATACACATCCGCCATCCTCCTTCTAAACGTTTTGCTACATGTTCGCCTTTATCGTTTTTCACGACTGTGATGCCTCCCTTTTTAGGTACTACATGCACAAGGCTCACCCACTTACTATCCGAGATCTGATAGATTATACCTGCCTCAAGTAACTTAAGAACTTCCTTCTTAACAACATCACTCATTATAGGGTTTATTCTTCTCTGATGTTCCCTAGAGGGTTTTGAATCTTATTCTAGTGAAATCCAATGCATGCATACAGATGGGCTTATACCTTTCAGGTCAGAGATATTATATCCTAAGACTGAGGGATATCTTCGTAAAACGTCTGAAAGTTGGT
Source organism: Lathyrus oleraceus (assembly GCF_024323335.1). Classification (NCBI taxonomy): domain Eukaryota; kingdom Viridiplantae; phylum Streptophyta; class Magnoliopsida; order Fabales; family Fabaceae; genus Lathyrus; species Lathyrus oleraceus. The sequence goes on along the minus strand of NC_066579.1, from coordinate 3,354,289 downwards.
TCGTTTCCTCTTGGCTCAAGGTAGCACTAACTATAACTGGATGGTTCATCTTTTCATCGAGGAACTCATATCTCAGGTTCTTAGGTAGTTCCTTAAATTCTAAGGTTAGTTTCTTAGGGCATGGCATAGGATCTGGGGTAAGGGATAAACATTCGTAAAGGTTATCATCGATGTAAGGTTTCTTAAAGTCATCATCTTCCCTTATGAGAGTTGATGGTAACTTAATTGTTTTTATAATTTCTTTTTGTTCTAATTCTCTAACACATTCATCAATGATATCTAAGGCATAACACGAATCTCCCATTACAGGTGCCATAAGAAATTTCGAAAGTATAAATTCTATTTTCTCGTCACCTACCTCAAATGTCAACTTTCCTTTCTTGACATCTATTATGGCTCCTGCAGTCGATAAGAATGGTCTACCTAGAAGGATTGGTATATCATTGTCCTCTTTGATGTCCATGACAACAAAATCAGTAGGGATAAATAACTGACCTATCCTAACAGGAACATCTTCTAAAATGCCTATCGGATACTTAACAGATCTATCAGCTAACTGAAGTGACATCTTAGTGGGCTGTAATTCTCCTAAGTTTAACCTCTCACAAACTGCTAAAGGCATTAGGCTCACACTAGCTCCTAAGTCTAGAAAAGCTTTTTCGATGACATGATTACCCAAAAGGCAAGGAATGGAGAAATTTCCAGTATCTTTATCTTTCTTTTCTAATTTGTCCTCGGAAATAGCATTACATTCCAAAGGCTTCGGATCGTCAAGTCTACGTTTGTTGGTAAGGATGTCTTTGAGAAAATTTGCATTAGAAGGTATTTGGGTGATGGCTTCTGTGAAAGGGATTTCTACATGAAGTTTTTCTATAACTTTAATAAATTTTTGATACTGTTTATTGATCTGGGTTTGTTTGAGTCTTTGCGGATATGGTATAGGTGGTTTATACGGCGGGGGTGGTACGTAAGTTTTGTCTTTAGGTTCTTCTCCTTTTTCTCGACCTTCCTAGTTTTCAGATTCCTCTGGTTCCTTTACTTCGTCTGTGGGTTTGGTACATTCCTTAGAAGTTTCGGGTTCACTCAATATAGGGTTTGGTGGCTCATCATAGGCGTTCCCACTTCGTAGGGTAATGGCATTGGCTTGTCCTCTCGGATTTTGTTGAGGTTGTCCAGGGAATTGTCCTCCAGGTGTAGTCTGAGGGGCTTGGTTTAAAGCTACCTGAGAGATCTGGGTTTCAAGCATCTTGGTATGAGTAACTATTTGGTCAACCTTGGTTCCTAACTGAGTAATCAATTCGTTAACATGAATGTTTTGGTTCATGAACTCCTTGTTTTGTTGGGTTTGAGCGGTGATAAAATTTTCCATAATTTTCTCAAGGCTCGGCTTTGGTGGCACAGGTTGCATAGGTTGATTTGATCTTGGGGCTTGATAACTAGGTCTCGGAGGTGCGTTATTTTGAATAGGGTTATTGTTTTTAAAGGAGAAGTTCGGGTGATTCCTCCATCCAGGGTTATAGGTATTCGAATATGGGTTCCCTTGGGTGTAGTTCACTTGCTCAGAGTGGGTTTCGTTTAATAGACTGCATTCTGCAGATTGGTGTCCTTTGGTTCCACATATCTCACAATCCGACGAAACTGCGGCTACAGTATTCGGGTTTATGCACATATGCTCGACTTTGAGGGCTAATGCGTCCATTTTAGCTTGCATCATGTCTATAGAGCTTAGTTCATGCACTCCTCCTTGGGCTTCCTTCTTCTCAACTGTCGCTCGTTCGACTCCCCATGATTGATGGTTTTGAGCCATATCTTCGATGAGGGCACTAGCTTCAGGATAAGGTTTGTTCATCAGAGCACTGCCTGCGGCAGCGTCGATGGTCATCTTTGTGTTGTAATGAAGTCCATTATAGAAGGTTTGAATGATTAACCAATTTTCTAAACCATGATGTGGGCATGCTCGTAACAACTCTTTATATCTCTCCCAAGCTTCGAACAACGATTCTCCTTGGTTTTGGGTAAATCTAGTTATATGGTTTCGAAGAACAGCGGTTTTACTCGGGGGAAAATATCTAGCAAGAAAAACTCTTCTAAGGTTATCCCAAGTCGTAATGGAATTAATCTTAAACGTATTGCCTCAGGAGAAGCTCCATTGGTTTTAAAAGTGTCTGCTAATTGAAGAAATATTTTTAAATGTTGGTTTGGGTTCTCAGTAGCGAGACCTGCGAATTGTCTCTGTTGCACTAGTTGTAACAGGGATGGTTTAAGTTCAAAATTATTAGCTGGGATGGTTGGGTTTACTATACTAGAACTAGGTTCTTCATTTGATGGTTGAGTGAAGTCCTTAAGAGGTCTTTGGTTTTGATCTTCGGCCATAACTCTCTTAATTCTATGAAAGAATAAACGAGCGCGAGCGTAACGTTCAGGTTCCGCCAGAGGGTATACTAAGCTTAAACTTCCGGTGCTGCGAGTTCTTCGCATTGATCGGCGGGAAATAGCCTAAGTCTAAACGATATAACAACATGGAAATGAAATTTGACGAAATTGGTCCCCGACAACGACGCCAAAAACTTGATGCGTGCTTTTCGCAAGTATACGAACGCGTCAGAGTAATATAAAAGATTATCGAATCCACAGAGACCAAGTGTCAATCTATCGTTATCTGTCGTTATGGTGTTTATCAAAGGCAATCAAAATAGGTGTTTTTTTAGAGTGTGCAATGAAAAGTAAAGTATTGAAATAAATTTAATTAATAAAGACAGGGTCGAAATGTAATTCACGTAATCAATTAATAATCCAAGTACTTGCTAGTAGAGCTACTTATGGGCAGTGTTTCATACTTTGAAAAGAACTAATTTAACAGGAACTGTCGCTTTCGCGTATTCAGAACCGAGTTGTACTCTCTAATCAAACCCTCTTATTGTCACTTATAAAAAGGCGCGCATTGCGTTAGAGTAGTAAACCTATTTTTAAGAAATATAGTATCTTGACTAAGTTGAAAAGTATTATAACCTGGATTTCTTAACCAAAAGAGGTTCTCACGAACCAGACTCTAAACTTATAAACGCGTCCGAAAATAGTTTTAAAATCTCTTTTCTTCTTAATGTTAAAATCTCCTAATGAACTAAACAAAGCGCTTTCGCTGTTTTTGAAATAGTTAAAAACAATTAAGTTTAAAAAGACGTTGGACGGCTTTCGATCTTACCCAACAGAGTTGAAGTGCTGGAAAACTTAAGTTGAAAGTTAAAATAGCCCTTAAGTGTTTCTACGAACAATTGTACGGATTACTGGTTTAATTATGATCCTTACATTCTAACCTTATAGATTTAGTTAGACATGGTAAAGTAAAAGTGCATTAAAATAAATAAAAGTAGTGCGAGTGCGGAAAGTAAATAAAAGTAGTGCGAGTGCGAGAAATAAATAAATTTAAAGCGAGTGCGAGGAAATAAATAAAAGTAAAGCGAGTGCGAGAAATAAATAAAAGTAAAGCGAGTGCGAGAAAATAAATAAAAGTAAAGCGAGTGCGGGAAAATAAATAAAGTAAAGTGAGTGCGAGGAAATAAATAAAAGTAAAGCGAGTGCGAGAAATAAATAAAGTAAAGCGAGTGCGGGAAAATAAATAAGATAAAGACAAGTAATAAAAACCTGCTCCAATCGGAGGGTTGAATAAATTGCAAAGCGGAAATGAAAATGGCGGCAGGATTAACTTCCTTCCAAAGTGCTCCAAACTCGATTACAGACTCTATCACAGACTCGATTACACAATTGTGGTAACACTCCAATGCGTAGCGATTACCACTTTATAAAAATGAATATATGCCCAAGTGAAACAAAGTTGCTCTGAGTTTTCCTCTGCTCTAAGTTTGGATGATTGTAAAAGTGAATTCGAGTTTCTATTTATAAGCAAGTAAAAAGATGGAAATGACTTGGATGCCCTTCAACTTGAAAATGGGAGGGAAACTATTTTCCTCTTGTGGCACCCGCCACAAGGCCATGGCGCCCGCCACAAGGCCAAAGTGAGGCGCCTTAGTGGAGGTAGTGGGGAACGTGGGAGTTGAGGGAAGTTGAGCTTGGACACGTCATGGAAGGGTCTATGGCGCCAGCCATGGGGTAGGCCACAAGAACAAAATGCTGAATTTTAAGGTTTTTGGCTCTTTTTCGCTCCTTTTCTCGATCGGGGATCCGATTAAAGTAAAAACCTGAAAACAAAGAAAAACATAGCAATAACACAACAAAATGATAATAAAACAACTAGAATGCATGTGAAATCGGAGTCGAAAATACGGTAAATTTTCGTGTTATCACTAGTCTGGAAAGATGGTCAACAACTATGTTTTCTGTTCCTTTTTTGTCTCTAATATCTAAGTCAAATTCTTGTAGCAAAAGGATCCATCTGAGTAATCTAGGCTTTGCATCCTTTTTGCTTAGAAGGTAATGGATAGCGGCATGGTCTGTATAGACTATAATCTTAGATCCGACGAGATAAGACCTAAATTTATCAATTGCAAAGACCACAGTTAGGAGTTCCTTCTCTGTTGTTGTATAATTTAGTTGAGCAACATCTAGGGTTCTATAGCGAAACAGCTCCTATAGCGAAATCGCTAGCATCACACATTATTTCGGAGGGTTTAGTCCAATCCGGAGTTTGTAAAATGGGTGCTGAAATTAGCGCTTGTTTTAACTGATTAAAGGCTTCGATACATTTTTCATCGAAAATGAATTCAATGTCTTTCATCAGAAGACCGGTCAGGGGTTTTGTTATTTTAGAGAAATCTTTGATGAAGCATCGGTAGAAACCGACGTGTCCAAGAAAACTTCAGACTTCTCTAACTGTCTTAGGAGGGTTAAGGTTTTCTATTACTTCTATCTTTGCTTTGTCGACCTCAATGCCTCTTTTAGATATTATATGTCCTAACACTATGCCTTCTTTAACCAAAAAGTGGCACTTCTCCCAGTTTAACACAAGGTTAACTTCTACGCATCTCTCTAGGATTCTCTCCAGATTAATGAGGCAATTCTCAAAGTCGAACCCATACATCGAGAAATCCTCCATAAATACTTCCATAATTCCGTCGAGATAATCCGCGAAGATTGACATCATACAAAGTTGGAAAGTAGCTGGCGCATTGTAGAGTCCAAACGGTATTCGTCTGTAAGCAAACGTTCTGTAAGGAAAGATGAAGGTTGTTTTCTCTTGATCCTCGGGGTGTATGGGTGTTTGGAAAAATCCAGAATATCCATCAAGATAACAAAAGTAAGAGTGTCTAGCAAGACGCTCAAGCATTTGATCTATGAATGGAAGGGGGAAATGGTCTTTCCTAGTTGCCTTATTGAGCTTCCTATAATCTATGAACATACGACATCCGCCTTCTATACGTTTAGCTACATGCTCTCCCTTCTCGTTCTGCACGACTGTGACGCCTCCCTTTTTGGGTACCACGTGTACAGGACTTACCCATTTACTATCGGAGATCTGATAGATTATACGAGCTTCTAGCAGTTTAAGGACTTCCTTCTTTACCACCTCACTCATTACAGGGTTGATTCTTCTCTGATGTTCTCTGGAAGGTTTTGAATCCTCCTCTAGCGAGATCCTGTGCATACACACGGATGGGCTTATACCTTTTAAATCAGAGATTTTGTATCCTAAGGCAGAGGGGTATCTTCGTAAAAACATTCAAGAGTCGGTTTGTCTCGTCTTGGTTTAAGGTGGCACTAACTATTACTGGGCGGTTCATTTCTTTATCCAATAACTCATATCTTAGGTTCTTGGTTAATTCCTTAAGTTCTTGAGCTGGCTTTTGAGAATTTGGTGAAAGGTCTGGAGTAAGATCCAAACATTCGTTAGTGTGAGGTTCTATTTTCTTTAGCTCGTCATCCTTTTCATTCGAGTTTGAAAATGGTTCGATCACAGGTTCTTCTTGATCAAATTCCCTTATGCATTCATCTATGATATCGATCGCGTAACATGTGTCTCCTATGATTGGTGCCATCAGGAACTTTGAAAGAATAAACTCTATCTTTTCATCCCCTACTTCGAAAGTTAATTTTCCTCTTTTAAGATCTATTATAGCCCCGGTTGTTGATAAAAATGGTCTACCTAAAAGGATAGGGATATCGTCGTCTTTCTTAATATCCATGACCATAAAGTCTGTTGGGATATAAAGTTGACCGACCCTAACTGGGATGTCTTCTAAAATGCCTACAGGGTACTTAACAGACCTATCGGCTAATTGGAGGGACATCTTAGTTGGTTGTAATTCTCCTAAGTTTAACCTTGTACATACAACTAAGGGAATTAAACTCACACTAGCGCCTAAGTTTAGGAAAGCTTTGTCGATCACATGACTCCCTAGAATGCAAGGTATAGAAAAACTTCCAGGGTCTTTCTCCTTCTTAGCAAGTTTATTCTCAGAAATAAAGTTGCATTCCAAGGGTTTGGGATCGTCAAGCCTACGCTTGTTGGTTAAGATCTCTTTGAGAAATTTGGCATAAAACGGAATTTGGGTGATGGTTTCGGTAAAAGGAATCTCTACATGAAGCTTCTCTATTACTTTTATAAATTTTTGATATTGGTTATTGATTTTGGTTTGTTTAAGTCTTTGCGGATATGGGATTGGTGGTTTGTACGGGGGTGGTGGTTTGTAAGTTTTATCCTTGGCTTCACCTTCTTGGTCGGCTTGTTTTTCGGGTTCCATCGGTTCCTCTTCTTGGTTGGTAGGTATATTTCCTTTAGAAGTTTTGGACTCGCTCATTGCTGGGTTATGAGGCCCTTCGTAAGCGGTCCCACTTCGTAATGAGATAGCGTTAGCTTGTCCTCGAGGGTTGAGTTGAGGTTGTCCAGGGAATTTCCCTCCAGGTGTAGTTTGTGGGGCTTGGTTTTGTGCTACTTGTGAGATCTGGGTTTCAAGCATCTTGTTGTGAGTGATTATCTGATCAACCTTGGTCCCTAATTGCGTTATCAGTTCGTTTACGTGAATGTTCTGGTTTAGGAATTCTTTATTTCGCTGAGTCTGGCCTGATATAAAGCTCTCTATGATCTTCTCAAGGTTAGGCTTCTGGGGCACAACTTGCATAGGTTGACTTGGTTTTTGGGCTTGATAACCTTGTGGTCTCTGAGGTGCATAATTTTGGATAGGGTTCTAGTTTTTATAGGAAAAATTCGGGTGATTCTTCCATCCAGGGTTGTAAGTGTTTGAAAATGGGTTACCTTGGGTGTAATTCGCTTGGTCGGTGTTCAGGTCGTTTAAAAGGTTACACTATGCTGATTCGTGTCCTTTAGATCCACAGAGTTCACACTCTGTGTGGACTACCGCTGCGGTGTTAGTGTTTGTAGACACATGTTTGACCTTAAGGGCTAAAGCGTCCATTTTCGCCTGCATCATGTCCATAGAGCTTATCTCATGTAATCCACCTTGGGTCTCCTTTTTCTCTATTGATGCTCGTTCAGTTCCCCATTGGTAATGGTTTTGGGCCATATCCTCAATTAGGTCACAAGCTTCAGGGTAAGGTTTGTTCATCAGCGTGCCACCTGCGACAGCGTCGATGCTCATTTTTGTTATATAATGGAGTCCATTGTAGAAGGTATGAACGATCAACCATTGTTCTATGCCATGGTGTGGGCAAACTCTTAACATCTCTTTATATCTCTCCCAGGCTTCAAAAAGTGATTCTCCTTGGTTTTGAGTAAATCTAGTTATTTGGTTTCGAAGAACAACAGTCTTACTGGGGGGAAAATATCTAGCAAGGAATACTCTCCTAAGGTCTTCCCAGGTGGTTATTGAATTATCTAGAAGTGAATCCAACCATGAACGTGCTCTATCCCTGAGAGAGAAAGGAAATAATATCAAACGAATCGCATCAGGTGAAGCGCCGTTGGATTTAAAAGTGTCGGCAAGTTGGATAAAGACCTTTAAATGTTGATTTAGGTTCTCAGTAGCGAGACCCGCGAATTGGTTCTGTTGCACTAATTGCAGTAAAGATGGTTTTAGTTCGAAATTGTTGGCAGGAATGAGGGGGTTTACTATACTCGAACTAGGTTCCTCTTCAGAGGGTTGGGCAAATTCCTTACGAGGTCTCCGGTCGCGATTCTCGGCCATAGCTTTCTTAATTCGGATGAGTAAGAGGCGTGTACGAGTGTAACGTTCGTGTTCCGCTAAAGGATCTACTAAATTTCTGGTACTACGGGTTCTTCGCATTTACCGGATGATAATGCCTTAGTCTAAACGGTGTAACAACAGGGTACGAATGGAGTAATCAATTTCAATATTTCATTAGGATCCATATTCATCGGCTTTCCCAGAAATACTAAAGTCCCAAAATTATTTTTGCAATAGCAAGTAGTGTTGGTATACCTATCTGCATAGATTCTACTTCTAACAAATCTCCTTAAAAACATGCTTAGAACCCACAAACCTTACTTATGGTTTCTAGCAAGCCCCGTATGAATTTGGAATTCTCCCCCTAACTTTCTGGACTCTTTAAACCTCAAATTGTTTACCACCAAAACCAGTCACCTAGACTTCCAAACCTATGGTGCATTTGCTCCACTAAGTATAGCCCTCAAATTCTCTCATCTTCTAACAAGTTTGTATCATTTCTTATGTAAGAATATTCCATTAATTTTTGTGTAGCTGTCATTTATTCTTCAACCAGACACTAGAAAATCTCTTTGGAATGACTTATCTAATCTTCAGTTAAATCTCCTTATTCCCTAGTGCTTCTTAGGCGACTTTGTAGGTGTTTAATTGGCTGCATTGTATGGTAAAACACAAATGTCTTGACTGATGTCATGACATGTATATGTAACTACATTGTAGTTACTGCAGGACTAGCTAACACAGGATTATTGAATGCTGTGACATTCATACCTGTCAACAGATACTAAGGAACAGAAGCTCTGTTAGAACTTAGTATTCACTTGCAGTCTGGTTATCAAGGAAGAACCAGACCTGGCATAAGGCCTACTGATTGAATGTCAAACTGGATGTTGTGACATTCATCATTGACAGCAGCTACTGAAGATTGGGCAGAGTGGTGTTCTGCTATACTTCAGCATATTAGTTAGTTTGTTCTTCAAGAGAATTACAGAACTAACCTAAGGCCAACTGTGTAAATGTTAAGTTGGACACTTTGACATTTACTAATGTAAGCTGGTACTGTAGTATGGTCATATTGATCATGTACAGGTCAGCAGATTTGTACAGTCTGTTTTCTGGGAAAACAGACTCAGCATATGGACCTTGATGTCAAGCTGAATGTCGTGACATTCATGCCTGACAGCATATGCTAAATTGTAGGTTGTTCAGTTTTCTGTTACAGCTTTCTCAGGCTATTCTTTAGGAAGTCAACAGCTTAGAGAAAATTCAGGAAATCAACAACCAAGCTACATTCAATGAACCTAACAAATAGCCTATTTGTTAGCAACCTAAATATTGAATTTGAGGGAACGTATGTGACCTAAAATTCAGGAAAATACAGGTGCAAAAGCCCAGGTGCTGCAATATAAAAAGGAAGGCATTCCTCCATTCAATTTCAGGGATTTTGAGGCGTGAAGATTTAGTGTGTCCATCTTACTTCACTGCTGTATTTTTGTGAGTCTAGAATTAGACGTATCTTGTAAGCCAAGTCATTATCAAATAGATGATTGCTTTGGCATAGGGTGTTCATTGAGTTGTAAGTGTTGTGTCACTCAAAGCTTTTAAGCGTGAGTGCTGTGTATCTTGGTTTAAGCTGTGAAGCATAACCAAGAGTTGTTTTTGAAGTGTGACTTCAAAGTGTTTTTAATATCACTGAGGTGATTGAGGGGGAGTGAGTAGGAACTCTGATCTTAGATTAAGATTGAAATTGCATTGGGTAGGGATTAAGTGATAAGTTGTAAACGGGTGAGTTTAGCTTTGAATTGATACTACTAATAGTGGATTTCCTCCCTGGCTTGGTAGCCCCCAGATGTAGGTCATGTTGGACTGAACTGGGTGAACAATTACTTGTGTTATTTACTGCACTTACAATTAAGTTCTGCATAATCCCTGTCTGTGCAGAATTGGATGTCATAACAACCAGTGTGACATCCAAAGTCTGATAACTAGAATTTCAATTGGCATCAGAGCAGGCACCCTGCCTGTGAAGTTCTGGGTGAGATCTAGGGAAGTTACTTTCTAGTACCATGGACAAGGATTTAGGACACTCAAACAGACCACCCATGTTGGATGGATCTAATTATGATGACTGGAAGCCTCGCATGATAGCCTTCTTAAGGTCTCTAGACAGCAAAGTCTGGAGAGCTGTCAACAAGGGATGGGAACATCCAACGAGGACTGATGAAGATGGAGTCAGTGTGCAGATTCCTGAAGAAGATTGGGACAAGGAACAAGAGGCATTAGCTCTTGGAAATTCCAAAGCCTTGAATGCACTGTTCAATGGAATCACTAAGAACATCTTCAGGCTGGTGCACCATTGTGAACTAGCTAAGGAAGTTTGGGATACCCTCAAGGTAACTCATGAAGGTACTTCCAAGGTGAAGATGTCAAAACTTCAGATGCTGACAACCAAGTTTGAAAATCTGAGGATGAAAGAGGATGAGACTATTCATGACTTCCACATGAATATTCTTGAAATTGCAAACACCTCTGGTGGACTAGGTGAGAAAATGACCGAAGAGAAACTTGTAAGAAAGATTCTCAGGTCCTTGCCTAAGAGGTTTGCTATGAAGGTCACTGCCATAGAGGAGGCTCAGGACATCAGCAATATGAAGGTAGATGAGCTCATTGGTTCTCTCCAAACCTTTGAAATGGGCTTAGGTGAGTATGCTGAGAAGAAGAAAAGCATAGCCTTTGTATCTAATGCTGAAGAGGAGGCAGAAGAAGGATATACTGGAGGTGATGAAAGTATATCAGAAGCCTTAGCCATGCTTGGAAGGCAATTCAACAAAGTCATGAAGAAGATTGATCAAAGAGGTAGACCCAATGTCAAGAACATCCCGTCTGACATTAAGAAAAGATCAACTTCTGAAGAAAAGTTCAACCATGGGAAGGGAATCCAGTGTCATGGTTGTGAAGGGTATGGACACGTCAGAGCTGAATGTCCTACTTACCTCAAATTGCAAAATAAGGGGCTAGCTATCACATGGTCTGAAGGAGATTCTGAAAGTGAATCTGAAGGAGAATCTGCCAAACATGTCACTGCACTAACTAGTGTGTGTGTCTCTGAAGATGACACAAGTGCAGATGAGCTGACCTTTGATGAACTTGCTGCAGCATATAAGAAGCTGTGTACCACCAGTGCAGAAGTACGTGCACAAGGTGAAAAGCAGAAGAAACTCATCAAGGAACTGGAAGATGAGAGACAGAAACAACTGTCTGCCATAGAAGGGCTGAATGATGAGATAGCCCTGCTGACCTCCAAGCTGAACCAGATGACCAAATCCATCAGAATGATGAATAAGGGAACTGACACCTTGGAAGAAATCCTAAAGGTGGGACAGCAGTCTGGAACCAAATCTGGGCTAGGATTTAGAAAAAGAGCTGAACACAAACGCCCAAAGGCTAAAGTTCAGAAGTTCAAGCAGATGTCAAAACCGATGTCTCAACATCGAGGAGCTAGGATGAATGATCATCAGAAGAGAATATTCCAGAATTGGAGGTGTCACCACTGTGGCAGGCTTGGACATATAAAAGCCTTCTGCTACTGGATTCATGGCTTCCCTAACAGAGCCTCACCTGTCAGACCTAAGCATAACACACACAAGCGATGTGTTCCCATTAAGAAGCAACAATGGTATGCTAGGATAGCACACACTGCCCTAAGGGCTTCTTCCAGAGAAGACTGGTACTTTGACAGTGGATGCTCAAGACATATGACTGGTATGGAAAATCTACTGGTAGACATTCAACCTCACACCACCAGCTATGTGACTTTTGGTGATGGTGCCAAAGGAAAAATCAGAGGTGTGGGCAAACTGGACTGTTCTGGAGTGCCAAAACTGAACAATGTGCTGTTAGTAAGAGGACTAACTGCAAACCTCATCAGTATAAGTCAGCTGTGTGATCAAGGTTTTCATGTTCAGTTTACGAAGGAGCAGTGCATTGTGACAAATGGTGACAATCAGGAAGTTATGAGAGGAACCAGGTCCAAAGACAACTGCTATCTGTGGGAACCTGACCTCTCTAACTTTTCCACAACTTGCTCCTCAGCCAAGGAAGAACAGGAGGTGAAGCTGTGGCATAGAAGACTTGGCCATCTCCACTTACGTGGAATGAAGAAGATCATATCCAAGGAAGCAGTCAGAGGAATGCCAAAGCTTCTGATTGATGAAGGAAGAGTCTGTGGAGAATGCCAAGTGGGCAAGCAAACCAAGATGTCACACCCAAAGCTGGGACATTCCACAACCTCCAGAGTTCTGGAACTGCTGCACATGGACCTAATGGGACCTATGCAGGTGGAAAGTCTTGGAGGGAAGAAGTATGCCTACGTGGTGGTTGATGACCATTCCAGATACACGTGGATAAACTTCATCAGAGAGAAGTCAGATACATTTGATGTCTTCAAGGATCTGTGCATAAGACTTCAAAGAGAAAAGGACAGTTGTGTGGTCCGGATTAGAAGTGATCATGGCACTGAATTCAAGAATTCCAAGTTTGATGAGTTCTGCTCATCTGAAGGAATAAGCCATGAGTTCTCCTCCCCTATAACTCCTCAGCAGAATGGAATAGTTGAAAGAAAAAATAGAACTATTCAAGAATCTGCCAGAGCAATGATTCATGCAAAGAAGCTCCCTATGCACTTTTGGGCTGAAGCAATGAATACGGCGTGCTATGTTCACAACAGAGTCACCTTGAGAAAAGGAACCTCCTCCACTCTGTATGAAATATGGAAGGGTAGAAAACCCACTGTGAAGTACTTTCATATTTTTGGAAGTAAATGCTACATTCTCACAGATCGTGAACAGAGAAGGAAGCTAGATCCCAAAAGTGATGAAGGCGTATTTCTGGGATACTCCACGAACAACAGAGCCTATAGAGTGTTCAACTACAAGACCAATGTCCTGATGGAATCCATAAATGTCATTGTGGATGATAAAGAGGAAGGAACCGATGTCATGGAGGATGTTGAAACATTCCTTGATAGTCCAACTGACAGTCCAGTCAAGCCTGAAGAAGTACAGGAACCTCCTCCTGAATGTGAAGTAGAAGCACCTACCAAAGTGCCATCTATCAGAATTCAGAAAGACCACCCTAAGGATCTTATCATAGGGGATCCCACCAGTGGTGTAACTACCAGGTCAAGGGGAATAAACTCAAATTCCTGCTTTGTTTCCAAGGTTGAACCAAAGAATGTGAAAGAAGCCCTGACTGATGAATACTGGATCATTGCCATGCAAGAGGAACTCGAGCAGTTCACAAGGCATGAAGTATGGGAGCTGGTTCCAAGACCTGAAGGGTCCAACATCATTGGTACCAAGTGGATCTACAAAAACAAATCTGATGAGAAAGGAGTAATTACTAGAAATAAAGCAAGACTAGTAGCTCAAGGATACACTCAAGTTGAAGGAGTAGACTTTGATGAGACATTTGCTCCTGTGGCTAGACTTGAGTCCATCAGATTGCTGTTGGGGGTAGCATGCATCCTGAAGTTTAAGCTATTTCAAATGGATGTGAAGAGTGCATTCTTGAATGGCTACCTGAATGAAGAAGTCTATGTGGAACAACCCAAAGGGTTTTGTGATCCTAACCAACCTGAGCATGTATACAAGCTGAAGAAAGCCTTGTATGGGTTGAAGCAAGCACCCAGAGCTTGGTATGAAGGGTTAACCGAATTTCTGACCACAAATGGATACAGAAAGGGTGGCATAGATAAAACCTTGTTTGTGAAGGATGAGGAAGGCAAAATCATGATAGCTCAAATCTATGTGGATGATATAGTCTTTGGTGGAATGTCAGAACAAATGGTTAAAAAATTTGTTCACCAGATGCAATCTGAGTTTGAAATGAGTCTAGTGGGAGAACTGACCTATTTCCTTGGAATGCAAGTAAACCAAATGGAGGACTCCATGTTTCTCTCCCAAAGCAAGTATGCCAAGAACATAGTTAAGAAGTTTGGTATGGATCATGCCAGGCACAAGAGGACTCCAGCTCCTACTCATCTGAAGTTAACCAAAGATGATGGAGGACCCAGTGTTGATCAATGCCTGTACAGAAGCATGATAGGTAGTCTGCTGTATCTAACTGCAAGTAGACCTGACATTTCCTATGCAGTTGGAGTGTGTGCCAGATATCAAGCAGAGCCCAAGGTGAGTCACTTGAATCAAGTCAAAAGGATCCTCAAGTACATCAATGGGACATGTGACTATGGGATGCTGTACTCACATGGGTCTGAGCCTGTCCTATCTGGGTACTGTGATGCTGATTGGGCTGGAAGTGCTGATGACAGAAAAAGCACATCAGGTGGATGTTTCTTCTTAGGAGAAAACCTCATATCGTGGTTCAGCAAGAAGCAGAACTGTGTCTCTCTGTCCACTGCAGAGGCTGAATACATAGCGGCTGGAAGCAGTTGCTCCCAACTGGTTTGGATGAAACAAATGCTCACTGAGTACAATGTCACTCAAAATGTCATGACATTGTTCTGTGATAATCTCAGTGCCATCAACATCTCCAAGAATCCCATCCAACACAGCAGGACCAAACATATTGACATTAGGCACCACTTCATCAGAGATCTGGTGGAAGACAAGGTGATCACTTTGGAACATGTAGCCACGGATCTTCAACTGGCTGACATATTTACAAAGGCTCTGGATGCGACTCAGTTTGAAAACTTAAGGAGCAAACTGGGAATATGTCTCTCTGAGACATTATAGCAACCACTGATGTTTGGGATAAATTGTTTAATATCTCTGCCTATTAAACGATTTGTACAAGACTATGATTGGTCAACATATCATAGCTATGCTGCGCGCAACAAGGGTGAATACAAGAGGGTAAGGGGACACCCTACAGAGAGAAGGCCTCTGTACCTGCAGGAGTTCAAGGATGTTGTTCATGCAGGAGTGGTTCTGGATGTCAGAAACAACATCATGGCATCTGATATGGTGGTACCTACTGTAAAGCAAAAGTGGGTGATCACTTGATCGAAGCTGTGAAGCAAGATCAAGTGGATGTGAACTTGGTTGAAACTATGAAGTAAAACCAAGTCTGGAACTCTGTCATAGTGCTCTGCCTATGTTGTTGACTTTGGCAACATTTGTGACAAAAAGGGGGAGTAATAACCACCAATACCCCTGACAAACAGAGTGGGTCTCTACAAACAGACTCTCATGACAGATCTGAAGATTCCCCCCCTGCAGCAGATATTGAAGTTTAGGTGCAACTTCTAATATGTGTGTGCTGCTATGTGAAGTTTTTATTTAACTTCCATGTGTGTGAGTGTGCTGCCACTCTGAGTGTTTTAGCTAGTATTATTTCCTGCTAGGTGAGTGTTTCCGCTGCTATGAACTCTGTTATGGGGATCAAAGTGTTTTAGCCAAAAATTTGCCAAAGGGGGAGTTTGTAGGTGTTTAATTGGCTGCATTGTATGGTAAAACACAAATGTCTTGACTGATGTCATGACATGTATATGTAACTACATTGTAGTTACTGCAGGACTAGCTAACACAGGATTATTGAATGCTGTGACATTCATACCTGTCAACAGATACTAAGGAACAGAAGCTCTGTTAGAACTTAGTATTCACTTGCAGTCTGGTTATCAAGGAAGAACCAGACCTGGCATAAGGCCTACTGATTGAATGTCAAACTGGATGTTGTGACATTCATCATTGACAGCAGCTACTGAAGATTGGGCAGAGTGGTGTTCTGCTATACTTCAGCATATTAGTTAGTTTGTTCTTCAAGAGAATTACAGAACTAACCTAAGGCCAACTGTGTAAATGTTAAGTTGGACACTTTGACATTTACTAATGTAAGCTGGTACTGTAGTATGGTCATATTGATCATGTACAGGTCAGCAGATTTGTACAGTCTGTTTTCTGGGAAAACAGACTCAGCATATGGACCTTGATGTCAAGCTGAATGTCGTGACATTCATGCCTGACAGCATATGCTAAATTGTAGGTTGTTCAGTTTTCTGTTACAGCTTTCTCAGGCTATTCTTTAGGAAGTCAACAGCTTAGAGAAAATTCAGGAAATCAACAACCAAGCTACATTCAATGAACCTAACAAATAGCCTATTTGTTAGCAACCTAAATATTGAATTTGAGGGAACGTATGTGACCTAAAATTCAGGAAAATACAGGTGCAAAAGCCCAGGTGCTGCAATATAAAAAGGAAGGCATTCCTCCATTCAATTTCAGGGATTTTGAGGCGTGAAGATTTAGTGTGTCCATCTTACTTCACTGCTGTATTTTTGTGAGTCTAGAATTAGACGTATCTTGTAAGCCAAGTCATTATCAAATAGATGATTGCTTTGGCATAGGGTGTTCATTGAGTTGTAAGTGTTGTGTCACTCAAAGCTTTTAAGCGTGAGTGCTGTGTATCTTGGTTTAAGCTGTGAAGCATAACCAAGAGTTGTTTTTGAAGTGTGACTTCAAAGTGTTTTTAATATCACTGAGGTGATTGAGGGGGAGTGAGTAGGAACTCTGATCTTAGATTAAGATTGAAATTGCATTGGGTAGGGATTAAGTGATAAGTTGTAAACGGGTGAGTTTAGCTTTGAATTGATACTACTAATAGTGGATTTCCTCCCTGGCTTGGTAGCCCCCAGATGTAGGTCATGTTGGACTGAACTGGGTGAACAATTACTTGTGTTATTTACTGCACTTACAATTAAGTTCTGCATAATCCCTGTCTGTGCAGAATTGGATGTCATAACAACCAGTGTGACATCCAAAGTCTGATAACTAGAATTTCAGACTTCAATGCCATCCTTGGGGCACATGAATACTATGGATCTCACTCCCCTTCCAGAACTTCGATATCTGATATTCAATCTTGGTTCAATCTAAATTTCCTAGTGGACATGCCCACTAGATGAGCCTTCTTCACTTGGTTTAATGGTCAAAGTGGTGATGCACTAGTTGAAAAAAGGTTAGACATATTTATGTGCAATCAAAGCTAGATCAATATTTATTATTGTTCTTCTTGCACAACCCTCCCTAAAGTTAGATCAGATCACTACCATGTCTTGATGGAGGTTTCTTTTTATTTTATCAAGTTTAAGTCCTACTTTAAATTCTTGTCCATATGGACCCTGCATGACCACCAATGCAAGGATTTTATTGCCAATTGCTGGGCATAACTGATCGTTGTATTCGCAAGTGCACGAATCGCGTCAGAGTAATATAAAAGAATATCGATCCCATAGAGACCAAATTGTCAATCTATCGATTACTATCGTTACGATGTTTATCTAAGGCGGTATAAAAGAGATATTGATGTTGCAAAATAACAGTAAATAAGGAAAATAAATACAGTGCAGGTAAAGACAGGTTTGAATGTATTTCACGTCAGTTAAGTGATGTTTCTATTGTCTAAATAGAACTACTTATGGGGCAATATTTTCTACTCTTGAAAAGAATCCATTTAACGGGAACTGTCGCTTTCGCGTATTCAGAACCGAGTTTACCCAAATTAAGGCCTTTTATTGTCACTTATAAAAGGTGCGCAGAACGCTAAAGTAGTAAACTTATTTTTAAGAAATAAGACTTGTAAACTTAGTTGAAAAGTGTTTTTGATTTGGAAAGTTTACCCAAGGAGTTTCTTTTATTTTAAATCTATCAACACGTCCGAAAACATTTTCAAAAATCGTTTTTCCTTAAAGTGATAAAAATTCCTAGTTAACTAAGCCCGGGTGCTTTCGCATTCCTTGAGTAGTTACAACCAACCAAGTTTGTTTCAGAAAACTCAAATTAAAAATCAAAACAACCTTTAATGTATTTCTGCATATTCAATATGTGAAACATCTCTTTAACCGCGACCCTTACATTCTAACCTCTGAAAGATTTAGCCAGACATGGTAATACAAGCAAACACAATGATATTGATCATGATGAAAAGTTGTTTTAGAATGTAAGGTGTAAAGAACGAGTAAAGCGTGGACAGAAATTAAATAAAGTAAAGCATGGACATAAATTAAATAAAGTAAAGCGTGGACAAGTAAAATAAACAAAAGCGATTAAATAAGAACCTGCTCCAAACGAAGGCTTTAATTCTGGTACAAGGAAAATAAACCTTCGACTCTGAAGATAAAGACGACAACAAAATCGAAGTGCTCCAACTCAATCTCACTAAGGTGTTATAACCCCTCGATGTGACGGATTACCGCTTTACCGATGATAAATATAGTCTTAGTGTTATAAACTAAGTTGGATGATTTGGAAATGCAATGGAACGGCCTATTTATAGAGGAGTTTAGCAGTTTGTAAAGACCATGATGCCCTTCAACTTCTCCTTAGTGGGAACGTGAATTGCAAAGGTGGCGCCCGCCACCCCTTCATGGCGCCCGCCATGTGTGGAAATGGGAAAGTTCATGGGAACATGGCGGTTACCTCCTGGTTGAGGGCTGATGAGTCATGGCTTCTCCTATAGCGGCCGCCATGTGAAACGCCATGTGTACAATATTTGTCGAAAAACCCTAATTTTTGGTTTTTTTGCTTCTTTTCTTCTAAAAGGGTTCCGAAAGAGCTAAATATCTGAAAACAACATAAAATAAAGCATAAAAAAATCAAAATGATAATAAAGACATAATAAACATGTGAAATCCGAGTCAACAACACGGTTTGATTTAGTGTGATCAATAACCAGTGGTTGTATGCCCTATGTTTATTCTTTCCAAAAAGCTTCAGATACTCAATGGTAATCCCAAAGTATGAAATAAGAACACTTTGGCGACATACATTTACTGGTAAAGTTTTCTACTGCTAACCTGAACAACATCCAACACCAAGTTCATAGTGAAGGGGTGAATGATTCTCTTAGACACAAAAAGGTACAAGCTCAACATTAATTGAACCAGACTTTAGCAAAAGATGTTTTTTTATGGAGAAATCTAAGTTGAAGTCGCATATCAAGGGGAATAGAAACACCTCTTATTTTCACAAATCATCAAAGATTAAAGGGGATAGAAATAAAATAACCCTTCTAAAAGATGGAGACATTCTCATTACTGAACCTCTTGGTTTGGATTCTCATGCAATTAGTTATTTTACTAACCTTTTTGGCTTTGCAGGTACTTCTCATGTCACATGCCTGATTGAGGTCATTTCTTCTTTGATTGATGATCAAATGAATCATATTCTCACATTGACTCCTACTGCAAATGAAATCAAATAGGCAGTCTTTAGTAAGAATAGGGACAGTTCCCCAGGCCTAGATGGCTATGGTTTAGTTTTTTTTATCAAACTTATTGGAACATTATTCAAGAGGATGTTTGTAATGCAGCGTAGCAGTTCTTCAACACTAAATAGATTTTTTCCAACTTCAATGCTAACATCATAACTATAATCCCTAAGACCAAAACAACTAACTCAATTTACAGGTTCATGCCAATTGATCTGTCTTACTTCAAATTCAAGTTAATTTCAAAAATTATTATTGATAGGCTTCCAAAGATTATGCCTTTCCTTGTATCAAAAGAGAAAAAAGGTTTTATTCAAGGTATGACAGTTAAGAATGGTATTTGTTTGGCATCTAAAGTTGTTAATCTTCTGCATAAAAAGTCTCTTAATGGTAAATTGTCCATCAAGGTTGACATCAACAAGGCTTTTGACATTATAAGTTGGGACTTCATCGTCAAAGTCTTAAAGCAATTTGGTTTCATTCCCAAATTTTGTGACTGACTTTCTTCCATTTTGGAATCTTCTTGAATCTTAATTGCTATAAATGGATCTCTTCATGTATATTTTTCCTGCCAAAGAGGTGTCAAACAAGGAAACCCCTTTTCTCCTCTTATGTTTTGTCTTGCATGGGAGGTTCTAAGCAGGAACATCTACATGCTTGTCAATGATGGAAAGTTTAGCATCATCAAAGCTACTAGGAATGTCGATATTCCATCTCATATTTTTCATGTAAATTATATTCTCATCTTCTGTCAAGGGAAGAATTCTAACATCATAATGCTCACACAAGTTTTCTCCTTATACTCTCAAGCTTTTGGTCAACTCTTCTACACTTCTAAATTTACTTTTTTTGTTGGATCCATTTGTAGCGGAGGAATTAACTACACTAGCCACCTCACTAGTTTCACTATAGGTAGCCCTCCCTTTACTTATATTAGAGTTCCTATATTTAAGGGGAGGATCAAATTCTCTTATCATCTAGCTCAAGAAGATGGTATGATTTCCAAAATAGCATCTTGGAAGGGTTATATCGTTTCTTTTGCTGGTAGACTTGTGCTTGTTCAATCTATTATCCGAAACATGATCCCTCATACCATTATTGTGTATCCCTGACCAATATCATTACTCAATGGAATAGAAAGAGCTTCCAGGAATATCATATGGAGTTGTGATGTCATTGGCAGAAAAGTCATCACAGTAGCTTGGAAAAAAGTTTTTCAACCTAAACTTCATTAAGGCCTTGGTCTAAGAATTTATGCCACATTAGCTTGGATCGGACCTCCTGAGTTCCGAGGAACCCTGGGCTTCAATACTAAAGGCTAGGGTTTTAACAAGTTATGCCTCATTAGACACCATATACTTTCCTAGTATGGAATCAGACCTGATTTTAGTCTCCTAAAGTCTAAAACTTATTGGTAGCTTGGGAATGGTCATTCAATAAGATTTTGGAAGGATGCTTTGAGTGCCCCCCTCTAATTCTTGACCCATTGTTTTAGCAATCGGATATTACAATCATCCCATCGCACCTTACTAATATATAACATGTACCTCGCGTAGGTGAAACCTACATTATCTGATACTAGTCTTGATGAGTGCTAAAACTTGGAAAGCATAAACTTAACATTTAATATGAGGGAATTTACAATTATTTTGATCTCACCGGGTTATTTATCATATAAATTGTCTCTCATATGCATCAACAGACATTCACATGCATCAAACATACATACAAAATGAAACAGTTATGGCCCCTAGCGTGATTGTTCTCCCAAGCCAATTAGAGAACCTAAGATAATCTAATAATGATATAAGCTTCTTCAAGCAAGATCTTCAAGGTTTCCCTCTTTTGATATTGTATTCTTATCTTTCTTCATAACATTACATTACATAAAAGAAACTCGTTTTACATACGAGGAAGTGAGATGAGAAAAGAAGTTACATTAAGAGATTAAAAGAGAGGCACGATACACAGGCCGTATTTTAAAATCCCAAAAAAACAAAATAAAGGAAAACTAAGGCCATAACTGATCACTACAAGACAATAATAATAAACACATTATTATTATTAATTTAAATTCTGTTAATTAAATAAACCAAATTAAATTTTGGCGATTGATCAAACTACGCAGAGTTAGCCGGCGACAGCGCCCCCTGCGGGGTTGTAGGGGGCAGCGTCCCAACGTATAATTTTAATGAACAATTCTTTTGAAACTGACACCATTTTTCACATCAACACTTGATACTTTAAAGCACAACTCTTATGGAGTCACAACCCTAATCGCATAACTCTTTGACAATACAACCCTTGTACTGTCATGAACCCTAATGCAGCAATTTCATATTGTCAAACACATCTCGATTGATAATTCAGTATGATTGATCAATATGTCATTGCTTCACCATACTAATATCGGATTCCGAAGCAAATGACCATTGATCACTCAAAGGAAAACAATCATTAGGTGTTTGAATGAACGAAATAGAAACAATATATCATATATACCATATTTTGCATCAAAATTACTTATATCATATATATAAATTGATTAATCTCATTTGTGTAACCTATAGACGATCGATGTATCGCTGCTTCAGCATACTAACGTCGAATTTCGAAGCATAGTCAACATTAATCATCCAAATCGTACTCACATGATGCCAAACTTAATTACTTGTTTATTATTTAATTCATTTTGTCTTTTAATCAGATTAATACAGAAAATACATAAAGTAAACAACTATCAGATGCATGGTTTCGTAAGTAGCTCTGATACCACTGAAGGAAAATTGCGATCCAAAATGCAGCGGAAATTAAAAAATTCTCCTTTAGTGATCCTTACGAATGGGCATGATCAGTGATAGAAATCATTACCTCTTGTGACGATCGAAACCTTTGATGCAAATCTAAGGAGTGATCACGAGCGTTGAATGGCGACAATGCCTCTACTCAGTCCACACAAATAAATTTGTTCATTCTCAGTGCTAACTGCTACAAATGAAGACTTTGAGTGGGATATTATATATATATATATTATATATATATATATATATTATATATATATATATATATATATATATATATAGAGAGAGAGAGAGAGAGAGAGAGAGAGAGAGAGAGAGAGAAAGAGAAGCAGAATTTCATCTAATCAAATGCTTCTGCACAAGGGTTCTATTTATAGAACCCCTTGTGTGGGCTGCAAGCTAAAAAATCCACTTAAGTGTATGTGACACATATCTTATGATATGCCAAAAAGGCACTTAAGTGTGTGGTACCTTACCATATTTCGTATTCTACTTAAGTGCATTATATCTTACGATGTTCTACAATTCACTTAAGTGCATCGTACCTTACGGTGTTCCTTATTTACTCTATCTCTCATCAATCCGTTCTTTTTGTTTGTGACCCTGTAGGTTTTCGCGACATTGACAATTATATTAAATCACGTATTTAACATAATAAAGAGTGAGAGGTATCTAGCAACACATCATTGTTATCCAAGACACGAAAATATCATGTGATCTGACAAATCCCTTTGTATGATAATACTTGTTTGTACAATAACCCTTTTTGCCCTTATGTCTATATTGAACACAAGGCATAGACCATGTCATCCTTATCTAGTTCAATATTGGGCCCTTAGGCATTTATCCTGTTACGCAGGATGAGCAAATTCCATCTAGGTCACTCATGTTCCTCAACAGGCTTCGTGGAGTATCCATCAACTGTCTTTATGGTCATCTAGTTACGGACAATGTTTGATCAACAATAAAACATTCAACTCTACATCTAGGGTCCATAGTGGTTTCAGGTCGAAGGGTGGTATACACCACTATCACCATGAGAATAACTTATGACACTTTGCATAACATTCTATATAGTATTCTCATAGCGGGTCAACCTGGTATAAATATTACTCCTAATATTCATACCTATGTGTAAGACTTGATAACTCCTTATCCATGATCCATAAGATGTGATCATCAGTCTATATACATAATAGTCTTAATGCTTTAATGTTATCCCACTTCAAAATAAAGCTCGACTACGGATACTTTAAGAACAATGTCCTTATGTTTAATGGGATCTCATGATTAAGTCACACTTGATACATTAAACGGACTAATTATTCTAGGGACTTTATTAAACAAATATAATAAAGAAAAATCCTTTTATTATTAATAAATAATTCGATACAAGTACCAAAAGTATTGACCTTTAGGGCTTACACCAACGAAACTGGCATAGAAGATTTGACAGTTGTAATAAGTGGAAGTAAAGATCAAACAAGATACACAAGGATATGGAACATGCGCCATAGGCATGTGTCATAAAATGGTCTATCATTGTTTAGTGAGAAAGGTTTGTTGAAAATTATGAAGAAACCATGCATAGAATTTTGTGAACATTGTGTGCATTGCAAATCACATCGCCTGAAGTTTTCTACAAGCAAGAACAAAAGAAGAGGATTGTTAGACTATATGCATACTGATGTTTGGGTTCCAACTAAAGCTACTTCTAAGGGTGATTCCAAGTACTTTGTTATATTTCTTGATGATCATTTTAGGTATGTTGGATTTAGCATAAGAACGAGTTATTTGATATTTTCAAATGTTGGAAAGCAATGGTTGAGAATAGAATGCGTAGAAAGGTGAAATCTATAAGGTTTGACAATGGTACAAAATATATAGAGGGGGTTTTCAAGAAGACTTGTGATCAAGAATGTATTGTAAGACACTGGACTGACAAAGACACACCACAACAGAATGGAGTCGCGGAAAGACTGGACCATTCACTCTTGAGAAAGCAATGTGTATGCACTCTAATTCTAGGTTAGATCGAAAATGGTGGATATAATCAATTGCTACATCTTGTTACATAGTAAATTGGTTCCCACATTCTAGTTTAGATGGAGACATGCCTTATAGGGTGTGGTCAAGTGAACATGTTGATTATGATATACTAAAAATCTTCGGGTGCACAGCCTATTATCATATCAAGGATAACAAACTTGATAATAGAGCCAAAAAAGATATCTTTCCAAGATATACAAAAGGGAAATTTTTGGAGTGTAGAAAATTCTAAGTTTGTGTTTAGTATGGATGTTCCTTTTGATGAAAAATCTATGGTTCCTAATGATGGTGATTTTAAATGATCAAATAATCAATTAGTTGAGATAGAATCTAAAAAATCATCCAAATTCTAGTCATACATGGAGTATCCTAGTGTTATTCAAGATGATGAGGAGGATAAACTTGATCACGATGAAGGATGAGGAGGTTCAATTAGATAATATACGTACGTTACAACAAACAATAGAAGGACACACTCTTAACTAACTCTAAATACAAGAGGACATTCTTTGAACTAACTCAATACCTAACAACTTCAGACAAATTAGCTATATGCAATAAACATAACGAACATGAATAAGCCACATATGTAACTTGCATAATCCTAAGTCAAGGCAATTAGTCTAGTTTTGACTATTATGAAAAAAATTAGTTATAATTATGATCATGGTTTCAAAAATCGGTAGCAGTCGCATCGTGGTCGCGTAAAGTTTCGCAATTTTGGTCGGTACAGATGTCACGACACTAAATAAAATCGTCGTGGTATGAATTAATCACAGTTTGCTCTTTAATAAAAAAAAGTGATAATGATATCAATATCGACATCCGATACCATTTTGTCACGACCATTTTCGTGATTGAGGATCGTTTTCTTTAACCCTGATTATGATCCTACTCGATACCTTCAATTTTTAGACAAAAGAGGCAGCGTTGTCACTAATTTCCCAACTACAACATCAAACACCATCGGCGAGATTACAAGTCTGCAATCTCCAACTTATTTGTTCATTCAATTATGAATTATTTCTAAAATTATTAAAACCTACCCAAATCCTCACAGTTTTGTTCTATAACAGGGTGCTTTGCACACAACAAACTTTAAAAAAAAAGAGTATATATTACTTCAACATTCCTAGTACATTACTTTATTAAGTGATAACAATGCTAATTATGAAGGTCATAAAATGTGAAAGATTATACCATACAACATTACTTTATTAAGTGATAACAATGCTAATTATGAAGGTCATAAAATGTGGAAGATTATACCATACAACATTACTTTATTACATGTAATACATCATACAGGTTTAGCTTTCCAAGCCAGTTCCAATACTTATGATAATATTTGACAAAGTGATTTTGGGTGTACTCAAAGGAATTTTCTTCTTAGTGTCAAAGAGTAATCCATTGAAATACAGAAAACCATTATTTAAAGGGTTGATATATCCTAACCAACACTCTTTTATTATACTATGAGCTTCCTATTTTATGGAGAATAATATGAGCACCATATTGCGGCTGAAGTGTAATTACCGTAGCAGGCGCATGAGTATAGGTAGGAGAAAGTTCAAATGAGAAATGTTGCAAAATCATTGCTATTGCTATCTTTGCTTCCATCATGGAAAAGTTTTGTCCAATGCAAATTCTAGGACCCCCTCCAAATGGAAAAAATGAATATCTTCCATTTGTTGCTTTTAAGACACCTTCAGAAAATCTTTCAGGATTGAACACCTTAGCGTCATCTCCCCATAGTTCTGTGTCATGGTGAACCAAAACTATCGATAAGAAAAGCTGCACACCAGCAGGTAATTTTAGGTTTCCAAGTTCCATATCTTTGTGAACAGTTCGAGGAAGCGCGACTACTGGAGGGTATAACCGAAGAACCTCGTTCAAAATCATAGTGACCTGTTCCAAAAAAGGTATTATATCGAAAATAGTGTCAAGCTATGGATTATGATTTGGTGCAGACTACAAAAACTATGTCACACATTTTTCGACCTCAACCATTGAATTGCAAATTAAAAGTCTTGATGTCTTAAACTGATTTTGTTTACTGTGTAATCTAAACTTCATTATGAAGGGAAGAACATGATACTTACAATCTTAAGATGACTTAGCCCATCAAAATCTGGTTTATTGTTACCGAAAACTTGTAATACTTCCTCCCGCGCGCGTGCTTGCCAATCAGGGTACCTACTCAACAACACCATTGTCCATACAAGCAAAACCGAAGTGGTCTCTTGCCCTGCAAAGTAGAATAGCTTGCATTCCTCTATTACATCTTCAAGACTCATTCCAACATTCTTATTGTTGCCATGTTCTTCCATTTCCTTGTGATTTGACTCTAAAAGTATACTTAACAAGTCATCGTGAGTTGCTTCGCCTGCCTTTAGTGCTTTCTCCCTCTTGTTAATCATATTTGTAAGTGAAGCCTTTACATCTCTGTCAATTTGCTTCATCCTCCTATGGGTCGGAGTTGGTAGAAAACTTCAAAATAAACATAATTAGTCTTGTAATTAGTATATGATATGAAGAGATTTTTCTGTTTCATGGATCATGTTCTTTTAAAATGAGCAACTATAAACCATAAATATTGGTTGTTTCCTGTGAGAATATAAAACCGTATTCACAAGCTTGATCTTTCATTAATCAACAAGAAGTCAGATACACAAATTAGTCTTATCTCCATCCAGGAATGTTAACATTCGTCATAACAGTTTTTGTAAGTTCAGCTTGCTCGATTTGAAGTTGAAATATTCTCCGCCCTTCTTCATAACTACTTCCAAATGCCGTTCTAGAAATAACATCACTGGCCATGTTTTGAAGGAAAGGCCATGCGTCCATTTCACATGATCCATCTGATGACAGCATTGTTTCCCATTTGCCAATCAGATCATCGCAACTTTTGAAGAAATTTGGTAACATGATCTGTGGTGTAGGAGATAACCAAGAGTTAGAACTCTTAAAGTCAAACTAAGAGCATGTGCATTAAGAATTAAAGTCATGTTTTGAAACGGCGCGCAAGACAATTACATAAGATGTATATATAGTAAACGGAAACTTGCCTTCAGTTTTTCAAAATGGAATGCAGGATTGATTATCTTTCTGTGCTTGCTCCACTGTTCTCCCTCGAGGTTTACTAAACCATTAACTAGTAACTTGACAAGCCGATTCACAATCGGCTTTCGGAAGTCATCTTTTTTGTTAAATACATCTTTAATTAGCTCAGGATCTGTGATGTTAACTCTTGGTGTTGGTCCAAACCAAACAAAAGAGTTCTTACCTACATAACAATTAAGACAAAAATTTATGTAGGAACTGAGGATCACAAGCTACTTATTCTATATACTCTGCTATTTTCCTTTGGAATCTTTGAGCACTAAACAAGAGGTGTTCATATTATCTGAGTAATATTGCCAATTTAAAAAATCACCAAAGGGAACAGAATGCTTGTTAGTATCGTAGATCCCACTAAATAAGCAGGGACACAAATACCGACATCTGACACCGCTGTTGTGTCAGTGTTAGACATTGACACATGTCTAACATTGACACATGTCGAACATCTGCCACGTCTTTATTTAAAGGCGTGGGTTTTACATCTCACACAATGGTTAGAACTAACCGGCAATCATGATCTGATTGGTGAACACTAAGAGTGTTAATAATTTATATGATAATGTTAATTTGTGTCTCAAGGGCACATGTTAAAAAATTCATAAATAGAAAGTTTGTATTAAAAAAATCATAAATAGAAAGTTTGTATTAAAAAAAGTAATAAAAAAAATTAATTAGTATAAAATTTTGATAAACACAATACACAAGTTCCAAGAAAACATTTTTATAATTAGTTTTTAAAATGTGTCCCTAGAACAAAGTTAGGATTACTCTAATTTATTAGTATACAAAAAACATGTGATTTTTTCCTACTGCAAATGCAGATAATTAACATGCTATCATGCCTGAGATCATCCACGGTTAGTTACCTCCTCTTAGATGAAAATTTGAAGTGGCTCATGGTATAAACTTAATTTGAAGTGATGTAATGCAATTGAAGGATAAATAGTTAGTATTGTACAAGCAACTCGTACCATAGTTCTTTAGTTCCGACTCGGACACTCCAACACACACTCTAACAACACCGATAATTTCAAAAATCTTGGAGAGAGACATCTCCCTACAATTATTAAGAGGTGTACGGAAAAACGGATAATAATCATAAAATAAGTTGGGAGGAATAAGAAGAGACATACCATGTTTTAAAGCACTTTGTTGGAAATAGGGAAACACCCGAGGAACGATATCATCAGAAAGATTAATGGGTTTAGATGTTGCTTCTTTTCGCGTCTTTACAATATCTTTTACGTCTCCAACTAAAAACCTATATGAATTTCCTTGAAGTCCCTGTTCTCTTAGAATCTTTTCTAGCTTCTTTGGCTTCAGCCATAACCAATTCAGAATCCTCCATGACCATGTCAAAGCAAGTATTATGACAGTGAAGATAATTATTGCTGTAGTTGTAGCCATTTCTCTGAAGGGTAATAATTGGTGCAAAGATGATACTAATACAAAGATATTTTTACAACTTTGCTGTTGTGCAATGAATACATTCCACATACAACCACACTTTTGCCGACTCTTGCAGTCTACCATTTCACACGTATTAGTCTATCATTTCACACGTATTAAAAAGAAAAAACATGATATTTTTGTTAAAATATTTTTTTATTAAATATTAAAAATGATTAAAGTAATATTAATTAAATAATAAAATTGAAATAAATTATTTAAGTTTAAAGACTTTTTTTTAATGCATCATTATTATGGGACGGAAGAAATACTTTCTTTTTATTTGATTTAAAATGATTAAAAAAAATTAAACTCAAATATATTTTTGATTCCACTAACGTGATGATTTTTTAATTTTTAGTCCTATTTTAAAACCCAACTCTTTAGTTCTTCAAATTTAAGAGATTTGATTGATTCGTCTTCAATTTTTCATAGGTATTATTGATAATTAATACAAGAAATATATGTTATTAATAAATGGGATAATTTAATATTTATAATATTTTTTACAAAATTAATTAATAAATAATCTTTTATTTTTAATTAATAATAAATTTATTTTAATAACTTTTTTAAAATATTAAATCATTAAAATTCTAGGCTTAAATCCATTTCATTGGATCAATAATCTAACATTCATTATATATATATATATATATATATATATATATATATATATATATATATATATATATATATATATATATATATATTATATTAATCATTAAAACAATATGAGACTTCCAATGGAGTCTCTCATATATATATATATATATATATATATATATATATATATATATATATATATATATATATATATATATATATTAATTATCATTAAAACAATATGAGACTTCCAATGGAGTCTCTCATCACATCATCCACAATCAAAATGAAAACATTTCTTCTGATAAGATATTCCAAAGCCCTTTTTATTTAGAGGGCTATTTGGACAATTCGTATGTAGTGTTTGTCTATCTTGTAAGTGTACACTAGACAACGTAAATGATGAATTGTGAAGTATTGTATTTAATTTCATGATTAGTTATAGCAAACAACAATTTGGGGAGATTACTTGGGAGTTTGTACAATAGTTGTTCTTCTAACCATTTACTTACTAGCAACAAGTTTTTGTTGTCAGGATTGTGTAAAATTGATTTGGAAGTTTAGAAAAAGAGTGATTATGTTTCCTACAATAAGAATCAAGGTCATAATAGTAGAAGTTAACTAAAATATATCGTGAATCCTTTACACTTTGAAGGGTGGAGAGAAAATTAAAAATTAAAAAACATCAAATTAAGGGGGTCAAAAATGTATTTAAGTAAAAAAAATTACCTATAATTTATTACTCTCTCATTCTATTTATAAGAGAAAATTTACTCTAGGATTCGCATTCATTGGCTCTCCCAGAAATACTGAAGTCCCAAAATTATTTTTGCAATAGCAAGTAGTATTGGTATATCTATCTACATAGATTATACTTCTAATAAATCTCCTTAAAAACATGCTTAGA
Source organism: Lathyrus oleraceus (assembly GCF_024323335.1). Lineage (NCBI taxonomy): Eukaryota > Viridiplantae > Streptophyta > Magnoliopsida > Fabales > Fabaceae > Lathyrus > Lathyrus oleraceus. Next base: position 3,324,029 of record NC_066579.1, on the reverse strand, counting down.
ACCCACAAACCTAACTTATGTGTTCTAGCAAGCCCCGAATGAACTTATAATTCTCCCCCTTAAGTTTTTAGACTCCTTAAACCTCAAATTGTTTACCACCAAAACTAGTCACCCTAGACTTCCAAACCTATGGTGCATTTGCTCCAAGAATATTCCATTAATTTTGGTGTAGCTGTCATTTATGCTTCAACCAGACAACTAGAAACTCTCTTTGGAGTGATTTGTCTAATCTTCGGTTAAATCGCCTCATTCCCTGGTGCTTCCTAGGCGGCTTTAACGTCATCCTTGGGGAACATGAATACTATGGATCTCACTCCCCTTCCAGAACTTCGGTATCTGATTTTCAATCTTGGTTCAATCTAAATTTCCTAGTGGATATGCCCACTAGAGGAGCCTTCTTCACTTAGTCTAATGGTCAAAGTGGTGATGCAGTAGTTGAAAGAAGGTTAGACAGATTTATGTACAATCAAAGTTGGATCAATGTTCATTAATATTCTGCTTTCACAATCCTCCCTGAAGTTAGATCAGATCACTACCATGTCTTGATGGAGGCTTCTTTTTATTTTATCAAGTTTAAGTCCTACTTTAAATTCTTGTCCATGTGGACCATGCATGATCAATGCAAGGATTTTATTGCCAATGGATGGGCATATCCAGTGGTTGGATGCCCTATGTTTATTCTTTCCAAAAAGCTTCAGATGCTCAAAGATAATCCCAAAGTATGAAATAAGAACACTTTGGTTGTATACATTTGCTGGTAAACTTTTCTACTACTAACCTGAACAACATCCAACACCAAATTCATAATGAAAGGGTGAATGACTCTCATAGACACAAAGAGGTACAAACTCAACATGAATTGGATCAGGATTTAGCAAAAGATGAATTTTTTTGATGGAGAAAGCTAAGTTGAACTGGCATATCAAGGGGAATAGAAACACCATTTATTTTCACAAATTATCAAAGATTAAAGGGGAGAGAAATAAAATAACCCTTCTAAAAGATGGAGACATTGTCATTACTGAACTTCTTGATTTGGCTGCTCATGCAATTAGTCATTTTACTAACCTTTTTGGTTTTACAGGTGCTTGTCATGTCACATGCCTGATTGAGGCCATTTCTTCTTTGGTTGATGATTAAATGAATCATATTCTCACATTGACTCTACTGTAAATGGAATCAAATAGGAAGTCTTTAGTATGAATAAGATCAGTTCCCCAGGCCTAGATGGCTTTGGTTTAGGTTTTTATCAAACTTATTGGAACATTATTCAACAGGATGTTTGTAATGCAGTCTAGCAGTTCTTTAACACTAAATAGATTTTTCCCAACTTCAATGCTAACATCATGTTGTAAAATATTTTACTGATATATTGAAAAGTAATTCTTACATGTTACATCTACATGCTTTAAATAAGAGAGAATAGAAAACCTAATGGGCTTTGACTAATGGGCCTCATTACTAATAGAAATAATTACTATTTACAATCTAATATTTACAACACTCCCCTCAAGCTGGTGAATGGATATCTATCATTCACAGCTTGCAAGTAAGTTGCCTGAATCTTTCTGTTGGTAAGCCTTTTGTTAACACATCTGCCAGCTGATGCCCGGAAGGAACGTAAGATGTAGTTATCAGTCCACTATCCAACTTTTCTTTGATAAAATGTCGGTCAATCTCAATGTGTTTAGTCCTGTCATGCTGAATAGGATTATGAGCAATACTAATAGCCGATTTATTGTCACAAAACAATTTCATAGGACCTTCACATTGTATCTTCAAGTCTTCTAGAATTTGTTTCATCCACAATAGCTCACAAATTCCTAGTGCCATAACTCTAAATTCTGCCTCGGCGCTTGATCGAGCAACTACACTTTGCTTCTTACTCTTCCAAGCTACAAGGTTACCACACAGAAAAGTACAATAGCCTGACGTAGATCTTTTGTCACTCACTGATCCGGCATAATTTGCATCAGTGTAAGTCTCCATAGTTAGATTTCCACCTCTTTTAAACAAAAGTCCTCTCCCTGGAGTTGCTTTAAGATATTGTAAAACGCGGTCTACAACCTGCAAATGTCTCACCCTCGGATCATGCATGAATTGGCTCATCACACTGACTGCATATGCCAAATCTGGTCTAGTGTGTGCCAAGTAAATCAATTTTCCCACTAATCCCTGATATTGACCCTTGTCAACTTTGTCACTTTCCTCCTCAAAGCTTATCCTGTGATTTTGTTCAATGGGAACACTTGCAGGTTTGCATCCAAGTTTTCCAGTTTCCTGCAAAAGATCAAACACATACTTCCTTTGAGAAATAAAGATGCCTTGCTTTGAGTAGGCTACCTCAATTCCCAAGAAATACTTGAGTTGCCCAAGGTTTTTCATCTCAAACTCTGTTGATAATTTCTCTTTGAGGAAATGTCTCTCAATTAAATCATCTCCTGTAACAATAATATCATCAACATAAACAAGAAGTACAGTCAGTTTTCCTCCTTGTGAATGTTTAAAAAATAAAGTGTGGTCTCCTTGACTTTGCTTATAGCCCAAACACATCATTGCCTTTGTGAATCTTCCAAACCATGCCCGAGGGGACTGCTTTAGTCCATATAAGGCTTTCTTCAATTTACACACCTTGTTAGCTCCATTTGTTATGCCAACACCTGGTGGAATCTCCATATACACTTCTTTCTCTAAGTCTCCATGCAAGAACGCATTTTTAACATCAAACTGTTGCAATTCCCATCCACATGAAGCAACAAGAGATAGTAAAATTCGAACAGTATTCATCTTTGCCACTGGGGCAAATGTCTCCTCATAATCAATACCATACGTCTGAGTATAACCTTTTTCCACTAGTCTTGCTTTGTACCGATCAAGTGTACCATCAGATTTGTACTTTACAGTATATATCCATCTGCATCCAACTGGACTTTTGTCTCTTTTCCTTTCAATAATCTCCCAAGTACCATTTTTTTCAAGTGCTCTCATTTCCTCATCCATAGCTTGGACCCAATTTCTATTTTGCAATGCTTCTTCAACAAATGATGGGATTTTCACAAAATCAACAGCTGCAATAAAACTTTGATATTGTGTGGAAAGATGTTTAGTGGAGACATATTGAGAGATAGGGTGTCGATATAGGGAGGGACAAAATCTTTTATCCTTCCTCAAAGCAATGGGTAAATCAACTGGATTAGTGTCACAAGTATCAGAAATGGCACAATCATCACTAGAGGAATCATTTTCAGTACTTACCTCCGGTTCAGGCGATTGAATTTGTTTCTGGAGAAGGTCAGGTTTACTTCTTCTCTGATACACTAGAGTTGGTGCTGATTCCTGTAAAACAGAAGGCCTTGAAGGACCAGGAACACTTACTGGCTCAGATTCAGGTGTTGAACTAGGACTCAAACTCAAACTAGGTGACAACTCGGGTTCAAGAGAGGGAACACTGATAGGTGTTCTAGGGAGGCTAGGACCAAGGATCAGAAACTCGGACTCAGACTCAGACTCTGACTCTAAGTCACTTATGTTCTCCCCCTGAGACTGAGAACGAGTGAAATATGACACATTTTCATGAAAGGTGACATCTTTGGAGACAAAGAATTTTCGACTCGGAGGATGATAACATTTATACCCTCTTTTGTTGGGTGCATAACCCAGAAGGCTTACTCATGGAGTCAAGCATAGACTTCAACCGTTCCACATCATTCTGACTGAAGGAGGAAAGATCAGCCATTGAAAGGACAATCGAGAGAAAACAAACCAAGAAACAGGATGGGTTAGGGTTTCAAAGATGAGTGAACAAAAACAAGAAGCACGATGTGCTACAACACAAAACAACAATGACCCAAACACCCAAAAACAACAACAAACTGCAAACTGCAGTAAAAAAACCGGTTGGTAGAGTGAGGACTGCCCCCACTTATAAACACATGTTCAGGCCATATATTGTCCGATGTGGGACTCTTAACACACCCCCTCACGCCCAGGACTGGACATCTGGAGCGTGGAAATAAATGGTGGGTGGCCCGACAGCGGAAACCATAGTAGGTGGCCCACCGGATCTTAAACGAGGCTCTGATACCATGTTGTAAAATATTTTACTGATATATTAAAAAGTAATTCTTACATGTTACATCTACATGCTTTAAATAAGAGAGAATAGAAAACCTAATGGGCTTTGACTAATGGGCCTCATTACTAATAGAAATAATTACTATTTACAATCTAATATTTACAACACATCATAACTTTAATCCCCAAAACCAAAACAACTGACTCAATTTACAGGTTCAGGCCAATTGATCTGTCTTACTTCAAATTCAAGCTAATTTCAAAACTTATTATTGATAGGCTTCCAAAGATTATCCCTTTCCTTGTATCAAAAGAGCAAAAAGGTTTTATTTAATGTAGGACAATTAAGAATGGTATTCGTTTTGCATCTAAAGTTGTTAACCTTCTTCATAAAAAGTCTCTTAAAGGTAACTTAGCCATCAAGGTTGACATCAACAAGGCTTTTGACACTATAAGTTGGGACGTCATCGTTAAAGTCTTAAAGCAATTTGGTTTCATTCCCAAATTTTGTGACTGAGTTTCTTCCATTTTGGAGTCTTCCTGAATCTTAATTATTATGAATGGATCTCTTCATGAATATTTTTCCTGCTAAAGAGGTGTCAGACAAGGAGGCCCATTGTCTCCTCTTATCTTTTGTCTTGCATGGGAGGTTCTAAGCAGGAACATCTACATGATTCTCAATGATGGAAAGTGTATCATCATCAAAGCTACTAGGAGTGTCAATATCCATCTCATCTTTTTTATGTAAATGATATTCTCATCTTCTGTCAAGGGAAGAATTCTAACATCACAACGCCCACATAAATTTTCTCCTTATACTCTCTCAAGCTTTAGGTCAACTCTTCAACACTTCTAAATTTACTTTTTTTGTTGGATCCATGTGTAGCAGAGGAATTAACTATGTTAGCCACCTCACCGGTTTCACTATATGTAGCCTTCCCTTACTTATCTTAGAGTTCCTATCTTTAAGGGAATTAACTACATTAGCCACCTCACTTGTTGAAGACTCTAAGGCTTATGGGTTTTTCCTAATAACTGGCATCTTCTATTTTCCTTCATTATTCAAAAGTTGTTGCATATTGAGGCCTATGTTCGAAACAAGGATACAATTATTTGGCCTGATTCTTCAACTGATGTTTTGTCACTTAAAGATTCCAATATTCCTAAATCCTCTTCTTATGAAAAAAGGACTTGGACTAGATTCATATGGAATGAAAATCTTCACCCTTCCAAATCTTTTGTTGTCTAGAGGCTCATTCATGCTAAATTACCCACTGAGGACTTAATGCAATTCAGAGGTTACAACGTTGCTTCTAGATGCATCATATGTACGTGTGCCTCTGAGTCTTCACTACTAAAAATAATAAATTTTATGACAAATCTTTCACCTCAGCTGATGAAAAGTTGAGGTCAAGTAACCTGAAACTCATTATTTTATTTTTTAAAAAAGTTTAATCTTATCCCTCGGTTTTTTAGAAAACTGACAAGATATGTAGTTCAGTGTTTGAGCTTCGATTCCCAACTCCTGCAAATTTATACTTTATTTAGAACCGAAATTTCACTTTTATTTTATAAGTCATCCTATCCCTTGGTTATTTGGAAAATCGGCATTAAATATTGATTAATATTTTATTTAATTAAATTGAACGAAGTTTTTACTTAAGTTATATTCTCTCGGGTTTTCTGAAAACCGAGATGTAAACTCTAAACAACTCAACAGAATGTTATGTTTCATCCACTTTTTATGCCCTAGCAAACAAAACATGTCTTATACACCTAAGAAACTAAAACACCATCTTCTCCATGGAGGAAGAGAGCTCGAATCTCAAACCAACACTTTTCTTTAACTCTCTCATCACGTTTTTGGTATGTAAAACTCTCTCCATGTCATTGTTGTTGTTGTTGTTGGCGTTATTGTTGTTGTTATTGTTATATTGTCATGGTTTTTGAGACTTTGGGTATAATGTAGTGTTTTTTCCAGGTATTTGTAGTTGTTGTTATTTATTGTTATTGTTGTTTTATTTTGGAATATTCATTTTAATTTTAATTTCAGAAGTTGTATGTGATTATGGATCGTAGTTGGATGAGAGCCAATAGATTAAGTAAATAGTATGAGAATGTAGTGATTCAATTTCTTGAATTCTCGGAAAAAATCTTCCTGACGATAATGGGATTTTTTTAAGTCCATGTAAAATTTTCTGAAATATGCAAAAACATCCAAGAGATGTTATATTCAATCATTTAGGTTGTGATTAAATTATTCAAAATTACACGAAAATGAGTATGGCATGGTGAAGCGACAAAAAAAGACCTATGTCACATAAAGTTGAAGATGATGAATTTATGAATGATACTCTAGAAGATATGATTCGTGATATTAGAGTAGATGGTTTTAAGAAAGCTCATTTGGAAGATACTTTGCAAAAAGACCTTGAAGAGTCGTTATATTCTGGATGAAAAAAATTTACAAGATATTGTCAGTTGTGTTAAGACTATTTAATCTTAAGGCAAGAGGTGGATGTATGGATAAAAGTTTCACTAAATTGCTTGAATTGTTGCAAGAAATTCTTCTAGAATGTAACACTATGTTGAATCGTAGTTATGAGGCCAAGAAGATATTGTGTCCAAATGGGTTTGGACTATGTCACAATATATGCATGTCGTGATGATTTCATATTATATATGAAAGAGTATGAAAACTTGAAGGAGTTCCCGAGGTGTGTGGATTCACACTACAAGAAGAAGGAGAATGGTGTTGAAGATGATGATGGTGTAACTAGAAAGAGTGTTCCTTCCAAGGTGATGTGGTACCTACCGATAATTCAAAGGTTCAAGAGACTGTTTGCTAATGTAAATGAGGCAAAGAATACTATATGGCATGCAAATGAAATATTATGTGATGGAAAAATTTGTCATGTAGCCGATTCATTGCAATGGAAGAAAGTTGATTCATTTTTCAAGATTTTGCCCTTGAGCCAAGGAACCTTAGGCTTGGACTTGTCACCGAAGGAATGAACTGTTTGGTAATTTGAGTACTAACTATACTTCATGGTCAATTCTTCTCATAATTTATAATCTATCTCCTTGGTTGTGCATGAAGCGCAAATATATGATGTTATCAATGATGATTTCGGGTTCAAACCAACCAAGGAATGGCATAAATGTTTATTTAACACCATTGTTTGATGATTTAAGAATTTTATGGGAGGAATAGGTTGATGTAGATGAAGTGTATGCATGTGAGAATTTTAAGCTACATGTCATGTTGTTTTGAACAACCAATGACTTTCCTACATACGATAATTTATATGGGTACAATATAATACCATGAATTCAATTAAATTATTTAATTGAATTTAGTTTTGCTTATTTAATTATTTAAATTATTTTATATGTTTTTATTTGGATAATTGGTGAATATATGTGTTTTGGTGGGTATTGGAGAAAGTTAAAGAAGTGGTAGAAATTAGTTAGATTAATTTTAATTAATTTAAGTTGAGTGGAATAATGAAAAATAAGGTAGTTGTAGAAAAATAAGAGAAATAGTAGAAATTGATGGATACTTGAATTATTAGAAATTAAAATAAAAGAAATTAGAGTTAGTAAGTGGAGCAAGGGCAATATGGAAAATATGATAGCAAGTTGAGGATAATAAGGGAATAACATAATTAGGGGAATTAAGTTTTGATTTAAATAGAAAAGAGTGAAGGCTGAACTTTGACAATACATATTATTTTGGAATAAGATAAAAGAGGTAAGGGAGGCAATCTAGAGTTCGGAAAGAAAACACCATTTGTGAGGAGCTTATAGTTTGCTTTGTTGGAAAATCAGGGAAGGGGGAGATTAATCTAATATGGGTGTATATTATATGAAGGGTAGAGGGGGTCCTCACGCTCTTCTAGGTTTTTCTTTTGATTTCACCATTGTTTATGTGTTCATGTATTCTTGATGAAAATTGTGTAAACTGTATCTCCAATTGTTATGATTCATGATTTGATCTGTGTGTTATGAAATTGATATATGTGTTCATGATATATTGATTTTAGAATTTGGTATGTGAATTGTATGTGAGGTTGGATTTAGTATCATTCTTGTTGATGTGTTTGATGATGATGAACACAAAGATGATTTCCACGGTGAATTGATGTTAATGTGTAAATTACATGAAAATCAGTGTATTAATTGCCTACCATATGCTTACTGATATTGAAATTGTAGTATAAAACCTTTAAGTATGTTAGGACATGTTTGGATGGAGTTTGAAAGGGATAAGGATTGCTGACACGTGATAAAAACTGGATTTTTTTTTAAATTTCTTGATGTCAATCGAGTGACATCCTAGGTCAATCAATTGATCACGTGAAATTTTGGAAAAACCTGAAAAATTAAACCATGCCAATCGATTAATTCCCTGAATCAATTGATTGCACTAGTCAAAACTTGAAAAATGGGAAAAGCAGAATGTTTGGATAAATTAGATTAATCGATTGACATTCCCCTGCAAACGATTGATAATTTGGAAAATTTGAAAAATTGTTGAGCGGAAACCTATTATTTTATCCGATCGTTTTTGCCATAACTTTAGTTCCGTAAATCCAAATGTAGTGCGATTTGAAGCGTTCGAAATTTAATGCGTATGGATATCCCATAGTGATGTATTAAGAGGCTAGATAGGTGCTTGAATTTATGGAAAAAAATTGATTTATCTGTTACGTATTAGTTGACGGTAACAAACAAATGGTTAATTATTATAAATTAATGAATTAACAATGAAGTGATGTTAAGATGATTTAACATGATTGAGTGATGTGCGGATGTGTATTCTATGTGTTAATATATGTTATGAAGTGAAAGTATAATTATATTAATTCTTGTACATACTTGTTGATGTTTTTTGAGATGCGTAGTTCAGAGTGAGAACTACTGTTGATGCATTAATATGCGTGATTGTTTACAGTCAGATGTGAGGATGTAATCATTTGTTGTATTGTTGTAGTTGCATGAATTCTTATAGTATGATGTTGGGTACTAATCATTATTGTATTGTTGTCGTTGCATTATTGTATGTCATGCATTATATGTTGTCGTTGTTATGAAAGAGGCGACCCGCAAGTTCAGGTGTTAGGAGTTGTGATATATCCCAAGCTCATAAAGGGGGCTCGGGGTTGTCGCATCCGCGAAAAACAACCGGCGGGCTGAAATAAAAACAACACAGAGCCGCCACTGCGCGTTATTTATCCCAAGATAGGGAAAGGAAACGCTCAGAGAAACCTGGAAAAAGCATGGTCTCGCGACCAAAGAGAAAGGGTAAGGGAGTCGGTTACGCAAGGGGAAGGTATTAGCACCCCTCACGTCCGTCGTACTCGACGGGATCCACGCTCTAAGAAAAGAAAAGGTTGCTAAAACACCACACACACACGCACCGAAGACAACACAGATGGGGTTAAGAGGAAGAGAGCTCGATAGGACATCGCATCCTATGCCTACGTATCTCGTTTGGAACGAGAATCAGAGCTGCCGTAGTTCGGCTCACGCACGCCAAACAAACAAACAAACACACCGGCAAACATGGAGCCTGAATGCCAATCACTGGACTTACATCAGCATCCGAACCAAGACGCACACAAAAGGGCAAACGTGGAGCCCGACCGCCAATCACTGGACTTACGTCGGCATCCGAACCAAAACACGCGCCAGAAGATAACAAGCAAACACACACAAAAAGAAAAAAAAGTGCCCGGAGAGACCTCGCACGGTCTCCTGCCTACATACCTCGTCTGGCACGAGGATCAGGGCGATGTAGTTCCCCCGAAAGGGAAAGAAATTCTAGCCAGAAACCAAGGGAAGACACACTACCAGGGAGTTGTACTCGAGCCTAGTGTTGTCATGCATCATTACCCTACGTTGAGGTTTCTACCTACTTGCACAACTGCAAGCTAATCCTATCCAGGAAAACAAGCATACAAGCATACAAGCAAACAGAGCAAACAAATATTCACAAAGCACACACTATAACCAGTCAAGTGAGGCTCAAACAATGGGTTTGACTGCCGAAGCAAGTCATCTGTACATGGGTAGTATTCGCTCTTAACCTTGCCATTACGGGGCTAAGGTGAAGCAGATGAAAGGTGAGTGAAGATTAGACTTCACAGCTCTTATCCCTGACCAGGGAGAGCTTCAGACAAAGGAGCGTGGGTCCAGAATGGAGGGACCCTTCTACGCTCAAGACTCTGACTCGATTGTGCAACAGCACAAGATCTTGGGTTTGTGTCCCAATGCGTCAACACACAGCCGTGTGAGCAGAGGGACGACTCAACAGAATAGTGGGGGATAGATTGCATATCCCTTTGATCCACCAATTGCCTCATAGAGGTCTTTACCTGCTTGGCACAAAAGTAAACAAACACAATCATCGCCTCTTAAGGAGGACTTCAGACAGTTGCCTGGCCAGGTAACAGGCCAGGTCTTCCAGACTACATGAAGTATAGAGATTCTACCTCAGCTGGTTAAAAAACCAAGCAAGTTCTTAAAGAACTGTAAGCGACTAAATGTACCTGAAATCAATCAAGTATCATCAGTACTCAGACAGACAAACAGTAAACAGCAAATGTTAATCTATACAGACAACACAAGTCAAATGCACACAAGTACAAGCTATAAGCCCAAGCTCAAGATTCCAATCCTACAACACAAAATAATGTTAGTGGACAACATCAACCAAACTCAATTCAAATTGCCTTGAAGCAATCTCCTTAAGCATTGTGCATTTCATCCTGAAAATCCAAACCAAATGTGAGAAACTAGACCACTAGGCCAAGCCTAGGGTCCAAAAGGTGATAAAAAATTCTAAACAGCAAGCAAAACCAATCCAAAATCAAATTCAAACAAATCAAAAGCAAATGCAATTGGTCACATGCTCATATCATTCACCATTATCATTTCATGCACAATTTACCATCAATCATGTAATTTGCAACTTCAAATGACCAAACAGAACTATCTCATTCAAAAGCATACCAAATCAATTCAATTAATTCCACAAAAATTCACACATAAACAGGACATATTCAATGTATAGCATGTCAATTTTCAGCTCAATTGGACAAAAGAAAGTAGGTCAATGAAAATCAAGAATTCCAGACACATTTATACAAGCCCATACATGATATCCAAACAAGCATCCACTTCAATAATTCATAAAACAGTGACAACATATTATAAATGAATGGGATCAAAAGCATAATGTCCTACAATGTGTCTACAATGCTCATGTAAAATTTCATCTTCATCCAATACCACATGAGAATTTCACAAACAAAATGCCAACATGTGTCACACAATGTTGCAAAATGAACCAACAGTGAAGAAAATTATCAATCAATTAGAAACCTCCATCCAAAATTCCAGAAAAAATCACATGTTATCTTGACATATCAATGATCATTCATACAAAATTTCAGCTCAAATCAACATCCCTAAGCATTTTAAATAAAATCAGAAAGTTGACCTAGCTTGGTGTGACACAAATTGTCACACCTTAATCCAAAAATTCATATCTAATCAACCAAGTATCCAAAATTCACAAACTCTACATGGAAATCACCATCAACATGTCCAGAATAAGCTCAAAAATGTTCATTCATTTCTTTGGAAGTATGAGCATTTCATGATAGATATGGTGAAACATGCAAAAAATGTACACATGAACAAAATCAATAGGCAAGGTCAAAATTTCTCCATGCACAACTTATGGTATCATGCCTATAAAATCCTAGACAAAACTTGGGATCTATCAAAAAAAGCCTCACTAATTTTGGATTAATCATGAATTTTTTATGATTTTTTTAAGTTTGTTAAATAATGAAATGAATATTTAAAATGAATTATGAATTAAATTAAGGCTGTGGCAATTTCGTAAATAACGCTCCCAGGGACCAAAACGGTACCGTTTCATTTAATTGTTGTCACGCGCTGATTGGTTGCACTTGGAGGGAAACATGTTTTCAAAAAGGCTTGGCAATGAAACGGATCAAACAAGAACTTTTTCCAGAATTCTTCATCATCAACACGCGTTCATGTTCTTCAACCTTCCAATGCGGTTTCGCTCAAATCTTAACCAAAACTCACAAACGGCATATGAATGGAAAGGTCTAAGTGTGTAGATCACAAATATACAAACGAAATCTCCTAATTCTAACCATGGCGAAGGGATCGAGCAATTAAAGTTTCACATTCAAACATTCAAAGCATTATATCTCTTTCTACAGTTAATCAAATCGAAAACCACGAGTTGCACGATGTTCTACATGATGAGATCTACCTAAACCATATCAAGATTTACACAACGGTGAGTTTCGAATTCTAACCTTGTTGTGATGGCAGAAGCTAAACCTTGCGTTTCCACGTGCAAAATCCACAAACAGGTGAAGAAGAAGCTTTAGGAAGGTGAATGGAACTCGTATTTCAGCTTAAGCACGATCCAGATGCGAGCAATTTCAATTTGCCATTAATGAACCAATGATGAACAGTCACGATTTCAGTGCCTCCTTGCTCCAATTCCTCAAAACAGTCCAAGCCAATGATCCATGGAAGATGAAGCAAAAGGAATTTCGCAAAATGATTGAGAATTGATGAAGATTGATGAGAAAAAGTGATGAAGCTTTTTGGAGAATTTGAGAGGTTTTTGGTGAAATTCTGTTACAGATCTTGGTGAATGTGATTGTCATCAACATTCAGTTATGATTAAGCTCTTATACTTCCACTTAATCACATTCTTAATCATCCATTAACCAAAAATGAAAGTGATTAGCTTAATGCAATTTTCTTAAGCAAGGGCAAAATTGGTATTTCACATGGGGCTCTGTGACAGCTGTATGACAGCTCACACACTCTCCAAATACCAGTTGTGATGTGTTGGCACTTGTCTCATGGCAATTGGCTTTGTAATTTTCATTTTCAACATGCTATGCCAAAATATGCAATTTCAAGTGCAATTCCAAAATGACTTAGTCAAATATTGTACTTTGAAAGTTTATGACAGTTGAAACCACTTCTATTTGGCATATGTGAGGTGTTGCAAAAATCCCCATACCAAAATTCCCATTATTTCTCAACTTGGACCATTTTGCCCTTGGATCTTTAACTGTACACTTGAAATTTGACTTTTTGCATTGACCATTTCTGATGAATTCCAATTATGCACCATGAAAGTACATGGCAAATGGAGTTTGCACATAAAAAGATCACTCAATTTGGACACTCCATGTGGAAGTTATGCCACTTTGATTATGGGTCATTTTTGAAATTGAATGGACCATAACTTGCCAACCATACATGGGAATTTCATCTTCTTGGACTTTTTGGGAAGGTGAGGCCAAGATATACAACTTTCATGTTGAACAAATTTTCATTTGAAGCTTTTTTGGACATGTAATTTTGTGGTGAAAAACTTTCCCTTTTTGGAAACTTCCATTACAAGTCACTTTCTATTTTTGGCAATTTTTGTTCTGACTTTATTTTCTTCATTCTTGAGCTTTGACATGTCAAATAACACTTGTTCCAACATGAATGAAGTGTATCCAACTCTCTCCCACCTCCAAATCCATAAAATCAAGCACAGTTGACCACAGTTGACTTTTTCAGTTGATAGATGAATTTGGCAATGCACTGATCAAGTTAAGCCCCAATCCTCTGATGAAATGGTTCAATGATGAAACCCTAGCCTCCATAAGCTCAATACAATCATGAAATGATCCCCATATCCATTGTAGATCCCACCTCCTTGCCATGCCCTGATTGGCCCAATGCAACTGATTAGGGTTGACCAGTGGTCAAAACCCTAATCTCAAGGTATATGCTCCAACACTTGATGATGACAAACCATGATGATGATGATGAATCATTTCAATCAAGATGAAGACCAATCCCCTTTGAGAACCACAAAACCCTAATTTGGACCTCCACATCCTCAGATGATTAATGACCAGTCCAATGAAACCCTAGCTTGCACATAACCTCCTATCTTCTGATCAAGACTTGGGAAACTGGCTTGCACAATGTAACCACATGATATGCAATATGCCATGCTTAATGACCTACAAATGATATGTAATATGTTATGCTAGTCCCAAGAGAGGAGGGCAAATTTTGAGGTGTTACAGCTGCCCCTATTCAATCCACTGGGAACCTGTCGATATGAATAGCCTCGGCTTTCAGATGATCAGGATGAAGAGTGATTGAATACCAAGAACAGACAAACAATTTGCACTCTGATGGGAAAATAATTAACAATGCCGGTCAGAATCGGTGAAGAAACAATCTCAAAACAAAAATCCCGTCTAGTACGGAGAAAGTCGGCCTGATCACCGAAACAACAACATCCACCTGGATACCAAAATAAATGGTAACGCAGGGATAACCATGGCCTGAACACCACTCATCCGCTCGGGATTATTATTCTCTCTTCTTTTTATGCTTTTCTTGAACCCCGAAATTTTTCTGCGCAAATGATCCTCGGATCTCTGCATTCGAACCCCGCTCTCCTGTTTCCTTGTGATAATCCCGCTGGCAACGTCGGAAATAACACCAAACACCACTCTGATGGCGACATGTCAGAGGGTACACCTTCAACCAGACACGGACTGATGACTGGGAAGAAACTCGACGTTTACTGGACATCGAACGATGATGTTTTACAGGACACCAAAGAAAACTCGACCAAACATTAAACAATGACTGGGAGAAAACTCGATGTTTACTGGACATCGGACAATGATGTTGACAGACATCAAACAATGATGTTGACAGGACATCGAATCAATGATGTTGACAGGACATCGAACAATGATGTTGACAGGACATCGAACAATGATGTTGACAGGACATCGAACAATGATGTTTACAGGCATCAAACAATGATGTTTACAGGCATCAAACAATGATGTTTACAGGCATCAAACAATGATGTTTACAGGCATCAAACAATGATGTTTACAGGCATCAAACAATGATGTTGACAGGCATCAAACAATGATGTTGACAGGCATTAAACAATGATGTTTACAGGCATCGAACAATGATGTTGACAGGCATCAAACAATGATGTTTACAGGCATCAAACAATGATGTTTACAGGCATCAAACAATGATCGACCAGACATTAAACAATGACTGGGAAATAACTCGACGTTTACTGGACATCGAACAATGATGTTTACTGACACCAAAGAAAGCTCGACCAGACACTTACTGATGACTGGGAAATACCGTTGCTCCAAACTCACAATGCCGAACTCCTCGGAGTATCGTCTTCACCATCCGGCAAAACCAAATCTCAAGCGGTAACCACGGCTCGAGTCGCGCTGATCGCGTAACATTTCTATCTCTGTCAGACGGAAAAGTTTCCTCCAGCATCGCACTACTGGGGAACATTGCTGATCTGACGTCATGATGCTAAACTCCACAGAGTAACATCTTCGCCAACCAGTGAACCCAAATCTTCAAGCGGTAACCACGACTTGAATCGCGCTGATCGCGTAACCTTTCCATCTCTGCCCGACGGAAAAACTCCTCCAGTATCGCACTACTGGGGAAATACCTTTGATCAAATCATGAGGCCAAACTCCTCGGAGTAACACCTCTACTTCTGGTAAAACCACCTCTCAAACGGTAACCACGACTTGAGACTAGCTTGTGCTTGCAATATGATGCATGATTGATTTTTCTGCGTAATGCTCCATAATTATGGAAACGCTACGCGCTTTATTTTTTCTATGCAACATGCTATGCTATTTTTCATGATGAATGTATAAAAAGGTATCCCCCTCAAGGGACTCTTCCGGAAAGCACGAGACACTCTGCTGAGGAACTCGTCAATACTCCGATCTCCACCTTGCTGGGGAATAGCACTGCTGCTGGGAATAAGGCAACCCTTGCTGGGGAAGAACATCCTTTGCACCCAATCCGCTCGGGAATTGTCGGGGATAAGAACCACCAATGCACTCTGTGGGGATACCACAATCTCTGACTTGCTGGAGATATACATCCACCTCTGCTTCGGGAACCCTCACAGATACCTGGCAACTTCACCGGGGAAATGCTCACAGATAGCTCTGCTGGGAAACAGCAACCTCCAGGCCTGGCGACTGGGGAAACATCGATCTGACACCTGCTGGGGATAACCATCCAAACCCTGCTAGGGAAAACGAATGCTACTCCGCTGGGGACAACCCATGCAATCCACACGTAGGATACACTCAGCTGGGGATGCAGATATCGGCCTGCTACGGAAACTTGTCCAATCCACTGGTAGGATGAACACTGCTGGAGATATATTTCATTGAAACTCGCTCCACTCGGGGATAGCAACCTTCAGGCCTGGTGACTGGGGAAACATCTTTTAAACCCGTCGGGGATAACCATCCAGACTCAGCTAGGGGATCCACAGACCTTTGGATCTGCTGGGAAGTTGGTCCTCTAATTTTGCTTGGGGACCTCGTTGGGGAAATGAGAAAAGTTGGTACATAACACCCGTCGACTCGTCGAACCACGGTATCCGCCTCCCAATCTCGTATCAGCTTTCCACTTTTGAGAACTCCCAGACTCGCCTGGACCTTTTCTGCTCCATCATCTTGTATTCACAACCGCTCCGCGCTCGACGGAGAGCGAACTCCTGGGGATTATACAGATTTTTCAATTTTCCGACTTTGAAGAGTCTTCTTGATTAATTCCAAGGGTCGTCGGACGTCTCGACGTCTCTCATCGCTTCTCTACCCATTCATTCGTCCCTAATTGGATCCTGCGGGGAATCTCTACAGACTTTCCAATCTTCCGATTTTGAAGAGTCTTCTTGATTATCATCAAGGATCATCGTACGTCTCAACGTCACCTCGCCATCTTTCTGTTCATTCGTCCCTGATTGGACTCCATGGGGATTTGTTTCATCAACAGCTTCCACATCACAACCTGCAAGTGAGTGAAAAAATATCTAACAACACCTGCAAAACAGATCGTCAGATAAAACCGTGCCCCAGGCGTGTCAAGATTTCAACACTTGGGTCACTCAATCCTTCCAAATAAGATTTCAAGCTTTCAATCTTATAAACATGCATTGGAAGGGACCTGTATGTCTTAAAATGCAAGATTCTTTATCAAAAATATCTGGATGTTTTTGCAATCAAAGCGGTAATGAAAACAAAAAACAAAATTATTTGACTGAATATGCATTTTATTG
Organism: Lathyrus oleraceus; assembly: GCF_024323335.1. Taxonomy (NCBI): domain Eukaryota; kingdom Viridiplantae; phylum Streptophyta; class Magnoliopsida; order Fabales; family Fabaceae; genus Lathyrus; species Lathyrus oleraceus. Next base: position 3,306,724 of record NC_066579.1, on the reverse strand, counting down.
ATGGAAAAGTGTGGCTCAAATTGAGCAATACAAAAGGAAGCAATTCCTGAAAAGAGGTAATCGCGCACAAAAGGAAAAATCTATCCTAATGGCAATGTGAAACCCGTGATCTCATCGAGTTCCAACTCGGTTACACCCCATATGTCCTCAGACTCTCCGTGCTTTCTGCCTTCTGAACAAGACGTTTCTGATTGATCCCCACCGGGTATTATCCATGTGCCTTAACCAAAGCGCAAACGATCATGCGGGACGCAGTTGTTCGTTTCAATCCCTCTTTTGCCTGGACCGCCCTCTCGGGTTTTCAGTCCACCGGGATACCCTTTTTGCCCAAGTCGCCTTTTCAGGTTTTCGACTTGCCGGGTGTACAGTTCTTTTCTTTTATTATCCCTAACTTTTGCCCGAACCTTTCTTTCTGTTTTTGGTTCGCCGGGATGCCCATTTTTGCCTGGACTATTTTATTCTTTTCGTCCAGCGGGTCTCTTTATACGAAGTATTTTTTTAACTGCGTCCGCCTTCACAGGGGATGGAAAATCTTCGCCATCCACGGTCGTTAACAACAAGGCTCCGCCAGAGAAAACCTTCTTGACCATGCTAGGGATTCATGACTGAGTGTCCATTTGCCCCTTCGATCGTTTTGAGGAGGAAGGATCCTTTTCAGCACCATATCACCTACGTGATATACCCGAGGTCGTACCTTCTTGTCGAAAGCACGCTTCATCCTCTGCTGGTACAACTGCCCATGACAGATGGCCGCCAGCCTCTTTTCCTCTATCAGGCTTCCTGAGTGAGAAAGGCGTGTGCCCCAGTAGACGCACGCACCGACGTCCGATACCCAGGATACGGTTTCATACTCAATCACACCGTCGGTGCCTTCAAGCGTTATCCGGGTAACAAAAGCTCATTCACCTTAACCTCCCCATCAGACATCAGAATCCGTTCGGATTCAGGGTCAGGCCCCTCCTCCGGGATCGGTTACTCTCAATCTTTCGATTAGAGTACCTCGAGATGTCCTCATCAGGGAACTCAAACCTCCTCGGTTGATAATCCTCAATGGGTTGCGGAGCGATGTAATCAGACACTACATCCCTTTATTGCTATCTGAGAGTATCACAAATCAGTCAACATTCTTTTGCACTCTCGCAACCTGTCCGGCCGATGCTGGATTCCCAAACCCATACTTGATCGGATCCATCTTGGAAACCCACAAAGTGGTATGAACCAGCATATACTGTCTCGGTCGGCGAGCAGCCTATGCCAAAGTACAGCAAGTTTTCTCGAACAGTGAATGTATTGTTTCACAGTCGGTAAACTTTTTGCTAAGGTAAATTGCATGCTCTTTTCGACAAGACGCGTCATGCTGACCCAATACACCTCGTAGACCCCTCGAAGGCCGTCAAGCACAGATTAACAATCGCTCCTTCCACGGAAGGTATCAGAATCAGAGGTTCCTGCAACTTATTCTTTATTCTTTCAATACCCTTTTGGCAATCATTATTTCACCTGACCGTTTGATCTTTTCTCAACAACTTGAATATGAATTCACACGTGGCTGTTAGATGAAATGTGAACCATGACATGTAGTTCAGTCTACCTAATAGACCACGAACCTCTTTTTCCTTATTCTCGGTTCAGGCACTTCTCGTTTTTTTTTTTTTTTTTTTTTTTTTTTTGCAGGATCAACCTCGATTCCTCTCTTATAATGAACCCCATCAGCTTACCGGCCCGCACTCTGATAGTGCACTTATTTGAATTCAACCTCAGTTTGAATTGTCTCAACCGGTCAAACGACTTGCCCCGGTCTACCAGATGCCCCTCTTCTGTTTGGGACTTTGCTATCATGTCATCAACATAGCATTTGATTCCATGATGAATCATATCATGAAACAAAGTCACTCTGATACGTGGCATCGGCGTTTTGCTTCTCTAGAGGACAGTCTTCTCTCCATGGTAGCTTGCGCGCAACGACATTGGTACCTGACTTGGCATATCCTGACACGACCAGGTGACGGTATCCATATGCTCTTTTAACAGGGCTACCATTCTGCTCTCGACTCGCCCCTGAAGCGGCCCCAATTTCCTTCCTTCCTGACCACGGCGGTGCTTGGAATAACAATCTCGCATCGCCCTCGAACGGCTGAATCACCTTCTCCTCTTGTTTTGACAACCTGGCTAATTCCAGCAGATCACAATCTTCTTCGCCTTCTTCTTCGGCATGATAGATCGGATTGTCGAAGTCATATGAGGTGTAACCAAATTGTTATCAACGAGATCCGGAGAATTATTTTTGAATTCGGAACGAGACAAATCAAAAAAAGAGAAAAATGAAAATAACCATTGCCATTTTTATTTGTTTTAAAACTGCAAAAATAAATGAAAAACAGGGAACACCGCTTTTTGACTGAAAAACATCCATTTATTAATGATGCAGAAATGTTGCAAATTATGAACATGAGGTGGTCCTTACAATGAACCAGTACGTGTCGGACAACACGTATGGCTTTCATGCAAATAAAGACTAACAACAAGAAATATTACTCTTCAGGATGAATGACAGTGCTGATCTTTTTTAGGCCTTCCAGTTCTGGACTTCCATCCCTGGTACGCACGGCTTTATCCAACCATCAAACTTGCAGTTACCATTAGTCTCTTCACCCACTGTATAGGCGTGATCTGAATCTTCAGCAATTGCATTCACCATCGCCTGACCATGCGCCGGCATGGGATTAACATTAACATTTGGAGACGGTGCAAAGTTAATAGCCTTGGAGTCTACCAGATCCTGGACAACATTCTTGAATGCTCTACAGCCCTCAATGTTATGCCCCGGTGTTCCAGAATGAAATTCGCACTGGGCGTTTTCATCATAGTTAGGTGGCCTTTGATCTGATCTCATCGGAACCATCGCCCTCGGCTGAACCAACCCAAGATCCATCATTTTTTTGAACAGAACAGCATATGTCACAGGCGGCTTGTCAAAATGGCGATCAACCCCTTTTCCTCTCACCTGGTACCCGGCTCTCTGTTGAGGTGGCTGACGTTGTTGTCGTACTGACTGATTACCAGCAGGGATGGTTACCGCAGCAGTGTGCTGGTAGTAACAATCCCCACCGTGTCCTCTCTGGGCATACACAGCACTTGATTCACCCTCATTCTTGCGCTGACCATTTCCGAAGGGCTTCTTCGATCCTGATGACGAATCATTACCATCCTGGATCTTCCCCATTCTCAGCCAACTTTCAATTCTCTCACCAGCCACCACGATGTCTGCAAAGTTGGTGACGGGACAACCCACCATTCTCTCAGCAAAAACCCCCTGCAGGGTACCCATGAAGAGATCAGACATCTCTCTGTCCACCAGTGGCGGCTGGACTCTGGCAGCCAACTCCCTCCACCTTTGTGCATACTCTTTAAACCCTTCGTTATTTTTCTGAGACATACCCTGCAGCTGGGTACGACTCGGAGCCATATCAGCATTGAACTGATACTGTTTAAAGAACGCATCCCCAAGATCTTGCCAGCTCTTGACGTCAGCAGACTTCAGCTTGGTGTACCACTCCAAGGATCCTCCAGACAGACTGTCTTGGAAGAAATACATCCACAGCTTCTGATCTGTGGTATATGCAGAGATCTTGCGGACGAAAGCTTGGAGGTGAGTTTCTGGACAGGAACTCCCATTGTATTTGTCAAATGCGGGTGCCTTGAACTTTTGTGGGATCACAATCCCCTCGACCAGCCCCATGTTGGACATGTTGACAAACCCCGGAGTAGCATGGCTTTCCAGAGCCCTTACCTTCTCTGCCAGCAACTGAATCTCTTTGTTCTGTGGCGGAGCACTGTACGGACCAAATGGTTCATTATGCATCGAGAACTGGTCGGCTTCCCTGTCTTCTTCCTTGTCGTCATCAAACCCACAGAATGGAGGGAACAGACTATCCTTCAGATTATGCCCCAGACCGGGCCCACCGCCAGTAGCAACACCAAATCCACCAGCATTGTTGTTCACCATACCTACGGTTGCTCTTTTTTCACCATCTCTGGATCCACCCAGCCCCTGGTTGGAGACACCATCCAGGTTAACAACACTGTTAGCAGCTGAAGCTCGCTCGAGCTTCTCGACCTTATCAGCCAGAGCCTTCTGACCAACTGCAAAACCCTGCATGATGTTGATCAGCTCAGTCATCTTGTCCTTCAGCTCGAGGATATCTGTGTTTGGGAGATCCATTAGTCTGGGAGTATTGCGTCTTGTGAAGTATCTGTGAGGACGGGTTGAGTACAAAGGTGCAACTCTACGAGCGCGAGCAATGATTCCTGCAAAACAGCAAACAGGTTAATATGCATGAATGCAACGTCTATCCATACGAGGAAGCTTCTGTCTTTTGATCCTGGTTTCATCAAGACAGATAATATTTTGACATCCACATTCTGAAATTCAAGATGTCTCTCAACCAGATTCTCAATCCATAATACTCCCCATATGGCTAGACGTAGGTTTGGTGCAGATGAATGCAAAATGAGAATGATGCAGATGTATGAATGCAATGCATTGTCATCCTCCAAGTCCTCTGATCATCAACTGTACAGAAGCCTCTGATCTTTGAACTGATCACAACCATCTGAGGGAAAACGTAACCACAAATCCACCTCAAGGGTTCCGAAATAAACGGAAGACAGATACACCATCATCATCATCAAACCATCTCTGAACAGATAATCGCAACCCTCTGCATCGGCCCGGGGAATCCTGAAATAAACGGATCCCCACTGATAAATAACTTGGACAACACTCTGGCGTCTCGGCAATAAATGACCATAAATCTGACTTATAAATCTGACCCTGATCCACGGAACAAAAGTCACCATCTGAGCAATGCATCTGTAAGAATCACCCTCCCCTCATAGGTAAATTCTAATCAGGTCATCCTAAGGCGGATAATAGTCTCGACAATCGGGCAGAGATACTCAATGGGTTTGCCCTTTCGGGTGTGCCATTGTAGCTCCCTTAAGATCGTCTAAACCAAAGATCCGGGAAATGATCGGTCACCAGAGTCAACAACTCAAATGAAGTAACTCAACCAAAGTGGGGTACCCCACAGAGGAAAGCACTATCAAATGAACCTCGTCTGGCTTGTGGCATGTCACGTTGCAATATGCTGATTTAGCAAATGAGGAACGTGAGACCACACTAATCCTAGGTGTATACTCGGGCCTGGGTTTTAGCCCCACTCAGAACACCCACCCCAAACAGAGGAACCACCTGCACAGAGGACGGCAACATGATAGTATGATACATGCAAATATTTATGCAAATACAGACACTGTTAGAATAATAAATGCAATAAATAAAGCAAGACAAGCAACCTAAACTATCCTAGAACGCTAGGAGAGACTCGCTTAGGGAAGATGGACCAGCACAGGTCAACATCGTGCTATTCCCCAGCAGAGTCGCCAGCTGTCGCATCCGCGAAAAAACAACCGGCGGGCTGAAACAAAAACAACACAGAGCCGCCACTGCGCGTTATTTATCCCAAGATAGGGAAAGGAAACGCTCAGAGAAACCTGGAAAAAGCATGGTCTCGCGACCAAAGAGAAAGGGTAAGGGAGTCGGTTACGCAAGGGGAAGGTATTAGCACCCCTCACGTCCGTCGTACTCGACGGGATCCACGCTCTAAGAAAAGAAAAGGTTGCTAAAACACCACACACACACACACCGAAGACAACACAGATGGGGTTAAGAGGAAGAGAGCTCGATAGGACATCGCATCCTATGCCTACGTATCTCGTCTGGAACGAGAATCAGAGCTGTCGTAGTTCGGCTCACGCACGCCAAACAAACAAACAAACACACCGGCAAACATGGAGCCTGAATGCCAATCACTGGACTTACATCAGCATCCGAACCAAGACGCACACAAAAGGGCAAACGTGGAGCCCGACCGCCAATCACTGGACTTACGTCGGCATCCGAACCAAAACACGCGCCAGAAGATAACAAGCAAACACACACAAAAAGAAAAAAAAGTGCCCGGAGAGACCTCGCACGGTCTCCTGCCTACATACCTCGTCTGGCACGAGGATCAGGGCGATGTAGTTCCCCCGAAAGGGAAAGAAATTCTAGCCAGAAACCAAGGGAAGACACACTACCAGGGAGTTGTACTCGAGCCTAGTGTTGTCATGCATCATTACCCTACGTTGAGGTTTCTACCTACTTGCACAACTGCAAGCTAATCCTATCCAGGAAAACAAGCATACAAGCATACAAGCAAACAGAGCAAACAAATATTCACAAAGCACACACTATAACCAGTCAAGTGAGGCTCAAACAATGGGTTTGACTGCCGAAGCAAGTCATCTGTACATGGGTAGTATTCGCTCTTAACCTTGCCATTACGGGGCTAAGGTGAAGCAGATGAAAGGTGAGTGAAGATTAGACTTCACAGCTCTTATCCCTGACCAGGGAGAGCTTCAGACAAAGGAGCGTGGGTCCAGAATGGAGGGACCCTTCTACGCTCAAGACTCTGACTCGATTGTGCAACAGCACAAGATCTTGGGTTTGTGTCCCAATGCGTCAACACACAGCCGTGTGAGCAGAGGGACGACTCAACAGAATAGTGGGGGATAGATTGCATATCCCTTTGATCCACCAATTGCCTCATAGAGGTCTTTACCTGCTTGGCACAAAAGTAAACAAACACAACCATCGCCTCTTAAGGAGGACTTCAGACAGTTGCCTGGCCAGGTAACAGGCCAGGTCTTCCAGACTACATGAAGTATAGAGATTCTACCTCAGCTGGTTAAAAAACCAAGCAAGTTCTTAAAGAACTGTAAGCGACTAAATGTACCTGAAATCAATCAAGTATCATCAGTACTCAGACAGACAAACAGTAAACAGCAAATGTTAATCTATACAGACAACACAAGTCAAATGCACACAAGTACAAGCTATAAGCCCAAGCTCAAGCTTCCAATCCTACAACACAAAATAATGTTAGTGGACAACATCAACCAAACTCAATTCAAATTGCCTTGAAGCAATCTCCTTAAGCATTGTGCATTTCATCCTGAAAATCCAAACCAAATGTGAGAAACTAGACAACTAGGCCAAGCCTAGGGTCCAAAAGGTGATAAAAAATTCTAAACAGCAAGCAAAACCAATCCAAAATCAAATTCAAACAAATCAAAAGCAAATGCAATTGGTCCCATGCTCATATCATTCACCATTATCATTTCATGCACAATTTACCATCAATCATGTAATTTGCAACTTCAAATGACCAAACAGAACTATCTCACTCAAAAGCATACCAAATCAATTCAATTAATTCCACAAAAATTCACACATAAACAGGACATATTCAATGTATAGCATGTCAATTTTCAGCTCAATTGGACAAAAGAAAGTAGGTCAATGAAAATCAAGAAGTCCAGACACATTTATACAAGCCCATACATGATATCCAAACAAGCATCCACTTCAATAATTCATAAAACAGTGACAACATATTAGAAATGAATGGGATCAAAAGCATAATGTCCTACAATGTGTTTACAATGCTCATGTAAAATTTCATCTTCATCCAATACCACATGAGAATTTCACAAACAAAATGCCAACATGTGTCACACAATGTTGCAAAATGAACCAACAGTGAAGAAAATTATCAATCAATTAGAAACCTCCATCAAAAATTCCAGCAAAAATCACATGTTATCTTGACATATCAATGATCATTCATACAAAATTTCAGCTCAAATCAACATCCCTAAGCATTTTAAATAAAATCAGAAAGTTGACCTAGCTTGGTGTGACACAAATTATCACACCTTAATCCAAAAATTCATATCTAATCAACCAAGTATCCAAAATTCACAAACTCTACATGGAAATCACCATCAACATGTCCAGAATAAGCTCAAAAATGTTCATTCATTTCTTTGGAAGTATGAGCATTTCATGATAGATATGGTGAAACATGCAAAAAATGTACACATGAACAAAATCAATAGGCAAGGTCAAAATTTCTCCATGCACAACTTATGGTATCATGCCTATAAAATCCTAGACAAAATTTGGGATCTATCAAAAAAAGCCTCACTAATTTTGGATTAATCATGAATTTTTTATGATTTTTTTAAGTTTGTTAAATAATGAAATGAATATTTAAAATGAATTATGAATTAAATTAAGGCTGTGGCAATTTCGTAAATAACGCTCCCAGGGACCAAAACGGTACCGTTTCATTTAATTGTTGTCACGCGCTGATTGGTTGCGCTTGGAGGGAAACATGTTTTCAAAAAGGCTTGGCAATGAAACGGATCAAACAAGAACTTTTTCCAGAATTCTTCATCATCAACACGCGTTCATGTTCTTCAACCTTCCAATGCGGTTTCGCTCAAATCTTAACCAAAACTCACAAACGGCATATGAATGGAAAGGTCTAAGTGTGTAGATCACAAATATACAAACGAAATCTCCTAATTCTAACCATGGCGAAGGGATCGAGCAATTAAAGTTTCACATTCAAACATTCAAAGCATTATATCTCTTTCTACAGTTAATCAAATCGAAAACCACGAGTTGCACGATGTTCTACATGATGAGATCTACCTAAACCATATCAAGATTTACACAACGGTGAGTTTCGAATTCTAACCTTGTTGTGATGGCAGAAGCTAAACCTTGCGTTTCCACGTGCAAAATCCACAAATAGGTGAAGAAGAAGCTTTAGGAAGGTGAATGGAACTCGTATTTCAGCTTAAGCACGATCCAGATGCGAGCAATTTCAATTTTCCATTAATGAACCAATGATGAACAGTCACGATTTCAGTGCCTCCTTGCTCCAATTCCTCAAAACAGTCCAAGCCAATGATCCATGGAAGATGAAGCAAAAGGAATTTCGCAAAATGATTGAGAATTGATGAAGATTGATGAGAAAAAGTGATGAAGCTTTTTGGAGAATTTGAGAGGTTTTTGGTGAAATTCTGTTACAGATCTTGGTGAATGTGATTGTCATCAACATTCAGTTATGATTAAGCTCTTATACTTCCACTTAATCACATTCTTAATCATCCATTAACCAAAAATGAAAGTGATTAGCTTAATGCAATTTTCTTAAGCAAGGGCAAAATTGGTATTTCACATGGGGCTCTGTGACAGCTGTATGACAGCTCACACACTCTCCAAATACCAGTTGTGATGTGTTGGCACTTGTCTCATGGCAATTGGCTTTGTAATTTTCATTTTCAACATGCTATGCCAAAATATGCAATTTCAAGTGCAATTCCAAAATGACTTAGTCAAATATTGTACTTTGAAAGTTTATGACAGTTGAAACCACTTCTATTTGGCATATGTGAGGTGTTGCAAAAATCCCCATACCAAAATTCCCATTATTTCTCAACTTGGACCATTTTGCCCTTGGATCTTTAACTGTACACTTGAAATTTGACTTTTTGCATTGACCATTTCTGATGAATTCCAATTATGCACCATGAAAGTACATGGCAAATGGAGTTTGCACATTATAACACCTCAAAATTTGCCCTCCTCTCTTGGGACCAGCATTAACATATTTGCATATCATTTTAGGACATTAGGCATTTCATATTGCATAGCATGTGGTTACATTGTGCAAGTCATCCTCCCAAGTCTTGATCAGAAGATGAGGAAGTCAGGAAGTGCAAGCCTAGGGTTTATTGATTGATCATGGCCATCTGAGGATTGGGCTGTGAATTAGGGTTTCATGATTTTCAAGGGTATTGGTCTTCATGATTGATTGAATTGATACATCATCATCATCATGGTTGGGTGTCATCAAGAGATTGGAGAAGATTCCTTGAGATTAGGGTTTTGACCACCGGTCAACCCTAATCAGTTGCATTGCCAGTCTAGGCTGGATCAGGAGATGAGGTTTCTGATGATTATGGGGTTCATTCTATGATAATATTGTGCTTATTGAGGCTAGGGTTGCACCCTTGAGTCATTTCAGTTGGAGATTGGGGTTAAAATTGATCTATGCATTGCCAGATTCATCTATCAGATGAAAAGTCAACTGTGGTCAACTGTACATGATCTGATGGATTTGGAGGTGAAAATGAGTTGGATACACTTCATTCATGTTGGAACAAGTGTTATTTGACATCTCAAAGCTTAAAAATGAAGAAAATCAAGTCAGGACAAAAACTGCCAAAAATAGAAAGTGACTTGTAACTGAAGTTTCCAAAAATGGAAAGTTTTGGACCTCAAAGCCACGTGTCCAAGGAAGCTTCAAATGAAAATTTGTTCAACATGAAAGTTGTAGATCTTGTTCTCACCTTTCCAAAAAGTCCAAGAACTTGAAAATCCAATGTATGGTTTGAAAATTAGGGCTCAGTGAAATTCAAAAATGACCCGTAATCAGGAGGCCATAATTTCCACATACTTTGTCCAAATTGCAAGTTCTTTATATGCACAAACTCCATTTGACATGTACTTTGAGGGTGCATCATTGGATTTGTTCAAAAATGGCCAAGGCAAAAAGTCACTTTTCAACTGGACAGCTGAATTGGATCAGGGGCGAAATTGTCCAAATGTCAAAATAATTGGAATTTTTGAATGAGACTTTTTCCAACACCTCAGGAATGGCATTTTAAGCTTGTTTGAATTTTCATTTCATGCATAAGGCTTATAATTTGGAATGCAGTTTGAAAAATGAAGTGCTAAAATGGACATTTTGCAAATACAAGGTGAAAATGAGATCTAAGCAACCAATGGACATGAAACAAGTTTCTACACTTCACATATATCATTTGGGGATTGCTTGAGCTGTCAAAACAGCTGGCACTAGCTGGGATGATGTATTTACCATTTTGCCCTTGTTTACAAAATTACCATTTCCATTAACATTCCAAATTGTTAATTAAGTGGATTAAGGCATGATTAAGTGGACATATATAAGCTAAAACCTCTCCTAATCCTAACAGAATTCACAATCTCCAAGAACCAGATCTGAAACTTCCACATTCTCTCAAAACCCTCAAGAACACCAACACCTTCAATTCCAAAATTCATCATCAATTCTCAACCATTTTTCGTGATTCTTTTTGATTTGGACTCCTTGCATCATCCTCTAGAACTGTTTGTGGTATTTGGAGCATGAAAGGCATCGAATCGTGACTGCATCTTCAAGAGCATCCATGGTGAAATCGGATTTTGAGCTCTAGGATCAACATCAAATTGGAACTAGACGCACCTATCACCTTCCTCATCTCCATTGCTCATCTGTTTAAGGAAGAGAAGCTCCAAGAACAACGATTCACGCACTGCCATTGCCAGGTTCGTGGAAATTCAACTTTCACCGAATGCTTTGTGATTATATGCGTTTGAAAGTGTGTAGTATGTAGATCATCATGATAGTTTTAGAATTGTGAATGGATGCTTGTAGCCTGAGAAATCTTGAAATGAAATTATGAGCATAAACCCTAGGTTGCACGATTCGTGTGATAGAGGAACAATTAGGATAAATAGATTGCATATTCGGATTGTGTGTGGAAAGACGAGTTCAACGACTATACGCATGTCCATTTCCATTGAGGTTGAGTGTTCTTCATAATTTTCGAAATCTGGAAAATTCTTGGCCAAAACGATGACTGTTTGTGTGTTTGATCCGAAAAAAAGCATTCAAAAATTTAAAAAGCTGTTTCCCTCCCCCGCCAATTGATAATTACCAAAACGCCACTGCTATTTTAATTAATTATGTTTAATTATTAGAAATTGTTTAGGACATTAAAAAATGCATAAAAGATAGAAAAAAAATCAGAAAATTGTGAGAAAAATTTTGTTGACTTTGTCTTGGACTGTGGAATTTTTTTGACCTATTGGTCAAAGTTGTGCTTGGTAAAAATGTTGTTTGACTTAGGCTTTTCTCATGTATGTTCACTTTTGATACATCTCACCAATTTGATCATGAAATGTCCATATTGTAAAATAAATTTGTGCCAATTTTTGTGGTGATTCTTGATTCATTGAGGTTCATTTATATGTAAATTTTGTGGATTTTTGATGCCTGGCCCTTGAGTTATGATTTTTGGAACATAGGTGTGACAATTTGTGTCACACCTCTTGATGTCAACTTGTTGAATTTAATTGGATGACCTATACATGTTAGAATTGAATGAAATTTTGCAGGGTGAATTGTTGACATGTTAGGATGCTTGGTGAATTTTTGTAGAATTTTTCACTGCATTTTCTAATTGATTGTGATTTTTCATTTCTGTTGACCAATTGTGCAAGTCCATGTGATACATGTTGGTAGATTGATTGGGAAATGCTCATATGGTATTGTATAATCATGAAATTTGGCATGCTTGTAGTAGACACATGTTAGGACCTCCCTGTTTTGGTCTCATCCATTTCTTTATTGTTTTCATTGAGTTATGAATTTTTGAAGTGGATGTATGCATTGATGTTGTGGTTTGAAGCATGAAATTGTGACTGTTTTTGTTGATTTTCATTGACATGGTTCTATTTGCCCAATTGAGCTCAAATTTGACATGGTAGACCTTGAAGATCCCCTGTTTAGGTGCAATTAATTTGAGAATTTTTGGATGTGTCTTGGTATGGATTTGAATGCAATACTTCTGTTTGTATGCTTGGTGCTTCATTTGAACCAATGTGCCTTGTTTTGTGCATAACATGAACATGATGGATGATATAAACATGAGACCAATGATGTTTGCTCTTGTTTGACTTTAATTTGAGATTGGTGGGTGGATACCTTGCTGTTTAGGAATTTTTATTGCCTTTGGACCCTAGGCTTAGCCTAGTGGTCTAGTTGCTAATGTTTGCTTGATTTTTCAGGATCAAAAGCATAATGCACATGGAGAATGATCCAAATCAATTTTGAATGATGTGGTTTGATGTTTGTACACTAACATAACATTGTTTTGTAGGTTTTGAAGCTTGGGCTTAAGCTTTGAGCTTGCTTTGTTGTGCATTGCTTTGTATAGTTTGATTGATTGAACACTTGCTGTTTGGTTTTGTCTGTCTGAGTACTAATTGTGTTTGATTGTTTCCAGGTACTTTAGTTGCTCAGTTCCTTGTGAACTTTTGCTTTGCGTTGCTTAAGCAACTTGCATAGAGGTAAAATCTCTTGACTTCATGTAGTCTGGAGACCCGGCTGTTACCGGGCCGGGCAAATAAATGTCTGAAGTCCTCCTTAAGAGGCAATGATTGTGGTTGTTTATTTTTAAGCCCAAGCAGGTGAAAGTCCTTTAAATAAGGCAATTGGTGGAAGGTAGGGGTATGCAGCCTACCCCCCACTCTTCAGTTGAGTCTTCTCCTTGCTCCCATTACATGGTTGAAGCATTGAGATCCTAACCCAAGATCCTGTGCAGTGCACATTGAGTCAGAGTCTCCGAGTATAGAAGGGTTCCCCTATTCTGGACCCATGCTCATTTGTCAGCTCTCCCTGGTTAGGGATATGAGCTGTGAGGTCTGATCCTCACTTCATCCTTTCATCTGCTTCACCTTAGCCTCGTAATGGCAAGGTTAAGAGCAAAACCAGCCTGTACAGACGACTTGCTTAGGCAGTCAAACCTGATTGATTGAGCCCCCTTGTTTGGTTATAGCGTGTGCTCTGTGAATATCTGATTGACATGCTTGTTTGAGATGCCTGTTCTCATTTGATGTATGATATGATTGTATGCTTGTGTGCTAGCTTCTTTCCTGGTTAGGTTAGTTTGCTTATGCAAGTAGGATAGAAAACCGAACTTAGGGTTAACGATGCATGACAACATTAGGCTCGAGTCTCAGCTCCCTAGTTGTGTATTTTTCCCCGGTTTCTGGTTAGCAATTTAGTCCCTTTCAGGGGAACTACATCGCCCTGATCCTCGTTCCAGACGAGGTATGTAGGCAGGTGGTCGTGCGAGACCACTCCGGGCGCCTTTTTTTCTTTTTTGCGTGTGTTTGTATGTTTGTTTATTGTATGCTATTGATTGTTTGGGTTCGGATGCTGACATAAGCCCAGGATTGGCTGTCGGGCTCCATGTTTGCCCATTTGAGTGTGTTTTGGTTCGGATGCCGATGTAATTCCATCCAGTGGTTGTCGGGCTCCATGTTTGCTATCTGTTTGATTGTTTGTTTGTTGTTTGGCGTGCGTGAGCCGAACTACAGAGGCTCTGATTCTTGTTCCAGACAAGATATGTAGGCATAAGGTGCGATACCTTATCGAGCTCGTTCCTCTTAACCCCACCTGCGTTCCCCGCGTGTGTGTGTGATGTTTAGCAACCTTTTCTTTATTCTAGGACGTGGATCCCTAGGAGTACCTAGGACGTGAGGGGTGCTAATACCTTCCCCTCGCGTAACCGACTCCCGAACCTTTTCCCTCTGGGCGCGAGACCATGTCTTTCCAGGTTTCTCTGAGCGTTTCCTTTCCCTATCTTGGGATAAATAACGTTTAGTGGCGGCTCTGTGTGTTTTTATTTTTAGGCTCGCCGGTTGATTTTTCGCAGGATGCGACAGCTGGCGACTCTGCTGGGGACATCGAGATGTAGACCTGTGCTGGTCCATCGTCCCTAAGCGAGTCCTTCCTAGCGTTTTAGGATTGGTTTGGGTTGCTTGTTGTGTGTTATTTATTGCATTTATTATTCTAACCATTGTATATATTTGCATTAATGTCCGCATGCATCATCCTATCATGTTGTTGCCGTCCTCTGTGCAGGTGGTTCATCTGTTTGGGGTGGGTGTTCTGAGTGGGGCTAAAACCCAGGCCCGAGTATACACCTAGGACTAGTGTGGTCTCACGTTGCCTCTTTCATGTTAAGTCAACATGTGCCTGGCGGCGTGATGTGCCACAAGCCGGACGAGGCTCACTTGATAGTGCTCATCTCTGTGGATATTCCGCTTTGTTTGAGTCACTCCATTTGAGTTGTTGACTCTGGTGACCGATCATTCCCGGATCTTTGGTTTAGACGATTTTAAGGGAGCTACAATGGCACACCCGAAAGGGCAAACCCATTGAGTATCTCCGCCCGATTGTCGAGACCATTATCCGCCTTAGGATGACTTGATTATAACTTACCTGTGAGGGGAGGGTTGTTCTGTCAGATGTTTGTTCAGATAGCCTTCAGATGGTGACTCTTGATCTGTGATTCAGAGACATAATTATAAGTCGGATTTATGGCCGTTTATTTCTGAGACGCCGGAGTGCTGTCCGTGGTATTCATCAGTGGGGATCCGTTTATTTCAGGATTCCCCGGGCCGAGATATTTTATCAGTGGGGATCCGTTTATTTCGGATTCCCCGGGCCGATTCAGATAAGGGTGATGTGTCTACTCGGATATGGTTTGGTGATGATGGTGATGATGATGTATCTGTCTTCCGTTTATTTCGGAACCCGTGGGTCAGAATTGTGATTGTTTGTTCCTCAGATGGTTATGATCAGTTCAGAAACCAGATTCAGGGCAGATGATCAGATGGCTTGGAGGATGGCAACGCATTGCATTCATTCATCAGCATCATTACATTTTGCATTAATTGCATCTAACACATGTTTATCCATATGCAGGGACACTTTTGATCGAGATTCTGGTTGAGAGACTTTCTGTTCAGATATGAGGACTGGCCTGAAAGACAACATTGCTTACAGTTTCTTCGATTCAGAGATTGGTGTGTTGAAGGAGATGATAGCATTGATTACTCCTGACCATGTGGGGATGTTCAGGGAGGCATATGGCGGTATCCTGAAGATGGTTTTCAGGCTCACTGACAGTGACAGAAGCGCCATCCATACTCTTCTCCAGTTTTATGACCCGGGGCTGAGGTGTTTCGTATTTCCTGGTTATTTGTTGGGACCTCTGATGGAAGACTATGCTAGTATCCTGGGTATTCAGATCCGAGATCAGATTCCTTTCCATGTCACCAGAGCAGAGCCAGATGTCCTTGGGATTTCACGTGCTCTTTATGTGAGTCCGGAAATGGTCAAGGAGGGTTTAAAGGAGAAGGGAAAGCTACCTGGATTTCATTTGAGTTTCTTGGAGGCCAATGCCAAGGAACATGCTGCTGTGGGTAACTGGAAGACGGTCTGTGCTCTGATTGCTGTAAGCATTTATGGGATTGTGCTGTTTCCTAACCAGAAGAATTTTATGGACCGTAATGCTATCGGATTGTTTATACAGAGAAACCCTATTCCTACCCTGATTGGAGATATGTACTACTCAGTGCATAACAGGAATGAGAAGAGGCGGGGTGGTCTGGTTAGATGCTGCTCTCAGTTGCTCTTTAAGTGGCTCATGGGGTATTTGCCTTCCCGAGGTGCTTTTGTTCAGATTGACCCTAGTGTCAAGTGGTCCTTCCGATTGATGGGTCTGCGGGCTGATGACATTGCTTGGACTCATAATGGTTTAGCTGGTCAGGACTTCATATGCCGTTGTGGGAGCTTACCTAATGTGCCTTTGGTGGGAGTTCAGGGTTGCATTAATTACAACCCAACGCTTCTCAGGAGACAGATGGGGTTTGCTATAGAGGGTCCTCCTCTCGGGCGAGAGATTCAGGAGTCCTTCTATTTCCCGATTGATGGTAACCAGACCAAGCTGAGGCAGGTATTGGACGAATGGCGAGATATCCAGAGGAGGGGTAAGGTTCCTTATGGCAAAGTCAACTGCCGGTATTTTCCACTATTTGAGGATTGGTTGCGGAAGAGGATTGAGTCTACATTTCTACCATTCCCTGGAGGTGACTCAGTGTGTCCTAGGATTGAGGGTCCAGGTTCTTCTGTTAGTATGGAGGAATTCCTCGAGATGAAGAGGGCCAGAGATCAGTTACTTGCGGAGAAAGCGGAGTTAGAGATGACTGTTGCTCGAATCCAGATGTCCAACCAAGAGATGAAAGTGAAGATGGAAGATCAAGACAAGCGACATGCTTTAGAGACTAAGCGTTTTGAGATGGATACAGCCTACTATGGGAAGATCAGCCAAGCTTTAGCATCATCTAACCGGGAGCACGACATCACTAAAGATAAGCTGTTCAGAGCATCAAAGGTGATTGAAGATGAGAAGAGAAGGCAAATCATAGTGAAGGATCAGAGAGATGACAGAGTCAGGGGTCTCATTGCTGAGTGGGAGGCAAAGCTGCAAGTCAAGGAGTCCGAGAAGCTAAAGATCATTGCAGAGAGAGATCACTATATGGCTGAGAGAGACCACTACTTCAGGCAGATGAAGATTCATCAGAAGGAAGTTGGGAGACTACAGCAGGAGAATACCGAGCTCAGGTTCGCCGCAGAGTTCGCGAGGATGGAAGATGAGATAGGGCCATCTGTGGGACCCTCATCTAGCTAGATCTTTCATTTGTGTTGGATTACCGTCAGGCTTGTTGACGGAATTCACTTGTCTGTATTTCTTTCCAATTTTGGAGGATTGTATTTGACTTTGTCTGGTTGATGTATGACTATGGCACTGTTTGTGCACTTTTTGGTTATGTAATGATGGTTTCTATTCAGTGATTGGTTGTCAAGCTTTATTTGCTTTACCGTATGCACTTACACAAGCACACACATGGTTGGGGGAATCATGCTAAATCACATATCTCCGATCTGCACGATAAAATCAAACGCTGAATATCAGAATATTGATGCCGGATTATTATTTGTCTCAGTGATGCCAGGATCGAGAGACAAAGTGTCCTTCATATGAATAGACACTGCATCCATGCATTGATCATAATGACTGTGCTTTATTTTGCAGGTGTTTGTTATTAACGTGCTTGCTTGTGACAGGAATCATTGCTCGCGCTCGAAGGACAGTACCTTTGCACTCAACACGCCCTCACAGATATTACACCCGAAGGAATACACCCAGACTCATGGAGCTTCCTAGTGCAGACATGCTTGAACTAAAGGATAAGATGAACGAGCTGATCAATATAATGCAAGGTTTTGCAATTGGTCAGAAAGCGCTGGCGGATAAAGTTGAGAAACTCGAGCGGGTTTCTGCTCAGAACAGTGGGGTCAACCTGGATGGAGTCTCCAACCAGGGGCAGGGATCTCGTGATGGTGGAAAGAGGACAACAGTTGGTCTGGTGAATAATGCTGGTGCTGCTGGTCAACCTGGGCCTAGTCAAAATATGAAGGATAATTTTGTGCCTCCGTTCTATGGTTTTGATGAAGATCAGGAAGAGGATAGGGAGGCTGACCAATTTTCTATGCAGAACGAGCCTTTCGTGCCTTACAACATTCCTCCTCAGAATAAGGAAATTCAGCTGCTGGCTGAGAAAATCAAAGTGCTGGAGAGCTATGCCACGCCTGGGGTGGTAAATATGTCCAACATGGGGCTGGTGGAGGGGATTGTAATCCCTCAGAAATTCAAGGCGCCCGCATTCGACAAATACAATGGCAGTTCTTGCCCGGAAACTCATCTCCAGGCATTCGTCCGCAAAATCTCGGCATACACCGCAGATCAAAAACTGTGGATGTACTTTTTCCAGGACAGCCTGTCTGGGGGCTCCCTGGAATGGTACACCAAGTTGAGATCTTCTGATATCAAAAGCTGGCAAGATCTTGGGGATGCGTTCTTTAAGCAGTACCAGTTTAATGCAGATATGGCTCCGAGCCGTACCCAGTTGCAGGGTATGTCTCAAAAGCATAATGAGGGCTTTAAGGAGTATGCCCAAAGGTGGAGAGAACTGGCTGCGAGGGTGCAACCTCCTCTTGTGGACAGGGAGATGTCAGATCTGTTTATGGGGACCTTGCAGGGGCCGTTTGTCGAAAGAATGGTGGGTTGTCCTGTGACCAATTTCTCAGACATTGTGGTGGCGGGCGAAAGAATTGAGAGTTGGTTGAAGTTGGGCAAGATTCAGGGTGCGTCTTCTCTTCTTCGTCAGGATCGAAGAAACCATTTGGCAATAATGGCGGGCAGAGGAAGAAGGAAGGAGACACCAGTGCAGTGTACACTCAACGTGGACCCAGTAGGGACCGTTACTTCCAGCACAATGCTGCGGTGACAATTCCTGCTGAGTCTCAGCCAGCACAACCGCAACAACAGCCGCAACAGCAACAGAGACAACAACCCTTTCAGCAGAGACAGCAAAGGGCTGGTTATCAGATCCGGGGCAGAGCGCAGGATCGTCAGTTTGATAGGCCTCCAGTGAGCTATGCTTTCTTGTTTAAGAAGCTGCAAGATTTGGGCCTTGTGCAAACTAGAACTCTGGCACCTTTGAGACCTGATCAAAGGCCGCCCAGCTATGATGAGAACGCGAAGTGTGAATTCCACTCAGGTGCGCCTGGGCATAACATTGAGAACTGTAAAGCTTTTAAGCACACAGTTCAGGATCTAGTGGATTCCAAGGCTATTAATTTTGCTCCATCTCCCAACGTCAACGCAAATCCCATGCCCGCGCATGGTCAAAGGGGGTGGTGAATGCAATTTCTGCTGAAAATAGGGTTGGACTGTCTGAGGTTGATCAGCTGAAGACGCCTTTGGCTGAGGTCAAGAGGCAGTTGTTAAGAAATGGGGTTTACCCGGGTTGCGGGTTTGAGTGTGCTGAGTGCACTATTTCTGCAAATGGTTGTGAGCTTCTGAGGAAGCATGTCCAGGGGCTGATGGACGATGGGGAGATTGTGATCGAGAAGTCTGAAGGGAAGAAGGAGGAGGTCTCCACCATAACCATTTTCTATGACCCGGTTGATTTGTCTAACCTGGTGGAGGAGGCTCCAGTTACCATCACGGTACCTGGGCCAATTCCATATGACAAAGATGATGCCGTACCTTGGCATTATGGTGGGGAGGTATATTGTAATGGTGAGAGGTTGGAGGAACAATCTGCTAGTGAAACCACCGTGCTAAAGGTGGATAATGCCGGTCCCAGTGGTTTCACTCGCAGCGGAAGATTGTTTGCTCCCGACACTTTGAGGAGGGGGGAGGAAGAAAAAGAGAAAAAAGAAAAGGCCGAGGCTTTAGCCAGGGCAAAGGGTAAGGCTGTGGTTGGTAATGGAAGTACTCATGTGATGACACCGGCGCCTGCGGGGTCGGATAACAAATTTGATGATGAAGCTGAAGAATTCCTCCGGATCATCAAAAAGTCTGAGTATAAACTGGTCGATCACTTGCAGCAGACTCCTTCTAAGATCTCGATTCTTTCACTGCTGTTGAGCTCAGAGGGGCATAGGGAGGCTTTATTGAAAATTCTGAAGAAAGCCTATGTGCCTCAGGAGATCACAATCAACCAATTGGAGACGGTCGTATCCAACGTGCATGCTAGCCACGGGTTGGGCTTTACTGATATGGATTTGACCGTAGATGGAAGGAACCATAACCGGGCTTTACACATTGCAATGGAGTGCAAAGGAGCCGTGCTTTCGCATGTGCTGGTTGATACCGGCTCCTCATTGAATGTGTTGCCCAAGAAAGCCTTGGCGAAGTTGAACTGTGATGGGCTGATTTTGACCCCGACTGATCTGATTGTGCGGGCATTTGATGGGTCAAAGCGGGCCGTATTTGGGGAGGTGGAATTGCCGGTGAAGATTGGCCCAGAAGTGTTTAAGTCGACCTTCTATGTTATGGACATCCAGCCAGCTTACAGTTGCTTGTTGGGTCGCCCATGGATTCATGCTGCAGGAGCAGTTACATCGACTTTGCACCAGAAGCTGAAATATGTTTGGGGTGGTCAAGTCGTCACCGTCTGCGGAGAGGAAGACATCTTTGTTAGCCACCTGTCTTCGTTTAAATACGTTGAGATGGACGGCGAGATATGGGAAACGCCTAGCCAGGCATTTGAAACCGTCAAGGTGGAGAATGCTATGTTTGCTAAGCAAGAAGAAGAGAAACCATCCATCGCTTCTTATAAACAGGCTACTGAGGTGGTTAAGAACGGAGAGGCTCCTGGTTGGGGCAAAATGATGGAGGTCCCCGAGAAGAAGGATCGTTTTGGGGTTGGATATCAGCCGGGCCGAGGCTCAGGGCGAGGAAGAGGACGTCGTGCGTCAGTTACTTTCACGAGCGCCGGAATGCTAGATCCGGACCACATCTGCATGATGGGTGAGGATACTGACAGCGACTGTGATATGGACCGATGGATAACGTCGTGCGAACCAGGGATGGAAATCCACAACTGGAAGGCCGAAGAGATCATCCGGGTCACTCTCCTCGAAGAGTAATATTTTTCTTGTTTCTTTCTTATTTGCATGCAAACCTTACGTGTTGCCCGACACGTAATGGTTCATTGTAAGGGCCACCTCATGTCATAATTTGCAAAATTTTGCATCATAAATAAAAGATGTTTTTCAATCAAAAGCGGTGTTCCTTGTTTTTCATTTATTTTTGCAGTTTAAAAAAATAAAAACAAATAAAAATGGCAATGTTTTCATTTTTCCTTTTTTTAAATTTCTCACACCGGTTCTAAAGCAATGCATGAATCAACATTCATGCAGATGCGATTCCTCTCCGGATCTCATTGATAACAATCCTGTTACGCCTCTATATGATTTCGACAATCCGATCTATCTTGCTGAAGAAAAAGACGAAGAAGATTGTGAATTGCCGGAGGAATTAGCCAGGTTGTTAAGACAAGAGGAGAAGGTGATTCAGCCGCATGAAGAGCCGATTGAGGTCGTGAACTTGGGTACCGACGAGGTTAAGAAAGAAGTGAAAATCGGGGCTGCTTTGGAGGAAAGTGTAAAGAGCCGAATGGTGGCATTGTTGAAAGAGTATGTCGATATCTTTGCCTGGTCTTATCAAGATATGCCAGGGTTGGATACCGATATCGTTGTGCACAAGCTACCGTTGAGAACAGATTGTCCTCCAGTGAAGCAGAAGTTGCGCAGAACTCGACCTGACATGGCAATGAAAATTAAAGAGGAAGTGCAGAAGCAGTGGGATGCTGGTTTCCTTGCTGTCACTAATTATCCGCCATGGGTTGCGAACATTGTGCCAGTCCCGAAGAAGGATGGGAAGGTGAGAATGTGTGTGGACTACCGAGATCTGAATAGAGCTAGTCCGAAGGATGATTTTCCATTGCCTCACATTGACGTGTTGGTAGATAATACAGCTCAATTCTCGGTGTTTTCCTTCATGGATGGCTTTTCTGGCTATAATCAAATCAAAATGTCGCCAGATGATATGGAGAAAACAACGTTCATTACACCATGGGGTACCTTTTGTTACAAGGTGATGCCATTTGGTCTCAAGAACGTCGGTGCTACTTATCAGAGGGCCATGGTGACTTTGTTTCATGATATGATTCATCATGAAATTGAATGTTATGTGGATGACATGATAGCAAAGTCCCAGACAGAAGAGGGGCATTTGGTAGATCTGGCCAAGTTGTTTGACCGGCTGAGACAGTTCAGATTGAGGTTGAATCCGAACAAGTGCACGTTCGGAGTGCGGTCCGGTAAATTGCTGGGGTTTATTGTGAGCGAGAAAGGAATCGAGGTTGATCCTGCAAAGGTAAAAGCAATAAAAGAAATGCCTGAACCGAGAACAGAGAAAGAGGTTCGTGGTTTCTTAGGTAGATTGAACTACATTTCACGGTTCATATCTCACTTAACAGCCACGTGTGAACCAATTTTCAAATTGTTGAGAAAAGATCAAACGGTCAGGTGGAATGATAATTGCCAAGCGGCATTTGAAAAGATAAAAGAATATTTACAGGAGCCTCCGATTTTGATGCCTCCTGTGGAGGGGAGACCGTTAATTCTGTACCTGACAGTCCTCGAGGGGTCTATGGGGTGTGTATTGGGGCAGCATGACGAGTCTGGTCGAAAAGAGCATGCCATATACTACCTTAGCAAAAAGTTTACCGTCTGTGAAACAAGATATTCACTGCTCGAGAAAACTTGCTGTGCTTTGGTCTGGGCTGCTCGCCGACTGAGGCAGTACATGTTGGTTCATACCACTTTATTGATTTCCAAGATGGATCCAATCAAGTACATTTTTGAGAAGCCAGCGTTGACCGGACGGGTTGCGAGGTGGCAAATGATTTTGACTGAATATGATATACAGTATACCTCTCAGAAAGCGATTAAAGGGAGTGTATTGTCTGATTACCTCGCCCAGCAACCCATTGATGATTATCAACCGATGAAGTTTGAATTCCCTGATGAGGACATCATGTTTCTCAAATCGAAAGATTGTGAGGAACCGATCCCGGAGGAGGGGCCCGACCCTGAATCCGAATGGATTCTGATGTTTGATGGGGCCGTTAACGTGAATGGAAGCGGTGTTGGTGCTGTTTTGGTTACGCCGAAAGGATCTCATATTCCTTTTGCTGCCCGGCTGACATTTGAATGTACCAACAACGTGGCTGAATATGAAGCTTATATATTGGGGATTGAAGAGGCAATTGATTTGAGAATCAAGAACCTTGTGATATATGGAGATTCAGCTCTGGTGATAAATCAGGTTAACGGAAAATGGTATACGCATCAATCTCATTTGGTTCTGTATCGAGATTATACGAGGAGATTGTTGACATTTTTCACTGAGGTGAAGATGCATCATGTGCCCAGAGAGGAGAATCCTTTGGCAGATGCTTTGGCTACTCTGGCTGCCTTGATCAAGGTGCAGAGGTGGAATCAGTTCCCCAGTGTTGAAGTGGGACGTCTGGATAGACCGGCTTATGTGTTTGCCGTTGATACAGCACCTGATGATGAGAAGCCGTGGTATTATGATATCAAACGCTATCTTGAGACGCAAGAATATCCTGAGGGGGCGTCAAAGAAAGATCGAAAGACTCTGCGGAGGTTAGCCATGGTGTTCTACCTGAATAAGGATGGGGTTTTGTACAAGAGGAATTTTGATTGGGTCTTGCTCAGATGTGTTGATGATGCAGAAGCAAGCCAATTGATGAAAGAGGTTCATGAAGGCTCGTTTGGTACCCATGCCAGTGGGAATGCGATGGTGAAAAAGCTGCTGAGAGCAGGTTATTATTGGATGACTATGGAGGCCCAATGTTTTAATTTCGTGCGGAAGTGTCATAAATGCCAGATTTATGCTGATAAGGTGCACGTGCCTCCAAACCCGTTGAGCTTAATGTCGTCTCCATGGCCGTTTGCTATGTGGGGCATTGATATGATTGGAAAGATAGAGCCTACAGCTTCGAATGGGCACAGATTCATATTAGTGGCTATTGATTACTTCACCAAGTGGGTAGAAGCAGCCTCTTATACGAATGTGACGAAGCAGGTCGTGGCTAGATTTCTCAAGAGAGACATCATTTGCCGATATGGGGTTCCCGAGAGGATCATTACTGATAATGGTTCTAATCTGAACAATAAGATGATGGCAGAGTTGTGCCGGGAATTCAAGATCGAGCATCACAATTCTTCTCCCTATCGTCCGAAGATGAATGGGGCGGTTGAGGCAGCCAACAAGAATATAAAGAAGATTGTGCAGAAAATGGTGGTAACCTACAAGGATTGGCATGAGATGTTGCCGTTTGCACTGCATGGGTACAGAACGTCGGTACGCACATCTACTGGGGCAACTCCTTTCTCATTGGTATATGGGATGGAAGCAGTATTACCTGTTGAGGTTCAGATTCCCTCTTTGAGAGTCCTGATGGACGTGAAGTTACAAGAGGCTGAATGGGTAAGGACCCGATATGAAGAGTTGAGCCTGATCGAGGAAAAGAGGCTAGCAGCCGTCTGTCATGGGCAGTTATACCAGCAAAGGATGAAGCGTGCTTTTGACAAGAAGGTGAGACCTCGGGTATATCACGTGGGTGATATGGTGCTGAAAAGGATCCTTCCTCCTCAAAACGATCGAAGGGGCAAATGGACACCGAATTATGAAGGTCCGTTCGTGGTTAAGAAGGTTTTCTCTGGTGGAGCCTTGTTGTTGACGACCATGGATGGTGAGGATTTTCTATCCCCTGTGAATGCGGACGCAGTTAAAAAATACTTCGTATGAATTGACCCGCTGGACGAAAAGAACAAAATAGTCCAGGCAAAAATGGGCATCCCGGCGAACCAAAAACAGAAAGAAAGGTTCGGGCAAAAATTAGGGATAAAATGAAAAAATGTACACCCGGCAGGTCGAAAACCTGAAAAGGCGACTTGGGCAAAAATGGGTATCCCGGTGGACCGAAAACCCGAAAGGGCGGTCCAGGCAAAAGAGGGATTGAAACGAACAACTGCGTCTAGCATGATCGTTTGCGCTTGGGTTAAAGCATCATGGATAATACCCGGTAGGGATCAGTTGGAAGCGTCTTGTTCGGAAGGCAGAAGGCATGGAGAGTCTGAGGACATATGGGGTGTAACTGAGTTGGAACTCGATGAGATCACGGGTTTCACATTGCCATTAGGATAGATTTTTCCCTTTGTGTGCAATTACCTCTTTTCAGGAATTGCTTCCTTTTGTATTGCTCATTTGAGCCACACTTTTCCAATTAATAAAATGCACATTCAGTCAGATAATTTTGTTTTTGTTTTTCATAACCGCTTTGATTGCAAAAACATCCGATTATTTTGATAAAGAATCTTTGCATTTTAATACATACAGGTTCCTTTCAATGCATGTTTATAAGATTGAATGCTGGAAATCTTATTTGGAAGGTTGAGTGACCCAGGTGTTGAAATCTTGACACGCCTGGGGCACGGTTTTATCTAACGATCTGTTTTGCAGGAACTGTTAGATACTTTTCACTCCCTTGCAGGTTGTGATGTGGAAGCTTTGACAAGAGAAATCCCCAGAGAGTCCGGTCAGGGACGAGTGTATGAAAAATGACGAAGACGTTGCGGCGTACGACGATCCTTGATGATAATCAAGAAGACTCTTCAAAGTCGGAAGACTTGAAAGTTTGTAATTCCCCGCAGAGTTCGATCAGGGACGAGTGCACGGAGAAGGGCGACGAAGAGACGACGAAGGACGCCCGACGACCCTTGAAATTAATCAAGAAGACTCTTCAAAGTCGAAAGATTGAAATTTCTGTATAACTCCCAGGAGTACGTCTCTCGTCGAGCGTGGGGCGATTGGGAATACAAGATGATGGAGCAGAAAAGGTCCAGACGAGTCTGGGAACTCTCAAAAGCGGAAAGATGATATGAGTATTGGAGGTAGATACCATGGTTCGACGAGTCGACGGGTGTTCTGTACCAACTTTTCTCATTTCCCAGCTAAGTCCCCAAGCAGAATCAGAGGATCAAATCCTCAGCAGATTCCAGATCTGTGCCCTCCAGCCGAGTCAGGATGGTTGTACCCGGCAGGTTAACGACTGTGTTTCCTCAGCAGCCAGGCCAGAAGATTGCTATTCCCCGAGTGGAGCGGGTCTTTTTCAAAGAAATATATCTCCAGCAGTGTTCATCCTACCAGTGGATTGAACAAGTTCCCGTAGCGGACGGATTTTTGCATCCCCAGCTGAGCTGATTCTACCTATGGATTGCGTGGGTTGTCCCAGTGGAGCGGTATGCGGTTCCCTAGCAGGGTTAAGATGGTTATCTTCAGCAGGTGATATATGGATGCTTCCCCAGTTGAGCCTGGAGATTGCTATTCCCCTAGCAGGGTCTCTGTGAGTATTTCCCCAGCGAAGTCAGCAGGTATCTGTGAGGGTTTTCCCGAAGCGGAGTCAGGATGGATATCCTTAGCAAGTCGAAGACTGTTGTACCCCCACAGAGTGTTGGTGGTGCTTATCCCCAGCGGTTTCTAGAGTGGATTGGGTGCAAAGGAGGTTCTTCCCCAGCAAGGGTTGCCTTTCCCAGCAGCAGTGTTACTCCCCAGCAGGGTGGAATCGGAGCGGTGACGAGTTCCTCAGCAGAGTGTCTCGT
This sequence comes from Lathyrus oleraceus, assembly GCF_024323335.1. Classification (NCBI taxonomy): domain Eukaryota; kingdom Viridiplantae; phylum Streptophyta; class Magnoliopsida; order Fabales; family Fabaceae; genus Lathyrus; species Lathyrus oleraceus. The sequence goes on along the minus strand of NC_066579.1, from coordinate 3,279,995 downwards.
GTTCCCCGGAAGAGTCCCTCGAGGGGATGTTTTTGTTTTATGCATTCATCATGAAAAAAATGACATGGCATATTGCATAGAAAAATAAATAATCGCGTAGCATTTCCATAATTATGGAGCATTACGCAGAAAAAAATCAATCATGCATCGTTGCAAGCATAGGCTAGTCTCAAGCTGTGGTTACCGTTTGAGAGGTGGTTCTTGCCAGACAGTGAAGGTGTTGCTCCGAGGAGTTTAGCCTCATGATTTGATCAAAGGTATTTCCCCAGTAGTGCGATGTTGGAGGAGGTTTCTGTCGTGCGAAACAGAGGGTGAAGATGTTACTCTGAGGAGTTTAGCATCATGACGTCAGAGCAGCAATGTTCCCCAGTAGTGCGATATTGGAGGAAATGTTTCCGTCGAGCAGAGATGGGGATGGAATCAAAGGGCGTTTTGTGATCAGCGCAATTTCGGGGTTCAAATGGAGAAAAGGAGATACTGAGGTATTTTCTGGGGTTCGAATGGAGATAGAGTTGAAGATTATATCCAGGATGAGGTCCTTAGGATTATCTTCTGTTCATGTGTTGCCTTAGACTCTGGCTGAGGCCGATGGAGGTCGTTATAGGTGTCTTCTGAGGAAGAGATACACATGCTACCTTCCTTTTGTGAAGGTTTACCCTCTGACATGTCGCCCTCAGAGTGGTTTGGTGTTATTTCCGACGTGGCCAGCGGAATTATCACGGAGAAAAGGATATGCTGAGGCATTTTTCCGGGGGTTCAAATGGAGAAAAGGAAATGTGGATACATTTTCTGGAGACGGGGTTCAAATGGAGAAAGGGAGATGTTGCGACATTTTCTGGAGAACGGGGTTCATTCTGGCGATCGAGAGTTATCGTCAGGCGACTGGGGTTCAAACTGGAGATGGGGTTCATTATTTTGGCAAAAAAGGAGCGCTGAGGCATTTTTCGGGGTTCAAATGCAGAGATCTGAGGATCGTTTGCGCAGAGAAAAATTTTCGGGGTTCAAGAAAATGAAAAAAATAGAGAAATTTTCGGGGTTCAAGAAAAGCATAAACAGGAAAAAGAATGATAATCCCGTGTGGATGTGTGGTGTTCAGACCATGGTTGTCCCTGTGTTACCGTTTATTTCGGTATCCAGGTCGACGTTTCAAGAGTTTGTTTCTTCGCCGATGCTGACAGGCGTTGTTAATTATTATCCCATCAGAGTGCAAATTGTTCGTCTGTTTCTTGGTATTCAATCACTCTTCATCCTGATCATCCGAAAGCCGAGGCTATTTCGTATCGACAGGTTCACAGTGGATTGAATAGGGGCAGCTGTAACACCTCAAAATTTGCCCTCCTCTCTTGGGACCAGCATTAACATATTTGCATATCATTTTAGGACATTAGGCATTTCATATTGCATAGCATGTGGTTACATTGTGCAAGTCATCCTCCCAAGTCTTGATCAGAAGATGAGGAAGTCAGGAAGTGCAAGCCTAGGGTTTATTGATTGATCATGGCCATCTGAGGATTGGGCTGTGAATTAGGGTTTCATGATTTTCAAGGGTATTGGTCTTCATGATTGATTGAATTGATACATCATCATCATCATGGTTGGGTGTCATCAAGAGATTGGAGAAGATTCCTTGAGATTAGGGTTTTGACCACCGGTCAACCCTAATCAGTTGCATTGCCAGTCTAGGCTGGATCAGGAGATGAGGTTTCTGATGATTATGGGGTTCATTCTATGATAATATTGTGCTTATTGAGGCTAGGGTTGCACCCTTGAGTCATTTCAGTTGGAGATTGGGGTTAAAATTGATCTATGCATTGCCAGATTCATCTATCAGATGAAAAGTCAACTGTGGTCAACTGTACATGATCTGATGGATTTGGAGGTGAAAATGAGTTGGATACACTTCATTCATGTTGGAACAAGTGTTATTTGACATCTCAAAGCTTAAAAATGAAGAAAATCAAGTCAGGACAAAAACTGCCAAAAATAGAAAGTGACTTGTAACTGAAGTTTCCAAAAATGGAAAGTTTTGGACCTCAAAGCCACGTGTCCAAGGAAGCTTCAAATGAAAATTTGTTCAACATGAAAGTTGTAGATCTTGTTCTCACCTTTCCAAAAAGTCCAAGAACTTGAAAATCCAATGTATGGTTTGAAAATTAGGGCTCAGTGAAATTCAAAAATGACCCGTAATCAGGAGGCCATAATTTCCACATACTTTGTCCAAATTGCAAGTTCTTTATATGCACAAACTCCATTTGACATGTACTTTGAGGGTGCATCATTGGATTTGTTCAAAAATGGCCAAGGCAAAAAGTCACTTTTCAACTGGACAGCTGAATTGGATCAGGGGCGAAATTGTCCAAATGTCAAAATAATTGGAATTTTTGAATGGGACTTTTTCCAACACCTCAGGAATGGCATTTTAAGCTTGTTTGAATTTTCATTTCATGCATAAGGCTTATAATTTGGAATGCAGTTTGAAAAATGAAGTGCTAAAATGGACATTTTGCAAATACAAGGTGAAAATGAGATCTAAGCAACCAATGGACATGAAACAAGTTTCTACACTTCACATATGTCATTTGGGGATTGCTTGAGCTGTCAAAACAGCTGGCACTAGCTGGGATGATGTATTTACCATTTTGCCCTTGTTTACAAAATTACCATTTCCATTAACATTCCAAATTGTTAATTAAGTGGATTAAGGCATGATTAAGTGGACATATATAAGCTAAAACCTCTCCTAATCCTAACAGAATTCACAATCTCCAAGAACCAGATCTGAAACTTCCACATTCTCTCAAAACCCTCAAGAACACCAACACCTTCAATTCCAAAATTCATCATCAATTCTCAACCATTTTTCGTGATTCTTTTTGATTTGGACTCCTTGCATCATCCTCTAGAACTGTTTGTGGTATTTGGAGCATGAAAGGCATCGAATCGTGACTGCATCTTCAAGAGCATCCATGGTGAAATCGGATTTTGAGCTCTAGGATCAACATCAATTGGAACTAGACGCACCTATCACCTTCCTCATCTCCATTGCTCATCTGTTTAAGGAAGAGAAGCTCCAAGAACAACGATTCACGCACTGCCATTGCCAGGTTCGTGGAAATTCAACTTTCACCGAATGCTTTGTGATTATATGCGTTTGAAAGTGTGTAGTATGTAGATCATCATGATAGTTTTAGAATTGTGAATGGATGCTTGTAGCCTGAGAAATCTTGAAATGAAATTATGAGCATAAACCCTAGGTTGCACGATTCGTGTGATAGAGGAACAATTAGGATAAATAGATTGCATATTCGGATTGTGTGTGGAAAGACGAGTTCAACGACTATACGCATGTCCATTTCCATTGAGGTTGAGTGTTCTTCATAATTTTCGAAATCTGGAAAATTCTTGGCCAAAACGATGACTGTTTGTGTGTTTGATCCGAAAAAGCATTCAAAAATTTAAAAAAGCTGTTTCCCTCCCCCGCCAATTGATAATTACCAAAACGCCACTGCTATTTTAATTAATTATGTTTAATTATTAGAAATTGTTTAGGACATTAAAAAATGCATAAAAGATAGAAAAAAAATCAGAAAATTGTGAGAAAAATTTTGTTGACTTTGTCTTGGACTGTGGAATTTTTTTGACCTATTGGTCAAAGTTGTGCTTGGTAAAAATGTTGTTTGGCTTAGGCTTTTCTCATGTATGTTCACTTTTGATACATCTCACCAATTTGATCATGAAATGTCCATATTGTAAAATAAATTTGTGCCAATTTTTGTGGTGATTCTTGATTCATTGAGGTTCATTTATATGTAAATTTTGTGGATTTTTGATGCCTGGCCCTTGAGTTATGATTTTTGGAACATAGGTGTGACAATTTGTGTCACACCTCTTGATGTCAACTTGTTGAATTTAATTGGATGACCTATACATGTTAGAATTGAATGAAATTTTGCAGGGTGAATTGTTGACATGTTAGGATGCTTGGTGAATTTTTGTAGAATTTTTCACTGCATTTTCTAATTGATTGTGATTTTTCATTTCTGTTGACCAATTGTGCAAGTCCATGTGATACATGTTGGTAGATTGATTGGGAAATGCTCATATGGTATTGTATAATCATGAAATTTGGCATGCTTGTAGTAGACACATGTTAGGACCTCCCTGTTTTGGTCTCATCCATTTCTTTATTGTTTTCATTGAGTTATGAATTTTTGAAGTGGATGTATGCATTGATGTTGTGGTTTGAAGCATGAAATTGTGACTGTTTTTGTTGATTTTCATTGACATGGTTCTATTTGCCCAATTGAGCTCAAATTTGACATGGTAGACCTTGAAGATCCCCTGTTTAGGTGCAATTAATTTGAGAATTTTTGGATGTGTCTTGGTATGGATTTGAATGCAATACTTCTGTTTGTATGCTTGGTGCTTCATTTGAACCAATGTGCCTTGTTTTGTGCATAACATGAACATGATGGATGATATAAACATGAGACCAATGATGTTTGCTCTTGTTTGACTTTAATTTGAGATTGGTGGGTGGATACCTTGCTGTTTAGGAATTTTTTATTGCCTTTGGACCCTAGGCTTAGCCTAGTGGTCTAGTTGCTAATGTTTGCATTTTTCAGGATCAAAAGCATAATGCACATGGAGAATGATCCAAATCAATTTTGAATGATGTGGTTTGATGTTTGTACACTAACATAACATTGTTTTGTAGGTTTTGAAGCTTGGGCTTAAGCTTTGAGCTTGCTTTGTTGTGCATTGCTTTGTATAGTTTGATTGATTGAACACTTGCTGTTTGGTTTTGTCTGTCTGAGTACTAATTGTGTTTGATTGTTTCCAGGTACTTTAGTTGCTCAGTTCCTTGTGAACTTTTGCTTTGCGTTGCTTAAGCAACTTGCATAGAGGTAAAATCTCTTGACTTCATGTAGTCTGGAGACCCCGGCTGTTACCGGGCCGGGCAAATAAATGTCTGAAGTCCTCCTTAAGAGGCAATGATTGTGGTTGTTTATTTTTAAGCCCAAGCAGGTGAAAGTCCTTTAAATAAGGCAATTGGTGGAAGGTAGGGGTATGCAACCTACCCCCCACTCTTCAGTTGAGTCTTCTCCTTGCTCCCATTACATGGTTGAAGCATTGAGATCCTAACCCAAGATCCTGTGCAGTGCACATTGAGTCAGAGTCTCCGAGTATAGAAGGGTTCCCCTATTCTGGACCCATGCTCATTTGTCAGCTCTCCCTGGTTAGGGATATGAGCTGTGAGGTCTGATCCTCACTTCATCCTTTCATCTGCTTCACCTTAGCCTCGTAATGGCAAGGTTAAGAGCAAAACCAGCCTGTACAGACGACTTGCTTAGGCAGTCAAACCTGATTGATTGAGCCCCCTTGTTTGGTTATAGCGTGTGCTCTGTGAATATCTGATTGACATGCTTGTTTGAGATGCCTGTTCTCATTTGATGTATGATATGATTGTATGCTTGTGTGCTAGCTTCTTTCCTGGTTAGGTTAGTTTGCTTATGCAAGTAGGATAGAAAACCGAACTTAGGGTTAACGATGCATGACAACATTAGGCTCGAGTCTCAGCTCCCTAGTTGTGTATTTTTCCCCGGTTTCTGGTTAGCAATTTAGTCCCTTTCAGGGGAACTACATCGCCCTGATCCTCGTTCCAGACGAGGTATGTAGGCAGGTGGTCGTGCGAGACCACTCCGGGCGCCTTTTTTTCTTTTTTGCGTGTGTGTTTGTATGTTTGTTTGTTGTATGCTATTGATTGTTTGGGTTCGGATGCTGACATAAGCCCAGGATTGGCTGTCGGGCTCCATGTTTGCCCATTTGAGTGTGTTTTGGTTCGGATGCCGATGTAATTCCATCCAGTGGTTGTCGGGCTCCATGTTTGCTATCTGTTTGATTGTTTGTTTGTTGTTTGGCGTGCGTGAGCCGAACTACAGAGGCTCTGATTCTTGTTCCAGACAAGATATGTAGGCATAAGGTGCGATACCTTATCGAGCTCGTTCCTCTTAACCCCACCTGCGTTCCCCGCGTGTGTGTGTGATGTTTAGCAACCTTTTCTTTATTCTAGGACGTGGATCCCTAGGAGTACCTAGGACGTGAGGGGTGCTAATACCTTCCCCTCGCGTAACCGACTCCCGAACCTTTTCCCTCTGGGCGCGAGACCATGTCTTTCCAGGTTTCTCTGAGCGTTTCCTTTCCCTATCTTGGGATAAATAACGTTTAGTGGCGGCTCTGTGTGTTTTTATTTTTAGGCTCGCCGGTTGATTTTTCGCAGGATGCGACACACATAAAAAGATCACTCAATTTGGACACTCCATGTGGAAGTTATGCCACTTTGATTATGGGTCATTTTTGAAATTGAATGGACCATAACTTGCCAACCATACATGGGAATTTCATGTTCTTGGACTTTTTGGAAAGGTGAGACCAAGATCTACAACTTTCATGTTGAACAAATTTTCATTTGAAGCTTTTTTGGACATGTAATTTTGTGGTGAAAAACTTTCCCTTTTTGGAAATTTCCATTACAAGTCACTTTCTATTTTTGGCAATTTTTGTTCTGACTTTATTTTCTTCATTCTTGAGCTTTGACATGTCAAATAACACTTGTTCCAACATGAATGAAGTGTATCCAACTCTCTCCCACCTCCAAATCCATAAAATCAAGCATAGTTGACCATAGTTGACTTTTTCAGCTGATAGATGAATTTGGCAATGCACTGATCAAGTTAAGCCCCAATCCTCTGATGAAATGGTTCAATGATGAAACCCTAGCCTCCATAAGCTCAATACAATCATGAAATTATCCCCATATCCATTGTAGATCCCACCTCCTTGCCATGCCCTGATTGGCCCAATGCAACTGATTAGGGTTGACCAGTGGTCAAAACCCTAATCTCAAGGTATATGCTCCAACACTTGATGATGACAAACCATGATGATGATGATGAATCATTTCAATCAAGATGAAGACCAATCCCCTTTGAGAACCACAAAACCCTAATTTGGACCTCCACATCCTCAGATGATTAATGACCAGTCCAATGAAACCCTAGCTTGCACATAACCTCCTATCTTCTGATCAAGACTTGGGAAACTGGCTTGCACAATGTAACCACATGATATGCAATATGCCATGCTTAATGACCTACAAATGATATGTAATATGTTATGCTAGTCCCAAGAGAGGAGGGCAAATTTTGAGGTGTTCAGGGGTTCAGATAATGGGACCTGTTTTCTATGAAGAACCATTATTGAGTGGGTACCACATGTATATAGACTCAATATGTTAGCACATTTGCATACAAGTTGGTATTTATGAATTGAGGATTCTTGTGTGAATACATTACCTGTTGATAATTGTTGATTGTTGTTGTTTAGGCTACCCTTCCCAGTCTTTTACACCGCAAACATATTTTAGTGTATTCTCACCCCTTTTGCTTTATGTTGTCCATCATGGACATGTGGCAGATAATCATGAGTAGAGTTTTGTCGATGTGAGTGGTAAATAGCTTCTTGTAGCTCATCTTCATTTATTTCATCGTTATCGTTCTTAGTCGATTAAATGCTCTAATCTATAACATCGGGAGCGCGGCGTTTTTATTATGTTTTGAGTTAATGCTGAATTATGTGGTTTAAAGCCTAATGCTTTATTTTTTAAATTTGATATTTTAAAGTTTTTATTATGTTAATTCCGCTACATATTATTAAATGTTTTTGAAAGTTTTTGGATGGTTGTTGTAGTGACACCTTAAATTCTCTGTTAAATCTTTTTATATAAGTTTTGGGGTTTATGGTGTTACATACAACGTCAAGGGACCTAAATCATTTCAAATATGTGAAAATGATGCATGCTTCCACCAACAAAAAATGGATAAAAAGACTGTTTAGCTTGGGCATCGAAAATTTCTAAGACCTAATCATCTATACCGTAGATTACAGAAGGCTTTAATAGAAAATAGGAGTTTGGTATCGTTTCAAAGCCCTTAACCGGAATGGAAGTTGGTAAAAGACAACAACATATTAATGTTATCTTTAGAAAGAAATAAAAATGGCCAGTGGAGAAAAATATTTGGAAAAAGAGGTTGGCGTTATTTGATCTTCCCTATTGGTCTAGCCTCTATGTGATACATGTGGAGAAAAATGTATGTGATAGTTTTATTGGAACACTTCTAAACATTAAAGGCAAGACAAAAGATACTAAGAAATCCCATGATCATATGGTGGTGATGGATATACGAAAAAAGTTAGCCACAAAAGATATAGGAAATAGAATATTTTTCCCCAGCGTGTCACACTATGCCCAAAAAAGAAAAAAAACTATGATTGCTTGTAGGGTAGAAAAGTTCCCTAAGGGTACTCATCAAATATGAAGAAACATGTGTCAATGAATGATTTCAAATTAGTTGACTTGAAATATCATGATTGTCATGTTTTGATGCCATTCACAAAACCTGAAAAATCAAACCATGCCAATCGATTAATTCCTTAAATCAATCGATTGCACTAGTCAAAACTTGAAAAATGGGAAAAGCAGAATGTTTGGATAAATTAGATTAATCGATTGACATTCCCCTGCAAACGATTGATAATTTGGAAATTTTGAAAAATTATTGAGCTGAAACCTATTATTTTATCCGATCGTTTTTGCCATAACTTTAGTCCCGTAAATCCAAATGAAGTGCGATTTGAAGCGTTCGAAATTTAATGCGTATGGATATCCCATAGTGATGTATTAAGAGGCTAGATAGGTGCTTGAATTTGTGGAAAATAATTAATTTATCTGTTACGTATTAGTTGACGGTAACAAACAAATGGTTAATTATTATAAAATAATGAATTAACGATGAAGCGATGTTAAGATGATTTAACATGATCGAGTGATGTGCAGATGTGTATTCTATGTGTTAATATATGTTATGAAGTGCAAGTATAATTATATTAATTGTTGTACATACTTGTTGATGTTTTTTGAGATGCGTAGTTCGCAGTGAGAACTACTGTTGATGTGTTAATATGCGTGATTGTTTACAGTCAGATGTGAGGATGTAATCATTTGTTGTGTTGTTGTAGTTGCATGAATTCTTATAGTATGATATTGGGTAGTAATCATTGTTGTATTGTTGTCGTTGCATTATTGTATGTCATGCATTATATGTTGTCGTTGTTATGAAAGAGGCGAGCCGAAAGTTCAGGTGTTAGGACTTGTGATATATCCCAAGCTCATAAAGGGGGCTCGGGGTTCAGATAATGGGACATATTTTCTATGAAGAACCATTGTTGAGTGAGTACCACATGTATATAGACTCAATATGTTAACACATTTGCATACAAGTTGGTATTTATGAATTGAGTATTCTTGTGTGAATACATTACCTATTGATAATTGTTGATTGTTGTTGTTTAGGCTACCCTTCCCGGTCTTTTACACCGCAAACATATTTTAGTGTTTTCTCACCCCTTTTGCTTTATGTTGTCCATAATGAACATGTGGCAGATAATCATGAGTAGAATTTTGTTGATGTGAGTGGTAAATAGCTTCTTGTAGCTCATCTTCATTTATTTCATCGTTATCATTCTTAGTCGATTAAATGCTCTAATCTATAACATCGAGAGCGCGGCATTTTTATTATGTTTTGAGTTAATGCTGAATTATGTGGTTTAAAGCCTAATACTTTATTTGTGAAATTTGATTTTAAAGTTTTTATTATGTTAATTCCGCTGCGTATTATTAAATGTTTTTGAAAGTTTTTGGATGGTTGTTGTAGTGACACCTTAAATTCTTTGTTAAACCTTTTTATATAAGTTTTAGGGTTTATGGTGTTACATACAACGTCAAGGGACATAAATCATTTCAAATATGTGAAAATTATGCATGCTTCCACCAACAAAAAAATGGATAAAAAGACTGTTTAGCTTGGGCATCGAAAATTTCTAAGACCTAATCATCTATATCGTAGATTACAAAAGGCTTTAATAGAAAATAGGAGTTTGGTATCGTTTCAAAGCCCTTAACCAGAACGGAAGTTGGTAAAAGACAATAACATATTAACATTATCTTTAGAAAGAAACAAAAATGGCCAGTGGAAAAAAATATTTGGAAAAAGAGGTTGGCGTTATTTGATATTCCCTATTGGTCTAGCCTCGATGTGATACATGTGGAGAAAAATGTAAGTGATAATTTTATTGGAACACTTCTAAACATTTAAGGCAATACAAAAAATACTAAGAAATCTCGTGAACATATGGTGGTGATGGATATACGACAAAAGTTAGCCACAAAAGATATAGGAAACATAATAATTCCCCCCAGCGTGTCACACTATGCCTAAAAAAGAAAAAAAAAACTATGATTGCTTGTAGGGTAGCAAAGTTCCCTAAGAGTACTCATCAAATATGAAGAAACGTGTGTCAATGAATGATCTCAAATTAGTTGACTTGAAATATCATGATTGTCATGTTTTGATGCCATTCAAATTAGTTGACCATTCACAAAAGTATTATCAAGTAAAAATTCCCCCGAATGAGTGAAAAAATATTGTTAATAATGTCATACCCCAAGTTTGTCCGGACATTTCAAAGTTCCATGCATCCAACTTTACATTATTTTGCTTTGAATAAAATTTTGGTTCTACAGACAGACCAGTTGAATCGATTCTCAAATGTGTGTAAATTTAGCCGGAGGAAAAGTTCGAGACTGGGCTTATAGTTATTAGTTTTATTGATCTACGGTTCCCGTAGTCTAACCCGACATGCTCATTTAATTTTTTCGATCTCATTTACATTCGCAATTTTATCAGTCTGAGCATTTTCAACCGATAACTTTTTATTGCAAAATTTGATCTTTATCTCTCTGTTTTACATAAGTATATTTTGCGTATACTATTTCAACGCATTCATTTTACTTATTCCCTCATTTTTGCGCCCGAATTTTATTAATTTTAATTCTTTTTATTTTTATTTTTTAAATCAAAATAAATAGAGAAAAATAAATAATCATTTGATTTTTATTTTTTTATTAAAAAGATTTGAATTTTTATTTCATTTTATTCTTTTAAATTCATTTTGTAACCATTTGAAATTATCCAAGGGTATTTTTGGCAATGCATTTAATTGTAAAAATTCTAACTTAGCTTATTATTTTGTGTTAAGTCTCTTGGCCATTAAATTGAAGTTAATCAACAACTCGCAAATTTTCCCATTATTTTCACTTGGATCATTATCCATGTTTCTCTCCCATAATCAAATTACAATCTTATTTCAATAAAATTAAATTTAACAAACACATTTTGATGCAATCCTAACCCTTGATTAAATACTTTTTCACATGGATCACTAATCGATACAATCCTAACCATTCTTCACTTTCAAATTTCGCATTCTAACTCCCTCCAAAACTCACCCTCACATTTGAATTCATTCACATTCACCTTAGTATATTTAAACAACATCATATAAAAAAAGAGTAAAAAGGATAGCATATTCACTACTTGAATTTTGCTCAAAAATGAAAAATAATTAAAGAATTTAAAAGAGGGGTAGGAGAGGATTGAGGAGTGATTTAGATCACATTGATTATTACCTACTCGGAGCTTCATCTGAGAGTGATCGAAATTCACAAACTCGCCGAAAAACGCATCGGTGTTCTTCGCATTCTTGAGGCGTTTCACGTGGGTAAGCTTTGATTCTTAATTTTTACTTGATTTATTGAGATAAATTTATGTTGCACGTAGTATGTTTCATATCCTTTAATCATTTGTGCAAAATAGCTTAAAATGTGAATTTTCAGAAAATCAGTATTTTTGTGCATCCCATTGTAAATTTTTAAAAAATTTTAATTGTTGATTATTTATTTTTGAGCATTCTATTATGTTCATGAGATCAAATAGATGAATTTTCGTAATTCATTTGTGTGATTTTGTAAAAAATTGAGACAATTACATGTGGATCAAATAAACTAGTATTGTGTTTTTTAAATTTGATCTTATATGTTGCTATTACTTTAACTTTTGCATTTCCTACCTTTCTGTTAGTAATAATGTTCATCCTTTTGAAAATTGGAAGAAGATGATCATGTGGGGCCCAGTGGCCCACCCCTTCTTTCCTTTATTTCTTTTATTCCTTTACTATTTCTCTTTTATTTTGTTTTTTATATATAAATTGATTAATTTTGTTTTAATTAATTAATTTTGTAAAATTATTTTTTAGTTAATTTAATTAATTGATTAAATTTATTTTAATTAATTAATTTTTAATTATGAAATTTATTTTAATTGATTAATTTTGTTAATTAATTTTTTTAATTAACTTGATTAATTTATTAATTTCATTGTAATTAATTAATTTTGCTAATTATTTTTTAATTAATTTGATTAATTGATTAATTTTATTTAATTGATTAATTTAGTTATTAATTATATAACTTGACCACATAAAATTAACCTTTCAAAAATAAAATAAAATACTTGATAAACATTAAATTGGTTTTTAAAATATATCACAACTTCTCACACTTCAAACCATTTTCACAATTCACTTTGCAAACCCAAACCAAACGCTTGATCCAACGTTAAGCTCTTTTCATAATCAAACTCAAAATGTTTAATTCATACTTCGACCATTTCAAATAATAATGAAAGAAAAATGCTACTTAGGTGAAAGATCCAGTCATAGCCCCGAGTATTAGGCCCAAGTGGTAATCGTTTGTAAGTCATAAATAATCGTTTTTCTCCAAAATCATAGCAAGTCGCATTTTCGCAATAAATCGAAAGAAAAAGACTACCTGGGTGAAAGGTCCATTCATAGTCTTGAACACTAGACCGAAGTTGTAATAGATTGCAACCCTAAGTGTTTGTCTTTCACTAAAAACACTCTTAAATACTCAAACCTTTTCACAACAAATCAGAAAGAAACAGACTTCCTAGGTGAAAGGTCCAATCATAGTCTCGAACAATAGTCCCACGTCATAATAGCTTGCAAGCCCAGGTATTCGTCTTCTAAACCTAACAAAATCTTCAACCAATCAAACTTATCTTTTATCACCCTCGTTAAGCCTCCACCAGGAGCATACAAGCCAATGTTTAACCATTATAATGTGACATAAACATTCATTCACTAAAATCAATCAACAAATACTCATTTGCTACCAAGAACTACGTAGCTTTGAGTTCTCCATCACACCTGGAGATAGGTAGGAGTGAGATTTAACGTCTCGTCAAATCTCTCTCTCTATCTCTCTCTCCTTTCTCTCTCTCTCTCTCTCTCTCTTCTCTCTCTCTCTCTCTCTCTCTCTCTCTCTCTCTCTCTCTCATTCTCTCTCTCTCTCTCTCTCTCTCTCTCTCTCTCTCTCTCTCTTATATATATATATATATATATATATATTATTATTTTTCAAGGAGCTGTTAAATTTTCTTCCAATGTCGATTAAATCATCTAATAGCCTTTCCTTAGTGTCTTTTTCTTATTGCTCTCTCTCTCTCTCTCTCTCTCTCTCTCTCTCTCTCCTTTCTCTCTCTCTCTTCTCTTCTCTCTCTCTCTCTCTCTCTCTCTTCTCCTTTTCTCCATCTCTCTCTCCTCTCTCTCTCTCTCTCTCTCTCTCTCTCCACTCTCTCTCTCTCTCTCTTTTATATATATATATTGTATTTTAATATATATATATATATATAATTATATATATATAATTAATATATATATATATATAATATATATATATATATATATATTATATATATATATATTATATATATATAATATATATATATATATAATATATAATATATATATATATATCTTTAGTCTGATTTGTATGTAATTTCATTTTCTCAATGAATCTATACTTAATTTGATAATGAAAAGTTTGGATATTTCCTTCAATTTTTGCTTTGATCCATTTATGATTCTTCTTTGCACGTGATTAGGGTTTATGGGGACCGAAATTGGAAATGGGGAATTGGGGATTAGGCCGGGTCATAGGCATGACCCGGTGAGATGGTGGGTTTGGGTCACTTGACCCAACTGAAATGGACCTGGGTCTCGTTTAACCCAGTTAGATATGAGCCTTGGTCAACCCACTTGACTAGCCCATTAGTATACAAAGAAAACAGACTTAAAGAGTTAAAAAACCTAAATACTCGTAATAAAATTAATCAAATATTCTAAAACTAATTAAATAATAATATGATTAATAAACATTATCCTAAATACAACTAACCCTAATATAATATATCATAACTTGAACCACATTTTATTAACCTAATCTAATTGATTTTATAATACTATCACCTTAAAGTAATAATAATAAAAAATACTCTAATTAATTATCGGTTAATCAAGATAAAATTTAAATTTTAAAAAGTCAAAATGGTCTCCTTTAACTTTTTAAGTCATCGGGGTTGATCAAATGGCTTATATGAACCTTGGGCATATCAGTGACCTAAATCTAGGTTAGGAGAAAGGAGGTCAAAATTTGGGGTACGACATAAATAAATAACACAAATAGTTGGTAATCAAGTTTAATGCAATGACACATATGTCAGGAATGTCAGGGTTGATCAGATGACTTATATGAACCTTGGACATATCAGTGACCTAAATCAAGGTTAGGAGAAAAGAGGTCAAAATTTGTGGTACGACATAAATAAATAACACAAATAGTTGGTAACCAAATTTAATGCAACGCCGCATATGTCAGGAAAATAAATGAAAATAATTGCCTTATACAATTATCAAACTGTTGGTGATTTTAGTATCACCCATGATTTTAGTAGTAATGAGATTTACTATAGGCCGATGCAATTATGCGTTAAAGCTTGGAAACGAGTTAGGAGTAGTGCGGAGTGCACGCTCGTAGAGCCAACGTGTAATTGACTGCAAGTAATTGAAAACGGGGTTCCAAGGGGCGTAACCCCTGGCGGGGTGCGGGGCAGCGCCCCGCTGGGGTTCCAAGGGGCGAAGCCCCTGGCGGGGTGCGGGGCAGCGCCCTGCCGGGGTCCAAGGGGCAGAGCCCCGAAGAAAATTTTCTTTTGAACGTTTGAACCTTCCCAGCCGTTATTACCGTTTTTCTTGAAAAGGTATGACTTTTCGTTTTCAGTTTTCGTTCTCCTATAAAAGGGGGAAATCTGGCCTCGGTTTAGGGTTACACACAAAAAACCATTCTACGTTCCGGAATCTTTCTTTTGCCAGAAACATTCTTTCTTCAAGAATTATCCCCACAAAGATTTCGTGAACCCAGGCATAAATAGGGTCGAAATACTTTGTTCGGAAAGTGAACGAACACGATTCTTCGAAGATTATCCAGGATTATCAATTAATTATCTAACACAAACCTAGATCCTTGGATTGTAGACTAAACATGTTTCCATATGGACGCATCATAACAATTGTCAACTTTATGTTTAAAATGTTATATATTATTAAAATACATTTATATTATTATGATATCATTTGAATTACATTTTTTATTAAATTAATAAGTTTAATAATAACTTTAGAATCAACATAAAATATTTACTAAAAATTAGGATGAACATAAAAATATTTTAATATGAGAGAAAATTAGGAGGGAAATAATAACTTAAAAAAGAAAACCACCAAAATTATTGATGAGCGGAATTTTGGTCACTGAATTTTTTTAATAAATTAATTTTATATAAAAATATATTTTGTGACTGAATATTATGGTCACAAAATTTCAGTCACTAATTCGGTGGTTAATTTTATTTGATAGCCGATTTAACGACTTAAAACTTTTTATTAACATGATGTCAAAGTTTGGTAGCTAAAGTGACCTAGTAGTGAAACAACCTCTCAAATGTTTGCAAGAACCAATCATTTATGGTGCGATTAAAATCATAATTATAGATCAAAATACTCAATCTTTCTAAGATATGAAAAATTCATTGAGATAGAGTATTACACAATAAAAAAAATTCAAAAATTCAAAAAAAATCTATTAGGACACACCTAAAATCTTTGTTCAGAAACTTGAGCCTTCAAATAATAAGAACCTTATCTTTATATAAAAAATGCCATAAGCTCAATAACCAAAAAATCACTTGCATCAATACTTAGCAAATCAAATATTTTTTAATAAAATTAATTTTTTTAAATTAAATGATATACAATTAAATTTTTTCATGATTTAGAAACATCTTTTCTAAATTGATTTAGATTAAAAAATTGACTAATGTTAACATGTGTCATAAGGGCACAAATTAATGTTACATTTATAGAAATATTCTCTTAAAATACGTGTATTTAATTTCTTGAAACTTAAAATTTTATTTTATTCCACACAAAATTTATAATAATAGTAGCCTTAACTGTGTCCCAAGGGCATCAGTTAGTCGGACGTAAAAAATTTTGCAAATTTTTGATTGAACTAAATACGAAATAATTAAATTTCAAAATCTTATAAAAGTAGAAACGATCATATACCCTGCAATAAGTTAAGACTAGTAAATCACCTATGATAACACTTCCCATTTTTGCTTCCTGGATTCCTCGTCACAAGCAACTATAATACCCAACATCATCTTTTATGCCATCGAAACACTAGATTAACAAAAATATATTCTTACAATATATATGAACCCTTTCACGTATTTCACTCTTCACCAATACGATAAATAATAAAATATTATAATATTTTTATTTTTTAATTATAAAAATAAAATAAAAAGTTTTTATTTTTATTTTTATATTAAATAATACTTATATAAAATTGTATGATTAACCAGTTTTATAATTTTATTAACTAATATTTTATATTTTATTAATCAACTTTATTTAATCTTAAAAAATATTTTTAATATCCGAACTTTATTAATCAACTTCATAATTTTATTAATTAATTTTTTATTTTTTATTAACCACCTTTATTTTACTACTAAGTATTATTTTTAATATTTGAGAATTTATTAACCAATTTTATCATTTCATTAATCAATTTTTAATATTTCATTAACTAATTTTATTTCACAAGTAAGAAACATTATTCACATAACATTATTCATCCATTGATCACGTAGTGTTTATAACACTATATATATATTAATTTTATAAAAATAATATTCACCAAATAAATATGATGAATAATATATACGATATAAGTATTGGTGTTTGATTATGATGTCTAAATAACATTAATGCTAAATTAAACTAATAGAAAAAAGATAATGCTAAGTTGTGTCCAAATGACACATGTTAAAAAAACCCACAACTAAAAAATTCGTATTGAAAAAAACAATAAAAATATTAATTATAAAGTTATATTACCCATAGAAAAATTATGCAATGAATCATCTATTTTTGTGAAGCAAAAGGCCGATGACGAGTATTTACCTTTTTTTTATTTTGAGTTTTATTTAAATAAATATGGATTAACATTTTATTCTCACTTCTTATTTTAGGGTGTTCCCTTTAAATTTTATACACTTTTTAAGATATAGTTAAATAAAATTAAATTGTTAATTTGAATAATAATTTTTTTATTCATTTAAATACTCTAATTCGTAGAAAATACAATAAATAAAGTTTTTAATAGTGGTAGGTGAAAAAAGATAATCATATAAACATTATATGATTTTAAATATAAATTATTTAAAAAACCTTAAAAGATTAATCCGTTGATAACATTCAAATTTGAAAAAAATGTTTCTAAGATTTAGCTTTGAGAAAAATACACTATTTTTGCATTATTATAAAATGAAAATACCATATACATTTATTTATAATAATACAAAATATGATTTTCATAATATTTTAACTAATGTCCAGTCAAGTCAGAGGATATATAAAGTATAATAAATAAAAGTATATCCTATTATATTATGTTTTTTTCATTACTTTTGAAGGGTCTATTCGTTTTTAGAAAATATTAATATATATTTTTCATTTTCAAAGGTCAAAGTTGCACTCATAATTTTTAATAATGTTTTTATTTATCTTTTATAAAATAAAAATAAGAAAATAAGAAAAAATGAATAACACATGGCTGTCATACAAAAAGCTAAACACAACATAAAAATAAACTAAAGTAGTAATATATTATGAGATATGAAGAAAAAAAATCAAAAAATGAAAAGAATTAGTCTCTTTTGTTTCTTCCCATTATTATTATTATTATTATTATTATTATTATTATTATTATTATTATATTATTATTATTATTATTATTTTATTATTATTATTATTATTATTATTATTATTATTATTATTATTATTATTATTATTATTATTATTATTATTATCAACATCTAGACAGTTTATTAAATAAAAAAAATTAAAAGATTGAAGGGACATAAAACCTTACTTATAAAAAAGATAGCAAAAATGATAATTAGATTTATTTTATACATATATTTTCCTCTTTAAAAAATGTGAGATGTCTTGAATTTTTTTAAAAAATGAATTTAATTGAAACGCACTGAGATATAAAAGGATTTTAAACCGTTAGTTAATCCTATAGGTTGAATATTGAAATAAGTTTGACATTTATTTTAAATTTTTTAAAAATAATACAAATGAGTGATGATGATGAATCGATGGTGTAAATCTTTTTACTCTGACAGTGTATAGTAATTAATCTTAAAAAATATATAATAAGTCGAGTATTCTTCAATTTAATTAAAATATATTATTATTATTATTATTATTATTATTATTATTATTATTATTATTATTATCAATATATATAAATTATAAATTTATTTATAATAATACAACATATGATTCTTGTAATATTTTAACTAATATCCAGTCAAGTCAGAGGATACATAAAGTATAATAAATAAAAGTATTTCCAACCAACTAAGTTGATATATATATTATATTTACTTCATTATATTTAAAGGGTCAATTTGTTTTTAAAAACATTAATATTTATTTTTCATTTTCAAAGGTCAAGCATTCATTATTTTTAATAATGTTTTTAGTTATTTATTATAAATTAAAAATGATAAAATAAGAAAAAATGAATAGCACATGGCTACCATACAAAAAAAGTTAAACAAAACATAAAAATAAACTAAAGTGGTAATATACTATGAGTATGAAAGAAAAAATATCAAAAAATGAAAAGAATTAGTCTCTTTTGTTTCTTATTATTATTATTATTATCAAGATAATTTATTAAATAAAAAAAATGAAAAATGATGATGGGACATAAAACTAATATATCAAAAAGATAGTGAAATTGATAGTTAAAAAATGTGAGATATCTTCAATCTAAAAAAATATATAATGTGTAGAGTATTCTTCAATTTAATTTAAAATAAATCATTATTATCGTTATTATTATTTTTATTATTATTATTAATATTATTATTATATTCTTTTATTATTTCTCAATATTAGATCCATATAAAGCGGTATGACACATATATTTTACTTAATAAAATAGTGAGTATTTAAGAAATGTTAAAAAGAGAATATTTCTAGAACTTCCTAATAGTTACAATTGGGAAAAGATTATTATTTATATTACAATAATAAGAATAATAATAATAATTATTAATATTATTATATTTATTATATTATTATTATCATTAACAATCTAGAAAATCAATCTTACACACACACACATATATATATATATAATATATATATATATATATATATATATATTATATATATATAGATATATATATATATATATATATATATATATATATATATTTATATTGATTCAATATATATAAATTATAAATAGATATAGATTAAAAAAATCAATTATTTGACTAGATAGAAAAATCTAAAATTATAAATAGAAAAGTTTAATAAAATATTAAAATCTAAAAGAAAAAATAGCTACACCAAAAAATGGTATCAACCTATTTAAGTATAAATAATAGGAATATATATTATATATATAATATATATATATATCATTATATATATATAAGATATATATATATATATATATATATATATATATATATATTAATATATAATAATATATATATATATATATATTATATATATATATATATATATATATATATATTATATATTCAGTCAAATAAAATACTATTAATATATATTTTGAGTCAAATAAAATTCATTCTTCTAGAACATCATAATTATTTTATTATTTTTACTAAAGCCTAAAAACCTTAAAAATTTAGTATATAACATGAATGGCTAGCTAAGTTGATTGAGAAAAAAAAAGATAAACTAGAAAGATAGAAGAATGAAAAAAATAAAACTAAAAGAAGTGAGATCTATAGAGGAAGATGAAGATTTGATTAGCAAACTTCCTGATGTACTATTATCTTCTATCATTTCTTTACTTCCTGTCGTAGAAGGTGTGAGAACTAGTGTGCTTTCAAGACGCTGGGAAAAGGTGTGGAAATACTCATCTCATCTTAACTTTGACCAAAGAAAAATGTTGATGCCTTTGATGAAAGAATACATTGATACTTCTGAACCAGCTACTCGTCTTCAGATGGCTTTATATCCTAAGGTATAATTTTAAGGATGCTATGTGATATTGCTTATAAGTTTTAGATTTTGTAGTAGTTGATTCATGGAATGTCTTCTAACTCTTTATGATGAAAAAATAATGTTTTTTTTATTCTTCAATCACCGCTAAGAAAACATGATTAATCAAACAATTTAGATTTTGTTAAAAGATTTAACTCAAGGGGATTTTAGGAGAATCAAATTTATATTTTCACTAATTTTCTAATAAAAAAATTAAATTAAATCAATTTTTATTTTTTGATATATCTTGATCTAATATTTTAATTTTATCAAATTTGTGCATGACAGATTTCTGTTGATGATGAGAAATATCTTGATACAATTGCTCAAGCAGCCATGTTGATTACATCAATTATAGACAATCACATTGGTCCTTTGAAAAGTTGTAGTATTAGACATATAGTTGAGAGTTGTGCAAATGGAGATGCTACTGGGTGGATGAGAAAGCTTTTGGCGAAAGAGGTGACAGAGGTTTCAATGGAACTTGAACCCTTTGATTATTGTCACCTAATAAGTGAGAGAGTCTTTATGGAAGTTGGATGGACTCTCAATCTTCCTTTTGAAGTTTTCTCTAATTTTAAGATTCTTAAGTTGAAGAACTATAAATTTAAAATTACAGATTTCTCAAACCCTTCTCAGATTTTACAGACTCTTACTCTTAGCAATCTAGATATTAAATCAAAAACTTTTCAAGAGATCATCTCTCATTGCTCCTCTCTCGAAAACCTTATCATTGAGAACTGTGATTCATTAGTCAATGTTAAGGTTGATAGCTCGAGTCTTAAATATTTTAAAATATGTGATATGCTCGTACAAAACTTTTTGATTTCTTCTATTAGCGTTGAAATCATAGAGATTGACTCCATTAATTGTAACATTGGAGAAATAATTTTTGAGACCCCAAAACTTCGGGTTCTCCATGCTTACCGTGATTTGAAAAATCCTAGAAATTTTGTGTCTCTTTACGGAAATAAGCTTTTAGGAACGAGGAATATCAATTCAAGATTTTCCGCATCGGTGAGTCCTTATTTTCTACTTTACTTTTATTTTATTTTGTCAATTGATTAAAATAAATCACATGTAGTAAATGCATGAATACATTTCATTTCTTTGGTACTAACAAAGGTAATAGATTTTCTTAAATACTTATTGTGAGTATCTATTATTTATAATGACAAGTCACTAGAATCAAAGAATTTGTCAAAATTATTCAAGTTTTATCTGTGATTTATAGAATTAACATTACTATATATCTTGATATTTCTTTATATTACTTTCATAACTATTCATTATTATCTTAGGGTTCTCGAGGTTCAAGAATGGGAAGTATATTTTTCAATTTGATTACCCTTTCCATGGATTTAGATTTGGAAGATAATATCAATTCAATAGCTCTTTATTCTGCACTGAAGTCCTGCCACAGACTAGTGAATCTCGAAATTAATAACCAGGTGCGTTGATAATTGGTTCACTCATAACTTCACAACTACTTTTATTTCATGAGATATGTTTAATCCTATTATTTTTGAAAAATCATGCATTGTTGATTGTAGTCATGTCATTAAGGTTTTAGACAGTACTGTGATCATAATTGCGTTTGCATTAGTGATATTTTAACTATGTTCTATGTCATGAATTTTCTCTTTTATTTTAGGTAAACTTGCGACAAGAAAATGAGATACATGATCAAAATACCAATGATGGTATGCCTTATGGCGAATATATGTTTTGGCAAAAGATGGAGCCATGTGAGTGCATTAATAAGCAACTAAAGTCGGTTTGTTTAAAGGGATACAGAGGTGGAAAATTTGAGTATGAGTTTGTTAAGTACTTAATAACAAATAGCCAAGTTATAGAGAATATCATCATTTGGTTTGTGGATGATTCTTCATGGATTGAAGTTGTTGCAACTATATGTTTATTATCATATCCAAGAAGTTCTCCCAAATTATCCATTGATCTCAAGCCTGGAGCGGAGTATATGAAAAAATATGGGAATAACTTTGAAAAGTGGGTTAGAACCCTAAAATAGTTATGAAGATATGAAATAAAAAAACATTGTTTTTATTTCGAAATAATATTTTGGTAGCTTTTGGTAGCTTGGCCAACTCTTGTATCTTCACAGCTTCACTGGAAAACTCTATCCTATGTCTCAATCAATAATGGTTTTAGGGTCTTTAGCCTCCTTCCTCTGAAGGAATACTATTCTTAGGGCTTCTCTTGGAGAACTGTTTCATTTTATGGTGATTTAGTGAGGTTGAAATCTAGCATTTACCTTTTTACTGTTTTGTTCCTTTTGTTGCTTTGATGTTGTTATCTTTCTTGTCTAAGTGTCATCAGCACATTACTTCTTATGCTATGTAATAACAATATTTTTTGTATTTGGTTGGACTGGTTTTGCCTGTTCTTTTTTATATAATATATTTGCTATTAAAAAAGGTTTGTTATAAATTCAAAATGTCCTATACTGAACCTTAATATCCACTTTATACTGAATGATATGAAGCTTATTCAGATTGATTTGATCATTGATATTTTGATATGTGGTTGCATGATTGTGAATGATTGTTGGAGTAGCTATAGCTACTATAGATGAAAACAAACTCTGTCATATAGTACTAATTACATTTTGAATTTGTACTTTCACATGGTCAAACACAACAATAATAATACGTATAGAGGGACTGAAATTGGAGAAATATTTGGTTAACACTTTCTTACAATATTAGAAATATTTATGGATAGTGTCTTCTTTAGTTCTAAATATTAGAATGCAACTTCAGTAGTTTAATCTATTACAAGTAGAAAATCTATATAATCTATTGTTGTAACAGAATTGAATATTGAAAATCTCTCTCTCTCAACTCTACGTTTAAACAGAAGATATCAGTCAAACTGTATGAGACTAACTATAGCCAGTGGAAGCAACGAGTTGAAGGAGTTCTTAGAGGTACTAAAATGGTGAAGTTCGTCATAACTCCTTTAATACTTGAATGATTTCTCACTGTCGCCAATCGCGGAGCAGGATCTGAGAATCCGAGCTATGTCGCGTGGGAAGAACAAGATACATTGCTTTGCATGTGGTCTATCGACAATTTCAGACTCTATTCTCTCTCGATTTGTTCTGCTACGTCATTCTTGGCAAGTTTGGGAAGATATTCATGCATTTTTCCACACTTCATCATCAAGTGGTTCACTCAAGAACCAAATTCACCATTCTCGAACCTCAAATCCACCCTTCTCGGATTTAGAGCAAGTTACAAATCCACCTTGCTCGGATTTCAACTTGCCTTTTTCAACAGCAACAACAACATAACGAATGCATGTCACAACACATCAATGCAATAACAACATAATGTTTAAAGTCCCCTCCCAACAATAAACAAAACATGCATTGACCCAACGATAATAGTTCCCCTCCTAAACTATCATCCTTCAACAACATAATCACAATTCAACCACATAATTCATGCTCAAACAACATCATGTCATCATCACGATTCACAATAATTAACACAACATCATCATCATCATGTGTGCATATATCTATCATTCATCAATTACTTTATAAATTAGAATCATGTTTAATCGTTAAGGCATGCCAACACATCATTTAAACAGAACTAACTATGCACAACAGTACCTAAAACATCCATACAAGTCAAAAAATTGAAATCTTTAACTTAATATCATCAAAGCAAGTATCTACGCCAACTGCAGACTCATGACGGGTTACCCATCACAGTAGTGACACCCGTCACTGACCCCAAAACTCCAGAAAGTCACTCAGGTGACGACCGTCTTGAAAGGTAAGCATGTGCAACATGACGGGTTACCCGTTATGGTCGTGACGCCTGTCAGCACCATAAGATTTGCATAATTTCGTCTACTTCAATGTGTGTGTATGTGTGTGTGCGCGCGTGTGTGTGTGCGTGTGTGTGTGTGTATGTGTGTGTGTGTATGTGTGTGTGTGTGTACTTGTATTGATCTGTGACGATCAGGCGACGAGTTAGATAGTTCAAGAGGGAATGCTATGAATTGATGGGGTATGATAACACCAAGATTGAAGGTTGTTAGCGTTTTGTCAAATGTTGATCACATCGCTACTACTACTACATAATATTATGTACAATCAGTGTAAGTGTCAGTCCCATTGGACTTAGGAGGTCCCTTTTGTTATGCTTTCTTTTGGTTTCCTTTTTGTACTTTTCTTTTAAGTTTTATCTATGTGGCAAGACCATTAGTCTTAACGGTGTCAAGCTCTATGTAAAATATATTAGAATCATATATATATGTGAAGCAATATATTTTAATTAATTCAGTCTTGTTATTTAAAAGTTTCAAAATTTCCATATTTTTTTATAAAGATTTCTAAATTTTAATTATAATTTCTCTAATGGGACATAGGATGTCTCATTTAATGGTATTAGAGTTCGTTGATTCAGCTCGGACCGTAAGTGTCTAGAATTATACAGACTGTTTTAGTGGTATTAGAGTTGGTTGATTCAGCTCGGACCGTAAGTGTCTAGAATTATATAGACTGTATCAAGTTGTATTCCAAACTGGACGATAATTTTCCTTCTATGTGTTGAGTCTTCATCTTGAAAGCCTTCTAATATACTGGTCTAGGAAGCGTCTTTAACATGCTTAACCTATTTTCCCTCCCCCAACGGTCACAAACCAAACGGTAACGTAACATACATGTAAAACCCTAATTTTGATCCCTAAGATCCCTCATGCCATCTCATGGTTTGGCATTGACATTGGGTTTGAATTGGGAGAGATCACCAAGCATTTGTGGTTGTATCATACTTTATTTTCTTTGTTTACTAAGAAAAATACAAAAATATGTCTAGTGTAGCTTTATTTCTTTTGTAGGTAGTATGTGTGTCCACTTGTGCCTCATCAAGCTCACAACTAGAGTTTGAGACCCTCAATGCAAGGTATCAAGAAAGATAAGGTACACTTTGGTTCTAAGCATCATATATGGATCCCCATATTCTTTATTTGTCATTGTGATCAAGAATTCATCAAGAGTTTGAAGCTTGTTTGTCAAGGAAGCCCTAATTCATCCGGGTATCTTGTGTGCCTTCCTTAGCAAGTTTCTTCAAAATTTGGCCAAATATATCAAGTTATACTCCATTTTACTTCATAATAAGCGTATATGACCCTCCATGAGCCTATAAGAGCAAAGTAACTTCAAGTTTGCAAGTTGGTTCAAGAAGGTTGACCAGAAAAGTCAACCAGTCAAATCTAGGGTTCCATAAACCCCATTGCCTACAATTTGTGTCATTTGAAAATCATTCCAAGATAAAATTCACTCTTTATGACATTACAAACAACTTTAATGTTGGCATCAAGATCTAATTTTTCTTGGAAAGTCATTTTTTATGGTGAAAGATTATAGGTCATTTTGTATGTGCCATAGATAGAAGGTCAAATTACAAGAACCATAACTTCCTCAATTTTTATGATATTAAAATGATCAAAGTTTCATGATTAATTTCAAGATGTCTTCTTAAACTTTGCTTCTTTGAGAAAGATCAAATTCCACTCGAAAGGTCATGTTCCATGAGGAAAAATTATAGGTCCATTTTGGTCCTCATCATTGAACAAACAATTTTCCTCAACTTCTAAAATCCATAACTCCATCATGAAAGATCCAAATGGTGTCACATTTGTGATAAAATTGAATATAATTGAAAGATATACAACTTCATAGAAGGAATAAAAGTCATTTGAAACTCAGAGCAAAAGTTATTCAAGATGGAAAAAGGATTCATTTGAATTTTAACTTAGAAAATTTATAAGTATGTTTGATTCTTCCAACTTTAAGGAAGAATTCACCATGTTCCAAGCTTCAAATGGAAAAATTCCCAACATTAAAGTTGTTCCTCATAATGGTAGATTTCCAAAGAACCTAATATCACTCCATTTGGATAAGAATTGAGGGACTTGTGTATAGGTTCTTCTCATGGCTTGATTTAGCAACATTTGAGCTCAATTGATACACAACTTTGCATGGCCTCATGTTATGACATCAGTAGCATTTTGGCACAAATTTGAGTGGATTGCAATGATCATTTGGGCCTGAACACATGCTCATGCACCCATGCACATGAAGTTACTATTTTTTGTTCAAATTTTGAATGGTATAGAAATGAACTCCTTTGCCTATATAATGAAGGGCATTGCCTCAGATTGAGAGGAACCCTTGCCCAAGCTCTACCAAACAATCCCATAGCCACACTTGAGAGAATACCTTGACGATTTCTTTGAAATCGAGTTCTTAATTCAACTTTTGTTTGTGAACAAGAACTCCAAGGATTCATCACCTTTTTCAATTCATTTAACTCCTGCAAGCTAGAGGAAGAAGAACCAAGTGGAATTGCATCAAGAATTACTCTCAAAGCTGCTATCCGAAGGTGAATTTCTCCAAATTTTAACTCTTCAATTCTCACTCATTTCTTAAGATCTTAACTTGATTTGTGTATGACTGAAGTCCTACCAATGTAGGCATTGATACTGAGTTGCTTTGAGATTGAATCAAAGCAATTTAGTTTTGGTACCTCAACTTTCAACTCCACTTTTCTCATTATAGAGTGCGAGTTGGAAGATTTTGAGGTGATATTTGGAATCCTCGTGTTTTTCTCTTTAAAATGGTATATGATCCATTTATTTTCATGAATATTTTAATTTGACCAGTCCGGTGAGTTGGTCGGAGAAGATGACCGAAGCTAGGGCTCCGGTGGTGTGTTGGCACAGTCCAAACCATCAGATCTCCATACTGTGTTCTAATCTGGTCCATTCTTTGTGATTACCACTTGAGTGCACGCGTGGACTAAAGATCATGGTGGATAGCGCACGCGTGACCATTAGATCTGCCACCTTAATTAATGAGGGAGATATGATGACCCTTGTTTTTCTGATTTATTCTATTTTTCCAAATTAATTTTTAATAGCATTTTCTTATTAAATTCACTATAATTTCATTTTTAATCCAAAAATTATGGGACCACCACCAAAATTTCACAAATAATTTCCTCTTCACATTTCTGAATGAAAATTAGTTTTTAGATTGAGTTTGATATTTTTATTAAATTTTGTGATTTTTGACTTGTTTTAATTGATTTTTAAATACTTCTAACTTTCAAAATATGCCAAAAACATTAGTCAATGGTCCTTTGACCTTGTTTGACATATGATAAATCCCTTGGCCATTTATTTGGTGATTTGAAGGGATTTTAGGTTTTTGCCCCTTTTAAAATGTATTTTCTTTATTTTAAAAATTGATTTAAATTGTTTTAGTTGCTTTAATATTTTGTTGAGCTATTTTATTGACTTCGTGTTGACTCAACTTCTGTTTAACCTTGGTCTTGGTTGAATTGGACCTTGACTTGGTCAATACCATTGGATTTAGGGGGTTGATGAAGTTTAAACTTCATCCTTCAAGATGAATGAATGGTATTGATCAAGTGAGGTTCATCCCTTGACCAATTTGGGATTCTTTTCACATAATCTCTTCATCTTCATCTCACTTCTTCCCCAATCCTTTCTTCGCCAATGATTTCTCATATATCAAAATGCTAGTTGATTCATCAATGACCTTGTGTCAGATGAATCAACATGAACTTGATTAAGATAGGTCCATCCCCTCTTATTTTTGTGTGTGGTATGCTTTATGAGCTTGGTCTTGATACCTTGTCTCTAGCATGCATTAACACCAACATTACTATTTCCCGGCCTCAGATAGTTGTGACTAGCAAAACAAATAAAAGTCAGTTTTGACACAAGCTCTAATGCAATATGCTTTCAAAATAGACCTTGCTTCAATTAGGTATTTTGAGGGTTGTAACGTGGGTTGGTTCACGGTTTAAGAAACAAAATATTTACGGCTCAAAATTTATTCATCCCATCCATTTTCCTTGATTCCTACGTTCAACTAGTTTGTCACAGACGTTCATCTCTTAGAATGATGGGAATGGAATTAAAAGAACCCACGAGGTTTCGGGAGTGACAACCACTTACCTTTGTGTTTTTTGTTTGCAGTCACATGACTATGTTCTTGCTGAGGATTTTTGTTTCGATTCCTCTCTTTCTTTTTTTGTTTTTTATCTTCCCTAATTTTTCCTGGACTGATTTTTTTGCTTATAGTCCATCGGGATACCCTAATTTTTTTCCTAAGCCACTTATTTTCAAGTTTTGACTTATCAGGCTTTCTTATTTCTTTTTGTTTAGAGTTTTTTTATGGAACAAATCGTGTGACATTTATTCATTTGGTTTGAAAGGATTTCTGACTATCTCACTTGTTTTGTTGGCGAGGGACAACCATTGGGCTTATGATTCTGACTTCTCGCGAGGAAAAAGATATGGTTTTCCTTTAGACAATACAATCCCTAGGATGTGGTTGATCCTCAAATGGTACACTCCCTACTTTGTTTTTTTAAAGAATTGAACACGTGGTCAAATTAGATGAAGACTACCCTACCCCGGGTTTAAGATGTAAGGGTTATTTTTAGAAGAAAACTCCTACTTATAGGCTCAAAGGGGTTGACTAAGGGTTACCATCCTTATACCTCTAGTGTTTGAGGATTTGAAGCAATGCCTTACATCATTAGCAAGGATTTTATTTAAAAGCATACATGCAGTGAGCTAGTGTACCTTATATTATTCATTTTGCTAAGTTTTGTTTTTTTACAAAAGTAAAATAAGAGTGAACACGACTGGATTGACTTAAAACATGCATATTCATTTCATCGTTGCAAAAACAAGTTTTTGAAAGTGAATATTACAATAACAAGCAAGAAAATTACACATGATAATAAATGAAGGACAACATAATTGTTCACATGATTAGCCTTGTTTCACCTGTAGACTGGTGTCATCGTGCTTGCAGAAACTAATGTGTGATAGTCTTCGAGGAGGCCCTTATTCAACTTCTTGTTTCTTATCCATTGGAATTGATTATGGAATTGTATAAGTGCCTTCATGTGGCGACATGAGGTTGCTCAGTATATCCAAGTCTTTTGTTGTGAACATGATAGCCTTTGAATCAATTAATTCCTGAACTTTATATTTTAAGCTCTTACAACTCTTGACCGAGTGTCCAGGTGCTCCAGAGTGTAACTCACACCTAACATTCATGTCATAGTTCAAAGGAATATGTATCAGAGGAGGTCCTAGTTCCCTTAAGTGAACCAATGATCTGTTAAGCAAAATAAGGAGAATTCGACCGTATGACATAGGAACTGGGTCAAACTGCTTCCCTGGCCTCTTTGTTTTTTTATGGCTTCGTTGAGCATAAGACTTTTGCCTTTGGTTTGAGTACCAGTTCTGATACCATGTTTGGTTTCTCTAAGCTAGCTGAGGAACGAGCAATGGCTGTTGATTGAGAAGCCTTGGAAGTTCGGGTTGGGGACGGTATCCATGAGGCAGCTCATGAGATGAGGTGGAGTCAGACAAATGAACAGGGGAAACCATTTTCATCATGGCAGCTGGTGCGGAATTGCCTTCCCTTTTCAACAGTGTTTGCTGTAACACCCTTCTACCCAAACGACATATTTAAATAAATTATCAGAGTACAACATGTAGAAGAGTTTACATTTCTTACAACATAACACTTATCGCATCACAACATAAAACATATTATTTATTTTATTTAAAACTTCGCAGCGGACAACAACACAAATATTATCATTCATCATATAACAATTCATAATAATGTTTCAACATTATCTCAACAAAGCATCTCAACATATTAGTCATCATAAACAACGTAAATAATAACCAATTATCTATCGAATCCCATAACCCCGGTGTCACATGACCAGAGCATTTGACTCGACTCTGTAGAATAACTCTACACTTATTCTTCAAACCTCAACAATAGCTACTCCTCTTTATCTGCACATTGCTCATCATAGATGAACATAAACACATGCAGAAGGGGTGAGAATTACATTATTAAATAATAATATAACGACAGAAATATAAACATAAATATATTTCACATATGCCAACACAGCTCATCATAATCATCATAATCAACATACTCATGAACATCAACAAAAAAACATATCAAATGCAATGCACACACCCATGCATGACTCAACACGACTCGGTATACCCATTTTGTGACCAACTACAGGATCACCACTCCCAGATTCATCACCATAGAATCCGAGTTCCCCGCAAGGAACCAAGCCTCTCCACAAGCCCGGAGTCAACAACATCATTGGAACTCAGTCCGTTCATCACTAGGCATCGGCCTTTCATGAATGCATGCACACCAAACATGCATCATAATCAACATAGCAACAACAGCATCATATAGTCATGTTATCATCATCATTAATAGCATGACATACAACTCAACAAAACAACAACAACATTACAACGATATCACATCTGGGAGTTTAAAACGCAAAAGTTGTCCGTCAAACTGATATGGCGAACGCCATTAGGCTAATGGCGAACGCCATTAGCGTTAAACGCTCTTATTCTGGAAAAAAAGCCCAAATGGCGAACGCCAAAGGCATAATGGCGAACGTCATTTGGCTGTTATGTGCATAAATAAGATTTTAAGTGCGGAAACAGTGGACGCGCGGGCTTCTAAGCATATAACTCAACAAAACTCACAGATCGGAGAATTTCCATCAAAACCCCAAACTTTCCCAATCTCCCTAAAATCCCCAAAATCCATCAACAATCCAACATATATCATGAATTTGCTCGCATATTATCGTTTAATAAGGTTCAGACCCCTTACCTCTTTGGATTGAAGGAAGTTCTGAGCAATCTTTGGCCTTTTCCTCTTCCTTCTCTTTCTCTTCAGCGTTTCTCCCTTTCTCTGACTCTGAGGCAAAAATACGTGAAAACACTCTGAGTTCTCACCTTGGCCTCTTTTATCCATTTCCACTTTTACCCTTCCACTCTTCATATTCCATTTATTTTATTTATTTAATTATTATTAAAATAAATAACATCTATAATAATAATAATAATTCCCAATATTATTTAATAATTCATTTTACCTTCAAATAATCATATTAAAATAATATTTAAATTAATCTAACAATATTCTGGGTGTTACAACTCTCCCCCACTTTAGAAGTTTTCGTCCTCGAAAACATACCTCAAGAAAATAGAGCCGGATACGACTCCTTCATCTGATCTTCACGCTCCCAAGTCAAGCTCTCACCAGCTGGACCTCCCCAAACAACTTTCACTAGAGCAATCTTCTTACCTCTCAGGGTCTTCTCTTCTCGGTCATCTATCCGAATTGGCAACACCTCAACGGTCAAATTATCCCTCACCTGGATATCATCCAACTGAACAACATGCGAAGGATCCGCAATATATTTTCTCAACTGAGATACATGAAACACATCATGCAGATTAGAAAGCGATGGCGGTAAAGCTATCCGATACGCCACTTCCCCAACCCTCTTCAAAACCTGATACGGACCCACAAACCTCAGAGTAAGCTTTTTAGACTTTAAAGCTCTACCCACACCTGTCGTCGGAGTAACTCTCAAGAACACATGATCTCCCTCTTGGAACTCAAGTGCCTTCCTCCTCTTATCATGATAACTCTTCTGACGACTCTGAGAAATCTTCATTTTCTCCTGAATCATCTTAACCCTTTCAGTCGTCTGCTGCACAATCTCAGGTCCGAGTACAACACTCTCACCTGGTTCATACCAACACAATGGAGTTCTACACCTCCTACCATACAATGCTTCATATGGAGCCATACAGATACTAGCATGAAAACTATTATTATAAGTAAACTCCACCAACGGCAAATAACTATCCCAAGAACCACTCTGCTCCAACACACAAGCTCTCAACAAATCCTCCAAGGATTGGATAGTTCTTTCAGTCTGACCATCAGTCTGAGGATGATAAGCTGAACTCAACCTCAACTTAGTCCCCAACGCTTTCTGCAAACTTTCCCAAAATCTAGAAGTAAATCTGGGATCTCTATCAGACACAATACTGGATGGAATACCATGCAGCCTCACTATCTCCTCAATATACAACTCTGCCAACTTCTCTAAAGAGTGATTAATCTTCATCGGCAAGAAATGCGCCGACTTAGTCAATCGATCCACAATCACCCAAATAGAATCATTACCTTTCACCGTCCTCGGCAATCCCGTCACAAAATCCATGGAAATGCTATCCCACTTCCATTCAGGAATCTTCAAAGGTTGCATCATACCTGCCGGTTTCTGATGTTCAATCTTTGACTTCTGACAAGTCAAACAGGCATACACAAACTTAGCAACATCTCTTTTCATACCAGCCCACCAAAACAACTTCTTCAAATCTTGATACATTTTAGTTGCACCTGGATGGATACTCAATCCACTCCTATGGCCCTCTTCAAGAATACTCTTTTTCAATTCAGACACCTCAGGAACACAAACTCTACCTTTAAATCGCAGGATGCCATTCTCATCAATCTCAAAATTACCACCATTACCCTGGTTAACCATAGTAATATGATCAACTAGAGCGACATCAACTTGCTGACCATTCCGAATATCTTCCAGAATTTCACTAGTCAACTTCAGCATACCCAACTTTACACTATCAGCGGAAACTTCACAACCCAAACTCATATCACGGAACTGTTCAATTAACTCAAGCTCCCGAACCATCATCATAGACATATGTAGAGACTTTCTACTCAGCGCATCTGCAACTACATTAGCCTTACCGGGATGATAACTCAATTCAAAGTCAAAATCCTTCAGTAATTCTAACCACCTTCTCTGCCTCATATTTAACTCTTTCTGATCAAACAGATACTTCAGACTCTTGTGATCACTGAACACTTCGAATCTGGAACCATACAGATAATGCCTCCACATTTTCAACACAATTACAACAGCTGCAAGTTCTAGATCATGCGTAGGATAATTCCTCTCATGAACTTTCAACTGTCTAGAAGCATAAGCTACAACTTTACCATTCTACATCAAAACACCACCAAGACCCATCAAAGAAGCATCACAATAAACAACGAAGGACTCACCAGGATTAGGCAAGATCAACACTGGAGCACTGGTCAACCGCCTCTTCAACTCAACAAAACTCGCTTCACAAGCTGCATCCCACACATACACTTGACCCTTCTTAGTCAACTGCGTCAACGGCAATGCCAACTTAGAGAAGCCCTCAATAAATCTGCGATAATAACCAGCTAACCCCAGAAAACTGCGTATCTCAGTAGCAGACTTCGGAGTCTCCCACTGTAATACAGCATCAACTTTAGCAGGATCAACAGAAATCCCACCACTCGAAATCACATGGCCAAGGAAACTCACTTCCTTCAACCAGAACTCACATTTAGATAACTTTGCATATAATTTCTTTTCTCTTAACACCTGCAAAACAATTCTCAGATGTCCTGCATGCTCTTCTTCCGTCTTAGAATATATCAATATATCATCTATGAACACCACAACAAAATTATCAAGGTACGGATGAAATATACGATTCATATATTCCATAAACACACCTGGAGCATTAGACACACCGAACGGCATCACAGTGTATTCATAATGACCATACCTCGTACGGAAAGCAGTCTTCGCAATATCATCTGACTTCACTCGGATCTGATGATAACCCGACCGCAAATCAATCTTACTGAAAACATGAGCTCCAACCAACTGGTCCATCAAATCATCAATCCTCGGCAATGGATACCGATTCTTGATAGTCACCTTATTCAACTGCCGATAATCGACACACAACCTCATCGTACCTTCTTTCTTCTTCACTAACAATACTGGTGCACCCCAAGGAGAAACACTTGGACGCACAAACTTCTTCTCAAGCAATTCTTCAAGTTGCTTCTTCAATTCAACTAATTCAGTTGCCGACATTCTATAAGGAGACATCGACACTGGACTCGTACCTGGTACTAAGTCAATGGCAAATTCGACTTCACGTTCTGGAGGTAAATCACTTACATCCTCCGGAAACACATCCTGAAATTCACAGACAACAGGCAAATCTACACTCACCACTTTCTTATCCGCTTGCAGAGACGCAAATAAAGCGAATATCTGAGCTTCATCTTTCACAAAATCCCCCACCTGCCTAGCAGATGGAAATCTTGCCTCATCATTCTCACCAACTTCAGAAAACCGCACCGTCTTCCTATAGCAGTTGATAAACACGCCATAGAATTCTAGCCAATTCATTCCCAGAATAATATCAATTTGGTGCAAGGGTAAGCACACTAAATCAATCACGAACTCTCTCTCAAAGATCGTCAAATGACAACCTCGACAGACAACAGAAGTCTTCACAGAACCATTAGCAGGAGTATCTATCACCATACTTCCGCCTAGGGACGACATAATCACACCAATCCTGGTCGCACACTCATACGAAATAAACGAATGAGTAGCACCAGTGTCATTTACACTAATCGACCAACAGGGAAAACATCACATTAAGACTCGACTGGACTGACTATGCTCTGATACCACTAATGTAACACCCTTCTACCCAAACGACATATTTAAATAAATTATCAGAGTACAACATGTAGAAGAGTTTACATTTCTTACAACATAACACTTATCGCATCACAACATAAAACATATTATTTATTTTATTTAAAACTTCGCAGCGGACAACAACACAAATATTATCATTCATCATATAACAATTCATAATAATGTTTCAACATTATCTCAACAAAGCATCTCAACATATTAGTCATCATAAACAACGTAAAAAATAACCAATCTATCGAATCCCATCCCATAACCCCGGTGTCACATGACCAGAGCATTTGACTCGACTCTGTAGAATAACTCTACACTTATTCTTCAAACCTCAACAATAGCTACTCCTCTTTATCTGCACATTGCTCATCATAGATGAACATAAACACATGCAGAAGGGGTGAGAATTACATTATTAAATAATAATATAACGACAGAAATATAAACATAAATATATTTCACATATGCCAACACAGCTCATCATAATCATCATAATCAACATACTCATGAACATCAACAAAACAACATATCAAATGCAATGCACACACCCATGCATGACTCAACACGACTCGGTATACCCATTTTGTGACCAACTACAGGATCACCACTCCCAGATTCATCACCATAGAATCCGAGTTCCCCGCAAGGAACCAAGCCTCTCCACAAGCCCGGAGTCAACAACATCATTGGAACTCAGTCCGTTCATCACTAGGCATCGGCCTTTCATGAATGCATGCACACCAAACATGCATCATAATCAACATAGCAACAACAGCATCATATAGTCATGTTATCATCATCATTAATAGCATGACATACAACTCAACAAAACAACAACAACATTACAACGATATCACATCTGGGAGTTTAAAACGCAAAAGCTGTCCGTCAAACTGATATGGCGAACGCCATTAGGCTAATGGCGAACGCCATTAGCGTTAAACGCTCTTATTCTGGAAAAAAAGCCCAAATGGCGAACGCCAAAGGCATAATGGCGAACGTCATTTGGCTGTTATGTGCATAAATAAGATTTTAAGTGCGGAAACAGTGGACGCGCGGGCTTCTAAGCATATAACTCAACAAAACTCACAGATCGGAGAATTTCCATCAAAACCCCAAACTTTCCCAATCTCCCTAAAATCCCCAAAATCCATCAACAATCCAACATATATCATGAATTTGCTCGCATATTATCGTTTAATAAGGTTCAGACCCCTTACCTCTTTGGATTGAAGGAAGTTCTGAGCAATCTTTGGCCTTTTCCTCTTCCTTCTCTTTCTCTTCAGCGTTTCTCCCTTTCTCTGACTCTGAGGCAAAAATACGTGAAAACACTCTGAGTTCTCACCTTGGCCTCTTTTATCCATTTCCACTTTTACCCTTCCACTCTTCATATTCCATTTATTTTATTTATTTAATTATTATTAAATTAAATAACATCTATAATAATAATAATAATTCCCAATATTATTTAATAATTCATTTTACCTTCAAATAATCATATTAAAATAATATTTAAATTAATCTAACAATATTCTGGGTGTTACATTTGCAGGATTTCCAAAAACAAGCTCATATGAGTCTTCTGTTGGTTGATCTCTTCCTTCAATGCAACTTGGCCTTGCTGAAGTTCTCCCATAATGGCTTGAGACGTACTTCTAGTTCTAAGTGTATGTCGGGAAATCAGCTAGCATGGTCAAAGCAAAAAGTGGTATGGGGTTTTGTTTGTGAGATTCAAATGATGCATGAATGCGATGTTTGTTTATGAATGAATGGGTGAGCAGATTAATGGTTTTAATGGAATTCAGGCACGAGTTCATAATCTGAGTTCATTGTGACGAGGAAGGTGGTTTAATAATAATTGCCTTCGAACCAAGATTCTCACTTTGCAAGATCTAGGGATTTTGAGAAATTGGGTATAAGACACTTCTCTTAGAGTCATGGACTCCCTTGACTGTCCTCCGCTTATGTCAATTTACTTGCTAGACGACAACTCCATCAAGGATATCTACTCTAAGCGAGATCTTCGTATCAACCCTCGCGAGGAAAGCTCCTCGATGACCTATACCACGCGACCATCGGTCTAGGTTGGCCAAGGTTAAATGCTGTATAAAAGGTGTCTTAGGGTCACAAACTCTAATGAAGATAAGGATGCTTACACCGAAAACTCGACGGTCATAAATACCTTTAAAATAGTCTACCACTAAGTGAGGTTCTCGTACGACCCTTCACGGGGAAATCTCCCTAGGGACCAATACTACCAAACCTCTCTTATCTCAAGCAAACTCTCAGACTCAGGTGGAAAGTCTATCATACAAGGCTTTATTGCAATCATTATTAACCATTTTTGTCCTTTGTCACGAAGCCAAAGTCACAGACCAATAAAGAATAATATATACATGTTAGTACAGAAATCAATATACAAATATAAACATAGAAAAGTAAATAAACAAGATAAAAAAAAAAGGACAACCTAAACTAGGTCTGACTTGCTTAGGGAAATATCGTCCCCAGCAGAGTCGCCAACTATCCCTATTAGGATTTCACGATAATAAAACTGAGACTGAATTAAAGGATGCCTCCTCAATCAAAGAGAGAAGGCAAAACATAAGAGTCGCCACCGAATTTTATTTGATTTTCTCTATCGGAGAGAAGATGGGAAATAGTCGATAAAACCCTCAAAATGAAAAAGGGTGCACAGAGGAAGTGCAAGGATAAAGAATCGGTCTCGCAACCGAGATGTGGGTTCGGAAGTTGGTTACTCGAGGGGAAGGTATTAACACCCCTCACGTCCATGTACTCCATGGGAACCATTTCGGTTGTCTGTGTATATGGGTATTTATCTCGTTTATTGTTTTATTTTTCTAAAGAGTGTAAAAATGACAAGACTCTAGGTTTTTTAATTATTATGCTCACAAAGGATTATGGCCCTTGTGCCTACGTATCACTCATCGGGTGATTAGAAATTAGAACTCTATAATTCGAAGTAGAAAATGTTTGTGTGTTGGTTGGTTTTACCTTTGAGAAA
Source organism: Lathyrus oleraceus (assembly GCF_024323335.1). NCBI lineage: Eukaryota > Viridiplantae > Streptophyta > Magnoliopsida > Fabales > Fabaceae > Lathyrus > Lathyrus oleraceus. The sequence goes on along the minus strand of NC_066579.1, from coordinate 3,241,949 downwards.
AGGGTTTTCAAGATGATGCCCAAAGGCACAAGATAAGGTTTGATGGGTTGTATTATTTTTACCTTGAATAAGGGTTTATGAAAAAAATGTTTGTGATTAGATTGCATTAAAGTCTATGGGCGTAGGTGAAAATTCTAGGCAACAAGCCAAGCGTCTTGCATCCAAAATAATCATAGTAAGGGTAGAAATGTTCCATTCTTACTCATTCTCCACCACTTAAGGCTCGTGGTGCACAATACTAATCATAATTTTAAGTGTTTTGAATTTGATTATGAAAATGCCACTTGATATTGAATCAAGGGTATGTTTATTTGATTATGAAATGGGGTAATTTAATGAATATACAAAGTAACCAACAAGAAAAAAATAAAGGGTCTCATTGTAAAGTAGCCCATGAGAAAGCCTTATGCGCGCAAAAGTGACCTAAGCTAAAAAAAAGTTAAGGGTCTTACAAACATGTCCCTCTAAGGTGGTGCCATGATACCATTCTTACAACATGAATGTAAGTTACAAATGAAATCCAAAGTTAATACAAAGTGTTAAAAGATAAAGGCAAGGTCCTCCAAGAAAATGTCATGATTGAAATCCTCTAAGTCTAATTGTTGATTACAAGTGAAATGTATTTTGGGTCTTATCATTTTATCATGTTTTTGTTATTTTTAATTGAATGATGACAATAAAGTAAATAACAATAATAAATTTACATGATGAGTATATACAATGATGATGATGATGATGATGATAATGAGTTCTTGAATGTAGATTACAAGGTAATAACATAAAAGTAAATCACAAGAAAAAAATAATATCACAATAACAATGGTTAGTAAGTATGAATGATATAAAATAAACCACAAGTCAACAATTATAAAATCACAATAACAAAGTTTAATAGTAAACAAAGTTAGTGAAGTAATTAAAGGTTAATAATATGAACAAACTAAATATTTGAGGATAATTTATCCATAGGTTAAAAGATTCAAAATATGACGCATCAAGGGATACTTTATCATTGATGCAAAGTATTAAAGATGATCAATAATAATATAGCAATAGATTTGTAACAATAAAAGTTATACAACCTCAAATTCATCTATCAATAGTTTCACAAATAGATGATTATATCACTCAAATGATTATAAGTTTTTTTTTTACTTTTTGATTATGCAAGGTGGTAAGAAAACAAATAAATCGGCACAATGTAAATGATATATGACTAGATGTCAATGGACATAAACATAAAGTGCTTTAAATAAAATAAACAATGAAATAAATTGTGAGAAAATAAATAGCAAATAAATAAAGTGCAATAATATAAATGTTAGAAGTTAGTAGTTAATGGAATCAAAACAAGTAAATGGATTACCAAGTTAGTATACACAAACATTGTTTCATCTATGCATCCAATGATTCAAATTGGTTAAAATAGAGGCAACATATTAATGCCTCAAAGTATCATGAATGATTCATTGATCATTCATTAATAGGTTTGAAACATTGAAGGTTTTATCAACCCTAAACAACCATGGTCATATTCTAATATATTTCATCAACCAATACAAATATAACAATAAGTCAATAATAAATAGTAAATGGTAACAATAACAAAGTTTGATTGAAAATGATGAATAAAAAGTAGTAAGAGCAAAAATCCCAAAAAAGGTGTGTAAACCAAACTAAACCACTTGTCTCAAACTTGACTCAAATCCCTCTTTAAAAATAAGTTATATGTTTATGTGGTGGTAGTGAGTGAGTGTGTGGATGAAGGTTACAACTTTACTATTGATGTTGTTGTATGAAGAAGGTTTATTTTTACATGGTGGTTGGATGGTTCAAAGAAGAAAATAGGGGTTGAGTGAGTTTGGGTTTTAGGTTAAAAGAGAGAGCTTAAATGTGCTTTTGGCATATGTTTAGTGGTTATAAGCTTGAAAAAATGAGGGGGGATAGTGCTCTATTTATAGAAGAAGCTAAAGGGTTAAAGTGTGTGAAAAATAATTCACTTTTAGTGAAAAAAAGGTTAACGCTGTTGTCTGCGCAGATTTAACCGGTTACACAGATTATGGTAACCGGTTACACAGGCTGAAAATGGTCTTAGAAGCCTGTGTAATGCAGGTTTATCCGGTTACACAGATTTGGGCAACCGGTTACACAGACTCAAATTTTCCTTGCATACATGTTTATAAGGGGGTGTAACCGGTTACACAGATTTGGGTAATGGTTACACAGACCAAAAAAAAGGAAATTTTGCTATGTTATACATTTTTTCTTTGAGGCTTTATCCAAAAAACCCCATTTTTTCTCAGGTGTATGTGTAGTATGGGCATGGACCAAATGAAAGTTGTATATGGTAAGGTATGTTTTATGGTATGACACATACTTCTTGAACACCTTGAATGCATCGCTTTTTTGCACTAAAAATAATGTCCAAGAATATCTAGAAAAGTCATCAACAATAACTAAAGCATATACATTACCTGCGAAGTTTCTTATTCTTGATGGACCAAACAAGTCCATATGTGAAGTAGACACCACATTCTTAGGTTTGAAAATTGATTTGGTTTGTTTTCCCTTTTGAAAAGCATCACATAATTTATCCTTGACAAACTTTATCTTAGGTAAACCAATGACAAGATCGTGCTTGACTAGTTTATTTAAATGTTCCATGTGAATATGGGCAACTCTTTTATGCCATAGCCATGACTCGTTGTTGTTTACCGTGAAATTTTTTAATTTCAAAGATAAATCATCTAAGGAAATCATAAAAATATTATTAAACCTTTTACCTTTGAGTTTTACCTCATGAGTTGCTTCATCTTCAATCAAGCATTTATCCTTGACAAAATTGATCTTGAAGCCTTTGTCACAAAGTTGGCTAATACTTAGAAGATTATGGTTTAGTCCTTCAACATAAAGAACATATTCGATGAATCTGAAATGTGGTGCTCCAACTTTACCTATGCCAATAATTTTTCCTTTGTTGTTATCTCCATAAGTGGCATATTCCTTGGCCTTAAGCACTAGATTTGAAAATTTGTTGATATCTCCCGTCATATGCTTAGAACAACCACTATCAAGATACCATAGATTTGTAGTGGTTTTCAAGCATACCTACAAAACAAATTAGGTTTTGCTAGGTACCCAAATTGTCTTGGATCCTTCATAATTAGTTCCTTTCATGACCCACACATAATACCCACTTGCCACACTAAAGTTCCTTACATAGAAAACATTAGGTGTGTGACCAATTATACCATAATAGAAACAAGTAAGAACAAAATTACTTATATGTCTAGGAACATAAGATTTTTTCTTAGCAAATCTTTTACTTTTTGGATAATGATGAACATTGTTTGTTTTGTTCACTTTTTCTTTATTCGATTGATGAATAGCATTAACAAAGATAGTTTTACTAGAACTTGGTTTATTAAATTTTTAATAATCAAGTCGACTTTTATCATTATCATATCTTTTTTGACTAAGGACACCCTCCAATCCAATTTGTCCTTTCTCATATCTTTCAAGAACTCTTTTCAATTGGATAATTTGGAAAGAAAGTGACTCACACTCTTTTCATACAAAATTTTGTTTTTGTTCTTTAATAAAAAAAATCAATTTTAAAATCTTTTTCAATGGTGTCAAAGTTTTTTTAAAGAGATAAAAATTGTTTTTTTATTTGACATCGTTTTAAACAGAGTGTTGCATTCATTGAGTAGTTCGTCTATATCACCTTCTGCAGCATTCTCATAAATGGAAAAATAATTACTAACCTATTCATCTTCATCATTGAAATGGTGTGATTCCATCAAAGCAAGATTTTTACATTCTTCACTTTTCAAGTCGGATGATGAACTTATTTCATTATCTTCCCATGTAACGTAGGCTCTTTTGGATTTTTACTCTTATCAAATTTTGAAGTTGTTCTTCTTGGTGAGTTTTGGACAATCCTTCTTTATGTGTCTTTGATTTCCACATTCATAGTGTCGTACCCTAATTTTTAACTCTAAGATCTCACATACCATTTGCATCCTTTCATACAAACAAGATCCCATCTTGATCTTCCCCCTCTCATCTTTGGATTTGCTTTTTGCAGGGATCACCAATCACCTATTTGTTACTTTTTTTACCTTTTGTGTTTATATGTTCATTATTTATCTTACCACTAATCAAAATGGAAACAATATGTTTTATTTTCTTTAAGTTTATTGTGCAAGGTAGGGTTTTCCAACAAGAGCATCAAGCAAGGCTCCTCAACTAGGGTTTGTTTTGATTCCTCAGCAAAATGTGCTCAACCATTGATTCTCAAGAGGCTTATCTCTCAAGCATGGTCTATAAAGTTCTCAAGAACCTTTAAATCTCATTTGGGTCAAGAACATCTCAAAGTTTTGTTACTTATTTTCTCAATAAAAGTCAAAGGTTCATGTGTTTATTTTCATGCCTTCTTCAACAAGTTACCTCAAGCTTTGAGCAACTCAATTAAAATATATTCAAGGAAACTTTATCTTTATTTCATATGATCATCCATGTACCTTGAAATGTAATAAAAGTTCAAGGGCACAAGTTTTATTCTAAGAGGTTTAACCAAAAAGTCAACATTTGAAGTCAAAGTTCAAAGGATCACAACTCCTTCAATTTTCAACATTTTTGAATGCTTCTTTTTTCATATGACTCTTCTCATTATCTTATACAACTTCTCTTTACATGAAAAGATCTAATTATTCTTGGAGGATCATCAAAAGTTTTGAGACATTATAGGTCATTTGTGGACTTAGTGAAATTTGACCTATTTTCAAGTGACTTTTTCTCAACTTTCAAGGATTATAACTTCTTCAATTCTTAACATTTGAGGCTTATTATTTTTTCAAAATATCATTTGTGGTTCACTCTACAAGTTTTCTTCAAGGATCAAATTCAAAATATGTTCGGAAGGCCATGGGTAATTTTCAGCCATTTGGATCAAAGTCATTGAGACATTATAGGTAACTTTCAGCCATTTGGGACTTAGAAGTTTTCTTAGTTGCATGACCAGTTTTTTGTGGCAACTTCAACATGCCATAAATTTTTTCTCAACCATCCAAATTAAACCTTTCTTGGCACATTGTAATCTTTGTCATGATGTTAACACATTGCAAAAGAATGGGATCAAAAAGCCTCCTGAGCAAGATGCCCCATTGAGTTGAACATGGTAACTTGGAACTGAAGAAATCACCATGGTCCAAATTTAAACTTCACTAACTATCAATTACAAACCAAATTAGCATGAGTTTTGGACCTAAACATGTTTAACCAAGTCTCCGGAAGTTAATTGACCCTTGAAACACATGATTTGGCTGAGTTTTGATGGATTGCAAGTCACACTTTTCAGACTTTCTGATCAAATTCATTTTGAACGAATTAAGCTTGATTCCACATGTATTTGGATACAAATACATTACCTATAAATAGAGGAAACTATTACATTCATTTCCAAGCTTTTGAGAGACAAGAAATATTTGCTTCACTCTGAAATGTTTCCAGAAAATTGAACTATCGTGTTTTGAATTCGAGCTTGTTTTAATCCAATTTCTTGATTCCATTAGCGTCTTTGGTCTTCTCTGAAGCTTTTACAACAATTCTAAAGCTCTAAGACCTCTTGAAGTGCTCTAACCAGATCGAGCTTCATCAACTTCTGATCACCATTTGGACAAGGTAGTTATGAGCATCATTTGAACTCAAACAAGTTACCACAATGTAGTCCTTCATCCTCTGATGTTATCCCCTAACTTATCTGTTGTTGATTGATCGTGTTCATCATTTAATTTTATTTTTCGTGGCTTGCTTGCTACTGAAACTTCTCTGGAATTCCCCATGCTCACATTAGATAAATGAATTTGGAGCATGGGGTTGAATACGTGATGAGGAGGCGATCACATTGGTGGTGGTCTCGTGTTCTAAATTTACCAAATGATGAAACTTTGGTGGGGACCATCGGGGAAGTTGACCGAAGGTTATCTCAGGTCATATAAGTTTGGAGACAGGTTGGCAATTTAAAATGTTTTGATTGGTCCAATTTGAATTAGAGCAGGTGTTTCATTTTTTAAAATTTCATTGTGCGCCCTAACTTTGTGATTGTTGGATCTACCACTTCAATTAATGAGGCCTGATCCAACGCTCCATGTTTTTTTCAATTTTATTTCTTTTTCTTTTTTTAATTTTAAATTGCATTTTCTTTTAAAATTCATAGAAAACCCATTTTGCATAAAAAAAATACCAAAATAATTTCTAATTTTTATTTTATTTTTCTTCATCTGATTTTTGGTTTTTAAACATTTTATTTTCTTGATTTTCTATTTTTCTTGAATTTTCACCTTTCTCCTTTGTTTTAATTGGTTTAAATGCATTTTAAAATTCTGAAAATTTTATTATATGCTTCTTATTTTATTTCCAACCTTCCATAATTTCTTGGCCATATATTTGGTGTTTTGAAGGACTTTACAAATTTTATTTTTTATTTTCCTTTTAAAATTTATTTTAAAAATGTTTTTGATTTATTTTATTTTATTTTATTTCACTTTCTATTTGTTTGACCTCTGTTGACTTCTACTGGCCTTTGACCATGGTGTTTTGATCATAAGTCTCATCAAACTCAATGGATCTTGGGTGTTGATGGGGTGAAAACCCTAATCCACCAAAATGGATGATTGATTTTGATGATGACTTGATCAAACCTTTGATCCAATTTTGGTGTGACCTCTCTTGTCCCCTTTGAAGGAGAAGGGCGATCCAAAACGCAGCGGAATTTAAAATTTCTCCTTTAATGATCCTTACGAATGAGCATGATCAGTGATAGAATCGTTACCTCTTGTGGCGATTGTAACCTTTGATGTAGATCTACGGAGCGATCACGAATGTTGAACAATGACAACGCCTCTACTCAGTCCACACGAACGTATTCCTTCAATCTCAGTGCTAACTGCTATGAATGAAGGCTTTGAGTGTGTGTGTGTGTGTGTGTGTGTGTGTGTGAGAGAGAGAGAGAGAGAGAGAGAAACGAAATTGCAACTGCACAAATGCTTCTACACAAGGGTTCTATTTATAGAACCACTTGTGTGGGCTGCAAGCTAAAAAGCCCACTCAAGTGTATGTGGCCCATATCTTATAATATGCCAAAATCACTTAAGCGCGTGGTACCTTACCATATTTCGTATTCTGTTTAAGTACATTGTACCTTACGATGTTCTACAATTCACTTAAGTGCACCGTACCTTACGGTGTTCCTTAGTTACTCTATCTCTCATCAATCCGTCCTTTGTGTGTGACCCTGTAGGTTTTCACGGCATTGACAATTATATTAAATCATGTATTTAACATAATAAACAGTGAGCGGTATCTAGCAACACATCACTGCTACCCAAGACACGAAAATGTCATGTGATCTGACAAATCCTTTTGTGATAATACTTATGTGTACAATTACCCTTTTGCCCTTATGTCTATATTGAACACAAGGCATAGACCATGTCATCCTTGTCCAGTTTAATATTGGGCCCATAGACATTTATCCTGTTACGCAGGATGGGCAAATTCCATCTAGGTCACTCATGTCCCTTAGCATGCTTCGTGGAATACCCATCAACTGTCTTTATGGTCATCCAATTACGGACAACGTTTGATCAGCAATAAGGCACTCGACTCTACATTTAGGGTCCATAGTGGTTTCAAGTTGAAGGGTGGTATACACCATTATCACTATGAGAATAACTTATGACACTTTGCATAACATTTTATATAGTATTCTCATAGCGGGTCAATCCAGTATAAATATTACTCTTAATATTCATACCTATGTTTAAGACTTGATAACTCCTTATCCATGATCCATGAGATGTGATCATCAGTCTATATACATAATAGTCATAATGCTTTAATGTTATCCCACTTCACAATAAAGCTCGACTACGGATACTTTAAGAATAGTGTCCTTATGTTTAATGTGATCTCATGATTAAGTCACACTTGATACATTAAACGGACTATCTATTCTAGGGACTTTATTAAACAAACATAATAAAGAAAAAGCCTTTTATTATTAATAAATAATTCGATACAAGTACCAAAAAGTATTGGCCTCTAGGGCTTACACCAACACCCTTCTTCTTTATCTCTTTATTTTCTTCTTGATCTATTGGATGGTCTATGTCCATCTTGTTCATGATATATAGATTGGTGCTTGATGAACTTTCATCATTTCAAAACTACCTTTTAATTGGTCATGGATCATTTATGGTACTTTAGATTGATGCATAAGTTTTTTCTAAGTACTATGAAGTATGGATTGATGTAATGAACTACTCTCCTAGCCTTTGTGCTTGATCAATTCTGTCTTATTTTTTGTGTGACATGGCTTTAGGAGAATCATTTACATATCATTTCTCTAGCATGTATTAACACAATTATTATTATTGACTGACCTCAGATAGTTGTAACTTCTACATAAGTCCAATTGCGATTGCTTAACATACTGCTAAGTTTGTCACGAAAGTAAGTCATTTTCATAAGTGAGATTGTAAGTCTCCTACTCCTCATGGTATTGTGTAAAAATATGCTTTCTTTTCATTTGTGAGAGCTAGTGGCATACTTGTTGATTTTATCCAAGTTAGAGCTCTTCTTATAAGTGATGAAAAGGTCCATATTTTCATGCTTATGGGTGAATAGTTAAGTATTCTCCAAAAAATGACAAATTTTCTTTCCCTTTTTGATTACTAACATCATTTACTAACATTATTTTGTATTAACTCTTAATTTAAATTTCATTTATATTATTCCTTTTATTCTTTTGTAATTTACTTTATGCTTTTATTTTAGCATCTCATATCATATTTGTTTATGCTTATATTATTTGTTCTTTGTCCATTTGGATTTCTCTTTCTTTCAAAGACATTAATAAAGAAAAAACCCCTAAAAATTTTGGTTCTATGGATTCATGGACTTGAGGTTATTATCCTTAGCATTGTTGTGGAGTTATGGACTTAGAACTAAGACTTTGACCCTTGCTTTGGGAGTCTGTGACTTGAGACCTTGGGATTCATCTAGTACCTTTGACTTTGGGTTTCTTTTGAAGACTTGGCTTGATTACTTTGATTCCATCTGATATATGTATTATTCATTGTCTATTTGGATTGCTTGAGGCTTAATCCAAATGAGAGAATTCTTGCTTGACTTATGTCATAAAGCTTGCTATCTCTTGGTTTGATCTTTCCTCCCTAACTTTTACTTTATGCTTTAGGATAATCTTTTCTTCTTCGCTCTTTCTTTAATTTTCAAAATATCCTCTCTCTTTTCAAAACTTTCTTATTTTTACACTTGAACCACTTTCTCAATAAACCTTGATTTTTGTCAAGTTATTTTCAAACTCTTTTCTTAAAATAAATGCTAATACATCTTAAGTATATTCAGACCAATTCCAAAAAGACTAAAAAATGCATAACTCATTTAAATTATTTTTGTGTCCTTGGTGCACTTTTCCCTTTTAAAACTTTTCTTGAAGTTTAGACATGAGTCATTTTCATAGTTGAGATGTAATTCTCCTATCCCCATGGTATTGATGATAATCATTTTCCATCCAAGAGAGCTAGTGGTATACTTGTTGATCTTTATCCAAGTTGGTGGCTAGTTGAATGTTCTCCTAAAAATGACAAAATGTCTTTTCATTAAAAATCAATCAAACTAAATATACTTGTTATTTCTACCACGAACTACGAGGTTTTGATCCTCCATTGCACTTTATTGGTACGTAGGCATGACACGAAGACAGTCTTGGCAAACACAAAAATTATTTTAAAAAAACATTTTTTTCTCATCTATCTAATCTTTTGCAAACAACACCATTTTAAGTTAAAATGCACAGATTTTCAAAGAGGATCCTATAGAGTACTATAGATGTTCATGGTGTTAATACCTTCCCTTTGCATAATTAAACCCTAAACACTTATTATTTTTATTAGTTTTTATTTTAAAACTTCTTTGGGTTTTGTTCGTACTATTCCCCTTTCCTTTGAAAATAATAAAAGTGTGAAGATGACTCTTGCTTTACGAGTTAAGTTAATCAATAGCTTAATCTCAAAAAATTTACCGCTACACATAGCAAGTGACAATTGGTATTGAAGTGGAAGCATATTTTTTCCTGAAAAATTTCTTTCTTTTTGCATAATTCAAGGATGGTTCATTATTACCAAAAAATTACCAAGTCTTGTTAGAAGGAGCATGAAGTTTCCATCTTCTTACGGAGCATCATCTTTTTATTCTTCTTTTGAGACAACTTTAAATGCAATTCCTTTGGATTTCTTCTCTTGATTATCATGCTTTTCAAGTCTCTCGAGTTCAAGTTCATGCTCTTGAAGTTTTCCGAACAAGGATGTGGAAGTCATGGTACAAAAAAAATTCTTTTTTGATATTACTGTCACTTTTGGTTTCCATTCCCTGGTTAAGCACCTAAGCACTTTAAGATTAAGATCATTGTTAGTAAAAGTCGAGCAATAAAGTGATTTGCCAAGTGTACAAATCGCTTTTACAACGCGACGATGGATTCTCCGGGTTGCATTTTGAACAACCTGTACTCTTGACTTAAGGTATTCAATCTAGATCTCTTTACTTTAGTGTTTCCTTCATGAGTTTCTACCAATGCATCCCATATTTCCTTTTCAATTTCACATTGAGAAACACGGAAGAATTCATCCATGCTAAGTGCACTTTAAAGTATATTGATTGCTTTCTTGTTGTAAAGTATTTTTTTTCTTATAATCATCATCATCCCATGAACTCTTAATCTTTGGTGTCCCAACCCCGTTGACAACACATGTGGGAACAAACAAACCATTCTCCAAAACATTCCAAATTTCATCTCCTTGTACTTCTAAATGAGCCTTCATGTGAATTTTCCAAAATTCAAAATATTCACCAGAAAATAGTGGAGGTTTATTGCTACTACCACTATCTTTGAAAATAGGATTTTCACTTGCGAAAGCCATTATGGATATTTTAGGAACAAGTTACCTATAACCTGCTCCGATGCCAATTGTAAGTAGTGATTTCACATAAGAGGGGGTGAATTAGGTACTTTGATCAGTTTTCGATTTATTGGAATTATGCTTTTAACTTTCTGGTTTGATGATGATTAGAAAACAGTAAAGTGCATAAAGATAAAGAACATGATAATGTACCATGGTTCTCCTTACAATCCGAGATTACTTTAGTCCCCTTACGTAGTGAGAGATTTTACTATCTATTTAGAACTTTGTACAAGCCTATCCTAGGTATTATACATAAGTTCCTAAACCTATCAATATGGACAATCCCCTTATGATATCTACAAAGTGAAACAAGATAACAATCATCCCTCATTCACTCTCTTGCTTCCAACAATCATGGACAACAAGGTATTCCATAGTAATCTGAATTTTTTGTTAGAACAAGATTTTGTGTCTACAATTCATCTCTAAAGTTTTGATGATAATAAAGGATGAAACAAATTGGTACCCTAACAAACTTATCTAATTATGTAGAACTCTAACAGAAAAAGGATCAGATAGACAACATCTAACATCACGCAAGTTCAGAATAAATAACTTAGAATCAATTGAAGCAATCACTCGGACTCTGAAGAAAAGGAAGCTCATAGAGTCTGACGGTAGTAGACTCAGACACTCTGAATCTGAAGACTTCTACACAACTACTCTGATGATTTGTACTCTGAAGAAGGCCCTACAGAAAAACATACCAAGAACTTCTGAAGAAAAATTTACTCTCCGCAACTATCTGAAGAATACATGTTGAACAAGAAGATTTGGATTCCGCACATTCTGACTCAAGATCACCCACAAGGCTTAGCTACGAAGTATTCCACTTTTGGTATGAATCTTTATTTAGAAAAGAATAAACAGTCTCCAAAATTGTTATGGAAAGGACAACGAACTTAATGCCAATTAAAATCCATCATTGCCAAGATATTCATTATTGCCTCAGCTAACGGTCTCATGTTCTAAACACTATATAAAGGCCAGAACATCATCATACCAGGCACGAAGCACTCACACAAGAATACTGAAAAACTCAATTCCATACTCTCATTCATTCTTGTTCAAAATCTGTTTACACGACTTATTGCTCTAAGTGTGAAAGCCTACAATTCTTATTGTGTTAATCTTGCTTACCTAGAAGCACTAAACACTTCATTGTAATTCCAAAATAGTTGTTGAATATTTCCTCAAGTGACTTGTGAAGTCTGTAAACTTGAGAGGGCTAAGAGATCTTTACTCTCTTAAACGCTTTTGTTGTAGTCTTCTAGATTATTGGATTAAGTCCTTGTTGAAGGCTAAATCACCTTGGTCGGGTGGACGGGAGTAGCTTTGAATTTCAAGAAAACTAGGATAAACTTTTATGTTGATTGCTTAATCTTTCGTGTGTGTTTTATTTGCAAAAGTTTTTATTACTTGGGAAAACAATTCAAACCCCCCTTTATTGTTTTTCTCTACCTTCAATTGGTATCAAAGCTTCGGCTCTACTATTGATTTTTAAATCAAACACTTAATAGTGTAGAGAGATCCAGCGTGAGAAAAACACTATGGCTAACACCAATGAAAGAGACAACTACAATGTCAAACCTCCAGTATTTGATGGAGAAAAGTTTGATTATTGGAAAGATCGAATCGAAAGTTTCTTCCTGGGTTATGACACTGACCTATGGGACATAGTTACAATTGGCTATGTACCACATGTATCTGATGTTGGTATTGCTATTTCCAGAAATAAAATGACTGATGATCAGAAGCGTGATTTCAAAAATCACCACAAAGCAAGAACAATACTGTTGAATGCCATATCCTACAATGAATATGAAAATATCACCAACAGGGAAACTACTAAAGAAATACTTGACTCCCTAAAGATGACCCACGAAGGCAACTCTTAAGTCAAAGAGACAAAGGCTCTGGCTCTAATTCAAAAATATGAAGCATTCAAGATGGAGGACAATGAAGTTGTTGAGGTAATGTTTTCTAGATTTCAAACTTTAGTTGCAGGACTCAAGGTTCTAGACAAGGGCTACACAACTGCAGATCATGTCAAAAAGATTGTCAGAAGATTGTCAAAGAAGTGGAGGCCTATGGTCGCTGCCTTAAAACTATCAAACGATGTAAACAACATAAGCCTGGAAGAACTCATCAGCTCCCTCAGGAGTCATGAGATAAAACTAGAGGAAGACGAGCCCCAAAAGAAAAGCAAATTTATGGCTATGAAGTCTAGATCCAAGAGACGCAAACCAGAAAGAAAAAAGCTCTCAAAGTTGAAGAAGAAGACAATAATGACTCTGAAAAGGATGATTTTGATGATGAAGAAGAGTTGTCCCTCTTAACCAGAAGAGTCAAACAACTGTGGAGAAAAAGAAATAATAACTTCAGAAGACCAAGATATAAGGGAGATCGCTCATAATCAACTTCAAGAAGTAAACCAAACAAAGAGGTAACATGCTATGAATGCAAAGAACCAGGACACTATAGAAACGAATGCCCAAAGCTCAAGAAAGACAGTTCCAGAAAAGAAGGATTCAAGAAAAATTCCTTTAAAACTAAAAAGGGACTCATGGCCACCTGGGATGACTCTGATGATTTATGGAGTAAGTCAGAATAAGAAAAGAGGAATAAGATATGACTCTAATGAAGACGAGCAAATACCTTCTGCAGATGACAAACCTAAATCTCCTTTTTTTATCACTACACACATGCACAAACACAAATTTTTAATAATGCCGGAAAACCCAAAGTTTCCAAAAACTCTGGGAGAACTAATCACAAAGGACCCAAAAGATTATGGGTACCAAAGGATAAAATAGTTTATGTTGCAGATATCCTATGCAGCAAAGTTAAGACAACAATCATGGTACCTGGACTATGGATGCTCGCGACACATGACGGGAAGAAAGCATATGTTCCATAGCTTAGAACTTAAAGATGCTGGTTTCGTAGGTTTCAGAGGAAATCAGAAAGGAAGAATCAGAGGCTTTGAAACAATTGATTTAACGATAAGCTTGACTCTTAAAAGTCAAAGCTCGTTGAAAAACTTGGAGATCTGGAGATAACACTTGCAAGTTCTGACGAAAAGACTAAAGAATCTGAGGAAGTTGAAAGGAAAAACCCATAAACAACTGAAATCTCAACTATACAGAAAAGATCAAGAAAACGACTAAATCTGACTCTGATATTCTGGGAAACAAGGATGAACCTGTCAGAACAAGGTCTACATTCAAAGTATCCGAGGAAACCCCTATGGGATTAGTGTCTCTAATAGAACCAACATCCTGTGATGAGGCACTTCAAGACAAAGAATGGATTCTAGCAATGAAAGAAGAACTTGATCAATTTGCAAAGAACGATGTCTGGGATCTTGTACCAAAGCCAAAAGGTACCCACATCATTGGAACAAAGTGGGTATACAGAAACAAACTAAATGAAAAGAAAGAAATGGTTAGAAAGAAAGCACGACTGGTAGCACAAGGGTATAGTCAACAAGAAGGCATTGACTACAATGAAACCTTTGCTCCAATCTCCAGGTTAGAATCTATTCGTTTACTTGTATCATTCGCTGTTAATTATTACATCAAACTATATCAGATGGATGTCAAGAGTACATTTCTGAACGGTTATATTTCTGAAGAAGTATATGTTCACCAACCTCCGGGCTTTGAAAACTCAAAATGTCCATAACACATTTTTAAACTGAAAAAATCTTTGTATGGTCTAAAACAAGCCCCTAGAGCTTGGTATGAAAGACTAAGCACATTTCTTCTGGAATATGATTTTATTAGAGGCAAAATTGACTCTACTCTCTTTTGTAAAAACTTCATAAATGACCTCATGATCTGTCAGATATATGTTTATGATATAATTTTAGTTAAGCTAACCCTTCTATTTGTCAAGAATTCTCTGAGTTAATGCATGTAGAACTTGAAATGAGTTTGATGCAAGAACTAAAATTCTTTCTGGGAATTCAAATCAACCAAGCTTCAGATGCCACATATGTATATCAAAGCAAATACATAAAATACATTCTGAAGAAATTTGAAATGTCAGAAAGCAAACCAGCAAAGGCTCTCATGCATCCTACCTGCATTCTGGAAAAAGAAGAAGTAAGTCAAAAGGTTTGTCAGAAGCTCTATCATGGTATGGTAGGCTTTCTTCTCTATCTGACGGCTACACGACCAAATATTCTCTTCAGCATTTGTCTCTGTGCCAGATTTCAATTAGATCCAAGGGAATCTCATCTAACAGCTGTTAAGAGAATTATAAGGTATCTAAAAGGAACACCTAATCTTGGCCTGATGTATGAGAAAACATCAGAGTATAGGCTCTCTGGATATTATGATGCAGATTATGCCGGAGATAAATTGGAACGAAAAAGCACATCTGGAAACTGACAATTTCTGGGAAGCAATCTTATATCTTGGGCTAGCAAAAGACAATCAACCATAGCACTCTCTACTGCAGAAGCAGAATATATCTCAACTTCACTATGCATTACTCAGATGATCTGGATGAAGAATCAACTAGAAGATTTTCAAATATATGAGAGTAATGTTCCTATCTTTTGTGACAATACTGCTGCCATATGCTTAAGTAAGAACCGTATTCTACATTCCAGAGCAAAGCACATAGAAATAAAACATCATTTTATCAGAGACTATGTTCAGAAAGGGGTAATTTCATTAAAATTCATAGATACAGACCACCAATGGGATGATATCTTCATAAAACCTCTTGCTAAAGATAGATTCTCATTCATTCTGAAACACTTAAACATGGAAAATTGCCTAGAATGAGTCAGATATGTGCTTCTCTGAAATGGCAAAATAGGCTCTAACTTAAAACTTCTGGCGTCTGAATCTGACTCTGATATTTTTACCAGTTAGAAGTTATCTGAATCAGAAATCCTCAGGACCTAATCTCTTGGTATTCTTGAAGATCAGATATATAAACATGTGGCCTCTCTTGCGTCTGACCTTGGATCTTCTAGACAACTGTCTAGCACAAAACTCAAGAGAGAGACTATTGAGATGTCCTCGAGCAGTGTGCATATTTTTGGGATTAAATATCCATCATAAGTCGTAATTAATTTTCCCTCTAGCGTGTCAACTCAATTTTCATGTTATTAATTAACTGCTGTTTAATATTCCCATGAAATGATGTCATTTTGCATGCTAACTTTGTGTACATATACTTGCCATGACTCTTTCACACTTTTCACTCACATCCAACACAAACCCTTGCTCTCAAATCTCTCTCAGTTCTTCAAGTGTTCATCAAGAATTCTTCCTCTTCTACATGGATTCTCAACAACAATAAGTATAAAACTTTTCTCAACAGATGGAATCAACGAAACAAAATTCAACCTCCTCCCAGCAAACCACCACTGTAACTGCTGCCATATCTACTCATATCTACAAGGAACCTCACATTTTGGATCGTCCATCTCACATTCATCTTGCAACTTCATTCGACAAGCTGGAAGTTCTCTGCGAGTCCTTGGTAGATTTTGATAATATGAAGAGAAATGGTGTGGACCTCATGGAGGGATTAAGTAAGCAAGGCTGGGAAAACTACTTTCAGCGTCTCTATGGCCCCATCTACACTTTTCTGGTCAAGGAATTCTGGAGATTTGCAGATTTATATGACCACTGCATCGTCTCACATGTTCTGGGGGTGAAGATTGTTATCACTGAGAAGTCCATAGCCATACTTTTGAATATGGAGAAGATAGGGGGAAGAAGAATCTACAACATAAACCCTAGGGCAAAATATAGGTCCCAGGAGATTATCCCAACAATCTTCAAGCAGAATGCATAAGGAAATTCTTCTAAGAACAAAGAACTTCATCAGAATCTGAGGGTCTGGCTGAAAATTATTCTAGGGATTATTCATCATCGCCCAACACCCAACTTGTCAGATTACATCAACACTGACAGAAATGCATCCTCTACTGCCTCCACAAAGGACTCAAGCTGAATCTTCCAGCTCTTTTGTTCGAGTAACTGAGGGACTCCGTCAGGGACACCAGAAACAACATAAAGCCCAGAACATACATTTCTCTGGGAAGGCTGATCTCAGATGTCATGATAGAAAGCGGGTTGGTGGATCATATGATTTGCCACAATTTGATGGAGGATGTGACGGTAGACACCGGTAGGCCTCTGAACTCAAGGAATCTGTTGAGCATGGATATCATTGAGAAAGTTTTGGTCAAGCCTTCTCTAGACAGCTTCTGGGAAGCTCTGAAGGATCAGAGGAAGATACCCAACAATCTCTACATGTTCTCTAAGATAGACCCCCCAGAAGTTATCGCCTACTATCTATAGGACCTGGAAAATCAAGGGGTAGACATCTCTAATTTTTCGGTGGATTGGCTACCTGAACATCCACTCAATTTCATGAAGAGGATGTGAGAGCCATCTGTAAGAAAGTCAAAGAAGAAATCTTATAAGCTGAGGGAGACTTCTGTATCCATACCACATGTGCCTCTGGTCTCTTCCTCCTCTCTAAGTAAGTCTCAACCCTATGTATCTCCCTCTCTACATTTAAGTCAATTTCCCTCTTACTTACCTCAACCTTCCCCCATATATACACATTCTGAACCCATAACCTCCACCACAAATCCTTTTGAACTGACGTTCTATCAAATCTTGATATCCACTGTGTTCTTGACCGCTGCTGACAATGAACTGACGTCTGCCTTTGTGCTCCAACAAGTCTTCAAAAATCACTGAAGATCAGCAGAATGCAGTTACTTGCCATAATCCCTAATTTTTGCATAAGTTTCCCCAAGGTGGGGTACTCAACTTATCAGGAAATCATTTCTGTTTTTATGTCTCTAGTTTTTGCCTGGATCTCCCTTTCGGGTTTTCAATCCACCGAGACGCTCATTTTTGCCTAAGTCGCCCTTTCGAGTTTTCAACTTAGAAAGTTGTTCTTTTCTTTCTTTAGGCGAAGTATTTCTTGACTGCATCTGCGTTCACAGGACGAGTGAACTCTTCACCATCCATAGTTGTAAGAATCAAGGCACCGCCTAAAAAGGCTCTCTTAACCACATATGAGCCTTCATAATTAGGAGTCCATTTTCCTCTGGAATTTGGCTTGAATGATAAAATCTTCTTGAGCACAAGGTCACCTTCTCTGAACATACGAGGTTTGACCTTCTTATCAAAAGCTTTCTTCATCCTTTGTTGATATAACTGACCATGACATATGGCAGTCAATCTCTTCTCTTCAATTAAATTAAACTGGTCAAACCTGGTCTGACACCATTCAACTTCATTCAACTTGGCTTCCATGAGCACACGCAATGAAGGAATCTCAATCTCTACGGGGAGCTCTGCTTCCATACCATAAACAAGAGAGAAAGGGGTTGCCCCTGTTGAAGTGCGGACGGATGTATGATACCCATGTAAAGCAAATGGGAGCATCTCATGCCAATCCTTGTATGTGACAACCATCTTCTGGATAATCTTCTTAATATTCTTGTTCGCAGCTTCAACAGCCCTATTCATCTTGGGTCTGTAGGGAGAAGAATTATGATGTGCAATCTTGAAATCTTTACAAAGAGCTTCCACCATATTGTTATTCAAGTTCGACCCATTATCAGTAATGATCTTACTTGGCACACCATAATGGCATATAATCTGATTCATGATAAACCTTACAACAACTTGCTTGGTTACATTCGCATACGATGCCGCTTCAACCCATTTAGTGAAATAGTCAATTTCCACCAAAATGAAATGATGTCCATTCGAAGCTTTGGGCTCAATCATATCAATTCCCCACATGGAGAAGGGCCATGGGGAAGAGATAACATTCAATAGTGTCAGAGGAACATGAATCTTATCAGCATAGATTTGACACTTGTGGCATTTCTTCACAAACTTGCAACAGTCAGATTCCATTGTCAGCCAATAGTAACCTGCTCGCAACATCTTCTTCGCCATTGCATGTCCATTGGAATGATTACCAAAGGAACCTTGATGCACTTCGGTCATCAACAAGTCTGCTTCGTGTCTATCCACGCATTTGAGCAAAACCATGTCGAAGTTTCTCTTGTACAGTATATCACCATTCAAGTAGAAATTACCGGCTAATCTTCTCAAAGTCTTCTTATCTTTCAAAGATGCCCCAGGCGGGTAAATCTGACTTTGGAGGAAACATTTGATGTCATAATACCACGGCTTCTTGTCTTTGATCTCTTCAACAGTAAACACATGAGCTGGCCTATCGAGACGCATCATAGATAAATTGGGAACTTCATTCCAATACTTCACTACAATCATTGACGCCAACGTTGCAAGAGCATTTGCCATCCGGTTCTCATCTCGAGGGATATGATGAAACTCAACCTTTGTAAAGAAAGTTGAAATCCTCCTCGCATAATCTCTATATGGTATCAAACCGGGTTGATTCGTCTCCCATTCTCCTTTGATCTAATTCACTACCAAAGCTGAATCACCGAAGACATCCAAATACTTGATTCTGAGATTCATGGCCTCTTCAAGCCTCATAATGCAAGCTTCATATTTTGCCACGTTGTTTGTACACTTGAAAGTCAATCTAACTGTAAATGGTAGATGCGTGCCTTGAGAAGTGATAATTACTGCCCGAATTCCATTTCCATATTGATTAACAACTCCATCAAATACCATGCCCCAACGGGAACCAGGTTCTGGCCCTTCTTCTAGCAATGGTTCATCATAATCTTTCATTTTCAAGTACAAAATCTCTTCATTAGGAAAATCATACTGCACTGACTGGTAATCTTCAATTGGTTGGTGAGCCAAATGGTCAGCCAAGATACTACCTTTGATCGCTTTCTGAGATCGGTATTCAATATCATACTCTGATAACAACATCTGCCAACGGGCAATTCTCCCAGTTAAAGCAGGCTTCTCAAATATATACTTGATTGGATCCATTTTGGATATCAACCAAGTGGTATGATTCAACATATACTGACGCAAACGCTTAGCGGCCCAAGCCAATGCGCAACAAGTCTTCTCAAGCATTGAAGACCGAGTCTCACAGTCGGTGAACTTCTTACTTAGGTAGTAAATTGCAAATTCTTTCTTTCCAGTCTCATCTTGCTGACCAAGAACACAACCCATACTATCTTCTAACACAGATAAATACATGATCAACGGTCTTCTTTCAACAGGTGGAGACAAAATCGGAGGTTCAAGCAAATATTCCTTGATACTATCAAATGCTTTCTGGCAGTATTCGGTCCAATCACAAGACTGATCTTTCCGAAGAAGCTTGAATATAGGCGCACATGTGGCGTTCATGTGGGAAATGAATCTGGAAATATAATTCAAGTGGCCGAGAAAACCTCTGACTTGCTTCTCAGTTTTGGGCGCAGGCATCTCTTGTATTGCTTTGACCTTGGCAGGATCAACCTCAATACCTTTCTCACTGACAATAAAGCCCAACAACTTACCAGAACGAATACCAAAAGTACACTTATTGGGATTCAAGCGGAGTTTATACTTTCTCAAACGCTGGAATAACTTCAACAAATGTTTAACATGTTCCTCTTCATCAATTGATTTAGCAATCATGTCATCGACATATACTTCAATCTCTTTATGCATCATATCATGAAAAAGAGTAGTCATTGCTCTCTGGTAAGTTGCACCAGCATTCTTTAGACCGAAAGGCATCACTCTATAACAGAATTTTCCCTAGGGTGTAATGAATGTGGTCTTCTCCATATCCTCGGGTGCCATCTTAATCTGATTATATCCAGAAAATCCATCCATAAATGAAAAGACTTTGAATTTAGCAGTGTTGTCTACCAACATATCAATGTGTGGCAGAGGGAAATCGTCTTTCAGACTGGCTTTATTCAAATCTCTATAGTCAACACACATGCGGACTTTTCTATCTTTCTTCGGCACTGGCATAATATTGGCCACCCATTGCGGATATTCAGCAGTTACAAGAAAACTGGCATCAATCTATTTTTGAACTTCCTCTTTGATCTTCACAGCCATATTAGGATGCGTTCTTCTCAACTTCTGTTTGACTGGAGGGCATTCTGGCTTTAACGGCAATCTATGCTCCACAATATCAGAATCCAACCCAGGCATGTCTTGATAGGACCAAGCAAACACATCTGAATATTCTCAAAGAAGATCAATCAACCCCTTCTTGGCATCTGGACACAATCGAGACCCAATCTTGACTTCCTTCACATCATCTTCAGAACCCAAGTTGACTAGCTCAATTTGTTCTTCAAATGGCTGAATAATCTTCTCATCTTGCTCAAGAAGACGAGACAATTCATCACTCACTTCTTCATCACTTTCCTCCTCGGACTCAAACACAGGGAATTCAAAATTTGGAGAAGGAGAAGGATCATTGTATTTAATGGGGTTAGGAACCCATCTGCATGATGATTTGATTTTAGAGAAGTGAATTTGTGACCAAATATTATGCAGGTGGACAATTATATTGTATATTTATGTTTTTTGTGATTACCATTTTCAGAATAAAGCAAAAAGTAAAAATAAACATCAAAGATGTGGATGAATAGAATTAATTTTATTGATGATCAATTTAAAATGCCCAAAAATGTTCACTTCTCCCTTAGGCATAGGAGAAGGATTTTAAAAACATATAAAAGTAATTACTTAGATTGATGCAAAATAACAGGAATACCAACAGCAATCCAATTGTTGCATGTCTTTCCACGCGTAACAAAGTTGGTGCAGTCTTCCTCTTCACTATCCTCTAGCATAGCAACTGAGTGTTGTTCATTCCCATGAATGAACCCTCCGCTACGGAAGCTGATTCGCATCTCTTATGATCTAACGGTTGACGAGCCCTTCTGGAACCCCAAAACAGTTCTTCCTTTGTTCTCGGAGACCTCTACCACGCGCCCCCACTGATCAACATGACCTTCTTCAACAATCTTCTGCGCATCTTTTAGAGAGGACATATGTTCCCCAACTCTCTTCTCAGCAGCAATAGACAAAGCTTGGA
The DNA here is from genome assembly GCF_024323335.1 of Lathyrus oleraceus. Classification (NCBI taxonomy): domain Eukaryota; kingdom Viridiplantae; phylum Streptophyta; class Magnoliopsida; order Fabales; family Fabaceae; genus Lathyrus; species Lathyrus oleraceus. Next base: position 3,219,900 of record NC_066579.1, on the reverse strand, counting down.
ACGGCGTCCCAACCTCATCCTCAGCTTCCACATATGAAAAAGATGACAGATGGCTGACCAACAGTGCTTTCTCACCTCCCACAATCACCAACTTGCCATTCTTGACAAATTTGAGCTTTTGGTGCAGAGTGGAAGTAACAGCCCCTGCTTCATGAATCCATGGCCTTCCCAACAAACAGCTATAGGCCGGTTGAATATCCATTACCTGGAAAGTTATCTGAAAATCACTCGGACCTATCTTGACTGGAAGGTCCACTTCTCCAATGACAGTCTTGCGAGAGCCATCGAAGGCTTTGACAATTACCCCACTGTATCTCATGGGAGCTCATTGATACGATAACTTTGACAATGTTGACTTTGGAAGCATGTTGAGTGATGACCCAGTATCAACTAGCACATTTGAAAAAGCATCTTCTTTGCAATTCATCGAAATATGCAAAGCCAGATTCTGATTCCTTCCCTCTTCAGGGAGTTCTTCATCGCAAAAGCTCAAATTGTTGCACGAAGTGATGTTAGCTATAATATGATCAAATTGAGCACAGTAACATCTTGATCCACGTATTCCTGTTCAAGAACTCTCTAGAGTGCTTCTCTGTGCGCTTCAGAATTTAAAAGCAGAGACAGCACGGAAATCTTTGAGGGAGTCTGAAGCAACTGCTCAACCACGTTGAATTCACTTATTTTAATCAGTCGGAGCACCTCATCATCATCACTATTGGCTTTCAAATTGCTGGATTCACCAGACTTATCTCTTGAACAACCAACAGGATATACACTAGGCACCTCCGCCTTCTTACCAACAATCAATTATTCCTTACTCTCTAGGACAACTGGCCCAAAAACTCGACCATTACGGGTCACCTTCGTAACAGCTGCAATGCTTACTACTGAACTGGTCGTAGGCAACGGGACCTCTTGACCTTTCTCAATCATCGTAGCATTGTATTGATACGATACAACCTTATCAAATGCATACGGGACTGGGCCCGCCAACCGTATTACCAATGGCAAAATTGATCTATTGCTGACGTTCTTGCTGCTATCATATTGCATCACCAACCTCTCTGGTTGCTTGAAAACGGGAACAATGACATTAACATCGTCATCTTTATGACGAGATTGACAAATCTGAATCATGCCTTCATCCATCAGACGTTGGATGTCCCTTTCGACAATAACGCACCCCCTTGGGTTCACACTACAAATATCACAACCTTCGTGATCATGTTCATATTCACTCACCATATAGATGTCCTTGTGTACCTGCACCAAGGATCCACGAATGAAACGCACATCAAAAACTTTATATTCACCTGGACAGTCGTCCATCATATTCACTGAGGTATTCCCATGAGCGGGCAAGGGATTAGCTTTCACCTTAGGTGTGCGGTCTTCAAAAGACACCATGCCACTATTCATAAGCTTTTGTACCTCGTATTTCAACGGATAACAGTTCCCAATATCGTGCCCAGGTGCGCCCTAGTGAAAACCACAGCGAAGCTCGGGTTTATACAACCATGGAAGTGGTTCTGGGATCTGTGGCGGATTCCTCGGTTGAATCAAATTCTTGAGGACTAAATATGGGTACAGCTCGGCATATGACATAGGAATAGGGTCAAAATAGACCTTCTTCCTCTCGAAGTTTTGTTGCTGGTGATGATTGTTGTTGAAATTGTTGTTGTTGTAGGTGTTTGTTCTTTGTTGCGGTTGTTGTTGTTGACGTTGATTTTGATACTGATGTTGTTGTTGTTGAATTGGTGTTGTTGGTTGATTTGAAAACACTGGAATAATAGAAGACACTTGATGATGATGATGTTGACGGGGTGGTAAATTCCTTCTTGCTTTAGGCCTCCTCTGCCTCCCACTGCTTATTGCATTTGTTTCATTTTCCTTCCTCTTGCTAAAATTGCTCCCATACTTCTTGCTAGTTGATGCCTCTTATTTTGACAACTGTCATTCACGGACCCCTTCTTCAAGTCTCATCCCCAAGTTTACCATTTCGGTCAAATCACTGGGGGCACTGGCGATCATACGTTCATAATAAAATGAATTCAGGGTTTTGACAAAGATCTTCGTCATCTCCTTCTCCTTTAAAGGAGGAGTAATCTGAGCAGCCAACTCCCTCCAACGCTGGGCATACTCTTTAAATGTCTCCTTGTCTTTCTGAGACATAAACCTCAGTTGGTCCCTATCTGGCTCCATATCCACATTGTATTTGTACTGTTTCACAAAAGCCTCTCCTAGATCATTGAAAGTGCGGATGCTTGCACTATCTAGCCCCATATACCACCGGAGCGCAACACCTGTCAGGCTATCCTGGAAATAATGAGTCAGTAGTTGATCATTATCTGTCTGGGTTGACATCTTGCGGGCATACATCACAAGATGACTGAGTGGACAAGAGTTTCCCTTATACTTCTCAAAGTCAGGCACTTTGAATTTGACTAGGATTTTTACGTTAGGCACTAAGCACAGTTCAGCAGCACTCTTCCCAAACAGATCTTTGCCTCTCAGCGTTTTCAATTCCTTGCGTAGTTCAAGGAATTGATCCTTCATTTCATCCATCTTCTCATAGACGTTCGGGCCCTTAGATGGCTCGGAATGATAGATGGTGTCTTCTACACGCGGTAAAGTATGCACAACGGGAGGTGGCACAGACATGATCAGGCTAGATGCCGACATGGAAGCAAAGGTGGGAGCGAAACCCTCTGGCACAAAATTCGGAGACATTCCCCAAGGGAACCCAGCAGGCAGATTCGGAGCAAAGTGGGTGGTGGCAGCAGGCACTGTAGAGGTAACCACTTCAGATGGTCCATCATGGCAGTCAGTCGGGCAATCTCCTCTTTCAAGTCTCGGTTCTCTTGCTCAAGGTGCTCCATAATCTTTGAATGATTGGCTCGAGTGTTGTACCGGTGAGTCAGCTTGGCTAAAGCACATAATAACACCAACCAGACACCTGGCAAAAACCTGCTTATGCAAATGATGCATGAAATGCAATGCTTGATTATTTTTATTTCCCAAGGAACCTACTATATCATTTGCAAATATATATATAAAAATTGAAATGGCAATTGCAATAATTTTGATATGACCAAAAATCTATTTTCATTTATATAAATTGGAAGGATTACACTGAGTACAATTTCAGAAACCAAAATAAAAGATACAAAAGAAAAGGAGACTAGTCATCCTAAGGATCCCTAACAACAGTGTCAGAAGATCTGGCTGAAGGCACATACTTCCTTCGAATGCGAAGAATCTCGGTCTCAAAAGAAGCCTTCATCTGAGTCTTCTCGAGGACAAGCTGGTCAACAATCTTATTCCAAGCAACAGAAGGCTAAGGCATGCTAGAAGATGAAACCTTTGGCTCTCTCTGTCTCTTCGTCACCCGGTCTTCAAGTAGCTCAATCAGTGTGTCTTTGTCCTTAGACTCCAATAGCAACTCTTCATGTTTCTTGCTCAAAGCATGGAAACGCTCTTCCCACATATCCTTCTCTTGTTTCATCTTGATGAGCGCGTCTTCCAACTCCTATATATCTTGGTTAGGGAGAGTTAATGGCTCAACCACAACCATAGACATAGGTCTTTCGCATGGATAAGGCATCTTCAACTCCATAGCTCTTTTCTTCACCCAAAGAGTGTAAGCTTCAAAAGCTACACAATTGTGCAGACCAAGCTCGGATCTTTCTTTCCTATACACATTATGCCAAGCATGCACAATCTTATGCTTCAAATGTTGAGGATCTTTACCCTCTTGATATAAAAGACCTTCTAATAAAGTGTTATTAGGTTTGTCTCTCAAGGGGAACTCAAGTTGACGACGAGCCAAAGCAGGGTTGTAGTTAATTCCTCCTTGTGTACCAATGAGAGGCACATTAGAGAATTCATCATAACTATCAATAATCTCCAAATGGCTTAAGGATGGGTCATACCAAACTATATCATCATTAGTGAGAGACGTAAGTCTCTGAGACCACCTTAGACATTGTTTGTTCTCCACAAAAGCAGGTGTCTGAGGCAAGTGCGAAATAAACCACTTGTACAGAAGAGGAATACAACAGACGATCGTTTCACCACCCTTAGAATTCCTTAGATGCAAAGAGAAATACATATCACCCAACAAAGTAGGCACATGATTCCCAATTAAGAAAAGTCTAATGGCGTTAACATCAACAAAATCGTCAATGTTAGGGAACAAAGCTAATCCATAGATGAGCAGCACAAAGATAGCTTCAAAGGTATCCACACTACCAGCTTGAGCAAAAGTGGTAGCTTCCTTGATGAGGAAAACAGATGGTAATCCAAATAACCCTCCTTTCTTCACCCAATGAGCCTCTATCTCAGACTTCTTCAAGTGAAGAGCTTCAGCAATAATACTAGATTGGGGAATCTCCTCTAATCCACTAAAAGGCACTCTACTAGAAACAAGTATCCCCAAAAGATGAGAATACTCCTCCAAGGTAGGCACAAGCTGAAAATCCGGGAAAGTGAAACAATGGTAGAGAGGATTATAGAACTGCACCAATACACTCAACAATTGTTCAACTACATCAGCAGACAAGATGGACAGAAGCTTCCCATGACGTTGTTTAAAATCCAAGGGATCTAATACAAAAGATGCTAGCTTCCTTAACTCTTTCAAGTCAGGACATCTGAAACTGTACTTCTTAGTGTTCCTTCGTCCATCATCCATGGTCTAAAAATATTTGCAAATGACACCTTAGTTCCTTGAAATTTTGTGATGAATGTTATGATGCGCATGAAATGCATGAATGCAACAATCACAAGTAAGGGATCATACACAAGGCAAACAAAGTGATGTTTACAAACAAATAGAACAAGGGGGTGAGAAAAGAATTGATTAATTATATTTTTGTGTTTGACAAGACCTTCGGTCTTGTGCCTACGTACCAATATAAAAATGAGGGATCAAAACCTCGTAGTTTGTGCTAGAAACTTCAAAGTGAGTATGTTGGTTTTAACAAAAATTAAGTTTGAAAGGCACAATGGCCTAAAAATGGTTTGAATGACTTTAGTTCTTTTGGCTTTTTGAAGGTTTAAGTCAAATATAGTCAAATTTATTTACAAGTTTGATTTAAGAAGATGAGTTTTAAAAAAATGCAATGGCATAAGGCCAAAGTTTCTACCTTTTTGAAAGTGGTCAAAGTTTAGAACAAAAGTAGTTCACACAAAGAAGATTTTTAAAAATGGAGGGAGAGATTTTGAAATTAAAGAAATGGGGAGAAGATGAAGAGACTACCCTAGATACAAGAAATTTAAAAGTTTAAAGTTGAAAAGATCTGATCAAATGGGAGCAATCCAATAGACAAGTATGTCAATAGAAACCCGGAATTCCCTTGGACTTTTTTTAGAATCAAGCAACACACAAATGCACAATTATACCAATCTTGAAGAGCAAAGGCATCAAATAAAGATGGTCCCATCCAAGCTTATCCACTTCATGATCTTTGTCAAAATAGCCCATGTAGCAGATGAAATCCACAAGTCACAGGTTCAACATAACAGCTTAACAAGGGTCAATGTTGCAGATGAATCTGGAGAGACCTAGAATGATGTATCAGATGAATTCAAACTTGCAAGCTCTGGGTCTTTCAACAAATTGGCATTGGCCAAGTCCATTAGCAAAGGAATGTTGTCTATATTCTAAGTCCAATTGGGGAGATCAAACAATAGTCCACTCAAAAAGTCTTTTAGGGTTTTTGTTATTATTTTGTGCATCAGTGGTCAAAGACCAAACAAACAAACAAGACAACAAAGTATATCACACAACATGGTCCAAGTGGACAAAGTGAAAATTGCATAAACATAAACAATTATAATGATATGTACAATGACAAATGATAATAAAAATAAATTGCATTAAAAGTAAAAGCTTGAAAGTAAAGGTTAATGGTTAGCAAGTTAATAGTTAGTTTTATTTTGCTTTTGATTTCAAGACATTCTTTGGAGAACACTCAACCCACTTTCCACAAGCATGGATCCTTGAACCAAAACATCTTCCAAAGGAAGGAAAGAAGGCCAAGTTTCCACGCAATACCATGGAAGAGGAAAGACTTACGATCTCACTAACTAGAATGCTTATGCCTTTTAAGTCACAAATTTAGCGTTATGTTAAGCAATCGTAATTGGACTTATGTAGAAGTCACAACTATTTGAGGTCGGGCAATAAACTTTTGGTGTTAACGTATGTTAGAGACATAGTATTAAGAACTATACTCATTAAACATACCACACACAAAAAATATGCAAAGGTGTGGCCTAATCTCATCCATACTCATGTTAATCTTTTAATCAACTAGCATTAGGACTTTTGAGATTTCATTGGCCAATTGAAATGAATGGAAGAAGAAGGGGGGTTAGATGAATAGGGAAAGGGATGAATGAGATCACAAATTGGTCAAAGGAGAACTTTTACCAAATTAATATTATTCATTCATTTTGGGAGATGGAATGTACATTCCATCAATCCCCTAAATCCAATAATATTAACTTGACAAAGTCAAATCAACCTTGACCAAGGCCCAACAACAGGTGGGAAACTCCAACAAGTCAATCCAAATGGTCAACACAATTAAAATAGCATTTATTCAATTAAAAATATTAAAATAATACATTAAATACAAAATATGTTTTGTCCAAATCCTAAAATCACATCAAAATACCAAATAAATGGCCATGTGATTTATCATAGGTCAAACAAGGTCAAAGGACCTTGGATAAAAAATTTCATAATTTTTGGACGCTTAAAACTATTTTTAAACAATTAAAAACAAATGAAAAATCAATTAATTCATGAAAAATATTAATAATGATCCAAAAAAAATAATTTTAATTCAGAATATGAAAGAGAAAAATATTTGAAATTTTTTGGTGAAAGTCCCATATTTTTTGGATCAATATTGAATTTAATATGAATTATTGAAGAAAATGAAATAAAAAGAAAAATCAGAAATTACAAAAATACGTGGACCATCAGATCTCCCTCATCAGATCCACAGTGCGCGTTCCACCAAGGCGCTAGTCAACTGCGTGGCAAACTTGTTAACCACAATGCACGGTCAAGATTAGAACACATGGATTGGATCACACGGTCTAGACCTCAACCACATCATCACTGGAGCCAGAGCTCCGGTTGTCTTCTCCGGGGAGCCTCGCCGGACTGGTCATCATCAACCATCACCAAAATTTCAAACAGGGACATAATTTTAAAGAGAAAACATCACTGAGCAAGAATATCACCTCCATTTCTTCCAATTCCAACTATATTGAGAGATATGTGGAATTGAAAAATGAGGTTCATGATCTGAGTTGCTTCGATTCATCATCAAAACAACTCAAACACCTTGCCTACATTGGTAGGATTTCAGACAACACAATAATCAAGAGAATTGAGCAAGAAACAAGGAGAATCGAAGAGATCAAGTTTTCTGCAAAATACCTTCAATGGAGGTCTGAGCTTGCTAGATCTTGATCTGAATCGTGCTTTACTTCACTCCAATTGCTTACAAAAATGGAATGGAATGGCTTAGAATCAAAGGACTCCTGGAGAATTGAATTCCAAAACAGTGGAGATTCAAGCTCAAATTCAACTGAAATTTTCAGGTTTTTCCTCTCAATGTGAAGGGTTTTCTGTGGGGAATCAAAGCTTGCGCAGTGTGTGTGTTGATTATGAGCAATTGAGCTTCAATTTATAGAAGATTCAAGTGTTAATTGCACACTCCATTCAAGTTTCCAAATTTGGCAAATTGAGGTAAGCAGTTGCATGGGTGCGCATAGGCCCATCAAATGATTAGTCCAAATTTGTGAAGATGAGAAAACCAAGAAAGCGGGGGGGGGGGGGGGGGTTTCAATTGTTTGGAAAATAAGCGCTTTTTCAAAATAAAAATCACACAAGGAATTTATACTGGTTCGCTTATAACATAAAGCTACTCCAGTCCACCCGGCCAAGGTGATTTCGCCTTCAACAAGGACTTAATCCACTAATCTTGAAAGATTGATTACAAACAACGTCTAAGAGAAAGATCTCTTAGTCCTCTCAAGTATACAGACTTCGCAGAGTCACTTGAGGAAATAAAAACAAGGATAAAGACTTATGTAATCTAGAGTGCTTCTAAGATAAGCAAATATTACAACAGTAAGAACAAAGTGTTTCACGTTCTAAGCAAGAGCTTCGTGAAGATTGAGAGAATAAAACGTGTTTATGTGTGTTGATGTTTCAGTAAATTCATGTGTGTACTCAATGTTGATTTGCAGTCCTTTATATAGGAGTGAAGTAGTCGTTGAAGTTGATGGATAATTATTTGAATTAAAGCCATAACGTATATAGCTTCTTGCCAAGACAACTTTCTCTCCTCGAATGACTACTTTCCAAATATAGTTCATTTTCATTTGAATTTGGAGTTTAACGTCTCTTTCTGTATTAGGAAATCCATTGCCAAGCCTTTATTTGAAGTTAACGTTACTTTTTCTTTATTAGGAAATCCATGATCAGAGTCTTCATGTTTCTTGGAATCTTGCTATTTAACTTCTGATGTTGATCTCTTTGAGTTCTGATGGTTTCTTCAGATAGCGCTGAGAGCTTCTGGAGTTTGACATACCGTTGTTCAGAGTCAGAACTTCTAGAGCGTACTTCTTGTTCAGATGCTCCTGATATTTTACTGTTTTGCTCAGAGTTAGACTTTCTTGAACGTGTTTCTTCTTCAGATGCTCCTGGTCTTCTGATAATTTGTATCTGATATGATTCTGTATCTGATGATTTCTTCCTTCTTTCCTTAGAACCCTGCACACTTAGAAACTTTTCGTTAGGGTGCCATTTTTGGTTTCATTCTTTGTTATCATCAAAATCATGGAATCTGTTGTAGAACAATTTTTGTTCTTACAATCTCCCCCTTTTTGATGATGACAAAACAAACTTATTTAGCAGATGAAACATAAACAATATCAGATCAGATAGACAAGAGCTCCCCCTGAGATAGGCTAGGGAGTTCAGAAGTTCTTACCAGAGCTTCCAAGCAATGAGGTTTCTTGATACCTTCTGCAATTTCTTAAGTCTAGTGTTAGATAAATTTATTTTTAAGAAAAATATGTTGCAGAGTGCTTAAGGTATTTAGACAGTATTTTCATCAGAGCTATTAATGACTTCTCCCCCTTTTTGTCAGAATCAAAAAGACATAGCAAAAAAAATAATGCAAGAGAAAAACATTGTATTCAGATAAAAGGCAACAGAGACAAGGTCAAAAAGAACAATTAAACATCAGAAACAAAGCAAGTAAACAAAATCCTAAGTGCCTAGGGGTTGGGAGGCGGAGGCATCCTCTGAAGCAATTGAGCTAGCATGTTCTGAATGTTGTCGTTGACAGTGTCTTGTTTATCCATTCTGGCACGGAGTTCCTTCTGATCTTTCTTCAGTTCTTCCAGCGTCTGGAGAACCATAGGAACAACTGATGAGGACTCCCCCTGAGTCAGAGCCTGTTGTGCTTCAGCAGCAGCCTTTGCTTCAGCTTCAGCAGCAGCCTGTGCTTCAGCTTCGGCAGCAGCATGTGCTTCAGCTTCGGCAGCAGCAGCAGCATCGGCCAGAGCTTTTGCTTCAACTTCCTTTGCCCTTAGGATTTCAGCTTCCTTGCTCTTTCTTCCTCCAGCCTTCTGGCTTCCTCTTCAGCTTCTCTAGCAAGTCTCTCCTGTAGTCTTGCCTCAGCATCTCTGATGTAGCCATTTCTGACTTGCTCAGAGATGTTCTTCAGTTTAAAAGCCTCAGAGGTCATCCAGCCAATGACTCTGTTCCAGTGTGTCCTTACAGAGTCAGGATCATCACTGACTTCAGAGTTATTGGTCAGAGACTTGACTTTTTGTACTGAAGCCTCTGCGACCAGCATTATGGCTTCCTCAAGGGTAGGTACGGAAAGGTTAGTTTCAGAGGTTTGAGGTGAAGAGGTTGGAGGGCTGAGGTTTAATGTTAGAGGTTCAGGTTCAGCTTCAGGTTCAGGTTCAGCGGAGGTGTTTGAAGGGGTGATATCAGAGGTGTGGAGGTCAGAGGGTTGAGTTTCAGAAGGTTGGTCTTCAGAAGGGATGTTGGTTGTTTGTTCTGGGGGAGGTGAAGTTACTTCAGATTGTGTTGGTTGTTGTGAAGCGAGGTTTTGAGCCTGAATTTGGGCTAGGGTTGGAGAGTTAGGGTCAGAGTATTCTGGGTCAGAGGAGAGGTTAAGGTATGGAGGTGATTCTGGGGCTGAAGATGATGAAGAGGAAGTAGTAGTGTGAGCAAGATTAAAATTGGGTAGAGGTTGTGAGGTTCTGGTTGTAGAAGGTGGGGTTTCAGAGGATGTGTATATAGGTGGTGTTGGGAGAGGATTAGAAGAAGCCATAAGATGTTCAGAGGGAATAGAGGGAGCAGACGTACCAGTAGTTACTTGCAGAGGCGCTGGAGATCTGGTTCCAGAAGTTTCTCCTAGCCTTGCTCTCTTTGCCTTTGAAGACTTCTTTGAAGAGGGACCTCTTTTGAACCTAACAAAATCTTCTTCTGAATCTAGACAATCATCCAGTCTGAAGTCAGAGATGTCGACTCCTTCATCCTTCAGACGCTGCATATAGAAGAGGATATCGTCTCTGGGTTCATTCTTGAAGAACCTTACAAGACCATGGGGTAGCTTCCTCTGATCTTTCAATGCATCCCAGGAGGTGTCCAGCGTGGGTCTGACTTGAATCTTCTTCAAGATTCCCATGCTCTTGAGATTTCTGGCGTTCAGAGGCTTTCCAGTATCTATTGCCAGATCTTCCATAAGCTTGTTCTTCTCCAGATGATCTACAAGCCCATTCTCGATGAAGACATCAGACAGAAGTCTTCCCAGAGGGATGTAGGATCTGGGTTTCATGTTGTTTCTTGTCTCCCTTACAGAGTCTCTGAGATATCTGAAGAGTAGTGCAGGAAGGCAGAGCTTCAAACCCTTGTGAATGCAATACAGAATGCACTTCTGATCTGTATTGATGTAGTCAGAGGAGTTTGATGTTGGGCGATGATGAATGGTTCCCAGAATGATCTTGAGCCATACTCTGAGGTTCTGATGAAGTTCTTTGTTCTTTGAAGGATTGCCTTCAGTGTTGAGTTTGAAAATGGTTGGATTTATTTCCTGAGCAACGCGCCTTGACCTAGGGTTGATGTTGTAGATCCTTATTCCTCCAGTTTTCTCCATGTTCAGTAAAGAAGCAATTGACTTTTCAGTAATCACTATCTTTACCCCCAAAACGTAGGAGACGATGAAATGGTCATCAGCGTCAGCAAATCTCCAGAATTCTTTGATGAGATTTGGGTAAACAGGGCCATAAAGCCTTTGAAAGTAGTTTTCCCACCCTTGTAGACGGAGTTCTTCAGTAAGATCTACTCCATTTCTCCTCATGTTGTCGAAGTCCACCAGTGTTTCACATAACACTTCCAGTCCCTCAAAGGGGGTTGCTAGGTTGATATAGGGTTGACGATCAAGAACATGGGGTTCCTTGTACACTGGAGTAATGGAAACGCCTGTAACTGTTGGAGTGGAAATGCTTGAACTTTGGGCAGTGGTGTTGGATTCCATTTGTTGAGAAAAGTCGAAAACTTGTTGTTGTTGAGCATCCATAGTTGATGAAGAAAAAGATGAAGATGAAGAGTTTGTAGAAATGCTTCAGAGAGGGTTTGAGAGTGAGTGAGAGTGATAAGTGTGTGAAATGTGAGAGGAGTGTTTAAATACCCTAAACGAAAACACATGCAAAACGACACACAATTCAGCGTTAGCACAGAACACAAGTTAGCACGCTTGGGGGGAAAATGATTAAGGCTCATTAATGAATGTCTAATCCCAACAGTATGCACACTGCTCGAGGAGATCTTAAACGTTTGCCCTTTGATTTTTCTTCTGGACAGCTGTCTAGAAGTTCTAGGGTTAGACGCTAAGTGCTCCACGTGTTTTGATGTATCTGATCTTCAGGAATACCAAAGGATTGGTTCCTGGAGATGTCTAACTCAGATATCTTCTTAACTTGGTAGAAGTATCAGAGTCAGAGGCAGAAGCACATTTGTTTATGTCAGAGTCACATTTTACATCTTCAGAGCCACACTTCATTCGGGGCAATTTTGAATGTTCAGATTTTCTAAGATAAAAAGAAATCTATCTTCAGCTAGAGGCTTAGTAAAGATATCTGCCCATTGATGATCTGTATCAATGAACTTCAATGTTACTATCCCTTTCTGAACATAGTCTCTGATAAAATGATGTTTTATTTCAATGTGTTTAGCTCTGGAATGTAGAATGGGATTCTTGCTTAGACAAATGGCAGCAGTATTATCACAGAAGATAGGAATATTACTCTCAAAGATTTGCAGATCTTCTAACTGATTCTTCATCCAGAGCATCTGAGTTGTGCACAGTGATGCTGAGATATATTCTGCTTCTGTAGTAGATAGAGCAATAGTTGACTGTCTCTTGCTAGCCCAGGATATCAGATTGTTTCCCAGAAGCTGGCAATTTCCAGATGTGCTTTTTCGTTCTAATCTATCTCCTGCATAATCTGCATCACAGTAACCCGAAAGTCTATACTCTGATGTTTTCTCATACATCAGGCCCAGGTTAGGAGTTCCTTTCAGATACTTGAGAATTCTCTTAACTGCTGTTAAATGAGATTCTCTAGGATCTGATTGGAATCTGGCACAGAGACAGACACTAAAGAGAATATCAGGACGAGTAGCAGTCAGATAGAGAAGAGAGCCTATCATACCTCGATAGAGCTTCTGACAAACCTTTTTGCTTACTTCTTCCTTTTCAAGAATGCACGTCGGATGCATGGGAGTTTTTGCAGAGTTGCAGTCAGCCATATCAAATTTATTTAGAACATCTTTAATGTATTTGCTTTGATGAACGTATGTAACTTCTGAAGTTTGGTTAATTTGAATTCCCAGAAAGAACTTTAGTTCTTGCATTAAGCTCATTTCAAATTCTGCCTACATTAACTCAGAGAATTCTTGACAAACAGAGGCGTTAACTGAACCAAAAATAATATCATCAACGTATATCTGGCATATCATGAGATCATTGTTAAGGTTCTTACAGAAGAGTGTGGAGTCAACTTTCCCTCTGATAAAATTGTGTTCCAGAAGAAAATTGCTTAAACGTTCATACCAAGCTCTGGGAGCTTGTTTAAGTCCATATAAAGATTTTTTAAGTTTAAAAACATGTTCTGGAAAATTTGGATTTTCAAAACCTGGAGGTTGGTTGACATACACTTCTTCTGAAATATAACCATTAAGGAATGCACTCTTGACATCCATTTGATATAATTTGATAGAGTGGTTAATAGCAAAAGATACCAGAAGACGAATAGATTCTAACCTTGCGACTGGAGCAAAGGTTTCATTATAGTCAATACCTTCTTGTTGACTATAACCTTGAGCTACCAGTCGAGCTTTATTTCTGACGACTTCTCCTTTCTCATTCAGCTTGTTTCTGAATACCCATCTGGTTCCAATAACGTGAGTGCCTCTGGGCTTTGGAACAAGATCCCAGACATCATTCTTTGTGAATTGATCTAATTATTCTTGCATGGCTGAAACCCAGTCGTTATCTTGAAGTGCTTCATCACAGGACGTAGGCTCAATCAGAGACACTAGTCCCAGAGGAGTATCTTCAGAGGTCCTGAAGGTAGATCTGGTTCTGACAGGTTCGTCCTTGTTTCCCAGAATCAAATCTTCAGATACGTTGATACGACTTTTGACTTTCTTTGGGATTTCTGGAGATTTAATTTCTTCAGAGTTCTGAGTGACAGTTGCTTCTGGAGTTTTATCAGATCCTGCAAGAGTGATTTCTAAATCTGCAAAATTTTCAACTAGCTTTGACTTTTCAGGGTCAAGCTTATCATCAAATCTGACATGAATTGATTCTTCCACAATTTTGGTTTCTTTGTTGTATACTCTGTAGCCTTTAGAGCGTTCTGAGTATCCTAACATAATACCTTTCTGTGCTTTGGAATCGAACTTGTTCAGATGTTCTTTAGTGTTTAAGATAAAGCAAGAACATCCAAAAGGATGAAAATATGAAATGTTTGGTTTTCTTCCTTTACACAGTTCATAGGGAGTCTTTTCCAGAATAGATCTTATAGAGATTCTATTCTGAATGTAACACACTGTATTTACAGCTTCTGCCCAAAAGTGCTTTGCCACATTAGTTTCATTGATCATGGTTCTGGCCATCTCTTGGAGTGTCCTATTCTTCCTTTCTGATCTCCTCCGAAGCCTACAAACCCAGCGTCTTTAAGTTCCAGACTTTGGAACATAGACTTTCTTCCCGTCATGTGTCGCGAGCATCCAGAGTCCAGGTACCATGACTGGTGTCTGAACTTTGCTGCATAGGATATCTGCAACATAAACAATCTTATCTTTCGGTACCCAGAATCTCTTGGGTCCTTTCTGATTAGTTTTCCCAGAGTTTCTTATAACTTTGGGTTTTCTAGCATTTTCAAATTTTTGTTCTTGTGTGTGTGTATAGTGATACGAAAATGGAGATTTAAGTTGGTCACTAGTAGAAGTTTTATCTTCCTTAGGATCATACCCAATTCCCTTTTTATTGTTCTGACTGACTCCATAAATCATGGATGCCATAATACTCCTACCTATTCCATTTTTCAGAAATTCTTGAAAGGCTTCTTCGTATTCATAAATTAATTTATTTGAAGTTTGTGGTGCTTGAGACAACGCTTCTTCTAATTCTAAGCTTTTTCTTTTTGCTCCATCTCTTTCTAATGTTAAAGATCTGATTGTATCTTCCCGCGCTAGAATTGTCATCTCAAGCTTGCCACATTCTTCAAATTTTGCTTTAAGACAGCCTTTTATGTTTTTAAACTTTTGTTTTAATTTCTGATATGAGCTAAGAGTTTCTGACAAGCATGATTCTAGATCAGATCGAGAGAGTTCAGAAAATACCTCTTCAGATTCTTCATCTGAGCTGCTCCTGGATGTGGTAGCCATAAGTGCCACGTTGGCCTGTTCATCAGAGTCAGATTCTGATGACCCGGATTCACTATCATCCCAGGTAGCCATTAATCCTTTCTTTGTCCTGAAGGTATTTTTCTTGAGGCTTTCTTTTCTAGAATTGTCTTTCTTTAGCTTGGGGCATTCATTCCTGTAGTGACCTGTTTCTTTACATTCATAACAAGTAATATCTTTGTTAGTTTTACCTTTTGAGGTTGATTCTGATCGATCCCCTCTGGGTCTTGGTCTTCTGAAGTTGTTGTTCCTCTTTTTCCAGAGTTGTTTAACTCTTCTGGTCAGGAGGGACAATTCTTCTTCATCATCAGAATCTTCTGGTTCAGAGTCATCAGTATCTTCAGTTTCTGCCTGGAGAGCTTTGGTTCTATCAGGTTTGCGTCTTTCATATCTGGATTTTAATGCTACGGACTTGTTCCTTTTCTGAGGCTCATCTTCCTCTAGTTCTATCTCATGGCTTCTGAGGGAACTGACAAGTTCTTCAAGACTGATATTGTTCAGATCCTTTGACAGCTTCAGAGCAGTAACCATGGGTCTCCATTTCTTTGGCAGACTTCTGACTATCTTTTTGACGTGGTCTGCAGTTGTGTATCCTTTGTCTAGAACCTTGAGACCTGCAATCAGAGTTCGGAATCTAGAGAACATTGCCTCTATGGCTTCATCATCTTCCATTTTGAAAGCTTCATATTTCTGGATAAGCGCTAGAGCCTTTGTCTCTTTGACCTGAGAGTTTCCTTCATGAGTCATCCTTAGAGAGTCAAGTATGTCTTTGGTTGTTTCTCTGTTGGTGATCTTTTCATACTCGTTGTAAGATATAGCATTGAGGAGTATGGTTCTGGCCTTGTGATGATTTTTGAAAACTCGCTTCTGATCATCTGACATCTTACTTCTGGGAACTTCAGCTCCATCCTCTGTGACAGGAGGTTTGTATCCATCTGTGACAATGTCCCAGAGATCAGCATCATAGCCTAGAAAGAAACTTTCAATTCTATCTTTCCAATAATCGAATTTCTCTCCATCAAAGACAGGAGGCTTAGCATTGTAACTATCCTTTTCATTTGTTTGGGCCATAGTTTTTCTCGTTCTGGATCTCTCTACACTGTTAAGTGTTTGATTAGAAAATCAATAACAGAGCCGGAGCTCTGATACCAATTGAAGATGAGAAAAACAAGAAAGGGGGGGGTTTGAATTGTTTGGAAAATAAGCGCTTTTTCAAAATAAAAATCACACAAGGAATTTATACTGGTTCACTTATAACACAAAGCTACTCCAGTCCACCCGGCCAAGGTGATTTCGCCTTCAACAAGGACTTAATCCACTAATCTTGAAAGATTGATTACAAACAACGTCTAAGAGAAAGATCTCTTAGTCCTCTCAAGTATACAGACTTCGCAGAGTCACTTGAGGAAATAAAAACAAGGATAAAGACTTATGTAATCTAGAGTGCTTCTAAGATAAGCAAATATTACAACAGCAAGAACAAAGTGTTTCACGTTCTAAGCAAGAGCTTCGTGAAGATTGAGAGAATAAAACGTGTTTATATGTGTTGATGTTTCAGTAAATTCATGTGTGTACTCAATGTTGATTTGCAGTCCTTTATATAGGAGTGAAGTAGTCGTTGAAGTTGATGGATAATTATTTGAATTAAAGCCATAACTTATATAGCTTCTTGCCAAGACAACTTTCTCTCCTCGAATGACTACTTTCCAAATATAGTTCATTTTCATTTGAATTTGGAGTTTAACGTCTCTTTCTGTATTAGGAAATCCATTGCCAAGCCTTTATTTGAAGTTAACGTTACTCTTTCTTTATTAGGAAATCCATGATCAGAGTCTTCATGTTTCTTGGAATCTTGCTACTTAACTTCTGATGTTGATCTCTTTGAGTTCTGATGGTTTCTTCAGATAGCGCTGAGAGCTTCTGGAGTTTGACATACCGTTGTTCAGAGTCAGAACTTCTAGAGCGTACTTCTTGTTCAGATGCTTCTGATATTTTACTGTTTTGCTCAGAGTTAGACTTTCTTGAACGTGTTTCTTCTTCAGATGCTCCTGGTCTTCTGATAATTTGTATCTAATATGATTCTGTATCTGATGATTTCTTCCTTCTTTCCTTAGAACCCTGCACACTTAGAAACTTTTCGTTAGGGTGCCATTTTTGGTTTCATTCTTTGTTATCATCAAAATCATGGAATCTGTTGTAGAACAATTTTTGTTCTTACAATTTGAAGTTCAGATATGTTGAAGTAAGCTTGGAATGCAAGGCAATTAAACATTGATACTTGAAGTTGGATCCATGACACATGATACCAACCTGTTTAAGCCATGCGCAACCTATGCATTTCTCATCCAAATTGCATGAATTTTAGCTCTTTGGAAAGGTGAGATCAAGAGGAACAAGTTTTATGTTTAACACTTTTTCATTTGGAGCTTCTAACTTGGATATATTTGAGGTGTAAGTTCGGAAAACTTTGACATATTGAAAAGTTTCCAAGTGTCAAGCCATATGTCTCAATATTACACCTTGCTTAACTTTTTATGGGAGCTTCAAATGAGAAAATTGTCTTCATCTAAGTTGTAGCTATATCAAAGATATTCAAAATGGTCACCAATTTCATGTCATTTGGATTTGAAATGATAGAGTTATGCATTTTTGAAGTTTGGCAAAATCACTTGATCAATGGTATAGGTCAAACGTGACCTATAATGTAGCCTCATATCACATGTGCAAATAAGTTGAATTAGCTCTCACTCCTAAAATCAAAGTTGAAGTAGACACATTGAATTTGATTTTTCAACTTGGAAATATTTCATCTCATAAAAATTGAGCAAGTTATGGCCTTGGGAAGTTGACTTTTAAATTAGGGTTTAGACAAAATAACCTATAATGTTTCAACATAGAAAATGATTTTCCAAGAACAACTAGCTCTAGGTCTCAACATAAAAGTTGTTTATAACATCATTTAGAGTAAGGTTTTTCTTGGAATCATTTTCATATGGTGAAAATTGTAGGAGATAGGGTCTAGGGAGACCCAGTTTTGATCAGATGAATTCATCTGGCCAACCACCATCAACCAACTTGCTAACTTCCAATTATCTTGACTTTCTTGGCTCATGGTAGATAATATATGCATAAGATGATGAATTTTAAAGTGTCCCTTGGGAAATTTGATCAATTGGTGAGATAGCTTGTTGGAGAAGTTACTCAAGATACCCAGTCAAACTAGGGTTTCCAAGGCCAATCACCCTCAAACTCTTGAAGCAAACTTGATCTATATAACATGCAAAAGAAATTGGGACTCATATATGATGCTCATGACCACTCTTGAATCAATTCTTGATGGTGCTCTTTGTTCATGAGGGTCTTAAACCCTAGATATGATCAATGAATCAAGGAGATCATGTCCCTACCTAAAAAGAGTTAGATGGATACAAAGACATATTTTTGGTATTTTAGTTAGTGAAATGATAAAATACAAGTATGATATAATCACAAAGTGATTGGTGATCTCTCCCAAAACAAACCCAATGAAAAGGGGTAAGGAGGATGCCAAGGTATGATCCACATGCTAATGCTTATGATGGAATTTCATGAGGGGTCTTAGGGTCAAAATTGGGGTCTTACAAAGCCCCAGAGGCAAAAACACTTAGAAAAAATTACATACAAAAATACTAGAGTGTCTAAGGGTTTGGAGGAAGAGGCGTCCTCTAAATAAGCTCAGCGGTAGACTCTGAATGTTGGAGTTGACTTGGTCATGTTTGTCGAGTTTGGCTTTTACCTATTGTTATTCCTTTTGCAACTCTTCTGGAATCTTGATAACTAGAGGAGCAAGGTCAGTTGTTGATGACTCTCCTTGAATCAGAGAAACCTCAGTTGTCTTCTCGTCATCTTCAGCGGCTTTCTGAGCAGCTTCAACGGTTAATGTTGCTTCAACTTCAGCTTGTTCTCTGGCTGCAGCTTCTGCAACGGCTTTCTCAGCTGCCTCCCTGGGAGCAGCTTCTACAGCTACTTTCTTCGCAATTTCCCTTTCTGCCTTCTCAGCAGCTTCCTTTGCCAGACAAGCCACCATCTTCTCCTCAACTCCTTTGATAAAGTCATTTTTGACTTGCTCAAAAAATCCCTTCAGCTTGAAGACTTCATAAGTCATCCATCTGATGAACCCGTTCCAATGATTCCTTACTTCAGAAGGATTATCACTGACGCTGGATTCGTCAGAGAGCTTCTTGAATCTGGAAGCTGAACTCTCTGAGAACTTGGATAGTGCATCATTAAAGGTAGGTAGATTAAGGTTAGGTTCAGAGGTTTCGGGAATAGGTTCAAAAGGGTCGGGTATGGGTTTAGATGGTTCAGATGCAAAGAGAGTCTTTTTAGAGTTAGCTGTGGGCTGAAGGTCTTCATGGTTTGGGGAATTTGGGTAAGGGTTATCTGAACCAGAGTGTTCAGAGTTAGAAGTGAGGTCATAATAAGAAGGGAGTTTGGGTGGAGGAGAGGGATGGTGATAAGGGTTCGTTGAACATTATGGCTTCAGAGTGAGGGATGAATGTGGTTTGGAGGTTAAAGAGAGGTAAGGGATATGAAGGTGTGATGGTTCTGAGAGGGATGGGGTTAGATGTTGTGGGTTCTTATAGGTTTGGTTCATAAAGGATGGGTATAGAAGGTGTTGGTTTAGATGAAGAAGGGAGTGAGGTTGTTGGTTTAGATGAAGAAGGGAGTGAGGTTGTTGGTTGTTGAGATCTGGATTTTGCTATGGGAGTTATAGTATGTGTGGAAGGTGAGGTGGAGGATGTAGTAACAGTGGTTGAGAGTGTGGAGGTGGAAGAGGGAGTGATGAGGCAAGTTTCCTAGAAGCAGAATGATGAGGAGCTTTTGAGATAGGGGACTTACATGAAGGTACTGAAGAGCTCAGAGGCACTGGCTTCTTATGAGTTGCTGAAGACTCTCCCAACTTGAGACTCTTCTTCTTCGTCTTCTGGAAGGTTCCCTCTTTCTCTTCAAGAAGTTAGGGGGTTCATCTGGGAGCCAGTCCAAGATGAAGCCAAAGATGTCATATCCTTGGGCTTCCAGATCCTGCAAGTAACAAGCGATGACTTCTGGAGGATCAACTTTGGTGAAGAGATACATCTCGTTAGCCTTCTCTCTCGTCCTTCAGTGCTTCCTAGAAGGTGTTTCTTATGGGTTTGACATGGACCTTATCAATCAGACCCATGCTCTTCAGATTCCTCCCATTGAGAGGCTTCCCAATGTCCACAATGACGTCTTCCATCAAATTCAGAGAGATGAGATGGTCCACCGGACCACTCTCTATCAGAATGTCTGAAATTAATCGGCCCAGAGGGATGTAGTTCTTGGGATCCATGTTGTTCCTTGTGTCTCTGACAGAGACTCTGAGATATTTGAAGAGGAGAGAAGGAAGGTTGAGCTTCAGACCTTTATGCAGACAATAGAGAATGTACTTCTGATCTGTGTTGACGTAATTAAAGGATATGGATGAAGGACGGTGATGAATGCATCCCAGAATGATCTTGAGCCACACTCTCAGATGCTTTTGAAGCTCTTGATTCTTGGAGGTTCTTCCTTTTGGGTTCTGAGAGAAGATTGTGGGGATAACTTCGTGGGACATGTACTTGGCCATAGGGTTTATGTTGTAGATTCTTTTCCCCCAGCCTTTTCCATATTCAGGAGCGTAGCTATGGATTTCTCAGTGATTACCATTTTGATTCCCAGAATGTGAGACACAATATAGTGGTCATTGCAGTTAGTGAATCTCCAAAATTCCTTCACCAGGTTAGTATAGATGGGGCCGTAGAGACGGTTGAAGTAAGTGAGCCACCCTTGATTCTTCTGTTCTAGTGTTAAATCCATGCCATTCTCCATAAGGTTATCAAAATCCACCAGTAACTCACAAAGAACTTCAAGATGTTCAAAGGGAGTTAAAAGGTTTATGTGGGCAGGACGATAAAAAACATGGGGTTCCTGATAGGAAGTTATTGATGGAATAGTAGTAGATGATGCAACTTGTTGTGTAGCTTCAACATGTTGTTCAGTGGCATTCATTTGTTGAGAGAACTCACTAACTTATTGTTCTTGAGCATTCATGATGATGTTGTAGTGAAGGAGATGAAGAGAAATTGTAGAGAAGTTTGGGGTTTTTGGGTTTGTGTAAGTTGTGAGTAGTGAAAGTGTGAATGTGGGAGTCGTGGGAGTATATAAACACAAGTTCAAACAATTCAAAAAGGACGGCGTTAGCTTAGAGGGAACAACAAAATTTATTATTGCTAAAACCGAGTTTTGACAAACGTGGGAAGAATTAAATGCAACTAATGATGGGTGTCTAATCTTAAGATTTGCACACTGCTCAAGAGGATCCCAACAGTTTGGCCCTTGAGTTTTGAGCTAGACAGGTGTCTAGAAGAGCCAGAGCCATACGTTTAAGCGACCACATGTTGATGTTTTTGGAGTCAAGAATACCAAAGGTTTCTGACTAGAGAGGTTTCTGATAGGGATGTCTTCTAACTTGTAGATGTATCAGAATCAGAATCAGATAAACATCATATACTTGAGTCATAGTGTAATTTTACATCAGAGATGAGAAACACAGGTTCAGAGTCATTCTGGGCAATCTTCCATATTTAATTTTTTTAGAATGAAGAGAAATTTATCTTCAGCTAAGGGTTTTGTAAAGATATCAGCCGATTGATGGTCTGTATTTATAAATTTTAAAATAATTGTCCCTTTCTGAACATAATCTCTAGTAAAGTGGTGTTTAATTTCTATGTGCTTCTCTCTGGAATGTAAAATTGGATTCTTACTTAAGCAGATAACAACAATATTATCACAAAAGATAGGAATATTACTCTCATAGATCTGAAAGTCCTCAAGTTGATTCTTCATCCAGAGCATTTGAGTGTTGCAAAGTGAAGTTGAGATGTACTCTGCTTCTGCAGTTGACAGTGCAATGGTTGATTGTCTTTTGCTTGCCCGTGAGATGAGGTTTCCTCCCAAAAACTGACAGTTCCCAGTTGTACTTTTGCGTTCTAACCTATCTCCAGCATAATCTACATCACAGTACCTAGAAATCCTATACTCTGGTGTTTTCTTATACATCAAGTCAAGATTAGGTGTTCCTTTTAGATACATAAGTATTATCTTAACATCAGTTAAGTGAGATTCCCTTGGATTTGATTGAAATCTAGCACATAAACATACAATGAATAATATATCAGAATGATAAGCAGTCAGATATAGGAGAGAACCTATCATACCACAATATAGTTTTTGACAAACATTTTGACTTACCTCTTCCTTCTCCAGAATGCAAGTAGGGTGCATGGTAGTCTTGGCTGACTTGCTTTCTGACATGTCAAATTTATTCAGAAGATCTTTTATGTATTTGCTTTGATAGACATATGTGGCTTCTGATGTTTGATTGATTTGAATGCCCAGAAAGAACTTCAGTTCTTGCATTAGGCTCATCTCAAATTCTTCCTGCATTAACTCAAAAAATTCTTGGCAAATAGAGGGGTTAGCAGAGCCAAATATTATGTCATCAACATAAATCTGACAAACCATAAGATCGTTTCTGATGTTTTTGCAGAAGAGAGTGGAGTCCATTTTGCTTATGATAAAATCATTTTCCAGAAGAAATGAACTAAGTCTTTCATACCAAACTCTGGGAGCTTGTTTCATACCGTAAAGAGATTTCTTAAGTTTGAAAACATGTTCTGGAAGTTTTGAATTTTCAAAGCCAGGAGGTTGTTGGACATATAATTCCTCATAAATGTAACCATTCAGAAACGCACTTTTGACGTCCATTTGATATAATTTAATGGAATAATTTACAACAAAAGATACAAGGAGACGAATAGATTCTAACCTCACGACGGAAGCAAAGGTTTCATTATTGTCAATTCCTTCTTGTTGACTATAACCTTTTTCTACTAGCCGTGCTTTTTTTATGATAACTTCACCCTTTTCATTTAGCTTGTTTCTGTAAACCCATTTAGTTCCAATCACATGGGTTCCCTTGGGTCTTGGTACAAGATCCCAAACTTCAATTTTGGAAAACTGATCAAGATCTTCTTTCATTGCCAGAATTCATTCTTTATCTTGAATATCTTCTTCACATGATGTTGTCTCTATCAGAGATACGAGTCCCATAAGTGTTTCTTCAGAAACTTTGAATGTTGATCTTGTTCTGACAGGTTCATCCTTGTTTCCTAGAATTAGTTCTTTAGAGACATTCTGCCTATTTCTTTTTCTTTTCTGATTGATTGTGATTTCAGGTGCTTCTGAAGTTCCTCTTTCTATTTCTTCAAAACCAATTGTCTTTTTGTTAAAACCTGCAAGTGTGATCTCCAGATCTGCAAATTTCTCAACTGGCTTTGACTTATAGAGTCAAGATTATCATCAAATTTGACATGAATTGATTCTTCCACAATTTGTGTTTCTGTATTGTATACTCAATATCCTTTAGAACGTTCTGAGTATCCCAACATAATACACTTTTGTGCCTTAGAGTCAAACTTGTTCAGATTGTCTTTAGTGTTCAGAATAAAACAAGAGCATCCAAAATGATGAAAGTAAGCAATGTTGGGTTTTCTTCCCTTGCACAGTTCATAAGGAGTCTTCTCCGTAATAGGTCTGATAGAGATTCTATTCTGAATGTAACGTGGTGTTACAACTTCTTCCCAAAAGTGCTTAGCCACATTAGTCGCATTGATTATGGTTCTGAATATTTTTTGGAGATTCCTATTCTTCCTTTCTACAACTCCATTTTTTTGTAGAGTTCTAGGACAGGAGAAATCATGGGATATTCCATTAGAGTCAAAAGGTTCTTCAAAAAGTTTGTTTTTAAATTCGCCACCATGATCACTTATGACTCTGACTATCTTAGAGTCATATTCATTTTTCACTTTTGAACAAAAACTGGTGAATACAGAATGTGACTCATTCTTGTGCCTTAAGAATTTCACCCATGTCCAACAACTATAATCATCAACAATGACAAGTCCATACTTTTTACCATTGACTGACGTTGTCTTAACAGGTCCAAAAAGATCAATGTGTAGAAGTTCCAGAGGTTTCGAGGTGGAAACAACATTTTTGGTTTTGAAAGTGATTTTAGAAGATTTTCCTTTCTGACATGCTTCACAAAGAGCATCTGAAGAAAACTTCATCTTAGGAAGGTCTCTGACTAACTCAAGCTTATTTAGCTAGGAAATCCTCCTCAAGCTAATGTGACCCAAGCGTCTATGCCACACTCATTGCTCTTCATTAACAGACATCAAGAATTTCACGTTTTGGTTTTTCAAATCTAAAAGTTTTATTTTATAAATGTTGTTTTTCCTCTTTCTAGTGAAAAGGACTTTGCCATTTTTCTGATTGACAGTCTTGCACGGTTTTTGATTAAAAATAATATCATTATCATTATCACTTAATTAACTTATGGATAACAAATTATGCATTAATCCCTCAGCATAAAGGATATTAGAAATAGAGGGAAGAGATTGATTACCAACTATTCCAGATCCTCTTATTCTTCCTTTCTGATTTCCTCCAAATCCTACAAAACCATCATCTTTAAGTTCTAGGTTTTGGAACATATGTTTTCTTCCCATCATGTGTCGCGAGCATCTAGAGTCCAGGTATCATGACTGGTGTTTTATCTCTGTTGCATAGGATATCTGCAACATACACTATTTTATCTTTTGGTACCCAGAATCTTTTGGGTTCTTTAGGATTAGCTTTCCCAAAGTTTTTGAAAAATTTGGGTTTTCTAGCGTTACTGAACTTTTGTGTCTATGCAGGTGTACAATGGTAAGAGAAAGGAGATTTTGGTTTGTTTTTTATAGCATGTTTCTGATCATCGTCATCAGAGTCATAACCAATTCCTCTTTTTCTATCATGACTTACACCATATATCATAGAATCCATTTTGCTTCTTTCTAGGTCGTTGTTCAGAAATTTCTGAAATGCTTTATCATATTTGTATATGATAATGTTAGAAGTAGGTGGAGCTTTAGAAAGAGTTTCCTCAAGTTTCAAACATTTCTTAGTTGAAAATTTTGTTTCTCTTTCAAGAATAAAATTATTTTCTTTAAGTTCAAAAACTTCTTTCTCAAGCTTATGACACTTTTCAACAGTCTCTTCATGAACCTTTTTCAAGTTCTTTAATTCTGTCGAAGCTTCTGATGCAAGCTTAGGGATTCTGACAAACAGGCTTCCATATCAGAACGAGAAAAGTCAAAGAATACCTCTTCAGAGTCAGACTCTATTTCAGATGAACTTCTAGAGGTAGTGGCCATGAATGTTACATTTTCTTCCTCCTCTTCAAAATCAGATTTGGAAGCTTCAGATTCAGAGTCGTCCCATGTTGCCATGAGTCCTTTCTTCTTTTCTTTGAATGAGTTCTTATTTAAGCTTTCCTTTCTGGATCTATCCTTATTTAGTTTTGGATATTCATTTTTGTAGTGTCTAGGCTCTTTGCATTCATAACATGTTACTTCCTTGTTGGGTCTACCTCTGGATGTTGAATCTGAACGGTCTCCATTATGTCTGAGCCTTCTGAAGTTGTTTTATCTTTTCTCCAGAGTTGTTTAATTCTTCTGGAAAGAATAGATAATTCTTCTTTATCATCAGAATCTTCATTCTCAGAGTCACCATCTTCTTCCTCTTCAGCTTGAAAGGTTTTGTTCCTTTCTGGATTTCTTCTTTCTGATCTAGACTTTAGATCAACAAATTTTCTTTTCTTCTGAGGTTCATTTTCTTCTAGTTCTATTTCATGACTTCTGAAGGAGCTGATAAGTTCTTCAAGACTTATGTTATTCAGATTCTTGGATAACTTTAGAGTTGTAACCATAGGTCTCCACTTCTTGGGAATACTTCTGATTATCTTCTTAATGTGATCTGCTGTAGTATATCCTTCTTTTCCAGAACCTTGAGTCTTGCAACCAAGGTTTCGAACCTTGAGAACATCACTTCAACAACTTCATCATCTTCCATTTTGAAGGCTTCATACTTTAGGATTAAGGCCAGAGCCTTAGTCTCTTTAACTTGATTGTTGCCTTCGTGCGTCATTTTCAAGGAGTCAAAAATTTCTTTTGTTGTTTCCCTATTGGTTATCTTTTCGTACTCGTTGTAGGAAATAACGTTTAACAGAATGGTTCTTGCTTTCTGGTGATTCTTGAAAGCACGCTTCTGATCGTCACTCATTCTTCTTCTTGGAATAGGAATACCAAGTGCAGAGAGGGGTAGCTAATAACCATCTATAACCATATCCCAGAGATCAGCATCATAGCCTAGAAATAAGCTTTCAATTTTGTCCTTCCAGTAGTCAAATTTTTCTCCATAAAAAACTGGAGGGTTAGACATGAAGTTTTTCTCAGCCAGGTCTCTCTACACGGTTAAGTGTTTGATTTAAAAATCAATAACAAATCCAAAACTCTGATACCAATTGAAGGTATAGAAAAACAAGAAAGGGGGGTTTGAATTGTTTTCACGGGAATTAAAAACTTTTGCAACACCGCACACACAAAATAAATACTAACAACACAAAGAATTTATCCTGATTCGCTGGAAATTCAAAGCTACTTCAGTCCACCTGACCAAGGTGATTTTGCCTTCAATGAGGACTTAATCCACTAATCTCAACAGATTAGAAAATATGTCTAAGAGTTTAACAACCTCTTAGCCCTCTCAAGTCTACAGACTTAAACAAATCACTTGAGGACTTACAAACAATTTCAGGAATACAAGTGTTTGACTAGATGCTTCTAGATAAGCAGTATAAACACACTTTAAAAACGATGAAATACAACCATACAATATTGAGCAACAACTCTTGTATGGAAACTATTTCTTACAACAATGATAGTGGAAAATATTTAGAATATGAGAACATTGTTGTGTCAAAGTTGTATCAAGGTTTTGTTCAGCAAGTTGTAAGGAGACCTTGATATAGCACTTGAGATGATACCGTTGGGGGTAAATCAATAGAGATTTTGTACCATATTTGGGAGTTAAAGGTAGTAAATTTCTTGTCCTTTCCATAACAATCTTGGAGCGTAATCCATTGTTTTCTTAAAATGAATTGTACTACAATTTTGAATACTTCCAGCATAAGTTTCTGGTTAGGTGATATATGATGGCGTGTTGAGCATGTATTAGAGTGAGCATGATCAGAGTCTTCAAAGTTAGAGTCATCAGATATTTCTTGCAGTCTTCAGATGTCTCTTGCAGAGTCTTCAGATGTCTCTTGCAGAGTCTTCAGATATCTCTTGCAGTCTTCAGATTCAGATGTCAGATATTCGTATCTTGAAGATCAAAAGATTACTTATCAGAGTCATTTTAACTTAGAATCCTGCACACTTAAGAAAAATTGTTAGGGTACCAAATTGTTTCATTTTTTTTATCATCAAAACTTAGAGATATATTGCAGAATCAAAATCTTGTTCTAACAAAGAGTCGTTGGATGGATTCTAGATCGGGATATTTTGTACTCTGGGCTTGTAGAAACTCTATTCTTTTTTATGATGGTTCGTTTGTAAAGTTTTATGGGTTTGAGATGTTCAAACTTTTGTCCTGGGAATGAACTTGGCCGGATTGGTGTGTCACCCAGGCTTCAGGTTTGGGTTAGCTTCGCGTTTTGTTTTTTTGTTGTATCTGTTGTTGTTGGGTTGTGCATCTTTTGTGTCGTTTAATCTATTTGCATAAAAGAACACTCCAACACTGCAAATAAATTTGATGAATTGTTGCATTCTCTCTGTCGCGGCGGTTGAATGCTCCTACCAGCCTGAAGACTTTTTTCATTTGAAAATTTGACACTCAATATAAAGAGTAAATAATGACTAATTAAAATCGTCCAATTGTAAGAATTTTAATTGATGTGAAAGTAAAGTTTTGTTTTAACCATTTAACACATAAATTGTTAGTATATGAAAGACTTGAACTTAAAATTTAGAGATGAGCATAATATAGACTCTCAAGCCTTCTTTGTCTTCTCAAAAAGAAAGAGAAATGATATGCTTACACTAAATTACAACAAGGTGCAGATGTCAAAAGTAGTGTTATTTTAGCATTTCTGAAACTATTATTAGATATGTCTAATATTAGAATTGTCTATATTTAGAGTTTTATAGCGTCAGGAATAAAATTATACATATCAAATGAAAAAAATCCATGAATAACCAAATAAAAATCAACATGATTATTTTTTACAAAAATGATAAAATATTAATATTAATATAAATAAAAAATGTATTAATGAATATTTTGCTACCACCTTTAAGAGTATTAATTACTTTTTTTTGGTAAACAGTGTACTTTAAAATTAGTTATACTCTCCTAGAAAAATATTAATTTTGTTAAACTGTTACCGATCAATTAATAATAATAATAATAAATACTCATAAATTAATCATTTTGACAGAAATATTCATTAATTTATGAAAAAAATATTCATAAATTAATTAAACATACCAAGTTTGAATTTTATTCTGAATCGAGAGGTGAATATTTTTCTGAATTGAGAGGTGAATATTTTTCTGAATCGAGAGGTGAATATTTGAACATGGAATTGAGTTTTTGATAGAATGCGAAGAGTGAAGGTAGAGAAAAACAAGAAAGAGGTGTTTGAATTGTTTTCACAGGAATTAAAAACTTTTACAACACCACACACGCAAAATAAATACTAACAACACAAAGAATTTATCTTGGTTAGCTTGAAATTCAATGTTACTCCAGTCCACTTAGCCAATGTGATTTTGCCTTCAATAAGGACTTAATCCATTAATCTTAACATATTACAAAATTCGTCTAAGAGTTTAACAACCTCTTAGCCCTCTCAAGTCTACATACTTAAACAAGTCACTTGAGGAATTACAAAAAAAAATAGGAATACAAGTGTTTGACTAGATGCTTCTAGATAAGCAGTATAAACACACTTTAAGAAACACAACCACACAATATTGAGCAACAACGCTTGTATGGAAACTATTTCTTACAACAATGATAGTGGAAAATATTTAGAGTATGAGAATGTTGTTGTGTCAAAGTTGTATCAAGGTTTTGTTCAGCAAGTTGTAAGGAAACCTTTATATAACACTTGGGATGATACTTTTGGGGAAATCAATAGATATTTTGTGCCAGCTGTGCGAGTTAAAGGTAATAAATTTTTTGTCCTTTTCATAGCAGTCTTGGAGCGTAATTCATTACTTCCTTAAAAGAAATTGTACTACAATTTTGAATACTTCCGGCGTAAGTTTCTGATTAGGTGATATGTGATGGTGTGTTGAGAATGTATAGTCTTCAAATGTCTCTTGCAGTCTTCAGATATCTCTTGTAGGGTCTTCAGATGTCTCTTATAGAGTCTTCTGATATCTCATGCAGTCTTCAGGTTCAGAGCTTGAACTTCAGAGTCAGATTCTCAGTTGAGGGGGAAACCTTTATATAACACTTGAGATGATACCGTTGGGGAAATCAGTAGATATTTTGTGCCAGCTGTGGGAGTTAAAGGTAATAAATTGTTTATGCTTTCCATAGCAGTCTTGGAGAGTAATTCATTATTTCCTTAAAAGAAATTGTACTTTCCTTAAAAGAAATTGTACTGCAATTTTGAATACTTCCAGCGTAAGTTTCTGATTAGGTGATATCTGATGGTGTGTTAAGAATGTATAGTCTTCAAATGTCTCTTGCAATCTTCAGATATCTCTTGCAGAGTCTTCAGGTGTCTTTTATAGAGTCTTCAGATTTCAAATGTCTCTTGCAGTCTTCAGATATCTCTTGCAGAGTCTTCAGGTGTCTCTTATAGAGTCTTCAGATTTCAAATGTCTCTTGCAGTCTTCAGATATCTCTTGCAGAGTCTTCAGGTGTCTCTTATAGAGTCTTCATATATCTCTTCAGTCTTCAGGTTCAGAGCTTGAACTTCAGAGTCAGATTCTTCAGTTGATTGCTCCTCAGATGCATTCTATTTAGAGTCAGATTTGATTTCTCTGTGATGGGTCAACTTTTCTGGACTAATCAGATGTCAGATATTCGTATCTTGAAGATCAGAAGATGACTTATCAGAGTCATTTTAACTTAGAATCCTGCACACTTAAGAAAAATTGTTAGAGTATCAAATTGTTTCATTCTTTTTTATCATCAAAACTTAAAGATATATTGCATAATCAAAATTTTATTCTAACAAAAAGTCGTTAGATGGATTCTAGATCTGGATATTTTGTGCTTTGGACTTGTAGAAACTCTATTCTTTTTTATGGTGGTTCCTTGGTTAAGTTTTATGGATTGGGGATGTTCAAACTTTTGTCCTGGGAATGAACTTGATTGGATTGGTGTGTCACCCCGACTTCAAGTTTGGGTTAGCTTTGGGGAGTTCGTGTTTTGTTTTTTATTATATCTGTTATTGTTGAGTTATGCATCTCTTTCCATTTTATCTATTTGTATAAAAAAACACGTGAATAAATTTGATGAATTGTTACATTCTCTCTGTCGCGGCGGTTGAATGCTCGGACTAGTCTGAAGACTTCTTTTATTTGAAAATTTGATACTCAATATAAAGAATAAATAATGACTAATTAAAATCCTCCAATGGCAAGAGTTTTAATTGATGTGAAAGTAAAGTTTTGTTTTAACTAGTATATGAAAGACTTGAACTTAAAATTTAGAGATGAGCACAATATAGACTCTCAAGCCTTCGCATCTTCTCAAAATGTATCACATACTCTAAACTATTACTGTATTAGGTATATCTAATATTAGAATTGTCTATATTTAGAGTTTTATAGCGTCTGGAATTAAATTATACATATGAAAGGAAGAAAATCCATTAATAACCAAATATAAATCAACATGATTATTTTTTACAAAAATGATAAAATATTAATATTAAGAGATTAATTACTATGCACTGTCAGTGTAAAATTTTTTACACAATCGATTCATCACCATAACCCGTTTGCATTACTTTATAGATTTTTAAAATAAAAGTCAATTTTGTTTCAATATCCAACGACAATGATTAACTGACGGTGTAAAATCCTTTTACACTGTCAGTGTATTTCAATTAAATCCTAATATTAATATAAATAAAAAATGTATTAGTGTATATTTTGCTCCCATCTTTAAGAGTATTAATTACTTTTTTCGGTAAACACAGTACTTTAAAATTAGTTATACTCTCCTAGAAAAATATTAATTTTGTTAAACTGTTACCGATCAATTATTATAATTATTATTATTATTATTATTATTATTATTATTATTATTATTATTAATAATAATAATAATAATAATATTAATAATAATAATAATAATAATAATAATAATAAATATTCATAAATTAATTATTTTGACTATTCATTAATTTATGAAAAAAATATTCATAAATTAATTAAACATACCAAGTTTGAATTTTTTTCAAAATTCAATAAATACTTTTTTATATCTTTCTATTTATAGTGCATAAAATATGCACATACACTTAATAGTTAAGAAATGCATTCATTGCAAAGTTATATAAGAGAACTCTTTGATTTTAACATAATCTCAGTTTGTGTGTGTCTAACAACACAGAAACTGAAAGAGATGGAAGCAACATATGCCATTTCTGCATTCATAGTTCTTTTGATAACACTTGTTTGGGCGTGGAGCATTTTGAATTGGATATGGCTGAAACCAAAGAAGCTAGAAAAGTTGCTAAAGGAACAAGGCCTTAAAGGGAATCCTTATAGGTTATTAGTTGGAGACATAAGAGATCTTCTTAAGATACAAAAAGAAGCATCATCTAAACCCATGAATCTCTCTGATGATATAGTGCCTCATGTGTTTCCCTTTGCCCAACAAAGTGTTGCAAAACATGGTATTCTGGTTTTTATTCTTACTTTAGTCTCTAATATAAGAAAAAACCCTAATATATTTAATCTGATTTTAAATTAAATACATTTGATATTTTATTTATATTTAAGATTGAATGGATTACTTTTGTCTGTATATTAGTGATAAGAACACATTTATTATTTTAATAATGCAGGAAAGAATTCTTTTATCTGGTTGGGACCAATACCAAGGGTGATCCTCACAGATCCTGAGCTTGTTAAAGAAGTTTTCAATAAAATCTATGATTTCCAAAAGCCAAATTCGAATCAACTTGTTAGAATACTAGCTACTGGTCTTATAGTCCATGAGGGAGAAAAATGGAGCAAGCATAGAAAGATAATCAATCCTGCATTCCATTTAGAAAAGTTGAAGGTTAGTTTGTTATAGATTATAAAAAATTATTTTGGTGAAGAAAAATGATCGATTATTTGTGCACCACAGATGATGTTACCGGCGTTCTTTCAAAGTTGCGATGATTTGATTAACAAGTGGGAGGGAATGTTATCGTCAGAAGGATCATGTGAAGTTGATGCATGGCCTTTTGTTCAAAAATTGGCAAGTGACGCGATTGCTCGAACAGCTTTTGGAAGTAGTTATGAAGAAGGAATGAGAATATTTGAACTTCAAAAGGAGCAAGCTGAACTTACAATGAAAGTTTTGATGACAGGTTACATTCCTGGTTGGAGGTAAAATTTGCATCATCCAAACAAACTTTTAAGGTTTATAAAATGAAACCCTAATAGAGTGTTTGTTTTGTAGATTCCTACCTACTGCCACAAACAAAAGGTTGAAGGAAATTGATAGAGATGTAATAGCTTCTTTAACTGATATGATTAACAAGAGAGAAAGAGAAATAAAGGCCGGTGAAGCCACTAAGAATGACTTGTTAGGCATTCTTCTCGAGTCAAATCACAAAGAAATTAAGGAAAACAATAATAAGAATGTTGGAATGAACCTTGATGATGTGATCCAGGAATGCAAGTTGTTCTATCTTGCCGGAGAAGAAACCACTTCAGTTTTGCTTGTTTGGACAATTATATTATTGAGTCGGCACCCTAATTGGCAAGCTCGTGCAAGAGAGGAAGTTCTACAAGTTTTTGGCAACAATAAACCAGATTTTGATGGATTAAGTCGTCTTAAGATTGTAAGTCTCTAAAAAAATTTAGAAGCCTTGTTTTGATAATGAACACACACAAAATTGATTACTTACAATTTTGCATAATTTTTTTGTGACAGATGAGTATGATTTTATATGAGGTTCTAAGGTTATATCCGCCAATAATTGCGCTTTCTCGAGAAGTTGAAAAAGATGTAAAAGTTGGAAACCTAGCATTACCTGGTGGAGTGCAGTTTTTGTTACCGGTACTTTTGGTTCATCATGACACAATATTATGGGGAGATGATGCTACGGTGTTCAATCCTGAAAGATTTTCTGAAGGTGTTTTGAAAGCAACAAATGGAAGAAGTTCGTTTTTTCCATTTGGAGGGGGGCCTAGACTTTGCATTGGACAAAACTTTACCATGTTGGAAGCAAAGATGGCAATAGCAATGATTTTGCGACATTTTTCATTTGAACTTTCTCCGACCTATGCTCATGCTCCAACTACGGTGATTACCCTTCGGCCAAAACATGGTGCTCAAATCATTCTGCGTAAATTGGAAATGTAAACAGAAGCCTATAGATGTAATAATAAATAAATAAATAGGCTTTTTAGTAAGACGATTGGGTATATGAATCAAGAAGTCTAGTTGATTGTTTGTGAAGAAAAGGAAAAGAGTCGACATTCCTCTATAGAGGGAAGATCCATGAGAAGAAATGTGAACTTTCTTGCACGAGGATCAAGTTTGTGGCTACCATGGTGGAGTGTGGTAGCAAATGTCAAACAAGGAAACACCTTGACGTCATCATAGGAAGGACGAGTACCATGAAATAGCTCATATGGAAACTTGCAAGAGAATACTTGTGATGGAAACATTAAAGATTTTTTTATGCAACATCCCTTGAGATATATAGTAATTATTTGTGATGAGTTATGTGCCACTAGACTGGATTTTCTTGATTTTGTGGTCAAATTTACTTTTTACAAATGTGGTGTCTCAGAAATTCCAAGTTTTAGTTTGTTATGTGTAGTCATCTATAATAATAATAATAATTAGAAACTCACAATGGCCATAGACTTATGGAATAATAGGGGCCCCAATTGTCAATGTGAATAACTATTTTATAAAGCTCTTGTTGGACAAGGCAATCAATTTGTGATATAGGTCGTACGAAACATACATATTGTTCATTGTAAAGTCTTCATCAATAAGAAATATATGAAAGTGTGCGTGGGACGGACATACATATTGTTCATTGCAAAGTCCTCATCAATAAGAAATACATAAAAATGTGTGGGACGGTTTGGTTCCGTTTTAAGAATATTTGATATCTAAATCCATCAAAAATATATGAATTGATTTAAATTTGAATTTGCATATTTTTATGATAAAATTCAAAGCAAAACAAATCAAAAAACAACATGAAAGTTTGGATTGGATGGATCGAAGCACACTAAATATTTTTAAAAAATATTTAATTTACATAAACTAATTTTTCATAATAATCTTAAATCTTAATATTTTTAGAAATCCGATTTCCAAACTAATTAACACCCAGTTTTATTTATTGGTTTGCCCTAACCAATAACACCTCAAGAAATACATACTTGAAATAGAAAGAGTCAATGGCGTGACCCTTTTCATAAGAAGAAAACTTGCCTTTTCATAGACATCATTTTTGTTGGAATCTACCTATAGTGTCATTGTTGGTTGCATTTGTGAAAATTTGGAAGAATTACCTTGAAGTTGTCTTGTTAATGCAGAACTGATGAAAACAATTTTCTCACATTAGGTAGGGATCCATCATCGAGATTTAATTCATAACCATGCTGAAATGTCATTTAAATTCTTCAAAAACATATGACATACTACATATATCTCATTGTTGCTTGAGTCTCGTGTCTGCTTCGTTAGTTCAATTGAGAATTAAGGAAAAAGCTTAATATCTTTCAACAAGGCCATGAGCTCGTTGAAGAAAACCATTGTTTGAATTAAATACAAACATGAAACAAAATCAAGTCGAATGAAAGGCATTCCTGCCACTCCATTTATTTTCAATCATTTTTTCTCATTCAAATTGAATGGAATGACAAAATTGTTTTATTCATTCATAAAATATCCAAAGTAAAACCGATTGAAAAACAAAGCTATATATATATATATATATATATATATATATATATATAGGGCAGTTTATCGAGATCTAAATTTAAGCATGAAGTAAAAAAAAACATGCAAAATATTGAGACTGCCCCAACAAAGAATAGTTATTGGCCGGGTGAAATAGAGATCTCAGAACAGAATTTACAGAGAACCCATTGGATCGGCCGAAAATAAACTATCAAAGAAATAAAAAAAAAATAGAAAATTATACAAATCCTTTCAAAGCTTCTGCATATTATAAATTGTTGCAGAAGAATAGAGAAAAGGAATTGAAGATTTGTTGTATGCCCGCAACGGAACTCGGACGCAAATGTTAGCTGCTACGCCCGGTTCTTTCAAGGCATTTCGAAACCTAATTTGGACTCCATATCATTTTATAGCCAATGAATAGCTTATACTTACTATCTTACCCTTATTCAATTGAGTACTTCTCAAACTATTTATTTATGGTTTCTTTTAATTTTTTTATTTTCTTAGCTTCATTCTATGTGTATACTTCTTCCTCTGATATATAAGAAAATGATTTACATTAATAAAAATAGTAGATTATTAATTTTTACATTAATAAATTATTAAGTAAAATGACTAGCATAAAAATTTATTTTGATGATAGAGTTAAGATTTAATTATCATTTTAGTTTCTCTAATATATGCTACAATCGAATTTTTATCTTTTTAGTTTTTAGTGATTTCGTTCTTGGATTTAGATAGTTACAATTAAGCTTCTTCGTCATTTTTTAAATTTAAAACTCTCAAAGTTTTATAATTATTTAAAAAAGTAATTTCAATTAATTGGTTTTTTCGAGGAAAAATATTCCTTAATATTTTTCAGTTTGTTAGCTTGTTGCTGCTATATGTTATGAATGATATTCTTATTGTTTTAATTTGTTCAAGTCTTATGAAGTAGTTTCTCATTTATTTAAGTGTTCAATGCTATAAATATTATATTTTATGACAAAACTTTCATATTAATTATTAAAAAATTGAGGTTAAATGATTTGAAGTGCGCTAAATATTATTTTTTCTTTTAAAACTTTATCTTTCACTTCGGCTTTCTAGGAAAACCGACGTAAAATGTTATTTAGTATTTGAGTTTCGATTCTCATCTCCGGCAATTTTATGTTTTATTTACAACTAAAAAGATGTCTTTATTTTTTATACATGTTACGTCGGATATTATTCATCGGTTGTTGAAGAAAACCAAGATAAAAACTCAAAAACAATTTTTATTCCTTCAGATTTTAATATTTTGTCTCACTCACTTTTTGAGTCCTAGCGAACGAAAGGAACGCATTCTTCTCCAGCGAACGAAGGAGTTTCCCAAGACTCAGAACCACCACCCTTCTTCTCCGAGGAGGAAGTAAGCTCGAATTATTCTCCATTGAATCTCTCATCACATTTCTAATATGTACAAATTCTTCATTACTATTGTTGTTGTTTCTGTCATTGATGTTGTAGTCGTAGGCTGTCTTCGTCGTCGTTGTTGTTGTTGTTGTTTTGTCGTTGATGTTGTTGTCATATGTGGTTGTTGCTATTATTATGGTTTTTGAGACTTATATTGTTTACTATAATGTTGTTATGATATTTGTTGTTGTTCTGGTAGTTATTGTTGGTTGTGTACTATTTTTATTTCATTTTTAGAAGTTGTATTTGATTATGCATCGTAGTTGGATGAAAGTCAATAGATTTAGTAAAGAGTATGAGAATGGAGTGATTCAATTTCTTGATTTTGCGGGGAAAAAACCTTCCTAAGGAGAAGAGGATTTTTTTGTGTCCTTGTAAAATTTGTTGAAATATGCACAAACATCCAAGGGATGAAATATTCAATCATTTAGGTTGTGATTAAATTATTCAAAATTACACGAAATTGGTAATGTCATGGTGAAGTCACTAAAAAAAGACCTTGATCACCTACAGTTGAAGATGATGATGAATTTATGAATGATACTCTAGAAGACATGATTCGTGATGTTGAGGTAGATGCTTTCAAGAATCCTAATATGGTATATACTTTGTAAAAAAACATGGAAGAGTCGTTATATCCGAGATGCAAGAGTTTTACAAGATTGTCAGTTGTGTCAAGACTATTTAATCTTAAGGCAAGAGATGGATGGACGGATAAAAGTTTCACTGAGTTGCTTGAATTATTGCAAGAAATACTTCCAGAAGGTAACACGTTGTCGAATTATAGTTATGAGACCAAGAAGATATTGTGCTCAATGAGTTTGGATTATGTCAAAATACATGCATGTTGTAATGATTGCATATTATATAGGATAGAATATAAAAAATTGAAGGAGTGCCCGAGATGTGGGGAGTCTGTCGCATCACGCGAAAAACCGGCGGGAAAACAAGAACAACAGAGTCGCCACCGTGCGTTATTTATCCCAAAAGAGGGAAAGGAAACGCTCAGAGTAAACCTGGGAAAAGAACATGGTCTCACGACCAAAGAGAATGGGTTCGGGAGTCGGTTATGCGAAGGGAAGGTATTAGCACCCCTACGCATCCGTAGTACTCTACGGGATCCACGCACACTAGAAAGGAAAATTGGTTGCTAAACACTGCTCAAATATTCACACACACTGGCTGAAAGAAACGAAAGAGACTGACTGAAACTGGACTCGGCAGGACGTCGCATCCTGGGCCTACTTAGTCTATCGGGCATAGACATCAGAGTCCAAGTAGTTCGGACTAGGGAAACGACACATGCTCGCTAGGATGTCGCATCCTATGCATACGTATCTTCTCGGACGAGAGAAGAATCAGAGCATTCGTAGCTCGGCTGACACACACTCAAACAAACACAAACACAGGCAAACGTGGAGCCCGACTGCCAATCACTGGACTTATGTCAGCATCCGAACCAAAACACACAAGAAGGCAAACATGGAGCCTGACTGCCAATCGCTGGACTTATGTCAGCATCCGAACCAAAACAACACAACAGATAGATAGGGAGTCGGGGACTCAGCCTATAACTGTTAAGCACACACTCAAACAGACAGACAACAAATTGCTAAGGAGTCAGGCACTCGAGCCTAGCAACTGTCAGACAACACACACAAAAAAGAAAAAGGGCGCCCGGAGAGATCAGCTCAATCTCCTGCCTACATACTTCATCTGGTATGAAGATCAGGGCGATGTAGTTCCCCTACAGAGGGATAAAGGACTAGCCTAACCAGATAACAGAGGGAGACACAACTAGGGAGACTACGACTCGAGCCTAGATGTTATCATGCAAAATCATCCCTAAGTTAAGGTTTCTAGCTAACTGGCACAGGGAGCCAACCTATCCTAGACATGACTTGCACAGGAAGCAAGCCACACACACACTTAACTTGCACAGGAAGCAAGCCAAGCAAAACCTAACTTGCACAGGAAGCAAGTCTAAACTAATCCTAACTTGCACAGGAAGCAAGTCAAACAATCCTATCTTGCACAGGAAGCAAGTCAAACTATCCTAACTTGCACAGGAAGCAAGTCAAACTATCCTAACTTGCACAGGAAGCAAGTCAAACAATCCTACAAGCACAGATAGCACACGCTATACACAAACAAGTGGCTCAAACAAGGGTTAGGTTTTAGTCAAGGGGTCATATCAACCTCAACAAACAAACCTCTGGAATGGGGTGAATGTGCTCTTAACCTTGCCATTGAGGGGCTAAGGTGAAGCAGATGAAAGGATGAAGTGAGGATGAGACCTCACAGCTCTTATCCCTGGCCTGGGAGAGCTCAAGACAAGAATGTGTGGGTTCAGAAAGTGGGAACCCTTCTACACATTAAAACTGACTCAACTGTACAATTGTACAAGATCTTGGGTTTGTATCTGCAATGCATCAACACAGTGGTGTGAGCAAGGCAGATGACACACTGAATAGTGGGGGATAGGTTGCATATCCCTACCTTCCACCAATTGCCTCTTCACTTAGGAGGTCTTTGACTCTATGCAAGGACAAAAGTAAACAATCACAAACATTGCCTCTTAAGGAGGACTTCAGACAGTTGCCTGGCCAAGTAACAGGCCAGGTCTTCCAGACTACATGAAGTAGAAGAGACATACCTCAATGCAAATTGCTTATACAAGCAAAGCAAAGCAAAAAGTTCACAAGGAACTAAGCAACTAAAGCACCTGAAACAGTCAAGCAGGTGTTAGTATACAACTTCAAACAAAACAGACAGAAACAGACAACAACAGTCCATTAGAGGGCACAAGGATGTGCAAGGCATAAGGCTTAGGGCATGTGAGCCAAGCCACCTACAAAACAAAGAGGTTAGACAATGATACTTGGGTAAGCTCAATCAAAAGAATTGGTCTCAATGGCCATTTGATGGTCAACCTGAAATCACAAACTCAAAGGTGAGTAATAGGACCACTAGGGCAAGCCTAGGGTCAAAAATGAATGAGAAAGTCAAAGCAGCAAGGGGCAAGTATCCCAAATCATGCTCAACCCACTAGGAAACACAACCAATTGGATTCACACTCATATCAATCCTCATCATCATTTCATGAACCATTTAGATCAAAACATGGCAAACAGAAGCTCATAGAAGTCAACAGCAAGACTTAACTCAAAAGTCAACTCAAACATTTCCAAAAATCACCAAATAAATCATGGTCAAACCTAACACATAGCATGGTAAGCATGTCAAATTCCATCTCACTTGGACAAGTTTAGGAGGTCAAAACATTTAATCGGGACTTTGTCAGAATTAAATCGAGCACTGTGCGAAAAAAATTATCCTAAGTGTCTAAGGGGACATGTTCCTACCCTAAATTGATTTCACATAAAAATCCCAGGTCTGAAAGATCAAAATAACCACAGGAAACACACAAGATGAGATTTAGTCAATAGAACTCATAAAATCGGGATAAATTCACAAAATGGTCTAAAAAAGTCAACAAAGTCAAATACTCATATTTTTTGTCATTTTTCATGTTCACATATTTATTTTATGTTAAGTAAGACAAGAATCAAAAATAAAAATCGAAATGGAAATTGTTAAAAGAAAACATTAAAAAAAATGCACTTTTTAAACAAAGAAAGAAAGAGAAAAAACACAAATGGGGGGGAGATGGGATTCGAACCCCTCCCCTTGGCAATTCAACTCAGCGCGCCCACCACTGGGCCGTGAGTCACTTGGTGATCCTTTGTTGATTCTAGTCAAAATAAACAAAACAATAATTTTAAATCTGAAATGCGCGCGCCCTGGCATCATCTTCCTCCCCAAAATCAAACATATTTTTCAAACTTCAGCAACACATATCTTCCTCTATAGTGCACGAAATCAAACGAAATAAAAACCAAAGTTCACCTATTTCATGTGCTTAAAACAACCATGGTCATGAAATTCAAAATGGTGCAGTGTGTACAAAGATACATCATGATGAACACAGAAACCCTAACTCCCTAGCAGCAAAACTCAAAACCGCACACGAGCAAAATTGGATAAAAATAGGCATTCAATCATGTTCAGGGGGTTGAATATAGCATTTCTCATTCACACATTAAGTCATGAAAACCATTCTATCAAGCATTTCGAAAGCAAGTTGCTAACCTGAACAGGGCAATGTTGAATGTGATGTTAGAGGTGCTTTTAATGATGCTAGATGATCCTTTTAGCTCCTTTGATGCTCCAGGAATGTAATGCCTTTGAGAATTTGCCTTAAAACCTCCTCAACTGTTCTAGCCAATTCAAGTTGCAAGTGTGAAAACTTGAGATTTGGATATGATGATTTAATGATTACAGATGGGATTTTCTGCCTATAGTAGCTTCTACATGTTATATGGAAGGTGTTTGAATGGATGGTTTGCAAGGGACTTGAGGAAAATATGACTTTTGAAAATTTGGATTTTTGAGTAGAAAGTGAGTTTTTGCAAATGGTGAGTTTGTTCTATTGGTTTGTTAGCAGTTGGTTTGTGTTGGTAAGGTTCTTTGGAGTTTGGCCAAGTGAAGGCTTTTGGAATATGAGAACATCATGGTTTTCTTGCTGTGTTATGTTTTGACAGAAAATGAGTGTGTGATGAAGTCATAAGCAAGGCCAAGTTATGTTTGGTTCATGGTGAGTCTTGCAAGTGGGTGTAATGAGTGAATGATAGTGAAAAGGCAAATGGCTAGGTTTTGTTTGGAAAATGCAAGTGGGGGCAAGGCTGGTCTGTAGCTGCCACTGTCTTTTGTTGACAGGAAAATGGGAATGGCTAAAAGCAGCAAGGTGGTTTTTTAGAGAGTGTATGAAGTTCTTGGTTTGGTATAGTTAGGTTGGCTGCTGTTTGGCAATGATGAGAAATTGAGATGAACAAAATGCTATGCTTTAGTTTCTTTGGTTTTGGAACAGGCTTCACACAATGCAAAAGGTTAGGTTTTTGAGCAAATGAATGAATGAAATCTCTAGGTTTCTTGGCTGTCAAAGGTGGTTCAGGTGCCAGGAAAATGAGGTTTGGGCATGCTTTGGTCCTTAGGGTTTTTTACAGAAAGTTTGAAATGCCAAAGGGGCAAGGTCAAACACAGGTTTTGTAGGATGAGTGCTTTTTCTGCAATGTGTTTTTGAGAGGGGGAGTAGTATGCTGCTGCTATTTATGACAGGAAATGGTGAGGAAAATGGTATGCTGCTGCTGATTGTATGTTGTTGTTTTGACAGCCAATGATAAAAACTCAAGCAAGCAAAGATGAGGTGGGAGAAATGAGTGAGAAGTGTTTGGTTTGATGTGTTTGTGGCTTGTAGCAGGAAATCATGCCCCTTTGTTTTTTTTGACAGCAAAAACACAAATGGCCAGGTAAGTTATTTGGAAACTTATGACAGAAAAAATGAAAAAAAAGGCATAAGATGTGTTTTTTTCAGCCAAAGTGAGAGAATCAGTTCTGTTGTTTTGTTTTTAGGTTGTGTTAGGTTGGCCTTTGTTTTGGACAGATGAGGTGAGGTGCAAGATAGCAGGGCAAGGCAAGGTTTGTGACCTGTCTTGTGGTTTGGACAATTTTAGAAAATGCAAGGCCAGGTCCAAGAACCTTTGGTTGGTCTGCTGCTAGGATTTTGTGGTGTGGCAGAAAAATGAACAAGATTGGTCTCTGCAGTACCAAGCATAGCCATGAAAGATGGAGTTTTTAACAGTTTTCCAACAGTGCCAAATGAGAGGGAAATCAAGATTTTGGCCTCAGTCAGCTTGTTTTTGTCTGCTAATGGTCTTGTTATGGCAGGGAAATGGTGCAGTTTTTTTTAGACAATGCAAGGCAAGGTTTGGCATAATGCAAGTGAGTTTATTTTTTATGAACCAGGTTGCTGTTGTCTACCAAGGGCAGGAAAAATGATGCAGGATCTTTTCATGACAGGGGTGTGGTGCCTTTTTTGCTGGTTTGGAGATTTAGTTATTTTGTGGCAGGGCTGTTTGTTCTATGTGTGTGTGTGTATGACAGAAAATGATGCAGTGGCCAAGTGAGGTTTTTGAAGTTTGGACAGGAAAGGTTAAGAGACAAGTAGCAGGGTCAGTTGAGAGAGTGAGCCATCATCTCAAAATGAAGTGTTGCTATGCAATGTGTTGGAACTGTAGGGTTTTTTGGCAGAATTTCCAAAGGCAAATAGCAGGTTGTGTTATCTTGGCAAATGACAGAAAAGTGAGGTTTTTTGGTTAAGTTAGGTCATGTTGGTTATTTTGAAAGTTATGTGTTTTGACAGCAAAAATCCAATGCTCATAGCAAGATCCCTTGCTTCTTGAGTTTGGACAGGGAATCTTTGAGATGCAAGCAGTCAGGTGAGGGCAAGGTTGTTAGCAAGTTCTTTTTCTTGAGGGATGGCTAAGGGTGTGTGTAAGTTTGAGAATCACCATCCAAAGAAAATGAAATGCTGTTGTTGGTTTTATGACAGGAAAAATGGTGCTTCAACTTTGCTGTCCTATGTTGCTTTGTGGTGTTAACTGTGTTTCAAAAGTGACAGCAAAAAGATAAAAAGAAAACCCTGCTGTTTTGTTGCTGGCTCTGCAATGTGTTTTTTTCTTTTGAGTTTTACAGGTTTTTACTTCAGAAAATGGCCAAGGGTGAGTGTTGAATGAGTGAAGTCTATATCTTTTTCTCTGCTGTGCTGCTGCTATGTGTTTTTCTCATGACATGAAAATCCTCTTTTCAAAACCTGCTATTGGCTGTTGTTTTTGGTGTCATGCCCATGCTGCTACCAGTCACAGCACATTAAAGCCTTGGTCTGCTATGAGCAGTACCAGACATGGCAAGGCCCATGCTTTTGGGTGCTTTTGACAGCTCCTTTGGAAAAAGAAAGGCCAAAGTGTTTTTTAGCTTCCCTCCATTTCTGTTGGTCTTGCTGCTAGTAATGTATCCAAACAATGACAGAAAGAATGCTGCACCATTGCCACTAGATCTGCTGTTGCAAGTACAAGGTATGGTTCAACAATTGGATGTTTGAAACAATGTCCTTTTTGCCAAAATTCAAGTGAGCAAGCATGGCTATGTGTACTTGTTGGTGTATGGCTGCATGATGAGGTTTCAACATGACAGAAAAATGGCTTGCTAACTTCTGTTTTGAGAGTACAAACCATGGTATGGTGGATGCATAAACAAGTATGGTGCAAGTATGGTCAAAGGGTACTTTTCTTGTAATTCAAGCAAACAAACAAGATTCACATGTTCTGCATAATTTGGCTTTGCAAACACACTTAAAATGATATTTATGAGCTGTTCCAATTGGCCAAATGTTGAAAAAATGCTTGAGTCAAAAAGTCAACTCTTGGTCAAACTTTGAATTTAAATGAAAAAGGTCCAAAAATGCCATTTTGATTGGTAAGGTTTTAGGTCATGAAATTTATATTTTTGGAAAGAGGATGAAAAATGTGGTTTGTAGGAAAAAACCCCACCAAATTTGGCCAAACGGTTTGGGAGATATGGCCCTTTGAAGTTCAAGATTTTCTAAAATCGATTCGATCATAACTTGCCAACCATACATGGGAATTGAGAGTTCTAGGACTTTTTGGAAATGGGAGAACAAGATCTTCAACTTTCATGTTGGGCAAAAATTCATTTGAGGCTTTTATCACAATGTAAGTTTGAGGATCAAAACTTTCCATTTTTGGTAAGTTTCAGTTACAGGCCCAGTTTCCACTTTGGGAAATTGTTGATCTGGCTTCAAATTCTTCCATGATGGTGTTTGGCATGATATATGATGACTATTTGGACATGAATGAACTCTCACAAACCGATTCCAATCATCCAATCACTGATTAAATGGACAGTTGACCAACAGTTGACTTTTAGGGTTTCTGACTGATTGTGCATTGACTGATGACTTCCAAACCCTAATTCCTTGAGAATTTGACTTCAAATGATGTCCCAAGTTGATTGAACTCTGGATTATTGACCATGGTGCCCAAATTCCACAAGCATGACCACCATCCACTACTTTGACTGACAGTTGACCTTTTAGGGTTTTTGACTGTCTGTGTATGAACTGCTGACCTCTGAGCCCTCAACCCTTGACCAAAATACTTCAAATAGACCTCCAAGCCATGTGAACTTGTTGGACAAAACCTAGGGCATTGGTTCAATGAGAAATTCCTTTGCTTGCTTGGTTGACTGATCAGGAGATAGGTTTGACCTAATTCCTTGACTGTCTTGCACTTGAGGCAACTGGGAATAATGCAAATGCTATGCAATG
Source organism: Lathyrus oleraceus (assembly GCF_024323335.1). NCBI lineage: Eukaryota > Viridiplantae > Streptophyta > Magnoliopsida > Fabales > Fabaceae > Lathyrus > Lathyrus oleraceus. The sequence continues at coordinate 3,175,096 of NC_066579.1, read as the reverse complement.
GATCATGATATGCTATGACCTAATATGAAAATGTATGTATAATGGTAGGTGCAAATTTGAGGTGCTACAGAGTCACGCTACAAGAAGAAGGTCAATGATAGTGTAACTAGAAAGGGTGTTCCTTACAAGGTGATGTGGTACCTATAGGTAATTCAAAGGTTCAAGAGATAGTTTGCTAATGCAAATGATGCAAAGAATACTAGATGGCAGGCAGATTAAAGAGAGTGTGATGGAAAAAAAATCCATGTAGTTGATTCATTACAATGGACAAAAATTGATTTCTTATTTCTAGATTTTGCACTAGAACCAAGGAACCTTAGGCTTGGACTTTCCACCGGCGAAATGAATCCTTTTGGTAATTTGATTACTAGTCATACGTCATGTCTTATTCTTCTTATAATTTATAACCTATCTTTGTGGTTGTACAAGAAACACAAATATATGATGTTATCAATGATGATTTCGGGTCCAAAACAACCAGGAAACGACATAGACATTTATTTAACTCCATTGATTGAAGATTTAAGACTTTAGTGGGAGGAAGTCGGTGATGTTAATGATGCGTATACATGTGATAACTTTAAGCTGTGTGACATGTTATTTTGTACAATCAATGACTTTCCTGCATACGGTAATTTGTCTGGGTACAACATCAAGGTACATAAAGTATGTCCTATATGTGAATTTTATACATGCCACCACCAATTACAACATGGAAAAAAGACTGTTTATCTTGGGCATCAAAAAAATTTAAGACCTAATCATCCATATCGTAGATTATGAAAAGCTTTTAATGAATAGCAGGAGTTTGATTTTGCTCCAAAGCCCTTAACCATGTAGGAAGTTTATAAAAGACAACAACACATTAAGGTTGTCTTTGAAAAAAACTAAAAGGTAAACAAAAGTGGCTCATGGAGAAAAATAGTTGGAAAAAGAGGTCGGTGTTCTTTGATCTTCCATATTGGTCTAGCCTTGATGTAAGACATTTTCTTTATGTGTTGTAAGTGGATAAAAATGTATGTGATAGTTTGATTGGAACATTTCTCAATATTAAAGGCAAGAAAAATGATACTAAGAAATTCTGTGAAGATATGGTGGTGATGGGTAGACGTCAAGAGTTAGCCCAAAAAAAGGAAATATGACATATTTGCCCTCAGCTTGTCACACTCTTTCTAAAAAATAAAATAAAATTTTTTTGTGATTTTTTGCAGAGTATCAAAGTTCCCCAAGGGTACTCATCAAATATGAAGAAACTTGTGTCGGAGAACGATCACAAATTGGTTGGCTTAAAATCTTGTTATTGTCATATACTGATGCAACAGCTTTTACTAGTGGCTATCCGTTACATTTTACCAAGGAATGTTAGGGTAACTATAACCAGATATTCTTATTCTTCAATGTTATATGTAGTAAAGTGATTGATCTTAAAAATTTAGACGAGTTGGAACATGACGCTGCAATTATCTTGTGTCAATTAGAGATGTTTTTTCCTTCATCATTCTTTGACATTATGATTCACTTAGTTGTCTGTCTAGTAAGGGAGATTAGAATTTGTGGTCCAGTTTATTTACAGTAGATGTATCTCGTAGAGCGTTACATGAAGATCTTCAAATGGTATAAAGAATCATCATTGTCTGGAAGCTTTGATCGTTGAACGTACATCACGGAAGAAGCTATTGAGTTTTATAGAATGTATTTGTCATAAGCTAACTCAAAAGGAATTACTGAGTCTCGTCATGAGGGAAGATATGAGTCAAAAAGTCTAGGATGAGAATGAGAACCAGTCGATTGTTTGAAACATGAGGGCTCTAGTGACATTAAGGATGTGTTGTGCTTCCGTCATTTCACTGCATCTTATTATGAGGTCTCTTGAGACATATAATAATTATCTATGATGAACTATGTGTCATTCTTAGACCGGATTTTCTTGATTTTGTGGTCAAGTTTAGTTTTTACGAATGTGGTGAAATAAAAGAACAAGGGTTGTGTCTCGAACTTGTTTTTATCATAAATTCTCATGTTTTAGTTAGTTATGTGTAGTCATCTACGATAGTTAGAAACTAACAATGGCCATGGACATATGGAATAATAGGGGCCCCAATTGTCAATTTGAATAAGTTCAAAAGAACCCGACTATTTTATAAAGCTCTTGTTAGACAAGGCAACCAATTTGTGATATAGATAGTTGGAAACATACATATACATACATATTGTTCATTGCAAAGTCCTCACCAATTGTGGAATTTTCTTCTGTCACTATCATAGAAATCAACATTCTTAATTGAAGAGATTTTCTCTTTGAACTAGAAATCAAGAAGAAATACATGAAAGTGTTCGCGGGACGGTTTGGTTCCGTTTTAAGAAAATTTGATATCCAAATCTATTAAAAATATATGAATTGATTTAAATTGAATTTGCATATTTTTATGATAAAATTCAAACCAAAACAAATAAAAGAAACACCATGAAAGTTTGGATTGGATGATTCGAAGCACACTAAATATTTTTAAAAATATTTAATTTACATCAACTAATTTTTCATAATAATCTTAAATCTTAATATTTTTAGAAATTCATTGCCCGAACTAATTAACATCCAGTTTATTGGTTTGCCGGAACCAATAACATCTATAGAAATACATACTTGAAATAGCAAGAGTCAAATCGCGTGACCCTTTTAATCACAAAAAGAGCATATTTTGTTGTTTGAAGATCATTTCCATAAGAAGAAAACCTGCCTCTTCGTAGACATTATTTTTGTTGGAATCTTCCTATAGTGTTATTGTTGCTCCCATTTGTGAAAATTTGAAAGAATTACCTTGAAGTTGTCTTCTTAATGTAGAACGGATGAAAACAATTTTCTCACATTGGGTAGGGATCCATCATCAAGATTTAATTTATAACCATGTTGAAGTGTCATTCAAATTCTTCAAAATCATATGACATATTTCATATCTGTTGTTAGTTCACTTGAGAAATAAGGAAAAAGCTTAATATCTTTCCATAAGGCCATGAGCTCGTTGAAGAAAAGCACTTAAAAAATGTTAACCATGTTTCATCGAATGAAAAGGTTAATTTTTTTTCAACGGCCAACGTATAAATGTTGAAATGAAAATACATAACACACTTGTATTGTTCTTATAATAAGTAAAAAGCTACAGTATCAAATATTATACTGGATATCAAATTGATCTTAATGCCTAAATATCATTTAACTGTCATGCCAAAGTAAAACCGATTGAAAAACAAAACAGAACATTTTAAAAATAAAATAAAATATAGGGCAGTTTATCAAGATCTATTTAAACATGAAGTAAAAAAACATGCAAAATATTGAAACTGCCCCCAGAAAATAACTATTGGCCGGGTGAAATAGAGATCTCAAAACAGAATTGACAGAGAACCCATTGGATCGGCCGAAAATAAACTATCAAAGAAAGAAAGAAATAGAAAATAAATCATAGATTGTTGTTGCAGAAGAATAGAGAAAGAGAATTGAAGGTTTTTTTGTATGCCTGCAACGGAACTCGGACGCAAATGTTTTGCTGCTACGTCCGGTTCTTTCCAGGTATTTGGAAACCTAATTTTGACTCCAGATCATTTTATAGCCAATCAATCACGGATAATTTTGTTGTTTTTGTTTGTCCTAGTCTTTAGCAATGCTAAATCACATAATTTAAGAATCATTCAGAGTATTGAATCCAAACTCTTCATATAAATGAATATATATTTATTTTATCAACTACTATATTTCTTATGATTATTTTTACTTAAAGGATATATATATATATATATATATATATATATATATATATATATATATATATATATATATATATATATATATATATATATATATATATATATATATATATATATATATATATTATATATATATATATATATATATATATAACTTTTATTACACAAATATTTTGAAATAAATCAAAATTAAACAAAATAATATAGTATATATTTTCATGCATGTGTCCTCTTTTGGACCGGCTAAGGATTCAATTAATTAAGATCTAATCTATCTAAAATTTATTCTACTCGACTAAAGGTATAGATAAGTTCACACGATAAGAATAAGGTATAATCTTTGATCTTAATTTTCATTATACTCATCTTGAATCTTAAATTGATTTGGGCGTTTGAGTGTTAACCGTGTAGATCCACCATGCGCGTCGTAAAGGAGATCGGAGCCACCATTCAAGATCACCAATTATTCAACTATCTTCAATTCTAGTTTCCTCGTAGAGCTAAAGCCTTAATTTCTGGTTCCCAAACGGAACATTCACATTAAAGAAAGCAGACCGACAAAAACAAGAGTGTCTGTCTGGACGCTAATGAATGATAATTTTGTTATTTTACTTATCCTAGACTTTAGAAAGCAGACCTGCAGAAACTAGTGCGCTTCTGGTAAGCAATGATGACTCATGGATTTGACACAAAAAAATAACACATTCATATGGAAATTTAAACAAATTAGTCAAACACGGTCTTATCATTGGTTTACCAAAGATAAAAAAATTCAAATATAAATTATGTGATGCATGTCAAAAGGGAAAGCAAACCAAATCAACTTTCAAGCCAAAAAATATGGTAACAACTATAAGGCTATTTAAATTTTTGCACATAGATTTATTTGGTCCATCAAGAACTAGAAGCTTTGGAGGTAATGTATATGTCTTACTTATTATCGATGATTTTTCTAGATTTTCTTGGACACTATTTTTAGTACATAAAAACGACGCTTTCAAGGCATTTAAGAAGTGTGCAAAGCAGGTACAAAGTGAAAAATCATTCAATATTGCATCAATTAGTAGTGACCATGGCAGAGAGTTCCAAATTGTATCATTTGAAGAATTTGTGAATAAAATTATATCTTTCAAAAAATTTCAGCACCAAGGACTCCTAAAAAAATGGAGTGGTTGAAAGGAAAAATTGATCTCTAGTCGAACTTGCGAGAACCATTCTAAGTGACTCGAGTTTACCAAAGTATTTTTGGGCGGATGCCGTAAGCACAACATATAATGTAAGCAACCGGCTTATCATTAGGCCAATCTTGAAAAAGACTCCATATGAATTCTTCAACGGAACAAAGTCAAACATTGATCACTTTCATATTTTTGGATGTAAGTGTTTTATCCTCAATAATGACAAAGACAATCTCGGTACGTTCAATGAAAAATCTGATGAAGGTATTTTTCTTGGTTACTCTCTCTCAAGTAATGCTTATAGAATTTATAATAAAAGAACTTTAACTATTGAAGAATCAATGCATGTATCTTTTGATGAAACTAACCCCTCTAAGGAGAATATAGTGTTTTGTGATAATGATGGTGATTTTTTAGAAGCACCTATGGAAGACATTGCTAAAAATGACAAAGTTGATCAATCAGAACACAAAGAGGAAAACATACAACAAGAGAAAAATTAAAGTAACCTTCAAGCAGACCTCAGAGAACAAGACACATGCCTGCAAGGTTGCAAGAATGTATGATTACATCAGATGATGTGGTAAATAAAGAAGTTGAGCTGGTACACTATGCTTTCTATGCATATGTCAAACCAGTCAATATAGTTGAGGTATTGAAAGATTCGAAGTGGATGAAAGCTATGAACGAAGAGCTAAAGTCAATCGAAGTCAACAACAATTGGTCACTTGTCGAGTCGCCCCAAGATAAGAAGGCAATCGATGTGAAGTGGTTATACAAGGTGAAGTTTAATCCTAGAGGAGAAGTGACTCGACATAAGGCGAGACTTGTGGCGAAAGGATTTCTTTAGAAAGAAGGAATCGACTTCAACAAAGTTTTTGTACCTGTTGCTAGGATCGAAATAATCAGGTTGATTGTTAGTCTAGAAAACATGAACAACTAGCAGATATGTCAGATGGATGTGAAATGTGCATTCCTGAATGGCTCCTTAGAAGAAAAAGTTTATGTTGCATAACCAGTTAGGTTTATGAAACAAGGTGAAGAAAGAAATATGTGCAGGCTGCATAAAGCCTTGTACGGGCTTAAACAAGCTCCAAGAGCTTAGAACAAGAAGATATATGGCTTTCTAAGGGAGAAGTAATTTGTGAAGTGCAAGTTTGAACATGGAGTATATGTAAGAATAAGTAATATTGAATTGCTTATACTATGTCTCTATGTTGATGACTTATTGATAACGGGTAGCTGCAAGAAGGAGATTGAAGACTTCAAAAGTGATCTCAACAAGGAATTCGAAATCTCAGATCTGGGTCACATTTCATATTTCATGGGCATCGAATTCTACAAGAGTGGTAGAGGTTTGATGATGCATCAAATAAGGTATGCAGGTGAAATACTCAAGAGATTTGAGATGCAAGATTGCAACCCAACTTCGACTCTAACTGAGCCCAAATTACAACTGTCGAAAGATTCAGATGAAGATGATGTCGACCCAACCCAATATAGAAGACTTATTGGGTCACTTATGTAACACCCTTCTAAAATACCCCAAATATTTAATTAAAATAATAAAAATATCAATCAGAGTAATTATACCCTGAAGGGTGTCACACAATCATTTCACACCATTCATCAAAATATCCTGTCATGCTCATTTATTTAATCAAAATAAGACATTTTTGCATAATTCGCAGCGGATACAAAATAACAACATTCAAATCATGTACTACATTACATGCAAAGTTGTTCAACAACCAGATGAAAACATAGTAAAACATCCCATCCCGATGTTACATCTACCAGAGCATGACCCACTAAGGAACTACACTAAACTCCAAGGACTAGCTTCTATTCAATCACTGCTCGTTACCTGAAAACATAGTTGTAAGGGTGAGTTCCTCAATCGATATAATAAGCATTATAAAATATCATGTAATGCTAAGTAATATAACACATATCATCACCCTAATCAGATTACACATATTCAGCAACGGCAATATCAACTCATAATCATCACCATCATCATACTCAACTCAAAACAACCATAAAACACACGTATAATATTGGAATATATCCATTCATGTTATACGCCATACATACATATATTATGCAATGAGACTCCATGCATGCGGTACCGACTACTCGTGAACATATAGTTCAACCTCACCGACCAAATCCAGGTACGGCTACCAAGCTCACTAGTCCCACTCATTTGAGACCTAGTGACTCACATCACTAATTCCTCACCATGGGAATTAGCTACCACCCCAAGGGCTATGCTATGCACGCTAATTCACCTAGCATGCAAACATCAAAAACAGTCCGAAATGACTAACATCACTAATTCCTCACCATGGGAATTAGCTACCACCATAAAGGCCACAATATGCATGTTAATCACCTAGCAATGCTACATCATCAACAACGATTCAAGAATAGATATATGCTCACACTCTAAGCCATAAAACAGTCTATTCACAAATGCACGCACAACTGATACATTCACAGCATCATGCACACCATCACACATCATCAGTATTTTATCACCTAAGCATATCATATCATGCCAATTAACAACCACAGTATTAGCACACTCTACTAATACCTATACTGCTCAAAACAACGGGAAATGATCCCTAATATATCATACATCATCTGAATTACGTTACTCAGCTGAACAGTTAAAAACTGCACAACAACAGCTCAGGAAAATCACCATCCTGCCCATACGCGTATTGCCTAACCCCATACGCGTATGGCTCATTTCCTGACCAAATCCCATACGCGTAACACCATCTCATACGCGTATGCTACGCGTACCACTTCCCCATACGCGTACCAACAGAGACCAATCTACGTTCAAAACATCATCTTCCTCATCCATACGCGTATTGCCTAGTGCCATACGCGTACCATGTCATCTCATACGCGTATTGCCTAGTGCCATACGCGTATGACCAGAAACCAGAATTTCCAGATCTGCAATGGCTTTCTCTGCTACGAGATCTATCCAATTCAACCTTCCACAGTCCAATTTTACACATTATTCGTTCATATCATCTAACACAAACCATACCCTATTCGATTTCACAAAATCTAACATTTTTACATCTAATTCCTACGAATTCCTCTCAATTGTAACCCAATTTCGTTCATCCAAAAAGTTCACAATTTCATCATAACCATCCAATTCAGAGGTAAATCAATAGTTTATCACTACCCATCACATATTATCCCATAATACCCATTAAACGATGATAAACCCCCCTTACCTGAGTTAATCCGGCGAATCTTGTAGCTTCAAGCCCTTCCTCTCTTCAACCCTTGTTCTCTGGCTCTTTTTCCACTTTCTTCACTTTTCTGTCTCTTTTCCTTTTCACGTGAAAAATAAACTTTTTTACTGAACGGGACCTTTTCTAAATTCCAACTTTTATTCCAATAAAATAATAACCCAATAATAGTAATTCCAATAATAATAATAATTCCAATTATTAAATTAAATTAATAAATATATTATTAACTCAATTTAAATAATTATCTTATTTTATCGGGGTGTTACAACTCTCCCCCACTAAAAGAGTTTTCGTCCTCGAAAACATACCTCAAGTGAATAACTCAGGATAAGACTCCTTCATCTGACTCTCAAGTTCCCAAGTCACATTGCCACCTGCTGGTCCTCCCCAAGCTACCTTTACCAAAGCAATCTCTTTACCCCGCAACTGCTTCAACTCTCGATCCTCAATCCTCATAGGTGATGTTTCAACAGTCAGGTTATCTCTCACCTGTACATCATCTACTTGGACCACATGCGACGGATCAGGAATGTACCCCTCAACTGAGACACATGAAAAACCTCATGCAAATTCGCAAGTGACGGCGGTAAAGCGATACGATAGGCTAATTCTCCTATCCTCTCCAAAATCTGATAAGGACCAATAAATCGAGGTGTCAACTTCTTCGACTTCAAAGCTCGACCAACCCCAGTTATCGGAGTAACACGAAGAAACACATGATCTCCCTCTTGAAACTCAAGTGACTTCCTCCTCTTGTCGTGATAACTCTTCTGACGACTCTGAGCAATTCTCATCTTCTCCTGAATCATCTTAATCTTTTCCGTAGTTTGTTGAACAATCTCCGGTCCAACCACAGCACTCTCACCGGACTCATACCAACATAAAGGTGTCCGACATCTCCTACCATACAAAGCTTCAAACGGTGCCATACCAATGCTCGAATGAAAACTATTGTTGTAGGTGAACTCAATCAAAGGTAAATAACAATCCCAAGCACCTCCTTTTTCCAAAACACAAGCTCTCAAAAGATCCTCTAGTGACTGAATCGTCCTCTCAGTCTGACCATCAGTCTGCGGATGATATGCAGAACTCAATCTCAGCTTAGTTCCCAAAGCCCTCTGCAAACCTTCCCAAAACTTCGATGTAAATCTAGGATCTCTATCCGAAACAATACTCGACGGAATACCATGCAAACTTACAATTTTCTCAATATACAACTCAGCTAATCTCTCTAACGGATAATCCATTCTGATCGGAATGAAATGAGCCGATTTCGTCAATCTATCGACAATCACCCAAATAGCTTCAAAATTCTTAGTTGTCCTCGGTAAACCAGAAACAAAATCCATACTGATACTATCCCACTTCCACTCTGGAATAGCCAACGGTTGCATTAGCCCAGACGGCTTCTGATGCTCAATCTTTGACTTCTGACAAGTCAAACAAGAATAAACAAAACTCGCAATTTCTCTTTTCATTCCCGGCCACCAAAATAACTTTTTCAAATCATGATACATCTTCGTAGCTCCAGGATGAATACTCAGGCCACTACGATGTCCTTCCTCCAGAATACTCTTCTTAAGTTCGGTAACATTCGGAATACACACCCGATTACCAAATTTCAAAACACCATTCTCATCAACTCTGAATTCACCACCCTGACCTTGATTCACTAAAGTCAACTTATCAACCAAAAGCACATCGGATTTCTGACCCTCTCTAATCTCATCCAGAATACCACTCGTTAACTTCAACATTCCCAATTTAACACTATTGTGAGTACTCTCACACACCAAACTCAAGTCTCTAAACTGCTCAATTAAATCCAATTCCTTAACCATTAACATAGACATATGCAATGATTTCCGACTCAATGCATCAGCCACTACGTTTGCTTTACCCGGATGGTAATTCAACCCAAAGTCATAATCCTTCAGAAACTCTAACCATCTCCTCTGTCTCATATTCAGCTCTTTCTGATCAAACAAATACTTTAAACTCTTATGGTCGCTGAAAACCTCAAATCTTGACCCATACAAGTAATGCCTCCATAACTTCAGGACAAATACCACGGCTGCCAACTCTAAATCGTGTGTCGGATAGTTCCTCTCATGAACCCTCAGCTGTCTCGAAGCATAAGCTATAACCTGCTTATTCTGCATCAACACACCACCCAAACCCAACAATGAAGCATCACAGTAAACTTCAAATGATTCCGACGAACTCGGTAATATCAGAATAGGAGCAGTAGTTAACCTTCTCTTTAACTCTTGGAAACCTTCTTCACATTTTGAGTCCCAAACAAACGCTTGCCCCTTTCTAGTCAACATCGTTAACGGTAACGCCAACTTAGAAAATCCCTCGATGAACTTCCTATAATAACCAGCCAAACCAAGAAAACTCCTTATCTCCGAAACTGACTTCGGAGTTTCCCACTTAGATACCGCTTCTATCTTAGAAGGATCAACAGCAACACCACCTCTGGAAATCACATGACCAAGAAAACTAACCTCTTCTAACCAAAATTCACACTTAGACAGTTTAGCAAATAACTTCTTTTCTCGTAGAACTCCTAAAACCACTCTCAAATGCTCAGCATGCTCTTCTTCAGATTTCGAATACACCAAAATATCATCAATAAATACCACAACAAACTTATCTAGGTACGGATGGAAAATCCTATTCATATACTCCATAAATACTCCAGGCGCATTAGTCACACCAAAAGGCATTACAGAATACTCATAATGTCCATACCTTGTTCTGAAAGCAGTCTTCTGAATATCTTCAGTTTTCACACGTATCTGATGATACCCCGACCTCAAATCTATCTTGCTGAACACACTCGCACCAACCAACTGATCCATCAAATCATCAATCCTCGGCAAAGGATACCGATTCTTGATCGTCACTTTATTCAGTTGCCTGTAGTCCACACACAACCTCATCGTACCTTCTTTCTTCTTAACCAATAACACTGGTGCACCCCACGGTGACACACTCGGACGAATAAATTTCTTATCCAACAGATCTTCTAACTGACTCTTCAATTCAGTTAACTCAACAGCAGACATACGGTACGGAGCCATCGATATCGGCCTAGTACCAGGTACCAAATCAATCGAGAACTCAACTTCACGCTCTGGCGGTAATTCATTCACTTCTTCCGGAAACACATCAGGAAAATCACACACCACGGCTAGACCGCCAATCACCAGTTTATCTTTAGCCTCCAAAGTCGCTAACAGCATAAACAACTCTGCCCCACCTGCTACTTCCTCATTCACCTGCCTTGCTGATAGAAACAAATCCTTTCCTTCCTCAATCTCAGGAAATATCACAGTCTTATCAAAACAGTTGATAGAAACTCGGTTAAACACCAACCAGTTCATACCCAAGATAACATCAATCTGCACTAATGGAAGACACACGAGGTCTATCCCAAAGTCTCTACCAAAAATACTCAAAGGACAATTGAAACAAACTGAAGTAGTAGTCACTGAACCCTTCGCAGGAGTATCAATCACCATACTTCCAAGCATCTCAGATATCTCTAACTTAAGTTTCACAGCACAATCCAAAGATATAAAGGAATGAGTCGCACCTGTGTCAATAATAGCTACAAGAGGAAAGCCATTAATATAACACGTACCTCGGATTAACCGATCATCTGCAGCAGTCTCAGAACCCGCTAAAGCAAAGACCTTGCCTCCCGACTGGTTCTCCTTCTTTGGCTTAGGACACTGTGGACTGATATGACCCACCTCTCCACAGTTGAAACAAGTCATAGTCTTCAACCGGCACTCTGCAGCCAAGTGACCACCCTTGCCACACTTGAAACACTTCTTCTCAGCACTGGTACACTCATGGAAACGATGTCCAGCCTGACCACATCTGTAACACCTAGCAGGGGCACTGGAGTCTCCCCCACTAGGCCTCTTCATCCCACTCTGTCTCTGGAAACCTTTGCCAGCTGCATACGGTTTCCCACGATCATTCTGATTCTTGCCTTTCCTATCAACCCTCTGCTGATAGCTTTCCGCTCTGGCCTTGGTATCCTGTTCAAAAATCCTGCAACAGTCAACCAAATCAGAAAACACTCTAATCCGCTGATATCCAATAGCCTGCTTGATCTCGGGACGCAACCCGTTCTCAAACTTCACACACTTTGAAAATTCCCCAGTAGCCTCGTTATAGGGAGTATAATACTTTGACAGCTCTGTGAACTTAGCAGCATACTCAGTAACAGACCTGTTACCCTGTTTCAATTCCAAGAACTCTATCTCTTTCTTTCCTCTAACATCCTCTGGAAAGTACTTCCTCAGGAACCTCTCTCTGAACACAGCCCAAGTGATCTCAGCATTCCCAGCAGATTCCAACTCAGTGCGGGTAGCAACCCACCAATCATCTGCTTCTTCTGACAGCATATGCGTACCGAACCTGACCTTCTGGTTATCGGCACACTCAGTTACTCGGAAGATCCTCTCGATCTCCTTCAACCATTTCTGAGCGCCATCTGGATCGTATGCTCCCTTGAACATTGGAGGATTGTTCTTCTGGAACTCACTCAGTTGACGAGCAGCTCCCATTCCCACAACATTCGGATTTCCTCCAAGTACTCCAGCTAGCATACCCAGAGCCTCAGCAATTGCAGCATCGTCTCTACCTCTTTCAGCCATCTCTATTCTGAAAACCCAACAAGCTAAAACAATAAGTACTGATAGGGTTACACAACACCTATCCCGTACAGGGGAAATAGAATAATTACGACTCGACTCGACCGACTATGCTCTGATACCACTAATGTAACACCCTTCTAAAATACCCCAAATATTTAATTAAAATAATAAAAATATCAATCAGAGTAATTATACCCTGAAGGGTGTCACACAATCATTTCACACCATTCATCAAAATATCCTGTCATGCTCATTTATTTAATCAAAATAAGACATTTTTGCATAATTCGCAGCGGATACAAAATAACAACATTCAAATCATGTACTACATTACATGCAAAGTTGTTCAACAACCAGATGAAAACATAGTAAAACATCCCATCCCGATGTTACATCTACCAGAGCATGACCCACTAAGGAACTACACTAAACTCCAAGGACTAGCTTCTATTCAATCACTGCTCGTTACCTGAAAACATAGTTGTAAGGGTGAGTTCCTCAATCGATATAATAAGCATTATAAAATATCATGTAATGCTAAGTAATATAACACATATCATCACCCTAATCAGATTACACATATTCAGCAACGGCAATATCAACTCATAATCATCACCATCATCATACTCAACTCAAAACAACCATAAAACACACGTATAATATTGGAATACATCCATTCATATTATACGCCATACATACATATATTATGCAATGAGACTCCATGCATGCGGTACCGACTACTCGTGAACATATAGTTCAACCTCACCGACCAAATCCAGGTACGGCTACCAAGCTCACTAGTCCCACTCATTTGAGACCTAGTGACTCACATCACTAATTCCTCACCATGGGAATTAGCTACCACCCCAAGGGCTATGCTATGCACGCTAATTCACCTAGCATGCAAACATCAAAAACAGTCTGAAATGACTAACATCACTAATTCCTCACCATGGGAATTAGCTACCACCATAAAGGCCACAATATGCATGCTAATCACCTAGCAATGCTACATCATCAACAACGATTCAAGAATAGATATATGCTCACACTCTAAGCCATAAAACAGTCTATTCACAAATGCACACACAACTGATACATTCACAGCATCATGCACACCATCACACATCATCAGTATTTTATCACCTAAGCATATCATATCATGCCAATTAACAACCACAGTATTAGCACACTCTACTAATACCTATACTGCTCAAAACAACGGGAAATGATCCCTAATATATCATACATCATCTGAATTACGTTACTCAGCTGAACAGTTAAAAACTGCACAACAACAGCTCAGGAAAATCACCATCCTGCCCATACGCGTATTGCCTAACCCCATACGCGTATGGCCCATTTCCTGACCAAATCCCATACGCGTAACACCATCTCATACGCGTATGCTACGCGTACCACTTCCCCATACGCGTACCAACAGAGACCAATCTACGTTCAAAACATCATCTTCCTCATCCATACGCATATTGCCTAGTGCCATACGCGTACCATGCCATCTCATACGCGTATTGCCTAGTGCCATACGCGTATGACCAGAAACCAGAATTTCCAGATCTGCAATGGCTTTCTCTGCTACGAGATCTATCCAATTCAACCTTCCACAGTCCAATTTTACACATTATTCGTTCATATCATCTAACACAAACCATACCCTATTCGATTTCACAAAATCTAACATTTTTACATCTAATTCCTACGAATTCCTCTCAATTGTAACCCAATTTCGTTCATCCAAAAAGTTCACAATTTCATCATAACCATCCAATTCAGAGGTAAATCAATAGTTTATCACTACCCATCACATATTATCCCATAATACCCATTAAACGATGATAAACCCCCCTTACCTGAGTTAATCCGGCGAATCTTGTAGCTTCAAGCCCTTCCTCTCTTCAACCCTTGTTCTCTGGCTCTTTTTCCACTTTCTTCACTTTTCTGTCTCTTTTCCTTTTCACGTGAAAAATAAACTTTTTTACTGAACGGGACCTTTTCTAAATTCCAACTTTTATTCCAATAAAATAATAACCCAATAATAGTAATTCCAATAATAATAATAATTCCAATTATTAAATTAAATTAATAAATATATTATTAACTCAATTTAAATAGTTATCTTATTTTATCGGGGTGTTACAACTTAGATACCTTTGTTACACAAGGCCTGACTTAGCATACATTGTAGGTATGATGAGTAGATTCATGCAGAAGCCAAAGGTATCACATCTAGCAGCGGCGATGAGGATACTAAGGTATCTGAAAGGAACTCTCGACTATGGAATTTTGTTTCCTGCAGTTGATGAAGGAAAAGAATGCAAATTAGTGGGATACATCGACTCAAGTTGGTGTAGTGATGTTGGAGATCGAAAATCCACAGTTGGCTATGTGTTTATGCTAGGTGGTGCACCCGTTGCTTGGAGTTCAAGAAAAGGGCCAGTAGTGGCATTATCATCGTGTGAAGAAGAATACCTAGTTACTTCCCTTTGTGCATGTCAAGAAACATGGATGGTGAATCTGGTCGAAGAGATAACAGTGAAGAGTCATGGAGTAATTACCATGAAGATCGATAGCATGTCAGTTATCAATCTAGCGAAGAATTGGATAGTACATGGTCGAAGCAAGCACATCGAAATGAGGTTCCATTATCTTCTCGAGCAGGTAGCAGATGGGAAGATGAATGTGAAACACTGTAGAACTGAGAATCAGATTGCAGACATCATGACGAAGGGAGTGCAGGTCCAAGTGTTCAAAAGACTATGTAGATAGCTTAAACACAATGAATTAGGTGGTGTGTTGAATTGTAATTCCTTGTGTTGAAGTAGGTTGCTCGACGGAAGAAAGGAAGTGTTGAATCACCTAGTGTGTTGAGTTGTATTAGTGTGTCGAAGTGTTGAAGTATGTTGTTTCACACAAGATTTCGACTTAGGCTTATTTTTAGTAGTGTTAACTATTTTAAGCTTTTATAGTTTTAGGTTTTGACTTGTGGTCCAAGTTAACCTAAATCTATAAATAGAGGGAGTAACCCTTATTCTTGTAATGAAGTGAATGTTGCATTCATAACATTGTATTCACAGTATTTTGAAGTTGCAAAGTGAATAAGAAGTTTTCCACAGTTTGTCGATAGAGAGAAACTCTATAGAATTTTATTACTCTTCTTATTTATTCTTTATTTCTTTCTTTCTCCATTATTATTCTCTTTTAATTGTTATTGTGTGGGTGATAACAATCTTGTTCATCAAGATTGATTGAAATCTCCATAGATTATAGTGGATTTCCAACATATAACAACATAGATGATTTGGTTGCATAGTATCAATAGTATCAAGTAGCCACTAACTATTAACAGAATAAAGGAACGGACTCCAGGTTGTTTTTTCAAACAAAGACTAGCTTCCTTATATTTCAAATACTATGGTTGCAAACAATTCCTTCAAAATAATTTCCCTCCAGAAATTCTATGAAATTTGGATGCTTAATTAGTTTTTTTCACATATTTCCATTGGGTATTAACAATTCTAATGAAAGCATAAGGAATTTTATTTTATTTTTTACATATTATTAATTTGTGAGGGTTTTTAACCTATTTTTAAGGGACTAATATGTAAATTTTTTAAAAATAAACCCACTATATCATCTTCCGACTTATCATTGATCCCTATAAAATTTCAATTCCCTAAACGAGTCTGATCCTATTCGATTACAAAAGCTACTGACAAGCGCAATAACAATTATACGAAGTATGCCCCTGAATTCCGAGTAAAGCAAACGGATTAAAACTATTACGAATTAAGCAAACGCAATATGATCGAACGCGATAATGCAAAAGCTACACTAATCACGAAATTGATTCAAAAGCAGACAACAATCAACATAAAGAATTCTATCATGTAAAAACAATTAAATTAAGCAATTAATTGTGATTATAGATATAATTCAAAGGAACAGATTAATGGAAAATTATAAAAGAACCTCAAAGTGGCATCCGATTACAGTGAATTGATTCTTGGGAAATTAGTTCTCCATAGTCATTCCTTGCAAGCTCTCAAATTCGTGCATGAATAGTGATTTTTCCCGTTCAATTCCTCCTGGTGTACGGCTGCTAGACCTAGGGGAAAACAAAGACCCGTTTTACAACTCAACTGGGTCGACCCAGCCCACTACAAATGACCCAACAAAAATACAAATTCTAATGCTGTAACTTGAAACGAAATTCTGGAATTTTGAGCTCCTAATCTGACTTTGACTCCAACACGAAAGTCGTAGCTCTCTCTCTTAGATTTCCGGCGATTTTTAGAACGCCTCAAACGGATTCCCAGAACTCCAGTTATGATCGTTTCCGCGCAGACTGCTAAAGCTGAAAAATAAGTGCGAAAATTAAATTAAACTAAAAATAAAATAAAATATGAAAACATAATAAAATATAAAAATAAACAAAATAAAATAAAGAAATGCCTAAGTAAAAAGTAGGAGAATTGTGCATAAATATGCACTTATCAAAAGCATAAGGAATTTTATTTTATTTTTTACATATTATTAATTTGTGAGGGTTTTTAACCTATTTTTAAGGGACTAATATGTAAATTTTTTAAAAATAAAAGACTAAACTAAAATATTAAATTAAGTTAAAAGAATTTCTAACTAATTATACCTATTGTAAAATAAATTATGTATACTTTTAATGACATATTAGATTAAATTAAGAGATGTTTTAACTAATTATGCCTATTTTAAAATAAATTGTGTATACTTTTAACGTGGACTTTTAATAACATTTTTCGTACGTGTACTTTGAATAACACTTTCATTTTAATTTAGTACCTTTTCGTGAATTTTTTATTCAAATTATCCAGTTTTTAAAAAAGAAATCCAAAATAACCAATTTTTCAGATTAATTCTCAAACTATCTCACTTTAAAAAAAACGTTAACACGTAGCTACCAGATGAATTGGCGCCTACCCTTAATTTCAAAGAGGAGACGTCAATTGAATTGACTACAGCACATGGTGTTGCCAATGCAATTGGCGCCTATGTGTAGAAAATGAGAGGAGGCGTCAATTAGTCTGCATCCTCCGTGTATTGTGTAAATTGTTTTGTATAAATAGAGGTGTTGCGTGATTCATTTTTTCACATCTCTTTTCATTATATTGCAAACATGGTTCGTCTTCGTTGCCGCTATGGAAAAGTGATTTATTCGAGAGACAAACCTCTGATGGAGATGCTCTTCTGGAACATTTGTCGTTTCGAGCAACTACAAAGGGAGTTGGTTAGTTGGTTAGATGAAAACATACTTGAAGGAGAAAAAATTAGAACTATTAAGAGACTTGATGTCGTACGTGGATGAGTCCAAGTAAAAAATGATAAGGATGATAAGGAAGTGATGTTTGGACCAAATGATATCAGTTTGATTGTTGTAATCAATTAGAAATTTTGTTTTTAAATATTATGGTTAAGTATTTTTATCTGTTTTGATATTTATTGTTTGTGTTGTTTATTCATACATGTTCGATTTTAAGTGGGTTTAAGTTGGAGTGATGTTTGTTACTAACCTTGTTGTAACGAAAAGTTATTAATATATCAAAATCAAAGGTTATAAAAATTGAAAGGAGGTACTAAATTATGATGTAGAGGTTTTTCCGAGATTGGAACATTTTTTCTTATTGTGTCCGGGTTTACAACATATACTACATAATCTTATCATTTTATTAGTCATATCCATTTCTGTTCTAATACGCGTGTTGTTTGGTCTTCCTTTTTTCTTTCTTTGCATCTCATCGTTGTGGAAAATTATGTCCCCTTGATATGGTGACCAATATTCCTCCATTGCTAGCACTGAGAAGTTTTCAGTATAGACATTCATGACGGTAATTGCCTTGTAAACATCAGATAGATGGTTGTAAGCGCCCTAGCGAGTATGTGTGCATGCCGTAATGACATGGGAGCAAGGAATACGGAAGGTCGGGAACTTGCCACAGTCGCACCAATTTCTATTTAGTTTAATAGCATAGGATAAGTTTGGCTTCCCCTCATTATGGTCCATTGTTTCCTGTTCACTGAAGTTTTTCCTTTGACGGTCAAAGATTGTAACCGCGTGTGTGCTAGCTTTGATAGTTTCCTCTTTCATCACTTTCATACAACATTCACTGAATAATTGACCTAACATTAACACTACACTCCATCTTTTGCCTCTTGTTGCAAAGGTCGATGCCAACCTAAAATAGATTGTTCTGACCAATGTGGTTACTGGTAGATTTCTAATGCCATTGAAGACGACGTTCATGCATTCCACAAGGTTTGTTGTCATGTGGCCCCATTGACATCCTCTGTCAAATTCCCTTGTCCAATGTTCTAATGGTTATCCACCCATATTCCTGCATCTGCATTTGACAATCTAATTTTGTCACGGTAATATTGAAATGACGGCTGAGTTAGAGCATACCCTATATTCACCATTTTTTTGCGAAGGTTCTTGTCTTTGATTGTTAGATGATAACTCGAGAGATTAAGGTATACTTCTTTCATGCCTTAAGGCATATTACAACAACTTACAGCTAGATGAAAATTCTATCAAAGACGCTCGAATAATAAAAATTAGGTGTTATATTATGTTTTTAATTGGTTTATTTTTATTTCCCGAAGGTAGTGGTTCTAGTATGCATGTTATGTATTTACCTTTATTAAGACATATAGATAGAATAAGAAGTTACAGTTGGGGGTCCGCTTATTTGGCTTATCTTTATAGTTCTTTGTATAAAAATGCACACAAAGACACATCTACATTTTATGGATGTGATGTTTTGCTCCAAGCATGGGATTGGTTCAGACTACCGTCCCTAGCGCCCGTCAACCATAACTCGTTCACATTCTCGTACGCACAAAAGTAAGTTCTTAACTATGGACTATATTTACTTACTTTACCGATTATTATCTCTAAATAATATATTTACTTTTTTTGTACAGATGGTCGGCTCGTGGTATGTGTTATAACAGATGTTCTTGACACTGTATTACCCAATATCGCAATCTCTTGGATCACGTTCGACCAACAGATATAGTGTCGTTAACCGAATTAATTCGTAATAATTTGTTTTTTAATATCACCCATTTTAGAATCTAATATAGTTTCACATTTCAATTCATTTGGCATCCATATCTGAACTTGGATCATGACCATGAAATCAACGAATAAGATGCAGTCGTTTGGATTGCATGCACACCGATCATAAGATTCACCACTATGAAGATGCATCTGAGTGATCATATTAAATTACAATTCGGTATGCTTCAACACAACCAATAGAACTTTAACCCTTGGCAAAGTTTCATTAGATCTGAGTGTCGAAAATAGAAGCACCGACAAGACCATGTACTAATTGACGATGTGATGTCAACCGAAGAAAAACTAACTCGTAATTATATGGCTTAGTACATATAGGTTGGATTTGAGTTCCTCGTTGAGGTTATGTACCTATACAACTCACGTCAGGTAACTTACACATAAGAACGTCCAACATCTAACCCCCGACAACATTATTAGGCTGGTTACTCACAATCCCTACCCATCAAAAAATTTGGTTCACAAACAGACAAACCTACGACCTTAACATGTCAAACACCCAACCACAATACCAAAAGCATACTCCATACCACCACCGACAAGATCTTCATCATCAAGACACAGGCCGATTACTCACAACCCCTACCCATCAAAATATTCGGTTCACAAACAGACAAACCTACGACTTTAACATGTCAAACACCCAACCACAATACCAAAAGCATACTCCGTACCACCACCAACAAGAAGATCATCATCCATCAATAAGATCATCATTAAGACACAGACCAGTTACTCACAACCCCTACCCATTAAAATACCAAAAGCATACTCTGTACCGCCAACAACAAGATCATCATCAAGACACCCAACATCGTTATGCACCCAACACATCACCTTATCATAGCCGTCTTAGCCAAAACACACAATCATTTACACCAACCATTCATCCTCCTACTATAGTCAAGAAGCCCAAACATCACAAAAGCAAAACATGCAACAACCATATAGCTTACCAAACACCAAAACAATCATTTCAACATTTCTTTGATGCATCATTACATAGTTTAACTACTCTAACATGGGTCATGAACTCAACTATGGCGATAGCACTTCATTATATACACAAGACTACACATATTTGTTTGAATATCTTAGGCAATCTTCTACATGTGATAGTGATATTTCTGGACCCTCAAATCCTCTAACATCTAAAGTAAATCATCAACGTGGATTAAAGGCACACATCCAAATAGTTAGGGGATGTGATACCAAAAGTCAATTAGATCATCCCGATCAACAACATTAATCTTTTTAGTATTCATATATAAACACATAAAAATCAATCCAATTAACAATATCTCTTTGAGTTAGAGAGCAGGCACTTATTCATGTGTTTTCATCTAACATCAATTCTTTAAAATAGAAGTAGAGTAGTTTGAAAATTAATTTGAAAAAATCAATTATTTTTTATTTTTATAAAAAAAATGAAGTTATTTGAATAAAAGATTCCTCCTTAAACTAATTAGATGATAGATATGAAAAATGTGAATGTACACAAATATGAGTAAATATCATTTATTTATTGAGTCCTATCATTTATATATAAAATTAGATCCATTGAAAAATTATGAACATGAATATCAATTAGTCAAAAAAACAATGGATATTCAACTTAATTGGCCGTGCTTTGGTTTGGAAGCGCTTAGGGTATATTTTAGTGTTTAAATGTGACCCAATTTAGAGGTTTAGATCAATTATATGAATATTTAAAAAAAATATAGATGTGCAAATTGTATGAATAATATAAAAAATTTAATGGATCCATTTAAAGAACCCAAATAAATTCATGGAGATGCTCTAATAACTAATGCTGACGAGACCCGTTAATCCTTCATACCATTGGCTCTCCGAACAATAGAAAACGATTCTGAAAGATACTTAAAGAGAGATACAAGTGTTTGAAACCCATTTCATTGCTGCTGCAAAATACAACATATAAAGAATAGAAGTTTTACAACCAAATTTGAAAGCAGTTTCGGAATCAGCACAAATCAGTTCATAATAATACACTCTAAGTAAAATGCTACTGTGATGAATATCAAATCGATCTCCCAGCTTAGTTATCAATTAACTCAAACCTATCAGGACAAAATAAAACCCATAAGCAAATAAAATTAAACATCTTTTAAAAACTAAATAAAATATAGGGCAGTTTATAAATGACCTAAATTTAAGAAAGAAGAGAAAAACAAGCAAAATAATGAAACTGCCCCAAAAAAAGAATAGCTATTGGCCGGGTGAAATAGAGATCTCAGAACAAAATTAACTGAAAACTCATTGGATCGGTCGAAAATTAATTATCAAAAAACCAAATGAATTGAAAATGTGCAAATCCTTTCAAAGCTTCTGCAGAGTGAAATTGTTGCAGAAGAATAGAGAAAAGGAATTGAGATTTGTTATATGCCCGCAACGGAACTCAGACGCAAATATTTTGCTGCTACGCCTGGTTCTTTCAAGGCACATATAACCCTAATTGAAGACTCCTTTGTTCTTTTATAGCCAATGAATTGAGCCATAATACTATTTTACCCTCCTTTGATGCTTTTAGTTATAATTACATTTCTGTATTTCTTTTTCTTTTGCATATGTGTTGCTGCTTATTTTTAGTATTAAATGAGAGTATTTTTAACATTTTATACATATTTATTTAAAAGTATTTTTATTAAATATAGAGAAAAAAGAATATGTATTCATAGTATAAAATATTATTACAGAATAATCAATTAGGAACGTGTATCTCGTCATTTTAAAATATTGATATGGTATGATTGAGTGTTATAAATTTATTGAATAATTATGTAAAACTAGTTTACAGTGATTCCCAATCTTTAATCTCTTAATTAAATAAAAGTATTTTACATATTTTATAAAAGCATTCCCGGTCTTTAATCTCTTATATAAAAGTATTTTACATATTTTATAAAAGCATTTAACACTTTTTTAAGTGCTTCTTTGAACCTCTATTTGAATTAATCACACATTATTTAATCTTCTATTCTTTTATGTCTTAATCACATGAAATATTGTTGTTGTTCGGTTCATGTCGTATTGCGTATATTGGTTGCATTTGACATGTGTTGTATATTGTGTATATGTAATGTATTTTTCTTCTCTCACCTATAGCTTCCTTTAGCTAAGTTTAGCTTTGTTTCTATGGATTATTGTTTATCTTGTTGATTATTTTGCTTTTAGAATCATTATTATTTATCTCTTTTTGATTTTGTCAGAGGGGAAAATTATAATACGAGTCTAGATTTTATTTATGTGTTGTATGTTATTTGTGGTATTGCAAAATGTTTTTGAGGGAGCATAAGAAAAGAAGGAAATAATCTATAACACTTTGCTTCAATTCAACTTTGACTTAATTCCAATTACAAAACTTTCAAGTTTGCCAAACATAAAAAATAAAATAAAAAAGTAGGAAAATGAAGTTCTTGAGGTGTTTAAATTGATTTTCACATCTTGAGGACGGTCAAGAGTATTTCTCTTCTTATTCAACCTTCAACTTCTACCATTTTCATTTAGTTTAACTTCTAAAACCTAGGAGGTGAGATATTTGTGTTAGGAAGTTCGTTTTGTGGTTAAAGTTTTGTGAAGGTTTTAATATTTCACACTAAACATAACAAACATTTTTAATGCAGTTAAGTCTAAACTATTGTACCTATAGTCTATTTACTTAAGACATGCATGTGAAATAAATAAAAAAAGAGTAATTTACCAATGTAATGGATAATAGCTTCAAATAAGTGCAAGGAAGTGGTGTAGGGGTGCGATAATCATAGTTTTTACTCTTTCGTAGAAATGAAAATGTGAAAAGGAGAAGAAAAGACAAAGATTTACTTAAAGAGGTCCAATTTCCTATCTTTAGATTATTTCAAACTATGGAATTCAAATTAGTTTGAAAATTGTGTGTCCCTGATTTTAATTTGGATGCGATCTTTTTGACACGTTTGAATTTCAATCTCCATAATTTTTCAATCTCCAATTTCCACAAAAAGGTTTGAGTAACACATGGAGTGTGTGCTATGAGTAACCCTTATAAGTGTATTTTATTCCGAAACAAAAGCGTTTTCTTTGATTTTTATCAAGCATTAAAGGAAGATATTAAAGAATGAAAATCAACTTGGAATCTATTTTCTTTTCATCAGCAACCGAATGCGTTAACAAAGAAGTAACATTTGTTATATATGTTATGTTTAGGGTCATTCAATACTTCATATTACTTCTACTCCCGTTCCTTATGATAAACCTGAGGTGATTGTGGGGTGTGGAGGAGTTTAGAAGGTTAACTCGCAACATTTAATTTTTATGATTCGGAAGGGGACAAATACCATAATAGATGAGGGAGAAGTGGGTTTGTGGGTTTTCCACGGACATGGGAAGAGGGAGAGAAGGTGGGGTATGGCTCTACCAATGAGGAGGGTGAAAGTTGGCTTGGGGAAGGGATTGTAATGGTGGAGTGAGATTAATAATTTAGAATATTGGGTTTAGAAAACAAATTGAAGATGAAATGGATTTCTAGGCTTAGAAGATGACAATCTCATTTCTCTTTTGATTCAGGTTTCTGATGAATACAAATGCGGAGCAAAACGAAGATTAGGTGAAAAAGATAAGACAAATGAAACTGTTAGCCGCGTTAACATTTTTTGACATAGATTAACATCAGACACTAAAGATGACGATTATTAATTTTACAATGATGAAATCCAAATATAAAAAGTTTACAAGACTAAAACAAACACAAATCTTTTGAGGAAGAACTTTGCCATCTATTATAGTCCTATAGTCCCCATTTTCAATAGTCAATCCTCTAAAAATAGTAATACTAATATTTTCAGCAGAATATAAGTACCATCATTCTTAAAGTATTTACTTCATAACCTGGCCCTTGACAACCCTCATAGCATAAGTGTAAATTTTTGCTGACAACAAAATAATGATTTCAGACATCAAAACAACAATCGACCTGACAAGTGAGACTAGATAGATAAAGTACTCCTTTGAATCTCTATGTCTACAATTTTCAGGGTACAATATGACAATAAAGAACAAAGAAATCCTATCCTGCATATAAATTGTCAAAAAACTATAGCTTGGGTAAAATGCCAGAAGGTTCCTAACCAATTCTGAATGTAAGTGCGAACCCTTTTCTTTTACAAAATTTGAAGAGTAATACCACACAGCATAGTGCTCAAACCTTAAACAAACTCCGAAACATGTATCTTTTGTTGCCACAAAGGGAGCATGCTCCTTCATGTGTTCCCCTTGCAAACATCCACATTCACGGAAATCGCTGAAGCTTCATCCAAGTATAATTAGATGCAGTTAAAGGAGCACTGTTCAATAAATTGGCAAATAAAAAAGATGTCAAGTGCTGTTACCTATTTATCCATAACACAGAAACTCTTAGAATCCTATTTATACAGGGAATCATTCCATACATGCACGCATGCTCTCACTAATAATAATTGGCACTTGGACAATTAATTGTTTCAATTATAGTAAGCTATGTTGAAATTTTTATTCATGTAGACAGGAAAGCATAAGCTCCATAGCCTAAGGACTTGTTTAGTTTGAGACATTATTCATAAAAGAAACAGTGAAAATGAAAACTAATTCTTTTTGTCATCACAATTTCTCTTTGAAAACAAGAAATTAAATAAACAGAAGCTGATGTTTTTGCAATTAGAGATGAAAATATAAATAAAAAAAATTAAATCCAAGAAGTCCTTAAATTTTTTCATGTAGCTGAATCTCTGTTAACCTAAATTGTAAGAGAAATGGTTTCTATGCCAGGCAAGATCTGTACAATCCAAAATGTGGCTAAAAATTAGTAGATTATCTCACTAAACAACAAGGTCTAGCAAAATTGAGGTATCCATAGATGTGCTGTTATTGTATGGATGAGCTTGAGTTTGTAAATGTGCTTTTGTCCAAAGTTACAACCAACCGTGACTCAATATTCAAACTTCATGCTTCATATACAGATAAAGTGGAAATTGAAAAGCAAACAATTATCCCCAAACCTAATTGATTATTCATCACCTTTTCTTTACATATCTAATACTCTATCACTTAATTAAGGGATAAAGCAACACCCTATAAGCGTTCATACCTTCTAAGTCTTCCTACGGTAAGGCCACATTACCACTGGAATCAAAAACTAGCGGAAGGTCACAAACTCTATTCCTCTTGTTATTATAAACCGACAACAATTTCTTTGTTTACTGATTTCTGATGACAAAAAATCTTAAAAAATAATAATAATAATAATAATAATAATAATAGTGTTTTTGCCTCCCCAATTTCTGAGGTCAGAGTATTCAAACTTTTCAACATATTCATGAGCATAATACCTAATAACTGTAACTCTAAAACTTAAGCAGAAAATAATATGAACATTTCCATTTTCTATACTGTAGTGTATAATGTCCATTTCTGAGACTGGAAAAAGTGTTCTAAACAAAGGGAAAAAAACAAACGTGTCAAGCCCAGTAATAACAAGTTCGTACCTTCTTTAAAATATCTTCAATTATCTAGCAGTCCAAAGCTACTGGGTGGCCAAACCTGATAAAAAACAGTATTTGAAATACCTTTACACTAGATTTGGATAAATAGAACAATTTTGCACTTGAAAGAGAAGTGTGCAACAAATATAGTTTATTTGGGATCAAGAAAAACTATATTTGCAAAGCATAATAATATGAAAGTAATTAATCAGAAGGGCCTAGTTCCAATTGGCAAACAATGTCCTCACTACAATGATCGATGAAGTTTTTCCAGTATATCACATCTAGTTCAGCAACGAACATCTAGAATTTCTCCAGCCATTAAATTTACAATTTGTAAAGATAGAATCAGTAGTTGTTTCCAAGTATACGCATGAGTCCGGAAAGAACATAGAAGCATTCATGTGATAATAGAACAGTATCATTAGAACCCTAGCTCCCTCTAAATCATTCAGGAAAAATAATATTGATCCACATGAAAGTAAGCTATAAACAAATTTCATTATAAACCTCTAAAGAATCAAAATAATGTAGAGAAACCTATTGACCCAAAATGGAAGTATAAAAAATTGAAGAATATAGTATGAGGTGCGACAGTTACCCGCAGAAACACTTTTCCTTTTATAAGGCCATATGGAACAGGACCAAAGTGACGTGAATCACGGGAGGCGTATATGTTATCTCCTTGAATCCAAACATGCCCCTTTGGCACCTACGGGGGAAAATGTTGACAAATTAAGCAATAAATCAAACTTATAAACAGAAATTAAATAAGATTATTATTATAATTTATAACCGGAAAAATAAATTCAACCTGCAAGACATGTATTCCAAGCAGATGGAAAAGAAATAAGATAGTTGTTTAATAGGTTATTGATTATAGAGTTTTAAGACTCAACAAGGGGAATTGGATCAGAAAGATGCTCTGATACGTGGAATCAAGGATATCTGTAAGCTTGAGTAAATAAGTATTACAGTCTAAAAAAATGACCAATTGCCTCAGCCAAGAGCATAGGGATATTTCAAGTAACATAACCAGACACCATAAACAAATAACTGGTCTTTTACCATAATGGATGATGGTAAAATAATGACAACGAAAAAAGTGAGCAAATCAGATAAATACATTCCTTCAAGGCTCATTGAAAATAATCAGCATATATGCTATATGGAACCTTATGAATTACCTAATTTGAAGAAACCTTGTAATGAAACTGTACTTTCTATTCCATATATATGAAAGAAGTAGGAAATCACATCCAATCATTCCCTTAATTAATCCATTCACTAACCTAACTAAACATCTAATGATCTAACTCAGTTGAATGGACAACCACAAAGATTCATCTAAATGGGACATACCGCACAAGTAATAATCCTCTTATTGAACACATGTTAATCAATGGCTTGCAATCTCACAGCCAACAGTTCTTACTTCTTAAACCTTCTTCCACTCACTACAATCCAGCATGATAAAATATTCATGTGATACTTTCCAGAATATATAGTAGTATTTGCATACTTCTCCGCAACTACGATTAAGGCTGTATCATCCACATTTGATCGTGAATCTCCACAATATCATGAATTGCTCGTGACCAAAGCCATTACCACAACCGATATTTAAATTTGTTTTTCGGTACACCAAAAAGTTTCATATTGTTTAAGAACCAAGGCTAAGAGTAGTTTATAAACATTCACTCTCCTCGACCTAATGGGGAGGATTTTAACTACGGACTGGAGTGTAACAACTCACTTTCACATAAGACTCAAACCAGACAACACCGCAGAAATGCAGTGGTACACACTTAAGTTTGAAACATTGACGCTGGAAAGGGTTTAAATCATGTTAGATGGGCTAATAGATCCTTTAGTCCCTTTAGCTTGATTGGGGACTACTGTTTCAAGACACCAAAAGAGTGTCACATTGGGAACCGAGACTAAGGATATTTTTTTAACTTAATGAGTAGTCTTTTAGGCTTTGTTTGGATTGATGGAATCGGATGGAGCGGAGCGGAATGAGATGGAATGGAATGATATTCCATTGTTTGGATCATTTAAAATGCGATGGAGCGGAGTGGAATGGAGTGGAATGGAATGGTATGGATTTCATTCCATTCCATCACTTACCACCATATTTCTTTCCCTCCAATTTGGGCGGAATGAACAATTTGCCTTATTCCGTTCTAAAATTTCCAAACAATGGAATGGAGCATTCATTCCGCTCCGCTCCATTCCATTCCATTCCGCTCCGTCCCACTCCACTCCACTCCACTCCATTCCGTTCCGTTCATTTTATGATATCCAAACATAGCCTAAAACAAGGACAAAACTAATAGGGCTTACAAAAGATCTGGCTATATTTGGATATCATGAAATGAACGGAGCGGAATGTAGATTCCATTCCATCATTTGGGTATTTTAGGACACAGCCAGGCCAATTCTCCATTCTGTCCAAATCGGAGGGGAAAAATATGATGGTAAGTGATGGAATGGAATGGAATGGAATCCATACCGCTCAATTCTGCTCAACTCATTCAATTTTAATTGATCCAAACAATGGAACCCCGTGTTCCATACCATTCCGTTTCATTCCGCCACATTCTATCAATCCAAACATATCCTAAAGAACAATACTCAAGTAACCTTGCTCATAATTGTTGACCTAATATGACAGCAATCAAGTATGCACACTTTCACAACAATGTAGTGCAAATACTAAACTAGAAAAATCAAAACTAAAACAGACAAAAGAAAAAATGAAGAACAAACCATTAAGCAAACACACCACAGCAGTTCGAGAGGAATCAGAATGGGAAGCATCAAAGAAAGTAACCGTATCCCCTTCCATTGCAACAACGCGCTTTGTCAAGTTCCGATTAGGGTTCAGAGGTGACCGAACAAGAACCAAGTCACCATGACCAATTTTCCCAATCCGCGGAGATATGTGCTCGACAAGAACAACATCGCCAGCGATATTTAGGGTAGGGAGCATACTGGGTCCATACGCCTGCAAACAGAGGATTCCAGCAATTGAGTCAATGGTGAATACAAAAAACACGAAGAAGAAGAAGAAGAAGAAGAATGCGAATGGAATGAATACGTGAGTTGGGGAACAGAGGTAGTTGGCGGTGAAGTGAAGACAGCATAAGAACTTTGCAATTATCGCTGTGCGATCCAACGCTTCTTTCGTAGCGCTTCTAATGTTATTCATAAACGTCATAGCTCTCTATGACTGAGTGTTTTTCAGAATCCTAATATGAAGATGAAATTAATTGATAATTTGAAAAGAAAATGCAGAATGAAACAAAACAAAATAAAATAGAATGTTTTTTTTTGGTATGGTACTAGTATGTTATTTGGTAAGAACAATTATTTTTTAGACAATGTCATTTAATATTATTATTTAATACACAAATAATACAAATTACTATATAAAATTTAAAAACCTAAACTAAATAATACACATTATTATATTTAAATTTTAAAAAATATAATTTAATCAAGCTAAATTAAAACAAAATCAACTATCATTCTTCTTCTTCTTCGAATAAATGGATTTTGTTATTTTTCTTGAATAAAATGATATAATATAATAAAAATTAGTTCCACAAAAATGGGGGATTATGTCAAAACTCATTCAAAAAGTAGTAAACTTATAAAAAAGCATATCGAGTCTTATGTTTGCAAAGTTTTTTCTAACAGAAATGATATGATTACACTTACTTATACACCTACATTGTATCTACAGTACAATAAGATAGGTTTTTTTGTAATTCATTAAATTAATTGAGGTAACTTGGTCATTTGTGCTTTAGGTTTTAGGGTAACTCAGACACACACCCAAAAGCAGTGTACGCTGAAGGATTACACTCCTCTCTCAAAAAGTGGTAGAATGGCACTCTCTGTCTCTGCGTCTTCGTCTCTGTCTCACCGTCCTTTCGTCTTCATCTTCTTTGTGTCATCCTGTTCGTCTTCATCTTCTTTGTCTCAAGGTTAGATGGTTGCACTTCCACCATATTAACAGGAACACTGGAAATTTAGGGTTTAATCCTTTTAGGCACCATTTATAGTGGAATCAGAAGCATGTACAAGATTCCTTTGAAATTTAGGGTTTAATCCTTTTAGATTAATGTAATAAAATTTTGAATTCCATGGTTGTAGTACTGATTATATGTTTCTTTGGTTTTGTTTTGTTATTAGGTTGAGTGATTTATTGTTGAAACTATGATATCATCAAAAAATGGCGATGAAACTAAAGTAAGTAATAGGCATAAGTTTAAACTTTTATTTGTTTACATATTCTAGTTGGTTTGCGTCGTTGGTTAATCAAGTTTTTCCATGAATTTAAGGTGCAAATGAGGCATAGTTGTATCCCGGTGAATTTAAGCAGCATCAATGAAAAGTTAACAAAAACCCAACGTGCTCACATCGAATGCACCCCATTCAAATGGACGATGGATATTTTTAACAACTTCTCAATCTCAAGTGGTTTATTATGGGAGTTGGTAAGTAGATGGGACGTACGTAGTAGGGGATTTAGGGTTAGGGATAGAATAGTTCCCTTTACTCCGGTTGATGTTTCTTTTGCTCTTGGATTGTCTATTGTTGGTAAGTCTCTAGTAGTAAAAGAAGATCAACAATGTGAAACATTAGATCTATTTAAATGGGCTGAGATAACCATTAACAATATTCGCAAACAACTTTGTTGCCATAAGAAAAAATTAGTTAATTTTGTTAGACTTTACATATTACTTGCATTTGCGGAGTTTTACTTTCCCAAAACAGGGAATAAGGTATTTACGGGATTTGTTAAGCAATTAGATGATTTGGATTCCCTTGATGCCCATAGTTGGGGAATTGATGTTTATAACTTTGTGGTTTCTAGTTTATGTGAGTCTTCAGTTGTGTTGAAGGAGAGAAAAAACAAGGCACAAAGACATTTAAACGGGTGTGCTGCCATATTGCAGGTAAATATATTATACTACTTTATAGTTCCATCTTGTGTTTTGAAATTTTGAAATTTACAACTCCTAATATTTGTTATAGATTTGGGCATTCAACCACTTATCTTTGGGGAAAGCTCCCACTGTTTCTAGGCTTAGTTTTCCACGTGTATTGAATTGGCCGGTTATAAGTATGCAAAAGAAAAATATTGAAAAAGCATTTGAAAAAAATATGGTAAGATTTTGTGTGTTTGAATTGAGAAAAATAGGTTTTCTGTTGTTGTATGTTGCTTGACTTTTTTTTTGTTAGATAATTGATAGAGTGGTTGCAACAGAGGAAGAACTAAAATATGACATAGTCAATGCTGCTCTGTTTGAACAAGGAAAACAATTTGTGGATGTTATTGATTATCATAGATTGGTGGATCAGAATAAAGATTTCAAAGAGAGGATAACAGTTCTTGAGTATGAAGTAGGGATGATGAAAGAGGCAAGAGTTAACACTCCGTTTGAGGACGAGGTTGTTCAAGATGGTCAATAACTTGTGAACTTTATCATTGAAGATGAAGTAGGAACTTTGGTTGGATATGTTGGACATAACACTCCATTTAATGATGATGTCAATGTTGCGGAAAATCAATCAAAGTCTAAATCCAACATGGCTACAAGAATGAGGAAGAAACCAAGGAAGCATGGAAAAAGAACCAGACTGAATTTGTAAATCATTAGTGTTGTAGTGTAGAATTTGTGTAATATGTATTGCAAAATTTGTACCAATTATGATGTGTTGTAGTGCAATGTTGACAATTTGTAGTTGTGTTTTGTTTATGTGCGTAATGTCTTGATTATGTTATCGTTCATTTTATGGTTAATGTGCTGAGTATGTTATAGTTCATTATGTTGTTAATGTGTCATAGTGAATATTGTTCCATCAATGTATTAACCAAGTCTGATTTAACAATTTCCCTTGTTTTGACGTCTGGAACTGCATTAACCAACTTCATGAAATATATTAACCAAGTCCGGGACTGCAATTTCCCTTGTTTTAAAGTCTGAAACTTTAATTTCCCTTGTTTTAAAGTTTGGAACTGCATCAAGCAAAGTTAAACTTTCGTTAACCAACTTCATGAAATGTATTAACCAAGTCTGAAACTGCAATTTCTATTGTTTTAAAGTCTGGAACTGCATCAACCGAAGTTAAACTTCCATTAACCAACTTCGTGAAATGTATTAACCAAGTATGAGACTGCAATTTCCATTGTTTTAAAGTGTGACAATGCATTAACCAAAGTTAAACTTCCATTAACCAACTTCGTGCAATGTATTAACCAAGTTTGGGACTGCAATTTCTCTTATTTCAAAGTCTGGCACTGCATTAACCGAAGTTAAACTTCCATTAACCAACTTCATGCAATGTATTAACCAAGTCTGGGATTGCAATTTCTTAACTAATTAAAGTCGGACACTGTATTAACCAACTTCATATTTTTTTATGTTTGGATACGAAGTAATTGCATTAACAAAATATTTTATATATTATATACACCAACAAAGTTTAGTACAATTTGGATTATGACAAAAGTCAATTTACAATACTACACCATTTACAATTTGGATTAATACAGAATTCAATTTACAATCTTGCAACATCCCACCCCGAATATTCCATGTGAATAACCTGCACCACCAAATGTAACTATTGTTAGTGCATGTAATGTTTTGGACAAGATTAAAAGAAATGTTTGAACATCATACCATCATGTCAAAATTTTCAAAATAGTATAGATATGTGACAGTCTCCCCAAAATACACATGTCACTAGTCAATAACCAAAAATTCCCAAAATCATCATAAATTTGTACAAACTTGAGATGAACCCGTCAAGGGTGTTTCACATATTGTCAAAAGATCCATGAATGACATACAATTTCCAACCTGTACAATAACATACAAAAATCTAAAATATGACGTACGTAAAATCAAATACATAATAAATTAGTAGTTTAATGAGTACACTTAATTTATTCTCAACATCTACATATGTTTTTCGCAACTCGTACATACGAATTTCTCAAATTTAAAACACAAAAAATTCTTCAAATGGTACATGTGAATTCAAACATTATTTAATACAATCTTATAATGTACACAAACCACAATACTCGAATCTAAGTAATGCTCTCC
This sequence comes from Lathyrus oleraceus, assembly GCF_024323335.1. Classification (NCBI taxonomy): domain Eukaryota; kingdom Viridiplantae; phylum Streptophyta; class Magnoliopsida; order Fabales; family Fabaceae; genus Lathyrus; species Lathyrus oleraceus. Next base: position 3,141,410 of record NC_066579.1, on the reverse strand, counting down.
ATTAACAAACTCAAGAGATTATTCTACACAAATATTACTTCCAAATTGATTTCCCACCATTTTAATATTGCACTCCTACACATTTAAGAAACAAAATGTTAGATTCCATATATATATATATATATATATATATATATATATATATATATATAGAGAGAGAGAGAGAGAGAGAGAGAGAGAGAGAGAGAGAGACACGCACACACACATTTAAGATATCATTTATTAACGAAAGTAGACATATTGTAGTAAGCTCAGTGTGATCACTTTTTTTTGTTCATTTCCTTGACCTCTTGGTGATCGTTTCGGCGACAGATGTTTTTCTTTTAGATGGAGGACGACCTTTGCGCTTGACATGTTTTGGACTGTGAATTCTATTACTATTGATTGGATTAAAATCATCATTGAGGTTTTCTTCAATAAGGGCACTGTCCTTTGTGGACATATTAGAGCTAAACATATGTAATGTTTCATGGAGGTCTTCGGTAGTCTCTTCTGACTCAGCAGCTACTTCATCAACCTCATAAAAATGGTTGCATAATTTGTCAAACTTGTTCATTTGTGGCTTCAACTCTGTTACACCATAACTAGTCTTGATATATGAATGCTTCCTTTTAATTTTTTTCTTCCATCTCGTTAAAACATACTTCTCTGGAAGACTTATAATCCTCTCCTGACTACACACGGATAACACATGCCGACACACAATATCTCTAAACTCAAATAATGAGCATTCACATTTGAAATCATGGTTTTCCTTATTAAGAACAACTTTTAAGACTCGCTCTTTGCGTATGTCTCCAACTAATATCTCCTCCAACACATGATACGTAGCAAAGCAACCTTCCATGTTATTTAATGAGGCCGAAAAATTCATTTTAGATCTGAATTCCACTTGAATTTCCTTGAATTTGGCATTCATAAACTCACTTTGGAATTGCTTCTCAATGGACAAGTTTGACCCACATGGAATTGTTGTATCCATCGAATTAAAATCAGCTTCAAATTCCTTTTATGCACGACTTCTAACAGCATTATCATATTGTTTCACGAACTGATTTAGACTTGTTATAGAATTGATATATTCATCAAAGAAAGCATGTACGCTCTCACTACGCTGCGTAGTTGACATACCAACCCAAAAATATTTCCTTAACAAAGTTGGTGTCCACCTATGACGCTCAATATACAACCCACCCAACCAATCATTTTCGTGGAGATCAAACTTTTCTATGAACTAACATCATTTTTGTTCAAAACTAGTTGTTGTAAATGTATCATAGACTGATTCTTTCATTGCATACTTGATCCTTTTGTATTCACCATATCCACTAAGCTCTTCTGGAATTTTTTTCATTATATGCATAAACACCATCTATGACGAGTTGTAGGGAAGACTAATTCAATAGCATTTTTCATAGCCTTACATTGATCGGTCACAATACCCAAAGGTGATTTTTCTAACATACAACAAAGCCATGGCTTAAATAGCCACACAAAAGAATTTGCGTCTTCACCTGATAGTAATCCACAACCAAGTAATGTTGATTGACCATGGTGATTCACACACACGAATGCAGCAAAAGGCATGTCATACTTGTTAGTCAAGTATGTTGTGTCAAAAGTTACAACATCTCCAAAATATTCGTAAGTGGCTCTACTTCTTGCATCAGCCCAAAATACATTCCTCACATAAAAATCATCATCCAAATCTATGTCATAGAAGAAATCTGTATTTTTTTCCCTCATTTTACAAAAATAACTAATCAAAGCCTTACCATCACCTTCTTTTCCAATTGCACGACGCTCTTTGTTAATATAATTCCTCACATCTTTTTCACAAAAGGGAATATTTTCATGTCCTTCTGCATCTTTAACAAGCGATTGAAAAGTCTTATTGATCCTTACTCCCGCATCATCATTGATTTGGATTGTTCTCCTCACATGTAAGTTCATTTTCTTGTTAGCCTTGAACAATCTTGCTTTTGTAGGGTTAGTCTCATGAGAATGGTTAGATTCAAATTGTGTAATGTACCATAAATCATCTTGTTTCAATTTAATACAAATCTTGGAAAGACAATTTTTTGCTCTAGATGGTAGTGTCTTTAACGTGCATGAAATTTTTGAAATGTTAGACCCTTCTCTTAAACATGAAAGTATTAGGTAGTTGACCTCCCCGTCATCTCCTTTTTTCGATGATCTAATCCTCCATCCAAACCCCTTTTTTAAAGCATACTCTTGATAATATGTTTTAACTTCCTCTAGACAAGAAAAACACATCCCAATTGCAGGAACCCAAAGTGTGTCATCATCATCACCACCACAATTACCGTGATCAACTTCTACATCTTCCCCTTGACTACTACCACATTCTATAAAAATGCTTGAACTGTCCATTCTGACACAAACTGCACAAAAAAATGTCAATGTTATGTATAATATAAATTTATAACAACGTTGGTTAATGACATTCACAAGTATGGTTAATGTTGTCTATAACTTGGTTAATAAACGCCCAGACATGTGGGCAAGTTTATAACATTGTTTATTACAAAGTTGTTTATTGGTGTGACATAAGTTGGTTAATACAGTTCCCAAATGGTTAACGAACCAACATGAGTAAATATATGAAATCAAATCGTTTCACAATAAATAAACATGGTTAACAGTGTGAGCAAAGTAGATGAATATTGTTTAGAACATGGTTAATGAACAAACGTGAATAAACATATGAAATCTATAACAATAGACAAAGTTGGTTAATATTGTGTTAAATCAAAAACATATGAACAATTATGAACAAACATATGATCCAAAAGAAGAACATTGATATTATTGGATGAATCTACAGAAATAATATCTAGAAACTTACTGAGTTAAATCTTCATCTTCATCACATAATGATTCTAAATAACTTTCTCTTTTTCTTCAAAAATCATGTGTGTGATTGGGTAAAGAAAGAATAGTTTAAGAAGAGATGAGTAGATGGTGCTGAAAGAGAAAGAAGAAGAAGAAATGGAAACAATGTAGCTGAAGTATGTGGTTATTGTTAGGAGAGAGAATGTGATCATGACCCACATATAATACCACATAGATAACCAAAATTGTAGGACATATGTTATGTTTTATTATTTGTTATTTTAAGTAGTATTCTTACATTGTTCATACAATGTAGTGTATGAATCAAGTGTAAGAATAACAAATCTGTTTCTAATCGTTGAAGGAATGAAATCAAAGAATTGAAGGGAACTTGATGTGAAACATATATTAGCAAAAAAGTATGTACATGAATTCCCTTATTTATATATATTAGCAAAAAAGTGATTCCACATGTTCCTTAGCTATTAAGGAATCAAAGAGGTTTTGCAAAGGGTTTGAACCACAATTAAGGAATCAAATTCTATCCATAAATTGAGCCATGACTTCATAGGAAATGGTAATTTCTCTAATGACCGCCCTAAATTTTGGTGATAATGTAATTTTTTGTGTCAAAAGTAATATTTTGATAGAGTCTGTTGTCGTCGAAATGCTTTTTGTTGTCAAAATGTCGAAGTAATGTACATCGACAGGAATTTCGACTTAGGTCTAATTTTGTAGTGTTAATAAAGTTAGGTATTTTAGGATTTGTTTAAGGAGCAAGCAAACTCAAATATATAAATAGGGAGTAACCCCTATCATTCTAAAGTGTAAGAACTTGCAGTTGCAAAGAATAAAACTCCAGTTTGGAAGTAGAGAGAAGTTTTGCAGAAAATATTTTCTTCTTCCCCTATTTTGCCTAAACCATAATTCTTTTCTTCACCAATTTCATATTTTCTTTCTTCTTTCATTAACAATTATGCAACGAGAATAATTTTGCAACCAAGGTCGTTTGATTCACTCGAGTGAAGAATGGAGAACAAGAGGAATTCGATCAGTGTGATTGACTCTCGTTCATCAATATTACAGCGGAATTCTCCATAAATTTTGGTGAATTTCTAACATCTGGTATCTAGAGCATTAACTGAACGATTTGGGAAGCAAAACACAATGGCGTTGAATCACCCGAATTGATATTTTTCGGCGAGTCTCCCAATTCTGAAGGGTCAAAATTATGAGAATTGGTGTAACAGATGAAAGTTGTTTTCTATTGTCAAAATATTTGGGATCTTGTGAAGGAGGGAGTGACGTCACTTCTATAAAAGGTTGTACACAAAGAATTGAAGAAGAAAGATTATAAAGCTCTCTTTATAATTCATCAATGTGTTGATTCCGATAATTTTGAAAAGCTGAGTGATGTTGATTCAGCGAAAGAAGCATGGAAAATTCTTGAAAAATCATTTGGAGGAACTGAGAAGGTGAAATTGGTGAGGATACAAACTCACAAAAGAACGTATGAATTGCTTCAGATGGAAGAAAGTGAAAGCATGACTAATTGTTTCACTAGGGTTACGAAATTGGTGAATCAAATCAAGGTATGTGGAGAGGCGTTGACATCGAGATTGGTTGTTGCAAAGATCTTGAGGTTATTGGCTCTAAAGTTCGACCATGTGGTAGTAGCCATAGAAGATTCGAAAGATTTTTCAACATTGACAAAGGAAGAACTTCATGGGACGCTTGAATCTCATGAACAAATGATAGCTGAAAGAACTGCAAGAAAGTCAAAGAGTGATGATGCTTTGCAGACGCAGTAAGCAAGAGAAAGGAAAGCTAAAGGGATGTGGTTCGATAACAAAGGTAAAGGAGGCTACAACAATTCGACTGGTCAAAATCAGCAAGAAGGAGGTTGGTCGAATAAGAGAAAGTCCTCATACTAAAGCAACCAAATAGGTGGTGCTGAAAGTAATGGAAGAGGTGGTAGTCGAAAACCTGACAAAAGTCACATTCAGTGTTTCAACTGTCAAAAGTATATTCATTACTCTAGTGATTGTCCTAAAAAACAAAAGAATCAATAAATGATGCAAAGTTTACAAAGCATGAAGAAGAAGAGATGTTAATGATGGTCACAACAAAAGATGAAGAAAGATTCCAGGATCAATGGTACTTGGACTTAAGTAGCTCATCACACATGGCTGGTAGGAAAGATTAGTTTGCCAACATAAAATCCTCAATGAAGAACATGGTAAAATTTGCAAATGACAATACTCTAGCAGCTGAAGGTGTTTGTGTTGTTCTGGTTATGAGGAAAGATGGCAAAAGGTCAGTAATTTCCAATGTACTGTACATACCAAGCATGAAAAACAATTTGCTTAGCATAAGGAAGTTGGGAAAAAATAACTACAAAGTGTTGATCCAAGAAAAGATGATGAGAGTTCTCAACTCAGGTGGAAAGTTAATCTTGAAGGCACTTATGTCTTAAAATAGAACCCTCAAGATTGAACTTAATGTGATGGAGCACAAGTGCCTTGTAATTGCAACTAACATGGATGAATGGATATGGAACTATAGACTTGGACATATCAATTTCAAAGACATCGGAGATCTGAAAAGAAAAAATATGATTTCAGAGTTACCAGAAATCGACATTCCAAATGAAGTGTGTGAGGGATGTGTGCAAGCAAAGCATCATAAGAATAACTTCAGCAAGGATACATGAAGCAAGTCGAAGGCAATTCTTTAAATAATATACTTTGATGTATATGGTCCCATCCAGGTGGATTCGATTTGAGGTAATAGATACTTTATCATATTCATAGATAATTTTAGTCGAAAAGCAACATTTCGACAAAGCATGTTATCGTCGAAATACTTTGTGTTGTCGAAACATCGAAGTAGTGTACCTCGACAGGAATTTCAACTTAGGTCTAACTTTGTAGTGTTAACAGAATTAGGTATTTTGGGCTTTGCTTAAGGAGCAAGCAAACCCAAATCTATAAATAGGGAGTAACTCATATCATTGTAAAGTGTAAGAACTTGCAGTTGCAAAGAATAAAATTGCAGTTTGGAAGCAGAGAGAAGCTCTATAGAATTTTTTTTCTTCTTCTCCTATTTTGCCTAAACCCTAATTTTCTTCTTCTCCAATTTCATCTTTCCTTTCTTCTTCCATTAACAATTGTGCATTGAAAATAATCTTATAACCAAGCTTGGTTGATTCACTCAAGTGAATAGTGAAGAACAAGAGGAATTTGATCGGTGTGTTTAATCTTGTTCATCAAGATTGCAGTGGAGTTCTCCATGGTTTTAGTGAATTTCCAACAAATTCAGTATGAATAGAGGAATGAAAGTGAAGGTTCTATGAGAATGCAAGGACGAAATTGATATTGTTATTTCTAAAAATTCCACCACAATCGAATTTGTGAAAATCGTGATCATAAGCTTCATCGCAGTTACACTTATGCCAACCCGTAAGAGTCGCTTTCCAAATCACTTCCTTGATGGTGTGGGCTCTAGAGTAGTTAATGTTGATGTTAAACCTTTTAAGCAAAGTGAAACACGTTAAGGAATAGTAAGTTGTAACACTAGTTATATTACCATGAATGAATAACTGAGCCTTGATGTTTGCAATCTTTATGTTGGTGGAGATGAAGGTAGATGTGCGGCGAGGTTTGTTTCTTGTGAACAAAATGTCATGCAGCAAGCTTATAATAGTTTACCTGAGAACAAGGGAGGTTTGGTCAAATTTTGAAGATCAAATGTTCCATAGATCATCAAAATTTTAGGGTGTGGATTGGGTACCACTGAAGCTAAAGAACCAACTCCACGAGACTTTAGCATACTGACAGGAGAAGAACAAATGCTGGAGAGTTTCATACTTGTTTTTGCATAATGAGCAACAAGAGACAATGCAATATTGTCTTAACATTAGTGCCTCCTCAGTGAGAATTTGTTGGTGCATTGATCTCCTACCCAATATTGACTTTGATGGAGGGATGTCCTTACTCCACATGCTTCTTGTCTGAGGAATTGCAGTTGGAGGTTTAAACTTATGTAAGTAGGCTTCCTTTAGACTTATCATGCGAGAAGAAGAGTGAGGTTATATTCTTTGATCCTCAATTTCCCTATTAGCCAACATATAAGTAGATATTCTAGACTAAAGAAAAGGGAAAATAGTGTTCCAATTCTCAGGAAAAGACCACTGGCCATTAGAATGGAAGTCATAAACTTTTGACGTTGTACTGATACCTCACGCTGCCATAAAATCTAAAGTACTCTCAAGGTGGAGTGGTTGACCACACCAAGAATTCATCCAAAATTTGATGTCATTACCATTGCCCAATAGTCGTGAAGCTTGGGAGATGATAAGAGAAATTTCATATTTGATACCATGCCAAATCAATGAGAATATATGATGCTTAATCATACCAAAGGACTCTCAAGGTTTTAGCTCTTAAAATGATGGTCCAAGGTTCCTTGTAGGTAAGCATTTCCCAATCCAATTTCAAATTAGTTGCCTGATTTTGATTTTTAAGGGACATAAGCCCTAGACATCCACTTGTGATGGGATAGCAAACTTTTTTGTAAGCAACCATGAAAATCTTCCTCTCATTCACATTTCCAGTCCATATGAAGTTCCTCATTACTTTTTAATTTTTATTTAGGAGAGAAATAAGCCATGAGTATATTGTAATAGAATGAGTAATCATACTTTGTATAATAGTTTTAGCCAACAAGACACCACCTGCCAATGAGAGAAGAGTTCCCTTCCAATCTGAGAGTTTATATATGATTTAGTCTGCAATTGAGTTCATATGGATTACTTTTGGCCTACCTTTTAACAAAGGAACACCTGGATATGTACAAGGGGGAAACCTTTAGAAAAGCTTGTGAGTAGAGCAAGGTGATCCAGTCTAGTTGAGGAAATAAAGCTAGAGTAGATAATTGACTTGGCTCTACTAAAAATCAGACCTGAGCAAAGGGAATAAGAAGTGAAGAGGTAAGTGAGAGAATATATGTTGTTGATGGAGCCTGTATATAAAATAAATATATCATCAGGAAGTGGCACATGCAAATGGATCATGGAATTCTTTAATTATTTGGTCAGCTTGATCTTTCCCTCTAGGACTAGCTTATAGATGTTTCTACTAAGTAACTCTTCATCTAAACAGAATATGAGATGAGACGAAGGGTCTCCTTGTCTCACTCCTCTTGAGCACTTAAAGTAGGCATTACTTCGGGAAATACCTATCATAACAGTTGGAAAAGGGATACCACCATGTTGGACCAACCGTTGTGAGGTAAGGTGTGATTGTATGTATGATATTTTCCACCACGGTCGTGCGACCGTGATTATAAGTCAAGTAGCGCTCTACCTACCCCAACGATTACTTTAAATAGTCGATGTTGTATGTCTCAACCTATCATAACAGTTACTTTAAACAACCATTGTTGTATATAGGAGATAAAGAACAAGAAAGAGTTAACAAATCCATTGCCTGCTCACTGAATCTGCTATTCAACTCTTGTAACTGTTTGTCAATGGTAGTGAAAAAGATTTCAACTTTAAAGTAATGTTGAATTGTGACTTGATTCTCTTCAAGACGGGAGCGTCCAAATCTTGTTGTTGAATGAACATCATTAAGATCAGGAATCTCAATACCATGCTTTTCACAAAAAGATACCACTTTAGTAAACAATATATCCCAACCATTTTCTCTCAAACCTTGAATAAGATGTTTTGTTGAACGAACCAAGTTCATAGCATTAACTACATCTTGATTTTTTTTGTAAGGCTTGACAAAACATATCTGTTATTCCCATGATTTCTTTCATCAAGTGCAAAATAAATATAAAATCAAATGCCTTCAAGTAATTGTAACAACTATCTGCATCCCCACGTGTAGCATAACTCCCTCTATCTTTTGCAATTTTTTTAAAAACTAAACAAGTTGCTTCATACATGTTTATCAAGCTAGAAATTGAATCATAATGTGATCCCCAACGAGTATCTCCAGCTCGTTTCAATGTACCAACTTGATTTGCACCTTTATCAGTTACAATCTCATCAATCTCTAACAAATAAGCAATTTCTTCTAATTGGGCAGCTTGTAACTCATCATGACGCTTTGTAGAAGAACAAACAACATTCACAACAAAGATTAGCTTCTCAAAAAATTTATGAACAGGTTTGACTTCTCTTGATGATATAACTAATGCAAGTTGCAATCGATGAGCAAAACAATGAATATAATATGCATAAGGACAATCCTTCATAAAGAGGGCTTGTAAACCATTCCATTCTCCTCTCATATTGCTAGCACCATCATACCCTTGGCCACGAATGTTAGAAACATCAAGGTTATGTCGAGAAAGTATATCACATATTGCTTCCTTAAGAGTTAAAGATGTGGTGTCTTTAACATGTGCCACATCAAAAAATCTCTCTTGTATTAAACCAACTTTATCAACAAATATTAATACAAGAGCCATTTGTTCCTTTTTTGACTCATCACGAGCTTCATCAACAACGATACAAAATTTGGAATCACCAATTTCCTCACGAAGACTCTTTTTCACCCTACTAGAAAGAATTTGCAAGAGCTCTTTTTGAATTTGATGTGAAGTATACTTGCAATTTTGTTGAGCACTTTCCAACACAACTTTTGCAACTTCATCATTGTAAGATGCTAAAAGTTCCAACACAACCTTGATTTCTTGATTTGCTACTTTCGTCGTGACCCCTAAAAGCACAAGCTTGTAGTGTTAACCAACGAACAATGTCAATTGAAGTCTTGAGTCGTAACCGATTATTCATTCTTTGACTTGAACTTTGCACTTGAATAACATTTCTAATATGACCATCTTGATTCAACAAGTCTTGACAAGCTTACATTGCATTGTTGTGTGGTGAGCAAGGATCCTTCCCTATGTGTTTAAGAAAGGAACAATATTTTCCATTCCTAACTTTCTTCCAATTTCTAAAACCCATAGAAATAAAGACAAGTGATTTGGGACGTCCACTTAGTTTTTTGCTAAAAAGGTAACATGGTAAGCAATATGAGGCATCTTCAGATGGTGAATATTCTAACCATGATGGAAATATGCTAAACCAAGTATGTTGAAACCTTCTCGGATGATCCTCGTTACCGGACAAAGGATAGTTTTCTAAATGAATTTGATATGGACCCCATTTTAGATAAGCTCTTCGTATTGTATCCACTTGATTTGGTGGATATTGCCAAATTGGAGGACGCTTTCCAGGATCGCGTTCCAAAGAATTTTCAAAACCATGATGCTCTTCAATTGTTGGATTCTCAAGAACTGTTTCAGATTCGGATGTCGGGATTATAATTTCTTCATCTCTCTCTTCTCTTCCAATTTCACATGCTTTCCTTTTGAAAAAAGAAACAATTTTCCTATTATTCATTTTTACTCTTCCTATAATATCATATCAAATCCAAAAATCAATTTAGAGAACATAAAAATTAAAAGAGAAAAAAATTAATAAACTTAATTAATCAACTTTAATCCGTTTTCAAATACCGGTAACTTCACTATTAGAAATTAGCAGCAACAATGATTAAATAAACCTTATTACAATGTATAACTATATTTGTAAATTACAGTGTTATGAATTGGCTTAATAAACCTCATATAGACTATTTTAACACATTAAGAAAAAAGAACCCTAAAAATCTCAAAAACACAAATCAAGCAATCACTTTAATTTGTTACTTTTTATAAAAGAAGAATGAATAAAGTTTTTTACCTGTTAGATGCCGATCACTTTAATCTGTTCCGATTCCGGTGACGGTAGCAAACCCATATGAGAAAGAAAGGAAAGGTAGAAGCTTTTTACCTTATTTGTATTTTAACCTAACTTTGAATGAAAAAGAAAAAAGAAAAATTAATTTTAATGTAAAATAAGGATGTTTTAGTAATTTAATATATATGAATTAAAAAAAAAAGTTGAGGGGTGGCCGTGGCCTTCCCACGTCCCCCTCAGTTCCGCCACTGCCAGAGAATGTCCCCTTGATATGCAGACCAATAATGCTCTTGTACTACCATTGAAAATCTAATTTTATAAACATTGCAAATGTTTATGACTTTGTAAACGTCGGATAGTAAGTTGGAAGAATCTTGTCGAACCTTTAATGATGCCGCTATGACATGGAGGCAGGACATACGAAAGACTTTGAACTTTCCGCAGTCGCATCAACCTCTATCTAGTTCCACTCGATAGTGTCTCTTCGACATGCCTTCATTATGATCCATTGACTCAGCAACACTGTACCAACCTTTAGTACGGTCAAACACTGTGACCACATATGTGTTAGCTTTGACAGTTTTCTCTTTAATGAATTTCATTGAAGCGTCACTGAACAATTGCCCAGATTGTAACACTAATTCCATTTGGAACGTCTGATCTCAAATAATGCCCTTAACTTAAAATAGGTCGCTTGTATCACATGATCATTGATTCGTTTCCAAAACAATCCAATGTCCCAATTCGGACAACCAAACCGTCCACAAACAACCCAACCACAACGACCCAACTACGGCAACATGAGCATCGAACTAAATTACGGCAGCGCCATTGCATCATGTCAGCACTCAAAGATCCTAAACACCTCAGGAAAATCGTGGGAGACCTCTAAGGCAGGCTAACGCACCAGGATGTGGAACAGATGAGCGTTTCAATCGGACGGGTCATTAATTTTGTTGTCAATTGTTATGTATTATATATATATATATATATATATATATATATATATATATATATATATATATATATATATATATATATATATATATATATATATATATATATATATATATATATCATGCGTCACATGCAATGAAACATACGCTTGATATATAGTAAGCATGCGCCAATTGCATTGACTTTACGGCATGCATGCGTCAATAATATTGACGCATATGTTCAATAGCAACATGTGGACTGACGCATACTTTAGAGGTGCGCATGAAATATGATTATATCAATAAGTAATTTAAAATAGTGGTTATTTTGGAAATTAAATTAAAATACTTGATTATTTTTTTTTAAATGCAATATGTTTGTTAGAACCAAAACTAAGGGAAAATTTAGATCGAAGTAATGCTTTCTGTGGTGGATTTGAGAGGGGACCGATCCATAGAATTAACACTCTAATACTTAGTAACACTTAAGTCAGAGAGAATAAGAAGTAATACGAGAGTTGAAATGTTGAAGACCGTTGAATAATATCCGACTGTGGTTAGGGGGTCCATGGTGGTCCATGGTTTGGACCAGCTGTAGGTCTTGCAGCCTGGTTGGCTATACATTTCTCTATAGTGAAATGGTCTTAGATTGATAATTGGGTCTGGGCCTCTGGGGGGCAGGATAAGTGGCATGATTCAAATGAGTTAACTAATTTCAATCATTTTTTAACTCATGAGGAGCAAAATATAATCATTTATTAATAAAGACTACTCTAGTGTCTGGTCTCAAAGAAAACACATCAATACAATCTATGATAATTTGGTCAATAGCTACAAGTTTTAATTTACCCACTAAGAGTCAGTTTCCATAGTTGTATAATATTGTATGGTAGTCAAAGTTAGTACCTAAAGAAACAGAACAAAATAAAACAAGAAAATTAATATTAGTATTAATATTTTTATTTTTCATATTTTATTCCCTTACAACCAGTTCCAAGAAAATAAAAATGGGGGAAAGAATATACTGATACATGTATAAAATCATAAATACAAGAAATATATTATGTTGGATCAACTTGATCCTTCAATGTCTATATTACCACCCCAAAAGTAGCACAAGGGGAACTTGTTTGCTTCATTTTCTGGAAAAATTCTTGGAATCACATAACTTCAAACTCAAGGTTCTCTCCCATATGCTTATGCAATCCTTTGAAGATTATATGTTACCATATCCTCGAGAGCTAACCGATACACACTTTGAGGTAGACATTGAAGACTTTGAATAGCAAGATCCGCTTTCTCTTTCGCCAACTCTTGTGCTCTTTCGATTCCGCCGCAACTCTTCACCAACTCAATCGCCTCATCAAGTGAACCGATCTCGCTAAATTCAGACTCGATGATATCCCTTAACTTCGGTTCTTTCTCCATTGCAAAAATTACGGGAGCGGTCAGGTTACCTTTGGCAAGGTCACTGCCGGCAGGCTTTCCAAGCTGCTCCGCCGATTGCGTGAAATCCAATATGTCATCGACAACTTGGAATGACAGACCGAGATTCTTTCCGTATTCATACATTTTCTCAGTGATGCTGGTGTCTGAACCACTGAAAACTGCAGCTCCTTTTGTACTAGCAGCAATCAACGAGGCTGTCTTTAAAAAACTCTTGGTTAGATACTCGTCAAGTTGAACGTCGCAATCAAACAAGCTAGAAGCCTGTTTTATTTCTCCACTAGCAAAGTCTTTAATAACCTGCCACAGCACCAAAAGCAATGCAAAGTGACATCGCCTCACACGTTTAAGAACCAAAATGACGATTTACTCAATTTTAAAGGATAGAATGATGGAACTCACCTGACTGATAAGTTTAATGACTTCAATGTTTTCAAGGTTGGCGAGATACCACGACGCCTGTGCAAACATGAAGTCACCGGCCAGCACTGCCACTCTTGTTCCAAACATTTGATGTACAGTGTCCTTCCCTATTTAATTCATAGCAAGTTAGGAACCGCATCGATTTCGAATAGATGGAAACGGACACCAGCAGAGTAGTTTGAAAAGAAAGAAACTAGGAAATCAGTAGCTACATGATGCAAGAACGAAGCATAGATGCTTAAAGGAAATACTTGATCAAATAGATTATAACCCGGTTGTCTGAGATTAAAATCGAAACAATCATACGGTATGAGAAAGTTTCTTCAGGGAATACACATTGCCAAACAAGATCATAAGCAGAAAAATAAAGTAACATCAAGAATACTAAACAGTTATTTCTAAATAAGGATTACGAGCGTACCTCTTCTTAGGTCACTCTCATCTAACACATCATCATGTATCAAACTTGCGGTATGAATCATTTCAATTATCTCGGCTAAACGTCGATGCTTTATAGTAAGATCCCTGGAATCATTCATTTTAACATGAAGCTTTCAGGACAAGCAAATAACTTTAGTGTAAGTGTGCGTGCGTGAACGAGAGAATTTTTTACTTACTCCAAGTTAAGTAGCTCTGCTGTCGCCCTTGACACCAAGAACACGAGAGCTGGTCTCATCCTCTTCCCACCAGCACTAAAGATCTGCTCAGCTGCAGATACCAAAACTGGATTTTCTGCGCCTACAATCTATCAAGAGCATCGTCATCAGATACACTAACATCTAGGCAACATACATTTGATCGTTCGTGTTTGCAATGTACAAGAAGCTAAAAGGAAAGTATGTTCAGCATGCAATAAGAATGACCAGTGTTGTCAAATAGCAACTATAGTGCCATAGTATAGCAGAATCGGAAGAAATCACGTTTTCTTGCGATACACTATTTAGTACGAAGTGCTGTCAAATAGTTGTTATTAGTGTAGCAAAAATTGAACAAACCGTTATTTCTCGCGATATGCAATTGACAACAAGAAATGGAAGGTATAAATAAGCAACAAAAGCATAATCATATTTAATCCTAAAGCATTGTACTTTCAAAGCCTGTATCATGAGACTCAAGAATCAATATGTTATCAAACAGAATTGAAACAAGAAATTCAAAAACAGTTAACAGCAACAATAAGCTAAAAAGGCTCCCCGAACTACTTACAGACAACAGATTTTTATTGAGTGTTTGAAGATCATCAGAAACTACTTCAAACAACCTACTAGGTGAAATAGGAGTTTCAGAATAAGTCTTCAAATTCAATCCTTTAGCAAGGTCTTTAATTGCTTGAGTTCCACCTATGCAAAAAAAAACAACTCATAATTCCAAACTTCCACTGCTAAAATCAACACCAACACATATTAATTCATTCAGTACGTGACACGGACACAGACTTCGGTTTCAATCAGAAGTGTCAATGTTATATGAAATAATTCATTCAAACTAGAAACATGAAGCAAATCAACAAAACAATTGTATTTATATAACAAAAAACATGTTATACCATTCAAAGTAGACTCTGCAGTATCCATAGAAGAAACACGATATTGAGGAGTGTTCTTCTTCTTAGAACAAACCAATTTACGAGCTCCATTTCCACACCCTTTAGAATTCACCTTTGCATGAAAATTCCTCACCTTATTATACCTATGAAACGAAGCATTGGAAGAACAGCCACAAGAAACCAAGTTTTTCCCAACAAAATCAACACTTTTGCTAGTAACAGACATCATTCAGTCTATAAAATTGTAGTCAATCACAACTCAGAAAACCCAGATGGAAAATGAAGTTAAGCCTTTAAATAGAGAGCCAAGAACAAGTTACAAGCATTGGAGGAAGAAGTGTGAAGTTGGGGTTGGGAAAATGGAAGAAAACAAGAAAAAGAGAAGAATACACAGAAAAAAAGGGGTCTTTTTGGGTTAAACTTAAATGGGTCACAAGTTTTGGTGAAGTGGAAAAGGCAAGACAAGAGTTAAGCGAGTGGATCCTAAGAAACCACATGGGTTTGGTCTCGTTGGTTTCTTATCAGTCGGAGAGAGAAAATTGTGGTTAGAATGAAATATGTGATTCATACTTCTTGCTTTCAATATTTTATTTTAGAGATAATATGAATCAATCTCAAAAATATTAAGGTATATACTCTTTAAGGAAAAAATTAGCATTATTATAAAATAAAAGGAAAGAAAGTAGTTTTTCATTTTATAATCCTTTAATTTTTTTTTTAAATTGTTTTAAAGTATAAACTTTTAGGGGGAATAAAAATTTGAAAATCAATGATTTTAAGAAAAAATTATTATTTTTATGATAAAAAAGATGGTGTCTTTTTGTGAATAGGTAAAAAAAATTAAACAATGATGAACACTATCATTATTATTTTGTAGTGTTTAGTTTATTTTGTATTTATCATTTAATTATTTAATGTCGGGTCATTTTCTATTAAATTTATTTTAAATTAAATTTAAATTTTAAATGACTTAGATCTTTAGGATATCGATATCTAATTAAATTTTAAAATATAAAACACAAATTAATTAAAATAATTAAAATATAATATGGAGATCGAGTAAAAAATGGATGATATTGAAATAAAAATGTCATTATATATATTTTAATTGAAGATTAATGATGATGTTTGTTTTCTCAAAAAAGATAAGAGAAAATAAAATGATGGATGAAAAACAAAAATAAATCGTAACTTTTACATCTTTTGTGCTTTATTGAAAATTGGTGAAATACATCCAGACACGTGGAACCGATGCAAAAATTATATTTATATATGAAAAATAAGAAGCTATAATTATTTTTCGGGATAAAGCACGAAAAATACAATTGGTAAGTTACTTCTTACTTAAAATATTTGAATATATCTTCATATGATTAAAATAGCACGCTCACGCCTTTGATTCGTCTTTGAAAAATGTATATCGTCAAATGAGACTCATTTTAAATTTGTTTCTATGCTATAGAAAATAAAGATAATAGGATTAATTTTTGTGAAAGCCGATTAAAATAAAAAAAAATGTTGGCTCTGATCATTTGATTTGAGATAACAACAATATGAATTCAATGGAAGAAATGTCAACAACACTCTCTCTAACACTCACCTTTTACAAGATGAAACACATGCGGATTATATCATTTGATGTATAATTTATTTTTCAAAAGTGAGGGACCATGCGTGTTTCATTCAATAAAAAAATAAGTATTATTTAAAAGAGAGTATTCCTAACACTTCTCATGAATATGAATACTTGAAAATCAAGTTAAATTTATTACGTCCGTGAGAAATGACAATATATAATACAAACACGAATATTATGCTAAATTTGTTTCGCCATTTTAAAACAAGAAGAATAAATTATTTATGGAGTAAAATATATGTAAAATTAAGAAAAGTGACTTATAACATGGAGCATTTAATAAATCTTTAGATAAAAAGAGGAAAGAGACACAATCTTAGCCTATTTAATACATCTTTAAAAATTAGAATAAATAAATATCAATACATAAGATTTGTGAAAATTTTGTTTGTTCATTATAGAAATTCAAAAAGATAAAATTATTCTTTCACTAAAGTGGATTAGTGGTAAAAATCGAGTTTTAATATGAAATATTTGATTAAAATTTAAAGATGATAAACTTTATCGATGTAATAGTATGTACCTATTTCTTTTAAAATTTGAACAAACTTTAGGGTAAATAATTTTTATAATATGAATCAAGCTCAAAATATTATACTATATACTCTTTAAGAAAAATAAAAGGAAAGATAGTAGTATTTTATTTTATAAAAAAAAGTATTTCTTTAATTTTTAAAATTGTTTTAAAGATAAACTTTTAGGAGGAACGAAATTTTGAAAATCAATAATTTTAGGACAATTTTATTATTTTTATGATAAAAAAGATGGTGTCTTCTTGTGAACATGAAAATAGGTAAAAATTAAACGATGATGAACACTATCATTATCTTTTTGTAGTGTTTAATTTATTTTGTATTTATCATTTAACTATTTAATGTCATGTCATTTTCTATTAAATTTGTTTTAAATTAAATTTAAATTTTGAATGATTTAGATCTTTATATATATATATATATATATATATATATATATATATATATATATATATATATATATATATATATATATATATATATATATATATATATATATATATATATATATATATATATATATATATATCAATTAAATTTAAAATATAAAATAAAAATTAATTAAAATATGGCATGGAGGTCGAGTAAATAAAAATTGGATGATATGGAGATAAGAATATTATTATATACATTTTAATGGAAGATTAATGAAGACGTTCGTTTTCTCAAAAAGAAAAGAGAAAATAAAATGATGGATGAAAAACTAAAGCAAATCGTAATTTTCACATCTTTGGCATGTAAGTGGAAATTGGTGAAATAGATACAGACACATGGAACCGACATAAAAGTTGTATTTATGTTATGGAAAACAAGAAGGTGAGATTATTTTTCGGTATAAAGCACATGAAATACAATTAATGAGTTACTTCTTACTTTGAATATTTGGTATATCTTTGAATGAAAGAATGAATGAAAGCGTCACGCTCACGCCTTTAGCTGTCTTTGAAAAATGTATACCGATAAATGAGACTTACTTTAAATTTGTTTCTATGCTATAGAAAATAAAGATAATAGAATTATTTTTTGCGAAAGCTGATTAAAATGGAAAAAGATTGATTTTTGGCTTTGATTGTTTGATTTGAGATAACAATATGAACGCAATGGAAGAAATGCTAAGAACACTCTCTCTAACACTCGCTCTTTTATAGGGTGAAACAGATGCAAGTTATACCATTTTATGTATAACTCATTTTCAACGTGAGGGTCTCGCATGTGTTTCACCCAATAAAAGAATGAGTATTTAAGAGAGTGTTTAAAAGAGAGTGTTCCTAGCATTTCTCATGGGTATAAATACTTAAAAATTAAGTTAAGTTCATTAAGTCGGTGAGAATTGACAATATAGGATACAAACACAAAAATTACGCTAAATTTGTTTCTCCAAAATTTGTTTCTCCATTTTAAAAACATAAAGAATAAACTATTTATGGAGTAAAGAAAATGCAAAATCAGGAAAAGTGACTTATAATATCATTTAATAAATCTTTAGATAAAAGGAGGAATGGGACACAATTTTCACCCATTTAATACATCTTCAGAAATTAGAACAAATAAATATCAACACATGAGATTTACGATAAATTTGTTTGTTCTTTATAGAAAATCAAGATGGTAAAATTATTTTTTTACTAAAGTGATTTAGAGGTAAAAATTGAGTTTTCATTTGAAACATTTGATTAAGATGGTAATATAATCGAGTTTTATCGATGTAATAGTCATATACCTATTTTTCTTTCAAGACTTGAACAAACTTTAGGATACATATTTTTTAATTGCCTTTTTTATTTTTAAAATCACGATGGAATACACTTGTAAATGAGATTTATATTTTTACTCAACACATGTAGAGAAAATGAGATTTTTTTTAACATACATATCATTACCCATGGGTTGATCCAGAGATGATAGGGATTCGTCTTTGTGTATGGTCATTTGAAGAAAGTGGTTAATGCTCATATATAGGTAAGCTTGTCTCCTAATTGACCAGTTTCTCATATTAGTGAGGGTAAATGGATCTACAATTATTATGAAGGGTGTGTTATTCCTTTTTACGAGTGTCTTTTTACCTGACTGAAGTTCCAATTATCCTTTATTGCTTTCAAGAAGAACTTGTTAAACCATTTGGCCATATCTCCTTTCCAATTTCACCTGTCTGCCTGGGCTTTTGCAAAGGTATTTTAGTATTGGTGTGAGTATCAAAAGGTTGAGTCATTTGCTTTTCTATTTTTAAATTTGTTCCTTGTATCTGAGACTTCGAAAGACTCAGTATGTGGTCAGGGGGTCGTTTTTGCTCGTCAGTCGAACAAGATATTCAATGTATATATGGACAGATGGAAAAATTTCAAAGATTATTATATTTTGGAAACTCCCCCGAGTCCAACGGCTCATTTAATTTTTTGTAAAGTTGACCAGGACGTTCGAACCTCCCTTTCTCCTTCTTCTCGACGTCGGTAAAGGGTTAGGAAATATTGGCCTTGAACCATTTTAAGCGAGAGTCTCTTAAATATTCTTTTGGTGATGACAAACTTTTCCTAGAATATGAGTTATTATAGAATGATCTGATGTCCTTCTTAGAATGATCCGGTTATGAGGATAAGGAAAAGCCCTAAGGAAGTAGGAAATATGAAGTGTAACACCCCGATAATAATAAAATAATTATTTAAATTGAGTTAATAATGTAATTATTAATTTAATTGAATAATTAGAAAATTTATTATTATTATTTTGGATTATTATTATTGGAAAATATATATATGTTGGAATAAGGAAAAGTTCTCATTTGGAAAAGCATTTCACGTGAAAACAGAACAGAGAAGCATCGTGAGAGAAAAGGGAAAAAGGGCAGAGAAGAGGAGCTGAAGAGCAAAGGTTGGAGAACGAAAGCTTGAAGCCCAAAGATTCTGCCGGATTGTTAAGGTAAGGGGGGTTTATCGTTGATTAACGGGTATTATGGGATCATATGTAATAGGTAGTGATAACCTTGAATTGACCCTAATTGGGATTTGATGAGTGCTGAATATTTGTATGAATAAGTTGTGTAAAAACTGTAATTGAACCCGTAAATGAGTGTGTCGTAATTTACTGGACGTAGAGCTTTTTACGGAATTGGATTCGGAGGTCCGGAAGTCCTCCAACAGCGGAAAATGCGGAGAATTCTGCTTTCTGCTGTGTGTTAGCGCAGGAACAGCTTTCTGTCTTGCGTTAACCGGTTAACCCAGGGTGTTAACCGGTTAACACTGTGTTGAATTGTGAAAATGTGCTGTTTTGTCTGCGTTAACCGGTTAACCCAGGGCGTTAACCGGTTAACACTGTTGTGATCTGTGAATATTGCTGTTTGTGCTGCGTTAACCGGTTAACCCAGGGTGTTAACCGGTTAACACTGTTAAGTTTTGTGACAGGAGGCGTGTTTGTGCTGCGTTAACCGGTTAACCCAGGGCGTTAACCGGTTAACGCTGTTGCAGAAGAGAAAAATTGTTAATTAAAATGTGGTATGCCTAAGTGATGGTTGCCTATGCCCGTGAGTGATGTATTAGGGATTATTTCCCGCTGTTTTGAGCAGTATCGGTATTAGTAGAGTATGCTAATACTGTGATTGAATTAATTGATGTAATATGATGATTTGATGCATGTTTTGATACATGTGTGATGATGTGCATAATATTATGATATATATGTTATGTATGTGTGGTGAATGGACTGTTTATGGCTTAGAGTGTGAGCATATTGTCCATTTGTGGATTTGTTGTGATGTTGCATTGCTAGATGATTAGCATGCATATGTGGCCTTTATGGTGGTAGCTAATTTCCATGGTGAGAAATTAGTGATGTTAGTCATTTTGGACTGTTGTTGATATTTGCATGCTAGGTGAATTAGCGTGCATAGCATGGCCCTTGGGGTGGTAGCTAATTCCCATGGTGAGGGATTAGTGATGTGAGTCACTAGGTCTCAAATGAGTGGGACTAGTGAGCTTGGTAGCCGTACCTGGAGTTGGTCGGTGAGGTTGAACTATATGTTCAAGAATAGTCGGTACCGCATGCATGGAGTCTCATTGCATTAAATGATGTATGGCGTGTAATATGAATGGATGTATTCCAATATTATGCGTGTGGGTGTGTGTTGTTGTCAAGTATAAATTGAGAGTATACTTGTGCTTTATGGTGATATTTGAACTGATGTGTTGTTACTGAATACGTGTGCAATTGGGGTGATTAATGTGTTGTTTACTTAGCATTACATGTTGTTCTATAATGCTTGTTATATTGATTGAGAGACTCACCCTTATACCTATTTTTCAGGTAACGAGAAATGAGTTGCATAGAGACTAATGCTTGGAGTCTAGTGTAGTCTTCGTAGTGGGTCATGCTCTGATAGATGTAACATCGGGAGGGAACATTTTGAATATTTTATTGTTGGTGATGAACCATTTTACGTGTAATGTGTTACATGTTTGATATGATTGAATTGACTTTATATCCGCTGCGAAATTATGCAAATTGCTGTTTTGAATAAATAAGAGCATGACTAAATATTTTTGGTGTGAAATATTGTGTGACACCCTTGGTGCATAAATTACTCTGATTTTGTATTGCTATTTCAAATAATTATTTGGGGTAGTTAGCAGGGTGTTACATTAGTGGTATCAGAGCATAGTCGGTCGTATCGAGTCGTAATTATTCTGTTTTCCCTGTACGGGATAGGTGTTGTGTAACCCTATCAGTACTTATTATTTTGACTTGTTGGACTTTCAGAATAGAGATGGCTGGAAGAGGTAGAGATGATGCTGCAATTGCTGAGGCTCTGGGTATGCTGGCTGGAGTACTTGGAGGGAATCCGAATGTTGCGGGAATGGGAGCTGCTCGTCAACTGAGTGAGTTCCAGAAGAATAATCCTCCAATGTTCAAGGGAGCATACGATCCAGATGGTGCTCAGAAGTGGTTGAAGGAGATCGAGAGGATCTTCAGAGTAACTGAGTGTGCTGATAACCAGAAGGTCAGGTTCGGTACACATATGCTGTCAGAGGAAGCTGACGATTGGTGGGTTGCTACCCGCACTGAGTTGGAATCTGCTGGGAATACTGAGATCACTTGGGCTGTGTTCAGGGAAAGGTTCCTGAGAAAGTATTTTCTAGAAGATGTCAGAGGAAAGAAAGAGATAGAGTTTTTGGAATTGAAGCAGGGTAACAGGTCGGTTACTGAGTATGCTGCGAAGTTCACCGAGCTGTCAAAGTACTATACTCCCTATAATGAGGCTGCTGGAGAATTTTCGAAATGTGTGAAGTTTGAGAACGGGTTGCGTCCTGAGATCAAACAAGCTATTGGATATCAGAGGATCAGGGTGTTTTCTGACTTGGTTGACTGTTGCAGAATTTTTGAACAGGATTCCAAGGCTAGAGCGGAGAGCTATCAGCAGAGGGTTGATAGGAAGGGTAAGAATCAGATGGATCGTGGAAAACCGTATGCAGCTGGCAAGGGTTTTCAGAAGCAGAGTGGGATGAAGAGGCCTAGTGGGGGAGACTCTAGTGCTCCTGCTAAGTGTTACAGATGTGGTCAGGCGGGACATCGTTTTCATGAGTGTGCTAGTGTTGAGAAGAAGTGTTTCAAGTGTAGTAAAGGTGGCCATTTGGCTGCGGATTGCCGGTTGAAGACTGTGACTTGCTTCAACTGCGGAGAGGTGGGTCACATCAGTCCACAGTGTCCTAAGCCGAAGAAGGAGAATCAGTCAGGAGGCAAGGTTTTTGCTCTATCAGGTTCTGAGACTTCTGCAGATGATCGTTTGATCAGAGGTACGTGTTATATTAATGGCTTTCCTCTTATAGCTATTATTGACACAGGTGCTACTCATTCTTTTATATCTTTGGATTGTGCTGTGAAACTTAAATTAGAGATATCTGAGATGCTTAGAAGTATGGTGATTGATACTCCTGCAAAGGGTTCAGTGACTACTACTTCGGTTTGTTTGAATTGTTCTTTGAATATTTTTGGTAGAGGCTTTGGGATAGACCTTGTGTGTCTTCCATTAGTGCAGATCGATGTTATCTTGGGTATGAACTGGTTGGTGTTTAACCGAGTTTCTATCAACTGTTTTGATAAGACTGTGATATTTCCTGAGATTGAGGAAGGAAAGGATTTGTTTCTATCAGCAAGGCAGGTGAATGAGGAAGTAGCAGATGGGGCAGAGTTGTTTATGCTGTTAGCGACTTTAGAGGCTAAAGATAAACTGGTGATTCGTGATCTAGCAGTGGTGTGTGACTTTCCTGATGTGTTTCCGGAAGAAGTGAATGAGTTACCGCCAGAGCGTGAAGTTGAGTTCTCAATTGATTTGGTACCCGGTACTAGACCGATATCGATGGCTCCGTACCGTATGTCTGCTGTTGAGTTAGCTGAATTGAAAAGTCAGTTGGAAGATTTGTTGGATAAGAAGTTTATTCGTCCAAGTGTGTCACCGTGGGGTGCACCAGTGTTGTTGGTTAAGAAGAAGGAAGGTACTATGAGGTTGTGTGTAGACTACAGGCAACTGAATAAAGTGACGATCAAGAATCGGTATCCTTTGCCGAGGATTGATGATTTGATGGATCAGTTGGTTGGTGCGAGTGTGTTCAGCAAGATAGATTTGAGATCTGGGTATCATCAGATATGTGTGAAAACTGAGGATATTCAGAAGACTGCTTTCAGAACAAGGTATGGACATTATGAGTATTCTGTAATGCCTTTTGGTGTGACTAATGCGCCTGGAGTATTTATGGAGTACATGAATAGGATTTTCCATCTGTACTTGGATCAGTTTGTGGTGGTGTTTATTGATGACATTTTGGTGTATTCGAAATCTGAAGAAGAACATGCCGAGCATTTGAGAGTGGTTTTGGAAGTGCTACGGGAAAAGAAATTATTTGCTAAACTGTCGAAGTGTGAATTTTGGTTAGAAGAAGTGAGTTTTCTTGGTCATGTGATTTCAAGAGGTGGTGTTGCTGTTGATCCTTCTAAGATAGAAGCGGTATCTAAGTGGGAAGCTCCGAAGTCGGTTGCTGAAATTCGAAGTTTCCTTGGTTTGGCTGGTTATTATAGGAAGTTCATTGAGGGATTTTCCAAGTTGGCGTTACCATTGACGGTGTTGACTAGAAAGGGGCAAGCGTTTGTTTGGGACTCGAAATGTGAAGAAGGTTTCCAAGAGTTAAAGCGAAGATTGACTACTGCTCCTATTCTGATATTACCGAGTTCGTCGGAACCATTTGAAGTTTACTGTGATGCTTCATTGTTGGGTTTAGGTGGTGTGTTGATGCAGAATAAGCAGGTTATAGCTTATGCTTCGAGACAACTGAGGATTCATGAAAGGAACTATCCGACACATGATTTAGAGTTGGCAGCTGTAGTGTTTGTTTTGAAGTTGTGGAGGCATTATCTGTATGGATCGAGATTTGAGGTTTTCAGTGACCATAAAAGTTTAAAGTATTTGTTTGATCAGAAAGAACTGAATATGAGACAGAGGAGATGGTTAGAATTTCTGAAGGATTATGACTTTGGTTTGAATTACCATCCGGGTAAAGCAAATGTAGTAGCTGATGCGTTGAGTCGGAAATCATTACACATGTCTATGTTGATGGTTAAGGAGTTGGATTTGATTGAGCAGTTTAGAGACTTGAGTTTGGTGTGTGAGAGTACTCACAATAGTGTTAAATTGGGAATGTTGAAGTTAACAAGTGGTATTCTAGATGAGATCAGAGAGGGTCAGAAATCCGATATGCTTTTGGTTGATAAGTTGACTTTAGTGAATCAAAGTCAAGGTGGTGAATTCAGGGTTTATGAGAATGGTGTTTTGAGATTTGGTAATCGGGTGTGTATTCCGGATGTTACCGAGCTTAAGAAGAGTATTCTTGAAGAAGGACATCGTAGTGGGTTGAGTATTCATCCTGGAGCTACGAAGATGTATCATGATTTGAAAAAGTTATTTTGGTGGCCGGGAATGAAGAAGGAAATTGCGAGTTTTGTGTATTCCTGTTTAACTTGTCAGAAGTCAAAGATTGAGCATCAGAAGCCGTTTGGGCTAATGCAACCGTTGGCTATTCCAGAATGGAAGTGGGACAGTATCAGTATGGATTTTGTTTCTGGTTTACCGAGGACAAGTAAGAATTTTGAAGCCATTTGGGTGATCGTGGACAGATTGACGAAGTCGGCTCATTTCATTCCGATTAGAATGGATTATCCGTTAGAGAGATTAGCCGAGTTGTATATTGAGAAGATTGTAAGCTTGCATGGTATTCCGTCGAGTATTGTTTCGGACAGAGATCCTAGATTTACATCGAAGTTCTGGGAAGGTTTGCAGAAGGCTTTGGGAACTAAGCTGAGGTTGAGTTCTGCATATCATCCGCAGACTGATGGTCAGACTGAGAGGACGATTCAGTCGTTAGAGGACCTTTTGAGAGCTTGTGTTTTGGAAAAAGGAGGTGCTTGGGATTGTTATTTACCTTTGATTGAGTTTACCTACAACAATAGTTTTCATTCGAGCATTGGTATGGCACCGTTTGAAGCTTTGTATGGTAGGAGATGTCGGACACCTTTATGTTGGTATGAGTCCGGTGAGAGTGTTGTGGTTGGACCGGAGATTGTTCAACAAACTACGGAAAAGATTAAGATGATTCAGGAAAAGATGAGAATTGCTCAGAGTCGTCAGAAGAGTTATCACGATAAGAGGAGGAAGTCACTTGAGTTCCAAGAGGGAGATCATGTGTTTCTTCGCGTCACTCCGATAACTGGTGTGGGTCGAGCTTTGAAGTCGAAGAAGTTGACACCTCGATTTATTGGTCCTTATCAGATTTTGGAGAGGATAGGAGAAGTAGCCTATCGTATCGCCTTACCGCCGTCGCTTGCGAATTTGCATGAAGTTTTCCATGTGTCTCAGTTGAGGAGGTACATTCATGATCCGTCACATGTTGTCCAAGTAGATGATGTACAGGTGAGAGATAACCTGACTGTTGAAACATCACCTATGAGGATCGAGGATCGGGAGTTGAAGCAGTTGCGGGGTAAAGAGATTGCCTTGGTGAAGGTAGCTTGGGGAGGACCAGCAGGTGGCAACGTGACTTGGGAACTGGAGAGTAAGATGAAGGAGTCTTATCCAGAGTTGTTCGCTTGAGGTATGTTTTCGAGGACGAAAACTCTTTTAGTGGGGGAGAGTTGTAACACCCCGATAATAATAAAATAATTATTTAAATTGAGTTAATAATGTAATTATTAATTTAATTGAATAATTAGAAAATTTATTATTATTATTTTGGATTATTATTATTGGAAAATATATATATGTTGGAATAAGGAAAAGTTCTCATTTGGAAAAGCATTTCACGTGAAAACAGAACAGAGAAGCATCGTGAGAGAAAAGGGAAAAAGGGCAGAGAAGAGGAGCTGAAGAGCAAAGGTTGGAGAACGAAAGCTTGAAGCCCAAAGATTCTGCCGGATTGTTAAGGTAAGGGGGGTTTATCGTTGATTAACGGGTATTATGGGATCATATGTAATAGGTAGTGATAACCTTGAATTGACCCTAATTGGGATTTGATGAGTGCTGAATATTTGTATGAATAAGTTGTGTAAAAACTGTAATTGAACCCGTAAATGAGTGTGTCGTAATTTACTGGACGTAGAGCTTTTTACGGAATTGGATTCGGAGGTCCGGAAGTCCTCCAACAGCGGAAAATGCGGAGAATTCTGCTTTCTGCTGTGTGTTAGCGCAGGAACAGCTTTCTGTCTTGCGTTAACCGGTTAACCCAGGGTGTTAACCGGTTAACACTGTGTTGAATTGTGAAAATGTGCTGTTTTGTCTGCGTTAACCGGTTAACCCAGGGCGTTAACCGGTTAACACTGTTGTGATCTGTGAATATTGCTGTTTGTGCTGCGTTAACCGGTTAACCCAGGGTGTTAACCGGTTAACACTGTTAAGTTTTGTGACAGGAGGCGTGTTTGTGCTGCGTTAACCGGTTAACCCAGGGCGTTAACCGGTTAACGCTGTTGCAGAAGAGAAAAATTGTTAATTAAAATGTGGTATGCCTAAGTGATGGTTGCCTATGCCCGTGAGTGATGTATTAGGGATTATTTCCCGCTGTTTTGAGCAGTATCGGTATTAGTAGAGTATGCTAATACTGTGATTGAATTAATTGATGTAATATGATGATTTGATGCATGTTTTGATACATGTGTGATGATGTGCATAATATTATGAATATATATGTTATGTATGTGTGGTGAATGGACTGTTTATGGCTTAGAGTGTGAGCATATTGTCCATTTGTGGATTTGTTGTGATGTTGCATTGCTAGATGATTAGCATGCATATGTGGCCTTTATGGTGGTAGCTAATTTCCATGGTGAGAAATTAGTGATGTTAGTCATTTTGGACTGTTGTTGATATTTGCATGCTAGGTGAATTAGCGTGCATAGCATGGCCCTTGGGGTGGTAGCTAATTCCCATGGTGAGGGATTAGTGATGTGAGTCACTAGGTCTCAAATGAGTGGGACTAGTGAGCTTGGTAGCCGTACCTGGAGTTGGTCGGTGAGGTTGAACTATATGTTCAAGAATAGTCGGTACCGCATGCATGGAGTCTCATTGCATTAAATGATGTATGGCGTGTAATATGAATGGATGTATTCCAATATTATGCGTGTGGGTGTGTGTTGTTGTCAAGTATAAATTGAGAGTATACTTGTGCTTTATGGTGATATTTGAACTGATGTGTTGTTACTGAATACGTGTGCAATTGGGGTGATTAATGTGTTGTTTACTTAGCATTACATGTTGTTCTATAATGCTTGTTATATTGATTGAGAGACTCACCCTTATACCTATTTTTCAGGTAACGAGAAATGAGTTGCATAGAGACTAATGCTTGGAGTCTAGTGTAGTCTTCGTAGTGGGTCATGCTCTGATAGATGTAACATCGGGAGGGAACATTTTGAATATTTTATTGTTGGTGATGAACCATTTTACGTGTAATGTGTTACATGTTTGATATGATTGAATTGACTTTATATCCGCTGCGAAATTATGCAAATTGCTGTTTTGAATAAATAAGAGCATGACTAAATATTTTTGGTGTGAAATATTGTGTGACACCCTTGGTGCATAAATTACTCTGATTTTGTATTGCTATTTCAAATAATTATTTGGGGTAGTTAGCAGGGTGTTACATGAAGCATCAGAGGTGGGTTATCAACTCTTGGGCTATTCTAGATGCTTCTAGTGTTGAGAAAATGAGATAACTTTTTGATATGGGGAAATCTTTTTTTCTGTGTGTATGATTGACTATCTTTTATTGTTTGCAGATTTAACTACCTATCTCAAAAACCTTTACGAATTGAGGAAAGCTACGGAGGCCATGATAGTTGCCAAGGTCCTCCCTTCTTCTAGTCTTTTTTTTATTCGAGTTCTATCCATTATCAAACATGGGTTTATCACAACATGACCTTCCTTTTCACACATCTATAAAGAAAGGTGAAAAAAGGAGCAAGAATTCTCACGAACTTATCTCATCATCTATAGGTGGCCCCGACAAAAGGGCTCGAGATAAAGATCTCATCGT
This sequence comes from Lathyrus oleraceus, assembly GCF_024323335.1. Lineage (NCBI taxonomy): Eukaryota > Viridiplantae > Streptophyta > Magnoliopsida > Fabales > Fabaceae > Lathyrus > Lathyrus oleraceus. Next base: position 3,112,712 of record NC_066579.1, on the reverse strand, counting down.
AGAAGGTGCTAGTAAAAAGACTAAGACTTTTGATTCTTGTTCTTATGTAATTTCTATTAAAGCTCCAGACTTTGTTATTGTTAAGTTTCCTGCCATCCTTTCCTCCCGAGTCCCTCAGAAGTCCCAGGAAGTATGAAAGTACTTATGGATCGGGATGCCGCATACGTCTAGAATCTTTCTAATACCGGGAAGATAGAGTTGATGGCAAGACATCATACCATATAGTATGAAAGTATTTATATTTGTTGTTGTTCTGGTAGTTATTGTTGGTTGTGTACTATTTTTATTTTATTTTCAAAAGATATATGTGATTATGAATCGTAGTTGGATGAAAGCCAATAGATTAAGTAAAGAGTATGAGAATAAAGTGATTCAATTTTTTGATTTTGCGGAAAAAAACCTTCCTAAGGAGAAGGGGATTTTTTGATGTCCTTGTAAAATTTGTCGAAATATGCACAAACATCCAAGGGATAAAATATTCAATCATTTAGGTTGTGATGGAATTATTCATAATTACACGAAATGGGTATGGTATGGTGAAGTGACAAAAAAAGACCTTTGTCACCTACATTTGAAGACGATGATGAATTTATGAATGATACTATAGAAGACATGATTCATGATATTGAGGTAGATGCTTTCAAGAATATTAATATGGTAAATACTTTGCAAAAAAGACATGGAAGAGTCGTGTATCCATGATGCAAAAGTTTTACAAGATTGTCAACTATGTTATAACTATTTAATCTTAAAGCAATATGTGGTTGGACAGATAAAAGTTTCACTGAGTTGCTTGAATTGTTGCAAGAAATGCTTCTAGAAGGTAACATGTTGTCGAACCGTAGTTATGAGGCCAAGAAGATATTGTGCTCAATGGGTTTGGATTATGTCAAAATATATGCATGTCGTAATTATTTCATATTATATAGGAAAGAATATGAAAACTTAAAGGAGTTCCCGAGATGTGGGGAGTCATGCTACAAGAAGAAGGCCAATGGTGTTGAAGACGATGATAGTGTAACTAGAAAGGGTGTTTCTTCCAAGATAGTGTGGTACCTACCAATAATTCAAAGGTTTAAGAGATTGTTTGCTAATGCAAATGATGCAAATAATACTATATGGTATGTATAAGAAAGAGTGTGTGATGGAATAATTCACCATGTAGTTGATTTATTACAATGGACGAAAATTGTTCCTCGTTTCCAAGTTTTTCACTAGAATTGAGGAACCTTAGGCTTGGAATTTCCATAGACGCAATGAAGCCTTTTGGTAATTTGAGTACTAATCATACGTCATGTCCTATTATTCTCATAATTTACAACTTATCTCTATGGTTGTGCATGAAGCGCATATATATGATCTTATCAATGATGATTTCCAAGTTTTTCACTAGAATCGAGGAACCTTAGGCTTGGAATTTCCACTGACACAATGAACCCTTTTGGTAATTTGAGTACTAATCATACATCATGTCCTATTATTCTCATAATTTACAACTTATCTCTATGGTTGTGCATGAAGCACAAATATATGATCTTATCAATGATGATTTCGGGTCCAAAACAACCAGGGAATGGCATTGTTGGTTCTAAGTGTTGGCAGCAATTTTGGTAAAACAAAGAGAGTTCACAAGATGTTATGTGTGATGTCTTAACATGAGATATCATATGTACCTGTTGGAGTTCAAGAACATAATCAAGCAGGATTGTTTCAAAATGCCATATACAATGTCATGGATTCTGATATTGTGTTCCTGCTGGAGTTGAAATGAAAAACATAATTATGCAGGACTGTATCAAGATGTCATACACGATGTCATGACACCTGATGTCTTTGTGTACCTGCTGGAAGCTATAAAAGGAATTATGGAATTATGCAGGATTTTTCCAGGATGTCAGACCCGATGTCATGACATCCTGTACACAGAACATTTAGTATGAATGTCTGGTGTTTTGTGATTGCACAATTAATAACAATCTATGTATGATTGAAGATCTGATTAGCTGGGGCATTCAATCATGGATTACAACCTGATTTACTTATTTTCCAAGAAGATCTAACCAGCTGTTATGAAAAGATTTAATTGGAAAATAGATTTAGGGTTTTCAAGATGTCCAAGCCCATCTGAAAGCTTCTATAAAAAGGGACTTAGAAAACCTGTTTTACAACACAACCAATACTGAGAGAAATATAGAGAGAGAGCTAGGGTTTGTATTTGTTTAGTCGTGAGACTTGTAAGCCATTCAAGTCATCTTTTGATGATTGAATTGGACTGATTTGTGGTTGTAAATTGTCACTCTAAAGCTGTTAAGCAAGGGTGTGTGTCTACTTGATCAAAGATGTGAAGCAAGATCAAGTGTGTGTCTTTTTGATCAAAGCTGTTAAGCAAGATCAAGAGTGTGTCTTCTTGATTGAAACTGTGAAGTAAAATCAAGAGTGTGTTATTGAAAAGTGTTTTCTTTTCTCAAGGGATTGTTGTTTAAGATCACAGGTGTGATTGTAGGGAAGTGAGTGGGTTCTCATATCTAAGAGTGCTTAGGTAGAAATTGCACGGGTAGAGATTAGGTGAGAAAGATTGTAACTTGTTGAAGTGTACGGAGAGTCTTTGAACTGATTCTATTTTAGTGAATTTCCTTCCTGGCTTGGTAGCCCCCAGACGTAGGTGAGTGCACCGAACTGGGTTAACAATTGCTTGTGTCATTTGCTTTACCATTTTGTATCTTTATCCTATTTGTGTTAACATATATTAGTGTCGTGACATTACCTTCAACATCTTATATCTGATACCAGAATTTCAATTGGTATCTGAGCAGGCATCCTGCTCTGTTTCTGGGTGAGATATAGGGACAATACTTTCTAGTACAATGGAGAGAGATGGAGGATATGTTCACAGGCCACCAATTTTGGATGGTTCTAACTATGACTATTGAAAACCTCGAATGGTAGCATTTCTAAAATCTCTTGATAACAAGGCTTGGAAAGTTGTGTTAACAAGCTGGGTGCATCCTGTAATTACTAAAGAAGGAGAAGCCACTACTGAGAAGAAGCCTGAAGAACAATGGTCCAAGGAGGAGGATGATCTAGCCCTTGAAAATTCTAAAGCATTGAATGCCATATTTAATGGGGTAGACAATAATATTTTCAGGTTGGTAAACAACTGTGAAGTGGCCAAAGATGCTTGGGACATTCTCAAGACCACTCATGAAGCACCTCTAGGGTAAAGATGTTTAGGCTTCAGCTGCTCACCTCTAAGTTTGAAAACTTAAGGATGAAAGAAGATGAAAATATTCATGAATTTCACATGAGTATCCTTGAAATTGCTAATGCCTCAGGAGCCCTGGGAGAGAAGATGGCAGATGAAAAACTCGTAAGGAAAATACTCATGTCACTCCATAAGAGATTTGCAATGAAGGTGACTGTCATAGAAGAGTCTCAATACATTTCCAACATGAGGGTAAATGAGCTAATTGGTTCCCTCCAAACCTTTGAGATGGGATTGAATGATGGTTTTGAAAAGAAAACAAAGAGCATGGCCTTTATGTCAAACACAGAAGAGGAAAAGAGTCAGGAGGTTGATGAAGATTTGGTCAATGAAGTAGCAATGCTGGGAAGACAGTTCAATAAACTGTTGAAAAGATGGATGTAAGATCTAAGGCACATGTCAAGAACATCTCATCTGACATCAGTAAATCCAACAATGCTGGAAGAAGAGCAAGATCAGATGAGAAGCTCAAAGAAGGAAAAGAGGTACAGTGCTATGAATGTGATGGGTATGGACACATCAGGACTGAATGTGGAACCTACCTCAAGAAACAGAAGATGAGTCTTACTGCCACTTGGTCTGATGAGAGTGAAATAGAGGAGGCTGCAAATCTTGTGACTGCTTTGACAGGAAGATGGGGATCTGATGAAGACTCAAGTGATGATGAAGTAACCTTTGAAGAATTGGCCTCTACCTACAGAAAGTTGTGTCACAAAAGTGTAGAGCTGTGCAAACAGGTTGAAAACCATAAGAAGGAAATAACTCAACTTGAGAATGAGAAGGTAGAATACTTGGAAACCATCTCCAAGTTACAAACAGAAGCAGTGGTTCTAAATGCCAAGCTAGTTGAAAATCCACAAGCTGAAAGTCAGAAGATAGCACAGTTGGAAAGTGAGAAGGCAGACCATGTGAAAACCATCTCTAAGTTGAAAACTGAAGTCATATTTCTAAATTCTAAACTAGAAGAAATGACCAAGTATGTAAGGATGTTAAGCAATGGATCTGACTCCTTAGACAAGATTCTCCAAACTGGACAAATAACAGGAGACAAATCTGGCATTGGGTATAATGACTCAAAGCTTGAGAGCAGTTACACTGGTGCCAAACCTCAAGCCAAACCTAAGTGCAACCATAATAAAAGTAAAATTGTGATGTCACATTATATGTCACAACACCAGAGGAGAAAACAACAGAAAGGGAAACAACAAAGATGGAGATGCCATTACTGTGGGAAATTTGGTCATCTGAAGCCTTTCTACTATAAGCTGTATGGTTATCCTAGGCCTGCTCGTCATCAGAATCACTATCAATCCTGACCCAAACAGCACAGGCCTATCATCAAGAAGCAATGGGTTCCTAAGACTAATGTTACAAGTCTGATAGCTCACATTCCCCTCAGAATCTCAACCAAAGAAGAGTGGTACTTTTATAGTGGATGTTCCAGACACATGACTGGAAACCAAGACCTACTAACTGATCTGCATCATCATACCATAAGCCATGTAACCTTTGGAGATGGAGCAAAAGGTGAAATCAAGGGAACAGGTAAGCTTGATTGTCTTGGAGTTCCTAAACTTGACAACGTTATACTAGTTAAGGGCTTGACTGCTAATCTAATAAGCATCAGTCAACTATGTGATCAAGGTCTGAATGTTAACTTCACCAAAACTGAATGTCTAATTTTTAACAAAGATAGTGAAGTGATTATGAAAGGAATCAGGACCAAAGACAACTGCTACATGTGGAGTTCTCAAATGGATTATTCCTTAAAGTATTCCTATGTCAAAGAGGAAGGTATAAAAATGAGTATAGATGCTAGAAGAACCCTCAAGAGTGATGAAAAACAAGTCTGTGAGAAATGTCAGATAAGGATGTCACACCAGAAGCTCAGACCTAACCTCACTTTCATAAGAGAAAAGGTTATGATGGCTCAAACAAATGAGAGGTTAGAACAAATAAGTGGACATGTGGCTAGTCAAAGGCAGTCTGGAACTGGAGAGAGCATTGTTGGAACTAGGCCACAAGGGACTATGTGTTTATCTCAAAGCAAAAATGCCAAGAACAATATGGAGAAGATTGGGATGACACTTGCTCCTACACATGTGAAAGGTGAAAATGGTGTTCACAATGGAAGTAGTTGGTCTCAACTGGGTTGGATGAAACTACTGATGATTGTATACAATGTCACACACGATGTCATGACATTGTATTGTGACAACCCGAATGCTGCAACTAGGTCCAAAAATCATATTCAGCACAAGGGGACCAAGTACAGTTTTTGCTATCATCACTCCATTAGAAAATTCGTGGAAGACAAATTCATGGGTCTAAAGCATGATATGGAAATAGCTGACAAGGCTGCAAGAAATTTGGGTGATATTCAATTTGAAAGAGGGAAATTAGGGATTTGGACTCTTGTGAAATTATGGCAATTAAAGTGGAAAAGAAAAGGAAATAAAAATAGTGCTTGCCCACTTAAAAGAAAGAGCCACATTAATGAAAAATCATTCCCTAGCATTGAAAATAGTATCTATGCCATTAGCACACGCTACCTAAACACAACAGTTTCCATCTCCATTCAACTTCTCAGAGAAACTCAGTTAGGGCAAAGAAACTTCTCTCAAAAGTTCTACAACATGTCTCAACATCCATCATCATCTGGTTCAAAATCCTCTCACCATACAAAGACTCCCTCCATGGAGTTTCTAGATGAAGACGTGTTGGACGTTACTCCGCTTTGCATGATACCAGGTGACACCCCAGCTCCCTCCTCCATGGCTGGAGATAAGCAAGGTAATACCCCTGGTAAATCTTCTCTTCCAAAAGACATGCATTATGCTGATCGTGCCATTAGGAACCTAGTTACTAGGATTCTAAGTGAAGGGCATGAAGTCAAAGGGGTTTCTACCCCTCTGTCCAGAAGGGACCCCTCACCTGAGGAGGAACCTCATGCTGATAAAGATGATGACTCATCTAGATCAGAAAAGGAAGTTGCTGCTGAGGGGCTATGCTCTCTAGGTAAAACCTTACCTAGCAAGAAACCAGCAAATATGTCTCAGGAGAATGTTATTGACCTAGAGGAAGAAAGCTCTGAAGAAGAGGATGATCCTTTGGTCCATCTTGTAAAACCTAGTGTAGCTGAGAAACTGAGAACTAGGAAAGGGAAAAGTGTGGCTAAAATAAGAACAGCAAGAGTGAAAAAGGATGCTGGTGTAGGACCCTCAAAATCCTGGAGCAAAGTTGAGGTTAGGAAAAGGAAAGAGAGAGACAGTTCTGACTCTGGTGAGGGTGTCAAAGACGATGTCCCAGACATCTCCCCTGCAAAAAGGCAGGTTGTTCAGAAGTCTCCTCGCAAAGCTGCTGTTGTGCACCTAGACAATATCTCCTTTCATTTAGAAGATGGTGCTGCAAAATGGAAATTTGTCATTCAGAGGAGGATAGTTGTTGAAAGAGAGCTTGGAAAAGAGGCTATAGAGGTAAAAGAAGTAATTGATTTGATCAAAAATGTTGGACTAATGAAGACTGTGGTTGCCCTACCCCAATGCTATGAGGGGTTGGTAAAAGAGTTTATTGTGAATGTCCCTGAGGATATTTATGAAAAGAGCAGTCGGGAGTTCTGTAAGGTGTTTGTAAGGGGAAAATGTGTGAAGTTCTCACCAAGCATTATCAACAAGTTCCTAGGAAGAGGAACTGATGAAGGAGTGGATCTAGAGACTACAGACAACGAGGTCTGTAGGATTATTACAGCTGGCCAAGTTAAGGAATGGCCTAGTAGGAATCACTTATCAGCTGACAAGCTCACTGTTAAATATGCCATCTCACACAAGATTGGTTCAGCCAACTGGGTGCCTACTAATCATATCTCTACCATCTCCATTGGTCTTGGAAGAATCATTCATGCAATTGGAACCAAGATAAACTATGACTTTGGAAATTTTATATTTGATCAAACCATCAGACATGCCTCCACAAATGTTGTGAAGCTGCCCATTTCCTTCCCATCCATTATTTGTGGCATTATCCTGAGCCAACAACCAGGCATCCTGAGTACAAGTGACATTCCAAGCAGGAGAAAGTCCCCTCTATCAATTCACTATAAGCTTTTTGAGGAAAGTCATGTCAATGATGTTGTCATGACATCTGCCAGAAGGGAGCCTGCATCTCAAGGGAGCTTAATTGATCAACTAAAAGATACCTGCATGGAACTGGATAATGGAATAAGAGTAGCCAAGGCAAGAAAAGAAGCGTTGGAAGTTCTTATTTGTAGCCTGGAAAAGGAAGAAATAGAGAAGGCTGGTAAGGATTCAAATGCAAGGTCAAAAGCCCAATCCAGTGGCAGCTCTGAAAGCTCTGAAGGCTCTGAAGGTGAAGGTGATACTTCTTCCTCTGATTAATGGTTCCTTCCTGTGTTGAAGACTGGTATGATATGGTGAAGTCTGTGAGGTGTGCTGGGAAGATTGATGTCTTGGAAGCTGTTCTCCTGTTTGGAAGACTGAAGTTTTATTGTTTCTTTTTGGAAAATGTGTAATTTGTGGCAGTCCTCATTGATGCCTGTTTGTAATATTTTGGGCGCTTAAAAGAGTTCCTTGGATTTGTTCATTATCTCAACTATCACAGCTGTGTATGATGATGGTTTGTACTTCCTGACTATTATGTTTTAAATTCTTAATGTTATAACATCTGATCTAACATTCTCTGTTAGGCTAATTGATATTTATTTTGTCTAATTGGTCACCTTTGGTCAATTTTGACTAAAAAGGGGGAGAAGTGTTGATGTGGAATGTGGAAGCAGTTGTGGAGTTGTGAGATGTATGTAGCTGAACTGAAGGACAACTATTATTGAAGGAAATGCACAGGTGTTAAAACAGAATGTTGTTCTGTTTACAAATGTCAAAGAGGATGTCTGATATGGTGCACAGGTGTTGATGTTGAAGCAGATGTCAAAATGACATTCTGGCTGGTACAGGTGTTGTGATTACAGTAGCTGTTATGTTCATGGAGACTGTTTGATGTATGCACAGATTTAGGGGGAGGAGAAGTACCCTTGTGCATTTGTGTGTCTTACTAGTTGCATCCATAACTAGTAATTCTATTTTTGTTGCACAGATTTAGGGGGAGGAGAAGTACCCTTGTGCATGTGTGTATTGCTAGTAGCTATAACTAGTAATTGTGTTGCTTCTACTGCTGATTAAACTACTATTATGTTGTTTAAACTGCTGATAGTTTACCTTGTGAACAAAAAGGACAGATATATGTTTTAGCCAAAATTTGCCAAAGGGGGAGTTTGTTGGTTCTAAGTGTTGGCAGCAATTTTGGTAAAACAAAGAGAGTTCACAAGATGTTATGTGTGATGTCTTAACATGAGATATCCTATGTACCTCCTGGAGTTCAAGAACATAATCAAGCAGGATTGTTTCAGAATGCCATATACAATGCCATGGATTCTGATATTGTGTTCCTGCTTGAGTTGAAATGAAAAACATAATTATGCAAGACTGTATCAGGATGTCATACACGATGTCATGACACCTGATGTCTTTGTGTACCTGCTGGAAGCTATAAAAGGAATTATGGAATTATGCAGGATTTTTCCAGGATGTCAGACCTGATGTCATGACATCATGTACACAGAACATTCAGTATGAATGTCTGGTGTTTTGTGATTGCACAATTAATGGCAATCTATGTATGATTGAAGATCTGATTAGCTGGCGCATTCAATCATGGATTACAACCTGATTTACTTATTTTCCAAGAAGATCTAACCAGCTGTTATGAAAAGATTTAATTGGAAAATAGATTTAGGGTTTTCAAGATGTCCAAGCCCAGCTAAAAGCTTCTATAAAAAGGGACTTAGAAAACCTGTTTTACAACACAACCAATACTGAGCGAAATATAGAGAGAGAGTTAGGGTTTGTGTTTGTTTAGTCGTGAGACTTGTAAGCCATTCAAGTCATCTTTTGATGATTGAATTGGACTGATTTGTGGTTGTAAATTGTCACTCTAAAGTTATTAAGCAAGAGTGTGTGTCTACTTGATCAAAGCTGTGAAGCAAGATTGAGTGTGTGTGTCTTCTTGATCAAAGCTGTTAAGCAAGATCAAGAGTGTGTCTTCTTGATTGAAACTGTGAAGTAAAATCAAGAGTGTGTTATTAAAAAGTGTTTTCTTTTCTCAAGGGATTGTTGTTTAAGATCACAGGTGTGATTGTAGGGAAGTGAGTGGGTTCTCATATCTAAGAGTGCTTAGGTAGAAATTGCACGGGTAGAGATTAGGTGAGAAAGATTGTAACTTGTTGAAGTGTACAGAGAGTCTTTGAACTGATTCTATTTTAGTGAATTTCCTTCCTGGCTTGGTAGCCCCCAGACGTAGGTGAGTTGCACCGAACTGGGTTAACAATTGCTTGTGTCATTTGCTTTACCATTCTGTATCTTTATCCTATTTGTGTTAACAGATATTAGTGTCGTGACATTACCTTCGACATCTTATATCTGATACCAGAATTTCAGACATAGATGTTTATTTAACTCCATTGATTGAAGATTTAATACTTTTGTGGGAGGAAGGAATTGATGTTGATGATTTGTATACCAGTGATAAATTTAAGTTGCGTGCCATGTTGTTTTGCACAATTAATGACTTTCCTGCATACGATAATTTGTCTGGGTACAACGTCAAAGGACATAAAGCGTGTCATATATATGAATTTGATACATGCCACTACCAATTACAACATGGAAAAAAGTATTTTTATCTTGGGCATCGAAATTTTTTAAGACCTAATCATCCATACTGTAGATCGTAGAAGGCTTTTAATGGAGAGCAGGAGTTTGATTTTGCTCCAAAGCCCTTAACCGGGAAGGAATTTTATAAAAGACAACAACACATTAAGGTTGTCTTTGGAAAGAAACTAAAAGGTAAACAAAAAGGGCACATGGAGAAAAATAGTTGGAAAAAGAGGTCGATGTTTTTTATCTTCCATATTGGTCTAGTCTTGATGTAAGACATTGTCTTGATGTGATGCATGTGGAGAAAAATGTATGTGATAGTTTGATTGGAACACTTCTCAAAATTAAAGGCAAGACAAAAGATAATAAGAAATCCCGTGAAGATATGGTGGCGATGGGTATACGACGAGAGTTAGCCCTAAAAGAAATAGAAAATATAACATATTTTCTCTCAGCTTGTCACACTCTGTCTAAAAAAAATGTTTTTGTGATTGTTTGCAGGGTATCAAAGTTCACCAAGGGTACTAATCAAATATGAAGAAACTTATGTCAAAGAATGATCATAAATTAGTTGGCTTAAAATCTCATGATTATCATATTTTGATGCAACAACTTCTACCAGTGGCTATCTGTGACATTTTACCAAGGAATGAAAGGCTAACTATAACCAAATTATGCTTATTCTTCAATGTTATATGTAGTAAAGTCATTGATCCTAAAAATTTAGATGAGTTGGAACATGAGGCTGCATTTATCTTGTGTCAATCAAAGATGTTTTTCTCTCCATCATTCTTTGACATTATGGTTCAATTAGTTGTCCATCTAGTAAGGGAGATTAGAATTTGTGGTCCAGTTTATTTACAATGGATGTATCCCATAGAGAGTTACATGAAGATCTTCAAAGGGTATACAAAGCATCATCACAAGTGATGAATTGTTCGTTCTTATAAGTTTTCTTTCAAAGATTAACATGTGTGAATCATAATTCATCGGTTTCTACACCAGTGTTACTATCGATCCACTTGCACTTAAATAAAGGAATTTTAAAAGAATCTTTTAAAATTCCTTTATTTAAGTGCAAGTGGATCGATAGTAACACTGATGTAGAAACCGATGAATTATGATTCACACATGTTGATCTTTGAAAGAAAACTTATAAGAACGAACCATTCATCATGGCAACCCAAGCAAAAGAATTTTTTTATGTCACTCATCCTTCTAACACTAGATGATTAATTGTACTTCAAGGAAAATATCTTCCTGATGAAAATCAAGACTTTAACTACGAGCCCCCTTGTTTCACAACACATGTATGTCAATCATCAAAAGAAAATGATTCTGATGATGTGCATGTTATTTGTTGTGATCATAAAGAGGGAATATGAGAAAACTAGTAAGTAAATGTTTTATATCACTTAGTAATTTATACTTATTCATTTTACTCTTTTTTATTCCTTTTACTAAAGATTTAATATTGTTGTTGATTATCCTAATTGGTTTAAAAGTTGTTGTTCAAATTATAGTTTTTTACGACCGGTGACAAATCTTAGCATAGAACTTTTGGAAAGCCTACAAGACTTTCCAATTTGGTAATTGCTTTTGTTGGTTAATCATTTGATTTAGTTTTGTTGTAAAATTATAAGGTTTGTCCAATTTTGCCTTTGCATATGGTGTAAATTATTGTTCTTCTGTGATATGGTTTTGTAATGCATGTACAATATTTTTGTTTCAAAAATCTGTAAAATATGATTTTGTATTATGTGATATGGTTATGTAATTCAGGTACAAACGAAAATATATATAAAAAATTTATCCCTCGATTTTTAAATAAAACCGATGTAATAATATATGATTATCACATTGGTTTTAAACAAATTCGAGATTTCATGTTGGACGCACCATCAAACTTTGCAAATAATAAAAATGTAGATGATAGGATTCGAACCCATGATCAAATAACTTTACCCATCAGTTTTTCATTTACTGGGGTGTTAAGTGGCATATTTTCATGTTGCCATTCCTTACGTCGCCTCGGTAGCCGATGTTACATCTCTTTCGCATGTGACGTTAAAAGCATTATTTGTAATAGTGCTATAAGGTTATCACTCCAACGCAAAAGTTGGTGTGGTTAAAGGGGTATACCTTGCAAGAGTATGGACATAGATGTATATCTTGCAAGAGTGAATGAAATGGACCGCGAAACTCTAGATTGGCCATTGGAATAAGACTTGTATTTTTGGATGGTTTGGTCGGACCATGTTCTGATAGACCTCAAGTCTATGCCACTGCAGCTACCAGGTATTGTCTGTTTTGGGTGTGAGAACAAGCTCATGATTTTGTCCAAAATGGCTCACCCTTATTCCAGTCGATCGCTATTTTGGTGTACCAAAACATTTGGCCCTGCAATCGAGACTAATGATCGGAGTGCGAATATGTGGGACTGACCCCTCCTTCTTGTGTCAATGTCAATCTCAAATTCGCGTCATTATGCCTATGAGATATTGTTTTTTTTAGTATGAAAATTTGTCACTATTATCATTTGAAAAAGGCGTCTAGTTAAATTGAGAAATACGTGTTGTATATAAACTAATTATAATCTCGACTTTCAAACAATATGACATTATTTTGATTAACCTAAATAGTTGTCTTCCATAAATTGATTGATGTAAAATATCTGAATTTTCAATGAATGTGTGTCATGGTATGTATTACGAGAGAGACTAAATATACAAATTCGGGTTTTTGAATATAGTATGCTCAAATGTTGTTAACACATTCAAATCACACGATAAATAAACACACATATCTATAAGGTTGATTTAATAGGTTAATAAAGTGAAAATTTGATGTAATGTAATATATCATATGCCAATATCCATAAGGTTGAAAATGCCAATATACCAAAAGATTACAGCAACATAAACCAAATACATCACCAAATTTTGGATACAAAAAGAACATAAGATACTATATATGTATATAGATTCCACTAGTGACTGGTCCACTTCTATGCATAAATGCAATCACCATAACCTGCACAACTCAGAATCAGAAAAAATATTAATTTAGTAATTAATTTAAAACCTCAAACATCAAGTATAATAAGTTATGTGACTTACTTGGATCAGTGACAACAACTAAGCCAGATGCTCTAAAATCACAATTCCAGTGATTTTTCCCTCTAGATTGATAATAGAGATTCATGGCTATGGAAGCATGGTTGATGAGATTGTCAGGGGTAGAGCAAGGACATCCTTTACGAAGAACTCTGCAATCAACTTGAGAGCAAGCATAATTGAGGTTGGATAAAAGTGTTGCTTGATCTGATGAAGGCTTTGCTACACACCATGTTTTCTGTCCATTAACCATGATCACATTCCACCCTGCACATTAAATACTCAACAAGTGAAATAATTGAGAGAAATTATAAAGGAAAAGAAAACATCTAGGAGTAATAAAGATTATACAGAAATAGCATGTGTACGGCGTTGTTGCTCTTTTTTGGATAGCAAAACCAATTCTCGGATACATACCTGATGTGAGAGATAAGAAAAAAAGGAAAAAGAGAAGAGGCAGTTTAGTGGCCATGGTTGGTTTGGTTGTTAGTGTTATGATGCTGCAATCTGTCTGTACTGATATGAAGTACTGCTGCTACTGTCTGCTATACTCAGTGCAGTGAATGAGAAGCTCAATGATATATAGAGAGAGAGAGAGAATGTGTGTGTGGAATGAAAGGGGGGGTTTAAAAAGGAGGAAAATGTGAGGTGAGATTAACGGATAGATTAAGAGGAAAATTAGAGAGACGTTGAGATTTGAGACAAGTTGATGGGGGTGTGTGTGGGGACTGAATGGAAAAAGTAAAGGGTAGATGCAGCATGTGATGTGAGTTGTACTTGTGTGTTTGTTACTGCTCAATTTTAAGATCTGCTTTATGGCTTTTATTCAAAAGTAGTACTAGTCATATTATTGAGAATCAAAACCTTTGATTGGAAAACAATTACCCCATTACTTATGAGAGATGTAAATAAGTAAATCGGCATACGGCATACGGTTTACAAATCAATCTAGTACACTAAGTAGAGTATACTAATTTGATAGTTTTTTTGGTGTTAAGCCAGCAAGAGTAGCAATATTTTATGTTATCAAAAGTATATGTGAAATTGTAGTGATTGTCTGTTTTTATAAGATCTTCTAGATTCTAAGTCATTCACCGTCAATTCATTTTTTATTATGGTGTTTGTGTCTTTGTCTAGTTAAGGATATTGAATAAATATCAACTCCCTTGTTTGTTTGTTTTTTCGAGATAGAGTATTCATGATCAATAATATCTTCTTAAGGCCATATTTATCTATTAAAGTTTACCACCTATCAAATCAATGATTTAATTTGGGTCGGTCTATTCGCTTTGGCCAGGATGAAGTGCATAAGTAGTCTTTTCTAATGAGAGCTCTTCTGCAGTTTCTTCTTCCAATGTGGGGCTCTCATGAAGTAGTTTAAGGCGATGTTCGTTGACTTTGAAATTTCTATCAGTCTCTTTATTTTTTATTCTATGATCAAATATCATTCTTCTATAAGTAAAATTGTCGAATGGACAAGTGAAAGTGGTATTCTCTTTGTCCTCTAGTGGAATATAGATCTTAATTTTTATAACATCTAAAATCAAGAGGTTAAGCCGCCTTTAGGGATGCCTAACTAATTTTTCTCCATCCTCAAGTACGATTTCATGCATAACCATGGACAAATTAATACCAAAAATGTCAGCCAAAGTCCATCCAATTGCCTTCTTATGTTTCTTTAACACCTACAACACTTTTTGTTCATGTTCAGATTCAAGTTTAGATAAAATTATTACAGGTAAATTTTCTTTAAATTCTAAAAATGCATATTTTAAATTTGAAGGGAGTGACTTAAGCTCTAAGCAGATGGTTGCTAAATGGATATCAAAAAATTTGCAGCAAAAACTACATTTACATATGCAACATCAACTTTGACAGTAGAAATATTATAAGAAATATCAACATGTAAGACTTCAATTTCAGCACAAACTGAACAAAAGTGGGTATCAATACAAAATATCACAAGTATAAATGTCATCAAAATCAGACAAAGAGTGGAAATCAGGAAAAAGTGAATGTGTAGTAAGTTATCTTAAGAGTCTATTTTGATCTGCCATGATATGATTATCAAATTCAAAATCAGAATCAAATCAATATATAATCAAATAAAATCAATATCAGATATGATTAATAAAATCACTAATAAAATCAAAATCAAATCAACATAGAATCGACACAGAGTCAAATAAAATCACTAATAAATATGACTAATAAAATCTAATGAAAAAATGATTAAAACAAAATCTAAAAATTATAAAAATATTACTAAAAATCTAATAAAACAAAATAACGAATCTATAATGTTTTTTGGATTTTTTTGAAAATATGAAAAATAGAAAATAAATCAAATAAAATAGGAAAATAAGGAATTTGCGATTTTGAGAGTCAAAATCACTTAACAGTCTCTTTTAAGAGAGTATTGTTTGTTGAATTATTACTGAATTTGTGGAAAAAATTCAGAGCAATTCAAAATAGTAGCTTACTGACTCACATGATATGTTGGGATACTTATCACTATACTGCAACCCTGAAAATAAAAAGAACAACAACGAAAAACAAAACAAAAATTGCTAACAAAACTATAAACTAGGATTCTAAAATTGGTTAAAATTATAAAAGAGTCCCCGACAACGGTGTCAATTTGGTTTGTTGTCGCACACAGATCAAAAATGAGAATTAAAAACGTAGCAAAACAGAAGCAACACTCGAGTCGTATCACAAGGAGTCTTGAATGTTTTAACCAACAATCATAACAATAAGGGGTTTTTACGGTTCATAAGTTAAATCGAAGATGATTAAGGTAAAAGCAAAATTGATAAATAAGCTAATCTAATGTATCGGTTTTTGACTTATCATCGATTCTTATGATTTCAATTCCCTGAGAGGATTCGATCCTATTCGATTATAATACCCACTGATAAGCGCAATTGATATTATATGATGTATGTTCCTTGTTGTACCCCAAAATTTGTGTCCCCACTTTTTTATCTTTATCCAATCATTTGACCAGAGTTCAGTTGCATATATTAATAACTCATGCATAAGCACCATTCATTGTTGTGGATTCCAAATGCTTAGCCTGGGGAGCTAGGGTCTGTTTGTGCAATAACTTGGCTTGGACTTGTACCAAGGCTCAAGGGCCTCCAAAACCCCAAATCTCCTAAGGATGGGGATCATGGAGCTTTGGCTTTGTTTGAGAAGTATCTCGATTGATTCAAAGACCTGGATTGAAGGTTATGCTTCACTAAACCTTAATCAAGGAAGATGTGTCCTAATGGGCCTCATGGCTTGACTTTTCATCTGGTGATGTTGGAAACCCCAATCTCTTGATCTGTGGGACATACATTCATGAAGACCTCATTATGGCATTCCTCAGAGTATGAAAACCCTAATGGTGGCTCATAACACTAATCTCATGTGATCTTTCACTCAGTGTGTGTTTCACCCAGCCTCATGTGCTTGGTCCATTCATTTTGTCTCCTTAGTTGTGGTTCCATCATTGGTGCTTGAGCCTATTAGTCATAACCTAAGTCATTGGTCTCATAACTTCCATCCACCTCCATTCATTCATCTGATCATTGTTACGCCATTTTTGCTTGGTCCATAGGTTTTGCTAAGGTTCATGTTTCTTTCTTTCATGAGTCAGTTGTGGATCTCGGGTTTGAGTTTATACAAGCCATTTCAAATTAGTTCATACAGGTCATGTTTATACATACCTAATTTCAAATCATGATCATAGAATCCCAAAATTAAATCCACTTCAATTGACATATTCATGTATTAAGTCAATTTGTTTTTCATTCAATTGGCCAATTCCATTCATTTTCATCCATAAAATATTCATTACATACAAAAATGCAAAAAATGTATAATACATTGCAAAACTCATTTTTGGAAGTTTCAGCTCTGTGAGTCGACTCATGACTCGAAGCAAAACCTTCAGGTCCGAACATGTCGAGTCACAGGTCGACCCAATTCTGGGAAACCTGAATGAGTTGACTCATCCCCTCCTTACGTCGACTCTTCCACTCCTTACGTCGACTCATTTCCCATTTTTCATTTGAACCATGTTGCCACAGGTCCGAACAGGTTGAGCCACAAGTCGACCCAATTCTGGAAAACCTGAATGAGTTGACTCATCCACTCCTTACGTCGACTCATTTCCCATTTTCATTTGAACCATGTTGCCACGGGTCCGAACAGGTCGATTCATAGGTCGACTCAACCCTGAAATAAACTCTGTTTGAGTCAACTCATCCCCTTCTTTAGTCGACTCATCGCTTGTTTTACATAATTTTTTGCAAATGGACCAAGTCGGAGATAGCCAAGGCTTGCAAGTGTGCCAAACTGAAGTCCAGAAGTGTGCTCACAGGTGCAATCACAAGTCAATCATACAAAACAAATGCACACCTGCATGAACACCATTAAAACCAAGCAGGAAGCAATGCACATGGTACATACCTGCTGCAATGAACTAGGTAAACCATAAGCTAAAACCAATTCAGAATTGCATTGAAACAAAGTCATTGCAGAACCTTAAATACCTGCATCAATACACATTAGCCTTGCTTGTTGAAACAAACCAACATTGACCTTGAGCAATTCAAACATAGACAAAAAAACATCCTATATCAACACTAAATTTCAATGCCATTACAAATCCAGAATTCAAACACAAACTATGAGAATTGATCCAATTGAAGTATGGATTTATGTCATAAATGTGACCATGGCCAAAGAACCAATGACTCAACTCCAGAATTGGACCTGCAATAGACAAACTTAATCCACACATAAGAAATACTTACTTTCTTTTTTTCAGCAAAGCATCATAGCATCATGGTATAAAATGGGCCCTGCATCACAAGTTAGCAGTGAGGTTTAATCCACAACACATCAAGGCCATTTGCAACTGTGGCAATATTGCACATCAGTAGGCATATTCATTGCAATTTTGACACATCACAAGCAATCAAGCTAACCTGCATCCTGCACCA
The DNA here is from genome assembly GCF_024323335.1 of Lathyrus oleraceus. Lineage (NCBI taxonomy): Eukaryota > Viridiplantae > Streptophyta > Magnoliopsida > Fabales > Fabaceae > Lathyrus > Lathyrus oleraceus. Next base: position 3,094,612 of record NC_066579.1, on the reverse strand, counting down.
GTTCAACAAAACACCAGTCTACTACCATTTGGTATAATGCCTAAGTCCTGCAAGCAAGGGCAACTTGTCATGGAAGTGGGAACAAGATTCAACCTATGAACCAAAGGAACAGACAAGGTTAAACTCAGAAGCACCACATAGTTCACATGCCCTGCATAAACATAACCAAAATCACAGTTTGCACAACATAACCACACATTTATTAACCTACATTTGTAAGCCACACTTAATCCTACCTATTGCACTTTGCAATTGGGCCAACTAAACAACAAGTCATCATTCAAGTTTTAACCTGCAATGGCCAGTTATAAGCAATCACTTGAACACATTTCACTAAATCAACCAACCAACTGTCATAACAACTTTCAAGGCCATAACAAACTAACTCAGTGAGTAACTCACTGAGTTCAAACCAATTAACTCTGGATCTCACCTAACTAACTCCAAACCTAAATTTCAAGCCTACTCTAATCCAAACCTAATGCTTATTTAATCATGATCATCATCATCATTTGGGCACTTATCTTTTTTGCAACCATCACTCTAAAGCTCCTAAATTCTCTTTAAATCCTCTCCCTCTCACACTCAAAGCTCAATTTCTAAACTCCATTGAAGTTTCACATTGAAGCTTCGAGAAGAGAGAGCTCAACCCCATCACACTACATAATTTTGGAAGAAGAAGAATTGGAAGACAAGCAAATCAGAAGAAGATAAAGGCAATACAGTACCTGTTTAAACAAGTGATTTTCTGTCTTCATCTTCCCTGATCAACACTCGCCGGAGCAAGTCTCAGCTTCGGAGGTAGGTTCATCTTCTTTGTTTCTTCGCATTTTGATTGTCATACTGCACCTTACATTGAGGTAATTCAAAGCCCTAACACCATGAGCTTTGGATTTCATTTATGGACGCGTAATTAGAGATTGAGTTCCTTAGGATTCTTGAGGATTTGGGATCGATTATGGACTTAGGCCAAAAATTAGGTGATTTGGAGGTTGGATTCTTGATCAGGAGGTGAAGACGAAGATGGAGGTGGTTCCATTGTCCATTTCTGGTGCCCACCTCCGCCGGAAGAGATTTCCGGCGCGGCGGCTCACGGCGAGATTCAGGCGAGGTAAGTGGCCATGGTTAGAGCACGCGCTTACAACTTCAAACTCTGTTGACCTAGGGCCAGTCAACGCTCTTCCATGGGATTGCTTGTGTTTGGGCCTGTTTTCATTCCAAGCCCATTAAAATACTCTCCCACTCCAATTTCCCTACTGCACCCCCTGGCCAAAAAGAGAACCTATTTAGCATTGGCCTTTGGCAACTGAAGCCCATGCGTTTGGACCCTATCTTGCCCTCACTTTTCAGTACACACGCCTAAACCGGGCCTACACCCCCTCTGTTCTACAAAGGACCATTCTCTTTTCTTTGTTTTTGTTTGTTATTTGATTTTGTCAATTAGGTTAATTTTTATTAATAGACTTTAGGTTAATTAGGTAAATTAGGAGTTAATTAGGATTTCTAAAAATATTAGGAAGATTGTTAGGTTTATTAAAATTCTTGATTTAGATTTGAAATTGGATTTAAATAGAGATTTTTAGGAATATTAATAATTTTAGAAATTGGAATATTTTAGAACCTAATAACATTTTTAGCAATAGAATAGTTTAGAATTTAATTCAGCTTAACTAGAATTTTCATGATTAGAGTTCTAGATTCAATAACCATAAAATTATCAAAAGACCATTTTACCCTTTAGGGGTAATTTTGGATATTTTTACCCATATAATCACATGCTCCTTTAGGAATAGAATTTAACATTGAATTTTAATCCAAAAGTCTTAACATTAACAAGCTCCCTTAGGATTTCTCTAACATAGAATTTGTAATCAACTATGGCATAACTCCTTAGGATAGTCTGATTTAATTCTAACCGTTAGATTAGGTGCTAACCTAGTTTTTAAACAAAACCTTAACCCTCCGATTAAGTTGATCAAAAGAAATTTTGATCAATTAAATCCTTTAAATTTGTATAGTCCCACAGTCTAATTTGAGTGACCAAAAGACCATTGATCACTTAATAAGACTTTTCTTCTAAGCTGTTGAGCTCGAAGCCTCAAGTTAGATTCTCAAGGCATCCTCAGTCATACCAAGCAGTGGATAATACAAGCAATCAAAGGTGGCAAACTACAACAACTTGTAAAATCAAAGTTAGAACTGTGCGGCATGATCCTTAAGTAATAGAGAAGGAGTGGGACTGGAGACTTCCTACCCCCATTCTGGATATTTTTGGGTACGGGACGAATGACCCAACGCTCATCATATTCACCTCAATTCATAGACTTTAGCACAATTCTAATCATACGATTGACAAGCCTTTCTCCCTTCATAAAGTATCATGTAACAAGCAAGGACTACATCAACAACTTATCAATCATGAATCAAGTTGTACGACACGAGCCTTAAGCAATAGAGAAGGAGTAGGACTGGAGAATTCCTACTCCCATTCTGAGTATCTTTGGGTATGGGATGAATGACCCAACGATCATCGTATTCGCCTCTATTCATAGACTTTAGTGCAATTCGAATCAAATGATTGATAAGGTATTCATCACCACAAGAAATAACAACAAATATTCTCCTCTCTCCACTTGAAAGTTAAGACGAGAGTTACATGCCACGAGCCTTAGGTAGTAAAGAAGGAATGAGACTGGAGCTTTCCTACACTCGTTCTGGATATTTTTGGGTGCGAGACGTCTGACTCGTTGTGTATCGTATCCACCTTTAATCATAGACTTTAGTGTGATTCTTATCAAGTAACTATCAAGTCTATTACATTCTTTCAATCAATCATTCTATCATCCATTCTTTTGCCTTCTTAATCATCTCGCTTTCAGCCTTAGTGGGATGAACTACGAAAGCTCTGATTTCCTTATTGCACTATAAGGATACCTAGGTAGGAGAATTCATATTCTTCGCGAGCTACCTTATCTATTCCTGCCTTATTTATCAATCAATCATTCTCCACTCATCCAATCAATACCATCCTTTTAAGATCAATCATACTTCTCCTTGGACTCCTTGTCTATCCTTTTGGGATGTCTTAACGAAAGTCCACTTCATCAATCGAGAGTTGTTTGGGACTATTCCCAAACATTTAATTCAGTTTTTCTTTTTGGCTTTACCCTATAGTGGCGGTCTTACTAGTCCATGTATTGGTAAATGCCTACCTTGCTCTTCGATTAAGAGTTTATCTCCTTCTTGGATCCAAGATACTATTCTTCTTTGATCTCGAACTATTTGTTCCACATCCAGTGATACACTATTTCTTGTACTATACAGTACTGCAATCATTCCTTGAATTGGTGTTCGTCTTGTGAGTCTTCGTTGCTTAGACATCTCTCTCTCTCTCTCTCTCTCTCTCTCTCTCTCTCTCTCTCTCTCTCTCTCTCTCTCTCTCTCCTTGTCTCATGGTAGTTAATCTCTGAAATTGGGTTTGTCTTGTGAGTCCCCTGTCGCTTGGATAAATACTTATTGATACCATTCTGTCAGTACAAATTATAATTTTCATCATTGTATCTCTCTCTCTCTCTCTCTCTCTCTCTCTCTCTCTATTCTTGTAGTTCCGAACTAGGATTGCTCTGACTTTCTCATTGCACAATGAGAATACGTAGGCACAAGGATGCGGATCCTTAGTGAGCATACTTCTAATTATTCCTCTTTTGACTTAGGGAACCATCCATATCTTTCACTATCCATTATCTATCTTCGATCATAAATCGTTCATCCAGTGACATATTATTTCTTTGACATCGAAATACACTTTCTTTGGGATTCCATACATACCCTTTTAGGACGTATAACAAAAAGTCTGCATTTCTACCTAGAGTGTATTGGGCTATAGCCTCAAACACTTAATTCCTTCCTTTTTTGGCTAAACACCCTATAGTGGCGGTCATACTAGTCCACGTATCGGTTAAAGTTGCTTTCCTCTATGGTAAAAATCTAATTTCTCTTATGGATTCCAATACACTTTCACGTTTTGATTTCAAACAATACTTCTTCAGTCACTTATCACCAAAGATTCAATTTTTTTACTTTGGTCACTTCATTCTGTTCATCTCCACTAAAGCTTTCATATTCTACCTTCATTCACTCCATGTGATATATCAGTTATCTTTGAGCCAAATACATTATCTCTTTATTCTCCTTCTTGCGTCACCTTGTGAACCAAGAGATGTTTGGGACTGTGCCCAAACACTTATTTCTTCGTCTTTTCGGCTTTACCTTATAGCGGCGGTCCTACTAGCCCGCGTATTGGTGATAGCCACCTTACTCTTGGGTTCATCTTTTCACCCTTGTTGGAGTTCAAATCATACAATTCTTTGGTTTATACCATACTTTAATCACAATTCTTTTCACCTCCCGCCTCTAGTTCTTTAAACTATGAAGCTCTGAATTCTTCATTGCACTATGAGGATACGTAGGCATGAGAGCTTTAATCCTCACCGAGCATTTTATCTATTTCTTTCCTTTTCCCCTTTTCTTTTGCGATTAATCTTATATATAACACCCATTCGAGCGAGAAAGAACAAAACGGTTCCCATGGAGTACCATGGATATTTGGGGTGTTAATACCTTCCCCTTGCATAACCGACTTCCTTACCCAATATATTTCTTCCCCCGGGTTTTATCGATGTTTTCCCATCCCTTTGGGGATAAATAAAGTTCGACGGCAACTCTGTTATATGTTCGAGCGTGCGATACGTTCGGGTATATTTCCACTAGCTTCATTCCTAATTTCCAAATTAAGCAAACGGACTTAAGTTATCACGAATTAAGCAAACGCGACTTAATCAAACACGATAACGAAAAAGCTACGCTAACATGATTATAGTTAAGGATCATACACACAATCGAATTTAACCAACTTTATCCTATAAGTAACAATCGAATTAAGCAAACGAAAGTAATCAAATTAAGCAAATGAGTTTATAGGAAGAATTGAAAAGAAATCAAAATCAAACTAAAACTAATAAAAATCTCAAAGTGGAATTCGAATATAGTATAGCAACTCTTTGGGAATTAGCTCTTCATGATATTCGTATGCCCTATTCTCTATTTCGTGAATATTGAAATATGAATCCTAAAATTACTAATTTGTTTAAATAGAACAAGGGAATTCATGCCTAATAGCAACCCACCCGAAAAAATACAAAACCAACCCAAAAACTAAGTATTTTCTTAAATATGAAACTAAAACGATTTATTGTAGTATTTTAAACTCCAAATCTGCTTTTGACTTAAACATGAAATATTTATTTTATTCTCTTAGCTTTCCAACGCCTATTAGAACGCTTCAATTTGATTCTCGTAGCCCAAGTTATGACCTGTGAAGCAAGAAAATGTAAATAGTTGTTTATTTAGAAAATACCATACAAAATTAAAATAAATGTAACAATAAAGTAAGCTAAAGAAACACACTAAAATAGTAGAAATAACAAAAGAAACTCTAGAATTGTTGCAACATAATAGTGAAAAATATGCATGAAAATACAATGATCACCAGGGCTTACACATATTCGCTATTGTCATGAAGAATGACAAATATACCCTGGGCCACATAATCGTTCTCAAGTCCCCAAGGAATTATAAAGGAGAAGTTGTTATCATTTCTAACAATTTTCCTCTTACGAGGAAGTCTGGAATTGAATACTATGGTATACTGATTAAGGTCCGAGTTCAATCCTTCTAGCCATAGGTTAAAAGAGGCAAAATGCCTTTTTAGGGGAATGAACCATGATGCTCAATAGTTCTGATTTGTATGTGAAAGAATTTGTCTCCTCTCTAGGATGATTAGAAGTTACATTTTATTTTATAGGGGTTTTATTTCCAATTCTTGGCCATCCTGCTTTTATTAAGGGTTCAATTTTAATAATCACTTACTCCCCTGACACTCAGATACAAGTTAAGTTATCATTACCTTTATATCCCTAAGTTACTAGTCTTAAATGCAACCATTTTGTTGTCTACCACACACGACTTTTAATAAGTATTACCTTTCTTTATTCCAAACCAGTTCGAGCTTCATTTTCACTCAGCACCCTCTTGCGTTTCTTATTCAACTTCTCTTTTCTTATTTTTCATTTGCTAATTGTCATATGTAACATCTCAACTCTTTTCTTATTTATTCGTAGTTATGGTTTTATTTGTGAGTTGACGAGTTTGGGAGGGTAATAGATCCCCAAACCTTTTCAAAGAAAACCAATTTATGAATTGATTTTTGAAAGCTTCAGAATGGAGTACATGGTAGAGGATTGGAATTCCATGGAGAGAGATATGTTAGGTTATTCTGTGAGTTGGCATCTTCTTCTCCAAGTTCTGTTGAATTCATAATGGAGATTTGTACCACTCTCATGGGCTCCTTCTATGAATAAGTTGAGTATGGATTCCATTTGTCTAGAAGATGATTAGTAGACGTATTTCAAGTGGTCACAGAGTTGTCAAACATTTATAGTGATGCTGATGTTATTTTGGAGCCCTGTGTTTAAGGTGAAAGGGTCTGCATGTTGTGACCTTCCAGGGTTGAAAATGATTTTTTCTACTTCTATATCGGTGTCATTGAAGATTTTAGGGTCGGTGTCCCTATCACTATCTTTGTGTCTAATATCCTCAAGGTATTTAACATCACCCTATCCCATCTACATCTAAATAGCTGGACCATCGCTCAATGTCGGGATCTCCTTTTTACTTTTAACAAACAAAAGAAGTATCTTGGGATGGGTGGGTATATGTGAGCGTCATTCTAGAACGGGTTTTTCTTTCCCTCTATACCACCAATTAAAATATTTCAAGGATAATCTTTTTAGATTTAGGGGCAACAAAAGATGCACATAAGATATTGTTTAGGAGGATGGGTCCTATAAGTTCCTTGCGTACCAGATGAGCGAGCCCCTCTCTATCATGGCTTTCTTTCGGCAAAATTTAGTGATTCAGAGAGGGAGGAAATGTGAGTTTTGGAGCAGTTATGTACTATGGGGGTGAATGATTTATTTAGATACTAAATATTTCATCCCATGTTGTTGAGATTCCTGGGTAAGGCATTATTCATATGAAAATCTTATTATTGTCTTCTTTAATTTATGTTTACTGACATGATTTATTTTTTATAGGGATAATGACTCATATTTCATTAGTTGAGAAGAAGGAAATAATGGAACATACCAAGGCTTGTCGGAGTGAGACTCATACCACTCCTCAACACAATTCTTCTAGATAACAAACTCGTATAACAAAGAAGTGCAAGAATTCGACTGAGGGGAAAGTAATGAAGGTTGTTCCTGTTAATATTATTACACTTATAGTTGTTATTGAGGGTACAAAGTTGCCTCGGGGAAAAAATTAAGGTTGATCCTGTAAAAATCCATTAATTATTGATGTCACTACTTTGATTAATCTGGAGGTATGAGGCATCATGGTGGGGATTGGTAGTTGCCAACATGGTGGTTCCTCCTCTGGGTTGACCTACCTTTATGATCACCTCAACTCCAATGAGGACGTGGAGAAGGCAAAGTTTATATGAGCTCAAAACATGCTCCAATTCTCTGGTGCTTATTTAATAAGGAGTTTCATGCTCAAGAAGACTCTTTTCAAAGACTCTGACTTGTCCGCCTAGTAGGAAAATGGCTTGAAATATGAGTTTAAGAATATGAAAGAGAGTCAAGAGGTTGATGAGACACTGCTAACCCCATTCAACAAGAGTATTACTTCTCTCGAGAAGGTCTTGATGGAATCTCACAATTCTCTCAAAAAAATGGAGCAAGAAAGGTGTTCTTTACAAACATATTAGAAGTCTCTAGAGACATCCCTTAAGAATCAAAGTGCCCAACATGAAACCGGGTTAGGCGGTCTAAAGAAGGATCTAGATGAGACTCGAATTGAAGGACTCCTTGTAGGGGATGATGGGTTTGAAAAGGCAAAGGCACAAGTGTCTTATTTATATCCTGAGCTTGATCTAAGTGGGTTGTGTTGGACATGACTCCACACACAAGAGGGGGGTGAATTATGGTTTTCAGAAAAACATGAGTTTGAACAAATTTTAGGATTATTTTTAGTGTTTAAATTAATTTCAAGATTTTAGAAATAAGTAGTGGAAATTAAAAAAATGTGAAAATTAAAGAGTTAATGGATAAAGAGATAACACTAGTAACTATAGAGGTTCAGTAAAAATTAAATACCTAATCCTCTCCCAAAGATTTATTCTTGAGAGTATCAAGTAAACCTTAAGAGATTTTAGTAGGTTGAACTCTCAAACCCCCTTATACAAGGAAAATTAAATTTCTAGTTAACTTCTAACCAAACAACAGACAAGGAGAGAAGTAGTGAGTCTTATTTCCAAACAATAACTTAAAGCAATTAGTCTCCAAGCTTAAACCGATATTTTACACGAGCTGGTCTCGAACATGGGTAAGCTTTTAATCTGGGTTGAACTCACGAACCGAACCAAGGTTTTGATGGGCTAACCACAAACTATGAGATTTTATATCGAGATTATCTCTAAACTTAAAAAGCTTTTAACAGGGTTGAGCATACAAATCGAACCAGAGTTTTTACCAGGATAACCACGAACTAATGTGAGATTCAACATCTTAGTAACTAAATCCCTAAACTAATGATTTTAAAGGGTTTAGCTTCGAACCGAAATGAAAATTCCTAATTGGATAAATTATTCAACCAAGGTAAAAATGTTCCTTGATGAATTTACAATTTTACCCTTCTAGAATTACATAAATGACTCACTTGTAAAAGTTTGTTCTCAAAAGCACTACACCTAAATTTCTAAGTGAGAGAAAGTGAGAATATTTTTAGAGAGAGTGAGGAGTGAAATATGAGAGCTCACAATTCTGGATGATGACAACTAGTCTTTGATGACAATGACTAAAGTCAAGCATAAATCAGTTATAAATGTAAACCAGATTATTAGGATTTGATAGACTTGACTCTCTGATAACGGTGTCGTAGTGCAAAAAATATCCGAGCGTTGGCGCGCTCGAAATAATAACAGAGACACCACCAAAGTTTATTTATTCCAAAAGGAAAGGGAAAATGTCAATAAAACCCTTAAAATAAAAAGAAAATGGTTGTCGCAACCAGATTTGGGTTCAGGAGTCGGTTATGCGAGGGAGAGGTATTAACACCCCTCACATATGTTGTACTCAATGACTATACGCGTCAACTTGGTGGGAGCTTGGTGTATATATAAATACCTACAACTTAACTAGGGTACTGAAATTGTCAAACAAAAGAAGAAGTGCCCTTTAGAGGTCTATGTTGTTGAACATGCAACTCCATACCCAAGATAAGGATGAATTTCGAAGATTTTAAAAATGATAGTGTGAAACAAAATTGTCTTCTAAAACAGAGTTTGAAAACATTTTAATAAAAACATTTGAGTATGCAAAAAAATAAAAGCGGAAAATAAAAGAGTTAAGGGAAGAGACATAACACCAGAGATTTAGAGAGGTTTGGTCTTAAGGAAGTGACTTACTCCTCTCCCCAAGAACTGATCTTGAGAGTATCCAAAAATTAATGAGAGGTTTTAAAAGGTTAAGCCTACGATCCCTCTTATACAAGAAAAAATGAAGTTTCAAGTTAACTTCCAACCAAACAACGAGTAGAGTTTCAGGTAAATAATGAGAGCTTATCTCAAGATGAGTCCATCTTTGACTTCAACATCAGATTACATGACATTGCCAACAGTTCTTTTTCCTTAAGAGAGAAGATGTATGAAGAAACGTTGGCTAGAAAATCCTCAGATTTTTACCTAATAAGTTTGATATGAACGTCACATATATTAAAGAAGCCCAAGACTTAAGCAACATCAAAGTTTATGAACTCATTGGCTCTTTACAAATCTTTGAGATGGCTATAAATGACAGGTGTTAAAAGAAAAACAAAAGTATAGTTTTTATTTCCAACACTAAAGAGGATGAAGATCATGGTAAAGAAATTCTATCAGATGTTATAGCTCTTGTTGGAAGAAATTTTAATAAAGCTTTAACAAGGCTGGATAAAAAATGGAGGATAAATGTCCAAGGAAATGTGTCAGACATCAGTCCCCAGAGCAAGATCAGAGATGAAGACAAACCTAATAAAGGAAAAAGAGCATAATTTTTTAAATGTGAAGGGTTTGGTCACATTAAAGCTGAATGTCCTACTTTTATAAAGAAACAGAGAAAGGGATTGTGAATGACTTTGGCTGATTCTAATGATGAAAGTGAAGGAGAAATAGCTAATAAGTTGATGGTATTCATAGGAAAATATGAATCTAGTAGTTAGTATCCTTTCCACTAGATAGATTTAGTAGTTAATATAATAACCAAGAACCTGTGAGATTTTACCACCGAGTTGATCTCGAACCTTTGAAAGCTTTTGAGCGGGCTGAACTTTCGAACCTAAATAGAGACTTGATCACACAATCCCCAAAACCAAATTTTTTATGAGTTTAGCTTCAAACCCAAACAAATCATCTCTAAATGGATAAAATGTTCAACCAAGGTAGAAAAAAATTCCTTGGTGAACTTCCAAATCTATCCTTCCAGAAGTACAACTTCCTCACTCGTAAAAATAGCTTTCTCAAAAGTGCTACGACTAAACTTTTAGTGAGAGAGAGTAAATGAAAATAATTTTTAGAGATAGAGTGAGAAGTGTGAAATGAAATCACGTTTTTGGATATTAAAATATGTGGGAAAGGACCTTTATTTATAGGCTAGAGGTTGGAATGACAAATGAATTAATTTTATGGCCAGGCTCTAATCGATTGGCGGGCCTAAAATTAATTGATTAATACATTCAGAAAGGAAAGAAAATATATTTGAGCTTATCCAATCGATTGTCATAAGGTGTCAATCAATTAGCAACAACAAAAACTTGCACATATCTTCTATGACAGTTCCTAACTTGTTTTGCACGACTTTGAGGTTTTTTTAGAAATATTTTATCGAGAAAAATGAGTTCGAAAATTTGTGTGTGTGTGTGCATGTATCTTCATTCTAGAATAATCACACGCGTGATGGTAAGTATCATGCGCGCTATGCATCATGTTCAAAATCGCATGTGTAATGGAATGGTGACGTGCACGATGGTACCTTTTTGGGTCTTTTCTAACACGTTTCTGATCCATTCCGACTGCTTTAAAAGAGGATTTTTTGCACTTTTTCAAAGGGAGAGCAAGGGTTACGAAAATTGGAGATTGAAGTACGAATTAGAGAGCACAAGGGGTGATTTTTGGAGCATTTGAGGCCATCTTTTCAAGGGACTTCTTATGTTATCTTTTTCTATCAACTATCTTATTTTCAATTATACTATGAGTAGCTAAATTTTCCTAGGTTAGGTTGTGTTAGGATGAACCTATTTCTATATTGTTGGATTCTATGTTGATTTGACAAATGTATGAATCTATTGATCTATAATCTTATTCAATTGCTTCTTGTTCGTAATGTTTTTTATGCGAGATTCTCTTTTAATCTCTTTAAAAAGGTCAAACTGACACATAGTGACAACTCTATTCATACTTTGAACACGTTGATTTACATTTTTCGGATTCTCCAACTCCAAAATCTCAAATAAGTGTTTTCAAGGATGTTCGCATTAGCAAACCATCTACTTCACCATCGTTACCAAAGAACATATACATAAAAGAGATGTCATTTTTATGCATAAATACATTGAGCGGATTGAAAATGTTAAAGGTGACGACAACTGTGGTTTTCGAGTTGTTTCGAGTTTGCTCGGTAAAGGAGAGGAGGACCGCATATTTGTCTGTCATTAATTATACAAGAGATGACTGTAATACCCCAAAATTTACCCTTCATTTTTTCCAAAAAAAAAAAAAAAAAATTAAAATAAATAATTAAAATATAACAAATTTTGGGTCTCCCTCATTCCAAGCCCACAAGAATCAGCTATAAATATAAGAGTTTCAGTAGGGTTTCAGACACTTGGAAATTCCCTGAGAAATAGACTTGGAGTTCACGTGGAGTTTCAAACCTAGGAACTACTCTGCAGCAACCTTCGGGCAGCCCCGAGAAATTCATTCCGCCTCACGCAAACCCTAAACGTTGCTTCGCCAATCCGGCCTTGTCTTCCAATTTTAACAGGTCTCTCATCAGCTTGGGAGAATCTCAGGGTCGCTTATCCTTTAATTGCTGTAACTTCGGATCTTGATCCGTGTGGTATTTTACTTCTTCCCTTTTATTTCTACTGTTTCTTAGCTGGAAGACCTCGATAGGAGGCAATGTTTGAGCCCCTTGGTGGCATTTTTTCTATTTCAAGATATATGTTTTGTGTGATGTGATTGTTTCCCCATAGGATGCGAGGCTTCGCATAGTCTCCCGTTTGCATGCCAATTTAGGTAGCACTGTTCCTCCGCCTAGGACTTCCTTTTTGCATGCGCGTTCCTACAACGCAAACAAAACCTAAAACCCAAAGCAACACGTTTACTCCTTCTACTACAGGCGAGTAAGTCTCCAAAGGTCGAGCATCCGGTAGATTGCGTAGTAACGTTGTTCACCCCGTAACATAATCCATAACCCCGTAGTTAGTCGAACTACGGCTTGCTCTGATTCTCATTCCAGATGAGATACGTAGGCATAAGACGCGATGTCTTAGCGAGCACAATTACCCCCAACCCATAGGTCAGCCGAGCTACGAAGACTCTGATTCTCATATTCAGATGAGATACGTATGCAGTGGATGCGACATCCGCGCGAGTCATTTCTCTCAACCTTTTTAGTAAATAGCACATTAGGCAAAACCGTACCCTTTAAACAGAAACCGCATAAGTGGATCCCGTAGAGTACTACGGATGCGTAGAGGTGCTAATACCTTCCCTTCGCATAACCGACTCCCGAACCCAAGATTTGGTTGCGAGACCTTGTCTTTTTCTTTCCTATTTTCAGGTTTACTTCGAGCGTTTCCTTTCCCTCCTTTGGGATAAATAACGCACGGTGGCGACTCTCCTGTCTTTTTTCTTCGCCGGTTGTTTTTTTTTCGCACTGTATTTTTTTCAGGTTGCGACAGCTGGCGACTCTGCTGGGGACTTTAGAAGTTGACCTCTTGCTGGTCCATCTTCCCTAAGCGAGTCCCTCCTAGCTTGTGTGTTTTCTTGTTTATTGAGTGTTCATTCTTTTGTGCAGTTACTTATTTGCCTAATTGCATTCATGTACATATGTTTGCTGTATCTGCTGCTGTTGTTTGTTTGTTGGGATGGGGTGTTCTACGAGAGATAAGCCCATTACCCAGGCTTGAGTGTACACACAGGTTTTAGAGTGGATGTTCATGAGGCTTGCGTGGCATGTTGCTGCGTTAAGTCGTTCGTGAAGAACCACACCCAGACGAGGTTTCTCTTGGATATACTATGTCCTACGGATGTTCCGTAACGACATAATATTCCCCTAGAAATTGTCGACTCTGGTGACCATTTCCCGAGAACTCAGTCGAGGCCTCTCCTCCGAGACGTGATTATGTTAGCTCTGGTGGGCGCATTCTCGCTGATCAATCCGAGGACCCCGAGACTGGGAACTTGCTTTAGGATGTCCTGTTGAGGGGAGTCAGTGGAGGTCTTTTATTCCGTAATAATGCCAAACCTTCAATGGTAAACGTATTATTCGCGACTGAAGGGCTGAAGTTGACGAACTTCTGTTCTTAGAACCTACCAGTGAGGGGCGGGCTAAATTCAGGAAACCTTAACCTCCGACCAACCCGGTTTTCTGGAGCAGTGCTTTGATCTCGTATTATATTCCTCAGTGGTTTTCCCTTCAGACAGTGCAACCTGACAAATGCTCAAGCAGATACAGCAATCCTGATTGACACGCCGCTGCATTACATTCACATCATCACATCATTCTGCATTCATATCATTTAACACATGTTTATCCATTTCTAGGGGTTTACATCTTCTTCTTGATTCCGGTCGGGTTTTTTTTCTGGTTCTCTTAAGATGGATATTGGCAGAAAGAGACTCGTCGCCTACAAGTTTCCGGTGGTCTGTTTGGAGCCCATCCAACAACTGATGAAGTTAATGGATCCTGGTTCTCTAGAAGGATTCCGAGAGGATTACGGTTTAATTCTAAGTTTCGTCGCGGTTCTTTCCAAAGATCAACATGATGCTCTCTTCACACTACTGCAGTTCTATGACCCTCCATTAAGGTGCTTCACATTCCCGGATTATGTTTTGGTCCCTACTTTGGAAGAGATTGTCAGTTTTCTCAGAATTCCCATCAAGTCACAGTTGCTATTCTACAGCTCGGAGTGTCTGCCCGATCTCAGCATGGTTGCTTCAACCACATATTTGAGGGAATCAGTTTTGAAGGCTAATATGTGTCAGAAGGGAGAAGTTAACGGTTTTCATCTGAGTTTCTTATTGGGAGAAGCAAAGAAGAAGCTTGAAGATGGTGACCAGAGGGGTTTCAATGCTGTGTTGGCTCTTTGTGTGTATGGGATTGTCTTGTTCCCTAATGTCGCCAAATTTATAGACGTAGATGCCATACGCCTCTTCGTGTTGGGAAATCCAGTGCCGACCTTGCTGGGAGATTTCTTTCATTCAGTGCACCACAGGAATAAGAATAGAAAAGGAGGATTGTTGAATTGTTGTGCGCCTTTGTTTTATAAGTGGTTCAGTTCTCACCTACCCAAGTCAGGAGCATTCATTGATGTCAAGGACTCGTTGAGTTGGTCAAAGAGATTGATGGGGTTGAGAGCTGAAGATATTTCTTGGTGGTCTGACCGGAGTTTGCTTCGGGCAGATATTATTCACAGTTGTGGGAACTTCCCGAATGTTCCGTTGGTAGGAAGAAAAGGAGGAATCAACTATAATCCTTCTCTTGCAGTTAGACAGTTTGGATATGCCTTAAGAACTCCGCCGGTGGAAAAGGATGTGGAAGAGTCTCTGTTTTTCCATTCTTCGCCTGATTTGACGGTATCCCGTAAGGCAGCTGAGGCCTGGCTCAAGGTGATCAAGAAAGGAAGAATTGTTCTTGGGAAAGGAGATTGTAGAGCTTACCCTCAGTATGGAGAATGGCTTCAAGGAAGAATCGAAGAGTTTGGTCTACCGTTTCCTATTGAAGAACCCTTGTATTCACCTACTCTCGAGCAGTCAGCAACGGTGAGCCGAGAGGAGTATGACAAGTTGAAGAACACCACGGAAGGACTTCAAATCGAGAACTCGGAGTTAAGGGAGAAATTGCAAGACTGTATGCATCGATTCCATGAGTCAGAATATCAGAAGGAGGAAGCCGTCAAATTGCAAGAGGAAGCCGAAAGGAAATTTGCTGTGGAGGTGAATTTCTTCAGGAAGACAGACGAAGCCTTGAGATCATCCAGTTCTGAGTTGAGGCGAGTCAAGCAGCAGTTAATGGATGCTCGTGGTAAATTAGCTGGGTGGCAAGAGCGATGGGATGCATTTTCAACTTCTCGGAAGACAAAGGAGGAAGAGACGGTGGCTGAACTGACTGGTCAGATAGAGAAATTGAAGACTTTGCTGAAGGGGAAGAACCATGAGCTGCTGTGTACCCGATCAACTAATGGTTATATCACAGATCAACTCAATGAGGCTCAAGGATATATCGAAGAACTCAAGACGCTGGCAAGTTTGAAGAAATCCAGACTTGAAGAGGTATTTGGAGAAGATGATGGGAATTACTACAGAGAACGCATCAACGAACTGGATAGGATCATTCGCAAGAGGAATCTGCTTATCCGACGTTTGACAGAATCTCCAGAGCATCCTGACACGGTGGCGCTACTGGATGAAGTGAGGAACGGTCCTTATGGATTGCATACAGGAGGCTGATTTCTGATTTACTTGTTCCTCTCTTTACTTACTGCTTTGGTGTTATGTAGTGATGATCCACAGGCTTGTTGTGGAGATCCTCCTTTGATGTATTTTTGGCTAAGGCCCTTTCCTTGAACTCATTTGTATGATGGTTTCCCTTTATTACATCTTGATCTCAGAAGTTTATCCATGACTCGGCCTTCTTGCACTACCCACCTGATGTGAGACTGGAATCAAGGGGGTAGAATACCTTTTGGAATTGATAAACATGTCATTACATTTACATATTCATTGTCATATCTTGCATAACAGGTACCGCTGCGGTGTTCTCATATTGTTTGGTGTTCCATTAGCAGGATAGCTGACTCAGGCATTCACCGATACGGTACCCGGAGGAATCAACAGAGAGCAATGGAAGGTGTACAAGCAGAGCTCGCTGAGATGAGGGCCCGCATGACCCAATTCATGGATGTGGTTCAAGGGGTGGCTCAGGGACAACAAGAGCTCAGGCAGATAATACAGGGGAATCCCCCTGCTCAACCAGAGACAGTGGCTGATCCTCCAGCTGGAGAGGTTAACGGACCCAGTGGACCAGGGCCTATCCCGATCCCGCACGCCAACCCCGGTCAACAGCCCGTTCATGATGATCAGGACGATCAGTTTCCCCCACTTCAGGAAGACTTTGGCATGGGTCATGGCGTAGACCCCATGTTCAGGAGATTGGAAGAGAGGTTGAAGGCAGTGGAAGGACAGAATCCTTTGGGAGTAGATGTTGCTGACTTAGGGCTGGTCCCAGGTGTGAGAGTGCCACCGAAATTCAAAGTCCCGGTCTTTGACAAGTACAAGGGCAACTCTTGCCCCAAGACTCACGTGCAAGCCTATTTCCGTAAAATGGTTGCATACTCTGATGACGAGAAGCTACTTATGTACTTCTTCCAGGACAGCCTAGCTGGGGCATCCTTGGAATGGTATATGAGGCTGGACAGAGCCCACATCCGTTGCTGGAGGGATTTGGCGGAGGCCTTCGTGAAGCAGTATCAGTATAATGCAGACATGGCTCCGGATAGAACTCAACTTCAGAATCTGTCTCTTAAAAGCAATGAGTGCTTCAGGGAATACGCTCAACGCTGGAGGGAGACAGCTTCCCGTGTTCAGCCCCCTATGCTGGAGAAAGAAATGGCCAACATGTTCATGAATACGTTGCCTGAACCTTATCTGGAGCGTCTGGTGGGGTGCAATGCTTCCAACTTTGCTGATGTGGTCTCTACCGGAGAGAGGGTGGAGAATTACCTGAAGACCTGCAAGATCCAAAGTGGAGGAGGATCTTCGTCAGGGGTAAAAAAGTCGTTCGTTGGAGGGCATAAGCAAAGAGAGGGGGGAGTGAATTCTTTGGCTTCCTATCAGAACAGAGGTGTTAGAAGGAATAATTTTCAGAATTATCATCAACAACCGTACGTTGCGGCGGTGACCATTCCAGCTGCAGCGCCACTACAACAACAACCACCGCAGCGTCAACCAGCTCAGTATCAACAGCAGCAACAACCGGGTAACAGACCCGCTTATCAACAGAGACAAAGGATGATGGACCGGCGTTTCGACACTATTCCAATGTCGTACGCCCAGTTGCTTTCTAGTCTTCAACAACTACAGCTTGTGCAATTACGCACTCTGGCTCCTCCTGTTGGTAGACTTCCGGTGGGTTACGACGCCAACGCTAGGTGTAGCTTCCACTCTGGGGCACCTGGCCATGATATTGAGAACTGCAAAGCTTTTAAGCACGTAGTTCAGGACCTCATAGATTCAAAGGCCATCGACCTTGCACCGGCTCCGAATGTCGTTAACAATCCCATGCCCCAGCATGGTGGTGCGAACGTTAACATGATAGAGGGAAAAGCCAAGTCCATTGAGGATGTGTTGAAGTTGAAGACACCATTGTTGGATATCAAAGGATGCTTGCTGAAGGCCGATGTTTTCCCCGGTTGTGGGAAAGTTTGTTTGGATTGTGCTGCACAGGAGAAGGGTTATTTGAAACTACAGCAAGGTATCCAGGCCTTGCTCGACAAGGGTATCCTCCAGGTTGAAGATTTGTCTGTCCGAGAGTCTATGGAAGGGGTTGAGGAAGAAGGGTTTGAAGGTGCTACTGAAGAGTTCCTAGATGTTGTTCCTGCTGATTCTGCAGTCCATGATGATGTATTTACTCTTTCCAATATGGTTGACTCTTTTGTATTTGAACTTGATTCCGATGTTTCGGATGTTTATGCTCCAACAAATGAGGTTTCTGAGTACGACTGTGACATTGCAACTATAACTATTTTCTATCCAACTAATCAGATCAGTGTGCCAGAAGCGCAACCCGCGCCACCAGTGCGACGACCTACTATGACCATCACAACCCCTGGTCCTTTACCCTTCACCAGTGAAAGGGCCATTCCGTGGCATTATGGGGGGAGCGTGTATACGCACGATCATAAGGTGGAACGGCCACTAAAAGTAGAAGAGGGTCAGAAGCCTGAACTTGAAGGTCCCGCAGTGGATAATGTTGGTGGAATCTGGCGATTCACCAGGAGTGGTAGATTGCTCTCACCACCGGTTACCCAAGCTGATAATGCTGATGCTGTGGCGAAAACCAAAGGCAAGCAAGTCGTGAATGAGGGTACCTCTGCACCCCAAGATGGTTCTGAGCCCACTTTTGCAAAGGACGTGGACGAGTTCCTAAGAATCATAAAGAAAAGCGATTACAAGGTAGTCGATCAGTTGATTCAGACTCCGTCCAAGGTATCCATTCTCTCACTCCTATTGTGTTCGGAGGCACACAGGGAGGCACTTCTGAAGGTTCTTAATGCTGCATATGTACCTCAGGAGATCTCAGTGAACCAACTAGAAGGGATCGTTGCCAATGTCCATACAAGCAACGGGTTGGGTTTTACTGATTCTGACTTAACACCAGCTGGACGCAATCATAACAAGGCTCTGCACATCTCATTGGAATGCAGAGACACCATGTTATCTCATGTTCTGGTGGATACAGGTTCCTCTCTCAATGTGCTACCCAAGAGGGCCCTGTCGAGGCTAGAAGTAGAGGGTTTAGTCTTGAAACCTTCAGATCTTATGGTGAGAGCCTTCGATGGTTCTAAGAGATCGGTGTTTGGAGAGGTAGAATTGCCAATTCTGATCAGATCACAAACCTTCAACACTGTCTTCTACGTGATGGATATCAGTCCTTCCTACAGTTGCCTGCTGGGTCGGCCTTGGATCCATAGTGCTGGGGCAGTCTCTTCAACTCTACATCAGAAGATTAAGTTTCCGGTCAACGGACGAATTATCACCGTCTGTGGTGAGGAGGACATCCTGGTCAGTAACCTGTCTACATTCAAGTATGTAGAAGTAGAAGGTGAAATTCATGAGACTCTATGTCAGACTTTTGAGTCAGTTCAAATCAAGGATGCAGCTCCGGTGGAAGAGGTTAAAGCGGGTGCCTCTATCTCATCCTTTAAGCAGGCACAGGCCGTGGTGGATTCAGGTGTTGCTCCCGGTTGGGGACGTCTGTTGGAATTACCAGTTAAGGAAGATAAGTTCGGGATTGGATACCAGCCAACTCTGACTTCTACAACTTCAACACTTCAGGGGCCGATCACTTTCTCCAGTGCTGGCATCATTCAGTATGGTCAAGTCTCTGCTGTCAACGAAGAAGATGGGGATAGTGACTGCGACATCGACAACTGGGTGCGTCCGAGGATCCCGGGTGAAGTCATCAACAATTGGTCTTCTGAAGAGATTATTCAAGTCACTCTTCTTGAAGAGTAATTTTCTTTGTTTATTCATGCATATCCAAGTCTTACGTTCCACCCAGGGCGTAACGACTCATTGTAGGGCCCGTCTATGTGACACTTGCATTTTTTTATCATAAATAAAGGACGTCTTTTCGCATTCAAATATTTCGTTCCTTGTCTTTCTATTTTTTGCAGTTTTTCAAAAAAAAATATAATAAAAAAAAATAATAAAAAAAATGGCAATGTTTTGTTTAGTTTCCACATTTTTTCTCACACTCATAAGCACATACCATCACTCATGCAGATGCACATCACCGGATCCTATTGATAACGGTTCTGCTATGGCTCGCTTCGACTTTGAAAATCCAATCTTTCAAGCTGAAGAAGAGGATGATGAAGATTGTGAACTCCCTGAAGAACTTGCCAGGTTGTTAAAACAAGAGGAAAGGGTCATTCAACCGCATCGAGAGTCTGTTGAAGTGATTAATCTCGGCACCGAGGACGCCAAGAGAGAAATCAAGATAGGGGCTGCTTTAGAAGACAATGTGAAGAAAGGGCTGATTAAATTGCTGCAAGAATACATTGACATCTTCGCCTGGTCTTATCAGGACATGCCTGGGCTGGACACAGACATCGTGGTACACCGCTTGCCTCTCAAAGAAGGTTGTCCTCCGGTCAAGCAGAAGCTCAGAAGAACAAGACCAGAGATGGCTGTCAAGATAAAGGAAGAAGTGCAAAAGCAGTTGGATGCAGGGTTTCTAGCAGTCGCCAATTATCCGCCATGGGTTGCAAACATCGTCCCAGTACCTAAGAAGGATGGAAAGGTACGGATGTGTGTCGACTACCGGGATCTGAACAGAGCTAGCCCTAAAGATGATTTCCCATTACCTCACATCGACGTTTTGGTGGATAATACAGCTCAGTTCTTGGTATTCTCCTTCATGGATGGCTTTTCTGGCTATAACCAAATCAAGATGGCACCAGAAGACATGGAAAAGACAACTTTCATAACCCCATGGGGCACCTTCTGCTACAAGGTGATGTCGTTTGGTCTGAAAAATGCCGGAGCAACATATCAACGAGCTATGGTAACTCTGTTCCATGATATGATTCATCATGAAATCGAGGTTTATGTTGATGATATGATTGCCAAATCTCAGACAGAAGAAGAACATTTGGTGAATTTGCAGAAACTGTTTGAGCGTTTGAGGAAATTCAAGCTGAGGCTTAATCCGAACAAGTGTACTTTCGGGGTGAGATCGGGAAAATTGCTGGGTTTTATTGTTAGCGGAAAAGGGATTGAGGTGGATCCTGACAAAGTGAAAGCAATACAGGAAATGCCTGAGCCAAGAACAGAGAAGCAAGTTCGTAGTTTCTTAGGGAGGTTGAACTACATTGCAAGGTTCATCTCTCACCTAACAACCACGTGTGAGCCAATTTTCAAATTGCTGAGGAAAGATCAGGCTATCAGGTGGAATGAAGATTGTCAAAGGGCTTTTGAGAAGATAAAAGAGTATTTACAGAAACCTCCAATCCTTATACCTCCAATTCCTGGGAGACCTCTGATAATGTACCTATCAGTGACTGAGAACTCGATGGGGTGTGTGTAACACCCTTCTAAATACCCCAAATTATTATGATTAAAATACACAAATATTCATCAGAGTAATTATGCCCCGAAGGGTGTCACACAATCATTTCACTACATTCATCAAATGTCCTGTCATGCTCATTTATTTAAATCAAAATAAGGTCTTTTGCATAATTCGCAGCGGAATCAAATTCAACATCAATGTAAAACATGTAACACTATACATGTAAATCATCCAACAACCAATATCAAATTAATTAAAACATTCCCTCCCGATGTTACATCTATCAGAGCATGACCCATAAGAAGCTACTCTAGACTCCAAGCATAAGCTTCTACTCAACTCATTTCTCGTTACCTGAAAAATAGGCGTAAGGGTGAGTTCCTCAATCAATATAATAAGCATTCTAGAACAACATGTAATGCCAAGTAATTAACACATTAATTCACCCTACTTAGACTACGCATTCAGCAACAGTAATATCCATTCAAACATCATACTCAACAGTACAAATCTCCATCATATTCAATCATTAACAACACAACACCCAACACACATATGATACTGGAATACATCCATTCATATCATATGCCATACATTCATTATGCAATGAGACTCTATGCATGCGGTACCGACTATTTGTGAACATATAGTTCAACCTCACCGTCCAAATCCAGGCACGACTACCAAGCTCACTAGTCCCACTCATTTGAGACATAGTGACTCACTCACTAATTCCTCACCATGGGAATTAGCTACCACCCCAAATGGGCCATGAAATGCACGCTAATCACCTAGCATGCAAACATCAACAACAACAATCAAATGATATACTCACTAATTCCTCACCATGGGAATTAGCTACCACCCCAAATGGGCCACAACATGCATGTTAATCACCTAGCAATGCAACATCAACAATAATCAAGAATAGACACATGCTCACACTCTAAGCCATAATACAGTCTATTCACAAACGTATACATTCACATCATCATGTATACCATCACACATTATCAACATAATTAATCACAAAAGCACATCATATCATGCCACATAATCAACCACAGTATTAGCCCGCTCTACTAATACCTATACCACTCAAAATAACGGGAAATGATCCCTACAACATCATACCTCAGCTAAGTCTCACTACTCAGCCTAAACAGTCAAAAACTGCACAACAGCAGCACAGGAAATCACAATCCTGCCCATACGCGTATTGCCTATGCCCATACGCGTATTGCCCAAATCCTGAACAAGCCATACGCGTATTGCCCACTTCCATACGCGTATGCTACGCGTACCAACTTCTCATACGCGTACCAACAGAGACAATTTTTACGTTAAAAACATCATCTTCCTCATCCATACGCGTATTGCCTAGCGCCATACGCGTACCAGCCATCTCATACGCGTATTGCCTAGTGCCATACGCGTATGACCAGAAACCAGCATTCTCAGATCTGCAATGGCTTTTCTGCTACGAGTTCTATTCGATCTAACCTTCCACGGTTCAATTCTTACACAAAATCACTCCTATCGTCTTATACACTTCATATCCTGTTCAATCTCACAAAATCCTAACACTATTCCATCTAATTTCTACGGATTTGCTTCGATTTATCATTCTATTCCATTCATCAATCATTTTCACAAATTCACCATACTCATCCAATTCAAAGGTAAATTAAAGGTCTATCACTACCCATGACATATTATCATATAATACCCGTTAATCAACGATAACCCCCCTTACCTGAGTTAATCCGGCAACTTCCGAGCTCTAAGCTTCTCCTTCCTTCAACCTTCGTTCTCTGGCTTTTTGCCCTTTCTCTTTCAGCCGCTTCTCTTTTCCTTTTCACGTGAAAACCTTTTTCCAAAAATTGGGACTTTTTATTATTCCAACTTATATACTCCAATAATATTATTCCACTAAATAATTATCCCAATAATTATTATTCCAAAATAATAATAATAATAATAATAATAATTCAATTATTTAATTAAATCAATAAATATATTATTAACTTAATTTAAATAATTATTATATTATTATCGGGGTGTTACAACTCTCCCCCACTAAAAGAGTTTTCGTCCTCGAAAACATACCTCAAGCGAACAACTCCGGATAAGACTCCTTCATCTGACTCTCAAGTTCCCAAGTCACATTGCCACCTGCTGGTCCTCCCCAAGCTACCTTCACCAAGGAAATCTCTTTACCCCGCAACTGCTTCAACTCTCGATCCTCGATCCTCATAGGTGATGTTTCAACAGTCAGGTTATCTCTCACCTGTACATCATCTACTTGGACTACATGCGACGGATCATGAACGTATCTCCTCAACTGAGACACATGAAAAACATCATGCAAATTCGCAAGCGACGGCGGTAAAGCGATACGATAGGCTACCTCTCCTATCCTCTCCAAAATCTGATAGGGACCAATAAATCGAGGTGTCAACTTCTTCGACTTCAAAGCTCGGCCAACACCAGTTATCGGAGTAACACGAAGAAACACATGATCTCCCTCTTGGAACTCAAGTGACTTCCTCCTCTTATCATGATAACTCTTCTGACGACTCTGAGCAATTCTCATCTTCTCCTGAATCATCTTAATCTTTTCCGTAGTTTGTTGAACAATCTCCGGTCCAACCACAGCACTCTCACCGGATTCATACCAACATAGAGGTGTCCGACATCTCCTACCATACAAAGCTTCAAACGGTGCCATACCAATGCTCGAATGAAAACTATTGTTGTAGGTAAACTCAATCAAAGGCAAATAACAATCCCAAGCACCTCTTTTTTCCAAAACACAAGCTCTCAAAAGATCCTCTAATGACTGAATCGTCCTCTCAGTCTGACCATCAGTCTGCGGATGATATGCAGAACTCAATCTCAGCTTAGTTCCCAAAGCCCTCTGCAAACCTTCCCAGAACTTCGATGTAAATCTAGGATCTCTGTCCGAAACAATACTCGACGGAATACCATGCAAACTTACAATCTTCTCAATATACAACTCAGCTAGCCTCTCTAACGGATAATCCATTCTGATCGGAATGAAATGAGCCGACTTTGTCAATCTGTCAACAATCACCCAAATAGCCTCAAAATTCCTACTTGTCCTCGGTAAACCCGAAACAAAATCCATACTGATACTATCCCACTTCCACTCTGGAATAGTCAACGGTTGCATTAGCCCAGACGGCTTCTGGTGCTCAATCTTTGACTTCTGACAAGTCAAACAGGAATACACAAAACTTGCAATTTCTCTTTTCATTCCCGGCCACCAAAATAATCTTTTCAAATCATGATACATCTTCGTAGCCCCAGGATGAATACTCAAACCACTACGATGTCCTTCTTCAAGAATACTCTTCTTAAGTCCTGTAACATCTGGAATACACACCCGATTACCAAATCTCAAAACACCATTCTCATCAACTCGGAATTCACCACCCTGACCTTGATTCACTAAAGTCAACTTATCAACCAAAAGCATATCGGATTTCTGACCCTCTCTGATCTCATTCAGAATATTACTCGTCAACTTCAACATCCCCAATTTAACACTATTGTGAGTACTCTCACACACCAAACTCAAATCTCTAAACTGCTCAATTAAATCCAACTCTTTAACCATTAACATAGACATGTGTAAGGATTTCCGACTCAATGCATCAGCCACCACGTTTGCTTTACCCGGATGGTAATTCAAACCAAAATCATAATCTTTCAGAAATTCTAACCATCTCCTCTGTCTCATATTCAGCTCTTTCTGATCAAACAAATACTTTAAACTTTTATGGTCACTGAAAACTTCAAATCTTGACCCATACAAATAATGCCTCCACAACTTCAGAACAAATACCACAGCTGCCAACTCTAAATCATGTGTCGGATAATTCCTCTCATGAACCCTTAGCTGTCTCGAAGCATAAGCTATAACCTGCTTATTCTGCATCAACACACCACCTAAACCCAACAATGAAGCATCACAATAAACCTCGAATAGTTCCGACGAACTCGGTAATATCAGAATAGGAGCAGTAGTTAACCTTCTCTTTAACTCTTGGAAACCTTCTTCACATTTCGAATCCCAAACAAACGCTTGCCCCTTCCTCGTCAACATCGTCAGCGGTAATGCCAACTTAGAAAATCCCTCAATGAACTTCCTATAATAACCTGCCAGTCCAAGGAAACTTCTTATTTCAGAAACTGACTTCGGAGCTTCCCACTTAGATACCGCTTCTATCTTAGAAGGATCAACAGCAACACCACCTCTTGAAATCACATGACCAAGAAAACTCACCTCTTCTAACCAAAATTCACATTTTGACAGTTTAGCAAATAACTTCTTTTCTCGCAGAACTCCTAAAACCACTCTCAAATGTTCAGCATGCTCTTCTTCAGATTTAGAATACACCAAAATGTCATCAATAAACACCACAACAAACTGATCTAGGTACGGATGGAAAATCCTATTCATATACTCCATAAACACTCCAGGCGCATTAGTCACACCAAAAGGCATCACAGAATACTCATAATGTCCATACCTTGTTCTGAAAGCAGTCTTCTGAATATCTTCAGTTTTCACACGTATCTGATGATACCCAGATCTCAAGTCTATCTTGCTGAACACACTTGCACCAACCAACTGATCCATCAAATCATCAATCCTCGGTAAAGGATACCGATTCTTGATCGTCACTTTATTCAGTTGCCTGTAGTCCACACACAACCTCATAGTACCTTCTTTCTTCTTAACCAACAACACTGGTGCACCCCACGGTGACACACTCGGACGAATAAATTTCTTATCCAACAAATCTTCCAACTGACTTTTCAATTCAGCTAGCTCAACAGCAGACATACGATAAGGAGCCATCGATATCGGTCTAGTACCAGGTACCAAATCGATCGAGAACTCAACTTCACGCTCTGGCGGTAATTCATTCACTTCTTCCGGAAACACATCCGGGAAATCACACACCACAGCTAGATCGCCAATCACCAGTTTATCTTTAGCCTCCAAAGTCGCTAACAGCATAAACAACTCTGCCCCATCTGCCACTTCCTCATTCACCTGCCTGGCTGATAGAAACAAACTCTCGCCTTCCTCAATCTCAGGAAAGATCACAGTCTTATCAAAACAGTTGATGGAAACTCGGTTAAACACCAACCAGTTCATACCCAGAATAACATCGATCTGCACTAATGGAAGACACACAAGGTCTATCCCAAAATCCCTACCAAAAATACTCAAAGGGCAACTCAGACAAACAGAAGTAGTAGTCACTGAACCCTTTGCAGGAGTATCAATCACCATACTTCCACGCATCTCAGATATCTCTAACTTAAGCTTCACAGCACAATCCAACGATATAAAAGAATGAGTAGCACCTGTGTCAATAATAGCTACAAGAGGAAAGCCATTAATATAACACGTACCTCGGATCAAACGATCATCTGCAAAAGTCTCAGAACCTGATAAAGCAAAAACCTTGCCTCCTGACTGATTCTCTTTCTTTGGCTTAGGACACTGCGGACTGATATGACCTACCTCTCCACAGTTGAAGCAAGTCACAGTCTTCAACCGGCAGTCTGCAGCCAAATGACCACCTCTTCCACACTTGAAACATTTCTTCTCATTACTGGTACACTCATGGATACGATGTCCAGCCTGACCACATCTGTAACACTTAGCAGGAGCACTAGAGTCTCCCCCACTAGGCCTCTTCATCCCACTCTGCCTCTGAAAACCTTTGCCAGCTGCATACGGTTTTCCACGATCAATCTGATTCTTACCCTTCCTATCAACCCTCTGCTGATAGCTCTCTGCTCTGGCTTTGGAATCCTGTTCAAAAATCCTGCAACAGTCAACCAAATCAGAAAACACTCTAATCCTCTGATATCCAATCGCCTGCTTGATCTCGGGACGCAACCCGTTCTCAAACTTCACACACTTTGAAAATTCCCCAGCAGCCTCAGCATAGGGAGTATAATACTTCGACAGTTCTGTGAACTTAGCAGCATACTCCGTAACAGACCGGTTACCCTGCTTCAATTCCAAGAACTCTATCTCCTTCTTTCCTCTGACATCCTCGGGAAAATACTTCCTCAGAAATCTCTCTCTGAACACAGCCCAAGAAATCTCAGCATTTCCAGCAGCTTCCAACTCAGTGCGGGTAGCAACCCACCAATCATCAGCTTCTTCTGACAGCATATGTGTACCGAACCTGACCTTCTGGTTATCAGCACACTCAGTTACTCTGAAGATCCTCTCTATCTCCTTCAACCACTTCTGAGCACCATCTGGATCGTATGCTCCTTTGAACATTGGAGGATTGTTCTTCTGGAACTCACTCAACTGACGAGCAGCTCCCATTCCCACAACATTCGGATTTCCTCCAAGTACTCCAGCTAGCATACCCAGAGCCTCAGCAATTGCAGCATCATCTCTACCTCTTCCAGCCATCTCTATTCTGAAAACCCAACAAGCTAAAACAATAAGTACTGATAGGGTTACACAACACCTATCCCGTACAGGGGAAACAGAAAAATTACGACTCGACTCGACCGACTATGCTCTGATACCACTAATGTAACACCCTTCTAAATACCCCAAATTATTATGATTAAAATACACAAATATTCATCAGAGTAATTATGCCCCGAAGGGTGTCACACAATCATTTCACTACATTCATCAAATGTCCTGTCATGCTCATTTATTTAAATCAAAATAAGGTCTTTTGCATAATTCGCAGCGGAATCAAATTCAACATCAATGTAAAACATGTAACACTATACATGTAAATCATCCAACAACCAATATCAAATTAATTAAAACATTCCCTCCCGATGTTACATCTATCAGAGCATGACCCATAAGAAGCTACTCTAGACTCCAAGCATAAGCTTCTACTCAACTCATTTCTCGTTACCTGAAAATAGGCGTAAGGGTGAGTTCCTCAATCAATATAATAAGCATTCTAGAACAACATGTAATGCCAAGTAATTAACACATTAATTCACCCTACTTAGACTACGCATTCAGCAACAGTAATATCCATTCAAACATCATACTCAACAGTACAAATCTCCATCATATTCAATCATTAACAACACAACACCCAAACACATATGATACTGGAATACATCCATTCATATCATATGCCATACATTCATTATGCAATGAGACTCTATGCATGCGGTACCGACTATTTGTGAACATATAGTTCAACCTCACCGTCCAAATCCAGGCACGGCTACCAAGCTCACTAGTCCCACTCATTTGAGACATAGTGACTCACTCACTAATTCCTCACCATGGGAATTAGCTACCACCCCAAATGGGCCATGAAATGCACGCTAATCACCTAGCATGCAAACATCAACAACAACAATCAAATGATATACTCACTAATTCCTCACCATGGGAATTAGCTACCACCCCAAATGGGCCACAACATGCATGCTAATCACCTAGCAATGCAACATCAACAATAATCAAGAATAGACACATGCTCACACTCTAAGCCATAATACAGTCTATTCACAAACGTATACATTCACATCATCATGTATACCATCACACATTATCAACATAATTAATCACAAAAGCACATCATATCATGCCACATAATCAACCACAGTATTAGCCCGCTCTACTAATACCTATACCACTCAAAATAACGGGAAATGATCCCTACAACATCATACCTCAGCTAAGTCTCACTACTCAGCCTAAACAGTCAAAAACTGCACAACAGCAGCACAGGAAATCACAATCCTGCCCATACGCGTATTGCCTATGCCCATACGCGTATTGCCCAAATCCTGAACAAGCCATACGCGTATTGCCCACTTCCATACGCGTATGCTACGCGTACCAACTTCTCATACGCGTACCAACAGAGACAATTTTTACGTTAAAAACATCATCTTCCTCATCCATACGCGTATTGCCTAGCGCCATACGCGTACCAGCCATCTCATACGCGTATTGCCTAGTGCCATACGCGTATGACCAGAAACCAGCATTCTCAGATCTGCAATGGCTTTTCTGCTACGAGTTCTATTCGATCTAACCTTCCACGGTTCAATTCTTACACAAAATCACTCCTATCGTCTTATACACTTCATATCCTGTTCAATCTCACAAAATCCTAACACTATTCCATCTAATTTCTACGGATTTGCTTCGATTTATCATTCTATTCCATTCATCAATCATTTTCACAAATTCACCATACTCATCCAATTCAAAGGTAAATTAAAGGTCTATCACTACCCATGACATATTATCATATAATACCCGTTAATCAACGATAAACCCCCCTTACCTGAGTTAATCCGGCAACTTCCGAGCTCTAAGCTTCTCCTTCCTTCAACCTTCGTTCTCTGGCTTTTTGCCCTTTCTCTTTCAGCCGCTTCTCTTTTCCTTTTCACGTGAAAACCTTTTTCCAAAAATTGGGACTTTTTATTATTCCAACTTATATACTCCAATAATATTATTCCACTAAATAATTATCCCAATAATTATTATTCCAAAATAATAATAATAATAATTCAATTATTTAATTAAATCAATAAATATATTATTAACTTAATTTAAATAATTATTATATTATTATCGGGGTGTTACAGTGTGTATTGGGACAGCATGACGAGTCTGGTCGAAAAGAGCATGCCATATACTACCTTAGCAAAAAGTTTACCGACTGTGAAATCAAATATTCGCAGCTTGAGAAAACTTGCTGTGCTTTGGCCTGGGCTGCTCGCCGACTGAGGCAGTATATGTTGAACCATACTACCTTGTTGATTTCTAAGATGGATCCAGTGAAATACATATTCGAGAAGCCAGCTCTCACCGGAAGGGTCGCTCGTTGGCAAATGATTTTAACAGAGTATGATATTCAGTACACGTCGCAAAAGGCCATCAAAGGTAGTATTCTGTCAGACTACCTTGCCGAGCAGCCGATTGATGATTATGAGCCGATGAAGTTTGAATTCCCTGATGAAGACATCATGTTCCTCAAGATGAAAGACTGTGAAGAGCCAGTTGTTGGGGAGGGACCTGATCCGAACGAAAAGTGGACTTTGTTGTTTGATGGGGCTGTCAATGCTAGAGGAAGTGGAATTGGTGCTGTCATTACAACTCCGAAAGGTGCCCACATACCTTTCACCGCTCGTTTGACTTTTGAGTGCACAAATAATGAAGCTGAGTACGAGGCCTGTATCTTGGGCATTGAGCAAGCCATTGATCTGAGAATCAAGACTCTGGACATCTTCGGAGATTCAGCTCTGGTGATTAATCAAGTGAATGGTGATTGGAATACTCTCCAGCCCACTCTGGTCCCCTACAGAGATTACACGAGAAGACTGTTGACTTTCTTCACAACGGTAAAATTGTATCATATACCTCGTGATGAGAACCAGATGGCAGACGCACTTGCTACTCTATCCTCCATGATCAAGGTAATTCGTTGGAACCATGCTCCCAGGATCGATGTGATGCGCCTTGACAGGGCCGCGTATGTGTTTGCTGCTGAACTGGTAGTCGATGACAAGCCCTGGTATCACGATATCAAGTGCTTTCTGAAGAATCAAGAGTACCCTGCAGGGGGATCCAACAATGACAGAAAGACTTTGAGAAGATTGGCAGGCAGTTTCTTCTTGAACAAAGACGATGTGTTGTATAAGAGGAACTTCGACATGGTTTTGCTCAGATGTGTGGACAGACACGAGGCGGACATGTTAATGCAGGAAGTTCATGAAGGTTCCTTCGGTACTCATGCCGGTGGACATGCAATGGCTAAGAAATTGTTGAGAGCGGGTTATTATTGGATGACCATGGAATCAGATTGTTTCAAGTATGCTCGGAAGTGTCATAAATGCCAGATTTATGCTGATAAGGTGCATGTACCGCCGAATCCTCTGAATGTGATGGCTTCGCCGTGGCCGTTTGCTATGTGGGGTATTGACATGATTGGAAAGATTGAGCCGACTGCTTCCAATGGGCATCGCTTCATCCTTGTTGCCATCGACTATTTCACCAAATGGGTCGAAGCAGCGTCATTTGTGAATGTCACCAGACATGTGGTTGCCCGTTTCATCAAGAAAGAAATCATTTGTCGCTATGGGATTCCCGAAAGAATCATTACTGATAATGGTTCTAATCTCAACAACAAAATGATGAAGGAGTTGTGTCAGAACTTCAACATTCAGCATCACAATTCTTCCCCTTACCGCCCTAAGATGAACGGCGCTGTTGAGGCAGCAAATAAGAACATAAAGAAGATTGTGCAGAAGATGGTCGTCACGTACAGAGATTGGCATGAGATGCTACCTTTCGCCTTGCATGGGTACCGTACTTCAGTACGTACGTCGACCGGGGCAACCCCTTACTCCCTGGTGTATGGTATGGAGGCAGTCCTACCTGTTGAAGTGGAGATTCCTTCTCTAAGAGTCTTGTTGGATGTCAAGTTAGATGAAGCTGAATGGATTCGAACAAGGTTCAACGAGTTGAGTCTTATCGAAGAGAAGCGAATGGCAGCAATTTGTCATGGGCAGTTGTATCAGAGTCGGATGAAGAGAGCTTTTGATCAGAAGGTGCGTCCTCGTTGTTTCCAAGTCGGAGATTTAGTGTTGAAAAGGATCCTTCCTCCTCAGACAGATCACAGGGGCAAGTGGACTCCTAACTATGATGGACCGTATATTGTCACCAAGGTTTTTGATGGTGGGGCCTTAATGCTTGCAACTATGGAGGGTGAAGACTTCGCTTCCCCTGTGAACTCAGACGTAGTTAAAAAATACTTCGCATAAAATAGACCCGCTGGACAGTAAAAAGAATAGTCCAGGCAAAAATGGGCATCCCGGCGAACCAAGAAAATGGAAAGGTTCGGGCAAAAATTAGGGATCAAAAAATAAAAAAAAGATTGTACACCCGGTAAGTTGAAAACCTGAAAAGGCAACTTAGGCAAAAATGGGTATCCCGGTGGATCGAAAACCCGAAAAGGGCGATCCAGGCAAAAGTTAGGGATTAAGCGAAGGACTGCGTTCTGAGTAGCTCTGAATCTCATCTCGTGCCAATGACTGGAAATTTTTGAAGGATAGGAAACAGTCCAATCACTCTTTCAGAAAGCCGATCATCTGGAGGATCTTGAAGACGGGCAAGTCATAGCAGAATTGGAACCCAATAGAAATCCACTTCACATTGCCATTAGATTAATTTTTGTTTTATCTATTGTGCGATTACCTCTTTCCAGGGATTGCTTCTTAATGTAAATGCCTATTCAGAGGCCATTCAATCAATAAAATCATGTTATTCAGTATATCTCTGTTTTCATTTTCATTTTACTGTTTTGTTTGCGAAAATGACGTCCGAATTTTTGATAAACATTGCATCATGACACATAAGGGCTTTACAGGTACATGCTCAGTAAACATTTAAAATTGCTGTAAATTTTGAGTGCCTTGGATCGTCTATTCAGAACAGATACCCTCGGGGCATTTCTTTAAAATCCCCTTGCAGATGATCGTGAATATCTTCCCCAGTGAAGTCACCAACAGACAAATTCGGTGTCTTATCCCTGCAGAGCTGATCAGAGTGTTGGATTCTTCAGTCCCCAGCAGGTTCTCACCACCGTATTTCCCCAAGCGGGTGTTTCAGGACATACACTCCCCAGCGGAGTTGACAGTGTCAGACTGTATCTTCCCAGCAGAAGTGGCTGCTCATTAAAGTTCGATGCCAGATCGATAATCCCAATGCCAGATCCATGGGTTCTTTCCTTGAAGCAGAACCTCGGTACCGTATCAGTGTTTGCTCCCCCTGCTGAGTCATCTCTCGCAAATCGTGGTTGCCAGAACCATTGTAGCTTTCCTCAGCAGCAGGCTTCCAATGCCATTCCTTCCCCGATCAGAGTCTCGGTATGGCCAGAACACCGCATGGCTAGTCGTCTCCCCACAGAATTCTTTGCGCTGTGCATCTACAACAGCCTTGCCAGGGTCCAAAAGATGGTGATCATTTCCCCAGCAGATCCCCTTGCCTCGGCTTGGCATTCTACCCAGCATTTCGCATCCCTGCATGTAGAATCATATTGCATTGCATCCTTCCAAATCGCGTAGCATTTCCATTTTCATGGAGCATTACGCCATTGAAAAATTCAAACATATGCATGTAAACATAAAACATTCTCGGTATCCCAAGTGATAAGCTAGAAGTTGTTTCCAGTACTCAGACTGAAGATTGTTCATGACTTAACTTTGTGTCATTGGCCCAGGCGCCGCCTCTATTATCATTCCCTATTTCTGC
Source organism: Lathyrus oleraceus (assembly GCF_024323335.1). NCBI lineage: Eukaryota > Viridiplantae > Streptophyta > Magnoliopsida > Fabales > Fabaceae > Lathyrus > Lathyrus oleraceus. The sequence goes on along the minus strand of NC_066579.1, from coordinate 3,061,111 downwards.
CGATGCTGACAGGCATGAAGTTTTCCGGTATCCAGACCGAAATGGCGTTCAGGCCAGTTTTCCGGTATCCAGACCGAAGTGGCGTTCAGGCCAGTTTTCCGGTATCCAGACCGAAGTGGCATTCAGGCCAGTTTTCCGGTATCCAGACCGAAGTGGCGTTCAGGCCAGTTTTCCGGTATCCAGACCGAAGTGGCGTTCAGGCCAGTTTTCCGGTATCCAGACCGAAGTGGCATTCAGGTCAGTTTTCCGGTATCCAGACCGAAGTGGCATTCAGGCCAGTTTTCCGATATTCAGATCGAAGTGGCGTCCAGGCCAGTGTTCCGATGATCAGATCGAAATCCTTTCCAGTATTCAGACTGATGAGCGGCATTCAGGCCATGGTTATTTCTGTGTTACCATTTATTTTGGTATCCAATTTAACATTCTTTTTTCGATATTCAGACTGACTTTCACCGTACCAGACGGATTCTTCTTTCAAGACCACCTCTTTGCCGATTTTGACAGACATTGTTACTTCACTTCACTTCAGTGCAAATTTTTGGGCTTTTATTGTATTCAATCCCTTGATACCTCGAATGCGAAAGTCGCCGCTATCTTCTTTTCGGGTCTCCAGTTGATTGAATAGGGGCAGCTGTAATACCCCAAAATTTACCCTTCATTTTTTCCAAAAAAAAAAAAAAAAAAAAAAATTAAAATAAATAATTAAAATATAACAAATTTTGGGTCTCCCTCATTCCAAGCCCACAAGAATCAGCTATAAATATAAGAGTTTCAGTAGGGTTTCAGACACTTGGAAATTCCCTGAGAAATAGACTTGGAGTTCACGTGGAGTTTCAAACCTAGGAACTACTCTGCAGCAACCTTCGGGCAGCCCCGAGAAATTCATTCCGCCTCACGCAAACCCTAAACGTTGCTTCGCCAATCCGGCCTTGTCTTCCAATTTTAACAGGTCTCTCATCAGCTTGGGAGAATCTCAGGGTCGCTTATCCTTTAATTGCTGTAACTTCGGATCTTGATCCGTGTGGTATTTTACTTCTTCCCTTTTATTTCTACTGTTTCTTAGCTGGAAGACCTCGATAGGAGGCAATGTTTGAGCCCCTTGGTGGCATTTTTTTCTATTTCAAGATATATGTTTTGTGTGATGTGATTGTTTCCCCATAGGATGCGAGGCTTCGCATAGTCTCCCGTTTGCATGCCAATTTAGGTAGCACTGTTCCTCCGCCTAGGACTTCCTTTTTGCATGCGCGTTCCTACAACGCAAACAAAACCTAAAACCCAAAGCAACACGTTTACTCCTTCTACTACAGGCGAGTAAGTCTCCAAAGGTCGAGCATCCGGTAGATTGCGTAGTAACGTTGTTCACCCCGTAACATAATCCATAACCCCGTAGTTAGTCGAACTACGGCTTGCTCTGATTCTCATTCCAGATGAGATACGTAGGCATAAGACGCGGTGTCTTAGCGAGCACAATTACCCCCAACCCATAGGTCAGCCGAGCTACGAAGACTCTGATTCTCATATTCAGATGAGATACGTATGCAGTGGATGCGACATCCGCGCGAGTCATTTCTCTCAACCTTTTTAGTAAATAGCACATTAGGCAAAACCGTACCCTTTAAACAGAAACCGCATAAGTGGATCCCGTAGAGTACTACGGATGCGTAGAGGTGCTAATACCTTCCCTTCGCATAACCGACTCCCGAACCCAAGATTTGGTTGCGAGACCTTGTCTTTTTCTTTCCTATTTTCAGGTTTACTTCGAGCGTTTCCTTTCCCTCCTTTGGGATAAATAACGCACGGTGGCGACTCTCCTGTCTTTTTTCTTCGCCGGTTGTTTTTTTTTCGCACTGTATTTTTTTCAGGTTGCGACAATGACGACTCGTAAGGAATCATAGACGTTACTATACGTGAAAAAGGAAAATTACGATGCAATTCTCAATGCTCTTGTTCCTTGTGTTAGTGGTCTGACACCTTTTGAAAAATGGATGTGTTTTCCTGAAATGGGACATCTTATAGAAAATGTTTATGATTGAATGTGTATTGATCTGATAAGATACAGTTTCTTAGAAACCTTTTTTTCCACTTTGGAGTAGGCCACCTCAAAAACACAACATTTTGTTCAAATTTATTTGAAACTGAGATGTCCTATACTGAAACTATCACCAGAGTGGACGACACATTTCATAAAAGATGCGAAAACTTGATCGCATTATTTTCTGGAAAGGATGGAAGAGTTCACCAAGTTGAGTGACATTGAAAAATAATCAAATAAGGAAAGGTCAAAGAAGGATCCACTAATACATTTAGGTAGTGACGCATGTTTTTATACATTAAATTTTTTACCTAACAATGTAACTAGTTTTTTGTATGTAATATTGTTAATGATGTAAGCTCGATACAATTTGAGACATACGTAATATGTATTGTAACACCCTGAGTTTTCAATTAATTATTTAATTGAATTTTTAATTGCTTTTATTTATTTAATTGGATGATAAAATACTTTGTGTGATTTATATTAATTATTTGGTGTTTATTAGATTTTATTGGGAATTAGTGGAATTTTATTTAATTAAAATACTATAAATATAGAAATTGTGGGTTACAGGGTTAATTTATAATTTTAATGAAATTTGAATGTTAAGGAGTAATAGCCCAAGAGTTGAGGGGGAGTTGAGAGTTAACAAAAATATTATTATGTAATTTAAATAGATAAAGTGAAGGGAGTGAGAGTTTGTCTGATACGTGAAAGTGGAAAAAAGAGAAAAAGGAAAGGAACCCTAAAGAGCTCTAAAAAGGAGAAACCATAGTCAAGACCTTGGATTTACTACTGGAAACTAAGGTAAGGGGAGAACTACACTTATATGAGTGTCAAATGCATGAAGGGTAGAGAGGGATTTTCACCCTCCTATAGGTTTTCTCATCTTTTTTACCATTGTTGAAGCTTATGTGTTTTTAGAAAACATTGTGTGAGATCTGTGATAATTGTTGTGATTGTTATGAAATATGTGCTCTATTTTATTGGTTAATTTTGGGTATGATGTGTATGTGCAAATCCGAGTTTGAATGTTTATGTTCGTGGAGTTTTGGTTTGATAAACATGTTCTTAGATTTAGGATGGATTAATAATTTAATTATGTTAGGATCTGTGAATATGTGTTGTATGTTGTTATAATTGTTATATAATTATTGCATGTTAAATTCTGAGCATTCTGGTTTTTAGAGAATTTAAATTAGAGGTCCGAAAGTCCTCATACGTTGAAAAATGTAGAATTATGCATTCTGTAGTGGTGAAGGTCCACCCGTCATTGTGTCGGACGAGCTAACGGTCATCAACTTTGTGATGGTCCACCCATCACGACCAGACTGATTTTGTTCAAATACGGTTTTTATCATAACTTGAGTTTTGTGACTCCAATTAAGGCGTGATTTGAAGTATTGAAAAGCTAACGCAGAATACCTCATGCTAAGGTCATAAGAGGTTAATAATGTACTTGAGGACATGATTATACAGTGTTACTTGTGGCGTAACGCTAATTAATGGTTAATGACAACAAAAACATTTTATTTTGATTGTTGTGATTGATTGAATTAATGATTACCCCATGAGGAGGGATGTTGACGTTTATGTTAATGTTGATATTGAGATGATTATCGATGAGAAATTATATGATATTTATTTTTATGTTGAGATAAATTACTATTATGAGTTTAATAATATTTGAGATATTTTACATAATTATATTTTGTGAATTATGATTATGTCTATGAGTTGTAGACTGTTGGTATAATTATGTGTCGATGAATATAATTATATGTCTACATTGCTCAAAGGTGAAGAAAACTTGGAAGAAGGTTCAGATATGGCTGAAGGTCGACATTCCTGTTGCGGTTAATTGTAGCAGTCATTTATTGAATGCAATCTCAGTGATTCAAGGAAGAGTACCATGCAATAGAGAGGGGATGGTGTGGCTGACTATTTGTTGGTGTATTTGGAAGTTCAGAAATGAAATTATCTTTAAAAATGATGTGGTTGATCCTGGTAATTTTTTTTCAATGCAATGACTTATTCTTGGTGGTGGTTAGTTATAGGATCCAAGGAGAGAATACATTATACCTTTTACGAATGATTCAAATCTCCTTTAGATTGTTTCAAACTAAGTTGAGCTTATGGTTATCTTTTTCTTTTATATTTGGGTTAGAGTATCCCTAGTACCCCTAGTACTCTCATTAAAATACAAAGTTGTTTATTAAAAAAGGCTTAAATGCACTTTTGGTCCCCCTATTACAAAACCAACGATTTTGATCCCTTAATTTTGATGGTCTTTGGATTTTCGTGGTCCACCTCCACATTTGCATATGTGGCAATGATGATTAGGATAAAAAATTATTTTTAATTAATTGGCAAGGATGACTTGGATATTTTATTAATTATTATGTTTTAAACTAATTTAATATATAATGATTTTAACTAAAGTAATATTTAATAATTTTAATTGAGTTTTTTAAAAGAAGTGTTTGGGCTTGAGGCCAAAGTCCATACAATATATTCTCAATCCATAAATAGATGATAGTTGGTGTTTGTGCGAGTTATATAAAGACTAAAATTATTTGTGAATAAAATAATATGGGGCTTTAATAACAATTAGTAATTACCAAAACTATGTAACATGAATCCAAAACAAGAAATATATTCCCACTAATTAATTACGTTCGACTCCACAACTCATTAATGGAAATATTGTGGAGATATTGCATAGGGTGATGGTTCAAAAATAGAGTTGTGGATTGAAATGAGTAAACTGAGTTATGTGGATTGTGGAAATATTAGTCGCATTCGTAAATCATTAACAAAACTAAATTCAGTTATATATTGATTTCAAAAGGGAAAAATGAATAAACTGAGTTATGTGTTGATATTCTAATGAGTTGAAATGAGTATTACTTTATAAGCTATTGTATAGAACATACAAAAAGGCTTTGGTTTTTGTTGTGTAAAACATACACAAAGGTTGTCACAATCTCAATAGCTACTAGATCCATAAGAAAGTGGGTTAAGTTTTTACCATCATGGAACACAAAAATTTACCTACTTCCAGTTGGGGAGAAACATAAAACAAATAGTTACTCTAGGGCACTCCTTAGAACACTGAAACTTGGCGAGTGTGAAACTAGACAGATGCATTTGCCAGCATAGGAATTTCCCTGTATCCTATAGGCCTCCATAATATCTTCATAAACTGGATCGCAGAAAGAAATGCAACTAACAACAAAATTATTCCCAAGTAATTCTTAGTCAAATTCATATCTTCCACTAAGTCTTGTGCAACATCAATCCTACAATTATGTATTGAGACTCTTGTGTTTTGATTTGGATCAGTTTTTCCTTGTGTTGTCACAAAATTTTTCTGATTTTGCATTGGGTTGATGCTTTTCTGGTCATGGTGTGCTTCTGAATGTTATGTCCATGGCTATAAATCTCTCCCCAAACACAACTGCATTAAAATCAAAACAACAATATTAGCATGATAATGTTATCATTTATACATGTAACATTAACATGATAATATTTCGCGGTGTTGAACATAATTAATTAGTGATAATGTTTTTCTTGTTTTGGATTCTAGTTATATACTTTTGGTAATTACTAATTGTTGTTGCTGCTACGTATGGTTTCCATATTATTCTAGTTGAGGAAGAATGATAATATTGTAAGGAAGAGAATGTTGCATAGCTAGAAGCAACATTCAAAGAAATTAGAAGCAAATTATTATTGAGGTCCCATATTGGTTTATTCACAAATAATTTTAGTCTTTATATAGCTCATATAAATACATACTAGCATTTATTTGTGGATTGGGAATATATTGTATGGACCTGTAATAGAGGGACCAATTATTTAAAACGTTCAAATTAAGAGGATCAAAAGTGCATTTAAGTCTAAAAAAACTACAAAACTCACCATCTTACTTGAAAATGAAAAACCTACCCACTCAAAGTAAAGATAAAAATTACTTCAATAACTATTAATGACAAATTTTAACAAAAAAAAAAGTTATTTGTGATTGGATTCCGGTTAACATACATACTTGAATTTTTTAAATTTAAAATAACACCAAAATAACCACCATTTTAAATTATTTATCAATATAACCACTTTTCAAACATACAAAATTACATGTCTATAGGAGTCTCCATACCAAATGGCGCATGCATTGCATTTTGCACTATGGTACCATGCCTAATGGCGCATGCATGCATAATTCACCATTGTATGTGGCGTATATATGCATCACTTAGTGCATGTGCCATTGCATGTGACTACTGCTTTTTGCACCCTCTATAAATACATCACCCCTTCCATTATTTTCCACACATATTCTTACCATCTCCTTCTATTTTTCTTCAATCTCCTTCAATTTTTCTTCAAAATATCTTCATATATGTGTCCATATATTCATAAGAGAAATAGTGATTTAAGTTATTCGGCAGTAAAGCCTTCGATGAAGATCCGACTATGGAATATAGAGACATTCATACATCTTAGCATGACTTTGATTCGTTAGTTAGATGGAGACATTACAGAGGGTGAAAAGATCAGAAGAACTCAAAGGCTTTATACTACGTTCAACAAAAATGGAGAAGTTCATTTCTAGGTGAATGTTAAAACTGATAGAGATGTTCACATGATGATGTATTGTTCTCACGAAATTATTTTGATGGTTGTAATCGTATAATTATGTTGTTTAATTGTTGTATTTGTTTGCGTTGTTGTTTAATTGTTGTATTTGTTTATGTTATTGTTTAATTGTTGTTTAAATTATTATTTAGTTGTTATTTTTAAGTTATTATAACCAAATGTTATGATATTTATGAAATGAAATTTGTTTTTAATATAAAGAAAAACGATTACATTTAAAATTATGTTGTTGTGTTTGGTCCAACATTTGGACAGTTTGTACGATTGTGTCTAGGCTGACGACATGAACTACATAATCTCATCATTTTGTTCGCCATATCCATTTCGGTTCGAATATGCATCCTGTTAGGGCGATCCTTTTTCTTTCTTCACATTTTTTCACTGTGCCAGAGTATGTCTCCTAGATATGCAGGTCAATAATCCTCTTTTGCTATCATCGAAAAGCTAATGTTGTAAACATTACATAAGTTTATGACTTTTTAAACGACGAATAGTAAGTTGGAAGGATCCTGTCGAACCTTTGAACATGTCGCTATGATATAGGAGAAGAGCATATGAAATACTTGGAACTTTCCGCAGTCGCACCAACCTCTATCTAGTTCCACTCGATAGTGTCCCCTCGGTCTCCCTTCATTGTGATCCACTGATTCGGCAACACCGAACCAACCTTTAGTATGGTCAAACATTGTGACCACATGTGTGTTAGCTTTGGCAACTTCCTCCTTAATGAATTTCATTGAAGCATCATTGAATAGTTGCCCCGATTGTAACATTGAACTCCATTTGGAATGTCTGATCTCAAATAGTGCCCCTAGACTAAAATAGGTGCTCTGACTAAAGCGGTTATTGGCAGGTTTCAGATGCCTTTGAAGACATAGTTCATTGATTCCACGAGATTTGTTGTCATGTGTCCCCATCATTGACCATTGTTGTATGACCTAGTCCACTTCTCCAATGGAATATTGTTGATCCACCTTACTGCATCTGCATTTGTCAATCAGATGTCTTCGTGGTAGTGTTTGAAGTAAGGTTCTGTGAATGCATACCCTGCATTGACAACCTTCTTTTGCAACGTCTTGAATTTGATCCCCAACATGAAATTTAGAGTGATATGTCTAATGTAGTTTACATGCGTTGAAGGGGGATCCTGGCAATCGTTATCAATATTTTTATAAGCACTCACAAATGATAGATGTCTGTCTGAGATCAAACATAAGTTAGGCCGAGGAGCAACGTGTAATCAAATTTTTTATAGGAAAATACTCCATCCACCAACAGTCTTCCCTTCAACTAGAGCAAAAGTTATTGGAAAAATGTTGTTGTTACCATCTTGTGCCACTATCATGAGTAACGTTCCTTTATATTTTCCGTATAACCATGTTCCATCAATTTGTATAATAGGTTTATAGAAAGCAAAACCTTTGATGTATGTTTCATATGCCTAGAAGAGTCGGAGGAATATGAAATTTCCATTAACACAAGTCTCGTCTGAGGTATATGCCATTATCAAGTATAACATTAAAAGAAGAATCGACTGAGTATGAAAAGATAATTAAAGCTCAATGTTATATTATGATTCTATTTGGTAATTTTTTACTTCTTGAAAGTACTTGTAATACGGTAAATATTATGTATTTTCTATTGTGACGAAACATAAATAAAGTAGACACATATAGTTGGGGTCAACTGTTTTGTCCCATCTATATAGTTCATTATGTAAAAATAGAAAAACAATACTTGCATGTTTTATTCTTGCGCCTATTTGCTACAAGCATGGGGTTGGTCGAGAATGCCGACACTCGCCCCGGTCAACGAGAAATCATTCACATCCCCATCGCAACAAAGTAAGTTTATCTTAAATCATTAAATTTGTTAGACTTTATACTACGATTAACTGTAACTAATGTATTTTCAATCTTTTCATTTTAGGTGGTCAGTTATGGGGATGAACTACAATAGGTATCCCAAACACGCTATATTAATCTATCACAATATTTTATACCATATTGAACCAGACAATGCATTAATACTAAACAACTCTACTTTTGATTTGAAAAAATTATCAAATTATAAATCTTATAATCATGTATTTTTCTTATACAGTTTATCATGAGGCTGTATCTTGGTCTTGACCATCAGGTTACCATGATGATATTGCAGTTTGGACATCAAAAACACCAATAATCAGGTTCATACTATGGAGATGCACTAGAGTAACAGTGTGAAACTGCAGTTCGACATGCCACAACAAATTCCAAAACCTCTAATGTGTTTGGGAGATTGGCATCAACAAAGAGTCGATGGCCAATGAGATTACACTGATTGGAGAGACTTCTCTAAAGAGATGTGTCATTATTGGAAGAATCGACGTCAACACATCTTAAACGAACCAATCATAAATGGTGTTAGACCAACTCAACATTATATGACTTGGTTTAGATCGGTTACAACGCCATAGTTTGTGTCTGAGCCGAGGTATTTGATTGGTCCACGCCAACGAGCTTCGTCATCATACGCCAACAACAAACCCCCGCCCAACAACCAACCCACACCATTACCAAACCCAAGAACAATGTCAACCCACCCAAATCCAACGATCAACCTCACATCGTCACCATACCATATACACCCAACCGCCAAACACCTAGCCTCGCAACCAATACATGCCACACACTCAAACACAAAATCAAGAGCTTAACCCATACCACCAACAACCATACACAACCACCATATCTATCCATAGCTCCGATAATTCACACGATTCCACCTCATCTCACCATAACCCCCCACCAATGAACACCTAAACATCTCACCGCCACAACACCAAACCACTGTTTGACTTTCTTACACCACATGAACCATTGGTTCGTTTCTAAAATGATTCAATGTCCCAATTCAGGCAACCATGTCGTCCATTCGTAACCTAACCACAACGACCCAACTACGACAACATGGACATCGAACTCAATTATGGCAGCACTGTTTGCGGCAACCCCCAACTATTGGGGAGAAATGATGAAAATTTTGTTAAATACCAACCTTTTCTCAGGTCAACACTTAAAGACCTCAAACACCTCAGAGAAATTGTAGAAGACCTTGAAGGTAGGATAATGCACCAGGATGTGGAACAAGGGAACGTTTCGATCGGGCAGGTCATTGATTTTCTTGTCAATTGTTGTGTATTTGAATTTTATAACATGATATTATTAATTACAATTTATTTTCTTTTTTATTTCAATTTTTTTTAATTATAATTTATAAAAAAAGCATGTGCCACTTGCAGTGACGTATGTTCTTAATGACTAAATGAATGCGCCAATTGTATTGACATGTGGTGCATGCAATCGCTACATGCAATAACGCTTATGTGCAAACATGTTAAGAATGTGCCATTAGTCTTGACTACTCCAAAAGTGATTATTTTAGTAAATAATTTGAAAATATAGTTATTTTGATATTATTTTTGAAAATAATTGTTATTTTAAAAAGCAATTTTACATAGTTCATAGCTATGAAGCACAAACACCTATAGGAGTAGGCGTGTTGCGGTGTCCAACACGTTTGAGTGTTCGACATTTGTATAACAAGGATCAAAAAAGTAAAAAAATGTCAAAAAGTTCAGACAAATGTCCACTACAAAATGATTTTTTTTTTGTTTCGACACTGGTTGACACACACATATGGCCCTCATAACACATATATTAAACAATTCAAACAAATATTTCAAAAAATATATATTTTTTCTTCATTTCAACACACTTTTATACATATTTTGGATAAATTTCACAAAAATTTAAAATTATTAAATACATTAATTTTGGTTAAAATATTTTAAATTTTTTTTAGTCACACTAAAAAACTAACAACATTCATAGTAATCAACGACACAAAGATAGATAGTAGAGATTTATGCGGAGAAACTGAAGTGACAGGAGTTCTAGTTCAGTCGGTGGTTGTTTTCTCCCTTCAATCTTAACATGTTCGGAGCTGTTTCATCTTCAACACCACTGTGCTTTTCACCTTCAACCAGATTCAATCTTGACAAAGGAATCTCAAATTCAACTCAGACATTAACCTATCTTCACTCTTTCTCACTATTCACACCTCCCTCCCTTCATTTCTCTCTCTCTAAAAAACAACCCCATTTCTTTCCACAACTTGCTTCATCTTTATCTTCATCTTCATTTTCAGGTGAGATTATCCCGTCATTGTTATTTTATTTAGTTTTCTTTTTTGCTTTCTCATAATCCCCATTTTACAATTTCATGATTTAGTTTTTTCTAATTCAAAATTTATAATGCAAACTGGAGAATAAACTTAAATAGCAATGATGCATTTGTGAAGATTATTAATTATATTTATATGTCACTGCATGTTAGATTGATGATACTAATTATTTTACTAGTTTTGTGGAGAATAAACTTTTTTGTATATTGAATTAGAGGGCTAACATGGTTAGATTGAAATTTATTTTTGAGGTTGCTCTTTTTACTTTCATCTTTGAACTTTCTCAGAAAATATTCACCTTTTACAAGGCCAAAAAGAAAAAGGGAAAGTGAAAAAATTGGGAAGATTCTGGTGTTATTATTTTTATTATGATTTTTGAGATGTTGCTCACATGCATAGACTAGACTAATGTATATGGATAGTGATGTGTGAGAGGTTAAATCCAACATCGAATAGATAAGAGAGAGGTGATCCATACTTCCACTTCATAGAGGTTTTGGAAGGATTTGCGGTAAGATCTCTTGGACCCTGGACATTTAGTCAATTGACATTTTCGGCGCTCTTTGGTCTTTCTAACAAGTGGTATCAGAGTCATGGTTAGACTCGGTGGGGGAGCGCAAGTGAGATCTTAATATGGATCACGGCTAATGATAATGGTTAAATCTCACATCGACTAGAAATAGAGGAAATGTTGGGTATATAAGAGAGGTGACCCATTCTATCATTTGGTGCTCCCGAGATCTTAAACCTGATAGCAGGTGGTCTGCCGGATCTTAAATCTGACTTTGATACTATGTTCAGAAATGTTGTTCGGCCTAACTTTCTAATACACCTCTTCACGCCCAACACTATTGGACTTAGTGTGTGGATATAAACGGTGGGTGGCCCGAATTATGGATATGTAAGAGTTGGTTTTTCCAATAGCAACAACTAACCAAAATGTTACCTGTAACCTAACATCAGTATTCCAAGTGTCAATTCTAGAAGTTTGTCTAAACTGATTCTGATATCTTTCCAAAGCTGGCTAATCATATATAACAAAATTAGTTTTCTTTCATTCTGTCTCTTTGTTAATTGATAACAAAAATTGACATCTATTTGCTTATATGATTGAATACTGCAGCTGTAAATGCTGAATACATTGAGGAGCCAGCGACAAATGTGAAATTTCCGACATCTTTGAGTTTCCCGGGTTGCACAGACTCATTAACCTTATTTGGAACTGGTTAGTTCTTTTAGTCTCTCATAATGCTCATGACATGTGAAAAAAACATTACCTTGACTGTATCTAGTAGAATTTAGTTGGTTCTGATATCAACACCTATTTCAGGATACAGAGAAAAAGTTTTCGCGATTATCGGCGTCAAGGTCTACGCAGCAGGACTGTATCTAAATCAGTCTATCGTAAGTGATTTGAACGCTTGGAAAGGAAAATCGACAGACGCGATTCAAGAGAATTCTTCCTTGTTCAACACCATTTTCCAATGTAACAATTTAGTATTCATTTTTCGGTATTATTGCGAATTCGATTTCTAATTTAGAGACTAGTGGATAAACAAATTCGATTTTCTAACTGCAGCTCCGCTTGAGAAATCATTGCAAATCATTCTTGTGAGAAATGTTGATGGTAAAACTTTCTGGGATGCGTTAAGTGATGCCATATCACCAAGAATTGCAAAACCAACAACTGCAGATGAAACTGCATTGACCACTTTCCGTAGCGTCTTTCAAGATCGATCCCTTAAAAAAGGAACTTTCATTTTCTTGACTTGGTTGAACCCCTCCAAATTGCTTGTAAGATATTTTTCTGCTAAGGTTTCCTATGAATTGCAGAATTTTGTCGTAGAGATTTTCTATTCAGACAGACTAAGATCATTGGTTTGTTTTGCGATTTCAGGTTTCTGTCTCGTCGGACGGAATTCCATCTACCGTTGATGCTACAATTGAATCTGCAAATGTGACTCATGCTCTCTTTGATGTATTCCTCGGAGACAGTCCTGTTTCTCCCTCCTTGAAATCTTCAGTGGCTGAAAGCTTGTCTAAAGTACTCGAGTAAACAAATTTAGCGTCCCGGGAAAATTTCATGCGTCGATGTTTTCTTCAAATGGTTCAATCTTTGAATGTATTACTGCAGCCTCTTTTCTATGTTTGTAATCAAACTCTATTCCATTCCATAATATATAATAGTGTCAGTGATTTCACATAATTACAATTCGTAATGATAAATACTATATTGTCGAGTTTATCTAATCTATTATAAGAAAGTAAATTATTTACAAGTCATTGTATTGGAGAGAAGATAAAATGTTCGCTAGCGATCCATTTCGGGAAATAATGAAAATAATTCTTTTGGCATTTTCACTGTTTCCAGAAATGCAAGACGATTATAAAACTAACACAGAATGTTTTTAAATAGCCTCTTAATTTTTGTTCTAGCTCTGCCGTGCGGCTGGTTGGTTTTTGAGTGAACATCAGGATGCTGTTTCGGTTTTCTCGAGCAAGTTGACGACTTCAGCCATGGTTGGCCTGTTCAGAGGATCTGGTTCAAGACACATCATTGCGATGTTGAACACCTTGTTGACCTCATGCATTGGACAACATGAACCTAAGCTACTATCAAGAACCAATTCCTCTTTCTTCTCTTGAACAACAGCTTTCACCTGATACATTAATAACAGAATGACTTTCAAGAAAGTAAGTCCCCGAAATCTTGTCGGTGCAAGACATTTCTCACGTTACAAGCTAATTTTGTACGATAGATTGCTAATTTTGTAGGATTGATTCAGATCAAACAAATCATATCTTACCCATGTGACGAGTTTGGTTCCCTCTTCCATGAATGCTTCATCACTAGGTTTCTTCCCGGTTAAAAGCTCCAACAACACAACTCCGAAACTGTAAACATCCCCTTTGACTGTTGCTCTTCCTGTATCAAAATATTCTACATTGCATACAAACAATCATCATTTCGAAACACAGTATTGAAAGTGAAAAACTATGTTGATCTTAGATGTATTTATTATACCTGGAGCCAAATATCCGAAAGTTCCAGCAACAATCGTCGAAACATGAGTTTTGTTTGGTTCCATCAACGTCGCTAACCCAAAATCCGAAACTCGAGCTTCCATGTTTTGATCCAGCAATATGTTACTTGACTTGATGTCTCTGTGAATAATGTGAGGGATACAATCATGGTGAAGATACGATATTCCTCTAGCTGCACCTAAAGCTATTCTGTGTCTTGTTGGCCAATCCAAAACCTTCTTGTCCATCGATCTCCCTACATCATTTTCGGAAGAACATATGAACACGACTTATAACATTATCGGATACAAGAAATCACTGAAAAATACATACCATGCAAAAGGGAATCCAAACTTCCATTAGGCATTAACTCATATATGAGAAGATTGTAGTGTGGTGCACTATAATATCCATGAAGAGTAACAACATTGCGGTGTTTTATGTCTGCCATTGCTTGTAACTCTCTCTCGAAACCTTTATCTCTCTCTGCTGTTCCGCGGTTCAGTCTTTTCACAGCAAAGGCCGCGGAATCGTTCAGTTTTAGTTCGTAAACTACACCGTAACCACCAGAACCAATAATGTCCTTGTTGTTTAGTTTCTGTGTTTTCTTTAACACCATCTCAGTTGTTAAAGATTTAAGAATTGAAGACCTGAATATCACCATCTTCCCTCCTACATATCATCCAATCAATCTACATTAGTATACGAGGCTGTTTGGATTAGTTTATTTGAACTTATCTACCGACATATATTATGATATTACAACTTATTCCTAAGCATTTTTGTCTATGTAGCACGAACTCCGACACAGACATCAGGACATGACACGACATAGACACTGATAATGTAAAAAACTCAGGTGAACTCATTTTAGCCTATATACCTGTATAACCTTCATAAATGACATGTTTTCTTTTCCATCTTTTATAGAGGAGGATTGAGATAACAATCTTGGATATGACAAAAGCAATGAAGCATATAGTTATGAAAAAGCCTATAACCAAAGATTTCCTCATTTACTGCTATAAACTGATGCTGAAAATTCAAGAACCTGAAAACCGGTTCATCAAAACAACAAATGAAAACCAATGATTAGTTCAAAGAATTCTCATTATCTTATGATACATAACATAAAGAAAGGAAAAGGAAAACCTCACAGTGATTCTGAGTAGTGTTGTGATCTCTGAGGATGAACATAGATGCAAATTTGTTCATTTTAACTGTTCAATATTTCATTTTCAACAGTACTTCATGAACCTAAATTCTCAAATCATTCAGGTGAATGATCTAGTTTGAAACATCTGAAACTAGTCCAAGAAGAAAGAAAAATAGGAAGTGTAGAAAGCATCTTTTTGAAAATTAGGCATACTTGTAATCATAGAAAGTTTGACATTAGGAAGGTCTACCTTTAATTTTGTCTGTCCATTTCAACATGTTTTTAATATAAAGCATATAATATAATTTTTTTCTTGAATACATATAATTTGGTGAATGGATAAAACCTGCCAAAAAAGTAACTTTTAACTGTTTATTGTGTGAATAGAGTAGGACTTTTGTGGCATGATTAAATTCATTCATACATTTGGTTAGTTATCAAGCTGGCAATGAAGTTTTCTTTTTCTTCAAATGTGAATGAACTTTATCACCATTCCTTATCATATTATTTATTTTGATTATAATATGGGAATGTTCCTAGCTGTAAAAGAGAAAATTTTGAAACCGACATAAAAAAGTAGCATGGTGGTGGGTGTGTTCCAAAGAAGGTAAAAGTTTTGTAATGTATTTAATAATCATGTGAATGACTATGCTGTCTCCATATTTGGTCACCACTTGTCATTGTTTAATTGATATTGAAGGTTGTGAATTCATTAATTAATGAAAATTGAAAAGAAGGAAAATTGATATTGAAGGTGTGGATTCGCTTTAGATAGGAAAATTAGGTTATTCTTTCGGTCAATTTTAAATTTGTACCACTTTAATTATGAAATATTGTTCAATTTAAATGTGAAAATTGTTGCATTCAAGAAGAAGGAGAATTGTTGGTATAACTGTTCCGTTGATACCCACTCAACAACAAAGAATTATCTTGATTCTTCGTTAATGACGTTGTCATACTATACTAATTCTTTAGCTCTTTCACCTGCTCCTTGTGAGATTCCTTCTCCATCTCCTCGACTGGAGTAGTAAGAGAAAATATTTTCTCCTCGGGGGACTTCACATTCTCCAGGATCTTCTCTTTGTCGTCTAAAGATCCTTGCAGGCTAGTTACCTTAGCAACCAAGTCGGACGTGCACCATTTGCATCCGCCTCTTTTTTGAGATTGACTAGTCTCTCTACCTCCTTATGCAATCTCGTTGTCTCATTTTAGAACTTCTCTGCCTCTTTTGAGAATTCTCTAACTCCTCTTGGAGCTTAGACACCTTTTCTTGAAGAGTAATCTACCCACAGACAACACTTTCACATTTACTCTTCCATTATTACTTCTTATTGAAAGGGTTACCTAAGACAAATATTTCTCCCCGACTAATAACTTCCAGAGTTATCACAAAAGAACCGTGAGGCATATGATAGGCAATGTCTGCCATCAAATTTAATTTGCCTGTGTGACTCTAGATGTAGGTTGCATCCTGGTCAATAAAACAAGTATGCGCTTCATGAGAAGTATGAGGCACTTGAGGAGGGAGAGCAGTTGGAAATTTGGAAGGAGTCACTTTGGGAATAGCAAGAGTGATCCCAATGACGTTAAAGCTAAAAGAATTAGACCTTTTTGAAGGTGAGAAAAACAAGAAAGGGGGGGTTTGAATTGTTTGAAAAATAAGCGCTTTTGCAAAATGAAATCACACAATGATTTTATACTGGTTCGCTTATAACACAAAGCTACTCCAGTCCACCCGGCCAAGGTGATTTCGCCTTCAACAAGGACTTAATCCACTAATCTTGAAAGATTACAAACAACCCCTAAGAGAGAAGAAAATCTCTTAGTCCTCTCAAGTCTACAGACTACAAAGAGTCACTTGAGGAAATCAAATAAAAATTAGATACAAGATGTGTAATCTAGAGTGCTTCTAAGAAAGCAAATATTACAAACTTAAGAACAAATTTTTCACTTGATAAGCAAAAGCTTAGTGAAATTCTTTGAAGAACAGAGATGTTTTTCTTGAGCGTGATATAATTTCAGTATAGTTTTGGCTAGTGATTTCATATTTACTGAATGAGATTTCTTCTCTATTTATAGGAGTTGAAGTAGAGTTGAAGTAGCGTTGAATCTGTTGGATATTGAGATGTAGTTACGCCATTCCATTAATAGCTTCTGCAGTAGACTTTTTCTCTTAGAAGTGACTACTTACCACAATTAGTATCTTCTCTCTTGGAAGTGGAGATTAACGTCTCTTTCTAATTGAGGAAATCCATTTGCAGAACTTTAACTTGGCTTAAACGTTACTTCATCATGATTAACAATTCTGATTAGAGTCTTCGTGTATCTGGAGAATCTTGCTTCTGATGTTATCTCTTGAAAGTTCAGATGGCGCTGATAACTTCAGAGTTTGCAGAAGGCATATGTTCAGAATCAGAGCTTCTAGGCTTAACTTCATGTTCAGATGCTTCTGATACTTTGTAGTTTTGTCCAGAGTTAGAGCTTCTTGAATGAGATTCCTCTTTAGATGCTTCTGATACTTGAGATTTTGCATCTGATCTTGTTTTGCATCTGATGACATCATCAGATTTATTTCTTCTTTCTATAGAACCCTACACACTTAGAAACTTTTCGTTAGGGTGCCATTTTTGGTTTCATCCTTTGTTATCATCAAAATCATGGAGTCTGTTGTAGAACACTTTTTGTTCTTACAATCTCCCCCTTTTTGATGATGACAAAACAAATAAAGATATCAGATGAAACATGAAAAATATTAGATCAGATAGACAAAAGCTCCCCCTGAGTCTGCAATTTCTTAATTTTAATGTTAGAGTTATTTAATCAGAGCTATTATTTAATCAGAGCTATTTATATCAGAACTATTTCTATAATTGTTGCAGAATGCTTAAGGTTTTAGACATAATTTTCATCAGAGCTATTTAATAATTTCTCCCCCTTTTTGGCATAATCAAAAAGGCATAAAAAAAATAAAAAGAATAATAAAGAGAAAAAAAACAGTTCATTAAAAAGCACAAAGGCAAACAACAGTCAAAACATCAGATTCAAAGACGAATATCAGAGCTAAAAAGAAGACAGAAGCAAAAACACTAGGCAAACAAACAAAAATAAATCCTAAGTGCCTAAGGGTTTGGAGGTTGAGGAAGTCTCTGAAGCAACATGGCAAACATGTTCTGGATGTTTTCATTCAGAGCATCTTGCTTGTCCATCCTGGCACGAAGCTCATTCTGATCTTTCTTGATCTCTTGCTGATCTTGCTTTATCTCTTTCAGAGTGTTAAGAATCAGAGGGATCGCAGAGGAAGACTCCCCCTGAATCAGAGCCTGCTGAGCTTCAGCTTCAGCAGCAGCTTGGGCTTCTGCATCTGCCTTAGCCTTGGCTTCAGCTTCCTGAATCCTTAGAAGTTCTGCTTCCTTTGCCAGGCGTTCTTCTTCCAACCTCTTTGCTTCTTCTTCAGCTTCCCTAGCCAATCTTTCCTCCTCTAATCTTCTGGCCTCAGCTTCTCTGGCCAATCTCTCTTGGAGCCGTTCCTCAGCATCTCTGATGTAGCCATTTCTGACTTGTTCAGAGATACCCTTCAGCCTATAAGACTCAGAGGTCATCCAACTAATGACTCTGTTCCAGTGTGTCCTAACAGATTTAGGATCATCACTAACTTCAGAGTTTTTAGCCAGAGACTTGATCTTCTGGACTGAAGCTTCTGCAACCTGTAAAATGGCCTCCTCAAGGGTAGGTATGGTAAGTTCAGGTTCAGGTTCAGGTGAATGAGGTGGAGAGTTTTGAGGGCTGAGATTTAGAGGTTGAGGTTCAGTTTGTTGAGGTTCAGATTCTGCTTGAAGTTCAGAATCTGCGTCTGGTTGAAGACTAGGGGATGAAGCATATAGTGGATTTAGGTCTAAAGGGTCAGAGTCTGGTCCAGGTACAGCGGGAATAAATGGTGGAGTGATATTAGAGGTGAAGGGATCAGATGGTTGAGTTTCAGAGGGTAAGGTTGTTGTTTGTTGTGGTGGAAGTGAAGTTTGGAGGGGAGAGGTTACTTCAGATTGTCTTGAGGGTTGTGGAGCGAAATTTTTAGCATAAATTTCAGCTATTGTTGGGGAGTTTGGGTCAGAGTGTTCTTGGTCAGAGGACTCTTGTTCAGAGAACTCTTGGTCAGAAGAAGGGGAAAGGTAAGGGGGTGATTCATATTCAGAGGATGAGGAAGAGCTGTGGTGATATAGTTGATTAGGGTCAGAGGTTGTTGTGAAATTACGAGCAATTTTTAGAACAGGTGGAGGTTGAGAGGTTCTGATGGTTGAAGGAGGGATTTCAGAGGTTGTAAATGTGGGAGGTGTTGGGAGAGGAGTAGAAGAGGCCATCATAGGTATTACAGAAGTAACAGGAGGAATAGACTTACCAGAAGAAGAGATTTTCAGAGGAGCTTTGGTTCCAGAAGATTCTCCAAGTCTGGGTTTCTTTGCCTTCCTTGCTTCCTCAGCTATCTTCTTCTCAGAAAGACCTCTTTTGTATCTGACCAAATCTTCTACAGAGTCCAGACAGTCTTCAAGGCGGAAATCAGAAATATCAATGCCTTCATCCAGACGATCCTGAAGGTAGATAGCAATGGCATCTCTGGGTTCATTCTTGAAGAACCTTTCAAGGCCATGAGGCATCTTCCTCTGATCCTTCAGAGCTTCCCAGGTCACATCCATAGTGGGCTTGACTCTGATGTCTTTGATGATTCCCATACTCCTCAGGTTTTTGGCATTCAGAGGCTTTCCAACGTCAATTGCCAGATCATCCATACATCTGGTCTTCTCCAGAGCATCTACCAGCCCATGCTCAATGAAGATGTCAGAGAGCAATCTACCCAGAGGAATGTAGGATCTGGGCTTCATGTTATTCCTGGTTTCTCTGACTGAATCCCTCAGATATCTGAAGAGGAGAACAGGGAGGTTGATCTGGATACCCTTCTGAATACAGTAAAGGATGCATTTCTGATCAGCATTTATGTAATCTGAAGAGTTGGAGGCTGGACGATGATGGATTGTTCCCAGAATAATCTTCAGCCAAACTCGGAGGTTCTGATGAAGCTCCTTGTTCTTAGAGGGGTTTCCTTCAACATTAGGTTTGAAGATTGTAGGGTTGATGACTTCAGTGATGCGTTTTGACCTTGGAGGAATATTGTAAATCCTTTTACCTCCAGCTTTCTCCATGTTTAGCAAGGAAGCAATAGACGCTTCTGTGATAATGATCTTCACTCCCAGAACAAAAGAAACAATGAACTGGTCATCAGCATCTGCACATCTCCAGAACTCCTTCACCAGAAGAGGATAGATTGGACCATAAAGCCTGTCGAAGTAGGTTTCCCATCCTTGCTTGCGAAGATCTTCAGTGAGATCAACGCCATTTCTTCTTAAATTCTCAAAATCTACCAGCGATTCACACAGTACATCTAAACCTTCAAAGGGAGTTGAAAGGTTTATGTGTTGTTCACGGTCAAGAATGTGAGGTTCTTTGTAGACTGGGGTCGTGGTGACGTCTATAACCATGGGTGTTTGAGTGTTTGAGGTTTGGGGATTAGAACTGGCTTCCATTTGTTGGGAGAAGTTAAAAACTTCTTGCTCTTGAGGATTCATGAAGAAAATTGATGAAGAAGATGAAGAACTGAAGGAGTTGCAGAGAAAACTTCGAGAGAGGGTTTAGGGTTTAAGAGTGAGTGAAAGTGATAAGTGTGTGAAATGTGAGAAAAGTGTTTATATACCTAAGTAAAAACGCATGCAAAACGACACACATACCAGCGTTAGCACAAAAACCAAAATAGCACGTTTGGGGAAAAATGATTACAGCTCATTAATGAATGTCTAATCCCAACAGTAAGCACACTGCTCGAGGAGATTTCAAGCGTTCTGACCTTTGATTTCTTTTGACAGCTGTCTAGAAGTTCTAGGGTTAGACGCATGTTCCCCACGTGTTGATGTATCTGATCTTCAGGAATACCAAAGGATTTCTGAAGATTTCTAACTCAGATATCTTCTTAACTTGGTAGAAGTATCAGAGTCAGAGGCAGAAGTGTATTTGTTTTTATCAGAGTCTCATTTTACATGTTCAGAGCCAAATTTTACTCAGGGCAATTTTTAATGTTCAGATTTTCTAAGATAAAAAGAAATCTATCTTCAGCTAGAGGCTTAGTAAAGATATCTGCCCATTGATGTTCTGTATCAATGAACTTCAGCGTTACTATTCCTTTCTGAACATAGTCTCTAATAAAATGATGTTTAATTTCTATGTGTTTGGCTCTGGAATGTAGAATAGGATTCTTACTCAAACAAATAGCAGCAGTATTATCACAAAGGATAGGAATGTTACTCTCAAATATCTGAAGATCTTCTAGCTGATGCTTCATCCAGAGCATCTGAGTTGTGCACAGTGATGCTGAGATGTATTCTGCTTCTGCAGTTGATAGAGCGATAGTTGACTGTCTTTTGCTAGCCCAGGAGATTAAATTGTTTCCCAGAAGCTGGCAATTTCCAGATGTGCTTTTTCGTTCTATTCTATCTCCTGCATAATCTGCATCACAATAACCAGAAAGCCTATACTCTGATGTTTTCTCATACATCAGGCCCAGGTTAGGAGTTCCTTTCAGATACTTAAGAATTCTCTTAACAGCTGTTAAATGAGATTCTCTAGGATCTGATTGGAATCTGGCACAAAGACAGACACTAAAGAGAATATCAGGACGAGTAGCAGTCAGATAGAGAAGAGAGCCTATCATACCTCGATAGAGCTTCTGACAAACCTTGTTGCTTACCTCTTCCTTCTCCAGAATGCAAGTTGGATGCATGGGAGTCTTTGCAGAATTGCATTCAGTCATGTCAAACTTCTTCAGAACATCTTTAATGTACTTGCTTTGATGAATGTACGTGACTTCTGGAGTTTGATTGATTTGAATTCCCAGAAAGAACTTTAGTTCTTGCATTAGACTCATTTCAAATTCTGCCTGCATTAGCTTAGAAAATTCTTGGCAAACAGAGATATTAGCAGAACCAAAAATAATGTCATCAACATAAATTTGGCATATCATGAGATCATTTTCATGATTTTTACAGAAGAGTGTAGAATCAACTTTCCCTCTGATAAAATTTTGTTC
This sequence comes from Lathyrus oleraceus, assembly GCF_024323335.1. Taxonomy (NCBI): domain Eukaryota; kingdom Viridiplantae; phylum Streptophyta; class Magnoliopsida; order Fabales; family Fabaceae; genus Lathyrus; species Lathyrus oleraceus. The sequence continues at coordinate 3,038,878 of NC_066579.1, read as the reverse complement.
CAGAAGAAAATTGCTCAGACGTTCATACCAAGCTCTGGGAGCTTGTTTAAGTCCATATAAGGATTTCTTAAGTTTGAAAACATGTTCTGGAAAGTTTGAATTTTCAAAACCTGGAGGTTGATTAACATACACTTCTTCTGAAATATAACCATTAAGAAATGCACTCTTGACATCCATTTGGTATAATTTGATAGAATGATTAATAGCAAAAGATACAAGGAGACGAATAGATTCTAACCTCGCGACTGGAGCAAAAGTTTCATTATAATCAATACCTTCTTGTTGACTATAACCTTGAGCTACCAGTCGAGCTTTGTTTCTGACAACTTCTCCTTTCTCGTTCAGTTTGTTTCTGAAAACCCATCTGGTTCCAATGACATGAGTGCCTCTGGGTTTAGGAACGAGATCCCAGACATCATTCTTGGAGAATTGATCTAACTCTTCTTGCATAGCTGCCACCCAATCGTTATCTTGAAGAGCTTCATCACAGGACGTAGGCTCAATCAGAGACACTAGTCCCAGAGGAATATCTTCAGAAGTTCTGAAGGTAGATCTGGTTCTAACAGGTTCATCTTTGTTTCCCAAAATCAAATCTTCAGATACGTTGCTACGACTCTTGACTTTCCTTGGAATTTCTGGAGATTTAATTTCTTCAGAGTCTGGAGTGACAGTTGCTTCTGGAGTTTTCTCAGATTCTACGAGAGTGATTTCCAAATCTGCAAACTTTTCAACTAGCTTTGACTTTTCAGGGTCAAGCTTATCATCAAATCTAACATGAATTGATTCCTCCACAATTTTGGTTTCTGTGTTGTATACTCTATAGCCTTTAGAGCGTTCTGAGTATCCTAACATAATACCTTTCTGTGCTTTGGAATCAAACTTGTTTAGATGTTCTTTAGTATTTAATATAAAACAAATGCATCCAAAAGGATGAAAATATGAAATGTTGGGTTTTCTTCCCTTACACAGTTCATAGGGAGTCTTATCCAGAATAGGTCTAATAGAGATTCTATTCTGAATGTAACACGCTGTATTTACAGCTTCTGCCCAAAAGTGCTTTGCTACATTTGTTTCATTGATCATGGTTCTGGCCATTTCTTGGAGTGTCCTATTCTTCCTCTCTACAACTCCATTTTGTTGTGGAGTTCTAGGGCAGGAGAAATCATGGGATATTCCATTAGAATCAAATAATTCTTCAAAATCTTTATTTTCAAATTCTCCACCATGATCACTTCTGACTCTAATAATTTTAGAGTCAAATTCTTTTTGCACTTTAGAACAGAAACTGGTGAATACAGAGTGAGACTCACTCTTGTGCTTTAGGAATTTTACCCATGTCTAGCGGCTGTAATCATCAACGATTACTAGTCCATACTTCTTTCCATTGACTGATGCTGTTTTCACAGGACCAAATAAGTCAATGTGAAGAAGCTCCAGAGGCTTGGAGGTAGAAACAACATTTTTCTTTTTAAAAGATGTTTTTGAAAACTTTCCTTTCTGACAAGCTTCACACAGAGCATCTGAAGAAAACTTCAGTTTAGGTAGGCCTCTGACTAACTCAAGTTTAGTTAGCTGAGAAAGTTTCCTCATGCTAATGTGGCCTAAGCGTCTATGCCATACCCATTGCTCTTCGTGAACTGACATTAAACATTTAACATTTTGATCTTTTAAATCAGAAAGATTTATTTTATAAATGTTGTTTTTCCTCTTGCCTGTGAAAAGGACAGAGCCATCGTTCTGATTAATGGCTTTACACGTTTTTTGATTAAAGATTACATCATAACCGTTATCACTTAATTGACTTATGGATAACAAGTTATGCATTAATCCTTCTACATAAAGAACATCAGATATAGAGGGAAGAGTACCGTTACCAATAGTTCCGGAGCCTCTGATCCTTCCTTTCTGATCTCCTCCAAAGCCTACGAAGCCAGCGTCTTTAAGTTCCAGGCTTTGGAACATAGACTTTCTTCCCGTCATATGTCGCGAGCATCCAGAGTCCAGGTACCATGACTGGTGTCTGAACTTTGCTGCATAGGATATCTGCAACATAGATAATCTTATCTTTCGGTACCCAGAATCTCTTGGGTCCTTTTAGATTAGTTTTCCCAGAGTTTCTTACAACTTTGGGTCTTCTAGCATTCTTAAATTTTGTTCTTGTGTGTGTGTGTAATGATATGAAAAAGGAGATTTAGGCTGGTTACTGGTAGAAGTTTTATCAGAATCAGAATCATACCCAATTCCCCTTTTATTATTCTGACTTACTCCATAAATCATGGATGCCATAATACTCCTATCTATTCCACTCTTCAGAAACTTCTGAAAGGCTTCTTCATATTTATAAATAATTTCATTTGAAGTTTGTGGTGCTTGAGACAACACTTCTTCTAATTCTAAGCTTTTCGTTTTAGCTTCATCTCTTTCTAACGTTAAAGATATGATTGTATCATCTCTTGCTAGAATTGTTGTCTCAAGTTTACTACACTCTTCAGATTTTGCTTTAAGAAGGCCTTTGATGTTTTTAACTTTTTGTTTTAATTTCTGAAGAGAGGTAAGAGTTTCTGATAAACATGATTCTAAGTCAGATCTAGAAAGTTCAGAAAATACCTCTTCAGATTCTTCATCTGAGCTGCTGGATGTGGTAGCCATAAAAGCTACGTTGGCCTGTTCATCAGAGTCAGATTCTGATGATTCGGATTCACTATCGTCCCAGGTGGCCATTAATCCTTTCTTTGTTCTGAAGATATTCTTCTTGAAGCTTTCTTTTCTGGGGTTATCTTTCTTCAGCTTGGGGCATTCATTTCTGTAATGACCTGTTTCTTTACATTCAAAACAGGTAATATCTTTATTAGGTTTACCTTTTGAAGTTGACTCTGATCGATCCCCTCTGGGTCTTGATCTTCTGAAGTTGTTGTTGTTCCTTCTTTTCCAGAGTTGCTTAACTCTTCTGGTTAGTAGGGACAGCTCTTCTTCATCATCAGAGTCTTCAGGTTCAGAGTCATCAGTGTCTGCAGTTTCTGCTTGAAGAGCCTTGGTTCTGTCTGACTTCCGTCTTTCAGGTCTGGACTTCAGCGCCACTGACTTGTTCCTTTTCTGAGGCTCATCCTCCTCTAGTTCTATCTCATGGCTTCTGAGAGAACTAACAAGTTCTTCAAGGCTGATATTGTTCAGATCCTTTGATAACTTCAGAGCAGTAACCATTGGTCTCCATTTCTTTGGCAGACTTCTGACTATCTTCTTAACATGATCTGCAGTCGTGTATCCTTTGTCTAGCACTTTAAGACCTGCAATAAGAGTTTGGAATCTGGAAAACATAGCTTCTATAGCTTCGTCATCTTCCATCTTGAAGGCTTCATATTTCTGGATCAACGCCAGAGCCTTCGTCTCCTTGACTTGGGAGTTTCCTTCATGGGTCATCTTCAGAGAGTCAAGTATATCTTTAGCCGTCTCTCTGTTGGTGATCTTTTCGTATTCGTTGTATGATATAGCATTTAGAAGTATTGTTCTGGCCTTGTGATGATTTTTGAACTCACGTTTCTGATCTTCTGACATTTTGCTTCTGGGAACTTCAGCTCCATTTAAGGTTGGAGGTTTGTATCCATCTGTGACAATGTCCCAGAGGTCAGCATCATAACCCAGAAAGAAACTTTCGATTCTATCTTTCCAGTAATCAAACTTTTCTCCATCAAAAACAGGAGGCTTGGCATTGTAAGAATCTTTCTCATTTGAGTGGGCCATTTGTTTTTCTCGCACTGGATCTCTCTACACGGTTAAGTGTTTGATTTGAAAATCAATAACAGAGCCGGAGCTCTGATACCAATTGAAGGTGAGAAAAACAAGAAAGGGGGGGTTTGAATTGTTTGAAAAATAAGCGCTTTTGCAAAATGAAATCACACAATGATTTTATACTGGTTCGCTTATAACACAAAGCTACTCCAGTCCACCCGGCCAAGGTGATTTCGCCTTCAACAAGGACTTAATCCACTAATCTTGAAAGATTACAAACAACCCCTAAGAGAGAAGAAAATCTCTTAGTCCTCTCAAGTCTACAGACTACAAAGAGTCACTTGAGGAAATCAAATAAAAATTAGATACAAGATGTGTAATCTAGAGTGCTTCTAAGAAAGCAAATATTACAAACTTAAGAACAAATTTTTCACTTGATAAGCAAAAGCTTAGTGAAATTCTTTGAAGAACAGAGATGTTTTTCTTGAGCGTGATATAATTTCAGTATAGTTTTGGCTAGTGATTTCATATTTACTGAATGAGATTTCTTCTCTATTTATAGGAGTTGAAGTAGAGTTGAAGTAGCGTTGAATCTGTTGGATATTGAGATGTAGTTACGCCATTCCATTAATAGCTTCTGCAGTAGACTTTTTCTCTTAGAAGTGACTACTTACCACAATTAGTATCTTCTCTCTTGGAAGTGGAGATTAACGTCTCTTTCTAATTGAGGAAATCCATTTGCAGAACTTTAACTTGGCTTAAACGTTACTTCATCATGATTAACAATTCTGATTAGAGTCTTCGTGTATCTGGAGAATCTTGCTTCTGATGTTATCTCTTGAAAGTTCAGATGGCGCTGATAACTTCAGAGTTTGCAGAAGGCATATGTTCAGAATCAGAGCTTCTAGGCTTAACTTCATGTTCAGATGCTTCTGATACTTTGTAGTTTTGTCCAGAGTTAGAGCTTCTTGAATGAGATTCCTCTTTAGATGCTTCTGATACTTGAGATTTTGCATCTGATCTTGTTTTGCATCTGATGACATCATCAGATTTATTTCTTCTTTCTATAGAACCCTACACACTTAGAAACTTTTCGTTAGGGTGCCATTTTTGGTTTCATCCTTTGTTATCATCAAAATCATGGAGTCTGTTGTAGAACACTTTTTGTTCTTACACTTTTATCTAGTCCTCCTTCTTTGGTATGGTCCTTATATTGGCCCCACTTCTTAACGCCGCCAGCCACATCAGAATAAAGGTCATTGAACCTCTTGTTTCACCTTTCACCTTATTTAAAGGAAGCTGTTTGATTCTGAGAGATGAGAAAGGCTTCAACATTGGTAGAAGGTTGGTCAACAACTGTAAGTTTCTCAGTCGCCACCTTTGTTGGAGTAGGAGCTGAAATAGGTGGAGGGGTTTATAGCAGGGGCGGGCCAATCAATCTGGTGCTCTAATCTAATTTAAAAAATAGGTCTAAAATAATATGAATTTATACCGAATTTCTGAAAAATTGGTATAAAATCATAGGTTTTGAAGAGAAAATATGTTTTTACACCTATTTTTAACAAACAGATGTAAAATAGATTTTGAAAACATTTTGATTTAACAGTTATTTTTAAAAACACATGTGTAAAATGTATAGTTGTAGTAATTTAAAAAAATATATGGGCCCCTCAAAATTTGGGGCCAGAGCTATAACATTTGTTGCGCCTGCTAAAGGTCGGGCCTGGTCTAGAGCATAGTAGCCATTGTCTTGGCCTTCCTCCTATTCAACAGATTCTTGATAGATACCATAGTATATGTAAAAGTGGTAAAATAATTAGTGAACATGTCAAAAAGAAATATTGAAGCAAGTATAAAGTAAATTTCCTATCCTCACTAAAGAGCTCTCTTCTCTCTTGTGCATCAGCATCATCAAGTATTGTCTGCGTATTTATTAACCACCTCTGCTACATAAAAGGCCTCATATCTTTAGGACCTTTACCTTATTTGAATACCAGGTTTTCCCATAAGTTCACTAAATCTTCCTTCATTGGCACCTCTTTGGGAGTCAGATTCTCAAAGGAGACAACATATTTATGCGACTCTTGGCTATAGTGATTGCGAACTCAATACTTTTGGATCTTTCCTTTGCAGTTCGCGAACAAAGAGTGATGGCAGTTTGTCATCATGTTATTTTATCAATAAGTTTTAGTATTTTTAGTACTACTGATAGAAGAATAACATGGTTTAAAGATGAGTTTTGGCAATATTTGAGACTAAAGAGAAAACTATGTATTTTCAGTATATTTTACATCTTGGCCTATGTCTAGTAATTTTATAATATCTAGAGTTTTGTAATTTAGATTAAGGTGGAACCATCGTAAAATGAAAGATGACATATGTGGTAATCTATTACAAAAATCTCCCAGCGATTACTTTAGATCTCTTCCCAATTTAAATAAGTTTGAACCCATATTTTCGACATATTTCACATCATGATGTTTGTGCAGTATTTTGATCATACCTAGAGTTTTGAGACTTTGATTAAGGTGCGACCGGTGGAAAATGAAAGTTAACATACGGGGATACAAATTTCAAGAAGAAGTCAAAGTCTAAATTAGAATATAAATAGACGAAAATTACAAGCAAAATGTTGGTGTTGTTACAATGCTGAATTGTGGAGTTGGGTTTTCTCAAAAAACATAAAATTCCACTATCAACTTCTATTTAAAGAGAAGAAAGAGAAGGATGTTAAAAGGATGAAGAATATCATATTTTAGAGACTTATGCGACTACAAGGATTTAAATAACAAGGACGGTAGTTTTTTCACCATTGAAATTAATTTCTATCTCCAAATTCATGTATCTTTCTTCTAAACTTTTGGTTGTGAATAATTTAATTATGAGTAGCAAATTCCCTTAGATTAGGCCTTTTGAGATTAGTTTATTTTGATCTATTTGAACCATGTTATTATGAGTACTATTTTATAAAATTACAATTCTAGTATTATTCGGTTAATTTTATATTTAATGTCTTTTGTATTATTGACTAATGTATAAATTGAACATAGATTTTGAATGATTATTGATCAAAATTATTAATTACTTTAGGAATAAAGAATTATAATTTTGTGATCAAGAAATTAACGTGGAGTAAAACTTATTTTGATTTCGAATTTATGTAAGGGATTAGGTGATTATTATTAAAAGAGAAAGTTATACACCAAGGAATTTAGGCATAACTATTTTGTTAATTTATTGTGATAGTAGAGGAATTTTTTTAGGGAAGATGCAATCACTAAGTAGTGATAAATAAAGGATTCGAGAAAGTCCAGATCATTTTTAATCTATGATAATTTTCATGTGGTTATTTTTTTGTTTGATTTGAACCAAACTCTTGAAGAAAACCCCAATCTAAGAATTCTAGTCATTGAAATTGTTATATTGCAATTAGGAAGTTCCTCTTGAGAAGAACTTTAAGATATTATTACTTGAAGAAAAACTTAGTACACTTGTTGAATATTCATTAAATTTTTGGTGCCGTTTCAGGGATTGCTGATTAATTTCAACAAAGCAATTAAATTGTGATTATAATTTTTTTTCTCGTTTTTTTTCTTCTAGTTTTTGTTTTCCTATTAATTTTTGTTATTTTTTATTTTTACTAATTTTTGTATTTGTTCAGTGCTAATGAAGTATTTTTTTGATTGGGTATACATGGTAAATAATCTAGCGGGTTGCTTTTTGATTCAAAAGACTGCACATAAAATGAAAGAGCTCCAAGAAAGAAATATATGATGGAGCTTGATTTTCAAATTTCTCTTTTAGCACATCAAATAAATTAGCTCTATATAATCTACATCAAGAAAATGCTAATCAAAGTAGGTATTATGATGTGATTTATACTGTGAAGGTCATGTCAATAGTCATTGTATATGATGACTTCTCAACAAGTGTATCGATATTGTCGCAGTAATAAAATAAGATCGAATCCACGTGGACTGCTATTTAACAAGAAATATTTTTGCAATGCGTATAAAATAGTAAATTGGGAGGGTTTCGAGTTTGAATACGAAAAGAAAATAAAATTGTTTGACAATAAGAAGAAAGCGGTATGGTTGTGTATAAAATGATATTGACACTATAATCCCATATCAAACTAACAAAACCGATATACCCAATCTCTTGTGATATAACTCACTAATCAATACTCAGAGTTTTCTATCCCTAGTCTACCAGCGTAAGCAAGATTAGACAATACAACAAAATGTTAACTCCTAAGCCACTACTCGGGGTCTCCCATTCCTATTAAATTGTGTAAGCACAATAATTTCCCTAGGTCCAACACATAGACTAATGGTCAGTATTTTCTATGTTCCCAAAATCATATTAAAAGATTATCTCACATAAAAAACATTAAGAACAAGCTGTAATTGAATAAAATTATAGATTAAATTACTCATGCAATATCAAATCAAACATATGTCTCAACAATATCAAAATAGGTTCATCAAACACAATCTAACCTAGTGAGAACTAGCTACTCATGATTCAAATTACAATACCAAAATAAGAATAAAAGGTTTGCATAATTATTCCCTTGAGGAATTGGCCTCCAATGACTTCAAATGCTCTCCAAATATGCCTTATAGTGCTGCAAATCATCATTCCTTGTGTAGAAATTCATAACCCCTAAAAAAGTACAAAAAGTACCCTTAAAAAACCTTTAGAATGGAAAAGAACGCGTCAGAAAATCCTAGAAAAGGAATCATTGTGCGCGTGGTGACCTGCATCGCACGCACGATGTTGTGCATGATTTTTTCAGTAGTTGCACGCTTTGCACCCATTTTCACCTGATTCTCACTAAGTCACTATTTTTTCCTCTTTCTTTGGCCTTTATTCTTCATTTTTGCTCCTCTTTAACTTGTTTTGATCCGTTTCTTTGACCATATTCATGCAATGACGAAATGTCACCACAACCCCAAACTTGAATCGTTGTCTGTCCACAAGTAACTTGCCTGCACTTCCAATTCTAAACAGAAAACAAGTTTCACAATAATAATTGAACATCACCATATAAATTTTTCTTTACCTGACCATCATTCTAGCTTCCAAGTTCCATCTAGAAACTTCAGAAAACATCCTTAAAATATGAAAATTACTCAACTTGTCTCTCATCTCACCTTGGTTCACACACTTGACAGGATAACCTCTCAATCAACATGCAAAATAGTCTATACCGAGTTTGATCATATTCTAATATAATTCGTCAAAGAAATCAAAACACACATATTTAAGGTCTTTTTCAGTTGTATCTTGGCTTATGTTCGGGTAGGATATTTTTGGGAAAGTAGGTTTAAACCTTTGGAGTTAGGTGCCTAGTTATCCTTCTATTATCATACCCCTTTATTCCTTCTTTATGGTACTAGAGATATTTCAACTGTAGTCCTTCATATGCATTTTTCATTCTTTTAATCATTTTTTTGAAGAAGTTTCTCTTTTTTTTTTAACTTCTTATTTTCTCAAAATTTTGAAATTTTGACCATTTCTCTCTAGTACCCCAACCCCAAACTTAAAGTTTTGCTCACTTTTAAGAGCAACCTGTTGTACCACAAAATTTTCCCTCCCGTTTTATTCACATCTCCATCTAACCATGTGACTAGGGTTTCGATTGCATACATTATTAACTCATGCATAAGCATCATTCATTACCATGGATTTCAAGTGTTTGACTTGCAGGGCTTTGGTTTGTTCGCACAATAACTGAAAATGCTTGGTTTGGACTTGCCCCGAAACACCGAAGCCTCCAAAACCCTAATCCCAGGTGATCTCAGTGTGTCACACTCAACATCCGGTACTTGGTCCATCCATTTTGTCCCGTTTGGTGCTCGAGTCTTTTGGTCATAATCTGAGTCCTTGGTTTCGTAACTTCCATCTTCATTCATTCGCTTGATCATTGTCATGCCACTATTGCTTGGTCCATAGGGTCGCGTTCCCCGCTTCCATCGGTCGGTTATAGATCTTTAGTTTGGGTTCACGGTCGTGTTCATGCATTGAGTCAAGTCATTTTCATTTAATTGGTCAATTCCACTCTTTTTTATCCCTGAAATATTCATTACATACAAAAAGGGTGAAAAAAAGGTATTGCATTGGAAAAACTCATTTTTGGAGGTTTTTAGCCCTGTGAGTCGACTCATGACTCAGCGCAAAACCTCCGGGTCCGAACAGGTCGACCCACCGGTCGACTCAATTCTGGAAAATTTAAGTGAGTCGACTCACTCGCTCTTCACGTTGACTCATTCACATTTTATCTTTGAACCTTGTTCCCTCGGGTCGAAACAGGTCGACTCAAGTCTGGGAATTCCTGATTGAGTCAACTCATCCGTCCCTTGCGTCGACTCATTTCCAATTTTCCTTTCAATCATTTCGTCGCGGGTCCAGACAGGTTGACTGCCAGGTCGACTCAACCATGGGAAAAACTATGTTTGAGTCGACTCATTCCCTGTTTGAGTCGACTCATAGCTTGTTTTGCAGGATTTTTGCACTACTGATGTGAGAAAGGAATGTTTGGGTTGAAGCATGATCCTTCATCATTGAATCTTGCAATCCAAGACCAATATACACCGGCATGAACACCAGGAAAGCCGTGAGCACTCGACGACACTCCAAAGTTCGGTACTTCATCATGCTTCAACCACATGCATTACGAACACGGTAATTCTGCAGCAAACCAAGTGCAGCAAATCCACAAATCCTTTAACCTGCACAAACATAGCCAAAATTACAGTTTGCACAACATAACCATTGTTAACCTACATTTGCAAGTCATGATTGAGTCTATTGGTTATACCTTGCATCTAAACCAACATCAAAGCTTAATTTCGTTCAAATTTTCACCTGCAATAGCCAGTCATAAACCACCATTTCCATTAGACTAACCAATTAACTAACCTCCAACTCAGTGAGTTAACTATCTAAACTCACTGAGTTCATCCCAACTAACTTCAGATCTCATTTAACTAACTCCAAGACTAACTCCAAACCTCATTAATCCCAAGTCTGATCACTATAAATTCTCATATTCACCATAATTTTAAGTCTTCACTTTTCTCTTCTCTCTACACTTTTTGCAATCTTCAATTCTCTGCAACTTTTCTCTGAATCCTTTCCCTCTCACACTCAAAGCTCAATTTCCCAAAACTCCATTGAAGCTTCAAGAATAGTGAGCTTAACCTCATCACTACAATATTTTTGAAGAAGAAGATTCAAAAAACGAGCAAGTCAAAGGAAGATAAAGGTAATACTTCACCTTCTTGTACAAGTGATTTTCCGTCATCATCTTCTCCGATCAACACTCGTCGGAGCAATTCTCAACTTTGGAGGTAGGTCCCCTTTTTTCATTTCATTTTGGTTGTTATGCTAAACATTACACCATGCTATTGCAAACCTCTATCGTGAGGAGCTTGAATCTTGTTCATGGAGGAGTATTGTAGATTTGAGTTTGTAGGGGTTCTTGATGATTCGATCTCATTATTGGATTTAGGAAAGGAATTAGAGAGTTTGGAGAGTGGATCCTTGTTTGGGAGGTGGAGACGAAGATGAAGGTATCTCCACTTTTCATTTCCGGTAGCCTCCGCCGCCGAAAGCGATTTTCGGCGCGGTTGTCCACGGTGGAGCTCCGACACCGGCAATATGAACTATCATGGAAAAAGGCGCGCAAGACATTCAAATTTTTCTGGTTTTTTCCAACATAACTCCCAATCTTTGGGCTTATTTTCTGATTGGGCTTGTCACATTCTAAGCCCAATACAATACTATCTTACTCCAATTTTTTCTACTGCACCCCCTGGCTGAAAAGAAATTGTTTTGCATTAGGCTTCGGCAACTGAAGCCCATGTATTTGGACTATGCTTTGCACTCTGTTTTCCTGCACATCCAAACCAGCCCTACACCTCTGTTTTGCAAAGGTGCACACTATTTTATTTGTTTTGTTTGATATTTGTTTTGTTAATTAGATGAATTTGATTGATAGAATTTAGGTTAGTTAGATCAATTAGGAGTTCAACCGGAATTTTCATAATTAGGATTATATATTCAATAACCATTAAATTATTAAAAGACCATTTTACCCTTTAGAGGTAATTTTTGACATTTTCACTCATATAATCATATGCTCCTTTAGGAATAGAATTTAACTTAGAATCTTCACCATAACATGTTCCCTTAGGAATTTTAACATGGACTTTTGATCTAATTTTTAACTAACCATGGCATATACCCTTAGGATTAGCTTGTAATTAATCTTTACCATTAGATTAAGGGCTAACCTAATTTTCGAACCAAAATAAACCCATGATTAAATTGATCAAAATAAATTTTGATTGATTAAATCCTTTGAACTTGTATAATCCCACAGTCTAAATTGAGTGACCAAAAGATCCTTGGTCACTTAATAAGACTTTCCTTCTAAGCTGTGGAGCTCGAAGTCTCAAGTCAAGATCTTCAAATCAAGGCATCCTCAGTCACACCAAGCAGCGGATTATATAAGATAAATCAAAGGTCAACACTTGGTAAATAAAATTCAAATTGTACGAAACGAGCCTTAAGTAGTAAGGAATGATGAGATGGAGTCTCTCCTATCCTCGTCTAGAGCGACTTTGCGTATGGGGCGTATGCCCCAAATATTCAAAGCTTTCGCCCTTATTCATAAACTTTAGTGCAATACGAATCGACTAAACTACCAAGTCTTCTTCACACAAGGTCAACATCAACACAAGGATCAACAATGAAGATTCTTCACAACAACTTGCCAGTCAAGAGAAGTATCATGCACTTCAAGTCTTAAGTAATAGGGAATGACGAGACGAAGTCTCTCCTATCCTCGTCTAGAGCAACTTTGCGTATGGGGCGTATGCCCCAACTTTTCAAAGCGTTCGCCCTTATTCATAGACTCTCATGTGATTCTTATCAATCGACTGTCAAGTCTCTCAGTTCATCTCTTCATTCTATTCAATCATTCAATCACATTCTTTTACCTTCAATCACCTCGCTTTCAGCCCTAGTGGGCTGAACTACGACATCTCTGATTTCCTTATTGCACTATAAGGATACGTAGGCAGGAGAATTCAAATTCTTTGGGAGCTACCTTATCTATTGCTACCTTACTTATCAATCAATCATCCTTCATCCATTCTATCAATACCATCTTTTTGAGATCAATCATACTTCTCCTTGGACTCCTTGTCTATCCTTTTGGGACATCCTAACGACAGTCCACCTTATCAATCGAGAGTTATTTGGCCCGTCACCCAAACATTTAATTCATTCTTTTTCGGCTAAGACGTCGCTTTGCTCTTCGATTAAGAGTCTATCCTTTCCTTGGGTCCAAGATACTATTCTTATTTGATCTCGAAATGTTTGTTCCCCATCCAGTGATATATTGTTTCCTTGTGCACAACAATAATTTCTCGTGGCCCCTTCTTTTACCCCTTTGAGACATTGTAGCACCAATTCATCTTATGAATTGAGAGTTGTTTGGCTCGTATCCAAACATTCAATTCATTCGTTTGGTTGAGAGGCTTGTTTACTCTTTGATTCCAAGTTCCCTCCATTTGTGGGTTCCCTTGATACCATTATGTTGGTACAAGTTATACTATTCATCATTGTATGTCTCACTCTCTTCCTATTCCCGTGGTTCCGAACTACGATTGATCTGACTTTCTCATTGCACAATGAGAATACGTAGGCACGAGGATGAGAATCCTTGGCGAGCATACTTTTGATTATTCTCCTCCGCCTTAGGGCACCATTCATATCTTTCACTATCCATTATCTACCTTCGATCATAAATCGTTCACCTAGTGACACATTACTCCGTTGACATCGAAATACACTTTCTTTGGAGTTCTATATATACCCTTTTAGGACGTATAATGTAAAATCCGTTTTTCTATCTAGAGTTGTTTGGCTCGTTACCCAGACCTCTCTATGGTATAAATCCCATTTCTCTTATGGATTCCAATATACTTTCACCTTTCGATTTCAAACAATATTTCTTCAGTCACTTGTCACCAGATATTCATTTCTGTGACTTCGGTCACTTCATTCTGTTCTCCCCCACGATGCATTCATATTCTACCTTCATTCACTTCACGTGATATACCTTATTCTCTAAGCCAAGTACACTATCTCTTTGTGCTCCATCTTGTACCTCCTTGTGAACCAAGAGTTGTTTGGCTCGTAACCCAAACACCTAATTCCTCTTTTTTTTTGTCCCAAACATTGATACTGTCTTGTAGGCTCTCACTTGTTGGTTCATACCAGTTTACTCTTGGATTCACGTTTTCACCCCTTTTGGGAGTTCAAATCATACAATTCTTTCATTCAGGCCAATACTTCTATCACACTTCTTTTCACCTCCTGCCTCTAGTTCCTTGAACTACGAAGCTCTGAATTCCTCATTGTACTATGAGGATACGTAGGCATGAGGGCCTTAATCCTCACCGAGCACTCCATCTATTTCTTTCCTTTTCCCCCATTCTTTTGCGAGTAATCTTTAGATCTAACACCTATTCGAGCGAGAATAATCAAAATGGTTCCCATGGAGTACCATGGATGTTTGGGGTGCTAATACCTTCCCATTGCATAACCGACTTCCTTACCCAACATATCTCTTTCCCCCGGTTTTTATCGATGTTTTCCCTTCCCTTTGGGGATAAATAAAGTTCTATGGCGACTCTGTTGTATGTTCGAGCGTGCGATACGTTCGGGTATATTTTTGCTAGCTTCAGCTGGCGACTCTGCTAGGGATACTTCACTACTTGGAGTACTTCCTAGTCGCTAAAAGGAGTCGAGCCTAGTTTAGGTTGTTTTCTCGCTAATTTTTAGGTGTTTATATTTATGCATTTACTCGCTTTGCATTTTTTGCTATTTACTTTATTATTGCATTCTGACATCCTGGATATTTGTATATGTTGTTGCTTGGGTTGGGTTGGTGACGCATGAGAGAGAAGCTTTATACCCGAGCTTGAGTACACACACAGGATAGTAACGTAACTAGAGTCGTGTTTGACCTCCATGGAGTTATTCCGCGATTATGGTTGACACGAGACGTCACACCTAGAGTAGATCCTTTTGGGAGCATCATTGTCTGACGAGTCATTCGTCCAAGATAATGGTATCTCAAATTGGATCGTTGACTCTAGGGACCTTTTAGGACCACCCTTTGAGGATATTACCTACATGTGAGGGGAATATGTGTTTTTCTTGCAGGAAACCAAGACCCTTCATACCCGTGTTCTCGTGTACACGTCGAACCTTTGAACTTGCAACAAATAGATTATACGGTTTATCCATAGCATGCCCGAATTTTGATTATATGATACCCTGCCATCCTTCCATCGCATAACATCATTACGTCATTACATTAACCATTACATGTTACATTTGCATTTTTCAGGGACCTACTGTGCCAGTTACTATTATCAGTGCAGCCATGGATAAGACAGACCGAAGAAAAACTTATCAGTACAAATTGAGAGACTCTAAGGTCGATGAATTGAGAAAGCTCATCGAATTCTTGACTGAAGATTGTCGAGTAGCCTTCAAACAAGCCTATGGCAACCTGTTGGGAGTTTTGTCTACCAAGGAAGATTCAGGGTTGATGTTCACATTCTGCAGTTTTATGATCCCACTCTACACTACTTCACGTTCCAGGACTTTCTTCTAGCTCCCACGCTAGAGGAGTTTGCCCATCTGCTACAGTTACCAATCAAAAACCAAGCTCCCTACATGATTGAGGATAACTCCCCGGATTCTGCAGATATAACTCAAGCCTTGTGCATGAAGAAGGATTTAATCGAGTTCACTCTCTGAATCAAGGGTAACACACATGGTCTACCATCTAAGTTCTTATTCGAGAATGCCACTGTGTTTGCCAACAACGGAAGTTGAGGCAGCTTTTATGCCAGCTTCGCACTACTCATCTATGGGTTGGTACTATTCCCGAATGTTGAAGGCTTCATTGACAAGACCGCCATCACCATATTCATCTCCCAGAACCCGGTTCCCACCTTACTAGTTGATGTATTCTTCTCCTTCCATTGGAGAAACATGAAGAAAGGAGGGACTATCAATTGATGTATTCCTTTGCTTCAAAAATGGATCGTGTCCCACCTACCGAAGAAAGGGCCATTTGTTGATAATGTGAGTGATCTGAAATGGTCGCAAAGGTTGATGTCATTAGATGTTGAAGATGGCGTCTAGTTTAGTCTCTATTACTTGAGGGTGGAGCTAATCTTCCGATGTGGAGAGTTCCCAAATGTTCCTCTCGTTAGCACGAAAGGGGGTTTGATCAACTATAACCTCGTTCTCTCATTGCGTCAGCTGGGATATCCTCTCAAAGAGAAACCCGAAGACCGTCTATTGGAAGAACTGTTGTTAGCTGAAGGGGTTGAGAATCCAGAGCTGATGAAGAAAGTGAGGAAAGCTTGGGGCAAGATACAACGAGTTGGGAAGAAAGAACTAGGCAAGCAATTGTATACTGTGACAACTTCATATGTCGATTGGGTGAAGTCAAAGGCCAAAATGATCAAACTGCCATACTCATGGGAACCTTCTATGTGTATCAAGACCATTAAACCACATGCCACCGTTGTTTATAAAGTGGATCGCCTTAAAGAAACCATCACGAAGTTGGAAAAGGAGAACACCGACCTCGATTCCAGCCTGATAAAGGTCACCTCAAAAAAGAACACTCTGAAAGCCAGTCTTAGTCAGAAAAGAGAAAGGTTCAACAAAGCAGATACCGATATTCAAATTGAGCAAAAAAAAAGGAGGAAGGTGGGATATTCCTTGAAAGGATCTTTTGAGACCATTGCAAACAAAAAAAAGGAGTTAGCCGAAGCCTAACACCGAGCCTGCAAGAGGGAGATTGACTACCAAGGCTAGATCAAGACTCTGTAAAACCAATTGGAGAAATGTCAGAAAGAGTTGAAGGATGAGCAAGCCCGTGCCAAGAAGCTAGAAGTAACTCTCGCACAACTCTAGAATGATATCGACAAAAGGTTTGAAGAGATACGAGCTTTGAAAAGTCAAGCCCATCAGAACTTGGAAGAAAGCAACCAGCTACAAGAGGAAGCCACCTAATGGGAGATTCAAAGTCGTCACTTGCAAGTTCTCTTAGACCAGAAGGAAGATTTTATACAGGATATTCTGAGCGGACCCAATCTTTCCTTACTGCACAATCTCATCAAGGATTCTCAGTATTGGACTGATAGACATGCCTTCCTAGCCAAATTTGCTAATCAGTCACTCGAGGACCTTCCTGGATTGATGAAGAGAGCTCACACTAACATGTTCCCTCACAATACTCTATGGGCCGTCTTACATTTTGTATTTGTATGTAGGGTTGTTATGGTGAGGATCAAGTCTGATTTCCATGCTAGTTCATCAAAATGATCTCGAGTTATAATAATTTGTACTGTTTGACCTCCAAATGAATAAAAGAGATTTTGTTGAAATACTTCTGTTGCCTTATTCTTGCTCAATGTATGACTATATATGCACACTGGCAAACTGACACCCTAGAAATGATTTTTTTATTTGTTAACATGCATTTACTACATTCATGCATTACACATAGCTAACCAGAAAACAAAATGCTTACCACCTCCATCTTTCCACAGCAAAAACGATGACTTGTCACCATTACTTCACCCGTGCAAACAAATCAAGGATAATGGCCGATTACGAAGCTGACAATGCTGGTGTCCACGAATCCCTTGCCAAGGTTCAAGGTGAGATGAACCTCTTCAGGGGAAATATGGAGACTATTCTGGAAATTATCCAAACTCAGAGGGCCCCTGCCTCTGCTGATACCAACGCCACCCGTGCTGTTGGGGTGGCCAATCCCGCTCTTGCTGTTGATGCTACCGTCGAAACTCATGTAGAGACCGTAGACCAACCATTGAAAACCACCAACTGGTCCATGTTGACATGAATAGGCTTACTGATGCCTATCCTTGGGGAATACCCCAAAGCTTTGCTGCTCACTTTGCCAATGGGGGTGCCTTCTTCCCTCATCCGACTCTCACTGCCCCTGCTGCTGCTGGAAACCCAGTTTTCCCTTGGGGTGTCTCCACTGTTCAAATCCCTCCGGTCAATGCTGCCAACCCCGAGGATGACCAAGGTCAGGTTCCCAATGAAACTCCTGACGACGAAGGTGAATATCGAGGCTCGCGCCTCCATTTCCAGACTCCTGCTCAACCTGCGAGCACCCATCAAGCTGCTCCATTTGGTTATCTTGGGGCAACCTCTGTGCCATGATGACTTACGCACCTACCAATCCTACGCTCCAATATGTGCAGACAGGGGCACCTCAGGCTCCCAATGCTCAGGCTAGGGGGAAGTATCCTCATATGGTGCATGCGGCTCAGACAGTGCCTCCTGGTTTCTCCTATCCACCGCAAATGTTGTTCGCTCCCCAAAATGCACCTACTCAGGTGATAGCTCTAGAAGCCTCTCGACCAGCCAGTCAGGTCGCTCTTCCCACTGTTGATCCGGCTAGACCTGTGGATTACTAGTTGTTGGACGACAGAATAAGGGCTATTGAGGGTTTCTCAGCTTTTGGTATTGATGCTCGAGACCTGTGCCTAGTTCCGAATGTGGTGCTTCCACAAAAGTTCAAGGTGTCAGACCTTCCAAAATACAAAGGTCTAAGCTGTTCTCGTAGTCACATCACCATGTAGTGTAGGAAGATAGCGTTGTATATCGACAATGATGACTTGATGATCCATTGCTTCCATGACAATCTGTCTGGAGCTTCTCTGGATTGGTACATGGGTTTGGAACGTACTAAGATTCGATCATGGGGGGACCTATCCGAGGCATTTCTGAAATAATACAAGTACAACCTTAACATGGCTCCAACAAGGCTTCAGTTACAGAATCAAACGCATAGATCTAATGAAACCTTTAAAGAGTATGCTCAACATTGGTGCGAAATGGCGTCCAGGGACCGACCAACATTGTCTGATAATGAACTTGTGGATATCTTCATGGGTACACTCCAAGGGATGTATTATGAGAAGATGATTGGGAGTTCATCTACAAACTTTGTAGATATGGTAACTATCAGTGAGCGTGTAGAGAATAGGCTGAAATCAGGGAAAATCATAAATACAACCGCTTCGCAGACAACGAACAAGAGGTCACATGGGGGCTTCGCAAAGAAGAAGGAGGGGGAGGCAAATGCTGTGACGGCAGGTGCCCACCCCCAATATCAATTTCCGATGGCCCCTATGCCATACTATCCGTATTTGTATGTTGCTGCAACTCAGTATCAACAATCGCCATGTCAGTATCAACCGCAGAAAGGGAACCAACAATCAGCACCTGCTCAGTGAAATCAGAACCAACAATACAATCGTGACAACAAAGGACAAGGTCGAGGCCAGAATAACAGAAATAGTTTTGGTAATCATCCCCAAATTGACAAGATTCTGGTACCATATGCAGATCTGGTGTCGTATTTGATCCACGTAGGGGCTATTGTACCAAGGGAACTCCCGACAACCTCTCCCCCTTTTCATCGTAATCATAATCCTAATGCCTCATGCTCCTTCCACGTAGGGTATATAGGACATTCCACAGAGGGCTTCCAGGATCTCAAGAAGGGATTCAAGAGTTAGTTGATCAATAAATATTGTCCTTCTCCGAGGAAAATCCCAATGTGAAGACGAATCCCTTGCCAAATCATGTTCGGCAGTCAACGCCGTAGTCAAAGAGGAAGCAATTGAATCCGTACCGAAAGCCGACGAGGTAAAGACTCCGTTGTCAGTTGTATTGAAGAGACTTGAGCAATTTGAGTTTCTAGCAGGTATGTATGATGATTGCACAGTATGTGAGTATGATCCAGACAACTGCGACGAGTTAAGGGGTTGTGTGCAGAAACTGATGGATCAGGGTTTGATACAGTTCTCCAAGTTTAAATCAACCGAAGAAGTTGCAGTAATTGAACCAATAACCATCATGTACAGAAAGAAGAAGGTCGAAGCTCCTCCAAAGAGGATTTAGCCAATTCATTTTCGCGTGCCCAGTCCGTTTCCGTATCAGAACACCAAGGCAGTGCCTTGGAATTATGAGGCAATAACGTATCTGGGAGGAAAGGAAATTCGTATTCCTGACACTGAAATCGACAACATCGCTGGAGCGGGAGGCATGACTCGCAGTGGCCATGTTTTCGCTCCATAATACACTTCTAGGGTTTCTCCATCACCCACAGTTATCCTGCCTAAGAAGAAAGTCATTCCTACTCCGACTCCGCAGGCAGGGGCAACTGTACCGACCATTCCGAACATGACAATTGTTCTAATGCTGACGAATGTTATTGACAATAAAGTTGTAGAATCAGAAATGTCTAAGGGTAAAGGGCCGATGGTTGAGAATGAACAAGTTGAAGATCGCAAGAAGAGCATCACTTTTGAGGAAAGCCGGGAATTCCACAAATTGATCAAAAAGAGTGACTTCAAAATCGTCGACCAGTTAAACTAGACTCCCTCCCAAATATCCATTTTGTCTTTGCTGCTGAGTTCTAAGGCTCACCGCAAAGCATTGCTGAAAATTCTGAATACCGCTCATGTGATGCAAGACATCACGGTTGATCAGTTTGATGACGTGGTTGCTAATATTACTGCCAGTAGGTATTTGGGATTTAACGAAGCGGAGTTACCTCCTAAGGGGAATGCCCATAACAAAGCACTACACATTTCAGTCATGTGCACAGACTCTCTTCTATCTCGAGTCCTTGTTGACACTGGTTCGTCACTTAATGTATTTCCAAAATCTACATTAAGCCAATTACAGCTTAAGGGGCCCGAGATGAGGACCAGCGCACTGATTGTCTGAGCTTTTGATGGTTCCCAAAGACAGGTTATTGGGGAAGTCGATATGCCTATCTGTGTTGGACCCCACCAGTTCAGCATTACCTTCCAAGTCATGGATATCAACCCAACTTACAGTTGTTTGTTAGGCAGGTTGTGGATTCATGCCGCGGGGGCAGTCACCTTTACATTGCACCAAAGGATGAAATTCTTAATTGATGATAAACTGGTAATTTTATGTGGTGAAGAAGATCTATTGGTTAGCAAACTCTCGTCATTCAGATATATTGAGACAGATGAGGGGATTGTTGAGATTCCGCTCCACTATTTAGAGTTGAAGAAGTCAGTTCCGCTATTGCCAATCATGACCAATCATCCGCTACCATTCTATCCTCAATAAGAAACTCCAAACAGACGTTGGAGAAAGACCCGCTTCCCGGTTGGGGTAGAGTTGTTGACGTGGCAGAGAAGTGCGACAGATTTGACATCGGTTACCACCCAGCAACACGCAAGGCAAGCCCAAAGAAGAAGCAGTTCAACCCGGTCAAATTCAGCAGCATCGGCTACCAAAACAATCATATTGTGGCAGTCATTGGAGAATCTAGTGGCAGCAAGCTAGAGGCGCCTAGCCTCATAAGCAAATGTCCTCCAGGGTTCAAGCTCCCCAACTGGACGGCTACCGTGATTCCCATAGTATACTCGGAAAAAATGTAATGCATTTTGTTTTCTCAATCCCTCGTCCCCGCCCGGGACGAGAGGATAGCTTGTAAGGGCCTCCATGTTTAAAAGTATTATGTGAATAAATAAAAAGTAATTTTTGCATGCAAAACTTGTGTTCCCTTTCTTTCAGTTATTTTTACTTTTTCACTAAAATAACGAAATGACAAAAGATTTCTTTTTCTTTTTTTTCACTTTCCTAAAAAGCATACTAAAATAAGCTCATCATATGCAGAGCAAATAAAACTATTGATTACAACATGACAAAAATCAACTGTAATTATGGATTTCCAATCAACCAAGCTGAAGAAGATATTGAGGAAGATTGCGCATTACCAGCTGAACTAACACGACTAATGCGTATGTTGTGATTTTACTTTTAACACAAAGAATTATACTTTCAACAATAATAACATTGTTTCTTGCAAGTTTCTATTCAAATGTAAAATTATTTTCATTCCATTAGATCTTTCATTTTCAAGATGTTTCACATTTAATGTAATGACAATAATTATGTATAATAATTACATATTTTTATATTTAAGATGAGATTTTGTGAGACTCCATCCCAATCCCAATTTATGTGAATAATAATTTCATAAGGTATAACTTGATTTAACTAATTAAAAAATTTATTAATTTTTTTTTATTGATGTGTTAGGTTCTTCTCCCACTATTTATTTTACTAAAATATAATCTTTTAAACAGTAACTTATTGCATAAGGCAAATATATAATCTCAGAGCTGCCCAATTCAACTTTTTATCTTGTTCACAAGTTCAACAATTATATAGTTAATTTATCTTCGTTCAATTTTTTACTTCATACTATTCTAAACATTTATTATAGAATGTTATAATTGGAGTGTTTGCACATGGATTTGTAAACAATTTTAGTTGGATTTGTAAGGTTGTATCGAACAATAAGGTATATGTACATATGATTTTTTGTTAGTATATAAGCGAACAGACTCTCTTAATTGGTGATAGAGCAAGGACGCAAGGTGACTTTATATATATATATATATATATATATATATATATATATATATATATATATATATATATATATATATATTTTATATATATATATATATATATATATATATATATATATAATATATATATATAATATATATATATATATATATTATATATATATATATATATATATATATATATATATATATATATATATATATATATGGTGTCACCCTTTCCTTATATTTGCACCCATTAATAATACTCTTATCATAACATTTTTTTTTAAATTCTGGTAAAAATATACATTGAATTTTTTAATTGGCCTATCACATTATTCGTGCAAGAGAAAAAAAAATCTTCTATTTTGTTAATAAAAAAATGAGTGGAATATTTTGGTATTAAATAAAGTTAGGGGGTGTAAGGTATAGCTCATGGGGGTGACCATCAAAATTCTCTTTGTATATGATAACAAGCTTCCAAGTGATTGCTTATTGGGACTCAAAGCCTTGGATTTCTCCGTAATATCTAATGAATTTTCAGAATATTTTACCTAGCACTTTAAATATTACATTTAACACCCCACATTTTTAAATATTTATAAAAATATTGGTATCATTATTTACTCCATCTCAAATTTATGTTTGAAAAAAAATCACTCCCAAAGAATCAGAAAAAGACAAAATTCGGTAGTCCATTTTAAAATCTGATATACTTTTTAGGGATCCAGGATAAAAACTTTTATTTTTATCGAATATTTAAAAAATCGGTATGAATTTTTATTGGATTTTTAAAAAACGAGTATGATTGTTTATCAAATTTTTTAAAATATACGATACAAATGTGACTTTTTTGGAAACTTTAGAAAATTCGAAACTTTTTTTTGGATATTTTGAAAATCTAGTATACCAGATTTTCAGTCATCCTTTTATGGTATTTCAAATCAGCATGTTGTCCTTATGCGCGTATGAGGTGGATGATTATTCTTCAAATTTTATCCAGTTCTTCATCACCGACGTTGTATGTTTTACTTACATGTTTTATTTGAAAATTTGAAAAAATTTAATTGAGTTGCGGTATGTCTAGCATAAATCATTCATTATATATTTTAATTCACAAATATTTTCTTTCCAAACTGAAGTGTTATCATGGACAAAGTCTATTGGAAGACAACATGATATTATTGTTGTTACAACTCGTTATGATATAACAAATAGGCAAAGGGGGAGGACAAATAAATTGATTATGGATTATGAGAAAGGATAAAACTACAAGAACTAGAATTCCTCTCAAGTCACTTATAGTAGAACAGTGAAATGTCCATTTATATTGAGATCTCTGGCAAGCGGTAGTGGTTGGAACATGATGATTATATGTGGTATTCACAATCATAAGCTAGCCAAGGATTTAGCAGGCGTGACATATTAAGTCATTTATAACCTGATGAAAGAAAATTTGTGAATTAAATGAAAAAAAGTACAACATGGCTTCGAAGTCCAACACATGTGTATAAGGCAAGATATACACACCAAACTATCATCAGAGGTCCATTCACGAAAATGAAACATTTGTTGAAACTAATTGATGATGTGATTTACATGTGTTGGACCAAAAACATTAAGGAATCAGATGTTATTACTCATGCATTCTAGACACATATTGATTCTATGAAGTTGTTGAACATGTTTCATTTGGTGCTGATCTTTGATTGTACATACAAAACAAACAGGTATCGGCTCTCACTACTTGAGATCGTTAGTGTTATGTCAATGAAGTTGATTTTTTTTTGGTTTGGTTTGCCTAATTGGAACATGAAAGGGAGACAAATTTCACACGGGCACTAAAAAATCTAAAGGATTTGTTCACATGTGAGAAGTTGCTTTAAAAGGTCATGGCGACGGATTAGGAACTTTCCCAGATGAATGTTATTGAAGTTATGTTCGCATCCTCATTTCATCTCTTGTGTGTGTGTGTTCCAAATTTCAAAAACGTTAGTTTGAAGTGAAAGGAGTACGTTAAATCTAATTGGCAAAAACATGTTATGGATCCATGGAACAAAGTTGTAGTTCCTTTTGGTTGGCTGCATTAGGTAAAACAACATATGTACACAATTTATTTTAGGAAACATGTGGAATAAGATGTTCGAGTATGTGTTCCAGCATCTGGGTGTGGTCGTGGTTGTAGTTAAGCAAAAGTTGTTTAGCTAAAATGCTTGACATATCTAGCTAAGCAAGAGCTGTTTAGATAAAGTGCTTGACATAACCAGTTAAGCAATAGGCTTAAGGTCGATGTTCTGAATATCTTCAAATATCCTTCAGAAGAGTTGTGGTGTTAACTTATTTAAGATGCATAAGCATGCTTTTGGGAAGTAGTTTGTGTTGTTATCCAAAACCAAGTTGAAAAGATTTGGATTTGTTTCATTCAAAGAAGATTTGATTGGATGTACCTTTAAAGAAGATTTGGTATAAGATTTACTCTACAAATAAGAGTTATGTTGGATGCTCTGGTGTAACATGTGGAACACGATGCTCCAACGTGTATGCTAGAACATCTAGTCTCTGTCAATAAACAAATGTTATTAGATGCTGCAACGTCTGGTCTCTATCAACATACGAATGTTAATGTAGTTCTGGTAACGAAATGTGTGCTGCAACATATGGTCTCTGTCAATAAACAAATGTTTTTATAGTTGGGGTAAAGAAGGGACACATGGGGGAACATGATGTTCCAACATGTGTGCAACATCTGACCCTTGTTCAGTAGGCCAATGTTGTTGTGTTTTTGGAGTGAAAATCTGGTTAAGATTCAACCATATTTGTTGTTATATTTTTGTAATACATTTGTGTGATTTGTTTGACAACTTTTAAAGATCAAATCAATTTGAATGGGGATTTAAATTTGAATTTAAATTAATAACAAATCATATCTTTTGTTGGAGATCTTTATGGATCAAATCAAATCCAACAATATCTTTTATGATTCTGGATGAAATTAAATCTGAAATCCAAAGGAGAAAATCCTAGAATTGCATTGCTATTTAAAGATACTCAAACGTAAATTTTGAGGTAAGCACGTTTTGAAGATACCAAATGTTAAGGTTTATCTTTTGAGTATTTGTTTGTGCACCACTCTAGCGTGTCCTTTCATATCTTAAGGCGTATATTTTGGTTTGTTAGTTTAGTTGTAAAGTTTTGTTCTAAGACATTATGTCTATGAGCTTGAGAATAAAGTGTTTCTTGTATTCCACACTAATTCCATAATAAGTATTATTGTTGAGTGTACACCACTCTATATTTCAGTAACTTGGCATAGTTGTTGGTTTGTCTTAGTTGAGTTGTAAATTCAACAATCAATAGACTTATTATTGAGGTTGACCACTAGGGGTTAGTGGTTGAAGAAAGTGAGTTAGTTCTCATATTTATGAGGAGTCCCAAATAGAAAGTCACTAGGATTAGGAAGAGGCATTGAATCAACATAGGGTTTTTTGTTCATCCAAGACTAAGTATGTTGATTCGAGTAGTGAATTTCCTTTCCTGGGTAGAGTTCCCCCCAGACATATGTATGGTTTCACTGAACTTGGTTACTAATTTCTTGCATTCTTTATTGCTTTTATGCTTCATCGTCTTGTATAAGTTTATCTATCATAACTTGGTTTTGCAACTAGTTTTTATTCTGGTATACATAGTCCCAGACATCGTGTCTGACATATGTCCCTAGAATATGGCATCTGTCATAAACTAGTAGTACATATTGTCCCAGGCATCTGGTCCAACATCCATCCCCTCATAAATAGAATTTCAAAAGTCATGTATTCAAATAGTGAGTATGATTTTAAGCAACATTTGCAGCATTTTGAGGTCGTGTGTGCTAATATCCCTTCATTTGTTGAGTATGTGAACTGAACATTATTGACACCCTAGTAGGGATAACACTCCATTTTACTCGAGATTGCACAACTTCGTATCAAGAAAGTGTATATAACATATTACAAGGGAGTTAGAAAAGGGTAAAAAAGTTGGTTATGACAAAGTTGCATGTGGTTGCTTCATTACGAGGTTACCATGTCCCATTATAATTCATCATGTGTTTTAGAAGAAATTACACATTGAAGACCATGAAGTCACTAGAGAATAAAATGTGATACATATGGACTTAGAAGAAGAATGTGAAGACTTGAAAAGGTATTTAAGTACCTTGGATATCGTTGGTCAGAAGGCAATGAAGAAATTTAAAGTGTTATATATGTAAAAGGACTCGCCTAGTGTGATGACTGTAGGATTCCCTAGGAAAGGCGATGATAATGTGTCATTGTAGGGAAGGTATCACCTCGCCCTAAGGTTTTCTCATTGGACAGTCATGGGAAATATGAGATAGGACATTTCTCGGGCAGAGAGAAGTCATGGTCATTACTCCCCTTGGAAATAGGGAATCCAATGGTCCACCATCGACTGGGTGTATGGTGACCCTTCCCAAGATAACTCTAGGCCCAAAAGACCTCTATAAATATATTTCCCCTATGGTAGAAGGGATAAATGTCAAGCAATACAAAGCACGCCCCATATACGTTTACGCCTAAGCATGCCACTCATTAACAAGGTATTTCACCTCACAAGTAGGACCTCTAAACCACCTTAAAACCCCATCATACAGGGCTTTTCACCGCCTTGGGAAACCCCTAACCATCATACATCAAAATATACCTACTAAGGCATCTAAGTCCCCATGTCCTTATAGGAGGAACATGTTAGACTATGGCACGGATCTAGAAGGGGGGGTTGAATAGATCCCAATTAAAATTTGAGTCGGCGCTACCAATTTAAAAATTGGTTTTGAAAAATTGTTTTAAGTGCGGAAGCGGCCGAGGAAAAATATAGTCTAAAACGAACTGTTATTGGAAAACCGGATATGCGTCAAGCCTATGGATTAGTGATAATGTAAAATACGAATTACTACACTAGTTACACAATCAATGATTTGTTTCACTTACTAGGATTTCTATTTCCAATGATTCAAATACCAAATACAGCTAGATACACACTTAAGATAATTTTGGTTTATGCAAATTATCAAACACTTGGTGTGCAAAAACACTCCAAGTGATATTTATGTTGAGTAATTGATTCCAATTAATCTAGTACAATGTTCTATTGTACTTTGGATTCAAAAACAGAGTTTTAACCTCTTACTCAATTAATATCAAAGTTTGATAAAAATGCTTATACTAAAATCACTTAATTTTTAAGCTGAAAATCAATTATGCAGAAAATTAGAGAAGATAAGATTTGATGAGGCAGTTCCCCCGCCGTCCTCGCTTCGGGGTACGTCTGCCCTCAATTCTAAAACTAAAATTGAGATGATTTAATAGATATCACCTGTTGAATTTAACCGTTTATACAAGGATTGCAAAACACATATACAACAGAACTCTCAAGATGTTGAATGTTGCTTCCACTCCTTGGTCCTTGATTCAAGATGAATCAAGCCCTTCGATCGTTGTTGATAGACCTCCGATTCCAGCCCCTTTGTTGAATAACCTTCCGTTCTTCAAACCCTCGGCCCGGCTGATCTCAGCTACAACGAATTGAACCCGAATTCTTCCCTTCAATATCACTGAATCCGCTACTAGATTGACGAAGACTTCCTCTTCTCAATCACCTTCGTTCAGCTGAAACTTGATGAAGAAATTCGTCCAAAAACCCCCAAACACAAACCAGTCTTGGAGGACAAAACCCCAACGGTTTTATTCAAGAAAAAACCCGCCACAAGCTTCAACCCGAACCGGATTCCCCAATCTCGGCTTCAGACCTTATCACCTTTAACCAATCACAAAGCACTTCAAAAATGGTTGTGTGTAGTTGATGTGTTGTGAGATGTTGAAGATGAAGATGATGAATCTTGGACACCTATTTCACTTTTTCTTGTTTCTTTGAACACTTGAAATCAATTTGACAAATGTTGGTTGATACAAGTGATTAAACTTCTATATATAGTAACCAACTTACCAACCAAAAATAACAGCTTTTCAAACAGTGGAAAATATTCAGAAAACTGAGTTTGCGCACGAGCGGTCGACCATAGGTCGGCGTGCGCTGACCCGTGGGAAATGCGTCGACCCCTATGGTCGACTCAATTCTTCCATGCACTGACCCGTGGCCAACAACACTATGTCATGCGCCGACCTGTGGTCGACTCAAGCAACCATGCGCTGACCAGTCACCAACCGGTCTGTGTTATGCGCTGACCCGTGGCTCATGCGCTGACCCTTGCGGTCGACTCAAAGCCTGCAAATCTGCAAAAATTCGTATTTTTGTGGTTTTCATGCATTTCGTCATGATCACATTTTATCCACATATGTTTTATGAAATATAGCAGTTTTAGATAAGCATAGAGAAGGATATGATAGGTGATATGTTGCATTTGTTTGTAGACGTGGAATCGACAATGCCGATTCATCCATGATGGTCATTTGTCATCATCGAAACTTATGATTGTATGTTGTCTGACAATTTGCCCTTACATACTCCCCCTTTTTGATGATGACAACCTGTGCGAAGCCAAGGAGACAAACAACATGCAGTATTTACACATTATGCACACTCCCCATTTCTTTTGTAATCTAAGGCTATCTGCAAGACGGACTGTTAATTATGGTGGAACATTTTGGCATTGCTTGTACTCTTCTCCCCCTTTGACAACATCAAAAAGAGACAAGGAACGATTATTCAACGTAACATAAAATTCAACAGGAAATAACACTATCAGATAACAATATCACACCAAATATCATTACTGAACGATAATCATTAATTAAAAGAAGATAATCATTACAATTGATTTTGCACAAACAGGCATAATAGAGAAAATGAGTACAATCAAACAACAAACAAATTCAGATGCATATGCAGGCCTATGTCCTAATGGTGTCATCCTTGACGGTAATAGATATCTGGGTTTCTGTAGGGGTCAGCCAGAGATGATATTTGTTCAGCAATACCGCCTAGATACTTGATACCCCCATCGACCGACCGTTCCTGGCGTTCAAACGTTTCGGTAAATGCTGCATACCGTTCATTCATGCTTGTAGAGAGATTATCGAGCCTCTCATTTTGCGCTTGAATTTGGCTGCTAATATGAGCATAGCGCTCATTCTGAGTTTGCATGAAGGATTGTTGAGCCAGCTGCATATTTCGCATCATATCCAACAGTTTGGAAGAGTTTGCGTGCTGTGGAGGAGACGGAGGAGATTCTTCATCATGGTGATACGGCTGGTAGAATTGACGTTGTGTTGACCAACCCGTATGTTGCCATTCACCCCAGCCACCCTGGTTGGGAGCATCTTCTTCAATTGAATGTGAATGCTGAACCCAAGTGGAGTTTGAGTAGTCGTGAGTGTCAACTTGTGGAGGACTATCATCTCCACCATGCTGATCAAAGGCTTGTCCTGCTTCCTCTTCTTCATTTTCCTCTTCATCTTCTTCTTCACTTTCATCATCTGCTTCAATAGTCGCAGGAACATTCCCTCTTCGAACAAACTTGTAGAGTCTCCGCTCATCACACCAAAAATATCCCATCATAGACAGAGTTTTTGGGCTGAACTCTTTGTCTGATGAAATGGAGGTATACGGGAAGGACGGATGATCAACGTCGGTTGCAGTAAGGACCTCTCGAATAAAAGATCTGTAGGCAAGAGTTGTTCCTCGTCCGGAGTCACGTAGACTGAACATCCTACTGGCAATGTAGTAGGGCTAGTTGATTTTCCGCTTATTTTTCAGAATGTATATGAGATGAACCTCAGCCTATTCAACTCTGGAGAGACCACCCTTCTTAGGTCGCAGGATACGTGAGACAATCCACTGGAGTGAAACTTGTGCCCACGAAATTTGTCATGGAGACAGGCGTAGAACACGCGGACCAAGTCTTCACTATATTTGGCATTGCATTCCAGGAATTTGACAATGCCGTGGTACTGCAGCAGAGACATGATTTCCACGAGATACATGTGTTCTGCAGTGAGTTTATAGAATGCATGCTGCCTCACAACTCCTCTTTTGCCAATATCTTTGTTGAAGGATTCGACGAGAGCCGGTGGAACTAGCGATACAACGGATATAGGTAGAGATGCGGCGGATGATTCCCGTGATCTCTTACCGGTAGGTCTGCGGGATGTGGAAGCCATTGGAAATGATTTGAAGCTTTGTGTGTGTGGGTAGAGAGTGAAGCTTGGTGAAGGTTTTTGAGAATGATTTTGCAAGAGAGAGGTTTTCCCTTTTTGTAGATGAGGATTTAGGGTTTTGGGAAGAGGAAAGACCAAGGGACAATAGACACTAGGTAGATGCAACTTACAAGGTAGTGGGAAGTTTGAAATGTAATGTAATGTAAATGCACACTTAATGAGGATTTTGAATGTAGATGCATGAGAAGTTTGAAGGTTTTTCTGCAGAAAAACAGAATTTTTGAGCGATGCGTCGACCATACCTCTGCATGCGTCGACGCATACTGTTTGATTTTAAAAAAAACACAATTTTTTTTAAGTGTGCGTCGACCATTGCCCTGTTACGGTCAACTCATACAGGCAAAATTTTCAGTTTTTCACTTTTCTGCACATACGCTCACAAGTTTGATGCATAAATAGAATGCTACACAACATTAAACATCCAAAGAGATACATC
Organism: Lathyrus oleraceus; assembly: GCF_024323335.1. Lineage (NCBI taxonomy): Eukaryota > Viridiplantae > Streptophyta > Magnoliopsida > Fabales > Fabaceae > Lathyrus > Lathyrus oleraceus. The sequence goes on along the minus strand of NC_066579.1, from coordinate 3,007,931 downwards.
ATATATATATATATATATATATATATATTATATATATATATATATATATATATATATATATATATATATATATATATATAATATACAATATTATTATGTAGTACAGCTATTTAACCATGAGAATTTGGAGAGAGAGAGAGAGAGAGAGAGAGAGAGAGAGAGAGAAAGGTAAAGGAACAGTATCACCTCGATGCCGGAGTAACTTGATGAACAATAAACTTGTGCTTGCAACAACATCAACTTGTTAGAAGTACAAGATTATAGTCTTAAATGGAATAAGATAAAACCAACAATTTATAATGCCCGTTCCGAAATATCGAGAAGACCAAGTTCTCGGCGAATATGAAAGAAAGGTTCAGTAGCTAGCGGCTTTGTGAAGATGTCCGCTAGTTGATTTTCAGTATTAACATGTTCAAATACAATATCACCTTTCTCTACATGATCCCGAAGAAAGTGGTGTCGAATTTCGATATGTTTGGTGCGAGAATGCAACACATGATTTTTGGTAAGATTAATGGCACTTGTATTGTCACAAAAAATGGGAATACGTTCGAGTTTGAGGTTAAAATCTAATAGTTGTTGCTTAATCCATAGGATTTGAGCACAACAACTACCGGCGGCAATGTATTCCGCTTCGGCGGTTGACAAAGCAACTGAAACTTATTTCTTGCTATGCCAACTGACCAAAGAATTTGAAAAATAAGTGACAAGTGCCACTGGTGCTTTTCCTATCCAATTTGCAACCGGCAAAATCGGAATCGGAGAAACCTACCAATGAGCAATCATTACCTTTGGAATACCATAGTCCATACTTCGGAGTACCGGATAGGTATCGAAGTATTCGTTTGACAGCTTTTAGATGGGATTCCTTAGGACATGATTGATATCTTGCGCACATGCACACGCTAAACATAATGTCGGGACGAGAAGCAGTAAGATAGAGAAGTGATCCAATCATACCTCTATACCGTTTTACCTCTACATCCTTACCACTTTCATCTTTGTTCAGGTTTGTACATGTTGGCATGGGGGTGTCAATGGCTTTGGCTTTTGCCATGTCAAATCTCTTGATAAGGTCCAAACAATATTTTGTTTGACTCACGAATGTTCCTTCCTTGAGTTGTTTAATTTGCAAACCGAGAAAGTACGTGAGCTCCTCCATCATACTCATCTCGAATTCACCCTGCATAAGATCTGAAAACTCTCTCACAAGATTCATGTTAGTAGACCCAAATATAATATCGTCTACATAAATTTGTACTAATATCAAGTGCTTTCCTTGACGTTTAATGAAGAGTGTTGTGTCAACCTTTCCTCTTGAGTAACCTTGATTGAGTAAAAATTTACTTAGTCGCTCATACCAAGCTCTAGGAGCTTGTTTGAGACCATATAAAGCCCTTTTTAGTTTATAAACATGATCAGGATACTCATGAGATTCAAAACCCGGAGGTTGTGCGACGTAGACCTCTTCATTTATGTGACCGTTAAGGAACGCACTCTTAACATCCATTTGGAATAGTTTAAAGTCTTTCGCACAAGCGAAGGCAAGGAGAAGGCGTATAGCCTCGAGTCGGGCAACCGACGCATAAGTTTCCTCATAGTCGATGCCTTCCTCTTGGTTATACCCTTGCGTGACTAAACGCGCCTTGTTACGGGTTATTACCCCGTTTTCGTCCAGCTTGTTCCTAAACACCCATCGGGTGCCGATTACTCGATGATCTCGCGGAGGAGGGACAAGGTCCCAAACCTCATTTCTAGTGAACTGATTTAGTTCCTCCTGCATTGACAAAAACCAGTGTTCATCGAGTATGGCTTCTTTAGGGTTTTTAGGTTCTATTTGTGAAACGAAAGCGAAGTGATAACAGAAATTACTTAGCTTCGATCGAGTTGTAACACCCTTTGAGATATCTCTGAGAATGTTGTCAATTGGATGGTCTTTGGAAGACTTCCAAGCTTGAGGGAGATCATCGTTTGAAGGCGGATGAGCTACCTCGGTTTCCTCATGGTGTACATCTTTATCCTCCTCAACTTTGACTTTGTCGGGTTGATCAATCCCCGACTCGCCACCTTTGAGTATGTCTTCTGTAGATGTACCTGCACCATGAACCACACTACCCTTTCCGACATTTCTCGGATAGGATTCATCAAAAGTGACATGTACAGACTCTTCCACAACAAGTAATCGTTTGTTATATATTCTAAATGCTTTACTCGATTGAGAGTATCCGAGGAAGATACCTTCGTCGGCCTTGGAATCGAATTTGCCCAAGTTTTCCTTTCCATTATTTAATACAAAACATTTGCAACCAAAAACATATAAGTGAGAGATATTTGGCTTTCGCCCTTTTAAAAGCTCATACGGTGTTTTATTTAGAATGGGGCGAATGAGCACCCTATTCAAAACATAACACGCCGTACTAATGGCGTCGGCCCAAAAATATTTCGGTAAGCCACTTTCGTTGATCATTGTTCTTCCCAATTCTTCCAAAATTCGATTTTTACGCTCCACAACCCCATTTTGTTGAGGAGTACGTGGAGCGGAGAAGTTATGATCGATACCATAGTTACCGCAATATTCTTCAAATAAATGATTTTCGAACTCACCCCCATGGTCGCTTCTAATTGAAACAATGTTTGTATTTAATTTATTTTGGGAAAACTTAGCAAACCTTTCAAAGGCGGCGAATGTATCGCTCTTGCTTACTAAAAAGATAGTCCAACAGAATCTAGAAAAATCGTCCACTATTACGAAACCGTAATAATTTCCTCCTAGACTTTTAATCCTAGACGGCCCAAATAAGTCCATATGAAGAAGTTCGAGAGGTCTCGTTGTTGAAACGATATTTTTGGATTTAAATGAGATTCTCGTTTGCTTCCCTTTTTGACAAGCATCACAAAGGTGATCCTTGGTGAACTTTATTTTGGGGAGACCTAAGACTAGATCTTTTGAGACTATTTTGTTTAGTAAGTCAAAGTTAACATGTGCTAAACGCCTATGCCATAACCATGAATCTTCATTCATTGTTACAAGGCATTTGTCACTTGTTAACGATACTTCATTCAAATCTAACATATAAACATTATTCACACGCAGGCCATTAAACATACTCTTCTTATCATCATTATGTACAATTTTGCAACAATCTTTTGAAAACGATACATTGTATCCTTTGTCACATAATTGACTGATGCTAAGTAGATTGTGTTTAAGACCTTCGACAAGCAATACATCAGAAATAGTAGTGGAAGAAGGATTACCTACACTACCTTTGCCAAGTATTGCTCCACGGTTGTTGTCACCATAGGTTACATATCCCTTCTTCTTAGCCACGAAGTCAATGAAGAGTGATATGTCTCCTGACATGTGCCTTGAGCATCCACTGTCGAGAACCCATCTTCTCTCGGTAGTCTCGAGGCATTGTACCTATGGAAATGCAATTAACACGAGGAGGTACCCAATGGCTTATTGGGTCCTGAATGGTGAGGAACGAAATGGTTGCATTTGGGCAGCCATTGATAAATGCCTTTAGGAACTAAAAATCTCCTAAACCTACATTTAGCAATGGAGTGGCCTTTCTTGCAACAATAAAGACAGGAGAAATTTACATTTTGATTGCCTTTGCTATCTTCATCCTTTATAACATATTTATATTTTTGATATGGATTAACCATACTTTTTCGAAAGTTTGATTTATCGATAGCAAAGGTAATCTTGGGCTCAAGAGCCTTGTCAAGTTTGGCCTTTAGGTTTCTTACCTCACCTTGCCAAATATAACAAGTATCACACCCAAAGTTAATCATCCTACTTCTAAGATCCTCACAACCTGCTTTTGTGCTTTCTACTATAGAAGCTTTAAGTGCCTCAAGTCTCCTTTCGGATTCTCGAATTTTTTGTTCCAAATGAGTAAAAAATTTGTTGTTCGAGGCAAGCCTTTTAAAGGCCTCTTTCGCTTCACAGTGTAAAGTATCAAAAGCAGTTTGCAATTCATGATGAGACATACTAGAGGATTTTTCATATTTAGCATGTCGTACCTGTTTCTTTTTGTTCTTTTGATGAGCAGAGAGACATAGGTTTGCATTTTCATCTTCATCACTAGAACTTTCATCATCGGAGGAGTCGCTATCGTTTTCCCAAGCTATGTATGCTCTCCTTGGCTTTGATGATTTCTTGTGTGATTTGTATGATTCCTTTTCCTTTGTCTTCTTGTTCATCGGACAGTCCGGTTTGTAATGACCGGGCTTTCCACACGTATAGCACGACCCTCTAGTCATTTTACCTTTTGAGTCATCATTTTTAGAGTACCTAGATTGTTTCCGGAAGTTTACCAAGTTCTTCTCGGAATGCTGGATGTCGTTCTTTCTCACGTAACGATTGTAGCGTTTAACGAACAGCCCCATATCTTCACGCTTGTCCTCTTCTTCTTTGTCTCTCGAGGAATAATCACTTTGCTCTTTTGCTTGAGACTTCGAGGAGGAAGTCTTTAGAGCTATAGATTTCTTTCCACTCACCTTTGCTTTGTCCTTCTTTACTTTCTTTTCGTGTTGTTCCAGGCTCAAGAGTACTTGTTCGTGCTCTTGTAGTTTGCCAAATAATGTTGTCAAGTCTAATGTGGTAAGATCATTTGCTTCTTTGATGGCGGTCACTTTCGGCTGCCATTCCCTGTTAAGACATCTCAAGATCTTATTAGTAGCAACATCATTGGAAACCAGCCTACCAAGTGAATGTAATCGATTGATGAGATGAGTAAATCTCTTTTGCATGTCAGCAATGGTTTCCCCTTGCTCCATGAAAAAGAGATCAAACTCTTGTGTTAGTGTGTTGATTCTTACCAACTTAACATCGTTCGTCCCCTCATGGGCAATTTGTAGTGAATCCCACATGGCCTTAGCAGTAGGACAATGGGATACACGATAGTATTCATCTACACCTAATGAGGAGATTAGGATATTTTTGGCTTTCCAATCATAGTTGTATTTCTTTTCATCATCATCGGTCCATTGTGCTTCGGGCTTAGGCACTAATTCATTATTCTCATTGGTCATGGTTATTTCAATTGGACCATTGAGAATAACGTTCCATATTTTTCTATATATGGAATTTATGTGCACCCACATACAGTCTTTCTAATAACTATAATTTTCACCATTGAAAACGGGAGCTCTATTATAAGCCCCTTTAGGTTCGTTAGCCATTTTCTATCAAAGTTATATTTTGAAGCACAGAGTAAACCGGAGCTCCTGATACAACTTGTTAGACTATGGCACGGGTCTAGAAGGGGGGGTTGAATAGATCCCAATTAAAATTTGAGTCGGCGCTACCAATTTAAAAATTGGTTTTGAAAAATTGTTTTAAGTGCGGAAGCGGCCGAGGAAAAATATAGTCTAAAACGAACTGTTATTGGAAAACCGGATATGCGTCAAGCCTATGGATTAGTGATAATGTAAAATACGAATCACTACACTAGTTACACAATCAATGATTTGTTTCACTTACTAGGATTTCTATTTCCAATGATTCAAATACCAAATCAAACTAGATACACACTTAAGATAATTTTGGTTTAGGCAAATTATCAAACACTTGGTGTGCAAAAACACTCCAAGTGATATTTGTGTTGAGTAATTGATTCCAATTAATCTAGTACAATGTTCTATTGTACTTTGGATTCAAAAACAGAGTTTTAACCTCTTACTCAATTAATATCAAAGTTTGATAAAAATGCTTATACTAAAATCACTTAATTTTTAAGCTGAAAATCGATTATGCAGAAAATTAGAGAAGATAAGATTTGATGAGGCAATTCCCCCGCCGTCCTCGCTTCGGGGTACGTCTGCCCTCAATTCTAAAACTAGAATTGAGATGATTTAATAGATATCACCTGTTGAATTTAACCGTTTATACAAGGATTGCAAAGCACATATACAACAAAACTCTCAAGATGTTGAATGTTGCTTCCACTCCTTGGTCCTTGATTCAAGATGAATCAAGCCCTTCGATTGCTGTTGATAGACCTCTGATTCCAGCCCCTTTGTTGAATAACCTTCCGTTCTTCAAACCCTCGGCCCGACTGATCTCAGCTACAACGAATCGAACCCGAATTCTTCCCTTCAATATCACTGAATCCGCTACTAGATTGACGAAGACTTCCTCTTCTCAATCACCTTCGCTCAGCTGAAACTTGATGAAGAAATTCGTCCAAAACCCCCCAAACACAAACCAGTCTTGGAGGACAAAACCCCAACGGTTTTATTCAAGAAAAAACCTGCCACAAGCTTCAACCTGAACCGGATTCCCCAATCTCGGCTTCGGACCTTATCACCTTTAACCAATCACAAAGCACTTCAAAAATGGTTGTGTGTAGTTGATGTGTTGTGAGATGTTGAAGATGAAGATGATGAATCTTGGACACCTATTTCACTTTTTCTTGTTTCTTTGAACACTTGAAATCAATTTGACAAATGTTGGTTGATACAAGTGATTAAACTTCTATATATAGTAACCAACTTACCAACCAAAAATAACAACTTTTCAAACAGTGGAAAATATTCAGAAAACTGAGTTTGCGCACGAGCGGTCGACCATAGGTCGGCGTGCGCTGACCCGTGGGAAATGCGCCGACCCCTATGGTCGACTCAAGTCTTCCATGCGCTGACCCGTGGCCAACTGCACTATGCCATGCGCCGACCTGTGGTCGACTTAAGCAACCATGCACTGACCCGTCACCAACTGGTCTGTGTTATGCGCTGACCCTTGCGGTTGACTCAAAGCCTGCAAATCTGCAAAAATTCGTATTTTTGTGGTTTTCATGCATTTCGTCATGATCACATTTTATCCACATATGTTTTATGAAATATAGCAGTTTTAGATAAGCATAGAGAAGGATATGATAGGTGATATGTTGCATTTGTTTGTAGACGTGGAATCGACAATGCCGATTCATCCATGATGGTCATTTGTCATCATCGAAACTTATGATTGTATGTTGTCTGACAATTTGCCATTACAGAACACATACACCTGTACTTTTTTATCACTATAGTGGCGCCCACTATGGGGCACTGGTAAAACTAACATGGACCACACCTTCTTCATCATCATCATCCTACTCACTCTTTCCCTTCCCTCTAACACATATCAAATTTTGGTCATGGTTAACAAGATAGCTCCATCTCCTATGCTAAAAGGTACCAAAAATAACAGTGATTGAGATGTGTGTTACCATGGACGAATTATGCCGCCAAAAGCAGACAGTAGAGGGTGACGTCCACAACATCAGACAACACCAACAATAGTCATTACCCCGAAGGAGATAGAATTTTTGGATCCCTAACCACTCTTAGATGAGATATTAGGGGCGCCTGTCCCAGAGGGATTCATGCCTCCCTCCTTGGGCAAGTTTGATGAGTGTAGTGATCCAAACGAGTATGTCCCTTCAGTTAACACACAGATGGCCATCATAGGAGCCTCTGACTCCTTGAAATTCAAATTGTTATCTAGCACTTTTAGGGACGCCACCCTTCGATGGTATATGGATTTACCATATGCCTCAATCACTGACTATCAGGAGCTGGTAAGAAAGCTTGTACACTAGTTTTCTGGCAATCGTCATAGGAAAATGTCCACAACCTACCTACTCAACATACGCCAGGATCCATCAGAGTCGTTGAGGGACTATCTCGCCCAGTTTAATGAAGCCACCATTAGAGATGTCCCCCCAAACCAAGAGATGTTTGTGGGGGTGTTCCAAAATAGACTCAAGGCGAGGCATTTTAACGAGTTTCTCACCCATAAGCCAACACTCTCATTGGTAGAAGTGGACACCCGAGCACAATGATACATAAAAGATGAAGAGAGAAACTTCGAAAAAGAAGGTGAACAATGTCAAAAAGCATGTTCCCAATGCTGAGGGTTCACACCACCAGAGGAAAATAAATTATACCTCTCCCATAAACGTTGATACCATGTTCAAAAGGATAAGGAATGCAATAGAGAACTTCACGTCCCTGAACACCCTCCATGAACAGATTTGGCACGAGGTTCTCCATCCACACAACATCCCTACACTGCCCGCTCCAAAGGTGGATGTAATGGGTCATGAATTAGGAAGATTGTGCAAGTTCCATATAGTCAAAGAACATTACATTGAATATTGATACCAGTTTAAAAAAGGAAATCGAGAGCCTAATCCAGGAGGGGTCACCTTAAGAAATTTGTGAAGAGCGACTCTTCCCATGCGTCGGACAAACCTAAGTCATGAGGGAAATATGATGTAGGAAGCCCCAACATAACAAAGAAAACTAAGTGTTGCACGGCGAGGGAAGTAAAGTTGTGTGACACACGCTTAACACCGTAGCAGGAGGATTCATCAGGGGCAAGGAAACTAGCTCTTCCCATAGAAGGTACGCTCTCCAGATCCTAAGTATAGAAGACCTCCATAAAGTCGAGATTGAAGGAGAATCCTAAGCTCCATAAGCCACAATCACCTTTTCTAAGAAAGATGCAGTTGTCATTCACCCTCACAATGACAACCCCGTGGTCATCACTGTAAAGTACGATGAACGGGAGATTAAGAGAGTTCTCGTTGACCAGGGGAATTCTGTAGACACCACGTACTAGGAGGCATTTAAAAGACTTTTCCTTGACCCAAAAAACTTGAAGCCATTCAAAGGATAATTGGTTGAATTATTTGGAGAACATGTATAAGTAAAAGGGATACATCACCTTAAGATCACCTTTAGAAAGCGGGATCAAGCCAAAAAAATAAAGGTTTTTGGTTATTGACGCCCTCTTCCTACAATATGATTATAGGGCGGCCAAATTTTAACTAGTTGGGTGCCTCCTTGTCCATTATGTATTTATGCATGAAATACCCACCACTGAATGGGCGAGTAGGGGTTATCCGAGGAGTTTAGAAGACCGCCAGGAAATGAAACATAAAGAGTCTAAAGCTAAAAAGGGTCCACCTTTCAGGCGAGATAGCGAGGAAAATGACCTTAGGAATAAATCCACCAAGAGAAACTTGCAAGGATGATGAGGCTTCTCCTCCAGCCACATAGAAGACTGAAGATTGAAGGTTCAGAGGGGATGCCCTATGGAGACAGCTGCACAAGTGTTGTTTATTTTCCTTTATTAATTGTTTGGCCACTTTGTTATTAGTTTAAATGGGTGAGTATTACATCTATATCGATTGTAAAGGACATGTTACTCCACAAGGTGCACTCTTTTCCCATTATGCTTTTTCATAGGGCGAAGGTTTTTAATGAGACACCTCATTTTATTATTTTGGACAATCCATAATTGTTGGTTATTCCTTTCTTTGCAGGAAACCTGAAAGCTCAAAATAAGATCACTCATAGAGGAGATCAAAATCGCTGGATCTTTATGTGGTATCCTTGTCGCCCATATAGGTGATCAACTCAGTGGATCCTTGCCTCCCATAGGGGTGATCAAAATTGCTAGATCCTTATATGGGATCCTTTCCCCCTATAGAGGCGATCAAGTCGCTGGACCCTTATGTGGGATTCATGCCGCCCATAGAGGCGATTAAAATCACTAGATATTTATGTGGGATCCTTGTCGCCCATAGAGGCGATTAAAATTGTTGGGTCCCTAAGTGGGATCTTGCACACAAACATAAACTGAATAAAATATCTGACACACTTTGGTTCTATTTATCCCATTGCTCAGATTGCAGTTTGGATGCATTGGAGTAGTCATAATCTTGCAGTCATCTAGTTTGAACTTCTTTAGAAGCTCCTTTGTGTATTTTTAATGATGAACAGAGACTCTATCCTTGAATTTGTTGATTTAGATTCTAAGGAAAAACTTCAACTCTCCCATCACACTCATTTCAAACTCACCCTACATTGACTCATAAAATTCTTTTCAAAGGGTAACATTAGTAGAACCAAAAATAATATCATCAGTATACTATTAGACAGTTAAGATATCATTTTTAAATAGTATTTATAAATAGTCTTTCTTATAATTCTAAATTAGAATCTTGTCTTTAGAGGACTATCTTTTTTTCTAATGGCAGTCCGTCATTGCATATAATTAGGCGAAAATCGGAGAAAAACAAGCGAAAGATGAGCCAAAATGAAGAAGAAAGACCCAAGAATGAGTAAAAAATAACCAAGTATGGAAGAATGGGACTTTGTGAAAATTTTGGTGAAAAAGGATGAATTTTGACGCAGCTACTGGAATAATCATGCACGCCATCGCATGCATGATAAAGATGAAAAGGTTACATCATGTGCGTGATGCTTGTATAATATGCACGATGAGTGTTTTTTTGGGATTTTTCTGATGCGTTTTGACTCGTTCTGAGTGCTTTTTAAGGGTATTTTCAGCAGTTTGGCAAGGGTTACGAATTCTTGTATTAGAAGTACGATTTTACAACATCAAAGGGTGCTTTTGAGAGCATCAGAAGCCATTAGAGGTCAATCCTTCAAGGGAATTCATATGTTATTCTTATTTATTCAATTGGTATTGTAATTTTCATTATGAGTAGCTAAAGCTCCTCTATGTTAGGTTGTGTGATGATGAACCTTATTCAATCTTGTTAGCATTATATGTTGGTTTGACTTTGTATGAATACTTTGAATTATAATTTTATTCAGTTGTTGCTTATTATTAATGATTTTTATTTGAGATACTCTATTAATTTGATATTTGACACATATGGATTACCGACACTTAGAATATGTGTTGTACCTAGGAAAACTATTCTACTAACACTGGTTGAATAGGGATACGAGACCCCGAGTAGTGGCATACGGGATTAACATTCTATACACCGCCTAACCCTGCTTATGTTGGCGGACTAAAGATAGAAATCTCTGAGTAGTGGTTAGTGAGTTATTTCGTGGGGGACTGCTATAACAGTTTTGTTAATTCTCCGTGAGATTATAAGGATAAGACCATTCATACAGGGCCTCATACATCAACAAGAGAGGATAAGAGGATTCTAATGCACAACCTAACCATCTTTATTACTTCTATTTTAAACTTGTAATTTGTTTTCCGTCTAAAAACATGAAAACCCCTATTTACCATTTTTCCTTTACATTGCACATTTATTGACTTATTCGATCCCAATCCTTGTGGGTTCGATCTTTTTATTACTACGACACTATCAGTACACTTGTCAAGAACTCATCAAGTTTTTGGCGTTGTTACCAGGCACTGTTGATTTCAACAGGGCAACGCTTTTTGCAACGTATTTTAATTTTTAGTTTTTATTTCTTTTTTGTTTATTTCTTTGTTTATCATAGTGCTACTGAGGTATTTTCTATTTTTGTATACGTAATTTAGGATCATCATTACTACCATTTGATCTAGAAATTGAAAGAATTGCACGTGCTATAAGAAAAGCATTTAGAAAAGAGAGTCTGGATGAAGGTGATCCACTAATACTTTCTTCGGATTCTGAAGAGGAGGATAACATGGCAGCACCACAACCCCTCACTATGGGGGACTATTGCAAATGGATTTATGAATGACAGGTTTCTAGAGGGTTTTACTGGCAGACCCTGCTAACTTTGATATTAAGAATTATATGTTTTCATATTTAAGAGACAATGCGTTCGACGAGAACGCTGTTAGAGATCCATGGACTCATCTTGCACGCTTCTACGAAACCGCTTCGATGTGCAAGCCTGATGGTGTCTCGGAAGACCGGGTAAAGTTACTTTTGTTTGGTTTCTCACTCATTAGAATGGATAAATATTGGTTACTATGCCTTCAAAATGGAACCATTCGAACATGGAAGGAGCTAGAGGATAAGTTCTTGGAAAGGTTTTTCACCACTAGTCAGTCTACTGAGAGGAGAGCTGAGATTGCCAATTTCGAGAAATAAGACACTGAAACACTATATGACTCTTGAGATAGATTTAAGTTACCGCTACACAGATGCCCCAATCACAATATGAACAATATGAAGCAAATGGAAAATTTTATTAAAGGCCTCAAGAATCAAACACGTATGTTGCTAGATGCTTCTACGGGAGGCACCATTAGAAAAATGAATGAACCACGGGTAAAAGACATCATTGAAAATATGTGCATGAATAAGTACCATTCTAAAAGTTAAAGGTCGGTTAAGCTCGAAACTAGTGGCACGTCCAAAGGTATGTTAACTATTGATACTCATATTGCATTATTAGCTCAGATTGAATTATTAATAAGCAGCTAGCTAAAGGATGCTTAAATAAAGCTAACATGAGTCAAGTACAAGCACTTAAGTGTGACTTTTGTGGAGGAGGATATGAAAACAAAAGGTATTTGTAGGAAGGGGTAAGTGAAGAGGCCCAATTTGTTAATTTTTAGAAAAATAACCCTTATTCCAATACCTACAATCTGTGATGGAAGGGTCATCCAAATTTTTGTTGGAGTAACAACCAAAACCAAAGTGGTAACCAAGAAATGCAACAAACTCCACAAGCTTCCAAATTCCAAAATAAGCCTTCACAGTTGGAGGAGACTTTACAAAATTTCATCAAGGCCACTCAGATTGGTTTAAAGTAGGCAAATAGGAACCCTGAAATCTTGGCTAGAAACCATGATGCAAATAGGCCACTCATATTGGTCAATTATATAGACAAATAACAACTTTACCTAGATCAAGTAGAAATTCACCGGAAACACTGTTGATAATCCCAAGAATGAAACTTGCAAAGTTGTGGAAGTGGATTTTGGGTTGGTTACTAGAAAGGAGAAAATAGAAAAAGTTCCAGAGGACGAAATTAAGGAAAAGGTAGGTGAAAGTGAAAAGGAGGAAAATAGAAATCAAGGGGACACAGAGGAAAAATGAATCACCCTTGATTACTTCATTGATAAAAGTTCTCCTTGGAAGAGAACCAAAGATCAAATTATAAATGAACTAAAACGACCTTTACCAGATCACTTGAAACTACCATATCCCATTATTAAGAAGAAACCGGTAAAAGAGGATGAGGCCGGAATGTTTAAGAAATTTTAAAAAATGTTAAAACAACTTTAGGTAAGTCTCTCTTTTCATGAAATTTTAGAACTAATTCTCAAGTTTGCTAAATTTATGTAGGTATTTCTTAAAGGTGGAAAACAGAAGTTGAATCAAGAACAGGTTAGCATGGTTGAAAAAATGGAGATGATAGAACGAGAGGAATTTCCACCAAAGATGAATGATCCCAGAGAGTTAAACGTTACTTGCACCATTGGGGGATGAAAATCCCACAGGATTTATGTGACTTAGGATCAAGCATCAATGTTATGCCGCTGAGCAAATTTAAGGAATTGGAGATATGAGAGATTGTACCAAGCAACATGACACTAACTTTGGTTGACTCATCCGCTTGGTATTGTACAAGATGTTCTAGTTCATGTAGATGGATTGATCTTCCCTACAGAATTTATGGTAATCGACATGAAAAATGATTCGGAAGGGTCCATGATTCTTGGGCGCCCATTCATGGCAACCAGGAGGGTAAAAATAGATGTGGAGACCGGTGAGTTAATTTTGAAGTTTAATAAAAAGAAAGTGGTATTTAATGCCTATCAATGAACACAATATGTGGAGGATCTTGAGACTTGCTATCAATTGAAAGAGAAAGGTAGTGAAGTTTACAAGAGGGTGAAAAAATGAGTTTTTATCAGCGAAAGGGTATCCCTTACGCCTGATGTGTTTTGAGCATTAATCGTCAAGCTATTGACGTAAAAGAAGTGATGGATGGGAGGCAACCCATCAATTTTTAAATTATTTTTTGTTTTTTAGAATTTATTTTATTTCTATTCAAGACTAGCCTAAGAGGAAGTAGCTACTCAAGCATCAATTTTTCCATGAAGATCTCTATGTCCTTAATAAATTTGTTTGTAGCTGTTCTATTCTTTTTTTTTCAGATTGCAAGTTCTGACTTAGCATTGAATAGATGATCCAATAAAAAAAGAAGGGAAATTGATCATAAGGAAAGCAACTGACAATTTAAAGGCAAATGAAGATAAAAGAATCAACGGACTTGCACCCAATCTTTAGATACCTCATTTGGTAAGGTTTGATCCAAAATATTCCTATTGTTCAGTTTTTCTTTCTTAGAGTGTATCCGTGCAATTTTATTTTATTTGGTTTGATCTATTTCTAATTAAGTTTTCTAGTTTGATTGACACACATTGAGGCAAGTTCCTAGTTTATAACTTTGAGCCTTTGTAGCCACCTTGTAATATTAAAAACATCCTTTGCTAGCCACTTTGAGCCTAAGTCTTTCTTTCGGTGACGTAGCCTACAACTCTTAACCATTTAACTTGAAAGATTATTTCTTTCCAACCTCTCTTGGGAGTTAGGTAGAATTTTGGTTCTTAAAATTGAATGAAAAAGACTAAGTTTGGGGTTGCTCTTGGAAGTGATAAAAGTTCTAAGTTTGGGGTTGGGGTACTAGAGTTAAGTGGTCAATATTTCAAAAATATTGAGAAAATAAGAAGTGGAAAAAGTCACTTTAAAAAAAAGAATAAAAAAGAATTACCAAAACTCTAGTACCAATAAGAAGGAACAAAACGTTATGACAATAGAAGGAGAAATAGGTACCTAACTCCAAAGATTTAAACCTACTTTTCTATAAATATCCTACCCGAACATAAGCTAGGTTACAACCTGAAAAAACCACTTATGTGTGTGTTATGATTTCTATGATAAACTATATTAGAACATGATCAAACTAAGTATAATTTATTTTGCATGTTGATTGAGTGATAGCCCTATCCGTTTAGCGAGTAAAGTGAGTTGAGAGGCATGTTGAGTACTCGTCAATATTGAGGACATTTTCCGAATTTTCCAGATAGAAGTTAGAAGTTGGAACAATGGTCAGGTAACGACAAAATATGGTGATATTTAATTGTTATTGTACGACTTGTTGTCTGTTGAAATGTGCAGTTCCAGGTGAGTTGCCTGGGGACAAGAAAAGCTTCAAATTTGGGGTTGTGATGACAGTTTGTCATTGCATATAATTAGGAGAAGAATCGGTGAAAAACAAGCAAAAGATGAGCCAAAATGAAGAAAAAGACCCAAGAATGAGTTGAAAATAACCAAGGCATTATACATCAACAAGATAGGATAAAGGGGATTCTAATTCATAACCTAACCGTCTTTATTACTTCTGTTTTAAACTTGTAATTTGTTTTCCGTCTAAAAACCTGACCCACCCCCCACATACTTACTATTTTTCCTTTACATTGCACAATTATTGACTTGCTCGAATACAACTCTTGTGGATTTGATGTTTTTATTATTGCGACACTATCAATATACTTTCCGAGAAGTCATCAATTTCCAATGATTTTCTCTTCTGGATGTGAAGATTTGTACTTTAAATTATTTATCGATTGAGTTGCTTCTTGTGAACCATCATGAGCTTCTTCAGAACTTACTTCCTTTGGATGAGCTTTAGAAGTTGGATTAGCTTCTGGACCACCAGCTTCTAGAGTGTCTTCAGATACATGAAAATCTAAAAAAAATTCAACCAGTGGTGACATTTTATTGGCAGGCTCTTTGTCATAAAATTTGATGTGTATTTACTCTTTAACCATTTTGGTTTCAGAGTTATACATCCTATATGACTTTGAGCATTTAGAGTATCTTAAGAAGATACCCTTCTGAGCCTTGACACCAAATTTCTTTAGATATACTTTATTGTTCAAGATATAACATGTACATCCAAACTAATGAAAATAAGAAATGATTGGCTTTCTTTCTTTAAAAAGCTCATATGAAGTTTTTGTTCAGAATGAGTCTAATATAGATTATATTCTGAATATAACATGATATGTTTACAACTTCTTCCCACAAGTACTTAGGTGAATTATTTTCATAGATCATGATTCTAGCCATTTCTTGTAAAGATTTGTTCTTTCTCTCTACAACTCCATTTTGCTGTGGAGTTCTAGGAGAAGAGAACTCGGGGAATTCCATGTTTTTTACAAAAAAATTCAAATGAATCATTTTTAAATTCTCCCCTATGATCATTTTTTTACTTTTAAAATCTTTGATTCTTTTTCAGTTTGTACTTATATGGAGAACATGTTAAACATATAATATGATTCATCTTTAGTTCTGAGGAATTTTACCCAAGTGCATCTACTATATTCATCAACTATGATTAATCCATATTTATTCCCATTAATTGATGTAGTACCAACTTGACCAAATAAATCAATGTGAAGTAGTTATAAGGGTCTGGAGGTAGAGACAATGTTCTTTTATTTGAAAGAAGTTTTGTTAGTTTTTCCTACTTGGCATTTTCACAAAGAGCGTCTGAGTGATAATTAAGTTCTGAAAATCCTTTAACAAGTTTTAACTTGATAAGTTTGGAGATTAATCTCTAGTTAGCATGACCTAACCTATTGTGCCATAGCCACTTTTTATCACTCACTGATAGAAGGCAAAATACCTTATTATAATCCAATTCATAGAAATTAGTTTTATAAACATTGCCTTTTCTCATGCCTTTGAACACTATAGACTTGTCAGATTCATTCATGAATATACAATTGTTCTTATTAAACATAATTTCATAACCACTATCACAAAATCGACTTATGCTAAGTAGGTCATGTTTTAGTTCATATACTAACAAAATATTATAAATAGAGATAGTAGAGTTACCAATAGTATCCATACCAATGATCTTTTCTTTTTGGTTTCCTCAAAATCCAACAGTTCCTCACTCTTT
This sequence comes from Lathyrus oleraceus, assembly GCF_024323335.1. Taxonomy (NCBI): domain Eukaryota; kingdom Viridiplantae; phylum Streptophyta; class Magnoliopsida; order Fabales; family Fabaceae; genus Lathyrus; species Lathyrus oleraceus. The sequence goes on along the minus strand of NC_066579.1, from coordinate 2,991,233 downwards.
CAGAGTATGCTTTTCTCTTGTCATATGTGTAGCGAGAAATTCATGATCATCAAGCTATGGATAAGCTAGAGACCAAATAACAAGAGCCGCCACCGCGCTTTTGTTGTTTCCAAGGGAAAAGGGAAAAAGTACGAACAAAACCCAAAAGTAAGAAGTTTTCAAATCAAAACTAATAAAAAGTCAGAGATCACAGGTAAGGGGGTTGGTTACACAGAGGGAAAGTGTTAGCACCCAAAGTGTCCTAGGTACTCCTAGGGAGCCCTTTTTGTGTGCATATGTATTTTGTGCAAAGTGATGTTTACAAACAAATAGAATGAGGGGATGAGAAAAGAATTCATTAATTATATTTTTGTGTTAGACAAGACCTTCGGTCTTATGCCTATGTACCAACATAAAAATGAGGGATCAAAACCTCGTAGTTCATGATATAAATTCTAAAATGGATGCATTACTTTTAACAAAAAATAAGTTTGAAAGGCACAAAGGCCTAAAATGGTTTGAATGAGTTAGTTCTTTTTGCCTTTTTTGAAAGTTTAAGTCAAGTATAGTTAAGTTTATTTACAAGTTTGATTTAAGAAAATAAGTTTAAAAATGTAATGGCATAAGGCCAAAGTTTCTAACCTTTTGTAAAGTGGTCAAAGTTTAGAACAAAAGTAGTTCACACAAAGAAGGTTTTGAAAAATGGAGGGAGAGATTTTGAAATTAAAGAAATGGGGAGAAGATGAAGAGACTATCCTATATACAAAATTAAAAGTTTAGAGTTGAAAAGATCTGACCAAGTGGGTAGCAATCCAATAGACAAGAATGTCAATAGAAACCCAAAATTCCCTTTGGATTTTTAGAATCAATCAACACACAAATGCACAATTATATTATCTTGAAGAGCAAGGCATCAAATAAAGATGGCCACATCCAAGCTTATCCCTTCCATGATCTTCTTCAAATAGCCCATGCAACAGATAAATTCCACAAGTCACAGGTTCAAAATAACAACTTTACAATGATCATGTTGCAGATGAACTCGGAGGTCTTCAAAGATGCATCAGATGAAGTTCAAATTGCAAGCACATGGTTCTTCAACAAATTGGCATTGGCCAAGTCCTTTAGCATAGGAAGGTTGCCTAGATTCTAAGTCCATTTGTCCAAGATCAAACCAATAGTCCACTCAAAAGTTTTTTTAGGGTTTTTGTTATTATTATGTACATTAATGGTCAAAGACCACACAAACAAGCAAAGTATACGCAAACAAAAATATATCACACAATATGGTCCAAATGGACAAAGTGAAAATTGCATTAACATAAACAATTAGAATGATATGAACAATGGCAAATGAAATAAAGTGCTAAAATTAAATTGCATTAAAGTAAAAGCTTGAAATTAAAAAAGTTAGTACTTAATAGGTTAGAAGTTAGTATTGTTTTGCTTTTGCTTTTTTTTTTTTAATTTCAAGACATTCTTTGGAGAACACTCAACCCACTTATCACAAGCATGAATCCTTGAGCCAAAACATCTTCCAAAGGCAGGAAAGAAGGCCAAGTTTCCACACAATACCATGAAAGAGGGGAGACTTACAATCTCACTAACTAGAATGCTTATGCCTTTTATGTCACAAACTTAGCGCTATGTTAAGCAATCGTAATTGGACTTATGTAGAAGTCACAACTATTTGAGGTCGGGCAATAGAATTTTGGTGTTAATGCATGTTAGAGACATAGTATAATGGACTATGCTCATGAAACATACCACACACAAAAAGAATATACAAAAGGTGTGGCCTAATCTCATCCATACTCATGTCAATTTTTCAATCAACTAGCATTAGGACTTTGAGATGTCATAGGCCAAATGGAATGAATGAATGAAGAAAGGGAATAAGATGAAGTGGGAGGGGAATGAATGAAATCACAAATTGGTCAAAGGAGGAATTTTACCAAATTAATATCATCCATTCATTTTGGAAGATGGAATGTACATTCCATCAATCCCCTAAATCCAATGATATTAATTTGACAAAGTCAAATCAAACTTGACCAAGGCCCAACAACAAGAGTTAAACATAAACAAAGTCATCACAATTGGTCAACAAATTTATTTGACATTTACTCAAATTAAAAAAAATACTAAAATAGTGCATTTAAATTAAATATGGTTTGTCCAATTCCTAAAATCTCATCAAAACACCAAAGAAATGGCCATGAGATTTATCGTAGGTCAAACAAGGTCAAAGGACCTTGGAGAAAAAAATTCATAATTTTTGGATATTTAAAAATATTTTTATACAATTAAAAACAAATGCAAAATCAATTAATTCATGAAAAATATTAATAATGATCCAAAAAATAATTTTAATTCAGAATATGAAAGAGAAAAATAGTTGAAAATATTTGGTGAAAGTCCCATATTTTTCGATCAATATTGAATTTAATATGAATTATTGAAAATAAAGCAAATAAAATGAAAATTCAGAAAATCAGATGGTCCCTAGTGCGCGTTCCATGTGGTCATTAGTCAACTGCACTGCACATGTGGTAATCAAAACCAACGCCTAAGATTAAAACAAAATGAATGAATCGTGTGGTTCAAAGACTTGCCAATGCATCACCGGAGCCAGAGCTCCGGTCTTCTTCTCCAGTGGACCTCACCGGACTGGTCCACCATCAACCATCACCAAAATTAAAAACAAGGACATGATTTCAAAGTAAAAATGGCACTGAGCTCGAATCTGGCCTCAATTCACTCTAACTCCAAGTATATTGAGAGATACATGGAGTTGAAATTTGAGGTACATGAACCGAATTGCTTCGATTTGGCCTCAAAGCAACTCAATCTTCTTGCCTACATTGGTAGGACTTTAGACAACCAAAAAATCAATAGAATTGAGCAAGAATTTGAGAGAATCGAAGAGTTCAAAATTTCTGAAAAATACCTTCAATGGAGGTCTAGATTCAACTGATCTTGATCTTGCTTGTGCTTGATCTTGCTCCACTTGCTTGCAGAAGAAGGATTGGATGCTTACAAGGTTGTGGATTCCTGGATATTTGAATTTCAAAATAGTGGAAATTCAACCTCAAATTCAAAAGAATTTCTCAGGTTTATCCTTTGCAAAGTGAGGGTTTGAGATGGGGGATCAAAGGTGGTGCGAATATGTGTGAAATTATGAGCAATTGGAGCTCTATTTATAGCTGAAATCATTGATATTTGAACACTTGAAATCACTTTCCAATTTTGGCAAAATGGTGATACATGGGTGCATGGGCGTGTACAGGCCCATGAGATCATTGCAATAAGTCCATAAATTCATGTTGGATAGTCTGAATTGAGCTTGGATTGCAAGGAAAGTGTGCATTTGAATTTGAAGTTTGATCCTTGCCATGTGATGTCACCATGTTCATGTCATGTGCAGCCTATGCATTCCTTGTCCAAAATGAATGAATTTAAGCTCTTTGGAAAGGTGTGATCAAGAGGAACAATTTTCATGTTCAACACTTTTTCATTTGGAGCATGTAACTTGGAGAAATTTGAGTTTGAAGTTTGGAAATTTTTGACATATCAAATTTTTTCTAAGTGTCAAGCCATATGTCTCGATATTCCACCTTGCTTAACTCTTTATATGCGGTTCAAATGAGAAAAGCGTATTCATCAAAGTTATAGCTCTCTCAAAGACCTTCAAAATGGTCACTAATTTCATGTCATTTGGATTTGAAATGATAGAGTTATGCATTTTTGAAGTTTAGAAAAAACACTTGATCAATGGTATAGCTCAAAAGTGACCTATAATATAACCTCATATCACATGCTCAAAAAAGTTGAATTAGCTCCAACTCCAAACATAAAAGTTGAAGTAGACACATTGAATTTGATTGTGAAACTTAGAAATATTTCATATCATAAAAATTGAGCAAGTTATGGCCTTGGGAAGTTGACTTTCAAATTAGGGTTTAGACAAAATGACCTATAATGTTTCAACATAGAAAATGATTTTACAAACAAAACTAGCTCTAGGTATCAACATGAAAAGTTGTTTGTAATGTCATTTAGAGTAAGTTTTCTCTTGGAATCATTTTCATATGGTGAAAATTGTAGGAGATAGGGTCTAGGGAGACCCAGTTTTAATCAGATGAATCCATCTGGCCAACCACCATCAACCAACTTGCTAACTTCCAATTCTATTGGCTTTCTTGGCTCATGGTAGATCATATATGCATAATATGATTAATTTTGAAGTGTCCCTTGATAAATTTGATTAATTGGTGAGATATCTTGTTGGAGAAGTTACTCAAGATACCTAGTTAAACTAGGGTTTCCAAGGCAAATCACCCTCAAACTCTTGAAGAAAACTTGATCAACATAACATGTAGAGAACATTGGGACTCATATATGATGTTAATAACCATTCTTGAATCAATTCTTGGTTGTGCTCTTTGCTCATGAGGGTCTCAAACCCTAGATGTGAACTTGATGAATCAATGAAATCATGCCCTTCCTACAAAAGAGTTAGATAAATGCAAAGACATATTTTTGGTATTTCTGTTAGTGAAATGATAAAATACAAGTATGATATAATCACAAAGTGCTTGGTGATCTCTCCCAAAACAAACCCAGTGAAAGAGGGGTGCTCCCAATGCTAATGCTTATGATGGAATTGCATGAGGGATCTTAGGGTCAAAATTGGGGTCTTACAATATGTCGTGAGCAGCTATTGTACAGGTACTAAGATTGGTGCTTTGCTTCTCCTTTGAAGCAAATCTGATGCAAAAATAGTTTCAGATTTAGGTAGCCATAGTCTTATGGGTCATTTGGGGTTAGTTCTGACAAGCTTCTTCTTATTATGTACCTTAGCTTTCAAATAGTAAGGATAGGATCATTCAAGACTTTAGGTTTAAAAGTTTGGTGCCTTAAATGAATCTTAGACTTTGGTTTTGAACCTTTAAGAGCCTTAGACTTTGATGTATTAGGTTCTGGTTTCTTCAGAATGTTTGACTTTGAAGTCTCAAGTTCTAATTTCTTCAGAACTTTTGACTCTACAATTTTAGGTTATGACTGATTCGGAACCTTTGCTTTGTCAGCAGCAGGTACAAAATAGGAATCTAGCTCTTTCTGAGTAGCGCTTGAAAAAAAGATTATGTTAGATTAATCAAAGTTCCAGACCTTAGATTAAAAGGTTTTTAAGAATAACCAATACCTTCTCCTTTGCTCATGCTTACACCATAAATCATGGATGCAAGTTTTGTTTTTGTAAAGCCAGTTATAATAAACTCTTGAAGAGACATTTCACGCTTAGCAAGAGGTTTATTAGAATTTTCTTTAATTAGAGCAATACAATCTCTTTCTAGAGCTTCATTTTTATTTTGAGAGGATTTTAAATTATCCTTCAATAGATCATATTGCTTTTTAAAGATTTTCATATGTCTGACTTTGTCTTGACAATGGCCCATAAGGTCTTGAATAAAAGTAATCAGACCAGAGAGAGATAATTTTGAAAATACCTCATTTGCTTCTTCATACTCGGTTTCTGAAGATGTAAGAGCTATCAAATCTAGATTGGCTTGTTCTTTGCCTTTGTCAAAGTCTCCTTCATTGTCAAGTTTATCCCATGTTTTCATGAAACTCTTCTTGAACTTATTTCTGAAGTTGTCCTTTTGATAGTTTCCTTTCTTTGACTTGTCCTTTTGCACATTTGGACAGTCAACAGTGAAGTGGCAAGGCTTCTTACAATTGAAATATCCCTTCTGATCATCTTTATTTTCTCTCGAGCTTGATCCTCTAAAGCCACTGCTTCTGCCAGAGAATATTGTTTTCTTCTTGGCTAGATACTAGAATCTTTTGATTATGAAAGCCATTTATTCATTATCAAAATCTTCTTTAGAAGTTCTTACATGAGTTGCTTCTTCAGAATCCCTGATTTTAGAAGACTTGGCATGTTAAGAAACAGATTTCAAAGCAAGAGACTTTGATTTCTTGGCAATTTCATCTCCATTTAGCTTCATCTCATGAATTCCAATATTTCTTATTAGGCTTTCAAAACTTATAATGTTTAAATCTTTGGCTTCCTGAATAGCAGTCACCTTTGGTCTGTATCTGACAAGAAGACTCCCAAGAATCATTTTGACATGATCAGAAGTTATATAACTCTTTCTCAGAACTTGAAGTCCAAACACAAGAATTTGAAACCTTGAGAATATGTTTTCAATGTCTCCATTTTCCTTCATTCTACATAACTCATACTATTGAACTAGAAGGTTAGCCATATCTTCTTTTACCCACTGATTGCCTTCATAGGCAGCAATAAAGGATTCAAAGATGGTTTTAATAGTATATTTTTGAATAATTCTGATGTATTCAGAGTGAGGTAGAGCATCTACCAAAATTCCTCTAACTCTGTGATGTTTCTTATAAGTCTTCTTATGAGCAAATGTGAGAATTTTTCTGTCCGTTACCATTCCTACTCCATTAACTGGAATATCAATGCCATCTTCAAGAATATCCCACATCTCATCATCAAGATCTATGATATGAGTGTAAATCTTGCTCTTCCACCATTAGAACTCTATAGAGTCTCCACTAAAGGTTGTAGGTTTAGCTGTATAGTTATTCTTTTCAGAAATACTATAATTATAGTTTACACATCAGTGTTTCCAGGACCAGAGATTCCAAATTCACCAGACATGTTTTTCTCTTAGGATCTTTTTCTGCACCACTGTTAAGTGTTAAAAGCACAGACCATGCTCTGATGTTAACTGAAGGTGAGAAAAACACAAGAGTGGGGATTAAATTGTGCTAGCTTTCTCTTGTTTTTATGCAAATCTCTTATCAGATTCTGGGCACAAGGTCTAGAATATGACTCAAAGTAAAATGTTTAACAGTGGAATAAATCAATTCAGAGGTAGAAATAAAAGCAAGAGAGACACAAGCAGTTATGTTGGTTCCTCCCACAAATCTAGAGTAGACCAGTCCCCTTGCACTTCCAAGAGATTTTCACTATAACCAAAAATGATTACAATTGCTCAAGCACAAAGTAAGAGACTTCCAATGCTCAAACACACAAGTAAGAGACTTCAATGTTTAAGCACACAAGCAAAAGACTTAAAATGCTCAAGCACACATGCAAGAGACTTCAAATGCTCAAGTACTTAGCAAGAGATTCTTAAACTCTAACTTACAATTAAGAGAGTATGAAAAAATAAATTTGATATACAATCAGAGGTATAGACAAAACACAAGACAAAAAGAATCTTGAGACTTAAGAACTTCTAAAATATACAAGACCTAGGAAATTCTAAGTTAAACTTTATGCTCTTTGTTTGACAGAGTAACAAATCTTTGAATGTAAATAGACCCGTAATTATCTTCGAGTCATCAGCTCCTTATATAGAGATAACGAAAAGAGTCGTTAACGAGTTTGCACAAGAGAGTTTTGGGAAGCTTGATTAAGAGTCATTGGTATGTTCCTTGATATGGTTAATACCGTTGAAAGATCATTTGAAATCCCTTTTCTACAAAAGGAATTGTATGTTGCATCTCAGCTATCTTGACCATATCCTTGCGTAAGTCTTCATGTGATCAGACAAAGACAAAAATGTCCTCAGAGTCTGATAGTGACATGTTAGAATCTCATCAATCCTTGTGTTAATTGGTTCTCCAGCGTGTTAATCTCCGGATGTTGATGCTTCAGAGTTTGGATCTTCAAAGTTTGGATCTTCATATGCTGACATCATTTAGAGGCTGACATCATTCAAAGTCTGGTCTTCAACTTCTGATCTTCCAAAATCTGGATTCTTAGGTTTTCTTTAGAAATTTTAGTCTATAGTCCTGCATACTTGAACATTTGTTAGTATACTATATTATTCTTTAAATACTTTGTTATCATCAAAATATTAGAGATATAGTACAAACCAATTTTATTCCAACATAGCGTTAGTGTTAAGAGCATATTATATAGGAGTTGCTTCTGTTGAATTGGTCGGAGTATTAGGGAGAGAAGTTGAGTTATTGATGTTGGATTTCTTGTGATAAGGTGGAAAACCATGCTTCTTAAAACAAACATACACTGTGTGTCCAGGTTTGTTGTAGAACATGCACATTTTTAGACCTCTACCACAACCATATGAAGGAGCTTTCTGTGAATGATTAGTTTGAGCAAAATGTTGAAAGGGCTTCAAGATATTGGCTAAGAGTTTGTCTTCTTCAATAGGGGCAGTGAATTGTCTTTCCTGTTGTATCAACATAGATAAAACTTTATTTTAGGGAGGGAGGGGATTAAGCAGCATAATCTGAAATCTCACAGGAGCATATTGCTTGTAAAATCCTTTTAAAAATTGTATCACGTAATTAGTTTCACAATAGGTCTTAGTGATGGGAACGAGGTTGCAAGCATATTTAATAGTGCAAGAACAGGTGGAAGAGGTCTTAAATTCTCTAATTCTTGCCATAATTTTTCAGGTTAGTAAAGAATTGTGTGATGGTGAGATCAACATGTTTAAGGTTGAACAATTCTTCTTGGATATCAGAAATACAAAAAATATCACCTTGATGGTATCATTCTCGTAGCTCAACCCATATTTTATGGACCGTCTCCATCCAAAGAATGCTTTGAGCAATATCAATATCAATTGAATTAGTTACCCAAGCCATAACCATCGTGTTGCACATGTCCCACACGAGAGTAAGCCAGTCAGAATCATCGGGGCATTTTAGGGTTCTGTCCAAAAAACCTAGCTTGTTCTTAGAATGCAGAGCAACAACCACTTATCTACTCAAAGAATGATAATTGAGATTGTTGAGATGGGGAGAAACAATAGTGATTCCAGGATTATCATTGGGGTGCATATAATAAAGATCCATAATGTCAATTTGATAATATTTGGTGGTTAGATGATGAGTTGTGGTGGTGTGTGAATTGGAATTTAGGGTTTTTTTTGCGGCGTTGGTGGAGGTTTGTTGTTGAGAATTTTATTTGTGGGTTCAGAGAAAAAAAAGAATGGAAAAAAAACATAAAACATAAAAATATATAATAAAACAAAACTTAATTTCTTTAAAATAAAATATATGATATACTCAAATAAAACTGCTTTTGATTCAATCTGATTTTAGAGAATATATTAGGTGTTAACTTAGGTAAAATCAAATTTAACTTTAATTACATACAAATTTGATTTTACAAACAATTTAGCTCAAAATTTTAAATCAAAGAATTTAATAAATTGGGTTGGTTTAATAGTTCAAGTGTATTATTTGAGTTAGTTGAATATATGTTGTTGGTAGGATTTAATTTTTAACAATAATATTTATTGATGCAAAAAGATTATTAATATTTATAAATAAATCATTAAAAAAACAATTTTATGAATTTAAACTCTGTTTTAAGTTTAACCACCTTAATCACATCCAAATTGAACGTAGCCTATTTTAACAAGCTTTCAGAAATTCAAATTTGTTTCCACAAATTCCATGGAGAGTATTGAAGTTACATCATGTAGAATACCTAAACGTAAATAACATATGTAATTCCACATCATTTCCGTGCACGGTAGTCACATGGTATACCTAACTCCAATAATTGTCATCACACTCCTCTGTCTGTCGTGGCTCTCCCTCCACCTCACTAATTTCACTGGTCATTAATAGTTCAACAATAAAATCAATTATTTTAATATTATTAAAAATCTAAAATTATATAATAAATTATAAATAATTAATTATCTTTATTAAAAATATAAATAAACGAATATAAATACGGATACGGATACTCAGATACCCATAAAATATCTGTGCAGATTGAAAGACAGATATTGAAATAGATAGTTAGATACCGTGGCCATACCCTCCATAGGAATCATAATGTTATTTAGTGACTCGCGCAACGCACGGTGCATATAGTTTATAATTTACTATTACTACATTCAAAATCGCTTTTCTTGGTAGAAGCTTTTATTACATGAATAGACAACACTGAAAGAAAGAAAAAAAAACTCTTTCAAGTTTCTGTGTCCAAGAAGCGTTGTGTCAATTTGGGGACTAAATTATTCCTCATTCATCTTGCTCCAAATCACATTGTTAAGGTTTACTCTTATTCTTATCATTCAATTCTATTGTCATGCATGTTTACAAGGGAAATTCAAGAATTGTTTGTGCATTCATTTTTAACTACATTTATGAAAACCAATATCAAAACCTAGTTTGTGAAGTTAGTGTAAGAATAATGGATTTGGATCTCTACAATACAAGTTATGGGACTCTTGGATCTAGTTTTCTCTATGATTCAAATTACAATAGATTTGTTTTGTTTATCTAATAGTCTAGTGAATAAATGGATACTGCTGGATCGAATCCTCTGCTGAACTATCAACTGAGCTGATTTAACGAGATTCTAATAGATTTGTTTTAGTACAACTTAATTGTTGAAGACTTGCATGTTATATGTAACAGATGCATGCTTTTGTAGGTAGTCATGGATTCATATGAAGTGAATAGGGAAGTAGCGGTTGATGAAATTGATATGATTAGCACATTACACGAAAGCATTCTCGGTCACATCCTATCTTTCATTCCAATCATAGACGCTGTTCGCACTAGTGTCTTATCAAGAAGATGGATTGAAGTTTGGACATCAATAACAAGCCTAAAGTTGGATGATAGTTTGCTCCATTATGACAAGAAGTTGCAAAAACAACAGTTTGTGAATTTTGTTGAAAAAGTGCTTTTTCATTTAAGTAATTCAAGCATCCAGAGTTTCTCTCTTTGCTTAACTAGTTACCAATATGATGCATCTCTGATAACTTCATGGATTTCCTTTATCTTAGAAAGACGAGTTCAAAAGCTTCATATTCAGTATGCTGATAAAGTTTTCCTTTCTTCAAATTTACTCTTTAGTTGCAATTCTTTAGTAGAATTGGTACTTCAAATGAAATGTACTCTTAGTCTTCCCATATCCGCTTCTCTCCCAAATCTTCAAAAATTTAGCATATCCGGGATTAAATTAGTCAGTGATTCTTCCGATTTTTCAAAAGATATAACTCTTAGTTTCCCAATTCTTAAAGTGTTTGAAGCTAGAGGGTGTGAATGGTCAACTACACAGAACATTAGTTTACAAGTACCATTACTTGAGAGGTTTTCCATAGCAATATGGAACCGTCAATCGAATGAATCATGTAATTTTTCCATCAAGGTTTATAGTCGATGTCTAACGGATTTCTCTTATGAGGGCGATCTTGAACAGGATATCGTTCTATGTGATTCTTCGTTGATTCGTAATGCTTCTATCGTGATTGTTGTGGATGACGACAAGGAGGACAGAAGGGAAAAACTTGGGTTTCAAGCCTGTAATCTTCTCAGACAAATCCATAACGCGGAACAACTGAAGTTATTGTTTTACAAGGTATGCTTGTCTTTTATGGTACATGAATGAAAATAGTTTCTCAGAATTTGAACAAAATTTTCTTTGGCCCACAGGTTTTAAGACATGCTAAAGATGTTTTCACCAACCTGCCTGTATTTGGAAGGTTGAGATATCTGCAGCTAAATGAAGTCAATGGTGAAGCTTTGTTACAATTACTCACCAATTCGCCAAGTCTTAATACTCTTGTTTTGCTCAATGTAAGTTTAGATCACACAAATTCAAAACTCTTGTTATGTGTTTAGAATTATTTATCCAAATAGAGTCTTTATTACATGATAGATAACTCATGATCCACAAATTTCAGGGAGTAGCTGACTTAGATAAAGATGTCTTTACTTCTGCAGTGGTGCCTCACTGCTTTCTGTCATGCCTCAATGTGATTCGGTTTAAAGGTTTTAATGCAAACGATCATGATCTTTGTCTGGTAAAATTCATGTTAGCAAATGCAGCAATGTTGCAGAAGATAACGATCTCGCCAGCATTTTGGCTGCGATATGCAGATATTGATTTGGAAAATGTTAAGGAGCAGATTCTCTCATTACCAATGTGTTCTAGCTTTTGCAAGATAGAGTTTTCTGATATCAGAAGTTGATGAAGATTTTCAGAACACCACAAGAATATTTGTGCCACAACTGTTTAATGTATTTATTTAGTTTTAGTGTAATGCTTTACACTACATTATAGCAATGCAAAATGTAAGAGGTGTTTCTCTTCATTCTGTTGGATTTCTAATAGTGAGTTATTTATCATTAGAATGCAATGAGAATGTTACTGTATCCTGTATTGTATTGCAATGATAAATTTAATGAAAACTGATTTGTATCTCAACAAGAAAATATATAAGGGAACCACTGTCAGTATAACTTTGTATCAGTATTCATTTTAAATTCTTCAATCGCAAATGGAAAAATAATAGACTATAAAATTTAAATCGGGTACATTTGATTTTGTAACGTCTGAGAACTCCAACACTTTGGCAAATATCCAGCCTAGTGTCGCATAGGTATATCTTAATGGACGGATGATTTGCTTGTACAATGTTGCATTTACAAGCTCTTCATTTGTATTCTTCTTCTTTAGGTTTGTACTTGTTTTCATGGGACTGATTGCAGGGTTGCAATTACTCATCTTGAATTTCTTTAATATATCTTCTACATATATGCTTCTTCTGGTGTAAGAAAACAACAAACTTTGTGTTCACAAATTTCATTCTTAGGAAATACGCCAAATTTCATATATTTGAAATTTCAAACTCATTCTCCATGCTTGATTTGAACTTTGCCAATTCAATCTCATTTGAACATGTGACCAATAGATCATCCACATAGAGGCATAGTATGATTTGATCTTGCTCATTGAAACCTTTCACATAGACTCCATGTCTTGATGTGCACTTGTCGAATCCTAACTTTATCAGAAAGTTGTCAATTCTTTTGTTCCAGACTTGGTGCATGCTTCAATCCATACAACGTCTTTCTCAACCTTACACTTCTCTTCTTGTCCTTTGATCTCAAAATCTGGTGGTTGCTTGACATAGATCTTCTATAGTGGTTCATTGAGAAAAGTTGACTTCATATCCAACATATACATCTTCCACCATTTGTATGTTGCAATTACCACCACAATTCTTATTTGTTTCAAGTTTGGAAACTAGTGCATAGATCTCATGGAAATTAGTTTTAGGCCATTAAAGAAACCATTTTGCTACTAGCCGACATTGTACTTAGTTATCTCCTCATTTGGCTTGAGTTTCAGCTTATAAACCCACTTTACATTTATGGTTCTCTTGCTTGAATGATTGACCACTCCCATGTGCAATTCTTCTCGATTGCCTTAAATTCTTTCTTCATAAATTCTTGCTAATTTTCATCTTTTAGAGTTTGGTTAAGCTTTTTGGCTCACATTGAGCTATAATTTCTTCTTCAATCAGGTCACCATTTTTACCTATGACTTGATAAGGAAATCTTTCATAGTCAGTTAACCTAACTGATTAAGTTCTGGCCCTTGTCGATCTTCTCACGTCATGTGTTTATGCTATTTCATTTACTTGGTCATCTTATAATGTATGGCTGATGTGATTTGAGCCTTCATAATTTTTCATTTGATCGTTTGAAACTTTCAACAAGTTCCATCATTTTCTCTCATCAAACTATGCATCCCTACTTATTATCACTCTATTCTCATTTGGTGATAATAATTTGTAAGCACCAGTTGAATTATATCTAATTAGAATCATAACTTGACTTCTATTATCGAGTTCCCTTTTGGGTTGATCAGTTACATGCATGTAGCAAAATGAGGCAAAGATCTTGAAGTGTCCAACACTTGATTTCAGGCTTGTCCATGCTTTATAGAGTGGTTTGTTTATGAAATTATTTGTTGTGCATATGTTCATGATGTGGATTGCGTTTAAGTTGCCTCTCCCCATAAATGGTTTGACAATTTCTGCCTTTAGCATGCTTATTTTCATGTTCAACATGCTCATATTCTTTATTTCAGCCATGCCATTGTGATGAGGTGCATAAGGTACTATAATCTCATGCTTAATTCCTTCTTTCTCAAAGATTCGTATAAATTCAGTTAAGTTACATTCACCACCTCTATCGGTTCTCCACCTCTTGATGTCACATTTAGCCTATTTTTCAACTAACAACTTGAATCTTTTGAAATTGTGATTACTTCTTTCATTCTTCATCAAGTAAATCAACATATACATGGAAAATTCATATATGAAGGTTAGAAAATAAAAGTTATCTTCTATCGACTTTACTTTAAATGACCCACATACATCTGAGTGAACAATCTTTAACTTATGCTTTGACTTCCTAGACAAATCATGCTTGAATTACTTCCTTGTCCTCTTGGCTACACAACACTATTCACATAACTTCTTTGGAATTTTATTCGAGGCAGTCCGTACACCATTTTCTACATCTATATCAGGCTAAGACTCCTATAATTTGTATGGTCATATCTTTGATGTCAAATTCACTTTTGATCCTCATATGTGGTTTATGTAAGGCGTTGGAGGTCAAGCATTTTGATCAAGATTTTGAATGTTCTCTGTTTTAACAGAGGTGCCTTTAAGATTAGTTTGAAACTTGCATCAAACACCTTCAGTTCCTTATCTTCTAATCTCATTTTATAGTTCTTCTAAATAAATTGACCTAAACTTATCAGGTTACTTGCCATTGAAGAAACATATAACACATCACATATGATTTCTTCTTGTTCATCATTCCTCTTCACAAGAATAATTATTATACCTCATTCTTCAATTTCGTTTTGTGCGAGGCATCGTTATTGCTTGTATATCCTTGAATATTTGAATTCTTTCTAGCACCTTCATTATTATACGTCTTCTTATTCCATTTTCTTTCCCTTTATTGATCTTGAAGGCATATTATTTCATATTCTTGAAGAATTTGCTTGTAGGAATTATTTGTGACCTTATTAGAATCCCTCTGCTACAACTTTAACTCATGAGTCTCCAAAGATGCTTGCAATTTCTCAAGCTTCATCTAAGCCAGGCTCTTTGATTCTTCAATTTTCATGACTATGTGATCGAATTTTTCTGTTAGAGCTTTCAACACATTCTTAACTTTCTACAACTCAGTAATCTTTTCACCACAAAACTTTATATGATTGGTCAAAAACACCAATCTGTAAAATAATTATGCAACTGCCTCGCCATCATTCATCAATGTGTTATAATGTTGTTTCCTAAAAGATTTCAAGTTGACCTTATTTAACTTCTCATTATCTCCATACAAATTCTTGAGAGTATCCCACACACCCCTTGTCGTTTCTTCCTCAATTTTCTTCTCAAATATGTTTGAATACAAACATTGTTGGATCAAGAACAATTATTTCCCATTGTTCTTCCTTAATTCGTGATGAGAAATATTCTGCACTTCTTTGCATTAGCTTCCAATTTTGAGTGTCCATCATTCACGATTTCAAGCACATCTTGAAATCTGAATATGACATTTATTTATGTGCATCGTCTCTCGTAGTGTTCCCCTTTGAACACTAGTAAATTTGTAGGGAATTTATTAGATGTTGTGCTTCCATTTGTCATTCATGTAAGCTAGGATCAAATCGATGTTATTGGTACCAATTCGTTAGGATAATTTGTCACACAAGATAATGAGCATAAAGAGGATATATGAAATTATAGAGTGTTAGAATGAAATTAGAGTGAAGAGATAAATTTTTTGAATTAATATACAAAGGAAAATGGTTATAGATGAAACAAGATACACATACACTTTCCAATAAAAGATTCCTATTGCGGCCTAAAGAATTGATGGACACTCGAAAACAGTGAAGACACCGTCAAAATTTATTAAAATAGGAAAACATTGGTAAAATCCTTTAAATCGAAAAAATGATCTTTGAAACCAATTTATAGGTTCAGAAGTTGATTATGTGTATGGAAGGTATTAACACTCTACGAAATTTCCTTTGAACCCACGAAAACACTCAAAGAACATGAAGTTGATTATTTTATTACATAGCTTACTTCGGACACAAAGAACCCTTCACAAAGTGGACTGTCTTCATTGACAGTTCGTCAAACAACAAAGAAGCATAATCGACTTCTTCTAGATAGAAAAGAGGGGAAATAGTAAAAGTATCTCTCCATTATTATTTACCCACCACCAACAACCAAGGTGAATATGAAGCCTGCATAGCCAGACTCACCCAGACATCAGAAATGAGAGGAGACTTTGACAACAGGGTCAGATGACGACCCTTGGACAATTACAGTGATTCGTCCAAAACCAAAATATTAAACTTAAAGGGTTAATATCATTAAGATGACAAATTCCAATAACATTTTGCCTTTAAAGATCCCCTTCTAGATGAGTGAAAAAAAGGGATGGAACCTAAATAAGGCAAGGAAGAATGTCTTTAGGTTTTTGATAATGTGTACCTTGACTATGATGTTTTCCCTTTTTATAGGAGGATTCTAGGGTTTTTAAAATAAAAAACCTTCTTCTTCGAGGAATGTGTCATCATTTTATTCCATATGTCATCTAATATTCTCTATTTAATCACGTTGGATTGTGAGACACATTTTTAAGGAGGAACTCGATATGTTATCGAGGTATTATCGCATTCCTTGACTTTTTTTTATCTCACCATTCATCATGAACACTTAGTGGGACTAGATCGCTATTCCACAAACCAATATCCTTATGGGATGATATTCTTTTAACCACGACCTAGGAGGAACATATAGAATGTGTATACTTTTTTTCCCTTGTTCCTTGAGAATGACTTCAACAAGTTTATCATCTCGTTTTTAATTAAGCAAGACGCATTAGAATTCATAAATCCTAACAAGCTTAACAATTAAATAACAACGGAAAAATAGTGAGACTGGTCCTCACCAAATATGTCTTTTCCCTCTTCTTTACTACCTGACTCTAGCAATAAATGGGTATGAATATAACAATTTTTTTACTTATTATTGGTTTCGTCCTCCAAGCTGGTTTCCATCTCACATTCAATTTTTTTTATAAAATTCAAGAGCTTATTCTTCATTCTTATCTCTTCTTCAGAGAGGTCAGTTTACTATTAGATGAAACACTACTACAAAAAACCCCTTTTATCTCGGTTTTATAGGCGAGGTAACGAAGGGGGACATGAAAACTCGCCACTTTTCCCCTCGGGTAAAATTCCACCGAAGGGAAAAATTGTACCGTTTATGGGTTCGATCCCCATCAAGAATAGTTTTTGGATTTTCAAAATTTTAGTTTTAACCTGTTTTTTTTTTTCATTTTAATCTGCAAAATATCAAATTTGTTGACAAATTCTAAATCTTCCTCATCACCACCACCACCACCAACAAAAACAAAATCAATAGAATCCTTAAACATTAAATCTTAACAACAACAACAACAATAATAACAACAACATAATCACTAGAATCTTTAAATATTAAACCTAAACAACAACAACTACAAATAAACAAAATCAATAGAATCGTTAAATATTAAATCTAAACAACAAAAACAAAAACAATATTAAACATTTTACTTGATACAAACAACAATTAACATTAATAAATTACTTTCATGCTTCCTTAACTAACATTAAACATTTTTAACGAAGAATTACTAGAGAAGATATTACATTAAGAAATGGACGACAACGATTCGTTACTTAATTTTTTCATCATATAGGTCATAAGTAAATAAATAAAAAATACTCTACTTTACCCCTCGGTTTCCAGCTCATCCGAGGTAATAGGTCATAAAAAAAATTTAAAAATTAAAAGGTGATAAAATGAAGTTGTTGTTATTCAAAGGCGTATCCTCTAAATACTTTACCCCTCAATTTCCAGCTCAACCGAGTTAATAGGTCATAAAAAAATTTAAAAGTGCTAAAATATAGTTGATGGGATTCAAATGTGTGTCCTCTAAATACTTTTCCACTCGATTTCCATCTCAACCGAGGAAATAAGTCATAAAAAACTTTTTTAAAAAATTAGAAGTTGCTAAAATATAGTTGCTAGAATTTTAAGGTGTATCCTCTAAATACTTTACCCCTTATTTTCCAGCTCAACCGCGAGAATAAGTGGTATTTAAAAAAAAATTAAAATCAATCTTCTTTAGGTGGAATATGATTGTTTTTTAAAATTATGATTGTTGGTGAAGACAATGTGAAAGTTCTTGGAGTTGTGTAACTTCAAGTGATTATACTCTTTATGATGCAGTATGATTATCGTTGAAGACAATGAAAGCTTATGTATTATTTTAAATCAAGGTGGAGATTGTTGGGGTTGGTTAAAAAACATACATGTTGAAGAAGTCCCATGTCGCTTACTTTTTGGAATGAAGAGATAGTCCAATGCTATATATAAGATACAAGTTCTTTGAAGTCTCACATCACTTAGTTTTATGAAAGAAGAGGGAGTCCAAAACTATATAGATGATTCAATTGTTGGTGTAAGCCCTAGATGTCAATACTTTTGGTACTTGTATCGAATTATTTATTAATAATAAAAGACTTTTTCTTTATTATGTTTGTTTAATAAAGTCCCTAGAATAGATAGTACGTTTAATGTATCAAGTGTGACTTAATCATGAGATCACATTAAACATAAGGACATTATTCTTAAAGTATCCGTAGTCGAGCTTTATTGTGAAGTGAGATAACATTAAAGTATTAAGACTATTATGTATATAGACTGATGATCACATCTCATGGATCATGGATAAGGAGTTATCAAGTCTTAAACATAGGTATGAATATTAAGAGTAATATTTATACTGGATTGACCCGCTATGAGAATACTATATAGAATGTTATGCAAAGTGTCATAAGTTATTCTCATGGTGATAATGGTGTATACCACCCTTCGACCTGAAACCACTATGGACCCTAGATGTAGAGTCGAGTGCCTTATTGCTGATCAAACATTGCCCGTAACTGGATGACCATAAAGACAGTTGATGGGTACTCCACGAAGCATGCTAAGGGACATGAGTGACCTAGATGGAATTTTCCCATCCTGCGTAACAGGATAAATGTCTATGGGCCCAATATTGAACTGGACAAGGATGACACGGTCTATGCCTTGTGTTCAATATAGACATAAGGGCAAAAGGGTAATTGTACACATAAGTATTATCACAGAAGGGTTTGTCAGATCACATGACATTTTCGTGTCTTAGGTAGCAGTGATATGTTGCTAGATACCGCTCACTGTTTATCATGTTAAATACATGATTTAATATAATTGCCAATGCCACGAAAACCTACAGGGTCACACACAAAAGGACGAATTGATGAGAGATAGAGTAACTAAGGAATACCGTAATGTACAGTGCACTTAAGTGAATTGTAGAACATCGTAAGGTACGGTGTGCTTAAGTAGAATACGAAATATGGTAAGGTACCATGCGCTTAAGTGATATTGACATATTATAAGATATGGGCCACATAGACTTGAGTGAGATTTTTAGCTTGCAGTCCACACAAGTGGTTCTATAAATAGAACCCTTGTGTAGAAGCATTTGTGAAGTTGCAATTTCGTTTCTCTCTCTCTCACTCAAAGCCTTCATTCGTAGTAGCTAGCACTGAGATTGAAGGAATCTGTTCGTGTGGACTGAGTAGAGGCGTTGTCATCGTTCAATGTTCGTGATCGCTCCGTAGATCTGCATCAAAGGTTACAATCGCCATAAGAGGTAACGATTCTATCACTGATCGTGCCCATTAGTAAGGATCATTAAAGGAGAAATTTTAAATTCCGCTGCATTTTGGATGCCCTTCTCCTTCATCAATTTCTTCATTCCAAGATGCACAAATCAAAAGCACTTTAAGCTTGTATATGACTTTCTTGGTTCTCTTATACTCTTATATTACAGTATTGTGAGACATAGTTAAATATTTATTTTGGAGGGTGTGAATGTACTAGGGGTATGAGTTGGTTGAAGGTATATTATGTGTTGTAACAATTTTCACACAGTGTTATTCTCTGGTTGTCTATTGATAACGACCGTGATTTTTTTCTCTAGTTTTGGAGTTTTCACGTTATGTTCTTGTGTTGTGATTGTGTTTTTTTATTCTCTATGTTATGCTTTGTTTTTTCCCAAAAGTTACCTCGTAGCCTGACTTAACAGAGTAACCAATAATCAAGTCTGGTAACCACACAAAATTATCCACCGTTGCCTCGATAAGGCTTTTATTAACCAGAAAATGCATAAGGGCCTGCAACAAGTTTCGAGTATTATCCTCCAATTCTCCTTCAATAAAGTGTGTAAAATAAGTTGATCGATTGATTGAATGTAACAATGATAAAATGAATAGGTTGAATATATTTAGATTTGAATGATAATGGATGAATTAAAATAATTCATTAATCTATTTTTTTTTAAATTGTTGATTTATAAGTATTAACAATTTGTTTGGATTAATTCATTAATCTATTAATAATACATTAATTTATTTTTTATTTTTTAATATAATCCATCTATTAAGAATAAAATACCGTTATAAGTCATTGCATTATCTGCATACGTAGATGCACTAGGGTGCAAGCTTGCCATCATCGTAGTTGGCATGCTATAAGGTTGTCCCCAACCACTTAGAGGTAATGTGAAACTCAAGGGAAAATGAGGCATTTGGTCTCCTATCATATTTTGTCTATCCCTAAGATTAGTGGACATACTTGTTACTTATGGTAAGGATACCACCATTTATGGTGATACAGTTGACGTCGTTATCTGACTTATAACAGTAGGTATTTCTCCAATAGAAGTTGAAGTTCCTACATTGTCAACCATCGATTCGACTGGTTGTTCTTCTGAGTTTAGAGCATTTTTCTAGGGAGGGGGTTTCTAGACAGTGGACATGCCATTTCAGGAAGAGTCTTGTCACTCCTTAAACGTATACAAAATCGAAAATCGAAAATCGAAGCCATTTCATGAACGAAGAATAAAATTTTGGAAAAAAGAAACACAAATTTTCTATAAAAATTAAACTCATTAGACAAAAGGGTCCCATCAGGTGTGTTAATTTTTTTATTGGTGTTTTTAGTAAACAATCACGAGTTTAGTTCACTTAAAAGATTAACTCAAAAAATCTCAAAGAAAATTTTTGCAAAGAGAAATTATGGTGAAAAATGCGTGTGATTTGGGTTTAAATGATTGGATATTAACCAATTGAATGCAAAAGAAAGACATTGGATAAATATAAAAAATATCAAACAAAGTAAATGAAGTAAGTGACATTTAACGTAAATTCTTTGAATACAGAAGATATGTAAAGAGTTTAAATGGTGGACGCAAACTCACATGTCTCACAAACTATTTCGCTCTGTAACTTGGGCACTTTTGTTCTTTAGAGAGAAAATCATCTACAACGGTTAAACTTTATAAATTTGACACGTATCCCACTACTTATCCTTCATACTCCAACTTTCCTCCATGCTCCTTCAAGGATATAACTGCTGAAAAACCAAACAAATATGGCGATAATTGGCGTTACCTGCCTCAGTCAAAGGCGGATACATCTCCAAATCACATAGTCTTAGAAACAAAAAATATCCTAATTTCTTAACACTTAAAAATGTCGATTTTGACTTCGTGTCGAAAGGTTGTTATGTGATCTTTCAAGATACTTAAGATGTTTGGAAGAGAGAATGATCTTAATCTTGTGTATCTATTCTTGAGAATCCTCCAAACTATTATTGCCCTCGACTCCACTTACAGCTTAGTTAAACCAACATGTCAATACATCCAATATGTCAAAACTTTTGGCTTAAGCTTGTAGACACTTAGTAATGTCAACTTAGTTTGACCATTAGTTTTTTGACTTTTCACTTAGCTAAAAATATCAGGCTAACAACCGCCCATTCACTTTGAGCAATTATATCATCATTAAATTGTTATCTGCACTTCACGTCAGAAAACTTGGAGATGGTTTCAACAATCTCTCTTATATGAGTTTGAATCTAAATCACACAATGTATGATTTTTAACCCATTTTCAAAGTTCTCTCTCTCTCTCATTGTTTTAAGTGTTAGAGTAATAACATTTTTTACAAATGCCTTACTTGTTTACTAGGGAACAATCTCAATTGCACCGAAAGCTATCCATAATGATCTCCATCATCAGACCATTCCTCTTCTGTTCAAGTACAAGACAAATGAATTTTCATTGTGGTAGTTATAACATTAAGCTCCATAGATAGTTGTGTTGAAATTAATAAAATTATGATATGAATAATCTTCTATTTTTGTTTGTTGTAAAAGTGTATAAGTGAGGACATAAAACACTGAAAATACCCATGTTGGGATTAAAAAATATTTTTAGAATGAGAGCAACAAAACATGAGTGCAAAGAAAATAAGTTTGAAATTTTGACAAAAAAAACAAATAAAATGACACCTCCCACTTTTTAAAGTAATCCTACAACCATTATAAGGATATGTGTGACATGTTACAAAATAAGAGAAGATTTAGAACTGTGTCTCAAATTTTTAGAGATAGGTTATGGAGGGAGATCGTGTGCCACCATGGTATTCACCATTTAGAGAGGTTGGTGACTAAAATGGTAACGACTATTTCCCAAGAAGTTTGAAGATCTATACAAATCTTCGAATTAATGAATCAAAATGTCAATGGCAAACTAACTTGTCCTTCACAATTAACATTTTGGGGGTCTTTGTTATACTCAAAATTTAAAGATTTAGAAGATACATTCGAGCGAGATTAAAAGATGAGTCGAAAAAAAACATAAAATATTATCTTCAAAGACAAAATGACATGATAAACCTAAAAAATACATAATTGAAAGACGTGAAATAGAAGATTGAAAAATATGCACGGTTAAAATATTACCATCAATTGTTTTAGAAACTTATAGAAAAAAAATTTAGACAAGTAATATATTTTTGCTTAAGAAAAATCATGTGTCTGAAATGCCGACAACGCTGTTTAGTATAAATAAATAAATCCATAATACAATAGAGTTCATTTTTTTCCTCCAAAAATACTTGCCACGACAAAGTTGTTTAGTATAAATAGGGGAATTAACCCCTAATGCAAGAGAGCTCATATTTTTCCAAAAATACTTGCCATAAACATGCACTTATCCTCTCTAATAGGATTCAACTTATTTGAATATGTGGATTAAATATATAACTCATTTTTATACTTTTAATTCAATCCAAAATGTTAATATTAGTTTTTGTTAGTACTTAGCCGTTTTCCCCATTTTTGTTACTTGTATTTCAATATCAATAATCTAACTTTTTAAAACAAAGTCTTTGATTTTTAATCAATCCATGGGTGCTTAAGACCCTTAAAATGTCACTCAAATCCAAAGTTAATGGTAGTCTATTTATTGGTGGGTAAAATCGTTTTTCTGTCAACAATTTCGTATGGAGAAATGCCTAAGTCAATAAGCTAAATTCTCTGATATGAATTTATGTGCACATAAAAGCGACCATTTAATTTGATATCCCCAATTAAATTTGAAATATTCAATTTATAGCACTTTTATTATAATACTTTTTTATAAAAACATTTTTTTTTTGAAATTTATCTATTTTTATTAGAAATTTATACTAATATGTATAGAATTTTTTTGAATTTTTCAAATTATGAAATTCCGATATTTTTTTTAAATAAAAATGAAGAATACCAGAAATTTTAAAAAACAATCCTTTTTTTAAAAAAGTATATTTTTTACGCTATCGAAAATTTCAAAATTTTCGATAATGTTAAAAAAAATTTAAAGTTGAATATGAACTATCAGAAATTTTATTTTAGTTGAAATTTTCGATATAAAATAGAATATTTAAAATTTTTTATAATATTTTTAAGTTCACGTAAATTTCAAAAAATTTGGTATACCGAAAATTATAAATATATTTATGGAAATTTAGTGTGTATCGAAAATTCTAATATTAATATCAAAAATTTCGTATGAAAATTTGTTTTAAATATTTTAAGGGATAGTTTTTGAATTTTAAAACTATGGAGGTGTCAGGTATAATTGAGGGTGGCAGCAAGGTTGGTCCTGACTATTTAGAGGCTCATGCCAAATAATAAAAATTGACCCCTAATAAAAAATATAATTTAAAAAAACAACAACAACTTTGTATTCGTCAAATAAAAAGATGTTAATGCAGTCACTTCTTTACCAAATCCTTGTATTCATAATCGTCGACATTAACTATATCTAATTCCTCCCTCAACCCGAATACAGCAAAAACCATTTCACAAATCTAAATAAATTGTATAAACACTACTAGAATCAACTTTGATATAAATTTTTTAACGTGAAAATTATCAAATTAAGATTATAAGCTAGATATGGTAGAAGTTTTAGACAATAAAATATTCTTACATAAGCAAGAACATTACAATGACCACAGCTAAAAAATTATAATAAGGAGGATTAAACTCACAACCTTTACTCCCATATTTAAAAATCACTATCCTACTGCTTAACTAATAACAAACTCATGTTTATTTTTCATTTTATAATTTATTTTAATAGATTATTAAATATATATTTCACTTTTTATAAAACAAAATGAAACCCTTAATTTGAAAATCCTAGACTAAGGACCGTCTTGTCCTTCTTCAAAATTGGCTCTAGATGACGATAAGAAAAAAATAAGTGTGAAAACAAACAAAAGTCGAACAGAACGAAAATGTGAAAGAAAATGATTGAGAAATTCTTGTTTTTTTTTTCAAAATAAAGGTGCCAATTTTTGTTTTGTTGTGCTACTTGAAGGTGTGGGTCTCACCATGCTTATAATCCATAATGAATGCGCAATAATGTAAGTATTTTTTTTTCTACACAAACAACAAAAATTGAAATCCAATCATTAGTAAATATTAACAATATGCATTATATATACTTTCAACATTCAATCCAAGCATAATTCATATATTATATACTATAATATGATATTTAATATATGTTTATGTTGTTTAACTATGCAAATTTAATTGAGATGGGAGAGATAGCTCTCAAAATTGATTTTGTTTTACTTCATAAAATTATGGCGAGTAAAAACTCTGACCTTCAATAATCCTTAATTCTTTAAAGGAGTGTTAATTACAAATGTGAGAAGTTGATCGATTGATTGAATGTAAGTGAATAGATGGAATATATTTAAATTTGAATGATAATGGATGAATTAAAATAGTTCATTGATCTATTTTTTTTAAAAAAATTATTAACTTATAAGTATCAATACTTTGTTTAAATTAATTCATTAATTTATTAACAATATATTGATTTTTTTTATTTTTTATATATATAATTCATCTATTAGAAATAAAATTCATCAAATTTATCAACTTACATCTATTAATATCCATCCATCCATAAAATTAATTTAAATAATTAAGTATATCTATTAAATTCCACAAAAATGATTTTAAAAAAATGTTTCTTTCTTAAATAATCTTTTTGACAACAATTTTTAAATATAAAATTAAATATTTTTTAATAAAGAATATCTCTCATAAAATAAAATTTTGATAGTAATTAAAACACATTAAAATATTTTTAAGGGTAATGTTAACTTGTGCCCTAGGAGCAAATGTTAAGAACTAATTGTAGAAATATTTTCTTGGAACTTATGTATGGTCTTTATCAAAATTTTAGAAGTAATGTTTTCATTATTTTTTTTCAATATAAACTTTCTATTTATTAATTGCTTAACATGTACATTCGGAACACAAAATTATCATTATCCTATTTTTAAATCTCACTTGATGTTAACGATTTTGTTCGGTCTCTAAAAGAGTTATTCAGATAAAATTTTCATCATTTCAAAATATTATTTTTATAAAAAACTATTTAAAATAAATTAAAATTAAATTATAAATAATCCCTCCGTCCTACGACAAATGATCTAGTTAATAATTTTACATAAATTAAAGAAAAGAATAAATAAAAGAGATAATGATATTTTTATTAAAATAATCTTATCATATATTAAAAATAATAAAAATAATATTAATTAAATAGTTAAATTAAAAAAAAATATAAATTATAAAATGGATTATTCATTTTAGAACGGAGAGAATAATAATTTTTAAAATAAAATAAAATTGTTTGGATTTCCTTTGATAGGGTGGATAGTTGTGTAAATCAATGACCGACATCCATTCTTACATTTCTTCTACCATTTATCTTGGTACAAATGTGTAAAAGAGTATTTCCAGCAAATCCTACACTTGAATGAACGACCATTTATGATTAGTCTTGGTTGTTGCTCCACTTGAATAAACTAGCTTCTTCCTCACCAGCTTCAGGAAAACATTGACCATTTTCATGTCAAGCACTGCAAAAATCACACTTGAGAGTTTGAACTTGTTGAGTTCTTTCACTTTATTTTTTTATTTGTTACTCATAGTGCCTCCAGTTGAGGCATTGAGGAGCACAAAAACGTGAGCTCTTAAACCTCTGTAATAATTTGTACTTGTTCCATGTTTGGTCACGACACCCTAATATCTTAGGTATGCTAATGGTTAAATAAAGTTTTAATGAACGTTAACTCCTAGTATTTATTGAATAGTTAAAGCTGTTTGAATTTCAACAGTTATAGCTGTTAATAAATCACCACTTGAGATCAATAAACACATTATTTAATATATAAAAGAATTAAGGATAAATTTAACTGAATAATATTAGATGGACAACTCTATCATTTAGCACTCAACAATTATATAGCTCAAATAGATAAAAAAAATTCATCTCGAGACATAATCAAAGAAAAATTAACTACTCATGATTAAATTAATAATAGTTAAAGAGCTCAAGAACTTATACATGAATAAAAGGGAAATATTAGCTTTAATGGTGTAGAATCCTTAATTCATGTCTTTAGAAACCTTGCATTTGCAATATATACCATAAAATTCTAAACCTAGAAAATATTTCATGTTTTATTTTATAGAGTAGATTTCATCAGGCCAAATCTTAGCTACAATAATGTAGAAGATTTAATCTTTGCTTCAGGAAACCTTATAGCCACAATATCCAATAGAGATGGCAATGAATATAATTTGGGCAGGTACTCTAGGATCCATCCTAAAATCTACAATTTAAAAATATCCTCGTATTCGAGCCCATATCCATATGGGCACCAATGTTTGTACGTGTAACCGTATATGGGTACTAAAGTATCCATATTCATACCCGTTTATCCGTATTTCTAATAAAAAATAATATATTAATTATAATTTATCATGTCATTGTAATTTTTTAACGATATTTAAAATATTTGAGGATGTTATTGTTGAGATAAGAAATAAACAAATATTTATATTAAAACACGTAGAAATTTAATAAGGATGCATCTAATAAAATTGTTAGATTAACATGTGTACATAATAATGAAAATAAAAATAAAAATAAATAAATAAATATATTGCAGGTATGGGTAGGCTGGATACTAAGGTACCCACATCCGCATCCATACCCGCTTATTTTAGTGGGTAATTACTCGTGCCCGTGTCCGTATCCATTTTACGGATTTTTATCTTATCTGTTGTAAGCAATTTTTATGTGTATCTATTGAAAATGGGTAAAATTGTCATCCTTAATATCTGTAAAATTATAACCTCAGAAACCTTTTATGTTTTGCTTTTATAGAGTAGGTTTAAACACGTCAAATCGCACCATAATATTTCATTTAATCCATTTGGTAACGCATGATCTGAGACTAAATCACTCCATATTCTCGTATGATCGAGAGGCAATTTTCACAAAATTGCTCATCTTTGGTCCTTGTACTTATCCCACCACGATCCAGTTGAATTTCCTAGTGGTATGGATTTCTTATTTTCTTCTTCATACTTTTGAGTGATCTATTATCCTAAACTTTCATCACCGTAATATATATAATGTATAAATATTTTAAATCTTTCTAGTTAGAGTAACTTGAGGTGCAATGACATTTTACAAAATCATCTTGATTCCTCCTATACTTTTTTTATAAAAAAAACATGTCATTTTAGTCAAAATTTTAGATTTAAAACTCTTAAAACTAGTAATAAAACTAATATTAAAGAGGGTCATCACTCATTGAGATATTTATCTATTCAAGTTGAAGATTAATCTAGTCATATGCATGATTCTCTTTTGAAACCTGCCTAGCTTTAGACGTGGCATAAGTTCTAGGCTTGGAATAAGGATTAAAAGGTATATATTCTATAACAATATGTTAGATCAGAAAAAGCCTTGCAATTGTACTGATATTCTATAAACATGGATAACAATTTGAACTTGATTTTGGTTCCCTTAAACTGCTTGAGTAGTTGACATGACACAACTTTCACCTTAATTGGTTCGTATGGTCTCTTAATCTTTGCATTATTGGACTCTGAACCATAGGTTTTACAATGTCAACACTATTGTATAATGAGAGAAGTATTCATTACCCCTATTTCACCTAATGGAGAAATCTTGCATCTTTTAAGTAGTGGGAATAGGAAAAACTATTGGCAATTGGATTGACCTAATTGTATATGACAAAGAAGGTTGATTCACATTCATGAGGCTCTTTCCATACCACTAGTGTATATTGTAAGTGAATTCTTGATTTTTTTTAAAATAATCATATATTTTTTTAAAAAAATCGAAAATAATCAATAATTCAATAAAATACCAAAATAATCAGGTTTTGAAGAGGATGCGTCAGATGAATTGACGCACCCCCAATGCATTAAGAGAATGCGTTAATAACATTGACGCATGCATTGGACTTCTCATGAGGAGGCACCAATGCTATTGGCGCATGCATTGACCCTTATGAGGAGGCGCCAATGCTCCTGGCG
This sequence comes from Lathyrus oleraceus, assembly GCF_024323335.1. Classification (NCBI taxonomy): domain Eukaryota; kingdom Viridiplantae; phylum Streptophyta; class Magnoliopsida; order Fabales; family Fabaceae; genus Lathyrus; species Lathyrus oleraceus. The sequence continues at coordinate 2,962,512 of NC_066579.1, read as the reverse complement.
CCTATGTGTTTTTTGTAGTGTGGGCGCCAATTCATCTGACGCCTACATGTTCTATCATGTGGACGCCAATCCCTCGAACGTCTGCATGTTATGTACAATTGATGTTCCGTCTCTATAAATATCACGCCTTGGATGCAATATTTTTCACTCAAAATCATCTCATAATACCATAATTTGTCTAGTTCAACCACCATCACCTTCAAGTAGGATGGATCTCTTCGAACCTTTGAGCATGCCGCAATTATATGGGAGTAGGAGGTACGAAAGGCTTGGAACATTCCGCAATCGCACCAACCTCTATCTAGTTCGACTCTGTACTGTCCCATCGGCATGCCCTCATTGTGATCCATGGACTCAGCAACACTATACCAACCTTTACTTCGGTCAAAGACCATAACCACATGTGTGTTTGCTTTGGCAACTTCATGTCTGATGAATTTCATTGAAACATCACTGAACAACTGTCCAGATTGCAACACTGAACTCCATTTGAGCGTCTGGTTTTAAACAACGTTATGTTACCTACACCAAAGCGGTTAATGTAGGTTACGGATGCCTTTGAAGACAGAGTTCATTGATTCCACAAGATTCGTTGTCATGTGGCCTCAACGTTGACCGTTGTCATATGCCCCAGTCCACTTCTCCAATGGAATACTATCGATCCACCGTACTGCATCTTTGTTTGACAATTTTATTTCATCGCGGTAGTGTTTGAAAGAAGGTTCTGATAATGCGTAACCTGCATTAACAACCTTCTTCCGCAACGTCTTATCTTTGATTTCCCACATGAAATTCTGAGCAATATGTCTAATACAGAACACATGCATCGAAGGAGGATTTTGCCAGCCGTTATCAATGTTATTATATGTACTGATGATTGAAGGGTGTCTGTCGGAGATCAAACATAAGTTAGGCTGAGGTGCAACGTGCAATCGAAGATTTCTTAGGAAATAACTCCATCCCTCAGTAGTCTCCCCTTCAACTAGTGCAAAGACGATTGGAAAAATGTTGTTGTTCCCATCTTGTGTCACTGCCATCAGTAATGTTCCTTTGTATTTTCTGTACAACCATGTACCATCAATTTGTATAATTGGTTTACAGAAAGAAAAACCTATGATGCATGGTTGATACGCCCAGAAGAGACGGTGAAATATTCCATTTCCAACAGCACACGTATCATCTGGTGTATACGCGGGCAATGTTTCCAACTTGACAATAGTTCCGGGAGCATATTGTTTTAGAGCCAACAAGTATTTTAGAAGTTATTTGTAAGACTCCTCCCAATTGCCAAACACTTTTTCAACAACCTTTGTCCTAGCTATCCATGCCTTCCTATATGATGGAATGTACTCATACTCTGCCCTAATATGCGAGATTATTGTACTCACCTTTAACGACAGATTGTCGCCAATGACAGACAATATTTCATCGCATATTAGCCGAGAGCTTAATTTACGATGATCCTGCATTGGGTTTGTCATCATGCATGTGTGATATGAACCCATTGATCCAATCTCCCAAGACTCGCTCCTCTTCCGGTACGAAGCTGACAACCTCGATGCATCAGTTCTGTCAACTATGAAATCAGTTTATAGTTGCATGTGGAATTTCTTAATGGCTTTTACACATTCCTCTTTTGTGCGAAATATGTCTCCTTGTTTCAAAGATCCTTGCATCTGTACGTAAGGATTGTACCATACATCTGCTGAAGGTTCATCTGAACCCAAATTCAACCTTGTCATGTGATGGGGTGGGCAGTATACATGACTTGCTGGTATTGGCTCCTCTTCCTCATCAACGTTCACCATTGAATCAACCATGATCTTGGCTTCTTCTTCTTCGTCATCTGGAACATTCACCTCAGCTTGTTCGTCATCAGTCTCACAAAACACTTGTGACTGATCAATGAACTGAGACACCTATTATTGATGTGATAATATATACAACTCTATATCATTGTAACTGGATTGTTCGTGACTAACAAACATATGCTGAACATAGTCATCATCTCGAATCTTCTTTTGATAAAATTTTACCTGATTTTCTGCAAACCAAACTGGATTTTTATAGATGATTTAGCCCACATTAATACATTGCAATTTCTTTTCTATTCTTTGTTTCAGATGTGCAAAATTTGATCTTCGATTTATTGTAAACCGAGTTACCTCTGTATTTCGAAAACAAAAACCGAACAACTGATGATCAAATATTTCACCTTCGACATGGGCACTGATCATGTAATGTTATGTGGAAGACATTTTCTTCAAATATTAAAAATGTAAGTTTCTTTACTGGAATTGAATGCATTGCTAAGTTGTTCATCTACACAGCATAAATAGAGTTGCATTGATCACTTGGTTTGTCTGTACAGACTTGACCATGCATGCAGTAAAAAGAATCCACATGCAGTGACAAGAGTGACAAGAACACACATGCACCCAGGGAATCCAAGAATCTCTAAAGCAAGGAATCCCTGTGCCCTAAGATTCCCTAACAGGCGCCCATTCCCTAGGCGCCATAAAGCAACGTGGGCGTCAAGAGGAAGGGCGCCCCTTCATATCAATTGAACTAAGGCGCCACTAGGAAGGGCGCCCCTTCCCATTGCGCTACACTAAGGCGCCAAGAGGAAGGGAGCCTCTTCCTTGCATGTGAAGAATCACATGCAGGCGCCAAGAGGAAGGGTGCCTCTTCCTTTGCATGTGGTTTCTTCACATGCCCCCAGGACAAAGACAAAGGATTCTTCACATGGATTCTGCATTTTATCATTCCATTGTCTTCTTTTGCCATTGCATGCAACCAATCCAATTATTCTTAGGTTGCAAACCTACTCACTCATTCATCTACAAATAGCCTTTCATATCAATAATATCAAATCATCTTCATCAATACTCAACTATATTCTTCTTTGTCACACTATTTCTCTACCACACTCAAGCTCTGCAACATCAAATCATGTCTTTGTTGACTATGGGCGATGAACATAGAGGCACACTCGAGAATATCTCGACATTTGTATGTTATCTCTCTCTTTTTACTTATTCCGTTTTTAGTCTTATACCTTTGTTATCTATGTTTTTATTACTTCTTATAGAGTTGTCTTTGTTGATTATGTATTTCTTCTTCTTATTGCATTTCTTCTTCTTATTGCATTTCTTACTTTTTTGTTATTAGGATCCGAAGCATTTTAGATGCCGTGTACATGAATATATATCCCACGATCCTTTAATAGAACCATATATTAGAGGATGCGGATTTGGAAATCTACTCAACATTGTTTCGTACTCGGTGGACTACAAGTTCATTCTTGCTTTGTTGGAGAGATGGAGACCCGAAACCCACACATTTCACCTTCCGATTGGTGAGTGTGCCGTCACACCTGAGGACGTGTACATGTTGTTGGGTCTCCGTATAGATGGAAAGGCCGTGAATGGTAGAGTTAACCAAGACACCTCTATCTGTAGTAAATTATTGGGTGCCCCTTTGTTAGATGACAAAACTGAGGGAGAGACATCCGGTCAAGCAAGGGGGCAAGGTATAATTTTAAAATACCTTAAACAATATTATGTCAGTATAGTATTATCTGAAGATTCAACCGAGTATGAGAAAATAATAAAAGCTCGGTGTTATATTATGATTTTATTTGGTAATTTTTTGTTCCCAAAAAGTACAAGTAATTCTGTAAATATAATGTATTTATCTTTATTACGCAACATTAATAAGGTAAACACTTATAGTTGGGGTTCAGTTGTGTTGGCCAATCTATATAGTGCAATGTGTAAAACTGCAAAAAAGAATACCTGTATTTTTTTTTCATGTGCGTATTTGCTTTAAGCTTGGGGTTGGTCAAGAATGTCGTCGCTCTCCCCGATAAATGAGCGTCTATTCGTGTTCCCGTTTGCAACCAAGTAAGTTTAACACTTTATTATTTACCATTTAGTTAATTATATTTTATATTATAATTAACAGTAAATAATATTTTTCACTTTTTTTATCTAAGGTGGTCAGTAAGGGGAATGAACTACAATAGGTGTCTGAAACACGCCATTGTAGTCTATCACAATCTATTGGACCACATTGGACATGACAATGTAATAATCATACACAACTATATTTTAATTTAAAAATACTTATCAAATTATTTTCCATCTAATCGTTTCGTATTATTTTACAGTTTATCTGGAGGCCATATATGGGTCTGGATCATGATGTGAACCATGACGATGCTGCAGTTTGGACAACGAAGACACTGATTATCCGATTCACTACGGTGGAAATGCACCAGAGTGACCGGGTCAAACTGCAGTTCGACATGCTACAACAGATTCCAGAATCTCCCACGTGTTTAGGGAATTGGCATCAAAAAAGGATTGATGCACAATGGAATTATTCTGACTGGAGAGACTTTGCAAAAGAGATGTGCCATCAATGGAGGAATCGACGACAACACATCTTAAACGAACCAGTCATCCATGGTGGAAGACCGACTCAATAATATATGGCATGGTTTAGGTCGGTAACAACTCAATAATTTGTATCTGAGCCGCGATATTTGATGGATCCACGCCAACTTGCTTCGTCATCGTACACCCCACAACAATTCCCCACCCAACACCAATGTGAACCCATCAAAACCCAACAACCAACCACACAATATCAACCTACCACATACACCCAACAACCAAACACCCAACCTCATAACCCGTTCATGCCATCCACCCAACGATCAACCATCCAACATCGCAATCCATTCATACCACCCCCCAAACATAATACCAAGAATCAAACCCCACAACCATAACCGTCTATAGCCCAGATGATTCATATGGGTCACTTCATCGTAGCCCCCCACCAATGACCACCCAAACATCTCATCAACATAACACTCAACCATTGTTTAACTATAGTACGCCCCAAGAACCATTGCTTCGTTTGCAAAACGACTCAATGGCCCAATTTGGGCAACTATACCGTCCCCAATTCACCCAACCCCAACGATCTAACTACGGTGACATGGACACCGAACTCCATTACGGAAGCGCCGTTTGCCAGAGCCCCTCCGGATATTGGAAATAAATGATGACACATCTGTCAAATACTGTTGGAACTTCCACCGGACCTTCCCGCCAGCCATCGCTCGATCAGGTCAGCACACAAAGACCTCAAACATCTCAAGAAAATTGTGGGAGACCTCGGAGACAAACTAACGCACCTGGATGTGGAATAAGGGGTGTTGTAATCGGACCGGTCATTAGTTTATTGTCAGTGCAATGTAACTAATTATTACATCATCAATAAATTTATTTTTTCCATTACTATTTTTTATTTATTAAATAAATAAAATTAAAAATTAAAAAAAATTAAAAAATTAAAAAAAATTAAAAAAAAAATACAAGGGGTGTATGCGCCAGATGAATTGGTGCATACACCATCCATTGCACCTAGGCGCCAGGAGCATTGGCGCCTCCTCGTGAGGGCCGATGCATGCGTCAATAGCATTGGCGCCTCCTCATGAGGAGTCCAATGCATGCGCCAATTCTATTGGCGCCTCCTCTTAATGCATTGGGGATGCGCCAATTCATCTGGTGCGTCCTCTTCAAAACTTGATAATTTTAGTGTTTTTTTTTAATTATTGATTATTTTCGATTTTTTTTAAAACATGATTATTTTAAAAAAATTCTGAATTCTTTTACCTCGTTGATTGGAAAACTTTAGTGGCATTGGGTATATTGTTCCAATGGACATGCAAAATTTGTTATTGAACTATGAAAGCTTGGTTGAGATTCAAATGATAGCTCTTGACAATGACTTCCTTTTTCTTTAAGTCGTTACATTGAGAAAAGAGCTATATCCCTCAATCACGAGTTCCTAAACTAATTCAAAGAGCGTTAAGTACCGACGTGGGAAAGGAAAGGAAAGAAAAATATATATAACTAGTGGGATACCCGTGCGATATCGCACGGGTTCCGTCGGGATTTATATTATATGATTGTCACTATTACTTTTCAAATTTATATATATTTATTAAGTTCATTATATTTATATAATTAAAAATATATTGCATAAACAATTTTTTTATAAAATATGCGAGCGAACATTTTTTTGTTGTCAAATTAATGAATCATTTAATATGTGAGAAACATTTGTGTGAAAATGTTGGATAAAATAAAAGGGCAGATTTATATAGCTATTCTGGACAAATAGCATAGTAAACTTTAGTTCGAAAAGTATTCTGGATCTTAAAACTAAAATGAATTTAAAACTAAAATAAATTGAAATTTGAAACATTCTTAAATAAAAAAACAATAGAAATTTCAACCATAGTCCAATTATTCAAAGTAAAAAAATTGCTATCAAAAGTTAACAAACAACTGTGTCTTTGGCCGAATGAGGATCAAGGAGTCTCATTCAATTGAATTGTGTGTGACCACATGATGGCTAGCATGCCTGCATGACAAACAAATACAATTCATGAGTTTAAGTGAATGTCTCATAAGATGAAAAGTAAAATAACATTAGTAGCATAAAGCATTAGAAGGATGTTCATACAAAAGAACCATTTGACTCATATACAGTAAGCATGATAATTTATTTAATTTCATATAGTCGAGGTAAGAAAAAAAGTTATTGAATAAAGTAGAAAGTAATTAAATTGTTGTCAAAATATAATAAGATAAAAAGCTTACCGGTTAACCAAGTGCTTCGAAGACCTCCTTGTACACAACATTTGTAGTAGTCGAACACGGTGAATTGTCCTTGTCATGGATTAGGATTTTTAGCCCACTTTTGCTCTTAACTCGTGAAATAGCAACATACAACTGACCATGACTAAATACTGGAGTAGGCAAGTACAATCCAACACTATCAAGTGATTGACCTTGGGATTTATTAATTGTCATTGCATAGGAGACAATTATTGGAAATTGTCTCCGAATCAACTTAAATGGCCAAGGTGAATCACACGGTGACATAGACATTCTTGGAATGTAAAAAATGTTACCTATGTTCTTTCCAGACATGATCTTTGCCTCTATGACATGATTTGCTAACCTTGTAACAATTAATCTTGTTCCATTGCACAGTCCATCAACCTGGTCCAAATTTCTCATTAGCATAATAGGTGTACCGACCTTCAATTTGATCTTATGATTTGGAATTCCTGATGTTCTTAATTTACTAAGAAATTCAGGAGTTAAAACTTCATAAGATTCATTATAAGTTGTGTCTGTTCTATCAATTGAATCGAAACTCAAATACTCTTTCTCTTCCCCTGAAATATCCGTTCATAAAACAAAACATAAAAAATTATTAAAAATAATTGCTATAGTGTATTGTTTTATGTTTAGAAAAGATAAAAGCTAACTAACATTTACCTGGTATCAGATCCAATATGTAATTATTGATTCTATCCACAACTTCAATGGTTGAGGCAAGAATGGCTTTTCCTTGTAAGAACGTAACATCTTGAAATTTTTCCAACAAATTCGGATATGTGTAATCAACGATAGCCCTTATTGGATCTTCAAAATTTGAAATCAATAGTTCTTTTGGAATTTCTATATCAACCAATCCATCATTTGGTTCAGAAATCTTACCATCACCAACTTGCAATATCCATTTTGAGAATTTTGCTAGTTCATCAGAACTTGTATTATCCCTTCCATGTTGAAGTCTCATATTCTTTGTGAGCTTTAGAACTTGACAATATTCCTAAACATAGGATGAGCTAATAGATGCATGGACAATATCAGAACGACTTGCTCTAGGAACAACTGGAAGAATCTGTCGGAAATCTCCTCCGAAAACAACAACCTTTCCACCAAAAATTGCATTTTGGAAACCCTTTTTGCTCATGACATCTTTTAGGGTTTTATCCAATGCCTCAAAGCAGTGCCTATGAGACATAGGTGCTTCATCCCATATTATGACATCGGTGGCTTCAAGTAGTTGTGAATGATCAGTGTCTTTGTCGATATTGCAAGTTGAGTTGTCAAGTGTTGGCACGGGTATTTTGAACTTTGAATGTGCGGTTCTTCCACCTGGCAATAATAATGATGCTATCCCACTTGAAGCAACAGTAAGAACAATTTTTTTCTGTGAACGAAGGGCACTTGATAGTGTTCTCCACATGAAAGTTTTGCCGGTTCCTCCGTAACCATGTAAAAAAAACACACCTCCTCTTTTTTTGTTGACAACATCCATGATGGTATGATATATTGCAAGTTGTTCATCTTTAAATTATCAAGTTATAATTATAAGTAGAAAAAATATAAGAGATTTTTAAATTCATAATAAAAATAAAATATGTCACCTGTAAGTGCATGAAAAAGCTCTTCGAAATTCTTTTGCTCTTTCTCAGCATTGTAATCAAGTTCGTCGTAAATCAGTCGGTTGCCAACATGCTTTGTGACATAGCTATCCGGATATGGCATACATGTAAATTCATGTAAACTTCTTCTATTTGATTGCATCATATTTTTAATCTCAATGGGTGTCAAATTCTTTAACTCAGTGTCTGATAGTTGCAATTCTGTCAACATTTTATAAGCAGTTATATAGTAACAATTTGAATATATATCATAAAATACATATACAACCTGAAAGTGTATATCTAATATTATTACAAAAATTTCAACGGATAGCATTAGATAAGTAGTTAGATTCAGCTTAGAAACATTATTCTAAAATTTGAAGATCAAATTCAACACAAAATTGTATTTTAATTAGTTAGGAATATGAATGCATATAATGTTCCTGTAAGGAACAACATACTTACAAAATGTAGGATATATATGAATTGTTAGGTAATATTTAACAAATAGGTATTGTATGTATCTTAATCATGTCTGCCATTAGTTACTTAATAGTTAACATATAATATATGATGTAATATTAATCAAATTCTGTTTACACTTAGTTTTATGATGCGCAGAGCTAATTAATTAATATAAAACATATGGGTCAACACAAATTCATATATGAAAGATATTAAATATTTTGATAATTAGTAAAGACATTCTCTATAAAATAAAATAAGTTAAATAAATATTCAGACTATTGCATATAGTGCAGACCAAAACTATTTCTTCAAAGGAAAAACAAATAATGGAAATTTACCTCTTCTATTAGTATTCTGTCTCTGTTGATATAAAATACCGTCAGATAAAGTCCTCCAGGTTTGTTCCCAAACATGACGTGGCCTATTCACTGTACCGGATAGCAACATCGTAACAAATAACTTTCTCAAAAAATGTCCAGAACCCCAATCTTTTGCTTCATTTATCGCTGCAACATATTCACTGTCATCGTTAAGAAATCCCATATGGAAGCATGCATCCCTAAAGCTATCCTGAACCTTTCCATCAATGAATTTTATATCTTCATAGCAAGTAGGGCCCTTGACAACTGTCAGCATCATTCTCAAATAATACAACTCACCGGTACTTGGAGGAACCCAAATTAGGCGGCCAATAGTATGACCCCTTTTTCGTGGTCTCCACCGTCTATATCTTCTATCATATACAAACTTCGTCAGAAATTAAGAGTAAGTTAAATTTTGTGCCTCAAAGTATATTTTGTTTGCTTCCATCCACGCCGTAAACATTGATTCTTTCACACTTGGTTTGTCAAGCACCTCATCAATCAATTCATAATCAGTATAGTAAACAAAATTATCTCCCTCAAGATGGAAGTACAACCTCTCAACTGCTGGTGACCTACCATGAATAGGAAATGAAAAAAGCCTCCAACACGCTTCACTTGGTGAGACATATCTACAATCAAGATATTGCTTGATTTCATCAACATTTCTTATGACCGAAGTTCCATCAGATTCAGTTTGGACAACCGCAGCAGTAATTCTATCATAACCTTTGTTAATATACTTAAATAAGTACTTAATAGAAGTACTCTGATTACACCATTCCATATTGACGTGTGCTTGATATTTTTTCAACAAATATGGATTATAAGGAACTACATACCTGTTATCAAGTTGAACTTGTTTTTTCATAACCGTATTACCGGTTTCTCTTCTTCGGTACATAGGATATCCATCTTGATCAACAATGGTCTGGGGCTGAAACTTTTTGGGAAAGTATTTTGAGCACTTTCCATCTTTCATGCAGGGTGAAGACCTGTTTGCTATACCACATGGACCATGGATCATATGTGTCTTTACCAAATCATATAGTGTCTTATCATCTTGTTCTGTTGGTATCTCTGTTGAAATGATCTTGTCTATATCATCTGGAGTTGGATACTTGCTGGAGGGATACAAGAATAGAAGGATATGGGAATGTGGTAAACCCCGCTTTTGAAATTCAATTGTGTATATATCTGCAATAAAATGAGTTTATCATTAAATATTCGGATAATACGTATATCATTAGATAAAATAATTAGAATTAAAACTTACATGCAACAACTCTCCCTAACACATGCTTTTTTGTTAGATCACACAACAACTCATCAAACTTAATCTTGAAGACTCTATAAATGATATTCGGACGATCTTGAGAATTCAAGTTATTTTTGGCAACCAATCTCTGAATTTCAGGCCAGTTAGGATTGCAAGTAAATGTGATAAAAAGATCCGGAAAACCAAAGTGACTACAAATAGCCATGCCATCAAAATAAAGTTGTTCCATGAACCTTCGACTTCCAACATAAGTCGACGGTAAAACGACTCTTTTACCTTTGTTGGAACCTTGAGTGTTGGCATTCTGTTCTCCATCATTCAAATTGCCATATTTAGAAACATGCAACCTTTTTTGATGTTTTCTTATATAATTTAATCTTTGGGACTCCATCATCGTAAATCCATCAACCAAGAATTGTTGAAACAACCTTCTTGACAGTAATAGTGTTTGTGCTTCATTATTCCTAGATTGAATCCTAAAAGCAAGCCATTCTCTAATTGTAAGCTTATTCCTCTTCATTGGTTTTTTTGAATTAGTTTCCCTAAGAAGAACGCCAACTCTAAATCCATCTTCACCGTAAGGAAACAACAGCGGATACTGGTATGACAAATAACTTGGATGAAACTCACTTATTCTTTTCAGTTGTCCACTCTGTCTCTCAAGAAGAATATCTCTTTTATGACCTGTATCAACATCACCAACGATAAGTGCGACGACCTCTGAAACAGTTGGATGGTTGTAGATCCTGCCGTCTGTTGATCTGTCAGAGATTAATTTCAACTTAAGATCAGGTAAGCTGCAATTTTTCAATCTATCTGCTGCCATCCTAAAAGACTTAGCATGTGTGTTGAACTTATCCAACATAAGCTTCAATCTTTTAACAGTATCTGGAATAATATAGGGGTTGTTCCTGCATATTGATTTTCCAAAGGTTAGTCTATTCAAAATCTATTAATAGTATACTGTGATGGCATATTTTTTAGAATTATGGAATTTTTAATCATGAAGTAAATCGTATGAAGAATATAAACTCACCCTATTGCTTCAATTCTATTATGAACCTCATTGTCGGTGTCGAAAATGTATAGTTGAGCAAACTTTAGAGATTCTCCAGGTAAAGGAAGCATGCTCCCAATCTGATGGCAGACTTGTCCATGTATTCTTAGATTAGGTGGTCCCCTTCCATCTTGAAATATGTTGTCGACCTTCATACCCGATGATGTAAAAGCAAATATCATGTTGTACAATCGACAATATTGCTGATAATTTATACTTTCGCTTTCGCTATTATCAAACAATAAACGCCGAAGTAATAATGGTGGTGTTTTCAAAAGTGGCAAAACAACTTTTCCGTTTCCGCAACATAGTTGGAACTTAGGAACTGAACAATTCTTTCCTTTCTTCGTTTTTTCTTGATACCACATAAGTGCTCCACAATGTGTGCACTCAACCGTAGGATCACCAATATCAGAATAATCTATTTAAAAGAAACGTTTTTGAATATTATAATGCATTTATTAAATTTGCTAAGTCTGTTAAATGAAAAGTTATAAGTAAAACAAATGTTAGAGTTAAACATACCAATATTGCAAGAATCAATTGATGAGGAATTGTATTGAAAGGCTTCGTCATCATCAAGACTGGAACTGGAATCATAATTTCCATCTGCAACATTAAATTCGCAAGAGCTGTCACTGATAGAATCATCAGTGGATGTATCATCAACAGAGTTATGCATAGCAATGTTAAAATTTGGAACAAAATTGAAAGTAGATGCATCATGTACAGGAGAATTGGGTGTGGATGAAGAAGAGGGATCATGATTCTCATTGGCAAAATAATTTAAAAGTTTCACACTCATGGATTGAATAGCACCCACATTCAGTTGTTTTTTGGATTTGTAAGCAGAAGTACTTGGTTGCGCACTCATGTTCAAGTTTCTTGCATTAGAATGTGGAGAAGTTATATTGGAAGGTGGTGTTACTAAATGAGTAAATGATGGAGTATTGATCCTGAAACAACTTGGAGAATTCTTGTCAAAGTTCTCATCATGAGATTGTGAGATTCTTCTTTGCAGAATTTGTTTTCTCCTTTCCCGTGCAAAAGCCGCAGCCTGTTTTGTAGAGACACTTTCAAAATTCTTTATTGAAATACCACTGCCTGTTACAATTCCAGGAGAATGTGAAAACATATTTCTTTCATTAAGAACAGTTGAAGTTATATTAGACAGTGGTGTTCTGATGATTGGCCTCGATGGAGCGTAGTACATCTGAGAAGCTTCATAGTGGTTATAAAAGTTATCTATGTTTCGGAGTTTTTTCGATCTTCTATCTTTAAGAATTTGCTTCCTTTTACGTCGTGCCAAAGCTGCAATTTCTTTATTGGAGTTAGCAGGTGGTTCCATTTCGTTGGAGAATTGTAGTGAATGTAGATGATGATATCAGATTATCTTAAGAAGAATAGAAACCATGTTAGAATATAACAAAAGTTGGAAATCTTTATGTTTGGGTGGTAGCCATTCTAACAGGAACAAAACTTCTACCTATAACATGTCGCAAGAACAATTAGAGTAAAAGTCATGAACCTAAAAGCTAATAGTCATGCAAGTTTTAATGTTCTTTTTTTAAAAAATTAGTCTTATAAATTAAATCATATAGTAGTATATTCATACAGTAAAAGAAAATGGTTTAAAATATCATTTGGTATTGGTTTAATAATTAGTTTTTGTTACATTAATAATTGGTAAGCCTATTCAATATATTATGTGGTATTGGTTTTCTAATTATATATATAAGACATTATTATAATATAGAGTTATGATTAATGGTACATAGGTAGACTAAAAGACACACTTAAAAAGTAAAAAAAAGCATGCATAACTCATTATAATCTTAGCATTGTAAAACACAGAAGCATTGGAAAACATGAAAAGTTTTTGCGTGCATTAGAAGTAATATTGACACATGCAAAACCTTATAGTGACACTTATTTTATATTCTCATCATTCAATACTACAACATAGCTACACTACCTATAAGACACATTGTAATATCACATCAAACTTTCACTTTTTTACAAACAATGGGCTAATCTACTTTAAATATCCAATAGAAGATTTAAAGACTAAGCAAGTAAGATAAAAAATATATACTCCCTTTGACCTTATAAAAAAAATTAATTACTTATAAAAAAAATTATTTTAATATTTGCTAAAGTATAAAGAATATTTAAAAATATGTAAAGTTATACTAAAAAATTTAATTACTTATAAAAAAATTATTTTAAAATTTGCTAAAGTATAAAGAATATTTAAAAATATGTAAAGTTATACTAAAAAATTTACTAAAGTTCAAACGGATGAAAATGACATTTTTTATATTCCCATCATTCAATACTACAACATAATTACACTACCTATAAGACACATTGTAATATCACATCAAACTTTCACTTTTTACAAATAATGGGCTAATCTACTTTAAATATCCAATAGAAGATTTAAAGACTAGGCAAGTAAGATAAAAAAATATATACTCCCTCTGACCTTATAAAAAAAAATTAATTACTTATAAAAAAAATTATTTTAAAATTTGCTAAAGTATAAAGAATATTTAAAAATATGTAAAGTTATACTAAAAAATTTAATTACTTATAAAAAAAATTATTTTAAAATTTGCTAAAGTATAAAGAATATTTAAAAATATGTAAAGTTATACTAAAAAATTTGCTAAAGTTCAAACGGATGAAAATGACATTTTTTAATATCCTGGCCATAGAAAAAATAATAATTTATTACTATGTAGTATTCTAAAACTTGATCCTAAAATGTGTCTCACATAAGAGATATATTATTTTCATGATGAGAATCAGGATTTAATCCAAACAACTGTAACATTATTTCTGATATATTTGTTTGAAGAACCAAAAACATCATAATTGAAACGCATAAGATAGACAAAAAATCAACTTCCAAATAGTTTGGATTGTCTTGAAACATTTGTCGATTTAAAACTAAAATATAACAAAATCAAAACTATGAAATTCCATGAAATATTACAAATAACTCAATCATCATCTATGGACCATCTTCCTTTTTTACAGGTTTCATCGTCTTCGTAGAGGAAAGTTGAACACTTTCAACATCTTCTGACGCTTCAGGATTTATACGTTTACAGGGGGTCATCACAAAATTCGCAGCATTGGGGTCGAAATCAGCAGATACAAATAAAGGTTCCTGAAAATCATGTGTGTCTTCAATTAGATATTGAAAGCAGGAATATATGACAACTAATTCGATATAAGATATAAAATATAAAATATAACTTACCGATAAACTCTTCATATCATCTTGTGAGGAAGACAATGAAATTGGAATTTTCGATACATCCTGCAGAGAGATAATGGAATTATTAGGGTATTTTTGTTAACTCAAATCAGAATTAAGATACAAATCAATGAGATTGAAACATTTGCCAATAATATGTTAATACATACCTCATGAGACTTGAAGGTGTCCTTAACTTTCTTACGTGAATCTTCATCGTCTTTAAAGCTAATAACCGAAAGACGATTAAATTTCGGTTGAAAAACAACTCTAATTGCCAACTCCTTCTTCAACATAGCATCAAGACCAAAAGGGAATTCTAACGGATTGTCTTCACCGGCCTAAATTTCAGCAAAAAATATACATATTAACAAAATATACTATTAGCAATTTCTTGTACAACATTTGAAGACACTCATATTACCTCCACTAATTCATTTTTCATCTGTAGAGCAGATTTTCCAATTAACTTGAAACAGTCACTATCCCAAAAGACGAAACGGGACTTGAATTTACCATCAACTCCCAACACTTCAAGCTTGTACCTATATATAAATCCCATTTAAATAGATTGAACCCAATTTATAACTCCCATTGAAACAATTTCATAACACAACGATGAATGAATACCTTGGCACGGGTTCAGAACTTATGTGATTTGCATAGCACTTAAGTTTGCCATCTTTTACAACGACGCTCTTGGTACATTCGGCACAACCATCGTAATACCAACCGGAATTACCAACTTCAAACTTCTCCAACTTCGCTATGGTGACACATGTTGTTTCCTGTAAAATGAATTTTCACTTATATTATATAAATAACATAAAGATTAAGAACAGATTAAAGTTTCATGTGCAGCCTGCATACTTGTTTAAGCATCGCGATCTCAGCCAAACTAATGACTTCGGCCTTCCATATAAATTTATCAAAATCGGAATACTGTGAGGTTTGAGTTGTTTCAACTTGCAAACTTGATGAAGAAAGCTTTGGCAGTTCAGCATTTAGGCTGCGAGTCATTATATAAAAGAATCAATATAGAGTAAAATTCTATCACCATGTACGACATTGTACGAAAAAATCATAAGGGAAATCTGATACGCCAAGATGTTTGTGAAATACCTATCCTTCAGCTTCTTAATTTCAACATTACTAATATCATTAATGATCAGCTTTGTGCCACTCCAAGCATTGGATACATTTAAAGGAAAACCTCCTCAAAACCAACTAAATATCAGCATAATGAAGCAAATACATTGGGTATTTAAATTATCAACAGAACACGATAACGTTTACCTTGCGCAACCTTTATCCTTGCATTTTGTAATAGAACAACAATGTTCACATCTTCCCCATGGTTCTTGTAGTATTCATAAAATTACAATGCAAAATTACCCCATAGTGTACACTGCACGACAATTTTGCTACCAATAAAAAAAGCAAAGATGTTGTGGTTCAATTACACCACAACAAACAAAAGCAAAACACTTTATGATATTTAACAGAATGGAAACCAACAAAAAGGAAACGAATACAATGTAAATAGTTTTTTGAGTATACGAACTCAAATGTTTTCATACCTCATGTTAGTGATCATAAACACAAACTTGCTTTTGTTGTTATCTGAGTTTATCTGAGTCTGCAGAATTTCAGTAACTCCTCCAACTACGTCTTCAAAAGTTTGATTAACAATGTAAGCATACATACAAGATAATCCAAATAAAATAGGTGAATAATATATATAAATATCAACGTACCAACCAATACATTAGGCTGGAATTTTCCATCAGCAATGGACGACAAACCAAGAATGTTGAAATAATCTATAGGAATCTCCGGGAGCTCCGTTTTTTTAACATAAGTTGAACCACAAAATACCAACTTGTATCCATGAGTAGTAGACTTAAAGGAGAAATCGTTGTTTGAGACTTTAAAGTTCTGCATGATATATGAAGCTCCTACGGCAAGATCGCCCACATATTTCGACACCAGATGGGATGGTACAATTGCTTGTATCATATCCAGCTTTTAATCATAAAAAATAAAAATGTGCCAAATTTGTTTCAGATAATCATTAACTATATAGAAATAAGTATGAATATTAAAACATAAACAACTAACAGTGAAAATAATACCTTAGAAGCAACCAAAATTAGTTCAAGGTGTTCTTTGCTTGACGAACTTCTCACAGTCCAGAAATGTCTACAACGAACAACAATCTTCCACAAATCTTTAGAATCGTTAATGTCCATCACGGATTCAATCGGTCGCGCCATCGTTGATGTAAATTCTGAAAAAATCTGAAACCTAATTAGTAGGTTACAATACGTTCAAAAAATAGAAGAAACATGATTATCAATGAAATTGTGGAAAGGTTATGGAGTTTACCGAATGGAAAAGTTGAAAGAGGAAGAAGAAAGAATTTGTGAATGAGTGACGAAAATAGGTTTTCAATTTGTGAATGAATTGAAAGGGGAAACAGAAAGATATCATGAATGAGTTGAAAGGGGAAGAAGAATGAATTTGTAAAGCCACGGTGTAGATAGGATTTTCTAATTCCCAAAACAATTATAAATGAAACTCAATTTTTCAAATTGAATTATAAATGAAACTCAATTTTCCAAATTGAATTGGAATTCAAAGAGGCATAAAATGAATTGGTGTCTGCGTATCCCAAAGCGTTCCTCGTGTATCCCATTTTGTATTTTGTATAAACCATATATGTGAGAATAAACTAAGAAATGACACCTCAGCAAAATTAATTGCCAAATCTCTAATAGTTCGGGAATTTTGAAAAAGTCAGTAATGCCCTTTTGTTTTAGTTAAAAATAGATTTGATCAAAAGGGTAAATTAGAGAGTAATTAGGGATTGTTTTTATTAGTTAGATATTAGATACACAAAATAGTTTGATTTATTTATTTTATGTGAGTTTTTTGATCCAAAAAGCATTAACCACCGATGTTGAAAATAATTTGAAATTAATATTGTACTTAACATTCTATATAATATATATATATATATATATATATATATATATATATATATATATATATATATATATATATATATTATATTTGAAAGCTTTTTAACTTCTTAAATACGATGTTTAGTTGGAATTATGATAAAAACAAAACATTACAAATAAAATTGCTGTTTGATTGCGTAGAAAAAACTTTCAAATCTAATATTTATATGCAAACACTAATTCTATTAGTTAAAATAATGTGATTTGCTAAAATTCTTTTTGATGAGCTCACTACTACATATTTGTGATTTTATCTTGGTTAAATAGAACTTTTACTTCTTTTTGGTGGACGAGGTAATAAAGGGTGTCATAGAAAGTACATCACTTTTGTGTTCGATTGAATTTTCACCCAAAAGAAAAAATTGTATTCGTCATGAGTTTGATCTCATATATATATATATATATATATTATATATATATATATTATATATATATATATATATATATATATATATATATATATATATATATATATATATATATATATAATTTATTTAACATTTGACATTATTTTCGTTCCAATCTACAAAATACAAATTTAATGGCAAATTATAAATCTTCATCGTCACCATCATGTGCTTGAAGTTGCTAAATCTCAAATTCTAAGTTTTGTTGCACATTCATGTACTTTTCAAGTTCAATAGTTTGCATGTATTTATTTCGAGTATAAAAATGTCCAGGGTTAGACTAAGAAAATAATGTTAGCAATTATAAGATAAAAAAACCAACCTTAAGCTTAAACATTCTTCTACTATTGAAATCCATCTATAGTTTTCATTTCATTATTTTCAATCAAACTACTTTCATTATCATTGTTTGCCTTCTAATACTTTTCATCCAAGATAAATCATTGTTCATTCACGTTCTGATTGTCTGGTGAGAATTTCACGTGGATTGATGTGTTGATAATGTCTTGACCATTGCCACTTTATAAATGGACGACAATGATTTGTTTATAGACAAAAACTATATTACTTTCTCCCTCTGATTTTTATGACCACCAAGATAATATGTTATTTCTTTTTTAAATAAAAATAAAATAAAATAAGGATATTTCTCCTTGGTGGATAAACTAACTGAGATGATAAATGACCAATATTGTGATTTGAAAAATTTAACTATGAATGTTTATGTCAAGTTTCAAGCAGATCCACTTGGTAAAGTGAAACTTGACATTAATATTCAAACCAAAATTTTCAAGGTCTTGTTTTGTGAAAGTGAAACAAGAACAATATTACATGACATGACAAATGATATTTTTGAGATAAATTATGTTAAGGGAAAAGTTAGTGACTCAGGTATTTTTATAGATATTGGGTTACGTTTCCCCTTGGTTGATAAGGATGATCGAAGGAAAATATAATTTAATTGAATTTAAATATAAAAATAGAAAGAAAATACCAATTTTTTAATAAATAAAATACAAAGTTGTTGGTGCTTAGAATCAAAATTTGTGTCCATGAGAGATTATAGGTGACTTCTATTGTAGATCCAAAAAAAGAAAATGGAAAACTATAAGGAATATTTCTTACCGCTTCTTACCATCACATTTTTTTGTTACCATATTTTTTTAGTATGATTAGGAATAAGTTTTTAATGTTGTCATCTAAGAAAATCAATAAATCATTGAATTTTTACTTTGAAAAAAATTATTCATGAATTGGAAAATGTGGAATCTACAACAACATCATTTTGTGAGAGCATATACTTTTTTAAAAATAATTAAAAAACAAACCTTACTGTCTTGTAATTCATCCCAAAAAAATGATGTTGGCGTCTCAAAGTCACCGAATCTCAATCCATTGTTTACGTGCCGATGTAAATAGTATGAAAAGTTGAAATGAGTGATATAGTATGGACAGATGGAGTACATCACAACCACTTTTCTGAGTGATATAGGATGGACCGAGGGAGTACATCACAACCACTTTTCTCTGAATTCTTGGTAGCAACTTTTATTATCGGGACCACACATCACTTCTCATTCAAAAGGCAACACAAAGTAGAACTCTCTTTCAAATTTCTCAGACCATGAAGAGTTGTAGTAGGTAGGCATGGATTCAAATGAAGCAACTACAGAAAATGTAACAAAACACCCTCCAAAACAGGAAACTGCAGTTGAAGAAATCGACATCATTAGCACATTACATGAAAACATTCTTGGTCACATCCTATCTTCCATTCCAGTTATAGACGCTGTTCGTACCAGCTTCTTATCAAGAAGATGGATTGAAATTTGGAAATCCATAACCTGTCTACAATTTGATGATAGTTGGCTTCATTATGAGAAGAAGTTGCAAAAACAACAGTTTGTGAATTTTGTTGAACAAGTGCTTTTTCACTTAAGTAATTCAAGCATCCAGAGTTTCTCTTTGCTTAACTAGTTATCAATATGATGCATCTCTAATAACTTCATGGATTTCCTTCAAACAAATTCAAAGTCTTGTTTGTGTATTTAAGCTTATACACGGATATAAACACTTGCGAGGTTGTTTGAGAGATTATAGAATCAGCATATATAAAATGAGCTTAACTTTATTTTATCTTTTGTTATAGAACGAACTTATACATAAGCACTTAATTAACATGTTTATTGAAACAAGTCTTTATTACATACAAAAATTTCATGGAGTAGCTGATTCAGGTAAAAGTGTCTTCTAATAACTTCTTTTTTCTAGAATATCTTTGTAAGAGACACACTATATATTCATCCAAAATCTTAAGGTGATAAGTGAGTGAGTTCTCTCACTTATAAATGCTCAAGTTTTCACATTATCAACTAATGTGGAACTATTATTCATATTATTCACACTTGATATATTCTCGACAGATCTTTATCTCGTAAAATACTGTTGGAACAAGCACAAAAGCTTGTATGTGAATCAATGGAGGTGATGAATAATTTTGGTGAAATTGGAGGATTGGGGAAGATGAAGTTTAGAGAGAATAGAGATTAATTGAGAGGGTAAAAATCATATGGCATTAATTCATTCAACATGTTACAAAATGTATATATAGTACCTACTAACACTAAACAAAGTAACAAACAAAAGCTAAACAAAAACAGCCTAAAAACAAAAGTATTTTTCTGGTTTTCCTGCAGCATTCCGGCAGCTTTTCCAAATATCTTCTCAAATAAGCTATTCTCCAAACATATTTCTGATCATAGTTACATTGCATTTGACTTATATAACATCCAACAAATACATGTTAGCAAATGCAACAATGTTGGAAAAGAAGAAAATATCGCCATCATTTTGGCTGTGATATACAGATACTGATTTGGAAAAAGTTAAGGAGAAGATACTGTTATTACCAAAATGTTCAAACTTTTGCATGATAAAGTTTTTGATATCAGTGGTTCATAAAGATTTTCAGAACTCCACAGGAATATTTGTGCAAAGAATGTTTAATGTTTAGTGTATCTAGTTTTAGTGTGTTGCAAAATAGCAACAAAAAAAACGAAAAAAAAAACACAATAATAGGATTGATCATTGTTAATGTATTTACATCAATGATATCTACTTTTGTATAAATATAGATATATTTTTTCATGTTATGGTTTATCAACTAAGTATAATAATTTATTTTTCACATTATCAAGGTGTTACAACTTACAAAAGAAATCACATGAGTAACAAGATTATCATGTAAAAATAAAATTATAGGTTTAAAAATAATAAATCACTTTTCAACTTAATTTCATGCAGAAACATTGATTCTCAATGCACACCCCATGTTTAGGAGAGTTACAATCAAAGATACATTCACCGTCAGATTCACAGTAACTAATTCCTGCAATGTAAAACAAAATTAAAGAAAGGTTACATAAACCACCGAAATATTAAAAACATTAAGGTAAAGAAACATTTTAAAAAGATGAGAAAGAAATGTTACTACCATATGTTATAACAAAAACCAGAGAAAGTAAGAGAATGGTAACACCAACAAACTTGATAAACCTCATATTCTCAATTTACTGATATTAGAGAGTTTTTGGAATTTATGGAGATAATATTAAATCGTCCAAAAGTTAAAATGATATCTAAATGTCTTTTAAGTTCATCGGTAAGTTATATTTGTTCCTTTAACACACAAAATTGATCCCTTCACATTATTTATAAGAATGTATCATAAAAAAACATGTTTTAACAAAACATAAGAATCTTTTTCTTTGAACCGTTTAATAAATATTTATATTAAGTTTTTTTTTGTTAACCTTTCATGATACACGAGGGTGAAATCATAAAAGAAATTTTATTGGTTTTATTAATAGAAAGGTGCTTATATTATTTCATTAAAGATAGGACTGAGATGGAAAATAGAATTAGTGAGAATCATGGTTTTAAATTGCGGTTGCGGATGTGGTTGTCCATGTTGCGATTGTGGTCATTTTGGTTGCTGCGATGCACATTGTTACCGTTGTACGTGAATTTTGATTGAGAAAAATTTGTTAAAAAACAAATAATGTTAATAAATTTCAAAAATAAATTGAATTTTGCTTTCTAAATTTGAATTTTAACGAAAATCCTTACAGAAATTTGGACAAAGTTGTCTCATGAAGTTCTTAATGTAAAAAGACGCAAGATTTCAAATCACACCGCAATTGTAGATTACTGTGGTTGCGATGACTACCACATTAGTAATATTGGGGCCGCAATTGCGATTGTAGACCGTAATTTACGGTAACTGCAGTTGCGATGACTACCGCATCAATAATATTGCGACCGCAATTGCGGTTGCGGACCATAATTTAAAACCATGGTGGGAATAAATGTTAGAGGAATCAGAGAACTTCTAAGATATAGATGCAATTAAATAACTCTAAAATCATCTTAGACATTTTTATTCTAAGTGAAACATATAAGCTATGATACTTTTTAGGGTATTATTTTTCTCATCTTTAGAATAGTCACATACTTTTGTGAAAAATTTAAAATATTTTTGAAATTTAAAAATGCATTTTCAAACGCATGTCATTCCATATCACATTCATTCGCAAGTGAGCTACACCTTTATTTTTGCCAAAAACTATTAGAAAAATGCATATCCGTATAAAATACAGAAGTACATCTCTGGACAAATTTTTAGTCTAATACGCGTCAAACCTTCCCCTTTTCTCATTTCCAGCAAAACACACCAAAACTCTTCTCAACTTCTCTAGTACCCCAAGTTTTTTTAATCAATCCAAGTTTCATTTCTACTTCATTCAATCCAAATGATTTGCTTATTGCTTCTCAACATCCAACCATTTCAAGTGCTTCAATATCACCAACACTTTTGATAAGTTTTTTTATTACAAGTTTTTTCACATTTGATTTTCTCTACATACATTAAGAAATCGGAATATTAGGTCGTGAGCTATACATTAATATATAGGTAGTTACACTCCTTGTTGGGTAGTTTACTGAGCAATATGTGTTTTTCCATTTTTTTGTTACCCTGAGTTTCTATTATTATTATGTTTTATGAGTTGAGGTAACTACGAAAGTGCACTTCCGTATTATTTTAGAATTTGATTTTCTAGAAATACAAAAATGCACTATCGTATTTTATATGTCTGCATTGTTTGGTTTTATTTTGAATGTCTTTCATCAAGGTTTGATTTTCTGCTTTGTTTGGCTGACAACCAAGATTGATTGAGGCTTAGTAGAGTATCCCAACATTCATCTGGTTGGAGGGGAAAAGCCTGACCATCGCGACCACCGGTTGGTATCAATTTATTTAATGCGAAAGGATCAACTTCCGAGGTTACAATGTCTTCGGCTTTGTCTTCACGTATACAAGTGTCACCCACTGCTGGTCCGGAAGCCCCACCAGTCCAAGTTGAAACACATGCTACTAATGCTACCATTTCTGAGGAATTTAGAGGAGGCCCCTATGATACTTCACTATTGCCTCTACATGTTGACCGTGTTGTCAGGAATGCGTAGGACGAAGAGATAAATTTTATTTGTGTTTATTATTTGAAACATATGGGTTATAAGATTCGAACTTTCTCACGATAATGTATTTTTTTGCAGTATCATGATGCTTTAAAATGCATCAACCATGGTAGAAAGATTGCAAAGTTGCAACAACCTAAGGAGTAGTGGTTTCATGATGCCATTCAGATATATGGGCTGCGAGATTTATGCATGATCGATTATACTATTATTAACCATGGTACGGTGTCAGCGTTAGTTGAGATATGGCACTCTGAGATGTCATTTTTTCATCTTTTGCATGATGAGATGTCCATCACACGGGATGATGTACCATCTCTGCTATATCTTCCAATCAAGGAAAAATTATTAGACCACTCCAGAATGATCAGACCTGATGCATTGGAGATGATGATGACCTATCTGAGAGCTGGCCTAGAGGATTGCTCAAGGGAGATAGAAGACACCGAATGGTATCATTCTATATTTTAATTCCTTGAGAAGTTGTGCACACCACCTGGCAATGACATTGGATGCATTTGGTGATGATGCATAAGTTATGTGTTATAGAGCATGTGCATTGAGGTCATACCTTATGTACTTGGTTGACATGTCCATATTTGTGGAAAAGAATGCATATTACATCAATGTGGTTTATCTCAAATACTTCATTGAATTCGAGTGGATTCATGAGTACAACTGGGGTCCGTTTATTTGGTTTACATATTATAACTAGGTGCAGCTAAAAGTTATTTTTTGAAGAACAAGCAGATGACAACTAGCTGCACGCTCCTTTACGGTAATATATATTTGTACCTTTACTATTATTGTACAATTTTCATAACACTTTTTCTACGCCATTACTAATAATAAATCTATACCATTTTCAGACATGGATCCTCCAACACTTGGTTTGTGGGTTACATCTGATGTATCTACATATGCCGGCCGGAGTCATGCGCTAATTTGGATTTATGCATGTAATTCCACGAGAACCATTAGTGTATGCTCCCTCAATTACGGTCTGCATAGATGTAGATGTGATGTATGATAATTTATATAATCATTTGGTACAAGATAGAGCACAAAGCGTGTCAGCTCCTCGAGAATAGAATAATGCATTCAGATACATCCAATGATATTTTAGAGTGTCACATCCTTACATGACAATATATGCTCATAGATATCCACTTATACCAACTCTTCAGGAGATATTCGAGGAAGAGCATGCTAGGGAAGATCATTTAGTTGATGTTTCACCTGCATGTCATCGTATTATGGATATTACGTGAGCGGGTATAGAGAGAGGACTTTTTCGTAAGTCCCTTACGGGAGGGTCATTATAGATGTCATTCTATCTAAGGCATGAATGTCATTGTATTATAGGAAGAAGTGAAGGAACATGGGATCCGATATACCTAGTAGTATATGATAGTATTTGTATTAGGTATTATGGTTTGTAATTTGTCATTTTGTTTAATATTATGGATTATGTATTGATTTTAATATATGGAATTTTAATATCATTACTTCAATGCATAGTTTAATTGATAAAAAAAATTTATTATAATAGTATAGTTGTAATACATGGCCTATTACATCAGCGTATTTCTTAAAAAATATTAAGATTTACTATCTAAAGGGTGATTAAGAAAGTCTATTTACATATTTTGCTACAGAGATGCATCTCCATACTAAATTATGGAAAAATAAGGGTGTGACATATTTATGAATGGATGTGGTGCATATGGGTTTACTACGGAGATGTATCTTTGAACCCATTTATAAAAAAATGAGGGTGTGATTCACATACATATGGATTTGATGTATATGAGTGTGTCTAGAAATATACTTCCGAATTAATAAAGAGCAAATTTAAGTTTACATAGGGTGGTGCTTTACCAGTAAGGATAGAAGAAGTAATGCCCTCTATTTATTACTAATTAATCTAAAAGTGATATTGAGCATGTTCTTAAGAACTTCTTCTCCCGCCTACGGATCAAACCAAAATGATGTACTCCGGGCCCTTCCAATCACCTTTGAAAAGAAATTTGATATCCAATTCTAGAGTTTTCAATTCAATATATATATTATATTATATAATATTATATTAATAATATATATATTATATATATATATATAATATATATTATATATATATATATATATATATATATATATATATATATATATAATATACCGAATTTAATATTTATAACCCCGCTCTAGGAAAACAACCGTTCTCCAAAACATTTTTATTTATTAACACCACTTACCAAACCCAATGTAGCATTATTAAACTCTAAAATTATGAAACTCTTTCGCACACTGGCCTTTATGTAACTAAACTTCACTATAAGGAATAATATGATATCAGCTTATAAAGTTTGGGGTGAAAACCAAATTAAACTATAATCAATTATATATAAACTATTTAAACATACTGACAAGTTCCCAAAATTTCCCTTATATGTTACAAATAATTGCACACTAAAAAGGTCAAACATGTAAATGACAAATGTTTCCATCTTATCATCCTTCTATACAAACCACCCTTTGACATGTGGCACTAGAGTTCCAATAACTCATTTCAACTTTCCTTTTCCCTCCTTCTTTTGATTCAATCTTTAACTATTTCACTTACACACTCTTTCACTTACCCCACTCCTCACTCTCTCACACACCTCACTCGTTAATCTCTCAATCGAGTAAGCTTTTTCTTCTTCTCTTCTCTCCATTTTCATTCCTCTCTTAAATTTGAGAAAATAGTTTTTAGTTTCGAAGCTTTCTCAACAACATCATCGACACTACTCCTTTCATCAACCTCAGATCATTCTTTTTGTTTTTTTAGGTGTCATAATTCATAAAGGTTCAGCTTCTTCCTAGGTCAAACACTTCACATTATAAGTGATTTATTGCTCTCTTCATGATAATTTCATTTTCACTACCAGTGTTGTGTTTAATTCCATTTTTAGCCCTATTTAGCTTTTATCTTCATGATAACTTCCCATTTGCCTCATATGAAGTCTTTGTATATTTTCAGGTAACACTTGTCATTGTTGAAGCACTGAAAAAGGTACATTGAATCATATGTATTTCATCATCTTTTGTTAAAGTCTTCACCATTTATTTTTGCTTCAGCTTCATTCTCTGTGTTTAAACAAATCTTTTGCCTACAATGTATTTACCATTTTCATTTTAATGGTTTGTTCATTATATGTTGTTTGTTATTTGTTGTTCACTATGTTTACTATTTTCCTTCATATGAACTATGTATTTCATCATTTTATTTGTTTAAGCCTTCGATGTTTCTTAACTTTTTAAAAACAATTCATTTTCAAATACATCACCACTTCATTTTTTCTTACGGACTTCAGCTTTTTATTTGTTGTTCACTATATGTACCATTTTAATTTATAAGAACTATGTACAATGTATATTTAATTTGTTTCTGATTCTTTGTGGCCTATGAACTTGTTCAGAATCTTCTTCAGACACTAGAACAATATCAGATGCTGGAACCCCATAAGTACCACCTTCAGAGGCATGACCACCTTCAGAGTCTAGAATATTCTCAGAGTCTGGATCTCCACCAAAGTTTGAATCACCATCAGAATCTGGATCAGAATCAGATTCATCTTTAGTGTCAGACTCACCTTCAGAGTCACCTTCAAAATCATCTTCTGATTCTGACTCATCTTCAGAACCTTCGGATTCATAAGTATCTTCAGAAGTTAACTCAGGTGTTCACACCGCACCAGAATTGGATTGAGACTTCTTCCAATCCCACGTGTCTAATTCCTTCACAATGACATCTTTGCTGAATTCAACCTTGTTAGTGACAGGACAATAGATTTTATAAGCACTTGTACTATGGTACCACACAAGTAACATAACTATGCTTCTGTTATCTAACTTCTTTCTTTTAGCATCTGGAACATGTTTGTAACAAATAGAACTAAACACCTTCAGATGGACCACACTTTGCTTATATCCAATCCACTTCTCTAAAGAAACAATTCCTTCAGCTTTTTGGTTGGACACCTGTTTAGCACATATGCTGCAATGACAATAGCTTCTCCCCACAAGGTGTGAGAGGGTTTCTTCTCCTTCAGCATGCTCCTTGTCATATCAAACAAAGTTTGGTTTCTTCTTTCAGCCAGACCATTGTGTTGAGGAGTGTATGGAGAAGTCACCTCATGCTCAATTTTATTCTCCTCATAGTACTTCTTGAACTCTGTAGAGTTATATTCACCTCCACCATCAGTTATGAGAACTTTTAGCTTCTGACCACTCTGATTCTCAGTCTTGATTCTGAACTTTTTAAATTCAGCAAACACCTCGTGTTTTAACTTTATAAGGGATATCCGTGTCATCCTTATGAACTCATCAACAAATGACACAAAGTATTTATTCCCTCCAAGTGAAGGTGCTGGAAATGGTCCACACACATTAGAATGCACCACACCCATAACATGCTTTATTCTTGGAGGCATTTTAGATGCAAATGGCAGTCTAGGTTGCTTCCCTCTCATGCACACATTGCATGACTTTTCTGACTTCTTAAGTGCAGGAATTCCACGTACCAACTTCTTTGAATTCATATGCCCTAAGCATCTGAAGTTCATATGACCAAATCTTTTGTGCCACAACTCACTTTCCTTCACAACACTTGTTGCACTAAGGCATTCCGAGTCTACAGTTTTAACATTCACTTTGAATGTTCTATTCCTTCCATGTTATAACTTTATAATCAGCTTCTGATTACACTCATACAACTTTAAAAGATTGTCCTTCATGGTAACTGGCAATCCTTTCTCAATTAATTGACCTACACTCATCAGATTTCTCTTCATGTCATGAACATACCACACGTTCTAAATCAATGCAGTTTCACCATTATTCATAACTACTCTGACATTTCCCATTCCTTCAGCATTCAGATACTTATCATTAACACATATGGTCTTGGTCCTCTTACCAGAGTCAAACTCAACCATCAATTTCTTATATCCAATAAGGTGATTTGGACAACCAGTGTCCATGTACCACCAGTCTTTAAAAATGCACTGTCAGACTCGAAAGCCATTAATAGCACAAGTTCATCATCAGAATCTCCTTTGGCTATGTTTTCTTTTTCTGACTTCCTTTCCTTATTTGATAAACAATCATCTGCAAAGTGGCCAAACTTCTTACAATAGTAGCACTAAGCCTTCCTCTTGTCATAACTCTTCTTCCCTTTTTGAGCACTCTTCTTCCTTTCAGAAGTTGAGGTTTATGACTTCTGAACACCATCAAATTTTGTTCCTGGCTTCTGAATAAGACTGGTTATGATACTTCTTACCAGAAGCTACTTTCAGAGTCAACTGCTTTACCTCCATTTCATAGTTTCTCTCAGTTAGACGCAACTCTTGTGCCTTTAGAATGCTTTGCAGCTCTTAAATTCTCATGGCGCTAAGATCCTTAAAATGGTCAATTGCTATAACAATGTAATCAAACTGATGAGTAAGAGATCTAAGTACCTTCTCAATGATCTTTTCTTCGGAGAGAGTTTCTCCACACGACTTCATCTTATTTGTGATCAGAATCACTCTAGAGATGTAGTCAGGTACCTTCTCATTGTTCTTCATGTTGAGATGCTCATACTTCTTACATAGATACTGAAACTTCACCTTCTTCATTGATGCATCACCGTCGTAAATGTACCAGTAAGTCCCACGCAGCCTTCGCCGTCGTCGAATCCGTAATTTTCTCAAACATGTTCCCATCCATACACTGATGGATGTAGAACAATGCCTTCTGATCCTTCTTTCTCAGATCACGTTGAACATTCCTCTGTGCATCCGTTGTATTTTCCAGAAGTGCAACCAGAATGTAACCGTTGTTGACGAGATCAAGAACATCTTGAGCGCCAAAAAACACACACATCTGAATCATCCACCGGTTCCAGTTCTTGCCATTGAACACTGGAAGCTTAGTACTCAGATTATCGTTTCTATTCATTTTCAACCTTGTGCAATTCACTCAGATCTCACCAAACACTAGTGTTTCCCAATCTCGCAGAATCAAGAAATATGATTTTGTTACGATTCCGATCAAAAATTCAACACGAATTCAAAAAACGAAATCAATCACACAACGCCTCACTGTTCACTCGTGTTTCCCTGTGTTTCCCTATTGGTCTGAACCGGAGTTCTAGATACCAATTGTTGGTGTACAATATGAAGAAAATTAAGATATAAGAAAAGAGAGAATTGAAATAACAAACTTTCACTATTCTTCCAAAACGGTTACAGTAAATGGTTACACTCACATTCTATTGACAACTACACTTGTTTATATATAAAAATAATGATACCACATAGACGGAAATGTTAACCTTCACTAATTAAATTACGCTTAACAAAACTAATACTATTATTAAATATGGATTACTTCTAACATATTGTCCTTAATAAGAGTTAGTTGAGAGTATTGAGTAATGATGGCAAAGTTGAGACAAATGGATGTGTGAATGAGAACACATGTAATTGTATATATGTTTATGTAAGGTTGCACGGTCTATTTTGCTAGATGCAAGTAGCCTAGACCGTCTTCTTGTTGAGGGATAACTCCTAGCAACCAGAAAATACATAATGATAAATGGTTTTTCTGATTCAACCTCGTTCATTAAAGAATCAAATTTTCAATAGTTTGGAAACCTTATGAATTTAGATATCTCAATAGTAAGTATAGATGAATCATATAAGTGTGAAACCAATCTAGAAAGGATAAGAATGACTTAACGAGTAATTATACTTACTACTCTGGCCTGATTTATAAGCAAAAAAGACAAATTTTACGCTTATTAAGAAATATAGTTAAGTGCATTTAAGTTTCTTGATTTCATGTGAGAGAGACAACACAATTACTAGTATACCTTTAATTAAATTGTCTTCTACTAACAATATTAAGTAATTAATGCATGGATACTTTTGCAATAAAGGCATTAAATGCACCTAAATTTGTTGACATTTGCTTATATTTAAGGCAAAAAAAAATAGAAGACTTTTGCTTATAAATAAGGTCGGAGAGGGAGTACCTCTTAAACGTGTAATTATATTTGGGGTAATGCTAACTTGTGTCTCAAAGGCACAAGTTAAGAGATAAATATAGAAAAAAATTATTGGAAATTATGCCTTAAATTTAATACAACTTTATAATTAATGATTTTATTATTTTTTTCAATATAAATTTTTTATTTATAAATTTTTTAACATTTGTCTTTGGCCACAAGTTAACACTATCCTTATTATCCTTATACTTATTAGTGGTTAATCATTATATGCATTGGTGGAGAAATTATATGTCACATGAGTTAATAGCCTTGTTATTATGACATTAATTGATGTGATAGAATCTACTATGGATGGTTGTAATCCATATTCTTTATATTGATCAACATTTAATATACATTAATTACATGAGTAGACATATGAGACAACTCTCAGAGTGTCATTGAAAATTAAGATTCCTTATGAATTACTGTGAGTCAACTTTTTTTTTAATTCGACTTAATTCTTTTAAGTAATCAGCATCACGTAATACTGTCATGTGGTATAACATTCTAAATAGATATATCAAAGTGTTATATAACCCGTTAGATATTTTATGATGTTACAAATTTAATATTTTTTACAACCCAAAGTTATTTCTTTTTAGTTTAACTTTTTTATTGTTTTAGTTATTTTCCATATATTTTTCGTACTAATTATTTGTGAATGTTTGGTTATACTAAATTTTCTAAGCGAGTAGTATTGTTCACAAAGTGAACTCATAAGAAAAATAGCAAGAATCGGATGGTTGTTATATATTGTTTATCTCTCGAATTTTTTAAAATAAGGTTCAAATAAGTGTGCTCTCACTTTAAAAACCTAGGTTTATGTTAATTATATTTTGATTGCATTTAGGATATTTTTGTATTATCATGGTTAGATCTGAGTTTTTCATAATAACATGTTTATCTTTGTTGATAATTACTTGAAAATCTATCCGATGAGATATAGGGTCAATTTGTTTTGCTTTTTTTTAAATGATTTTTATAGTGTTACATATTTTAGTGTAAAAATTTTTTTCATAAAAGTTTTAAATAAAATTTTTAAGAATAATTATTCAAACCAAATTTTCATCTGAAATTTTTATGAAAAATTTCTTTATAAATATTTTTTACACAAAATTATGTTACAGTATGTAATACCTCAACACAATTATCGACTAATTAACACTCTAATAAATTATTAGTGTGATTATTAGAAGATTAGTAATACTAATACCTTGACTAATTGGGAATTAATGGTTAAAATAACTAACTAGTAAGTTGAGGCAAAATGGTAACTTCACCCTTAAATAGTTGTGCAACACAAGTCCTTCTCTTGATTCTATATCATTTGCTTGTTAAAATTCAGAATTGAGAAGCAAGAGAGGGAATGAGAGAACCATAAGAGTGTAAAAGAGAGGGAATGAGAGAATCATGAGAGTGTAAAAGAGAGAAAGAAGGAGGATTCAAGCATATCTCTCATTCTTCATAATCTTCGATCATTCCAAGTGTTGCTTCATCAATTCCTTCCTCTATCCAGCTCTGATCATTGGTTTTTAAAGTTGAGTCATTAGTTAGGACCTAGGGGAATTTAAAAATTTAGGAACTTGTATGATCAAGAGAAGATTTTATGATAATGCTCTTAATCATGTCAGTTGTGTGATTAATTGCTTATTTGTGATGTTGATTTAATTGCATGCCAAGTTTATATCCTTGCCTATCGTGATCCATGCATATTGTGTTTTGAAGTGGGTTCTTATGCTTCTAAATGTTGTATTCCATTCATTTTCTCATAATCTCACCAAGCGAAAATAGTGTTTGCCAAGTAAGCCTTCATGCGTAGTTATTTTTAGCTTTTTTGGGTTTGCTCGCTAAGCGAGCCTTCAAAGATGAAAAAATTGGATTTATGGATTTACTTGTGAAGCGACCCAGAGCTCGCTAAGCGAGAGTCCCGTCTTGGGTAAAATTTTCAATTTTGGCTAGCCTCGCTTTAACCTTGTTGTGGATGGCTAAGCGAGCCTTTGAAGCTGAAATTCTTAGTTTCACTAGTTTGAGTGTATTTGGAGTTCCGTAATTCGGAATGAGACACCATCAATTGCGTCGAGAAACTAACACAGAGACTTATAACATAGTGGAGACTTCTCTGGCTCTTTCACTTCAATCCCTTTTTTGTCTGTTCGTTTCCATTTTGAATTTTTCGAACATCGTTTCGTTTCATATGGTCGATGAAGGAGTGGGCTTAGACTATTAGGTGGTATACACTTGAATATTCACCATAGGTGTTCTTGTGTAGCCTTGTTGGACGTAATTCACTTCAATACTCATATGAGTTATCTATTGGTGTGATTGTGTAGCCTTATTGGGTGTAATTCACTTGGACACTCACCTAAGTTATCAATTGGTGTGCTTGTGGAACCTTCTTAAACGTTATGCACTTGAATACTCACCACATGTGTGCTTGTGTATCCTTGTTGGACGTAATTCACTTAGATACTCACCTAAGTTATTGATTAGTATCCTTATGTAGCCTTGTTAAACATTATGAACTTAAATACTCACCACATGTGTGTTTGTAGCTTTGTTGGGTGTGATTCACTTGGATACTCACGTGAGTTATAGATTAGTGTGCTTGTGTAGCCTTGATAGGAGTTATGTACTTGGATACTTACCACAGGTGTTCTTGTGTAGCCATGTATGCGTATTTCACTTGGATATTCACCTGAGTTATCGATTGGAGTGCATTTGTAATCTTTTGGCGTTATACACTTGGATACTCCCCACAAGTGTGCTTTATAGCCATGTAGGCATAACCCACTTATTTACCCCCTAAATTATCGATTTATGTGCTTGTGTAGTATTTTTGAATTATACACTTGGATACTCACCATAGATGTGCTTGTGTTGTTTAAGTGGGATGACGAATACTACTCTGAAATTCACTCTGTACGCTTGTGTAATACGTGTAAGTTGGTTAACACCAATGTTATATCGAATCTAGTGGCTCCTGAATTAGGATGGTACTAGAATCCTAATTCGTATTACTCATTACTTGTATATTCATGAAATTGATAAGTGAAAAAGCCATAGATCGAGTGTATGATCTGATTTAGGATAATATGTCTTGTAGAGCCGAGAGGCTCCATAAGATACAGGGACTCAAATAAAGACAAATTCATATGAATATGATAATACATGATCCTTTAATACTACGATAAGATACTCTAGCCAAGCATAAGAATATTTTTTCCAAAACAAATTTAACATTTCAATTTAAAAAAAGAAGTAATACTTCCTGCTTACTTTTTTAATAAGAATAACTTTGCTCTCACAAAAGTTACACGTCTATATCACATGCCAATATTATTTTGTATGTCGAAATAAATACATAGTTGCTTTTACAAAATCATATTACTGTATCCTATAAAAAAAATCACATTACAATTTTTTGAAGTAATTAATGTCCTCATTATCTTCTAAATGAGAATAAACTCAATATTGCATAAAAAAAACTAGCATGCTTTCCTCTCAAGAATAACTAACATATATGCTTCTGGTTTTGAGAGTTGGAATTTGTTTCATTTATGTACTCCTATTTATGTAAATTTTAACTAACTCCTCTCACACCATTACCTCCAACATTTTATCCATCAAGCTGAATATCATTAAGCAATCCAACCCTAACAAATCCGCATTTTTCATGTATATGCTATTTCTGTTGGAGATTTAATTATTATTTTTATTCGGCAATGCTAGCCTTCTTTAGATCCTGTCAAAGAAATTGAAATGGTTGAGAACTATAATAACAGTACCGATATCATCAAATTATTTTTCAACATAACTTTTACCTGTATATGCAAGAGCATTGATATTTGATGCACCTTCGAACGCCAGTAGGGTCATCACAATGATAATCATTACAATCTCGGTTATACTCACACACTTTAGATGAAACTATCATGTGAAAAAATTGGTGTTGAAAGAGATGAAAGATAGTTTGTAAGATAAAGGAAATATAATTGAAAATGAAGAGGAAAAAGCTTACCAGAAACCATTACAAAAAGAAACAGATAAAAGGGGATCATAACAAAGACAAAATTCAGAATTTCATCCATATTTTTTCTCATTTTTGTGAAAGAATCACAATATTATTCGACACTTTATAATCTAGAAAATACTATTTCTATATGATTCATTTAAATTTTTCTTAGCACTTAAAGCATTAGAAGAAATTCTTGTGAAAATTAGAATAATTATTAACACACGTCTCTCAAGAAATTGGATGAAATGTGTGTGTCGCTTAGCTTATTCAATTGATTAAATCACCTTTTCTAAAATCTCCTAATAATCATCTACATGTCATAAAAGTGTATTCTTTATTTTTAAAGTTAAATTATAGTTTTAGTTCCACTATTTTATTTTATTTTATTTACAGAACTAATTCTTACATTTCATTAAAAACTAATGTTGTGTATATTTCTTAATAACAATAATATATATTTTTTAAACGTATAATTTACATTTTTTTATTAACGTTTAATTTATATTTTATTTTTTAACATTTTCATTTTTTTTTGTCTCACTCTCAAAGTTTTGCAATGAAAATTAATTATATATTCATTTTTTAATAATGTGTAATTTATATATTTTATTTTAAAAATTTTATATATATATTTTTTTATATGATAATTTATTATATTTCACAAATAACACGTCATTTAAAAATAAAATATCAACAATTTTAAGTATAAAAATGATTGTGCTAAACTAAAATTATTTGAACTTGAACTATATGAATTAATTCTATAAATGATGTAATAGGGAAAAAAACTATGATTAAACGTTATTTTAACTAACTTTTCAATAATTTTTATATTGTTTTAAATATTTACTAATAAACGAGTAAAGTAGATTTTTATAAAATAGCAACAATATTTTTGGCTTTTCAAACTATTTGGTCTAGAGTTTGATCTTTGGTCGATGTGTGTATAAAAAAATATTTGTTAGGAGAGATCAACTTCATAAATAAAATATCTAAATGTGAGTCTCTAGCATGTGCGTCTAGGATACTTTTGTTTGCATAAAAGAAAGGAAAAAACATTTTTAAACTCTTTCTTTTTATTATTTTCGTCTAAAATGACGGTGCAAAGATTTAATGTAGAAATTAATTGTTATGAAAATAAAATTTCCTATTAACCAATTGTAATTAGAAGTAATACAACACATGATAGATAAATTGTGTGGTCTTTTGGAAGTTGGTGTCTCTAAAGTGCATTAATGAATCACTGTTATCCCTTGATTCACACAATTGATCACTTGGCTTTTCTTAAGATATCTTAATTTTCATATTGAAAATAAAGGATACAGTATTGTAATTTTTTTTAAAGAATATTATAGAGAAGAATAAAAATTCAATGTTTTTTAAGTTTTAAAAAATTATAAACATGAATACTTTATTCTTATATAGGGTCTCATTCTTATAAAGGACTATTTTATCGCTCACTTTTAGTATAAACACAATTAAGATCAATTTGTGAAAAGGAGGATTTTATGCGATGACAGGATAAATATTGCGTGTTTTGCTTTAAGGTAGATGAATCGAAACAACATGTTTTCGGTTCTTGTGATTTCAGCAGGAGAATTTGGACAGCAATTGTATCTTGGTTAGGTCCCACTTTTGAGTTGTCTTTGGAGGATATATCTTCGTTTCCGTTCAAGTACCATTTGGTGAAGGTGGCAGAGGTTCGTAAATTGATTAGCGTTATTTGGTTGGCGATTGTCTGTAATATATGACTGGTGCGTAATGGTGTTATCTTCAAAGGAATTATTCTGAAGTTTGAGGAGTGTTGGTCAAGTGTTAAGATTAATTCATGGGAATGGCTGAGTGTTACGAATAACACCTCTTCTTCACTTAGTTTTTCTGATTGGTTTTATTCTCCTTTGTCTTGTTCCACTTTGAATGTTTGATTCGATAGTTTATATGGGTTTCAAGTATCTCTTATACTCGGGTTTTCTCGTTTTTTTAATGAAATCATTGCTTAAAAAATTGTAACACCGACTTTTACAAAGTCATGCCTTATTATTCTAACGAATTGTTGTGAGATCGGCTGAAAATTACTACTACCTATATTCTTTTATATAAGAGACAATTTATTTTTTAGGTTCATTTAATAACTAATGTATTTGGTTGGTTTATAGACTAGATACGTTGATTATTCAATGAATCCAAAATTTGAGTTGTTCTTATATAAAGGAACATAGGTATTAATACATTAGAACATCTATTTACTTGTAGTCATCATCCCAACTTCATATACATTACTCATCAAAATATTAATTGAATGTAATTATGGACAGACTTGTATTATTTCATGAAGTTTTTATAAATCGTGATGAAGATGAAAGAGATAGATGTGAGTGAAACTTTCCGTTTAGAAATATTTGTATAATGTCAAAACTAGAAGAAATTTTAGCGTTTTTGTATATTGGACGGTATCAACTGATTCTAGGTGTGCATTATGCATTTTAACATTAGGAAGCATGTCAACATGTTTGGAAATGGTTTAGAAAGGATTCATGCATCAAGAGAAAACTTTTATGCACCAAAAATTGAGTTTTTGTGTGAAAAATATTATATAGGTTGACACATACAACTTTAGGTCGACCTATAGAATATTTTCTTCAGTATAGGTTGACACATATAATGCACATGTCAATACACATGCTTTAATATTGAATCTTGTAGTCATTGTCCATGTGTCGCCTCTTATAGGTCGACCTAAGACCTTTATATGTCGACACGTAACTTTGATAAGTCGACCTATAGACCTAAAATCTTGAATTTTTGCATCCTTTTCATTTTCCTTTTGCATGTCATTTGCTTTATACTTGCATCCATATATATACTTAATGCATGCATCTTTTTAATGTGTTAGGGTAAAAAACAAACATGAGCTATTAGATGATTAAGTCCCTGTAATGTTAAGCTAGGTTCTTCTAGAAAAAGTTAGTTTGGATTCAAATTCATGTTACTGAAGTCGAGCTAGCAATGTCCTGCTTTAGAAAAATGTTAAGCTGTTAAATCTATTGATGTCCAATGGACCATTACTATTCCTGTTGGATACTAATTGAACCGGTCCTGTTAATTGGGGTTTCAAAGGGTTAATTATTCACAAATGTTAGGTTGAAATTGATTGGTTTATTGTGAATTATCATGATGTCTTATGTTGATGTGAAATTGTAATGTTAACTGAATTTTTATGTCAAATTATGTTGATGTCTAACCATGAACTTGTCCCATTGTATATTAGTCTGGATTGCCCTTTTATGATCTGGTTGTGAATCAATATGTGAAGTTGCAGGAGTTTAGATTGATTTATTGTTGAAGGCATTATTGATCATTATAGGCTTGCTAAATTGTGCTATAATTCATGGTCATTCATTCTTGTCTTGTTTGTGGCTTTGATGGATTGCTCTTGAAACCTTGATGTAGGATTATGCAGAGGTTCCAATGATTCCTATGTTGTTATGGCCATTGAATAACATGTTTGCATGTTGTTATATTGATGATGTTCTCTTGATATACTGCAGGTTGGAGCTGAAGGAGAAGAGCGATCCAAAACACAGCGGAATTTAAAAATTTCTCCTTTAGTGATCCTTACGAATGGGTATGATCAGTGATAGAATCGTTACCTCTTGTGGAGATTGAAACTTTGATGCAGATCTACGGAGCGATCATGAATGTTGAATGGTGACAACGCCTCTACTCAGTCCACCCGAATGGATTCCTTTAATCTCAGTGCTAGCTGCTACGAATGAAGGCTTTGAGTGAGTGAGAGAGAGAGAGAGTGAGAGAGAGAGAGAGAGAGAGAGAGAGAGACGAAATTGCAACTGCAGAAATGCTTCTGCGCAAGGGTTCTATTTATAGAACCACTTGTGTGGGCTGCAAGCTAAAAAGCTCACTTAAGTGTATGTGACACATATCTTATAATAAGCCAAAATCACTTAAGTGTGTGGTGCCTTACCATATTTCGTATTCTACTTAAGTACACCATACCTTACGATGTTCTATAATTCACTTAAGTGCATCGTACCTTACGGTGTTCCTTAGTTACTCTATCTTTCATCAATCCGTCCTTTTGTGTGTGACCCTGTAGGTTTTCGCGACATTGGCAATTATATTAAATCACGTATTTAAAATAATAAACAGTGAGTGGTATCTAGCAACACATCACTGCTACCCAAGACTAGAAAATTGTGAGAAAATTCTTTACTTTGAATAAATTTTGAATGATAGCAAATTGTGTGATCATCATCCAAATGTTGGTTGTGCATTACGTACATAAAGACCTACATTGATACATCTCTTAAAAGAACTCATAAAATCCATTTTGTGTCAGTATGCATCAACACATAATCCCATGCATCGATACATACAGTATGTTGTAAATCACAAAAGTCTTTTGTTCAGTATGCATCGATGCATACGAATCATGTATCGATACATGGACAGGCAAAATTCTCTATGGATCGATCCATACGTGCCTTGCATCGATCCATGATTAGTTGAAATGCCCTATGTATCAATGCATACGAATTATGCATCGATCCATGTTAGTGTAAATATCATATGCATCAATACATACGAATTATGCATCGATCCATGCTCACTTAAATTCACCAAAAACTCATTTATCTTACAGTATGCATCGATGCATACCCTCATGTATCAATGCATAAGTCTGTTTTATGCTCTAACAGCTTCTGTTTTTGGACATATAAGAAATGTTATGACAGCAGTGGTCTTCAACGAATTCTAAGAGCAAAAACAATTGAACACAAGATCAAAGCAGTGTGTAGCAGCAATTGTTTCTTGAGCAGATAGAAACCTGAAAGAGACTTCATCTTCTTCATCTTCTCAATCACTTTTCTTCAAGAACATCAACACATAATCATTCTTGTTCTTTGGATTAAAGGATCAACGAGATAACGTTCAGTGGTACGATCAAGGATCTAGCTGAGGGTTTTCAGTGGAACGATCGAGGATCTAGCTGAGTTGAAGATTGAAGGGGGTTTTGAGGAAAAACCTACTGGTTTGTCCTTCAAGAACTGGAGTGTTCTTGCGGGTTTGTTAGTCACGTTTGCAGAACAGATTCAGCCGCAGCGTTGCGTTTGGAGATCGGGGGATTTCGCAAGCAGGTCGTGGAACCGGTGAATTGTTTGCAATTTCGTGCAGGAAATTCTTGATCGTGCTCAGATCAAGTGGAGGTTTCATACAAGAAGAAGTTCTTGGAATTTAGAATTCTGTCTTTGTATCATAACCTTGTATCAACGAATTCGACAATAATTGATAATCAAAGTTCTCAATTTCATTTGAAATTGAGAGGGAGACGTACCCACACGCGAGGACGACGTGGGGAACTTCCTTACCAAATCTCTGCGTATTGTATTCTTCCCTTACTCCTTTTTACGTTTCCAACAGTTTTGCAAATTCAGTTAGGGTGTGGTGATTGTACCGTTTGCAAGACAGCAGTGGCAAGAAAACTTCTTTAACTAAACTCCACTGTTGTTCATTATTGATTACACACACACCAACTGTTTGACAAAATTGTTAGCTAGGTTTTATTCATTGGAAATAGACTTTAATGATAAGTGCATTCAATTAGCTAAAATTCTGGTGTTAATAGTTTTTGTCATTCTTATTCAAATCCAGCATTAAACTCGCGTGTCCGGTTTTCTAGTAGCGGTTCAGAATAGACGGAAGTCGATTCGGGACTGAAATTTTCCGCCAACTTTGAAAACTCTGATAAAACTTTAAATCTGTTTAATTTTAAAGAGGTGATCTATTCACCCCCCCCCCCCTCTCTCTCGATCACTAGCCACACCGTCTAACAAAAATGTCATATGATCTGACAAATCCTTTTTGTGATAATACTTATGTGTACAATTACCCATTTTCCCTTATGTCTATATTGAACACAAGGCATAGACCGTGTCATCCTTGTCCAGTTAAATATTGGGCCCATAGACATTTATCCTGTTACGCAGGATGGGAAAATTCCATCTAAATCACTCATGTCCCTCAGCATACTTCGTGGAGTACCCATCAACTGTCTTTATGGTCATCCAGTTATGGACAATGTTTGATCAGCAATAAGGCACTCGACTCTACATCTAGGGTCCATGGTGGTTTCAGGTCGGAGGGTGGTATACATCATTATCACCATGAGAATAACTTATGACACTTTGCATAACATTCTATATAGTATTCTCATAGAGGGTCAATCCAGTATAAATATTACTCTTAATATTCATACCTATGCTTAAGACTTGATAACTCCTTATCCATGATCCATGAGATGTGATCATCAGTCTATATACATAATAGTCTTAATGCTTTAATGTTATCCCACTTCACAATAAAGTTCGACTACAGATACTTTAAGAATAGTGTCCTTATATTTAATGTGATCTCATGATTAAGTCACACTTGATACATTAAACGGACTAGTTATTCTAGGGACTTTATTAAACAAACATAATAAAGAAAAAGCCTTTTATTATTAATAAATAATTCGATACAAGTACCAAAAATATTGGCCTCTAGGGCTTACACCAACACGCATGGCCCGAGTTGAATGTGGATGCTACAAGATGCTAACCAAATCAAGGATGACAATGCTTTTTTCTTTTGAACTCAGTCCTAAAGCATCGAGTCAATGTGATTAGTATAGGGTGTAATGTATTAGTGCAATAGACAATGTAATGTGCTTGTAAATGGACCCAACATTATGATCATATTTATGTAATGGAACAAACCAAAATTTAATAGATTTTAAAATGGTAAATCCAAATTTAATTCAATTCCACTTGTTCTATTATACATGAAGTATTTATATGGGATGAGATAATATTATCTTAGTGGAGTCCTACTAAAACCATAAGTCCTCTCGGTATCAGGGCCATCTAGAACTACAAATGATTCTACGTGGTTCTAACACTCCCATGTTAAACATAAATAAAGGGGTTTGAGGCATAATCAA
Source organism: Lathyrus oleraceus (assembly GCF_024323335.1). Lineage (NCBI taxonomy): Eukaryota > Viridiplantae > Streptophyta > Magnoliopsida > Fabales > Fabaceae > Lathyrus > Lathyrus oleraceus. Next base: position 2,920,706 of record NC_066579.1, on the reverse strand, counting down.
CCTTATACAATGTAGAAATGTCGAAACACTCGCTCTAATGTCCATGTAAGCCTCGGGAGACGGTTAATCTCGCGGAATATCAACTTCCTAATAGCATTTATCATATCAACCCTAGTTTTACATGTCACTTCCTACTATTCTTTTTAGCGGTTTTATGGTGCGACATACCACCTTTGCCCAACTTACCCTCCTAATTACTAGCTCCATTCAAGAACATGCATAAAGTCTCGACATTTCTTACATGTTTCTCAATCGATTCTTTTGGAACCAATATCAACATGTTCTCACTATCTTATTATACATCTAAGTATCCAAGATTCACTATTGGTTTACTTTAATTCATGTCCTAGGTTTACCTACGATTCTCATTTTACCTCATAATCATTTATTAATCATAAACATTAGACATACATACAAATATTAAGATAGATATTTAAATTAACTTTCTAACGTGACGGATTCCACCTAAATCAAAGCTACCAAACTTAAGTTACGCCATTTTCAATTCCGTTTAAAGTTATTCCATACTAGCATGTGGTAATCGATTTCCAGGTGGTAATCATTACCAGCCCCCGAAACATCTTCAGAAACCATTTAATCTCACCTTTAATCGATTACTAACTCGTTGTAATCGATTACCAATCTGTGCATAGTGAAAACCCCCTCTTTTACTTGCATAAAACTAATCCAAAAAGCCATATGACTTCCCATTAACCACATAGATTGTTCTTAGGTGTAATCCAAACATCTAAGGGTAATAAAGCCATCAAAACATAATCAAATCAATTTTCAAACATGGAAACAAGTAATTTCATAACCTAAGATACTCATTTCCCAACATGCAACCCTTAAGTTGGTCTATCTCAAGATTAAACCTAAGAACCCCACCTTAATCAAGGGAGATTCTGAATTTAACGAATATGTAGAGGAGTTGATGATGAATTAATGTTCCTTGATTCTTCTTCTACAATGATTGAGCCTTTCCTTTGACATGCAAAATCTTTGATTCTACATGCTAGATGAAAATTTTGTGCCTGAACATGGAGTTTCTTCTTTCCTCTCTTCTTTTCTCCCGGGCCTAATATCTCTTCCTCTTCTCTCAAATTCTTATCTCTTCTTGCAAATGAGGAAACGTGAGAGAAAGCTTCCACCATTAGACTTATATACCTTCTAGTAAATTGACCCTATTACCCTTTATGCTTTAACTTAAATGCCAAATGTGTCATTAATGATATTAATCTTATAAGATTCTATGGTTTGACACTAATTATCAATTAATCTCATTGTAATAAGATGCTTAGAAAGACACGAGATATTACAAATAGAAATGAGTAGGATGGGATTTTTTTTAATATTTTATTAAAATTCTAAAATAAGTTTAAGATTTTTGATAATTTTATTTTACGACTCAACTTGGGGCAAAGATAGTATTATTATGTGTTTCCTTTACATCACATCGTTCTTGTAATAAATGGAGAAGTAGGAAAATTTTATCTAAAAAATAATCCTTTTTTTATAAATAAATATCCAAAACAATCCACTTTTTCATCTATTTTCCAAACTAACCAACTTTCAAACAAAAAAAAATCTCAAAACAAAGGAGGCGTCAATCCAATTGGCGTCTATGTACATCACATAAGAGGGGACGTCAATCCAATTGGTGACAGTGTACAAACACATAGGAGAGAGTATGTACTCTCTCTCCTATATATCTGTACATTGTCACCAATTGGATTGACGCTTCCTCTTATGTGTTGTACACAGACGCCAATTGGATTGACGTCTCATTTATTTTGATTTTTTTTGTTTGAAAGTGGGTTAATTTGAGAAATAGATGGAAAAGTGGATTATTTTTTTGTATTTATTTTAAAAAAATAGATTATTTAGATAAATTTTTTCAGAAATAGCATTCATGAATAAATAGTCTTTATTTATTTAAAACACTAAGTACTCCCCCTCTCCTCTCCTCTCTTCTCCTACCATACTTGTCACATTTAAAGAAAAATCATGAAGTGCATGTCATTCATAATTTTCAAATCTCAAATGCAAAAAAGGACAACTTTAATGATTTGGAAGTACTATCCCGGCAAAAAAGACAAATTTAATATTTATTAAGAAATATAATTTAGTGTATGTAATTTTTTTAATTTCATTCTAGAGATATAACACAATTAATAATATATTCTTAATTAAATTATTTTTCACTAATAATATTATATAATTAATAAAGGGATATTTTTGAAATAAAAACATTAAATACACCTAAATTTGTTGATTTGCTTATATTTAAAATCAGAAAAATTAAAAAAAATTACTTATAAATAAGGTTGAAGAGAGTACATTATATATTTATCATATAATTACATTTATAATTACATAAATATACCAATAACTATGCTAACCCGTGCTTCCGGAATATTGAATAAAAAACATTAAATGATCTTTAATCATAGTTTTATTATACTGAAAAATAATAATTAAATATATATAATTATTAAGCTGACTTAAAGTAACTTATAATTTATTCATCCACTTTCTCTCTCGTACAAAATTTATACACAATTTATACACGTAAAAATAACTCATATTTGGAGTTGAAATAAACTAAAAAAAAACTTAAAAAATTCATAATAAACTAATAGTAAAATATTGAAAAAATAAAATAATAACTAAAAAACTCAAAAAAAATTGTTTATTCAATTTAAATGTTAAATACAAAAATTCAAATATTTTGATAAAATTAAAAAAAAACTTAAATAAAATATGATTTCATCTCCATACTTGTATCACCAATTTTAATTTCTACAAATCCATGATATATAGCTATATATTTCTATGTCAATAAATAAGTAAGTAAAAAAATTAATGTTAATTAGTAACAAATATACATAATCTTATTAAAATAATAAATTTAATGAATTTAAAAATAAATGTGTACATCAACTTTTGAAAGAAGAATTGGATTAAATGCACAAATTTTCTTTTTCTTGCCTGTCTTCTTTTTTTTCTTTTAGGGGACATGTAACAACATTATGTCTTTGATCTTTGCATAATTCACAAGCATTCATATTATGAGATAACTCTTTTCCACTTTAAATGCGTCTTCGCTTGTGACGATCTTTTGTTTTAGAAATTGGAGGACAACGAATAATTTATTGTGAATCAACTTCATTGTTGCAATCCATTATTTGATACCTAACTACATCATCATCTTTGTGTAATGCTTGAAGCCGCCACCGTGATGGCAAGTAGTCAGAAGGAATTTTATGACAATCTTTTTATGAAGAAAAATACTAAGAATGTGGTGACACAATATCCCCCAAAATTCAAATAGCTTGCAATTACATGTAACTATCTTACCGTCCCAAAAGACTTCATGTTTGTGACTACTATCATCTTTATAATATTGCAACACTAACACATTATCATTCTCATGATGAATTGAATATTGAATGGACCTTTCAAACTCGTCTTGAAACTTCTGAAAAGAAAAATGTGTTAGAACACTATAAACTTGCTCTTGTAATGGTGACATCATCTTCATATTTGACCTTTTGCATTTTTTTAACATTATGTCAAGCTCTTCTTTTTGCTTAATATCATCAATTGTTATATCAACCTGAAATTAATTTAAATTTATTAATACAAAAACTCAGAAATAATAAGTACTAATATAGTTGAAAATATGTCATACATGTTTTGCAAAGTCACTTAAACTTGTGTGAGAATTGATGAATCTCTTAATGAATGCGTCAATACTCTCTAATTTTTCAATGGTTGTCATTCCACCAAAGAAATATTCACGAAGATAAGCGACTGCCCAATAATTTCTAATCTCGTACAATCCTTTCACATGTTTATTTGCTTGCAAGTTATACTTAGAAATAACTTTTGGCCATTGATGCTCAAATTCTTCACATGTTTATTTGTTTGCAAGTTATACTTAGAAATAACTTTTGGCCATTGATGCTCAAATTCTTCACATGTTTCTAACTTATACAATCCATAAAAATCATAACACCATTTTTCATATTTGTCTCGAAGTATTGCATTAAACCAAGAATTAAACTTGAAAGTTATGTGTCGTATACAAAAGCTATGTTTTGTTGATGACATTTCTTTTGTGATTGTTTATTTCATCCATGGATCTTGGTCAATTAATATAGTCATCAGTGGTTTCTTCATCAAATCTATAAAAGTCTATAAGAAGGAACAAATAAACAAATTAAATAAAAGGGATCAAACCACCAAATAAACAAAGAAACAAATCAATAACTACCTTCATTAACCAACGAAATGGAGACATTGTTTCATTCAGTAAAAGTGTGCATCCAAATAGTATAGTCTTTCCATGGCTATTCATACCCACACAAATCTCAAATGACATTTTATAAGAATTTACTTTGTATGTAGTATCAAATACAACAACATCACCATATTTTTTATACTAACCAAAACAAGAAGAAGATGACCAAAAAATATGCTCCAGACTTTTTTCTTCATCACGTGTATAGGAATATTGAAACTTTGAGCAACTCTTTTTTGCATTTTCATAATATTTTAGAAGATCCATAACATCACTTCCTTCAACTTTTTTTTTACTGGATTTCAAAAAAAGATTGCGAATGTGGAAGATATTCATGCTTCACATTTTTCTCTAACTCTGAGACACACATTATTTGTCTAACCGAAAGTACACCTTCTTTTAATAAGAAAATATGATCATAATCATTTTCTAAGATAGTTCGATAATATGGCAAAAAATGCACCTCTGATATGGTTAGTAAATCATGATTATGTTCAACAACAAACGTTGTAACTCGCCACTCACTTGGAAATATATCTTGAGACTTTTGTAGTTTAATTCGTAAATGAGTTTTACATTCACACTTTATTGATTCTCTTTTTCTATATTCTTTTGATTGATTTATGTCTTTCGAGGAAATTCTATCTTCACGATAACAAAAATAAATCATGTCGACCAATAATTCCATCTTTTTTCTTTACGAGTCTATCTTTTTGAATTGAGAAACCATGATGATATACGTATCTCTTGTAAAAATTAAATGCGTCTTCTTCACTAAGAAAAAATTGACCAATAAAACGTACAATATTTGTCTGATCACAAACTTCATCTTTATCAACTTCTTCTAAAAATTATTAATCATAATATTCTGACTTGAAGGTATATGATTTTCATTTTCAAAAGTTCCATTTTTTTCAACTTTTAACATGTCTTTCTCCTTGATATTATGATCAAAATGGTCAACAATTATTTTGGAATAACCATTTTCTAAAAAAATTCTTCTATTGGACATTCATTAAAATTAAAAAAATTTCTATTAATAACATCATTGTTTATTAGCTACAAATACAAATAATATAAAAATAAATTATAAAATACTATTGTAAGTGTTGAAGAATTAAACAAAAAGAATAAATCTAAAAATAAATAAATCATATTTCACAAAAATAAATAAATAAATATACATATTATATTAAAAAATTATAAATAAACAAATAGATATCATATTAAAAAAAACAAATAAACTATATTCTAAAAAAAGTGAACAAATAGAACATATCGTAAAACATTAAAGTTTAGCAGACATATTATACATTTGATCCACTATCATTCTTTAAACTAGTTATGAAAAAAAGTTAGTGTTCTTTTGAAATTAAAAAGTTGTAGGCATTGAAATTAAATATGATGAGCAACATTAAATAAAAATGTAAATAATAAAATATCAGTTAATGTTCTAACGGCTAATTTTAATTTATTGTGACTTTTTAGAAATTTTTTTAATTTCTAATTATCTTAAATAAATCTTTTAATGCTCTTTATTTTCTAATAGATCCATTTTATAATTATAAATCCTTAATCAGTGTTTCGGAAACACTAATTAACATTTCCCTAATTAAAATAGATAATTAAATAAATTCATTATTCTATTTCTTTTATTTACTTTATTATTTTAATGAGTATGAAATGAATAAGTGAGATTGCTAAGTTGATTTTCTTAGGTTAGATGAGTACGAGTTGTTATATGGAATTCAACCTCTAATAACATTTGTTCATATTTTTTTTAATTTAATAATATAAACAAATTATCGATATTTATATATCAATAATTTTAAAATAAAATAATAAGTATGAAGTAATCAAATATAATAAATATTATAATTCAAATCATAAGATACATTAGAAGAACCAAACCAAAAATATTACAAAGCCTACTTAAAATACTCTAAACAAAATTGGAAAAATTCAAAACAACAAAAGAAAAAAAGAATAAAACACAAAACTAACATTATTACTACTCTTCCAAATGAATGACATAACTAAATGTCAAATCATAATAAAAATACACTTAATTCTCTTCCCCTCTCCCAACAAAACCAAATCACCTAAACAATTGTTCTATAATGAAGTGACCTTTGTGTTCTCAATTTATTTTAAGAGCATAAAAAAATAACATCAATTTATGTATTTTACAACTTCACTCTTCACCAAAACGTGCATTCACAATGACCTTGATCGCATATTGCAGAAAAAGAAAGAAAATAACAATAACCCTTACATTCGTCATCAGATGAACATAATGTACTATATTCTGCAATTTAAAACAAGAATAAAATAGCGTTAAAAATATATCATATATATGCATAAATAAATTATGTAAAACTAAAGAATAATGATAAGAACATGAAAAATGCATTACCGCCATTGGTTAAAACAGGACATAGATAAATAAAGATGATAAAAGCTTTAACAAATATGTTCACTTGTGCCATATGTTCTCTTCCTATACACGTAACATATTGAAATTAAATTGTTTTTGATCAATTTATAGTATAAAAAAGTTTGTGCTCGACTTACTTCGATTAATTAAAAATTTACTATTCCACTTGTGCAGTTGCATCGAACCTTTCTAAATCTCATATAATGTTTATTAAACGTCTACATTAATGAGTTATATTTGACCTTTAGCTCAATTAGTTGATCACTTCACCTAATAAATAAAGATAAACAAAAAAACAATCTCATTATTATTTGTCATAACCTTTCACCTTTCGCTGTTCTTATTTATTGCTAGACTTTCATGATAAACAAGGACAAAATCCCAAAAAATAAATATGAAGGAAAAAAATCTTATGATGACAAAAATATACAAAGATAAATTTGTGAAATGTTATAGTATATTTTTTATTTGGTATTTTTGGATAGATGAAATCTACCTACACTACAACAAACAAGACCTTAGACAGCGCTTTTTTTAGCCTTAGACAGCGTTTTAAAGCGCTGTCTAAACCTCCGCTGCTAAAGGTTTAGACAGCGCTTTTTTAAATCTTAAAAGCGCTGTCTAAGCCCCCCCCCCTTAGACAGCGCTTTGGCCAAAAGCGCTTTCTAAGACCCTCCTATTTTAATTTTTTTAGGTATACCTTAGACAGCGCTTTTGGCCAAAGCGCTGTCTAAGGGGGGGGGGGGCTTAGACAGCGCTTTTCAAAAAGCGCTGTCTAATCCCCCCCCCCCCCCCCCCCCCCCCCCCTAGATAGCGCTTTTGCCTAAAGCGCTTTCTAAGACCCTCCTATTTTAATTTTTTTAGGTATACCTTAGACAGCGCTTTTCAAAAAGCGTTGTCTAAGCCCCCCCCCCCCCTTAGACAGCGCTTTTGCCTAAATCGCTTTCTAATCCCCCCCTTAGACAACGCTTTTTACAAAAGCGCTGTCTAATGTATACGAAAATTTTTGAAGCTTTTGTTTTAAACCACATTTTTTCCAGGTTTATAAACCAGAATTTCTACCTGTTTTCAACCAGATTTTGACAGACAATTATCACATTTTATACATGCCATTTTGGCCTTTTTTCTACCAATTTTTGGCTAACAAATATATATATATACCAATTCAAACCAATTTTGCCTTAAATGTATCAAAATATATACAAATTTATGTACACATTTACAAGTCATTACATATACTACAAATGTGCACATTAATTACACAAATTTATGAAAAAACATTGAGCTCTATCATGAATTGACACCACTCCTCTTTGATTTCGTCCACTTGATCCTTTGTATAAAATGCATACTTGAATTCCTCAAAGTACTACATAATAATATAACATATTTTGAATTAATTCCAACTATTTAATTATATGAGATATGTGTAAATATAAAAATAACTCATAAGTTAGAAATACATACATCGGTGGGAATCACTAATCGGCCCAAAGCAAGAGTATCTCGCATAAACCTCAACATGAAATACCCGCAATCTATTTGATTACGTTGTTGAGGACACTACATATGAAAAAAAAATATGGATTATAAATCCTAAGTTTTATCAAGTGTCATCACTAATATAATAAAAAATATGGTAATTAAAAATATACCGCCACTTTAATCCATGTAATGCAGTTGGCGCCCCTCCTTGAGGTTTGGATATCTCGTTGGGCCCGAAAAGCTTGTAGGACGCTAATAAAATAAAAATGAAGCAATTAGAACAATTCACATAAACTAAGAAAAATTTTGAACATTCTCACTTACGTGTCAATTAGGACCTTCATATCCGGGTATGTTGTCCAATCATTTCCTAACGAGTCAAGATAATACACAATTTCTCGGATAGGATTGATTGCGAGCAACAACCAATGTCCACTGTAATGATTAGGCAAATGTTAGATGGTAACTTGGAAAATAATTATAATAGATGAATTTAGAATGAAATGCTAACCCGGTATTAAACGGTATAAAAAACAACTTCTCCGCATCTTTATTGTCCATGAGGATCCGAAGAACATACTCCGTCACGGTATGCGGTCTACTTAAGATTAAACCTAAGTTGACGGTCGCGGGTGCTAAGAATCCGAATGACTCGTCCAAATCATTGGGGCGCATCAATTTGTCATACAAAAACCTAATATAAAAACATCATTAACACCTCTTTTGAAACATAAAGTAAACCGGATTAACATAAAGTAAACATCATTAACATAAGTTGTTTAATTAATAAAACAAAGTAGACCGAATTTACCTAATATATGTATTGACAACGTTGACGCCGATTTCTTCATGACCAAAAACTTGCATGAAGTCTTCAATACCAATCATTTGGTCGTAATCAAAGCCGAAAATCCCTACCTCCATATGTACATTCCGAACACCTCCGGTCGGTATATCGGTCATCTCTAGAAATGTCCTGAGGCACGACCTATACTTGGTGGTAGGTTTTTTCCTAGCTACGGTCTTCTTAGCACCAGAACTTTTTACCCGTGCGGAGGCGTTGCTAACCTCCTTTTTTTGTTGTGCGGAGGCATTGCTAACCTCATTTTCTTTTGATTTGGATTTTGTGGGAGTCTATTTAACATAACCAAGGAAAATATGTAAGTAAAATTTTAAGCATAAATTTTAAACTTTGAATATACACATTAAAGTTAACATAAGTTTTAAGCATACCTCATATCCTACGCATATGAGGTTTGTCGGCCATGCAACAAACGAACCTACTGCTTCATGCACCGTTGTTGCATCCGAATCATCGCTAGGATATGGTAATGCTGCATTCGGCTCAACTGCAATATCAACTGATACCTTCAAACATCCAGCAGGGAGCTCTCTAGTGTGGAGTAATACTCCGCTAACGTTATGCACTTTTCCCTTGCCAACCATCCGATAGTATGGTGACGACAAATACAGCTGACAATGGGAAATGCCCTAAAACCAATAATAACAAGAAATCGTTAATGTGTATATATGTCAAATACATAATTTAAGCAAATAGTTCAATTTAAGACAATTATATGTAATTACCTCTGGAATGTTCGGCTGAAAGGTACAGTTGATACTGTTTTTGTCCAAAGCATCTCTGTATACTGTTGAGGCGCTAGCCTCTCTTTCTCTCCTCAATGCATCAAGCTCAGCTTGCATGGCTTCCAGTCTTGCATGAAGCTCCCGATTACTAGGAGCCTTTCCTTTTTTAACACTCAGGGAGGTCGGAGTGACTCCAAATCCCTTACCCCTCACCCGACCAGAATACTCAGGGACATCTAATGCCCGACTAAGTATGCCCTTAGTATCATTGGGAGATATAGACTGAGATAGCTCCTCCTGAAAAATCAGATGAATACCGTATACTTGTCAAATATTTGTGTATAAAAATGTTATTCAATTAATGAAAAAATGTTATACTTACACATTTCTGGTATACGTGTAAAACTTCTTCTTGAGGAACTCCAGATTTGCCCACATCAAACTTTCATATTTTTTAGGAAGCTCCGCATCCACAAAATTACCATCCGCATCCTTAAGGAACTTGGATGATAAAAATGTCCGAAACCCTCTTAGAAGCTTTCCGGCCAATTTCATACAAAAACCTCTTCTTTCTTCTTCAATGTTAAAACATCGCTAAGAAAAACATACAGATTGATAGTTAGTATCGGTAATTGAAAAAACATAATTGATACCGTATAATTAAGGGCCAAATGATTGTACCTTTATCTCACTCCAAATTTTTTCTTTCGACTCATTCAGCTCTTTGTTTCTCCAATCATCACATGTAATGGGAATTTCATTCCTTACTAGTGCACCGATAAAACTAGTTAAGGTATGCCCATTAGGTTCTATAAGCTGTCCCTGGTTGTTCCAACAGACATCTAGTATGATGCCTCGAGATCTTCCTTGGACCACCCTCCTCATTACTGTGATGCCTCTTCGAATTTCTTCTTCCGCGGATACTTTTTTACTAACTTCCTCCTGTTGGTTATCAGCCATGTCTAACCTGTAATAAACCAAGGAAACCATCAAATATCAAATATAACTTATAATCAAAGCAATTGAAAACAAAAAAATAAAGAAATCATGCATTATCAGATATAACTTATAATCAAAGCAATTGAAAACAAAAATATAATGAAATCATGCATTATCACATATAACTTATAATCAAAACAATTGAAAAAAAAATAAAGAAACCATGGATAATTTACCTAAGTCACTAACATCTCTTTCTTTTCTTTGTTGGAATATTAATCACTTGTTTCTTAGCAATGCGTACGGATGAATTGATCCAAATTCCCTCATTATGATCGTTTCTTATATATGACTCATCCGGTATAAGATCCTCAACTTCATCATTTCTATTCAACTCATTCCGTCTAATGCATGACTCATTCTCAACATCAATATCACATTGATCGACACCGCTATCATCAATCACTTTGTTAGAGAAAAGCACTATAGACCATTTTGTACTCTTCGGGTCATTCACATAGAACACTTGTTTAGCTTGAGATGCTAGAATAAAAGGTTCATCTTTGTACCCCACCCTAGTAAGATCAACTTGCAAAAATCCAGACTTATCCATTCGTATGCCACTACTATTCACCCACTTGCAACCAAAGATGGGAATCTGAAACTTCTCGTAATCAAATACCCAAATGTGCTCAATAACTCCAAATATGACAAATTTGCATATTTGGGGTTTAAGTCCTTCATACTTGATATATGCATTGCTTCAGCTAGCACGGTGACACCACTATTTTGCATAGTACTCTTATCATCTTGTTCTTTGGTATAAAATGTGTATCCATTAATTGAATATGCGCTATGAGAAAACACATGCAAACTTGGACCATATGCCAAACATCTCAACATTTCTGTTACCGAAGAAGGATCTGAAGAGCGCTTCAAATAAATATGATCCTTCAACCATTGTATGAAACTTTGATTGTGCTCTATAACTATCCAATTTTCATTTCTGTTCGGATTTAACCTTCGGAGTACATCCTTGTGCATTTCAACATATGGCTCAACCTCATTATTATTGTGCAGAACATACAAATGAACTTGATCCCGTTCATCCCTTGATATTGTCACAATTTTATTCCCAATTAATTTTTTACCTTCCATTTTGTCGAAAATCTGAGCTCTGGGGAGTCCAATCGATTGAACGTTAGACAAATATTCAGTACAAAACTCAACAGCTTCTTCAACAATGTATCGTTCAACAATACAACCCTCTGGTCGACTTCGGGATTTCACGTACCCTTTTAATATTTTCATATACCGTTCAGCAGGGTACATCCATCTCATATATGCTGGTCCACACAACTGTGTCTCTTTCACAAGATGAACAACTAAATGAACCATTATGTCAAAAAAAGACGGAGGAAAATACATTTCAAGCTCACACAAGGTAATTACAATCTCTTTTTGTAGTGTTGGTAAGATCTCGGGATCGATCACCTTACTACAAATTGACCTAAAGAAAAAACACAATTTAGTTATGGCACTTCTTACTTTTTCTGGCAAAATAGAACGTATACCTATCGGTAGAAAATGTTCCATTATAACATGGCAATCATGTGTCTTCAAATTCTTCAACTTGAGGTCTTTCATAGAAACAAGTCTTCTGATATCAGATGAGTATCCTTCTGGAACCTTAACTTCACTCAGAGACTTACACAAATTTTTTTTCTCCTTTCTAGATAAAGTAAAAGCAGCAGGTGGTAGATATGTTCGTCTTCCTTTCTTCACAGGTGCTAATTCAGTTCTCATTCCCATTTTTAACATGTCCTCCCTTGCTTTAAGGCCATCCTTAGACTTGCCTTTTATATTGAGTAATGTACCGATAACACTTTCAAATACGTTTTTTTCAATATGCATAACATCGAGAAAATGTCTCACGTACAAAGACTTCCAATATGGCAATTCAAAAATATCGACCTTTTCTTCCACCCACCTTTCACAATCTTATGTGCAAAAGGCTTGCCAAACTCAGTACGCACATCTTTCACCTTTTCAAAAACTTGTTCACCTGACAATGCGGGTGGAGCTCTACGATGTTCGGTGTCTCCATTGAATGCTTTTCTCCACCCACGGTAGTGATGTTTAGAATGTAAGAATCTACGATGACCGAGAAACACATTCTTCTGGCAAAGTTCCAATCGAATCGTATCGGTTCCGTCTTCACAAACAGGACACGCACTTTGACCTTTAATGCTATACCCAGATAGATTCCCGTATGCTGGAAAATCATTAATTGTGCCAAACAACATCGCCCTCAAATTGAAACTTTCTTTCCTATATCCATCATAAACCTCCACACCGTTCTCCCACAAAATCTTTAAATCTTCGATCAGAGGTGTCAAGTATACGTCTATGTCATTCCCTGGTTGTTTAGGCCCAGAGATTAACATAGATAACATCATGTACTTACGCTTCATACATAGCCACGGAGGTAGGTTATAAATCATAAGAATCACAGGCCATGTGGTATGTGAGATACTTTGAAGACCATGTGGGTTCATTCCATCAGTAGATAATGCCAATCGAAGGTTTCTTGCTTCTGATCCAAACTCAGGATAATCATTATCAATCTTCGACCACTGTGGTGAATCAGCCGGATGCCGATACATTCCATCAATAATTCTTTCATCTGCATGCCAAGTAAGATGTCTTGCATCGGTTTCACTACGAAACATGCGCCTAAATCTCGGAATTATTGGAAAATACCATAAGACTTTTGCGGGAGATAATCTTTTCTTATATCGAGACAAACCGCATTTAGGGCACTCAGTTAACATTGCATATTCGTTACGAAACAAAATGCAATCGTTAGGACAAGCATGTATCTTATCATAGCTCATGCCAATAGAGCACAACATTTTTTTTGCCTCATAGGTTCGATTAGGAAGAACATTATCATCCGGTAGCATTTCTCTCATAAGGGCCAACAACTCTGTGAAACTTTTATCCGACCATCCATTGCCCGCCTTTAAGTTGTACAACTTTAATACCGCAGAAAGTCTTGAGAATTTAGTGCAACCTTTGTACAACGGTTTCTCTGCATCGCTTACCATCCTCTCAAACATTTCAGGACAATCATGAAGATCTTCTTCCAGTGCTTCTACAATCTCTTCAACTCGATCACAATCGTATGTTTCCGTGTCTTTGTCGTATGAAGCATAGGTCGTATTACTTTTTCCACTCGATTCAACATTCTCGTTAATTTTCTCACCATGAAATATCCAACACTGATAACTTTGATCAATTCCATGCCTCAGCAAATGCGATTTCAATCCATGTGCGTCAACCTTACCAATATAACAACAACGCAAGCAAGGACAATGCATTCGTCTGGGTTTTCAGCGTGTTGAACAGCATACTTAACGAATTCCAAAACCCCACTCTCGTACTCTTTGGTCATTCGATCGGCACAGATCCATGTTTTATCCATGGTTTTCCTACTTATTAAAGTAAACAATTAATCCAGACGAAAATACATAACTAAGGTAGTATCTTTGAATATCCTAACAATTATAAAGTTCAATAACGTATCCGATACGCCAATATACCAACTTTAATTACCTCATCACTTTCATTTTTTATATTACAAGAATCAAACTTTTTCTATTACAATATACCTATAAGTATACCTATAACTATATTAGAGTTCGTTCAATCATTTTATGGGAGAAATCTTGTTCCTTTAGAATGAAAGTGAGATGAACAACACTTTCACAGTTAAAAAGAAAAAAAACTACCTATTCAATCTTCAAGTATAATCACTAAGGAAACATGAAGTTTGAACAATGTTGAACATCTAAATCCAAGCCTAGTCATGACAGCCCCAACATGCAATGCATTTCAAAATTCATCATGCATACCAAGCAAGTATAAAGAAAATCAAATTGCATACACATATACATACACAATTCAATATACATACATACACAAACTAACAACTCCCAAATCACCAACTATCATTAAACATTGCATTTGTAACACCAGCAACTAACCGATTAGCATAGCATTTTCAACAAACAGTTAACCATAATTATCATAATTATAAATTTCAATGAAGAAACATGTACACCAAAGCATTAGTACATAGCATTACATGGCAAACTTCGTGCACATTAACATAACATACTTTTACTTCTATGACAGTTGCAGACCAAATTTACATAACAAGACCAAGCAATACATATTTTTCAACCAGCATACATCAATTCACGTGCAATCCATTAACACCATTTCAAAAGGGGGCATGAATGCATTGCTAACAATCATTTCCTACAGTAACAACCCTATTAATCATCTTAACAATGGCAGTTGTGGTGGATAGTAAAAATTTGATCAAGATTGCAACAGGGCAATGGACAAACCACAAGCATTGAGTGTAGATTCAAACAGGGCAGCCATATGCTAACACCAACCCATACACATACGTTCAGCCATGGATCTAATTGCACACATACAAGGCTATAATAAACAACAACGGGTCCATTCAAGCAGAGCAATTAACATAGGCAAAACATACAAGTGCAACAAGTATAAAAGAAAGAAACTATTGCAGTAACAATCCAAGTTATTTGAACTCATGGCATTACAATCAAACAAGCACATTTTTAACACCAACATTTCAGTTCAAGCCAAAGTCAAACAAGCAGGCGTTGTGGCATTGCATAACTAGTAAGCTAGCTAACTAACAGAATAGCTCAGTTAGCATCATTGACAAATCCAAGAACACTCCAACATTCTAACTTCATTCTATGACAGAAATCCCACTGAGTTCATTAATTTTTCTTACTTCATTGACAAATCCAAGAACACTCCAACATTCTAACTTCATTCAACTTCAAAAGATGGAAGAAGAGGAAGAGCATTAGAGCAGAACGTACCGTATTCAAGTGATCTCCTTGCGCTGCAACCTTCGATTGTTTGGGTGACGGCGGAGGTTCGGAGGTGAGAGGCGAGTGCGGCGGTCGACTCTTTCGGTGACGGCGGAGGGACCCTCGAAGGCGGAAAATAGGGTTTTCGGAAAATAGGGTTTTCGGTGACTGCAACCTTCGATTGTCTGCGTGATGTTGTGTGAGTTGAGAAGAAGGTTACGGCTGATGGAGATTGAGGGGAAGAGGAAATGGCGTAAGTTTTTGAGGTGAGTGAAGAAGAGGGAAAACAAAAGAACAGAGAACGAAAGCGCTTTTGTGGTCTGAAATTTTATTTTAATAAGACCTTAGACAGCGCTTTTGTGGAAAGCGCTTTCTAAGGTATGCCTAAGACAGCGCTTTCCAAAAGCGCTTTCTAAACCCCCCCTTAGACAGCGCTTTTGGTTTTAATTTTTTTTTTAATTTAAAGACTTTAGACAGCGCTTTACCAAAAGCGCTGTCTAAAGTCTATATTTAAAAGCGCTTTCTAAAAGCGCTGTCTAAGGGGGGGTCTTAGACAGCGCTTTTAGAAAGCGCTGTCTAAGACCCCCCCTTAGACAGCGCTTTTATTATTTTCTGGGAACATTTTCCGTGTTTGTTTTTAATTTTAACCTTACACAGCGCTTTCTTTTAAAAGCGTTGTCTAAGATGCGCTGTTAAAAGTCATTTTTGGCGTAGTGCTACCTCGGGTGAATTATCACATATTCTTTGATAAACTTTAAATTGCTAAACTAAGAAAAAAAAATCCAAGAACATGATAGAGATTTAATTAATAAAATAAAATATGTTTTTGTTTTTATTTTTGGTATCTTTTGATGTTTCAAAAGATTAGATATATAATGTTAAAATAAATTAAAAGGCCTACAACCAAATAAGAACCCAACTAATATATAATTCTAACTTAATTTAATTTTTAAATTATTTTTTAAATATAATTTTATATTTTATTATTGTCATTGAATTCACTTGAATTTTGTCCTTAATACGATTAAATAATTTCATGAATATAACTTTTTTTAAATATAATTTCCTTCAAGGCCTTAAACAATTTTTTTTAATTGTTGAATGACTTATAGGATTGTTGGACAAAACGTGGTATCATGTATGTTGGATGTGAAGATTAGTAAACATGAGTGAGAAGAAGATGAAACTATTGTAGCACATGGTATTCTTACAATTGATACACCTAATGTGGTGCAATATGGCACTCAATAGGTAGTGAGAATACCTACATGGTAAGGAGAAAATAAAAGGAGTATACATATATTATGGTATTTTGGATCGAATTCTAATCTTGATAGGGATAACTTCATGTTTTTGTATAGTTGAGCATTGTTGTAGTCAAAATCTGTTCAAACATGCAATTGTATAAGTTAGTTTGTTGGTTAAGTTAGTTTAGTGTTTAAGTTAACTTGTTGGTTAAGTTAGCTTGTAGTCTATAAATAGGTTGCTCTCTCAAGTGTTGGGAGAGGGTTAAGATAGGTTAATATTCGCTAGTAAACAATTTTTCCTAATTGTAAAAGTAAATAGTAAAATGATTTTAACCAATTCTTGTTCTTCTTCTTACATCTTCTCTATTTCTCTTCCTAAACCTATAAAGGGTTTCTTGTGTTTGTTCAAGAAGCCCAATCTTTCTCATAGTTTTATTTGTTCCTGGTGCGACGTTTTACACAACAAACCGGTGCAGTGAGTATGGATCAAGATGTCTTCAATGAAGTATGAGATTGAGAAATTCACTGGTATAGATGATTTCAGATTATGGCGCTTGAGGATGCAAGCTCTTCTTGTACATCAGGATTTTTTAGAAGCGTTGAAAGTAGCAGAGAAGATGGATGCTTCCCTAACAATGAAGGAGAAGACGACGATGATCTAGAAATCCTATAGTGCCATCATATTGAGCCTTGATGATAAGGTTCTTCGGTAGGTCTATAAGGAAAAGACGATGGCAGGTGTGTGGAGAAAACTCGAAGGGTTGTACATGACTAAATTCTTGGTAGATTGTCTGTACCCAAAGCAGGCTCTCTATTCATTCATGATGAGTGAATATAAAGTCTTGACGAAGTAGTTGGATACGTTCAACAAGCTGATTCTTAATCTAGAGAATAACGAGGTTAGCATCGATGATGAAGATCAAGCGTTATTATTGTTGTGTTCTTTACGTAAGTTTCATGCTCATTTCAAAGAAAATATCTTGTAAGGAAGAAATTCCTTGTTCTTTAAAGAAGTTCAATCATCCTTGTACTCTAATAATTTGAATGAACGAAAGAAGCACAAGTCATCTTCTATTGGTGAAGGTTTCCCCGTTAAATGGAGATTCTTGAAGAAATATGGAAGGTTTGAGAAGAAGAATGGTATAGGTCAGCAAAAGTCTTATGGTGGTGATGCTTATGGAATTAGGTGTTACCACTATAAGAAGAAGGGTCACACAAGAAAGGTGTGTCACGAACGCTTGAATAACCATTGAGGTAAGGATAATGGCAACACAACTATTGTGCAAGATGATTTTGAATTGTCTAATGTCCTGGTAGTTTCGAGTAGCAACTCTTGTAAGGAATGAATCATGTATTTGGGTTGAACTTGGAACATGACTCCAAACAAAGATATGTTTGAGAAATTATGTGATCAAGATGGCGGATCAGTGCCGCTGGGAAACAATAAAGCCTGCAAAATTATAGGTATTGGATCTTTGAGATTCAAGCTCCATGACGAGTCAATAAAATTATTGATTGGTGTTAGGTATGTAGCCGACCTTAAGAGAAATTTGATTTCTTTTATTGAATTCGACAAGAAAGGATATGTGTTCCAGGGAGATCAAGGTATCTTGAGAGTCATGAAGGGGTTGAAGGAAGTCTTGAGAGACGTGAAGAAACAAGGCTTGTATACCTTTGAGGCATAGGTTGTAAGTGGATCTGCAGATTTTGTCTCCATGAAACCTGGGTCGAAGACAGAACTGTGGCACATGAGATTGGGTCATGTCAGTGAAAAGAGTCTTATCAAACAGGGGAAACAAAATCTGCTAGGTGGTGACAAAGTCAAAAAACTTGAATTCTATGAACCTTGTGTGATTGGTAAATCCTGCAGAATGAAGTTTAACAAAGGAAAATAAAGAACACACGGATCCCTTGATTACATTCATGTTGATATTTAGGGGACTACAAGCAATCCTTCACACTCAGATGCAAAGTAATTTTAATCCATAGTTGATGATTGTTCCAGAAAGTTGTAGGTATTCATCCAGAAGACTAAGGATGAAACTTTCTAAAATTTCAAAAGTTGGAAGACTCTGGTCAAAAATTAGACCGGTAAGAATGTCAAGAGGTTGAGTACCGATAATGGCCTTGAGTTCTGCAATGAAGCTTTCGACAATTATTGTAGTATGTCTAGTATTATAAGGCACTAGACTCTTGCGGATAGTCCTAAACAAAATGGCCTGGATGAGAGATTCAATCGAACAATCTTGGAAAGGGTTAGATGCATGTTGGTTAGTGTTGGATTAAAGGATATGTTTTTGGCTGAGGCTGTTCTAATTGTAACATACCTGATAAATAGGTGTCCCTCAACTTCCTTGGGGATGAATACACCTGAAGAAGTCTGGTCGGGACATCCACCCAATCTCGATAGACTTAGAGTATTTGGTTATTTATCCTATGCTCACATTTGGCGAGACAAGGTTGAACCTAGAGCTCTGAGATGTATGTTTCTTGGATACCCTAAAGAAGTTAAAGTTTATAGGTTATGGTGCGTAAAGTTGGGTTATAGGAGGTGTATCACAATTGGAGATGTAGTTTTCAATGAAGCAGAAATGGAGTTCAAGAAAACTAATGATCTTGGTTGAAATATGAAGATCTATGTAGAGGGGATGGAACTAGAAAAGATTCTTGTTAAGGTGGAACATGGTGATGTTGAATTTCAGAACCCAAATGAAGTCGAAGAAGAAGTACAAGTTGTTGATGAAGATAAGGAAACTGATAATGAGTACCTGTTGGGAAGAGACAAGTTGAGAAGAGTCATCAAACCACCTTATAGACTTGGTTATGCATATCTCATAACTTTTGCCTTAATCTATACAAGTGAGGTTCTTTATGAAGAACCTAGAGATTACAAGGAAGTGGTGAGGAGTTGAAACAAGACTGAATGGCTGAAAGCCATGAACGATGAGATGAAACCTCTTCATGATAACCACACTTGGGAGCTGATCAAGAAACCTGTTGGAGCCAGGTTAGTCAGTTGTAAGTGGATTTTCAAGGTTAGGGAATGAATCAAATGAGTGATGTCAAAGAGATTTAAGGAAAGGTTGGTTTCTAGAGGGCTCACTCAGAAAAAAGGAGTTTACTTCAATGATATGTTCTCACCTATTGTAAAGCACAAATCCATTAGAATGTTGTTGGCCATTATGGCAAAGTTCGACTTAGAACTTGAATAAATGGATATAAAGACAACATTCATGTATGGTGATCTAGATAAAACAATCACAATAAAGCAACCTGAAGGGTATGCAGAATGAGGAAAAGAAAAGTATGTGTGCAAGTTGAATATGTCATTATATGGTCTGAAACAATATTCTCGACAATGGAATATGAGATTCGATAACTTCATGACATACATAGGTTTCACTAGGATCCAGTTTGACCACTATGTTTACTTCATATTTCGATATGGAAGTTCACTTTCTATATGATTTCTTTATGTGGATGACATCCTCATGGAAATCAACAATGTTAAGGATTTTATGAATGTGAAAGTTGAACTCAATAAAGAGTTCGACATGAAGGATCTGAGAGTTGCTACCAAGATTCTTGGGATAGACATCTGGAGAGATAAAAAGTAGTTAACATTATGCTTATCTCAAGAGAAATATCTGAAGAAGATTCTAGAAAATTTTGGCATGTCGAATTCAAAGCATGTTGTAATACCAAAAAATACTCAATTCAAGTTGTTACGACTCAAAGTCCTAGTACTTAAGTCGAAAGATCCTATATGAATAACATTCCATATGCTAGTATAGTAGGTTCTTTGATGTATGATATGGTATGTATGAGGCCATACATAGTGTATGAGACTTGTAAGAAGGTATATGAAAAATTCGAGGAAGACACACTGGCAAGCTTTGAAGTGGATTTTGAGATACATAAAAGGATTATAGAGTAGAGTCCTTGTTTATGGTGGAGTCATGAGTGATGGAAAAGCCGAAGTTATAGGATGTATAAAATATATTTCTGGATATGTTTTAACTATGTCTGGTACAACAATCAGTTGGAAAGCTTCTCTTCAAAGGTCGTTTCCTTATCAACCACCAAAGTTGAATATATTGACATCACTAAAGCTGTGAAAGAAGCATTGTGGCCTGAAGAAGAGAAAAAAAATGTATGGTGCGGCGTTTGTCACAACACATATATTCTTAATTATTTGAGGAGAGAAAAAATATGTATGGTAAGGAGAATATATGATTTTTATAAGCAAAATGATATTAATGGAGAGTATAAGAGATACTTCAATTCATTCTAAAATATGAGAGAAAATACAAGTTAATACCTGAATAAATACATTCAAGGTCTTCTCACCCAATCATAATACTTGCGACATAAAGTGGCATATTCATGTTTGGGAGTCAAAGCCAAGTGATTCTCTTAATTTCTTTGTTTTGTTCCTCGATGTGAATAATTTCTCCTTTAAATAGAATTTAATTTCTAATATTCCATATTTTCGAACAAGTTGCATACCATATCATTAAACCTATACTAGACACCTTATTGACACGTAATAATTCTCTAAAATCAAGATTTATCCCTGATAAAATTATTTCTTACTCATTAAAAGATGTCTTTTCAGAGTTGTTCAACTTTGGAGCATGAGAAGAAGAGATGGTCCAAATTTCTTGACTTTCAAAGAAAAATGCACATCTAATTGAAAAAGGGTCAGTTAAAATACCTTTTTTTTTGTAGATCCTCCTTTGTGGTTACCTTATCTTGTAGAATTCTCCAATCAAAGATGCTCATTTTTTACGGTATTTCACATTTACAAACAAAGTTTAGAACTACCAAGGGGTTTGCTTATGACAAAGTGGGATGATTATTCTCCACGAAGGTGTGTAGAATGATTTGACACAGGAACACCAAAATCTATCGAGTATATAAATCTTCATGATGTGGGTCCCTTGTATTAGGGAACATCGAGCAAAAGAGTTTAGAGATTATGTATTTCTTCTCCATAAAGACATGTTTCTTCGATGGTCCACGAAATATGTCATTTCCAAGATTCGGTGATGAATTCACCCAAATATGAAATACACTAGTTTTTTATACCTATAAAAGAAAGGAGTAGTACAAAGAGAATAAAGTGTCTCAGATAAAATTTGATTTCTATGGAAAATATTTTTTCATGTAAAACATGATGTAGGTAGAAAATAAAAACGTATGATGAACTAGGGCAACTCAACACATCACATAGAAAAAAATGTCGGTCACATGTTGAAGGGTTTTGGTTGACATGTTGTCAGCGTGTGACCTACTATTGCAGCATGTCGCGATAACTCTATGTGCATATCTTTAAACACTTTTTAGATTTTGATTGGTTAAGAAAGGCTTACACAACTTTTCCCTTCAATATTTGCTTAAACAACAAAAGTGAATGGGAGAAATATATATATATTTTTAACATAAATGAAAATGAGTGAATACGACATGATTGATTCAGAAAATACGTAATCACTTCATTAATATTACCATTAATAGAAAACAACAATACTTAAAAGCAAATAAACATCTAACATGCAAGGAAACTACAAAAGGAAATGCTAAAACAACCAAACGATTTCCATCTTTAGGGAATTGAACTTTATGGTGTGATCTACAGACTTTAGGAAATTACTTCTTAAATTTGATTCATAATTCACGCTCCATGTGCTAGAAGAGGGTTGTTTCCAACACTCGGGCTCACATCTTTAAAAGATAAAATATTATTGTCGATCAACTCCTGCACCCTATGCTTCAAAGCATAACAACATGTTAAATCATGTTCAAGAGCGCTCTCATGGAAAGGACAATGAGCATTTGGGTTGTACCATGGAGGTAGAGGATCGGGTGGAGGTCCCAGAGGGCTTGGAACCACTAGTCCATTTTTCAACAAATAAGTATAGAGCTCAGTAGATGTCATGGGACTTAGATTGAGGGTGACTCTATTCCCTTGCCTCCTATTCTGGTTTGGAGAATTTTGTGGGCATGAAACCTGAGTTCTCGGCTGATGATAAGTTGGTATTGTAGGCGCTAGCTGGAAGGGAGGAGGAACCTAATTTGGCTGATACCCTGGTGCAAAAGGTTATAGATAGACTAGTAAGTAAAAGGAATCGCTTTCTGGTTGTAGGCTAGCGCTACAACGGCCACATACGGTTGTTGAGCATATTGTGCCGGGTAAGCTAGTTGTTGATAAATAAAAGGTTTTTGATGCTTTTTTCTTGACTGGTTTCTTCCTTGACCACTAGATACAACATTTTCTTCACCTTCTTGTTTCTTTTGGAACCCTCTAGAAAATTTCTTCAGATTCCTGGAGGTACTAGAAGCAGCTGTAATTTTGTTGTTTCACATGCCATGTTCAATCCTAACTCCTATAGCAACAAGTTCAGAGAAACCCAAGGGTGTACTTCCAACTATCTTCTCATAGAAGGAAGGTTGAACAATATTCATGAACAGTTCAACAAGTTCTTTTTTTGGACGAGGTGGTTATACCTGAGAGGCCAGTTCTCTCCCCCTTTTCTGCGTACTCCTTGAACGATTCTTTGTTCTTTTGGGACATGTTCTACACTTGTATCCCGTCAGGCGCCATATCCATGTTATATTTGTAGTTCTTGACGAAGGTGTCTGGCATGTCTTGGAAATACTTGATTTTGCTCTAATTGAGGCTCAAGTACCACTTAAGAGGTGCACCACTCAGGCTGGCTTGGAAATAGTGTATCATTAATTTATCATCTTCCACGTGGGCAGCCATCTTGCGGTAATACATGATGAGATGGATCGTTGGGCAAGTGTGACCCTTGTATTTGTCAAAATCCTACGTTTTGAACTTTGCAGGAATCACTAAACCAGATACTAGGCATATTTCTTTGGTAGCAGCACAAAGACTTGATCTCCCTCCATAGCTCGGAGTCTCTTCTCGAAGATCTGAAAGCCTACTTTCACCTCTCTGATTTCTTCATCTCTCAAATCTTCACCTTCAATTGACGATTTGACAATATGGTAGATCTGATGTTGTTCTTCAAAGTGTGGTACGACCCTCGTATGGACAACCGGTGGTACAACAGTATGGACGATTGGGCGTGCATCAGTGAATACTGGCAAAGGCACTGCTTGTTGAATTGATTCCCTAATATCTGGTGCTCCCTCTGCTCGAGGCACAAAGTCGTAAGGTAACCTGTATAGAGGCTATGTAGAAGGTACGAACCTCATACGTTGGGGTTCAACTGAAGTACCTATGATTTCCGAAATAACAGTCACTGGAGGAGTTTCAAGCCTGACAGTCAAAGCTTTGAGAATTTCTCTCACCTGGTTCATGCCTCCTTTGATGTTATCAAGTTATACGCTTACTCTAACATTTTTTTGTTCTTGGTCGGCCATTCTCTGACGATCACGGGCTCGAGCGTTGTAGCGGTGTTGAGGATTCAGGGTGAAACTAACGAGGAAAAATCACGGAATGAGTTTTTTTTGGAAAAACATATACACGTGACGATTTAATGCGGATGCATGAACTTTTTTGTACTTTGGTATGTACAACAAATACGATGCATGTATGGTTATGATCTGGGGTAACATGAATAATTTAGAACTCTATATCTGGTAGGTTTCCCTATAACGGGAAGTTCTAAGCTTTCTACCCATAAACTGCTCACATGATAGTTTCTAAGTTGATGAATAAGGTTCCCAGAGTCATGGACCTTAATCGTATCAGTGTCATGCAACATGCTAGCCGCTTTATGACAAGAATGATAAAAAGTGTCTATTTAGGGTGGGATTTTCATGTTAAACGCACAAGGATATGGTCTTTGGAGACTAACACTACATAAATTCCAATTCTAAACTATGTGTTATCTCTTCTTTTTTCAAAGCTTATGTGTAGAGCTTTACTCGTGATATCATTCAAAGATCCCAAGACAAGTATGATGATGAATATACATAAAGGAAAGAAGACAAATAAATAAGCAAGTATAAAGAAACCAATTAGAAAAACCAACATTCATCGCAAAGTCAACTAAATTAGGCTTGACTCTCACTTGCATGGAGCAAAGTCAGTCCCCAGCAGAGTCACCATCTTTCGTAGCTCGAAAAATGAGAACACGACTTTGCAAAGCGCAACCGTACGCTCGTGGGATGGACTAAACAAAGTCTCCATCGAAATTTATTTATTCCTGAAAAGGAAAGGGGAAATATCGATAAAACCTTTTGAAAGGAACATGGTCGTTGCAACCATAATTGGGTTCAGGAGTCGATTACGCAAGGGGAAGGTATTAACACCCCACATGTCTGTTGTACTCAACGAGAACCTTTTAGTTTAAATTACGATTGAATATTAACTAATGTTAATTTTTTCCTTCGAGTAAATTAAAAGAGAAAAGAGAAAAGAAAAGGGGTCGCAAAAAGTGTTTTTATTAATGTGCCTAAAAAGATTGCGGGTCTTGCTCCTATGTATCTCTAGGTGTGATGGAGAACTCAAGGCTATGTAGTTCTGGATAGAAAATATTTCTCTGTTGGTCGATTTTAGCGAAAGCTACTTTATGTCAATTGATTAAAAACATTGTTGGCTACCCAAAATAAGTGGAGAAGGGAATGTTTACATCACAACAAAATGGATTTACAAATCAACATTCGCGGGAAACATCGTTAGCTTACGCATACACTCAAGTGGACGAAGCATTATTTTGCATCGGCTGGAGATGAAATATCTTTCGACTAAAAGAATTTGGATTCGTTGAATGTTTTATAAGTGAATGACGAACGTTTGATGAGAACGATACATGAGCCTCAGGACCAATCGTTCGAGGGTTCCATCAGAATGCTAGACTCCAAAGGTCCTTTTTCATTCGAAGTGTTTAAGAAATTGTTTGATGGACAATGAACGCTCAATAAGAACAAGACATAAGCCTTGGAATTGATTGTTCAATGGTTCCACCGGAATGCTAGACTCCAACGGTCCTTTTTAGTCCAAAACGTGTGCCCTGGGATCAATCATTCGAGGGTTTCATCAAAATGCCAGACTCCAACGGATATCTTATTCCGCGTTTTATAAGAAAAAGGTTTTAATATTTTTGTATTTAAGAAAAGTCACTCGATGTTGATCGAGGTTTGATTTGCGAGATGATAAATTATTTGAGAAAATGGTTTTGGAGTGGTTTGAGAATGATGAGATTTTGAAAACTAACTTGATGTCGATCAAGTGTTTGCTCTTATTTGAAAGATTGATTTTATTATGCACAGTTTGTCTTGTTTAACAATCAAAGGTATTCATCCAAGATCATACAATAAAATATGACATATAATCATACAAGTAGCACACAAGACATGCAAGCACTCATACACTTAATCAAGGATCAAACAATTCAAGCCAATCATGAGTCAAGATTATTACTAAGTGATAAGTCTTCAAAAAAATTCAATAGACTCTAAAGAAATGAGATTTGATGATATAAGACCTAATTCATATATCTAGAAAAAAATTAAAATCCTTTTTTATTTTATTTTTGGTTTATATGAGGAAAACAAAACATGAGATAAAAATTAATCATATTATTTTTCATAAAAACCTCAATAGTTTTTTATATTTTATTTTTTAAAATCATATTCCTCTTTCAAAATGATTCAAAGATGAAAAAAATTTCTCAGCCCTGTTTTTCTTGACAGGAGGAAAACGGGGAAATATGATTCAAAGATGATGATAAAAGGAATATGATTCAAAGATGATGATTTCCCTGTTTTCCTCCTTTTAAATTCCCACTTTCAAAATGATTCAAAGATGAAATTTTTTTAATGATGCCAATGTGTAAATCATGTAGTGAAGTAATGAAAATGTTTGGATAAAAAATGGCTTATTTTTTTTGAATTGAAAATGAGGACTAGCTTCATGGAATGCATGTATGATGGAACAATCATGATACAAAAATTCAGTTGATTTTAACTAATGCACATAATTGTTTGTGAAAGTCAATGACCAGATGGAATGATGCGTTGATGCAAATGAATAAATAAAATGAATCAATGCAGACAAAAATATCTTAGGGAGGGTAAAATTTAGGGTATGACATGTATTAATTAGCCGGACATAACAATACTATAATTATGGTTCACATAAGTATATATTTTATAGTGATTTCAATTTATATTCATTCTTCTAAAAACCTTTTAATGTCAAGACTCACATCAAGATTTGACTTTTGTGTTAACATTTAGGTACATCAATCAGATGTGTGCAAAAAAAAAGACTTAACATAGTATTGTTTTTTAGACTCATTCAATATTCAATTTTAACAACAAGCACCAATCACGGTTCAGATGTGCATACAAAATAAGTTAATCCAAGAAAAAAGAGAATGTTACTTATGACCGTTTTTACATTTGTAAGCATATATGAATTTGTGTTTTCTTTTATAAATCAATTTTATACACATGATTAATTATTTTTCATATTTATGCAATTGACATTGACAACTGTGATACGGTGAACTGACTTTGTGTTTTTGCTTTGAAAAGCAATGTTGCGGATAGCAAGAGTCGCCACTGACTTTTCTTTTATCCAATAAGGAAAGGCGGAAAAGAACAGGAAAGACCTTGATTAGATTTTGAGTTCGGGAGGTACATTATACAAAGGGAAGGTGTTAGCACCCTTTGTATCCATGGTTATCCATGGGCTCTTAATTGCTTAACTCACTTATGTTTTCCTTGTTTGAGAAAGTGTTTGAGAAATGTGGTGTGTTTAGAAAATATTTTGAAAGGAGAGTTTAACTTTGTAATGATTCTTGTACGAATGTATACAAAGTGTTTATCTCGTTTGATTTTGAAAGATGTTTAGAAAAATATAACTCGGTGATGATTCTGGTGCGAATGTATACCAAGTGGTGATTTTCTAAAAGATGTTTTGAAAAGTGTGAGGTGTGAAAAGTATTTTAAGCTGTGAGCAAGCATTTAAGAGTTATACCTAACCAAGGTCTTTATAGGTATTTCCTATCCTTATGAGGGTAAAACTGTCCTTACTATTGAGAAGTAAGTAGTCTTATCCTTTGGATGTAAAGGGACATCGTGGGGTCGTCGATTGGTCATTGAAGGCAACATTTTTAAGGATACCTTAGCATTCGAAGAGACTATCATCATTTAATCGTAGGCTACAACGAAGGGTCATCGAGGGACAAAGTCATATATTCGAAGGTAACGTTCGAGGGACAAGGTCATATATTCGAAGGCAATGTTCGAGGGACTATGATTTATCTTGTAGGGACATTGACCTTTTGATCGAAGGGACTATGACTTATCTGTTTAGGGATGATGATGATTTAATCGAAAGGGTCTTTGCTAAGGGTATCCCCACATTCGCGAGACATGACCGTAATATCGTAAGGCAACAAAGAGAGGGTTACCCTAGAGGTGCAAGTGTGGAAATGATTGGATTTGGATATATTATCTTAAATTAATTTATCTATAATAATAGAAACTTTTTTATTATTCAAAATAGCCCATTTTAATTAATTAAGTGATATATGAAAATTTAATTAATAAACTAGAGAAAAAAACTAAAAAGCTAAAAAATAGGTCCTGGGGGCTCAAACCCAAGACCTCTACGTTGCAGTGAGGGGGGAGTTACCAACGAGCCATGTTGGTCCATTCGTTATTTATTCGCCTTCATTAAAATATATATTAATTTTACATGGATTTTTTCATTTTGACACAACACCACCATGCTGTTTCTTTCATGTGAATACAACAAACCTGTAACTTCATCTTATATCAAACCACACACATAAAATAAGATCATATGTAATCATCATGGAATAATAAAAATAGCCATTCACAAATCAAGAAGCTTATATTATTTTACTCATGTATTAGTTCTCTTTACTGCAAGTGATAATGATAAAACAAACCTTACACATACATGTTAAAGACAACCAATGATTTATATTATCACCATTATATCATCATCATCATTATTATGTAATAACAGCATGTGAAATAAACATAATCATGCTAGAAACCACACTCATATAATAATAATTAAATGGTAGATATAATTCTCTAATCATGCAAACAAAATTTCTCCAACATGCTATGACATATCAAGAACAGATGCTGTTGGTGTAAGCCCTAGAGGCCAATACTTTTGGTACTTGTATCGAATTATTTATTAATAATAAAAGGTTTTTTCTTTATTACGTTTGTTTAATAAAGTCCCTAGAATAGCTAGTCTGTTTAATGTATCAAGTATGACTTAATCATGAGATCACATTAAACCTAAGGACACTATTCTTAAAGTATCCGTAGTCGAGCTTTATTGTGAAGTGGGATGACATTAAAGCATTAAGACTATTATGTATATAGACTGATGATCACATCTCATGGATCATGGATAAGGAGTTATCAAGTCTTAAACATATGTATGAATATTAAGAGTAATATTTATAGCGGATTGACCCGCTATGAGAATACTATATAGAAAGTTATGCAAAGTGTCATAAGTTATTCTCATGGTGATAATGGTGTATACCACTCTTCGACCTGAAACCACTATGGACCCTAGATGTAGAGTCGAGTGCTTTATTGCTGATCAAACGTTGTCCGTAACTGGATAACCATAAAGACAGTTGATGGGTACTCCACGAAGCATGCTGAGGGACATGAGTGATGTAACACCCTTCTAAAATACCCCAAATATTTAATTAAAACAACATATAAAACTCAGAGTAAATATGCAGTTAAGGGTGTCACACACAAACACTGCACACCATTCAACAGTATAACGGTCATGCTCTTTTATTAATTCAAAACATAAACATTTGCATAAGACGCAGCGGATAGAAATCTCATCAATCATGTAAAACATATAACATATTACATGTGAAATTATTAAAAAAAATAAAACATCCCGTCCCGATGTTACATCTATCAGAGCACGACCCACTAAGGAGACTACACTAGAATCCAAGCATTAGCTTCTACTCAACTCATTGCTCGTTACCTGAAAAATAGTTGTAAGGGTGAGTTCCTCAATCGATATAATAAGCATTATAAATTATCATGTCATGTTAAGTAAATAACACATTTCATCACCCAAATCAGATTACACATTCGGCAACAGCAATATCAACTCAATCGTACTCATACTCAATGTCAACACAACCACACGTATAATATTGGAATACATCCATTCATATTATACGCCATACATACATTATGCAATGAGACTCCACACATACGGTACCGACTATTCTTGAACATATAGTTCAAGCTCACCGATCAAATCCAGATACGGCTACTAAGCTCACTAGTCCCACTCATTTGAGACCTAGTGACTCACTCACTAATTCCTCACCATGGGAATTAGCTACAGCCCCAAAGGCTATGCTATGCACACTAATCATCTAGCATGCAGACATCAACAACAAATCCACAATGATTCACTCACTAATTCCTCACCATGGGAATTAGCTACAGCCCCAAGGCTATGCTATGCACGCTAATCATCTAGCAATGCAACATCAACAACAATCCACAATGGACATATGCTCACACTCTAAGCCATACAACAGTCCATTCACAAATACATGCATAATATATACATTCACAGCATTATGCATATCATCATACATCATCAACACATGTATCAACACATCATATCATCTCAAATAAATGAACACAGTATTAGCACACTCTACTAACACCTATACTGCTCAGAACAGCGGGAAATAATCCCTACCATATCACACACTGATATAGGCAACCACCAATTAGGCACCCAACAATTAAATTAACAATTTTTCCACTCTGCAACAGCGTTAACCGGTTAACGCCCTGGGTTAACCGGTTAACGCAGGTAAAACACGCTCACTGCCCAAAACTTCTCAGCGTTAACCGGTTAACGCCCTGGGTTAACCGGTTAACGCAGGCAAAACAGCACTAATTCTCAATTCGTAACAGTGTTAACCGGTTAACACCCTGGGTTAACCGGTTAACGCAGACAAAACAGCAGTTCCTGCGCTAACACAAAGCAGAATGCAGAATTCTCCGCATTTTCCGCCGTTAGAGGACTTCCGGACCTCCGATTCCAATTCCGTAAAAAGCTATACGTTAGGGAAATTACAACACACTCAATTACAGGTTCAAATTTCAGTTTTTCACACAACATATCCATCACAATTTTCAGCATTCGACAATCCCAATTAGGGTCAATTCAACGGTTTATCACTACCCATTTCATGCTAACCCATAATACCCATTAAACGACGATAACCCCCTTACCTGAGTTAATCCGGCAAAACTCTAAGCTCCAAGTTTTCTCTTCTCCAATCTTCTTCCTCTTGCTCTGCCTCTTTCAGCCGCTTCTCTGAGTTTCACGTGAAAACCTTATTTTCCAAAAATGAACTCTTTTTACTTATTCCAGCTTATATATTTTCCACTTTATTTTATTATTCCAATAATAATAATAATTCAATAATTCCAAAAATACTAATAATAATAATCCAATTATCTAATTAAATTAATAAATATATTATTAACTTAATTTAAATAATTTTCATATTATTATCGGGGTGTTACAACTCTCCCCCACTAAAAGAGTTTTCGTCCTCGAAAACATACCTCAAGCGAACAACTCTGGGTAAGACTCCTTCATCTTACTCTCCAGTTCCCAAGTCACATTGCCACCTGCTGGTCCTCCCCAAGCTACCTTCACTAAGGCAATCTCTTTACCCCGCAACTGCTTCAACTCTCGATCCTCAATCCTCATAGGTGATGTTTCAACAGTCAGGTTATCTCTCACCTGTACATCATCTACTTGGACTACATGCGACGGATCATGAATGTACCTCCTCAACTGAGACACATGAAAAACCTCATGCAAATTCGCAAGCGACGACGGTAAAGCGATACGATAGGCTACCTCTCCTATCCTCTCCAAAATCTGATAAGGACCAATAAATCGAGGTGTCAACTTCCTTGACTTCAAAGCTCGACCAACACCAATTATCGGAGTAACACGAAGAAACACATGATCTCCCTCTTGGAACTCAAGTGACTTCCTCCTCTTGTCGTGATAACTCTTCTGACGACTCTGAGCAATTCTCATCTTCTCCTGAATCATCTTAATCTTTTCCGTAGTTTGTTGAACAATCTCCGGTCCAACCACAACACTCTCACCGGACTCATACCAACATAAAGGTGTCTGACATCTCCTACCATACAAAGCTTCAAACGGTGCCATACCAATGCTCGAATGAAAACTATTGTTGTAGGTAAACTCAATCAAAGGCAAATAACAATCCCAAGCACCTCCCTTTTCCAAAACACAAGCTCTCAAAAGATCCTCTAATGACTGAATCGTCCTCTCAGTCTGACCATCAGTCTGCGGATGATATGCAGAACTCAATCTCAGCTTAGTTCCCAAAGCCCTCTGCAAACCTTCCCAGAACATCGATGTAAATCTAGGATCTCTGTCCGAAACAATACTAGACGGAATACCATGCAAACTTACAATCTTCTCAATATACAACTCGGCTAATCTCTCTAACGGATAATCCATTCTGATCGGAATAAAATGAGCCGACTTCGTCAATCTATCCACAATCACCCAAATAGCTTCAAAATTCTTATTTGTCCTCGGCAAACCAGAAACAAAATCCATACTGATACTATCCCACTTCCACTCTGGAATAGCCAACGGTTGCATTAGCCCAGACGGCTTCTGATGCTCAATCTTCGACTTCTGACAAGTCAAACAGGAATAAACAAAACTCGCAATTTCTCTTTTCATTCCCGGCCACCAAAATAACTTTTTCAAATCATGATACATCTTCGTAGCTCCAGGATGAATACTCAGGCCACTACGATGTCCTTCCTCCAGAATACTCTTCTTAAGTTCGATAACATCCGGAATACACACCCGATTACCAAATTTCAAAACATCATTCTCATCAACTCTGAATTCACCACCTTGACCTTGATTCACTAGAGTCAACTTATCAACCAAAAGCACATCGGATTTCTGACCCTCTCTAATCTCATCCAGAATACCACTCGTTAACTTCAACATTCCCAATTTAACACTATTGTGAGTACTCTCACACACCAAACTCAAGTCCCTAAACTGCTCAATTAAATCCAATTCCTTAACCATTAACATAGCCATATGCAATGATTTCCGACTCAATGCATCAGCCACTACGTTTGCTTTACCCGGATGGTAATTCAAACCAAAGTCATAATCCTTCAGAAATTCTAACCATCTCCTCTGTCTCATATTCAGCTCTTTCTGATCAAACAAATACTTTAAACTTTTATGGTCACTGAAAACCTCAAACCTTGACCCATACAAGTAATGCCTCCATAATTTCAGAACAAATACCACAGCTGCCAACTCTAAATCATGTGTCGGATAGTTCCTTTCATGAATCCTCAGTTGTCTCGAAGCATAAGCTATAACCTGCTTATTCTGCATCAACACACCACCCAAACCCAACAATGAAGCATCACAGTAAACCTCAAATGATTCCGACGAACTCGGTAATATCAGAATAGGAGCAGTAGTCAACCTTCTCTTTAACTCTTGGAAACCTTCTTCACATTTTGAGTCCCAAACAAATGCTTGCCCCTTTCTAGTCAACATCGTCAACGGTAACGCCAACTTAGAAAATCCCTCAATGAACTTCCTATAATAACCAGCCAAACCAAGAAAACTTCGAATCTCAGCAACAGACTTCGGAGCTTCCCACTTAGACACCGCTTCTATCTTAGAAGGATCAACAGCAACACCACCTCTTGAAATCACATGACCAAGAAAACTAACTTCCTCTAACCAAAATTCACACTTAGACAGTTTAGCAAATAACTTCTTTTCTCGGAGAACTTCTAAAACCACTCTCAAATGCTCAGCATGCTCTTCTTCAGATTTCGAATACACCAAAATGTCATCAATAAACACCACAACAAACTTATCTAGGTATGGATGGAAAATCCTATTCATATACTCCATAAATACTCCAGGCGCATTAGTCACACCAAAAGGCATTACAGAATACTCATAATGTCCATACCTTGTTCTGAAAGCAGTCTTCTGAATATCCTCAGTTTTCACACGTATCTGATGATACCCAGATCTCAAATCTATCTTGCTAAACACACTCGCACCAACCAATTGATCCATCAAATCATCAATCCTCGGCAAAGGATACCGATTCTTGATCGTCACTTTATTCAGTTGCCTGTAGTCCACACACAACCTCATAGTACCTTCTTTCTTCTTAACCAATAACACTGGTGCACCCCACGGTGACACACTCGGACGAATAAACTTCTTATCCAACAGATCTTCCAGCTGACTCTTCAATTCAGCTAACTCAACAACAGACATACGATATGGAGCCATCGATATCGGTCTAGTACCAGGTACCAAATCAATCGAGAACTCAACTTCACGCTCTGGCGGTAATTCATTCACTTCTTCTGGAAACACATCAGGAAAATCACACACCACGGCTAGGTCACAATTCGCCAGTTTATCTTTAGCCTCTAAAGTCGCTAACAGCATAAACAACTCTGCCCCATCCGCTACTGCCTCATTCACCTGCCTCGCTGATAGAAACAAACTCTTCCCTTCCTCAATCTCAGGAAATATTACAGTCTTATCAAAACAGTTGATGGAAACCCGGTTAAACACCAACCAGTTCATACCCAAGATAACATCAATCTGCACTAGTGGAAGACACACAAGGTCTATCCCAAAATCTCTACCAAAAATACTCAAAGGACAACCCAAGCAAACTGAAGTAGTAGTCACTGAACCCTTTGCAGGAGTATCAATCACCATACTACCATACATCTCAGATATCTCTAACTTAAGTTTCACAGCACAATCCAAAGATATAAAGGAATGAGTAGCACCGGTGTCAATAATAGCTACAAGAGGAAAGCCATTAATATAACACGTACCTCGGATCAAACGATCATCTGCAGAAGTCTCAGAACCCGATAAAGCAAAGACCTTGCCTCCCGACTGGTTCTCTCTCTTCGGCTTAGGACACTGTGGACTGATATGACCCACCTCTCCACAGTTGAAACAAGTTACAGTCTTCAACCGGCACTCTGCAGCCAAATGACCACCTTTGCCACACTTGAAACACTTCATCTCAGCACTGGTACACTCATGGACACGATGTCCAGCCCGACCACATCTATAACACTTAGCAGGGGCGCTAGAGTCTCCCCCACTAGGCCTCTTCATCCCACTCTGCTTCTGAAAACCTTTGCCAGCTGCATACGGTTTTCCACGATCATTCTGATTCTTGCCTTTCCTATCAACCCTTTGCTGATAGCTCTCTGTTCTGGCTTTGGAATCCTGTTCAAAAATCCTGCAACAGTCAACCAAGTCAGAAAACACTCTGATCCGTTGGTATCCAATAGCCTGCTTGATCTCGGGACGTAACCCGTTCTCAAACTTCACACATTTCGAAAATTCTCCAGCAGCCTCATTATAGGGAGTATAATACTTTGACAGCTCTGTGAACTTAGCAGCATACTCCGTAACCGACCGATTGCCCTGCTTCAATTCCAAGAACTCTATCTCTTTCTTTCCTCTAACATCCTCTGGAAAATACTTCCTCAGGAATCTCTCTCTGAACACAGCCCAAGTGATCTCAGCATTTCCAGCAGATTCCAACTCAGTGCGGGTAGCAACCCACCAATCATCAGCTTCCTCTGACAGCATATGCGTACCGAACCTGACCTTCTGGTTATCGGCACACTCAGTCACTCGGAAGATCCTCTCGATCTCCTTCAACCACTTCTGAGCACCATCTGGATCGTATGCTCCTTTGAACATTGGAGGATTGTTCTTCTGGAACTCACTCAGTTGACGAGCAGCTCCCATTCCCACAACATTCGGATTTCCTCCAAGTACTCCAGCTAGCATACCCAGAGCCTCAGCAATTGCAGCATCATCTCTACCTCTTCCAGCCATCTCTATTCTGAAAATCCAACAAGCTAAAACAATAAGTACTGATAGGGTTACACAACACCTATCCCGTACAGGGGAAACAGAATAATTACGACTCGACTCGACCGACTATGCTCTGATACCACTAATGTAACACCCTTCTAAAATACCCCAAATATTTAATTAAAACAACATATAAAACTCAGAGTAAATATGCAGTTAAGGGTGTCACACACAAACACTGCACACCATTCAACAGTATAACGGTCATGCTCTTTTATTAATTCAAAACATAAACATTTGCATAAGACGCAGCGGATAGAAATCTCATCAATCATGTAAAACATATAACATATTACATGTGAAATTATTAAAAAAAATAAAACATCCCGTCCCGATGTTACATCTATCAGAGCACGACCCACTAAGGAGACTACACTAGAATCCAAGCATTAGCTTCTACTCAACTCATTGCTCGTTACCTGAAAAATAGTTGTAAGGGTGAGTTCCTCAATCGATATAATAAGCATTATAAATTATCATGTCATGTTAAGTAAATAACACATTTCATCACCCAAATCAGATTACACATTCGGCAACAGCAATATCAACTCAATCATACTCATACTCAATGTCAACACAACCACACGTATAATATTGGAATACATCCATTCATATTATACGCCATACATACATTATGCAATGAGACTCCACACATGCGGTACCGACTATTCTTGAACATATAGTTCAAGCTCACCGATCAAATCCAGATACGGCTACTAAGCTCACTAGTCCCACTCATTTGAGACCTAGTGACTCACTCACTAATTCCTCACCATGGGAATTAGCTACAGCCCCAAAGGTTATGCTATGCACACTAATCATCTAGCATGCAGACATCAACAACAAATCCACAATGATTCACTCACTAATTCCTCACCATGGGAATTAGCTACAGCCCCAAGGCTATGCTATGCACGCTAATCATCTAGCAATGCAACATCAACAACAATCCACAATGGACATATGCTCACACTCTAAGCCATACAACAGTCCATTCACAAATACATGCATAATATATACATTCACAGCATTATGCATATCATCATACATCATCAACACATGTATCAACACATCATATCATCTCAAATAAATGAACACAGTATTAGCACACTCTACTAACACCTATACTGCTCAGAACAGCGGGAAATAATCCCTACCATATCACACACTGATATAGGCAACCACCAATTAGGCACCCAACAATTAAATTAACAATTTTTCCACTCTGCAACAGCGTTAACCGGTTAACGCCCTGGGTTAACCGGTTAACGCAGGTAAAACACGCTCACTGCCCAAAACTTCTCAGCGTTAACCGGTTAACGCCCTGGGTTAACCGGTTAACACAGGCAAAACAGCACTAATTCTCAATTCGTAACAGTGTTAACCGGTTAACACCCTGGGTTAACCGGTTAACGCAGACAAAACAGCAGTTCCTGCGCTAACACAAAGCAGAATGCAGAATTCTCCGCATTTTCCGCCGTTAGAGGACTTCCGGACCTCCGATTCCAATTCCGTAAAAAGCTATACGTTAGGGAAATTACAACACACTCAATTACAGGTTCAAATTTCAGTTTTTCACACAACATATCCATCACAATTTTCAGCATTCGACAATCCCAATTAGGGTCAATTCAACGGTTTATCACTACCCATTTCATGCTAACCCATAATACCCACTAAACGACGATAACCCCCCTTACCTGAGTTAATCCGGCAAAACTCTAAGCTCCAAGTTTTCTCTTCTCCAATCTTCTTCCTCTTGC
This sequence comes from Lathyrus oleraceus, assembly GCF_024323335.1. NCBI lineage: Eukaryota > Viridiplantae > Streptophyta > Magnoliopsida > Fabales > Fabaceae > Lathyrus > Lathyrus oleraceus. The sequence continues at coordinate 2,882,993 of NC_066579.1, read as the reverse complement.
TCTGTGTAACACCCTTCTAAATACCCCACATATTTAATTAAACAACAACAATTAAATCATACATATCAGAGTAAATATTGTCACTCAAGGGTGTCACATAACAACTTCTTCCCATAATTCAACATAAAAGCAGTCATACTCAATTTTATTCGACATAAAAACTTCTTTAACAATACGCAGCGGATAAAATATTTCAACATCTGTAATTCATCAAAATTAACATTTATTCGACAATTCAAACATCCCGTCCCGATGTTACATCTATCAGAGCATGACCCTCTAACCACACTAGACTTCAAGCACTAGCTCCTACTCAACTCACTGCTCGTTACCTGAAAAATATTGTAAGGGTGAGTTTCTCAATCGATATAACAAATATTATAAAACATCATGTTATGTTAAGTAATTCTACACGTTAATCACCCAAATCATATCATGCATGCGGTAACGGCACCTTCAACTCAATCATCATACGCAAATACAACGTAAATACAACTCAATAACAACATAAAGTGCAACTCAATGAGACTCGACTCTTTATGCATGTGGTACCATTTGGAGTAAAACTCCCAACTTAAAATCATTGCCAGTTTAGTGGGCATCAAGGCATAAGCCTTCAACTTTCAACTTAAAATTTTGCCAATCCAGGCCAACGTGGTGTGAGCAAAAGCCCCATAATTTTTGCCAATCCAGGCCAACGTGGTGTGAGCAAAAGCCCCGACTTAATGCATATGAATGTCTATGGCATGTACGACTTGAACTCAACAACATAAGAATAACAGCAACATAACAGCTTTTCTTTCAACAAAACAACTTATAATCAACTTTGGCTCATCAGCCTACAACTCAGTAATTTTCAACAAAGCAACTTAAAATCAACTTTGGCTCATCAGCCTACAACTTAATATTTTCAACAAAACAACTTATAATCAATTTTCAACATATTTGCATCGGCATTTCACAACATAAACTCAACAATTTTATTCATCACAATTAACTGCAATAGGCCAACTACCAATTGCATTTACAACATAAAAATCAACTATTTTTTCCACACTGCAACAGTGTTAACCGGTTAACGCTATAGGTTAACCGGTTAACGCAGGCAAAACTCAACATTTTCTCAATTTATAACAGTGTTAACCGGTTAACACCCTGGGTTAACCGGTTAACGCAGGCGAAACAGCAGTTCCTGCGCTAACACAAGGCAGAATGCAGAGTTTCCGCATTTTCCGCCGTTGGAGGACTTCCGGACCTCCGATTCCAAATCCGTAAAAAGCGATACGTTCAGAATCTCACAACTCACACAGCTACCGATCTCATTTCAGCTTAAATTCAACTTATTCATCATAATATTTCGGCATCCAAAATCTCAATTCGGTCAAATTAACAGCTTATCACTACCCATTACATGTTAATCGATAATACCCGTTAAACGACGATAAACCCCCTTACCTGATATAATCCGGCAAATCTCTAAGCTTTAGCTTCTCCGTTCCTCAACCGTGCTTTCCGGCTCTTTGCCCTTCTTCCTCTTCTCTGCAGCTTCTCTGTTTCTCACGTGAAACCTTTTCCAAAAATGAAACCCTTTCCTTATTCCAACTTATATATTTTTCCAATAATTATTATTAATAATAATAATCCAATAATTCAATTTTATTTAATTAAATTAATAAATATATTATCAACTTAATTAAATAATTCTTTTTCTTTATTTGGGGTGTTACAACTCTCCCCCACTAAAAGAGTTTTCGTCCTCGAAAACATACCTCAAACAAATAACTCTGGGTAAGACTCCTTCATCTGACTCTCCAGTTCCCAAGTCACATTGCCACCTGCTGGTCCTCCCCAAGCTACCTTCACCAAGGCAATCTCTTTACCCCGCAACTGCTTCAACTCTCGATCCTCAATCCTCATAGGTGATGTTTCAACAGTCAGGTTATCTCTCACCTGTACATCATCTACTTGGACAACATGCGACGGATCATGAACGTACCTCCTCAACTGAGACACATGAAAAACTTCATGCAAATTCGCAAGTGACGGCGGTAAAGCGATACGATAGGCTACTTCTCCTATCCTCTCCAAAATCTGATAAGGACCAATAAATCGCGGTGTCAACTTCTTCGACTTCAAGGCTCGACCAACACCAGTTATCGGAGTAACACGAAGAAACACGTGATCTCCCTCTTGAAACTCAAGTGATTTCCTCCTCTTATCATGATAACTCTTCTGACGACTCTGAGCAATTCTCATCTTCTCCTGAATCATCTTAATCCTTTCTGTAGTTTGTTGAACAATCTCCGGTCCAACCACAACACTCTCACCGGACTCATACCAACATAACGGTGTCCGACATCTCCTACCATACAAAGCTTCAAACGGCGCCATACCAATGCTCGAATGAAAACTATTGTTGTAGGTAAACTCAATCAAAGGTAAATAACAATCCCAAGTACCTCCCTTCTCTAAAACACAAGCTCTCAAAAGATCCTCCAATGACTGAATCGTCCTCTCAGTCTGACCATCAGTCTGCGGATGATATGCAGAACTCAATCTCAGCTTAGTTCCCAAAGCCTTCTGCAAACCTTCCCAGAACTTCGATGTAAATCTAGGATCTCTGTCCGAAACAATACTCGACGGAATACCATGCAGACTTACAATCTTCTCAATATACAACTCAGCCAATTTCTCTAACGGATAATCCATTCTGATCGGAATAAAATGAGCCGATTTCGTCAATCTATCAACAATCACCCAAATGGCTTCAAAATTCTTACTTGTCCTCGGTAACCCAGAAACAAAATCCATACTGATACTATCCCATTTCCACTCTGGAATCGCCAACGGTTGCATTAGCCTAGACGGCTTCTGATGCTCAATCTTTGACTTCTGACAAATCAAACAAGAATAGACAAAACTCGCAATTTCTCTTTTCATTCCCGGTCACCAAAATAACTTCTTCAAATCATGATACATCTTCATAGCTCCAGGATGAATACTCAACCCACTGCGATGTCCTTCTTCAAGAATACTCTTCTTAAGTTCAGTAACATCCGGAACACACACCCGACTACCAAATTTCAAAATACCATTCTCATCAATTCTGAATTCGCCACCTTGACCTTGATTCACTAGAGTCAACTTATCAACCAAAAGCATATCAGATTTCTGACCCTCTCTGATCTCCTCCAGAATACCACTTGTTAACTTCAACATTCCCAATTTAACACTGTTGTGAGTACTCTCACACACCAAGCTCAAGTCTCTAAACTGCTCAATTAAATCCAATTCCTTAACCATTAGCATAGACATATGTAATGATTTCCGACTCAATGCATCAGCCACTACGTTTGCTTTACCCGGATGGTAATTCAAACCAAAGTCATAATCCTTCAGAAACTCCAACCATCTCCTCTGTCTCATATTCAGCTCCTTCTGATCAAACAAATACTTTAAACTTTTATGGTCACTGAAAACCTCAAATCTTGACCCGTACAAATAATGCCTCCACAACTTCAGAACAAACACTACAGCCGCCAACTCTAAATCGTGCGTCGGATAGTTCCTCTCATGAACCCTCAGCTGTCTTGAAGCATAAGCTATAACCTGCTTATTCTGCATCAACACGCCACCCAACCCCAACAATGAAGCATCACAGTAAACTTCAAATGGTTCCGATGAACTCGGTAATATCAGAATAGGAGCAGTAGTCAACCTCCTCTTTAACTCTTGGAAACCTCCTTCACATTTTGAGTCCCAAACAAACGCTTGCCCCTTTCTAGTCAACATCGTCAATGGTAACGCCAACTTAGAAAATCCCTCAATGAACTTCCTATAATAACCAGCCAAACCAAGGAAACTTCGAATCTCAGCAACAGACTTCGGAGCTTCCCACTTAGATACCGCTTCTATCTTGGAAGGATCAACAGCAACACCACCTCTTGAAATCACATGACCAAGAAAACTAACCTCTTCTAACCAAAATTCACACTTGGACAGTTTAGCAAATAACTTCTTTTCTCGGAGGACTTCTAAAACCACTCTCAAATGCTCAGCATGCTCTTCTTCAGATTTCGAATACACCAAAATATCATCAATAAACACCACAACAAACTTGTCTAGGTACGGATGGAAAATCCTATTCATATACTCCATAAATACTCCAGGTGCATTAGTCACACCAAAAGGCATTACAGAATACTCATAATGTCCATACCTTGTCCTGAAAGCAGTCTTCTGAATATCCTCAGTCTTCACACGTATCTGATGATACCCAGATCTCAAATCTATCTTGCTGAACACACTCGCACCAACCAATTGATCCATCAAATCATCAATCCTCGGCAAAGGATACCGATTCTTGATCGTCACTTTATTCAGTTGTCTGTAATCCACACACAACCTCATAGTACCTTCTTTCTTCTTAACCAACAGCACTGGCGCACCCCACGGTGACACACTCGGACGAATAAATTTCTTATCCAACAGATCTTCCAACTGACTCTTCAATTCAGTTAACTCAACAACAGACATACGGTACGGAGCCATCGATATCGGTCTAGTGCCAGGTACCAAATCAATCGAGAACTCCACTTCGCGTTCTGGTGGTAATTTGTTCACCTCTTCAGGAAACACATCAGGAAAATCACACACCACGGCTAGATCACAAATCACCATCTTATCCTTGGCCTCCAAAGTTGCTAACAGCATGAACAACTCTGCTCCCTCAGCTACTGCCTCATCCACTTGCCTTGCTGATAGGAACAAACTCTTTCCTTCTTCAATCTCAGGAAAGATCACCGTCTTATCAAAACAATTGATAGAAACTCGGTTGAACACCAACCAGTTCATACCCAGAATAACATCAATCTGCACTAGTGGAAGACACACTAGGTCCATCCCAAAGTCTCTACCAAAAATACTCAAAGGACAATTTAAACAAACCGAAGTAGTAGTCACTGAACCCTTCGCAGGAGTATCAATTACCATACCACCAAACAGCTCGGATATCTCTAACTTAAGTTTCACAGCACAATCCAAAGATATAAAGGAATGAGTCGCACCTGTGTCAATAATAGCTACAAGAGGAAAGCCATTAATATAACACGTACCTCGGATCAAACGATCATCAGCAGAAGTCTCAGAACCCGATAAAGCAAAGACCTTGCCTCCAGACTGATTCCCTTTCTTCGGCTTCTGACACTGACTTCCAATATGCCCTTCTTCACCACAATTAAAACAAATCACTTCCTTGTGCTTGCAATCAGCTATTGCATGCCCAGTCTTACCACAGCGAAAACACCTCTTTACTTCAGCAGTGCATACATTACTCTTATGACCAGCCTGACCACATCTGAAGCAAACTATACCAGTAGGAGCACCTCCCCCACTAGCTCTCTGAGTCGGAGCAGCTCTTTGTTTCCCTTTCCCAGCTGGAACATCATACGGCTTGCCACGGTTTTGATGTTGCTTGCCTCTGCGATCAATGACAATCTTGTAATGAGCATTATTGTCCTCTTCAAATATCCTGCAGCTATCAACCAATTCAGTAAAAATGCGTATCTTCTGATACCCAACAGCTTTCTTAATTTCAGAGCGCAATCCGTTTTCAAACTTGATGCACTTTGAAAATTCAGCACCCGCACCAGTGTAATGAGGATAAAATTTGGACAGCTCCACAAATTTCGCAGCATAATCGGTGACAGACATGTTTCCTTGCTTCAGCTCAAGGAATTCAATTTCCTTCTTACCACGGACATCTTCCGGATAATACTTTCTCAGGAATTCCCTACGGAATACATCCCAAGTAACGTCTTCACCCGCCACGGTCAACCTCTCGTGAGTCTCTAGCCACCAGTCATCAGCTTCGACTGCTAGCATGTGAGTACCATACCGAACCTTCTGAGCTGGAGTGCAATCCATAACACGGAAGATTCTCTCAATCTCTTTCAACCATCCCAAGGCTGCATCTGGATCATGCTTCCCTTTAAACACCGGCGGATTCTCTCTCTGAAAAGTCGCCAAGCTACGTGACCCAGCATCACCACCAGTATTTGGCAAGTTCTGCACCGCTTGTGCCATTGCTTGCATTGCGGCAGCCATTGCAGCGTCATTCCTTCCAGCCATTTCAACTTATCAATACAACACAACTTAACGTTAGATTAATAACAATTACACAATTGTTAGACAGTAACGACACGACAACTGGCCGGACAGACCGACCTGCTCTGATACCACTAATGTAACACCCTTCTAAATACCCCACATATTTAATTAAACAACAACAATTAAATCATACATATCAGAGTAAATATTGTCACTCAAGGGTGTCACATAACAACTTCTTCCCATAATTCAACATAAAAGCAGTCATACTCAATTTTATTCGACATAAAAACTTCTTTAACAATACGCAGCGGATAAAATATTTCAACATCTGTAATTCATCAAAATTAACATTTATTCGACAATTCAAACATCCCGTCCCGATGTTACATCTATCAGAGCATGACCCTCTAACCACACTAGACTTCAAGCACTAGCTCCTACTCAACTCACTGCTCGTTACCTGAAAAATATTGTAAGGGTGAGTTTCTCAATCGGTATAACAAATATTATAAAACATCATGTTATGTTAAGTAATTCTACACGTTAATCACCCAAATCATATCATGCATGCGGTAACGGCACCTTCAACTCAATCATCATACGCAAATACAACGTAAATACAACTCAATAACAACATAAAGTGCAACTCAATGAGACTCGACTCTTTATGCATGTGGTACCATTTGGAGTAAAACTCCCAACTTAAAATCATTGCCAGTTTAGTGGGCATCAAGGCATAAGCCTTCAACTTTCAACTTAAAATTTTGCCAATCCAGGCCAACGTGGTGTGAGCAAAAGCCCCATAATTTTTGCCAATTCAGGCCAACGTGGTGTGAGCAAAAGCCCCGACTTAATGCATATGAATGTCTATGGCATGTACGACTTGAACTCAACAACATAAGAATAACAGCAACATAACAGCTTTTCTTTCAACAAAACAACTTATAATCAACTTTGGCTCATCAGCCTACAACTCAGTAATTTTCAACAAAGCAACTTAAAATCAACTTTGGCTCATCAGCCTACAACTTAATATTTTCAACAAAACAACTTATAATCAATTTTTCAACATATTTGCATCGGCATTTCACAACATAAACTCAACAATTTTATTCATCACAATTAACTGCAATAGGCCAACTACCAATTGCATTTACAACATAAAAATCAACTATTTTTTCCACACTGCAACAGTGTTAACCGGTTAACGCTATAGGTTAACCGGTTAACGCAGGCAAAACTCAACATTTTCTCAATTTATAACAGTGTTAACCGGTTAACACCCTGGGTTAACCGGTTAACGCAGGCGAAACAGCAGTTCCTGCGCTAACACAAGGCAGAATGCAGAGTTTCCGCATTTTCCGCCGTTGGAGGACTTCCGGACCTCCGATTCCAAATCCGTAAAAAGCGATACGTTCAGAATCTCACAACTCACACAGCTACCGATCTCATTTCAGCTTAAATTCAACTTATTCATCATAGTATTTCGGCATCCAAAATCTCAATTCGGTCAAATTAACAGCTTATCACTACCCATTACATGTTAATCGATAATACCCGTTAAACGACGATAAACCCCCCTTACCTGATATAATCCGGCAAATCTCTAAGCTTTAGCTTCTCCGTTCCTCAACCGTGCTTTCCGGCTCTTTGCCCTTCTTCCTCTTCTCTGCAGCTTCTCTGTTTCTCACGTGAAACCTTTTCCAAAAATGAAACCCTTTCCTTATTCCAACTTATATATTTTTCCAATAATTATTATTAATAATAATAATAATCCAATAATTCAATTTTATTTAATTAAATTAATAAATATATTATCAACTTAATTAAATAATTCTTTTTCTTTATTTGGGGTGTTACACTCTGCCTCTTTCAGCCGCTTCTCTGAGTTTCACGTGAAAACCTTATTTTCCAAAAATGAACTCTTTTTACTTATTCCAGCTTATATATTTTCCACTTTATTTTATTATTCCAATAATAATAATAATAATTCAATAATTCCAAAAATACTAATAATAATAATCCAATTATCTAATTAAATTAATAAATATATTATTAACTTAATTTAAATAATTTTCATATTATTATCGGGGTGTTACAAGTGACCTAGATGGAATTTGCCCATCCTGCATAACAGGATAAATGTCTATGGGCCCAATATTGAACTAGACAAGGATGACACGGTCTATGCCTTATGTTCAATATAGACATATGGGCGAAAAGGGTAATTATACACATAAGTATTATCACAGAAGGAATTGTCAGATCACTTGACATTTTCGTGTCTTGGGTAGCAGTGATGTGTTGCTAGATACCGCTCACTGTTTATTATGTTAAATACATGATTTAATATAATTGTCAACGCCGCGAAAACCTACAGGGTCACACACAAAGGACGGATTGATGAGAGATAGAGTAACTAAGGAATACCGTAAGGTACGGTGCCCTTAAGTGAATTATAGAACATCGTAAGGTACGGTGTACTTGAGTAGAATATGAAATATGGTAAGGTACCATGGGCTTAAGTGATTTTGGGCATATTATAAGATATGGGCCAAAATACACTTAAGTGGGCCTTTTAGCTTGAAGCCCACACAAGTGGTTCTATAAATAGAACCCTTGTGCAGAAGCATTCATTGCGGTTGCATTATTTTCGTTTTCTCTCTCTCTCTCCTCTCTCTCTCTCTCTCTCTCACTCACTCACTCAAAGCCTTCATTCGTACCAGCTAGCACTGAGATTGAAGGAATCCGTTCGTGTGGACTGAGTAGAGACGTTGTCATCGTTCAACGTTCGTGATCGCTCCGTGGATCTGCATCAAAGGTTTTGATCGTCACAAGAGATCTGCACCAAAGGTTTCAATCGACACAAGAGGTAAATATTCTATCACTGATCATGACCATTCGTAAGAATCTCTAAAGGAGAAAATTTTAATTTCCGCTGCGTTTTGGATCGCAATTCTCCTTCAGATGCATACTTGAATAAAGCAATATCAACATCCACCAAACCATGAATACATCATCTCAATATATATATTAAACCAATATTATTCATGCATGAATTAAGGAGTATTGCAAGGTAATCATGCTGGATGCAAATTCCATAATGAACACTTACTGGGGATTTGATTCTTCTAGCTTGCTCACTGTATGTGTGTTGTTCTTATTCAGGTTATGAGTGCTTTATGGTTGCTTCTCTTTTCCCTGCCCGTGAATCTTCTTGCTTCTGCCTTGCCTTGTGTATCTTCTTCTGCTGTATCTCTCCTCTTTTTCGTCCTCTTTTCTCTCTCTCGCTGCAGCCATATGAAGTATTTATAATGGTGTGGATTAGGGTTTAACCTTGCTAAATATTTGGATCCCTTCCTATAATTTAGGAAAGTTAGCTATAATGGTGTGGATTAGAGTTTAACCTTGCTAAATATTTGGATCCCTTCCTATAATTTAAGAGAGTTAGCTATAGTGGTGTGGATTAGGGTTTAACCTTGCTATCTATTATTATAAATAAATATTTATTAAATACAAATATTATTATAAATAATGAATAATTTAAATGACTTTTAACAAAATAAAAATTAATTTAAATTTTAGTTACATAATTGAATTAAAATTTAAACCTATTTCTATTTTTACTTTCGTCATATAAAAAAAATAAAAATTATTCTTACTTATATCAACCAAAATTATTTTATAATTTATGGGCTTTTAAAAAAATGTTACTCTTATAAATAAATTTTATTAAGTAAAAAACGTGAATTACTAAATAAATACTATTTATAAATAATGAATAAATGGAACATGAGTCACTAAATTATAAAAAATAGTTATTATAATTTAATGAGCTTTAACAAATAAAATTAATTTAAAATTTTAATTATACAATTAAAATTCAAATCTATTTTTATTTATCATTAATTAAAACTATTTTATTTATATATATAAAATTTATTTATATCATATAGATAACCAAAATCATTATTATTTTTTATATCTGTATCACATAATAAATAAATTAAAATTTATAATTTATATGAGAATGTATGCTAATGAATGAATGCAAATGTGAAATGAATGCCATGCATGAATCAATTTATCATAAAAATTAACAGGCAAATTTTGGGGTATGATATCTGCCACTGTTCAATATTCTTAAACCGAGAGAATTAGAATGGTATGTACGCCATTCGTGATCTGGAGGTGGAAGATTATTGAACACTTAGAATGCCCCAAAAATTTGCACTTGTTAATTAAAAGCTAGTCTTGATGGAGATGGGCTTAAAGATACCATCCAGAAAGTTTGATGATGAGAGCTTCAGAGCGCATCGTACATTAGACCATATCTGAAGACATGGGTGTCACACTGGGTCGTACGCTAGACCGTATAATGAGTCATCCATTAGGTGATATTAGGGTGAGCTGAACCTGATGAGATAAGGATCAGAATGGGTCATACGCTAGACCGTATCTGAGTAGCAGAGTGAGCCGTCTGTTAGGCTGTATCTAGAGAAATAAAGATCAGAATGGTTTGTACGCTAGATCGTATCTGAGTAGTAGAATGAGCCGTCTGTTAGGCTGTATCTGGCGATAAAAAATAGTCGTACGCTAGACTATATTTCAGAATGTACCGTACGCTAGGTAGTATATGATGAGAAGAGCCAGACTGGGTCGTACACTAGACCGTATCTGAGTTGCAGAATGAGCCGTCCATTAGGCTGTATCTGAGGATAAAAGATCAGAATGGATCATACGCTAGATCATATCTGAGTAGCAGAATGAGCCGTCCATTAGGCTGTATCTGATGATAAAAGTGGTAGTCATACGCTAGACTACATTTCAGAATGTACCGTATGCTAGGTAGTATCTGAAGGGATGAATATCCAAATGGGTCGTACGCTAGACCGTATTGGAACAGTTGAAGGAACCATACGTTAGGCTGAATCAGAATGAGCCGTACGTTATGCTATATCTGATAATATCTGTATATGTTGTATTTGTAATAAATGTCTGGGATGGGCTTAAAGATGCCATCATTAGGAGGATATCAGAATGCTTGTCAGAATGAATATTCATATGGATTATATCTGAAAGATGTATCTGAATCTTGAATGTAATCGATAAAGATATCCGTCTAAATGAATCTTTATTTTGACTATATCAGGAGGATAATTAACCTGAAAAAAAAAGAGTTAGCCTCATGCCATGTCATGATGCATGAGATGTTTTATGCTCTTGAAAATAAATGCGAACATTGCATGCATGTATATGCTGTGAAATGATGCATGAATGAATTATGCGTCTGAAATTTTTTGCCATGGGAAAATAAATCCCGATATTCTGGTTGGAGATATTTGTATTGATGACCCTTTCTTAGCTGGGGATATTTGATTTCTGTCTGATGGTAGAAATATTCAACAGAACCTGACTGGGGATAAAAGAGATTACCAGTCTGTCTAGTAGTGCCAATTTCTTCTGGGAATAACTGGTTTTGCTGGGGAATAGGATTTGCAACCGGATTTGTTAGAACGTATGGTTAAACCTTATCCTTGATCCTAAAGTCTTTTAGTAATTGCTATTTCTTTTTTATGCATGTATTTTCGGTAAACATCAATCATATTCAAATGCATATATTAATTCGAATTAAATCAATGGACGTTTATGCAAACAAAATGGAGAAAGTAAAACAAAAGTATCTTTTTGGAAATAAAATTGTATTGATTTTGAAAGAGGGCCTATAAACAAGCAATTTTAATACAAGGAGACATAAATCCTAGTAAGAGGAAATTGTCAAGAAAGCAAAGAAAAAACAGCTATGAAAAAAAAGTCCTATTGATTTTAATTCTACTACTGCTATTATGTCTTCAAGCATCTTATCTCTTGCTGTCGGATAGAAGTGATTGGCTTGTTCAGTCTCTGACTTTGGTGAAGCTGACCGAGAACAGGACATAGTCATACGCTTTAATCCCTAATTTTTGCCTGGACCGCCTTTTCAGGTTTTCAGTCCACCAGGATACCCTTTTTTGCCCAAGCCGCCTTTTCAGGTTTTCGACTTGTCGGGTGTACATTTTTATATGTTTATCCCTAATTTTTGCCCGAACCCTTTTGGTTCGCCGGGATGCCCTTAGTTTTGCCTAGATATGTTGACCTAGCGGGTCTCTTTTATGCGTAGTATTTTTTAACTATGTCCGCGTTCATGGGATACGGGAAATCTTCGCCATCCATTGTAGAAAGCATCATGGCTCCACCAGAGAATACCTTCTTAACTACAAATGGCCCTTCGTATGTGGGAGTCCATTTGCCTCTAGGATCACCTTGTGGTAGAATGATACGCTTTATCACCAAGTCGCCAATTTGATACACTTGTCTCTTGACTTTTTTATTAAATGCCCGGGTCATGCGCTTCTGATATATCTGCCCATGACAAACAGCCGCAAGTCTCTTTTCATCAATCAAATTTATCTGATCGAGTCGAGTCTGAATCCATTCATCTTCATCTAAGTCTGCATCTTTCATAATTCTTAGAGAGGGAATATGAACTTCCACTGGTAAAACGGCTTCCATTCCATAGACTAAAGAGAAAGGAGTTGCCCCTGTCGAACTGCGTACTGAAGTGCGATAACCATGAAGAGCAAATGGTAACATCTCATGCCAGTCTTTGTATGTTACTGTCATCTTTTGTATAATATTCTTAATATTCTTATTAGCAGCTTCTACAGCGCCATTCATCTTTGGCCGGTACGGAGAAGAGTTATGGTGTTTTATTTTGAACTGCGTGTAGAGTTCAGTAATCATCTTATTGTTCAAATTAGTACCATTATCAGTGATAACTCTTTCAGGGATGCCATACCGAAAAATAAGACTATTCTTGATGAACTGTGCCACCACATTCTTGGTGACAGAATCAAATGAGGCTGCCTCTACCCACTTCGTAAAGTAATCAATAGCAACAAGAATGAAATGATATCCATTAGAAGCAGTAGGTTTAATCTCTCCAATCATATCAATGCCCCACATTGCAAAGGGCCAAGGGGATGTCAACACATTCAATGGAGCAGGAGGTACATGTACTTTGTCCGCATAGATCTGGCACTTGTGACAAGTTCTGGAGTGATGGTGGCAATCAGCTTCCATGGTAGACCAATAATACCCTGATCTCAGAATCTTCTTGGCGATCGTATGTCCACTAGAATGAGTCCCAAAAATACCGTCATGCATGTCTTCCATAATCTTTTCTGCTTCCTTTTTATCCACACAGCGAAGCAAAGTCGAATCATGATTACGTTTGTATAATACTCCATTACTCAAAAAGAATTTAACGGAGAACTTCCTCAGAAATTTTCTATCATTGATGGATGCCCCTTCAAGGTATTCCTGAGTTTCTAAATATCTTTTTACTTCGTGGAACCAAGGTTTCTCTTCTACTTCATCAGCATTAAGTTCATAACAATATGCTGGTTCATCTAATCGTTCAATGGTGATCATGGGAGCTTCATTGTCCCATCTGACTCTGAACATAGATGACATGGTAGCCAATGTGTCTGCCAACTGATTCTCTTCTCGTGGAATATGTTCGAATGTAATCTCTTCAAAGTATAGGATTAATGTCAACACCCGCTCTCGATAAGGGATGAGATTCGGATGTTTAGTGTCCCATTCTCCTTTGATCTGACTGATTACTAAGGCTGAGTCTCCGTACACACTCAAAAACTTGATTCTCAGGTCTATTGCAGCTCTGAGTCCCAAAATACATGCTTCATACTCAACCATATTGTTGGAATAATCAAAACATAGTCTAGCAGTGAAAGGCGTATGGCAACCCTTGGGAGAAATAATTACAACACCAACACCATTGCCCAATGCATTAGAAGATCCATCAAAAACCATAGTCCATCGGGATCCCAGTTCGGGTCCTTCATCCGGTCCAGGTTCTTCATAATCAGTAACAAGCATAACATCCTCATCAGGGAACTCGAAATTCATAGATTGGTAATCATCCACTGCTTGATGAGCCAAATGATCAGCTAACACGCTTCCTTTGATTGCTTTCTGGGTAGTATACTGGATATCATACTCTGTTAAAATCATCTGCCATCTTGCTATTCTTCCGGAGAGAACAGGTTTCTCAAATATATATTTGATAGGATCCATCTTAGAAATCAATAAAGTGGTATGATTCAACATATATTGTCTTAGTCGGCGAGCAGCCCAAGCCAAAGCACATCAAGTTTTCTCAAGCAGTGAGTATCTTGTTTCACAGTCGGTAAACTTTTTGCTAAGGTAGTATATTGTATGCTCTTGTCGACCAGACTCGTCATGTTGCCCCAGCACACACCCCATTGAATTTTCTAACACGGTCAAATACATTATTAGAGGTCTTCCTTCAACTGGTGGCATCAGAATTGGAGGTTCTTGGAGATACTTCTTGATTTTGTCAAAAGCTTCTTGACATTCATCATTCCATATTATCTCTTGATTTTTCCTCAGTAATTTGAAGACAGGTTTGCAAGTAGCAGTCAAATGGGAGATAAATCGGCCAATGTAATTCAAGCGTCCCAAGAAACCTCTGACTTCTTTATCCGTACGGGGAACTGGCATTTCTTGAATAGCTCTCACCTTAGCCGGGTCAACCTCAATTCCTTTACCACTGACAACAAAGCCCAAGAGTTTACCGGATCTTACTCCAAAGGTGCATTTGTTCGGGTTCAATCTCAACTTGTATTTCTTCAACCTCTCAAACAGTTTGTATAAATGATCGAGATGTTCTTCTTGAGTATGAGATCTGGCTATCATGTCATCCACATATACCTCTATTTCATGATGGATCATATCATGGAACAAAACCACCATAGCACGCTGGTATGTTGCCCCTGCATTCTTTAAACCGAATGGCATTACTTTGTAACAAAAAGTGCCCCATTACGTCCTAAACGTAGTTTTCTCCATGTCTTCAGGTGCCATCTTAATCTGGTTATAACCTGAGAATCCATCCATAAATGAGAATACCTTGTGTTGAGCGGTGTTATCTACCAGAACATCAATGTGCGGAAGTGGAAAGTCATCTTTGGGACTTGCTTTATTCAAATCTCTGTAATCTACACACATTCGCACCTTACCATCCTTCTTTGGCACTGGTACCACATTAGCAACCCATTGAGGATAAGAAGTAACAGCTAGAAAACCTGCATTAAATTGTTTCATAACCTCGGCTTTGATTTTCTCAGACATTTCAGGACGCATGCGACGAACCTTTTGCTTAACAGGATGACAATCTTCCTTCATTGGCAAACGATGTACTACTATATCAGTATCCAGTCCTGGCATGTCTTCATAAGACCAAGCAAAAATCTCTACATAGTCATGTAACATCTGAATCAATCTTTCTTTGACACTATTTTCCAAGCCTGCTCCTATTTTGACTTCTTTCTTGTCTACTTCAGTATCCAGATTTACAATTTCAATTGATTCCTCATGCGACTGTATAGTCTTTTCTTCTTGCAGTAACAGTCTGGCAAGCTCTCCAGGCACTTCGCAATCTTCCTCGCTTCCATCCTCGGCTTGGTAGATCGGATTTTTAAAGCCATAATTAACAGTAGCAGAATTATTATCAACAAGATCCAGAGTGGATATGGATCTGCAATTTGTTACGTGAGTGTGTGTAAGAAAACATAGCTTATTTGAAAGATGACAGGAAAGATAAAGAGCGCAATATTTGAATGCAAAAAGTCCATTGATTTATTGAATGTGAATATGCTTATGAAAATGACAAAACCCTTAACAAATTAGCTATTGTGCCCCGGGCATAGACACAATGCTTTAAGAAGTTCAATTGTTCATAATAAAAATTACAAAATTTGAAACACTAAAATAAGCAATAACAATTACTCCTGACTAAAGGAAATCGGGATAGTGTCTTCAGCCTTCCAATTATTGAGTCCGTCACCAATTGTTGGGAAAATCCAGCTATCCAAGTCGCAATCGCTATCAACATCTTCTACAACATTAATCTGATCTTTGACTATCTTTTCAGAGCTAAACCCCAGCCCAAATTTATCAGACTTGTACGGTACATCGATCAGTTGACCCCAACCAGTACAACCACCATCTTCAACCACGACTTGAGCATCTTTCAGAGAAATCATAGCAGGAGGAGCACGAATAACCTTGGGCACACGGGAAGTTGGCTTAAGGACAGGACTGGTCGGAGGAACTACTTCAAATGACTGAGAAGGAGTCTCAAAGAATTCACCATCCATCTCGACGTATCTGAAGGTATGCACACTACTGACAATATACTCTTCTTCTCCACACACAGTGACAATCTTGCCCTCTATTGGATACCTCAACTTTTGATGGAGAGACGAAGCTACAGCACTTGCCCCATGGATCCAAGGGCGTCCCTGTAACACCCTTCTAAAATACCCCAAATATTTAATTAAAATAGCAACATATAAATCAGAGTAATTATGCAGTTAAGGGTGTCACACAAACAACTTAACACCATTCATCAAAGTAGATTGTCATGCTCATTTATTTATCAAATAAAACTTTTGCATAGTACGCAGCGGATAGAAATCAAATCAATCATGCAGAACATGTAACACAATTATATGTAAAATTATTCAACAAGGTAAAACATCCCATCCCGATGTTACATCTATCAGAGCATGACCCACTAAGGAGACTACACTAGACTCCAAGCACTAGTTTCTACTCAATCACTGCTCGTTACCTGAAAAATAGTTGTAAGGGTGAGTTCCTCAATCGATATAATA
This sequence comes from Lathyrus oleraceus, assembly GCF_024323335.1. Classification (NCBI taxonomy): domain Eukaryota; kingdom Viridiplantae; phylum Streptophyta; class Magnoliopsida; order Fabales; family Fabaceae; genus Lathyrus; species Lathyrus oleraceus. The sequence continues at coordinate 2,866,119 of NC_066579.1, read as the reverse complement.
AGCATTATAAAATATCATGTCATGTTAAGTAATTTAACACATTAATCACCCTAATCACATCACATATTCGGTAACGGCACATCAATTCAAATATCATACTCAATACCAATACAATTCATGTTCATACTCACTATCAACACAAACACACGTATAATATTGGAATACATCCATTCATATTATACGCCATACACATATTATGCAATGAGACTCCATGCATGCGGTACCGACTATTTGTGAACATATAGTTCACCTCACCGTCCAAATCCAGGCACGGCTACCAAGCCCACTAGTCCCACTCATTTGAGACTTAGTGACTCACTCACTAATTCCTCACCATGGGAATTAGCTACCACCCCAAGGGCCATGCTATGCACGCTAATTCACCTAGCATGCAAACATCAACAACAGTCCAAAATGACTAACTCACTAATTCCTCACCCTGGGAATTAGCTACCACCATAAAGGCCACAATATGCATGCTAATCACCTAGCAATGCTAAATCATCAACCACAATTCAAGAATAGACATATGCTCACACTCTAAGCCATAAAACAGTCTATTCACAAATGCACCCATAACTGATACATTCACAAGATCATGCATACCATCACACATCATTAGTATTTTATCACATAAGCATATCAGATCATGCCAAAGAACAACCACAGTATTAGCACACTCTACTAATACCTATACTACTCAAAACAACGGGAAATGATCCCTAATATATCGTACATCAGCTAATTTACATTACGCAGCTGAACAACCAAAAACTGCACAACAACAGCACAGAAAAATCACAATCCTGCCCATACGCGTACTGCCTAGTCCCATACGCGTATGGCCCATTTCTCAGCCAATCCCATACGCGTATCACCTGTCTCATACGCGTATGCTACGCGTACCACTTCCCCATACGCGTACCAACAGAGACCAACCCACGTTCAAAACATCATCTTCCTCATCCATACGCGTATTGCCTAGTGCCATACGCGTACCAGACCATCTCATACGCGTATTGCCTAGTGCCATACGCGTATGACCAGAAACCAGACTTCCAGATCTGCTATGGCTTTCTCTGCTACGAGATCTATCCAATTCAACCTTCCACAGTCCAATTTTACACATTATTCGTTCATATCCTCTAACACAAATCATACCCTATTCGATTTCACAAAATCTAACATTATTACATCTAATTCCTACGAATTTCCTTCATTTATAATCCAAATTTCGTTCATCCAATATTTCACAATTTTCATCATACATCATTCCAATCAGAGGTAAATCAATGGTTTATTACTACCCAGTACATATTATCCCATAATACCCATTAAACGATGATAAACCCCCCTTACCTGAGTTAATCCGGCGATCCTTCAGCTTCAAGCTCTTCCTCTCTTCAACCCTTGTTCTCTGGTTCTCTTTGCCCTTTTTCCACTTTTCTGTCTCTTTTTTCCTTTTCACGTGAAATAACCCTTTTACCAAATGGGACCTTTTCTAATTCCAACTTTTATTCCAATAAATAAATAACCCAATAATAATAATTCCAATAATAATATTCCAATTATTTAATTAAATTAATAAATATATTATTAACTTAAATTAAATAATTATCTTATTTTATCGGGGTGTTACAACTCTCCCCCACTAAAAGAGTTTTCGTCCTCGAAAACATACCTCAAGCGAATAACTCAGGATTAGACTCCTTCATCTGACTCTCAAGTTCCCAAGTCACATTGCCACCTGCTGGTCCTCCCCAAGCTACCTTTACCAAAGCAATCTCTTTACCCCGCAACTGCTTCAACTCTCGATCCTCAATCCTCATAGGTGATGTTTCAACAGTCAGGTTATCTCTCACCTGGACATCATCTACTTGGACCACATGCGACGGATCATGAATGTATCTCCTCAACTGAGACACATGAAAAACCTCATGCAAATTCGCAAGTGACGGCGGTAAAGCGATACGATAGGCTACCTCCCCTATCCTCTCCAAAATCTGATAAGGACCAATAAATCGAGGTGTCAACTTCTTCGACTTCAAAGCTCGACCAACCCCAGTTATCGGAGTAACACGAAGAAACACATGATCTCCCTCTCGAAACTCAAGTGACTTCCTCCTCTTGTCGTGATAACTCTTCTGACGACTCTGAGCAATTCTCATCTTCTCCTGAATCATCTTAATCTTTTCCGTAGTTTGTTGAACAATCTCCGGTCCAACCACAACACTCTCACCGGACTCATACCAACACAAAGGTGTCCGACATCTCCTACCATACAAAGCTTCAAACGGTGCCATACCAATGCTCGAATGAAAACTATTGTTGTAGGTAAACTCAATCAAAGGTAAATGACAATCCCAAGCACCTCCCTTTTCCAAAACACAAGCCCTCAAAAGATCCTCTAGTGACTGAATCGTCCTCTCAGTCTGACCATCAGTCTGCGGATGATATGCAGAACTCAATCTCAGCTTAGTTCCCAAAGCCTTCTGCAAACCTTCCCAAAACTTCGATGTAAATCTAGGATCTCTGTCCGAAACAATACTCGACGGAATACCATGCAAACTTACAATCTTCTCAATATACAACTCAGCTAATCTCTCTAACGGATAATCCATTCTGATCGGAATGAAATGAGCCGATTTCGTCAATCTATCAACAATCACCCAAATAGCTTCAAAATTCTTAATTGTCCTCGGTAAACCAGAAACAAAATCCATACTGATACTATCCCACTTCCACTCTGGAATAGCCAACGGTTGCATTAGCCCAGACGGCTTCTGATGCTCAATCTTTGACTTCTGACAAGTCAAACAAGAATAAACAAAACTCGCAATTTCTCTTTTCATTCCCGGCCACCAAAATAACTTTTTCAAATCATGATACATCTTCGTAGCTCCAGGATGAATACTCAAGCCACTACGATGTCCTTCCTCAAGAATACTCTTCTTGAGCTCGGTAACATCCGGAATACACACCCGATTACCAATTTTCAAAACACCATTCTCATCAACTCTGAATTCACCACCTTGACCTTGATTCACTAGAGTCAACTTGTCCACCAAAAGCACATCGGATTTCTGACCCTCTCTGATCTCATCCAGAATACTACTCGTTAACTTTAACATTCCCAATTTAACACTATGGTGAGTACTCTCACACACCAAACTCAAGTCTCTAAACTGCTCAATTAAATCCAATTCCTTAACCATTAACATACACATATGCAATGATTTCCGACTCAATGCATCGGCCACTACGTTTGCTTTACCCGGATGGTAATTCAAACCAAAGTCATAATCCTTCAGAAACTCTAACCATCTCCTCTGTCTCATATTCAGCTCTTTATGATCAAACAAATACTTTAAACTTTTATGGTCACTGAAAACCTCAAATCTTGACCCGTACAAGTAGTGCCTCCATAACTTCAGAACAAATACCACAGCTGCCAATTCTAAATCGTGTGTCGGATAGTTCCTCTCATGCACCCTCAGTTGTCTCGAAGCATAAGCTATAACCTGCTTGTTCTGCATCAACACACCACCTAAACCCAACAATGACGCATCACAGAAAACCTCAAATAGTTCTGACGGACTCGGTAATATCAGAATAGGAGCAGTAGTTAACCTTCTCTTTAACTCTTGGAAACCTTCTTCACATTTTAAGTCCCAAACAAACGCTTGCCCCTTTCTAGTTAACATCGTCAACGGTAACGCCAGCTTAGCAAATCCCTCAATGAATTTCCTATAATATCCTGCAAGTCCAAGAAAACTCCTTATCTCAGAAACTGACTTCGGAGCTTCCCACTTAGATACCGCTTCTATCTTAGAAGGATCAACAGCAACACCACCTCTGGAAATCACATGACCAAGAAAACTAACCTCTTCTAACCAAAATTCACACTTAGACAGTTTAGCAAATAACCTCTTTTCTCGTAGAACTCCTAAAACCATTCTCAATTGCTCAGCATGCTCTTCTTCAGATTTCGAATACACCAAAATATCATCAATAAACACCACAACAAACTTGTCTAGGTACGGATGGAAAATCCTATTCATATACTCCATAAATACCCCAGGCGCATTAGTCACACCAAAAGGCATTACAGAATACTCATAATGTCCATACCTTGTTCTGAAAGCAGTCTTCTGAATATCCTCAGTTTTCACACGTATCTGATGATAACCCGATCTCAAATCTATTTTGCTGAACACACTCGCACCAACCAACTGATCCATCAAATCATCAATCCTCGGCAAAGGATACCGATTCTTGATCGTCACTTTATTCAGTTGCCTGTAGTCCACACACAACCTCATAGTACCTTCTTTCTTCTTAACCAATAACACTGGTGCACCCCACGGTGACACACTCGGACGAATAAATTTCTTATCCAACAGATCTTCCAACTGACTCTTCAATTCAGTTAGCTCAACAGCAGACATACGGTACGGAGCCATCGATATCGGCCTAGTACCAGGTACTAAATCAATCGAGAACTCAACTTCACGCTCTGGCGGTAATTCATTCACTTCTTCCGGAAACACATCAGGAAAATCACACACCACAGCTAGATCGCAAATCACCAGTTTATCTTTAGCCTCCAAAGTCGCTAACAGCATAAACAACTCTGCCCCATCTGCTACTGCCTCATTCACCTGCCTCGCTGATAGAAACAAACTCTTTCCTTCCTCAATCTCAGGAAAAATCACAGTCTTATCAAAACAGTTGATATAAACTCGGTTAAACACCAACCAGTTCATACCCAAGATAACATCAATCTGCACTAGTGGGAGACACACGAGGTCCATCCCAAAGTCTCTACCAAAAATACTCAAAGGACAATTCAAACAAACTGAAGTAGTAGTCACTGAACCCTTCGCAGGAGTATCAATCACCATACTACCACGCATCTCAGATATCTCTAACTTAAGTTTCACAGCACAATCCAAAGATATAAAGGAATGAGTCGCGCCTGTGTCAATAATAGCTACAAGAGGAAAGCCATTAATATAACACGTACCTCGGATCAAACGATCATCTGCAGAAGTCTCAGAACCCGATAAAGCAAAAACCTTGCCCCCCGACTGGTTCTCTTTCTTCGGCTTAGGACACTGTGGACTGATATGACCCACCTCTCCACAGTTGAAACAAGTCACAGTCTTCAACCGGCAATCTGCAGCCAAGTGACCACCTTTTCCACACTTGAAACACTTCTTCTCATTACTGGTACACTCATGGATACGATGTCCAGCCTGACCACATCTGAAACACTTAGCAGGGGCACTAGAGTCTCCCCCACTAGGCCTCTTCATCCCACTCTGTCTCTGGAAACCTTTGCCAGCTGCATACGGTTTCCCACGATCATTCTGATTCTTGCCCTTCCTATCAACCCTCTGCTGATAGCTCTCCGCTCTGGCTTTGGTATCCTGTTCAAAAATCCTGCAACAGTCAACCAAGTCAGAAAACACTCTAATCCGCTGATACCCAATAGCCTGCTTGATCTCGGGACGTAACCCGTTCTCAAACTTCACGCATTTTGAAAATTCCCCATTAGCCTCGTTATAGGGAGTGTAATACTTCGACAGCTCTGTGAACTTAGCAGCATACTCAGTAACAGACCGATTGCCCTGCTTCAATTCCAAGAACTCTATCTCTTTCTTTTCTCTGACATCCTCTGGAAAATACTTCCTCAGGAATCTCTCTCTGAACACAACCCAAGTGATCTCAGCATTCCCAGCAGCTTCCAACTCAGTGCGGGTAGCAACCCACCAATCGTCTGCTTCCTCTGACAACATATGCGTACCAAACCTGACCTTCTGGTTATCGGCACACTCAGTCACTCGGAAGATCCTCTCGATCTCCTTCAACCACTTCTGAGCACCATCTGGATCGTATGCTCCCTTAAACATTGGAGGATTGTTCTTCTGGAACTCACTCAGTTGACGAGCAGCTCCCATTCCCACAACATTCGGATTCCCTCCAAGTACTCCACCTAGCATACCCAGAGCCTCAGCAATCGCAGCATCGTCTCTACCTCTTCCAGCCATCTCTATTCTGAAAACCCAACAAGCTAAAACAATAAGTACTGATAGGGTTACACAACACCTATCCCGTATAGGGGAAACAGAATAATTACGACTCGACTCGACCGACTATGCTCTGATACCACTAATGTAACACCCTTCTAAAATACCCCAAATATTTAATTAAAATAGCAACATATAAATCAGAGTAATTATGCAGTTAAGGGTGTCACACAAACAACTTCACACCATTCATCAAAGTAGATTGTCATGCTCATTTATTTATCAAATAAAACGTTTGCATAGTACGCAGCGGATAGAAATCAAATCAATCATGCAGAACATGTAACACAATTATATGTAAAATTATTCAACAAGGTAAAACATCCCATCCCGATGTTACATCTATCAGAGCATGACCCACTAAGGAGACTACACTAGACTCCAAGCACTAGCTTCTACTCAATCACTGCTCGTTACCTGAAAAATAGTTGTAAGGGTGAGTTCCTCAATCGATATAATAAGCATTATAAAATATCATGTCATGTTAAGTAATTTAACACATTAATCACCCTAATCACATCACATATTCGGTAACGGCACATCAATTCAAATATCATACTCAATACCAATACAATTCATGTTCATACTCACTATCAACACAAAACACGTATAATATTGGAATACATCCATTCATATTATACGCCATACACATATTATGCAATGAGACTCCATGCATGCGGTACCGACTATTTGTGAACATATAGTTCACCTCACCGTCCAAATCCAGGCACGGCTACCAAGCCCACTAGTCCCACTCATTTGAGACTTAGTGACTCACTCACTAATTCCTCACCATGGGAATTAGCTACCACCCCAAGGGCCATGCTATGCACGCTAATTCACCTAGCATGCAAACATCAACAACAGTCCAAAATGACTAACTCACTAATTCCTCACCATGGGAATTAGCTACCACCATAAAGGCCACAATATGCATGCTAATCACCTAGCAATGCTAAATCATCAACCACAATTCAAGAATAGACATATGCTCACACTCTAAGCCATAAAACAGTCTATTCACAAATGCACCCATAACTGATACATTCACAAGATCATGCATACCATCACACATCATCAGTATTTTATCACATAAGCATATCAGATCATGCCAAAGAACAACCACAGTATTAGCACACTCTACTAATACCTATACTACTCAAAACAACGGGAAATGATCCCTAATATATCGTACATCAGCTAATTTACATTACGCAGCTGAACAACCAAAAACTGCACAACAACAGCACAGAAAAATCACAATCCTGCCCATACGCGTACTGCCTAGTCCCATACGCGTATGGCCCATTTCTCAGCCAATCCCATACGCGTATCACCTGTCTCATACGCGTATGCTACGCGTACCACTTCCCCATACGCGTACCAACAGAGACCAACCCACGTTCAAAACATCATCTTCCTCATCCATACGCGTATTGCCTAGTGCCATACGCGTACCAGACCATCTCATACGCGTATTGCCTAGTGCCATACGCGTATGACCAGAAACCAGACTTCCAGATCTGCTATGGCTTTCTCTGCTACGAGATCTATCCAATTCAACCTTCCACAGTCCAATTTTACACATTATTCGTTCATATCCTCTAACACAAATCATACCCTATTCGATTTCACAAAATCTAACATTATTACATCTAATTCCTACGAATTTCCTTCATTTATAATCCAAATTTCGTTCATCCAATATTTCACAATTTTCATCATACATCATTCCAATCAGAGGTAAATCAATGGTTTATTACTACCCAGTACATATTATCCCATAATACCCATTAAACGATGATAAACCCCCCTTACCTGAGTTAATCCGGCGATCCTTCAGCTTCAAGCTCTTCCTCTCTTCAACCCTTGTTCTCTGGTTCTCTTTGCCCTTTTTCCACTTTTCTGTCTCTTTTTCCTTTTCACGTGAAAATAACCCTTTTACCAAATGGGACCTTTTCTAATTCCAACTTTTATTCCAATAAAATAATAACCCAATAATAATAATTCCAATAATAATATTCCAATTATTTAATTAAATTAATAAATATATTATTAACTTAAATTAAATAATTATCTTATTTTATCGGGGTGTTACAACTCTCCCCCACTAAAAGAGTTTTCGTCCTCGAAAACATACCTCAAGCGAATAACTCAGGATTAGACTCCTTCATCTGACTCTCAAGTTCCCAAGTCACATTGCCACCTGCTGGTCCTCCCCAAGCTACCTTTACCAAAGCAATCTCTTATCGGGGTGTTACAGTCCCAACAAGCAGGAATAGGCAGGACAAATGTTCATTACGTAACAGGTAGTATTGAAGACTTGAGGTCCTGTCTTGATAGGGAGAACCACTTCACCATGGACAACACTCTTTGCACCATCGTAAGCACGCACCACAACATCACTAGGTTTCAGTTCAATGCTTTTACAGTCAAGCTTATCGAGCACAGCTTTCGGTAGCACATTCAAAGAAGAGCCATTGTCGACCAACACATGAGACAAGGTGATCCCCTTACACTCAATGGAGATATGTAGAGCTTTATTATGATTCTTTCCTGCTGGTGTCAGGTCAGCATCAGAAAAGCCTATGCCATTATCAACAGCCAAGTTAGCAACATAATTTTCTAACTGATCGACAGATGTCTCCTGAGGTACATGAGCGGTTGTCATACGGTGAACTGACTTGGGGTATTTTGCTTTTTATCGCAATGTCGCGGATAACAAGAGTCGCCACCGACTTTTCTTTTATCCAATAAGGAAAGGTGGAAAAGAACAGGAAAGACCTCAATAGATTTTGGGTTCGGGAGGTACATTATACAAAGGGAAGGTATTAGCACCCTTTGTATCCATGGTTATCCATGGGCTCTTAATTGCTGGATCACTTATATTTTTGTCTGAAAAGTGTTGGTGAATTGTTTAAAAATGTTTCGAAAAAGAGGTTTACTTTGTAATGATTCTCGTATGAATGTATACAAAGTATTTATCTCGTTTGATTTTGAAAAACAGTTTAGAAAAATATAACTTGGTAATGATTCTAGTATGAATGTATACCAAGTGGTGATTTTCTAGGACTTGCAAAGTGTGAGGGGTGGAAAATGTTTTAGGTTATGATCCAGTAATTGAGAGTTATACCTTCCTAAGGTCGTTATGGGCATTTCCTATCCTTATGAGGGTAAAACTGTCCTTACTATTGAGAAGTAAGTAGTTTTATCCTTTGGATGTAAAAGGGTCATTGTAGGGTCATCGATAGGTCATTGAAGGCAACAGTTGTAAGGATACCTTAGCATTCGAAGGGACGATCATCATTTAACCGTAGGCTACACCAAAGGGTCATCGAGGGACAAAATCGTATTTTCGAAGGCAACATCCGAGGGACCATGATTTATTTTATGATGATTTAACCGAAGGGTCTTTGCTAAGTGTATCCCTACATTCGCGGGACACGACCATTATACCGTAATACCGTAGGGCAGCCAAGAGAGGTCGAATATCACATATTTAAAGGCCGTATTTTACAATCAATTAGGCAATTAGGATGAATCTCCACATTAAAATCAATACATTAAAATCAGCTAAGTAATTGAGGGTGGATCTCCACATTAAAATTAATACATTAAAATTAATACATTAAAATTAATTAGGTAATTTAGGGTGAAACTCCACAAAGGGGCATCCCACAAATAAAGTGGAATACCTATCTAGCTAGCTTTCCCGGCGATGTGTGAACCTTTGCAAAACTCAGCAAACATGTCAGAATACCAAATCAGGGTGCAATCGAGAATTACACCACAAAAGAAACCAGAACAGCAGTAGGGTCAGATAAACAATGCATGGCTATGATAAAAACATGACAGGTGGGCAAAAGTCAGAACAGAAAAGTCGGCTGCTGTCGCGTTCGCTCCTGCTTCGCCTAGCGAAGTCTTAGCGAACACTCGTTGCATGCTCGCTTAGCGATGTGCTAGCGAGCGGCTGCGGATTCCGGTTTTAATAACGATATAATGGCAGCAAGCTTCACACCTTATAGCATTCATTACAGAGATTATGTGGTTAGACATTCAGATGTTCATGCATACTTAAATTCATATGTAAAACTTAAGATAGTTTCATAAATTCAATCATGATACCATGTGCAAATTAAGAACATAAGATAGTAATAGCAATGCCAACCTGTTTGTAATCGAATTGTAACCTTGAATTGGCCGATCGGATCAAATTGAGCGGAAGTGACCTTGCTGCCGCCGGCTGTCGCATCCTGCGAAAAATCAACCGGCGAGCTAAAAATAAAACACACACAGAGCCGCCATTGCGCGTTATTTATCCCAAGATAGGGAAAGGAAACGCTCAGAGAAACCTGGAAAGGAAATGGTCTCGCGACCAAAGAGACAGGGTAAGGGAGTCGGTTACGCAAGGGGAAGGTATTAGCACCCCTCACGTCCGTCGTACTCGACGGGATCCACGTCCTAGAATAAAGAATAGGTTGCTAAACATCACACACACACACGGGGAACGCAGGTGGGGTTAAGAGAAGGGAGCTCGATAAGGTATCGCACCTTATGCCTACATATCTTGTCTGGAACAAGAATCAGAGCCACTGTAGTTCGGCTTACGCACGCCAAACAACACAAAACGCACAAACATATGGCAAACATGGAGCCCGACAACCACTCGATGGAATTACGTCAGCATCCGAACCAAAACACGCACAAAACGGCAAACGTGGAGCCCGACTGCCAATCACTGGGCTTACGTCGGCATCCGAACCAAAACACACAATCAGATAACAAGTAAACACACGCAAAAGAAAAAAGGTTGCCCGGAGTGGTCTCGCACGACCACCTGCCTACATACCTCGTCTGGAACAAGGATCAGGGCGATGTAGTTCCCCTGAAAGGGACTGAGTTACTAGCCAGAAACCAGGGGAAGACACACTACTAGGGAGCTGGACTCGAGCCTAGTGTTGTCATGCATCGTTACCCTAAGTTCAGTTTTCTATCCTACTAGCATAAGCAAACTACTCCTATCCAGGAAAGAAGCAAGCATACAAGCATACAAAATAATTCAAGCATACATCAAATGAGAACAAGCATCTCAAACAGATATCCACATAGCACGCACTATAACCAAACAAGTGGGCTCACACAATAGGTTTGACTGCCTCAGCAAGTCATCTGTACGGGCTGTGTTTGCTCTTAACCTTGCCATTACGAGGCTAAGGTGAAGCAGATGAAAGGTGAAGTGAGGATCAGACCTCACAGCTCTTATCCCTAACCAGGGAGAGCTTCTGACAAATGAGCATGGGTCCAGAATGGGGGAACCCTTCTATACTCAGAGACTCTGACACAATGTGCACTGCACGGATCTTGGGCTTGTAATCTCAATGCTACAACCATGTAATGGGAGCAAGGAGAAGACTCACAGAATAGTGGGGGGTAGACTGCATACCCCTACCTTCCACCAATTGCCTTATTTAAAGGACTTTCACCTGCTTGGCACGAAAAATAAACAACCACAATCATTGCCTCTTAAGGAGGACTTCAGACATTTGCCCGGCCCGGTAACAGCCGGGTCTCCCAGACTACATGAAGTCAAGAGGACCTACCTCAAGCGGTTTACACAACCGAGCAGCGGCTACCAAGCAAGTTCTTAAAAGAACTAGAGCGACTAAAGGTACCTGTACAAAAGCTAACAAGTTAATAACTCAGACAACCAATCAGAAAACAACAAGTTAATCAGTCAAACTATGCAAGCCAAGGCACACAAAGGCAAGCTATGAGCTCAAGCCCAAGCTTCACAACCTACAAAACAATGTTATGTTAGTGTACAAACATCAAACAACATCATTTCAATCAACTTGGATCATTCTCCATGAGCCTTATGCTATTCATCCTGAAAAATCCAGCAAATATTAGCAACTAGACCACTAGGCCAAGCCTAGGGTCCAAAAGCAAGAAAAATTCCTAAACAGCAAGGTATCTCTAACCAAAGTCAAATTAATGCAAATAGAAAACCAACACAATTAGTCCCATGTCCATATCATTCATTATATTCATTCCATGCACAAAACAATCCAACTTATGCCAAATGGAACACAAAACATCCAAACAGAACTATTGCATCCAATTCCATACCAAAACAAATCCAAAAATCCTCAAATAATTTACACCTAAACAGGACCTAATCCAGGTATGGCACACCAAATTTCAGCTTAATTGGGCAAAGGGAACCATGTCAATGAAAATCAACAAAAACAGACACAATTACATGCTCCAAATCACAACATCAACATATGCATTCACTTCAAAAATTCATAACTCAATGAAAACAGTAAAGAAATGAGTGAGACCAAAACAGGGATGTCACATCATGTGTCTACAACTATCATACCAAATTTCATAAGCATTCAACACCATATGAGCATTTCACAAGGATATTTCAAACACATGTCACACAAGCTTGCACATTTGAACAACAGAGATGAAAAATAGCAATCAAATTGAAAATGCCACATAAAATTCCACAAAAATTCACATAGCATCTTAACATGTTAATGAACATCCATGCAAAATTTCACATCATTTCACCAAGTATAGGTCACTCAAATAAATCCAGCAAGTTGACATAATGAGGTGTGACACAAGTTGTCACACCTAAGTTCCAAAATTCATAACTCAATGACCAGGTATCAAAAATTCATGAAATCTACATGGAAATGACCATCAACCAGTCCACAATCATCACAAAAATTTTCGAGCATTTATTTTAGAATATGAGAATTTCACATTGGATTTGGCACAAGGTATCAAAATGTAGCACATGTTAAAGAAACCTAAGTCAAACACAAATATTACCATGCACAACTTCAACCAATAGGTCAAAAAAATCCTACAGTCAACAAGGAAGTCAAAGAAAAAATCCACACATTTTTATGATTTTTCTATGATTTTTTATGAATTTTTTAACATGTTTATGAATTTTTTAGAATTTTTTAGAATTAATATAATTAATTAAATGTTCCAATGGCACAATGGTAATTAGTTAAAGGCGGGGGCGGTAAACATTGTATTCGAAAATTCAAATGGAAATGAAGATCAAACACACAATTATTCCAGAAAACCATCGTCTTCTTCCCAGATTTTCCAGAAACGGCATAAATATGATGAACACCAAAACTCAACGAAAATTAACATGCGTATACTCGTTAGAACCGTCTCTTAACATGCAATCCAAATATCTACTCGATTTAACCTAATTGTTCCTCTATTTTCCAAATCGATGGAGTTAGGGTTTCACATCATACTTTCAAATCAAGATTTCTCTGCCTATGCTTCATCATTTCTAAAACCAAAAGCATCACTGAAATCTACTATCAACGCACTATACAACGCACATAATAATTAAGCAAACCGTGACATTCGAAGAAATGAAAACCTGGCAATGGCAGCGCTGTTCTTGATGAGCTTTGCGCGATTTCTCCTCAAAAGGATGATGATGAGGAAGGTGAATAGAAGAGTTAGATTCAATTATAGTAGCTTCTAGCACACGAATCCTCCAATTCACCATGGATGCTTCACCTAGGACAGTCGTGATTCAGAGTTCCTTTCCATCCAAACTTCAAAAACAGATGGAGATGAGGATGATTGAAGATCAATGCAAAAAGAATTTCGCAATTTGAGCAAGAATTGAGGAAGTTCTTGTCAATTTTTGGTTTTGGTGTTCTTGAGGATTTGAGAGAATGTGATGAGTTTTTGGATCTGATTTTGGGAAATGTGTTTTTCTGTTATGATTAGTGGATGATTATGTTTATATACTCCTGCTTAATCCAAGCTTAATCACACTCATTAGCCAAATTGAATTGATTAGTGAAATGGCTAATTTTCAAGTAAGGGCAAAAATGTAACTTCCTAAGCCAGCTCATTGCCACCTCATGGACAGCTCACACACTCTCTAAATGGCATGTGTGAGTTGTTGCAACTTGTCTCACTCTCATTGGATGAGTATTTTGGAAATTCACATGTGAATGGCTATGTATTCAATTGTTCAAGTTCATTCCAAAAGCTATTTTTCAAACCATGAAGCTTTAACATGTTATGATGATTCCAACAACTTTCAAATACCATTTGTGAAGTGTTGCAAAAATCCCCACTCAAAAATTCCAATTATTTCACAAGTTGGACAATTTTGCCCCTGGTTCATTTAACTGTCCAGTTGAAATTTGACTTTTTGCATTGACCACTTTTGAAAAAATCCAATTATGCACCATGAAAGTACATGTCAAATGGAGTTTGTGCATATAAAGAACTCTCAATTTGGACACTCCATGTGGAAGTTATGGCCTCCTGATTATGGGTCATTTTTGAAATTCACTGAGCCATAATTTTCCAACCATACATGGGATTTTCAAGTTCTTGGACTTTTTGGAAAGGTGAGAACAAGATCTACAACTTTCATGTTGAACAAATTTTCATTTGAAGCTTCCTTGGACACGTGGTCTTGAGGTCAAAAACTTTCCATTTTTGGAAACTTCAATTACAAGTCACTTTCTATTTTTGGCAGTTTTTGTCCTGACTTGATTTTCTTCATTCTTAAGCTTTGACATGTCAAATAACACTTGTTCCAACATGAATGAAGTGTATCCAACTCATTTCCACCTCCAAATCCATCAAATCATGTACAGTTGACCACAGTTGACTTTTTCAACTGACAGATGAAATTGGCAATGCATATATCAAATTAAGCCCCAATCTCCTGATCATGCCCTGACTGGCCCAATGCAACCGATTAGGGTTGACCAGTGGTCAAAACCCTAATCTCAAGGAATCTTCTTCAATCTCCTGAAGACATCCAACCATGATGATAATAAACCATGATGACGATGATGTATCATTGCAATCAAGATGAAGATCAATGTCCATTGAGAATCATGAAAACCTAATTCACTACCCAATCCTCAGATGGCCAATGATCAATCAATAAACCCTAGGCTTGCACTTTGACTTCCTCATCTTCTGAACAAGACTGGAGATAATGGCTTGCATAATGTAACCACATGATATGCAATGCCTAATGACCTAAAATGATATGTACAATGTTAATGCTAGTCCCAAGAGAGGAGGGCAAATTTTGAGGTGTTACAGCTGCCCCTATTCAATCCACTGTGAACTTGTCGATACGAAATAGCCTCGGCTTTCGGATGATCAGGATGAAGAGTGATTGAATACCAAGAACAGACGAACAATTTGCACTCTGATGGGATATAATTAACAGCGCCTGTCAGCATCGGCGAAGAAACAAACTCGAAAAACGTCGACCTGGATACCAAAATAAATGGTAACGCAGGGATAACCATGGTCTGAACACCACACATCCACGCGGGATTATCACTCTCTCCTTTTTAAGCTTTTCTTGAACCCCGAAATTTTCTCTATTTTTCATTTTCTTGAACCCCGAAAATTTTCTCTGCGCAAACGATCCTCAGATCTCTGCATTTGAACCCCAGAAAATGCCTCAGCACTCCTTTTTGCCAAAATAATGAACCCCAATCTCCAGTTTGAACCCCAATCGCCTGACGATAACTCGCGATCGCCAATATGAACCCCGTTCTCCAGAAAATGCCGCAACATCTCCCTTTCTCCGTTTGAACCCCAGAAAATACCTCAGTATTTCCTTTTCTCCATTTGAACCCCAGAAAATGCCTCAACATTTCCTTTTCTCCAATCTCTCGTGATAATTCCGCTGGCAACGTCGGAAATAACACCAGACCACTCTGAGGGCGACATGTCAGAGGGTAAACCTTCTCAAAAGGAAGGTAGCATGTGTAACTCTTCCTCAGAAGACACCTATAACGACCTCCATTGACCTCAGCCAGAGTCTAAGGTGACACATGAACAGAAGATAATCCTGAGGACCTCATCCCGGATACAATCTTCAACTCCATCTCCATTTGAACCCAGAAAATACCTCAGTATCTCCTTTTCTCCGTTTGACCCCAGAACATGCCTCAGCATTTCTTTTCTCCATTTGAACCCCGAAATCGCGTTGATCGCGTAACGTCTTCTGATTTTATCTCCATCTCTGTCCGACGGAAACATCTCCTCCAATATCGCACTACTGGGGAACATTGTTGATCTGACGTCGTGATGCTAAACTCCTCGGAGTAACATCTTCACCACCCGATGAAACAAAACTCCAAGCGGTAACCACGGCTTGAATGGCGCTGGTCGCAAAAATATTCCCATCTCTGCACGACGGAAACAAACTCCTCCAGTATCGCACTACTGGGGAAATACCTTTGATCAAATCATGAGGCAAAACTCCCCGGAGTAACACCTTCACCATCTGGCCAAAACCACTTCTCAAACGGCAACCACGGCTTGAGACTAGCTGATGCTTGCAATGATGCATGATTGATTTTTTTCTGCGTAATGCTCCATAAACATGGAAATGCTACGCGATTATTATTTTTCTATGCAATATGCCATGTTATTTTTTCATGATGAATGCATAAAAAAAGTATCCCCCTCAAGGGACTCTTCTGGGGAATACGAGACACTCCGCTGAGGAACTCGTCACCGCTCGGATTTCCACCATGCTGGGGAATCACTGTTGCTGGGGATAAGGCAACCCTTGCTGGGGAAGAACCTCCTTTGCACCCAATCCACTCAAGAAACTGCTGGGGATAAGCACCACCAACACTCTGTGGGGATACACCAATCTTGACTTGCTAGGGATATCAATCCTGACTCCGCTTCGGGAAAACCCTCACAGATACCTGCTGACCTCACTGGGGAAATGTTCACAGATACTCCGCTGGGGAAAATAGCAATCTCCAGACTCAACTGGGGATGCATCACTCTATCACCTGCTGGGCAACCCTCCTGACCCTGCTAGGGAAACGAATACTACTCCGCCGGGGACAACCCACGCAACCCATAGGCAGAATCCGCTCAGCTGGGGATGCAAAAATCCATCCGTCCGCTACGGAAACTTGTCCGATCCACAGGTAGGATGAACACTGCTGGAGATATATTTTATTGAAACCCGCTCCACTCGGGGATAACAACCTTCAGACCTGGCCGCTCAGGAAACACCATCGTAAACCCGCCGGGGACAACCATCCTGACTCGGCTGGAGAAGCCCACAGACCTTGTATCTGCTGGGGAGCTAGTCCTATGATTCTGCTTGGGAACCTAGCTGGGACATGAGAAAAGTAGGTACAGAACACCCGTCGACTCATCGAACCATGGTATCCACCTCCAATACTCGCATCGGCTTTCCACTTTTGAGAATTCCCAGACTCGTCTGGACCTTTTCTGCTCCATCATCTTGTATTCCAAATCGTTCCGCGCTCGACGAGAACGTACTCCTGGAATTATACAGAAATTTCAATTTCTCGATTTTGAAGAGTCTTCTTGATTAATTTCAAGGGTCATCGGACGTCTCGTCGTCTCTCCGTCCTTTCTTCATGCACTCGTCCCTGATCGGGCTCTGCGGGGAATTACATACTTTCCAATCTTCCGACTTTGAAGAGTCTTCTTGATTATCATCAAGGAACGTCGTACATCTCAACGTCTTCGTCATTCTTTCATATCCATTCGTCCCTGGTCGGACTCTCTGGGGATCTATTACAAAGCTTCCGCATCACAACCTGCAAGTGAGTGAAAATATCTAACAGTTCCTGCAAAACAGATCGTCAGATAAAACCGTGCCCCCAGGCGTGTCAAGGTTTCAACCCTGGGTCACTCCACCTTCCAAATAAGATTTCAAGCTTTCAATCTTATAAACATGCATTGGAAGGAACCTGTATATCTAAAAATGCAATAATTCTTTATCAAAATAATCGGATGTTTTTGCAATCAAAGCGGTAATGAAAGACAAAAACAAAATTACTTGACTGAATATGCATTTTATTGATTGGAAAAGTGTGGCTCAAAGGAGCAATACAAAAGGAAGCAATTCCTGAAAAGAGGTAATTGCGCTCAAAAGGAAAAATCTATCCTAATGGCAATGTGAAACCCGTGATCTCATCGAGTTCCAACTCGGTTACACCCCATATGTCCTCAGACTCTCCATGCTTTCTGCCTTCTGAACAAGACGATTCTGACTGATCCCTACCGGGTATTATCCAGGATGCTTTAACCAAAGCGCAAACGATCATGCTGGACGCAGTTGTTCGTTTCAATCCCTCTTTTGCCTGGACCACCCTTTCGGGTTTTCAGTCCACCGGGATACCCATTTTTGCCCAAGTCGCCTTCTCAGGTTTTCGACTTGCCGGGTGTACATTTTTCATTTTTATCCCTAATTTTTGCCCGAACCTTTCTTCTGTTTTTGGTTCGCCGGGATGCCCATTTTTGCCTGGACTATTTTATTCTTCTCGTCCAGCGGGTCTTTTTATACGAAGTATTTTTTAACTGCGTCCGCATTCACAGGGGATGGAAAATCCTCACCATCCATGGTCGTCAACAACAAGGCTCCGCCAGAGAAAACCTTCTTGACCACGAATGGACCTTCATAATTCGGTGTCCATTTGCCCCTACGATCGTTTTGAGGAGGAAGGATCCTTTTCAGCACCATATCACCTACGTGATATACCCGAGGTCGCACCTTCTTGTCAAAAGCACGCTTCATCCTCTGCTGATACAACTGCCCATGACAGATGGCTGCTAGCCTCTTTTCTTCAATTAGGCTCAACTCTTCATACCGGGTCCTTACCCATTCAGCCTCTTGCAACTTCACGTCCATCAGGACTCTCAAAGAGGGAATCTGAACCTCAACAGGTAGCACAGCCTCCATCCCATATACCAATGAGAAAGGAGTTGCCCCAGTAGATGTACGTACCGACGTTCGATACCCATGCAACGCAAACGGCAACATCTCATGCCAGTCTTTATAGGTTACCACCATTTTCTGCACAATCTTCTTAATATTCTTATTGGCTGCCTCAACCGCCCCATTCATCTTCGGACGATAGGGAGAAGAATTGTGATGCTCAATCTTGAATTCCCGGCACAGTTCTGCCATCATCTTATTGTTCAAATTAGAACCATTATCAGTAATGATTCTCTCGGGAACCCCATATCTGCAAATGATGTCTTTTTTGAGAAATCTGGCTACGACCTGCTTCGTCACGTTCGTATAAGAGGCTGCTTCCACCCACTTGGTGAAGTAATCAATAGCCACTAATATGAACCTGTGCCCATTCGAAGCTGTAGGTTCAATCTTTCCAATCATATCAATGCCCCACATAGCAAACGGCCACGGAGACGACATTAAACTCAACGGATTTGGAGGCACGTGCACCTTGTCAGCATAAATCTGGCATTTATGACACTTCCGCACGAAGTTAAAACATTGGGCCTCCATTGTCATCCAATAATAACCTGCTCTCAGCAGCTTCTTCACCATTGCATTCCCACTGGCATGGGTACCGAACGAGCCTTCGTGAACCTCTTTCATCAATTGGCTTGTTTCTCTGTCATCAACACATCTGAGCAAGACCCAATCAAAATTTCTCTTGTACAAAACCCCATCCTTATTCAAATAGAACACCATGGCTAACCTCCGCAGAGTCTTTCGGTCCCTTTTCGATGCTCCCTCAGGATATTCTTGAGTCTCTAGATAGCGTTTGATATCATAATACCACGGCTTCTCATCATCAGGTGCTGTATCAACAGCAAACACATAAGCCGGCCTATCCAGACGACCTACTTCAACACTGGGGAACTGATTCCACCTCTGCACCTTAATCAAGGCAGCTAGAGTAGCCAAAGCATCTGCCAAAGGATTCTCCTCTCTGGGCACATGATGCAACTTCACCTTGGTGAAAAACGTCAACAATCTCCTCGTATAATCTCGATACGGCTCTAAGTGAGACTGATGCGTATACCATTTTCCGTTAACCTGATTTATCACCAGAGCTGAATCTCCATATATGACAAGGTTCTTGATCCTCAAATCAATCGCCTCCTCAATTCCCAATATGCACGCTTCATATTCAGCTACGTTGTTGGTGCATTCAAATGTTAGCCGGGCAGCAAAAGGAATATGGGATCCTTTCGGCGTAACCAAAACAGCACCAACACCGCTTCCATTCACGTTAACGGCCCCATCAAACATCAGAATCCATTCGGATTCAGGGTCAGGCCCCTCCTCCAGGATCGGTTTCTCGCAATCTTTCGATTTGAGAAACATGATGTCCTCATCAGGGAATTCAAACTTCATCGGTTGATAATCCTCAATAGGTTGCTGGGCGAGGTAATCAGACAATACACTCCCCTTGATCGCTTTCTGAGAGGTATACTGTATATCATACTCAGTCAAGATCATTTGCCACCTCGCAACCCGTCCGGTCAATGCTGGTTTCTCAAAAATGTACTTGATCGGATCCATCTTGGAAATCAATAAAGTGGTATGAACCAGCATGTACTGCCTTAGTCGGCGAGCAGCCCAGACCAAAGCACAGCAAGTTTTCTCGAGCAGTGAATATCTTGTTTCACAGTCGGTAAACTTTTTGCTAAGGTAATATATGGCATGCTCTTTTCGACCAGACTCGTCATGCTGCCCCAATACACACCCCATAGACCCCTCGAGGACTGTCAGGTACAGAATTAACGGTCTTCCTTCCACAGGAGGCATCAGAATCGGAGGCTCCTGCAAATATTCTTTTATCTTTTCAAATGCCACTTGGCAATCATCATTCCACCTGACCGTTTGATCTTTTCTCAACAATTTGAATATCGGTTCACACGTGGCTGTTAGATGAGATATGAACCGTGAAATGTAGTTCAATCTACCTAAGAAACCACGAACCTCCTTCTCTGTTCTCGGTTCAGGCATTTCTTTTATTGCTTTTACTTTTGCAGGATCAACCTCGATTCCTTTCTCACTTATAATGAACCCCAGCAATTTACCGGACCGCACTCCGAACGTGCACTTGTTCGGATTCAACCTCAGTCTGAACTGTCTCAAACGGTCGAACAACTTAGCCAGATCTACCAAATGCCCTTCTTCTGTCTGGGACTTTGCTATCATGTCATCAACATAGCATTCAATTTCATGATGAATCATATCATGAAACAAAGTCACCATGGCTCTCTGATAAGTAGCACCGACGTTCTTGAGACCGAATGGCATTACCTTGTAACAAAAAGTACCCCACGGTGTAATGAACGTTGTTTTCTCCATATCATCTGGCGACATTTTGATCTGATTATAGCCAGAAAAGCCATCCATGAAGGAAAACACCGAGAATTGAGCTGTATTATCTACCAACACGTCAATGTGAGGTAGTGGAAAATCATCCTTCGGACTAGCTCTATTCAGATCTCGGTAGTCCACACACATTCTTACTTTACCATCTTTCTTCGGGACTGGCACAATGTTCGCGACCCATGGCGGATAGTTAGTGACAGCAAGGAAACCAGCATCCCACTGCTTTTGCACTTCCTCCTTAATTTTCATTGCCATATCAGGTCGAGTTCTGCGCAACTTCTGCTTCACTGGAGGACAATCTGTTCTCAATGGTAGCTTGTGCACCACAATATCGGTATCCAACCCTGGCATATCTTGATAAGACCAGGCAAAGATGTCGACATACTCTTTCAACAGCACTACCAATCTGCTCTTAACACTTTCCTCCAAAGCAACCCCGATTTTCACCTCTTTCTTAACCTCGTCGGTACCCAGGTTCACCACCTCAATCTGTTCTTCATGCGGCTGAATCACCTTCTCCTCTTGTTTTAACAACCTGGCTAATTCCCCTGGCAGTTCACAATCTTCTTCGTCTTCTTCTTCAGCAAGATAGATTGGATTGTCGAAGTCATATGAGGGTGTAACAGGATTGTTATCAATAAGATCCGGAGAGGAATCGCATCTGCATGAATGTTGATTCATGCATTGCTTTAGAACCGGTGTGACAAAACAAAAAGAAAAATGAAAACATTGCCATTTTTATTTGTTTTTATTTTAAACTGCAAAAATAAATGAAAAACAGGGAACACCGCTTTTAATTGAAAAACATCCTTTTATTCATGATGCAAAATCTTGCAAATTTAAACATGAGGTGGCCCTTACAATGGACCATTACGTGTCGGGCAACACGCATGGTTTTCATGCATATAAAAATGAAAACAAGAAAAATATTACTCTTCAAGGAGAGTGACCCGGATGATCTCTTCGGCCTTCCAGTTCTGGATTTCCATCCCTGGTACGCACGGCTTTATCCATTGGTCAATGTCGCAGTCACTATCAGCGTCTTCACCCAGCATGCAGATGTGATCCGGATCCAGCATTCCGGCGCTTGTGAAGGTTACCGACGTACGACGTCCTCTACCTTGCCCTGAGCCTCGGCCCGGTTGATATCCAACTCCGAATTTGTCCTTCTTCTCAGGAACCTCCATTATTCTGCCCCAACCAGGAGCCTCTCCACTTTTCACCACCTCAGCAGCCTGCTTGTATGAAGCGATGGATGGTTTCTCCTCTTCCTGCTTAGCGAACAGAGCATTCTCCACCTTGACGGTTTCGAATGCCTGGCTAGGCGTCTCCCATATTTCTCCATCCATCTCCACATATTTAAATGAAGACAGGTGGCTGACAAAAATGTCCTCCTCTCCACAGACCGTGACAACCTGACCTCCCCAGACATATTTCAGCTTCTGGTGCAAAGTCGAAGTAACTGCTCCCGCAGCATGAATCCATGGGCGACCCAACAGGCAACTGTACGCCGGCTGAATATCCATGACATAAAATGTGGACTTAAACACCTCTGGGCCAATCTTCACCTGCAATTCAACTTCCCCAAATACGGCTCGTTTTGACCCATCAAATGCCCGCACAATCAAATCAGTCGGGGTCAAAATCAACCCATCACAGTTTAGCTTAGCCAGGGCCTTCTTTGGCAACACATTTAAGGAGGAGCCGGTATCAACCAGCACATGCGAAAGCACGGCTCCTTTACACTCCATAGCTATGTGTAGTGCCCTGTTGTGGTTCCTGCCGTCCACTGTCAGGTCCATATCCGTAAAGCCCAACCCATGGCTAGCATGCACATTGGATACGACCGTCTCCAGCTGATTGATGGTGATCTCCTGAGGAACATAAGCCTTTTTCAGAATTTTCAATAAGGCCTCCCTATGCCCTTCTGAGCTCAGCAACAATGAAAGAATCGAGATCTTGGACGGAGTTTGCTGCAAGTGATCAACCAGTTTATACTCCGACTTTTTGATGATTCTTAAGAACTCTTCAGCTTCATCATCAAATTTATTGTCCGACCCCGCAGGCGCCGGTGTCACCACAGGAGTACCACCATTATCCACCACAGACTTTCCCTTTGCCCTGGCTAAAGCCTCGGCCTTTTCTTTTTTATCTTTTTCTTCCTCCCCTCTCCTCAACGCATCAGGAGCAAATAGCCTACCGCTGCGAGTGAAACCGCTGGGACCGGCATTATCCACCTTTAGCACGGTGGTTTCACTTGCAGTCTGCTCTTCCAACTTCTCCCCGTTACAGTACACTTCCCCACCATAATGCCACGGCACGGCATCATCTTTGTCGTAGGGAATTGGCCCAGGTACCGTGATGGTAACTGGAGCCTCCTCCACAAGCTCTGACAAATCCACCGGGTCGTAATAAATGGTTATGGTGGAGACCTCTTCCCTTCCTTCTTTGTCAGTCCTCTCAATCAGGATAACCCCTTCGTCCATCAGCCCTTGGACACACTTCCTCAGAAGCTCACAACCATTCACAGAAACAGTGCACTCAACACAACCCGACCTGCAGCCCGGATAAACCCCATTCTTTAACAACTGCCTCTTGACCTCAGCCAGATGCGTCTTCAGCTGATCAACATCAGACAGTCCAAATCGATTCTCCGTAGAAATGGCATTCACCCCCCTCTGACCATGCGCAGGCATGGGATTGGCATTGACATTGGGAGATGGAGCAAAATTAATGGCCTTGGAATCCACTAAATCTTGAACTGTGTGCTTAAAAGCTTTACAGTTCTCAATGTTATGCCCAGGCGCACCTGAGTGGAATTCACACTTTGCATTATCGTCATAGCTGGCTGGCCTTTGATCACTCAAAGGTGCCAGAGTTCTGGTCTGCACAAGGCCCAAATCCTGCAGTTTCTTGAACAAGAAGGCATAGGTCACCGGAGGCCTATCAAATTGTCTGTCCTGTGCTCTGCCCCGGACTTGATAACCAGCCCTTTGCTGTCTCTGCTGAAAGGGTTGTCTCTGTTGCTGTTGCTGCTGTTGTTGCGGTGCTGGTTGAGGCTCAGCAGGGATTGTTACCGCAGCAGTGTGCTGGAAATAACGGTCCCTACTGGGTCCACGCTGAGTATAAACGGCACTGGTGTCTCCTTCCTTCTTCCTCTGCCCACCATTACCAAACGGTTTTTTCGATCCTGAAGAAGAAGAAGATGCATTACTCTGAATTTTACCCAACTTCAACCAACTTTCTATCCGCTCTCCAGCTACCACAATATCGGAGAAATTGGTGACAGGACAACCCACCATCCTTTCCGCAAACGGCCCCTGCAGGGTCCCCATAAACAAGTCAGACATTTCACGATCCACAAGCGGAGGTTGCACCCTCGCAGCCAGTTCCCTCCACCGCTGAGCATACTCCTTGAATCCTTCATTATTTTTCTGAGACATACCCTGCAGCTGGGTACGACTCGGAGCCATGTCAGCGTTAAACTGGTACTGCTTGAAGAAAGCATCCCCAAGATCCTGCCAGTTCTTTATATCGGAAGATTTCAACTTAGTGTACCACTCCAGGGAGCCTCCGGACAGGCTGTCCTGGAAGAAGTACATCCACAGTTTCTGGTCCATCGTGTACGCAGATATCTTGCGGACAAAAGCTTGTAAGTGCGTCTCTGGGCAAGAACTCCCATTATATCTGTCAAACGTGGGCGCCTTGAACTTCTGTGGGATCACAATCCCCTCAACCAGCCCCATGTTCGACATATTCACTACCCCGGGCGTGGCGTAGCTCTCAAGCACCTTTATCTTCTCAGCCAGCAGCTGAATCTCCTTGTTCTGAGGTGGAGCATTATACGGCACAAACGGCTCGTTCTGCATCGAGAACTGGTCAGCCTCCCTGTCTTCCTCCTGATCTTCATCGAACCCATAGAACGGAGGCACAAAATTATCCTTCTGATTCTGACCCGGTTGGCCACCCGCACCACCAAGACCACCAGCATTATTCACGAGACCCACAGTCGTCCTCTTTCCGCCGTCTCGAGACCCTTGCCCCTGGTTGGAGACTCCATCCAGGTTAACCCCACTGTTTGCTGCAGAAGCCCGCTCGAGCTTTTCAACCTTGTCTGCCAGAGCCTTCTGACCAACTGCGAAGCCTTGCATTATATTGATCAGCTCATTCATTTTGTCTTTCAGTTCGAGCATATCTGCACTGGGAAGCTCCATGAGTCTGGGAGTATTTCTTCTGGTATAATATCTGTGAGGGCGTGTTGAGTGCAAGGGTACTGTTCTTCGAGCGCGAGCAATGATTCCTGTCACAAACAAGCACGTTAGTAACAGTTACCTGCAAAATAAAACACAGTTATTATGATCAATGCATGGATGCAGTGTCTATCCATATGAAGGACACTTCGTCTCTTGATCCTGGTATCATTGAGACAAGTAATAATCCGGCATCAATATTCTGATATTCAGCATCTGATTTTATCGTGCAGATCGGAGATATGTGATTCAGCATGATACCCCCAACCATGTGTGTGCTTGTGTGAGTGCATACGGTAAAGCAAATAAAGCTTGAAGATCAAATACTGAATGAAAAGAACCATCACATAACCAAAAGCGCACAATCAGTGCCATAGTCATACATCAAGTCAAATAAAGTCAAATGCAATCCTCCAGAATAGGAAAGAAATACAGACAAGTGAATTCCGTCAACAAGCCTGACGGTAATCCATCACAAATGAAAGATCTAGCTAGACGAGGGTCCCACAGATGGCCCTATCTCATCTTCCATCTTCGCGAACTCTACGGCGAACCTGAGCTCGGTATTCTCCTGCTGTAATCTCCCCACTTCCTTCTGATGAATCTTCATCTGCCTGAAGTAGTGATCTCTCTCAGCCATGTAGTGATCTCTCTCAGCCCTGATCTTTGCTTTCTCCGCTTCCCACTCTGCAGCCAGAACTCGAGCTCTAGCATCCCTCTGATCTTGGACAAGGATTTGCCTCCTCTTCTCATCCTCAATGACCTGTGACGCTCTGAATAGCTTCTCCTTGGTGACGTCGTGCTCTCTGGTAGATGATGCTAATGCCTGATTAACCTTCCCATAGTAGGCTGTATCCATCTCAAAGCGTTTGGCTTCCAAGGCATGTCGCTTGTCTTGATCTTCCATCTTCACTTTGATCTCTTAATTAGATGCCTGAAACTGAGCAACACTTCTCTCCAACTCAACTCTCTCTGCAAGTAACTGATCTCTGGCCCTCTTCATCTCAAGGAATTCCTCCATGCTGACAGAAGAACTTGGACCCTCAATCCTAGGACACCCCAAATCACCTCCAGGAAATGGTAGAAATGTAACTTCAATTCTCTTCCGCAACCAATCTTCAAACAAAGGAAAATACCGACTGTTGACTTTGCCATAAGGAACCTTACCCTTCTTCTGGATATCTCGCCACTCATCCAATACTTGCCTCATCTTGGTCTGGTTACCATCAATCGGGAAATAGAAGGACTCCTGAATCTCTCGTCCGAGAGGAGGACCCTCTACAGCAAACCCCATCTGTCTCCTGAGAAGCGTCGGGTTGTAATTAATGCAACCCTGAACCCCCACCAAAGGCACATTAGGTAAACTCCCGCAACTGCATATAAAATCTCGTCCAGCCAAACCATTATGAGTCCAAGCGATATCATCTGCCCGCAAACCCATCAACCTGAAGGACCACTTGACACTGGGATCGATATGAGCAAAGGCACCTCGAGAAGGCAAATACCCCATAAACCATCGGAAGAGCAACTGAGAACAGCATCTGACCAAGCCACCACGCCTCTTCTCATTCCTGTTATGCACTGAGTAGTAAACATCTCCGATCAGAGTAGGAATAGGGTTTCTCTGTATGAACAATCTGATAGCATTATGGTCCACAAAATTCTTCTGATTAGGAAACAGAACAATCCCATAAATGCTCACAGCAATCAGAGCACAAACCGTCTTCCAGTTACCCATAGCAGCATGCTCCTTGGCATTAGCCTCCAAGAAACTCAAATGAAACCCGGGTAGCTTTCCCTTTTCCTTCAACCCTTCCTTGACCATTTCCGGACTCAAATAAAGAGCACGTGAAATTCCAAGGACATCTGGCTCTGCTCTGGTGACATGAAAAGGAATCTGATCTCGGATCTGAATACCCAGGATGCTAACATAATCCTCCATCAGAGGTCCCAATAGATAGTCTGGAAACACAAAGCACCTCAGCCCCGGGTCATAGAACTGGAGAAGAGTATGAATGGCACTTCTGTCACTATCACTGAGTCTGAAAGCCATCTTCAGGATACTACCATATGCCTTTCTGAACATCCCCACATGGTCGGGAGTAATCAATGCTATCATCTCCTTCAGCACACCAATCTCAGGATCGAAGAAACTGTAGACAACATCGGGCTTCAAACCGGTCCTCATCTCTGAGCAAAGAAATCTCTCAACCAGGATCTCGATCAAAAATGTCCCTGCATATGGGTAAACATGTGTTAGATGCAATTAATGCAAAATGTAATGATGCTGATGAATGAATGCAATGCGTTGCCATCCTCCAAGCCATCTGATCATCTGCACTAAATCTGGTCTCTGAACTGATCATAACCATCTGAGGAGTGTACAATCATCAATCAGACCCACGGGTTCCGAAATAAACGGAAGAAGGATACATCATCATCATCATCAGTCTCTGAGCAGACATACCACCACCATCTGAATCGGCCCGGGGAATCCTGAAATAAACGGATCCCCACTGATAAATATCTCGGCCCGGGGAATCCTGAAATAAACGGATCCCCACTGATAAATCACGGACAGCACTCCGGTGTCTCTGAAATAAACGGCCATAAATCCGACTTATAAATAAGACCCACCGAACAAAAGTCACCATCTGAGCCCATCTGATTATGCATCTGACAGAATCACCCTCCCCTCACAGGTAAATTCTAATCAGGTCATCCTAAGGCGGATAATAGTCTCGACAATCGGGCGGAGATACTCAATGGGTTTGCCCTTTCGGGTGTGCCGTTGTAGCTCCCTTAAGATCGTCTAAACCAAAGATCCGGGAAATGATCGGTCACCAGAGTCAACAGCTCAGATGAAGTAACTAAGCCAAAGTGGATACTCCACAGAGGAAAGCACTATCAAATGAACCTCGTCCGGCTTGTGGTACATCACGCCGCCAGGCACGTGTTAACCTAACACGAAAGAGGCGACATGAGACCACACTAATCCTAGGTGTATACTCGGGCCTGGGTTTTAGCCCCACTCGGAACACCCACCCCAAACAGAGGAACCACCTGCACAGAGGACGGCAATAATATGATAGTATGATGCATGCAGACATTAATGCAAATATAGATACACACTGGTTAGAATAATAAATGCAATAAACGACACACAATAAGCAACCCAAACTAATCCTAAAACGCTAGGAAGGACTCGCTTAGGGACGATGGACCAGCATAGGTCTACATCGGAAGTCCCCAGCAGAGTCGCCAGCTGTCGCATCCTGCGAAAAATCAACCGGCGAGCTAAAAATAAAACACACACAGAGCCGCCACTGCGCGTTATTTATCCCAAGATAGGGAAAGGAAATGCTCAGAGAAACCTGGAAAGGAAATGGTCTCGCGACCAAAGAGACAGGGTAAGGGAGTCGGTTACGCAAGGGGAAGGTATTAGCACCCTCACGTCCGTCGTACTCGACGGGATCCACGTCCTAGAATAAAGAATAGGTTTCTAAACATCACACACACACACGGGGAACGCAGGCGGGGTTAAGAGAAGGGAGCTCGATAAGGTATCGCACCTTATGCCTACATATCTTGTCTGGAACAAGAATCAGAGCCACTGTAGTTCGGCTTACGCACGCCAAACAACACAAAACGCACAAACATATGGCAAACATGGAGCCCGACAACCACTCGATGGAATTACGTCAGCATCCGAACCAAAACACGCACAAAACGGCAAACGTGGAGCCCGACTGCCAATCACTGGGCTTACGTCGGCATCCGAACCAAAACACACAATCAGATAACAAGTAAACACACGCAAAAGAAAAAAGGTTGCCCGGAGTGGTCTCGCACGACCACCTGCCTACATACCTCGTCTGGAACAAGGATCAGGGCGATGTAGTTCCCCTGAAAGGGACTGAGTTACTAGCCAGAAACCAGGGGAAGACACACTACTAGGGAGCTGGACTCGAGCCTAGTGTTGTCATGCATCGTTACCCTAAGTTCAGTTTTCTATCCTACTAGCATAAGCAAACTACTCCTATCCAGGAAAGAAGCAAGCATACAAGCATACAAAATAATTCAAGCATACATCAAATGAGAACAAGCATCTCAAACAGATATCCACAAAGCACGCACTATAACCAAACAAGTGGGCTCACACAATAGGTTTGACTGCCTCAGCAAGTCATCTGTACGGGCTGTGTTTGCTCTTAACCTTGCCATTACGAGGCTAAGGTGAAGCAGATGAAAGGTGAAGTGAGGATCAGACCTCACAGCTCTTATCCCTAACCAGGGAGAGCTTCTGACAAATGAGCATGGGTCCAGAATGGGGGAACCCTTCTATACTCAGAGACTCTGACACAATGTGCACTGCACGGATCTTGGGCTTGTAATCTCAATGCTACAACCATGTAATGGGAGCAAGGAGAAGACTCACAGAATAGTGGGGGGTAGACTGCATACCCCTACCTTCCACCAATTGCCTTATTTAAAGGACTTTCACCTGCTTGGCACGAAAAATAAACAACCACAATCATTGCCTCTTAAGGAGGACTTCAGACATTTGCCCGGCCCGGTAACAGCCGGGTCTCCCAGACTACATGAAGTCAAGAGGACCTACCTCAAGCGGTTTACACAACCGAGCAGCGGCTACCAAGCAAGTTCTTAAAAGAACTAGAGCGACTAAAGGTACCTGTACAAAAGCTAACAAGTTAATAACTCAGACAACCAATCAGAAAACAACAAGTTAATCAGTCAAACTATGCAAGCCAAGGCACACAAAGGCAAGCTATGAGCTCAAGCCCAAGCTTCACAACCTACAAAACAATGTTATGTTAGTGTACAAACATCAAACAACATCATTTCAATCAACTTGGATCATTCTCCATGAGCCTTATGCTATTCATCCTGAAAAATCCAGCAAATATTAGCAACTAGACCACTAGGCCAAGCCTAGGGTCCAAAAGCAAGAAAAATTCCTAAACAGCAAGGTATCTCTAACCAAAGTCAAATTAATGCAAATAGAAAACCAACACAATTAGTCCCATGTCCATATCATTCATTATATTCATTCCATGCACAAAACAATCCAACTTATGCCAAATGGAACACAAAACATCCAAACAGAACTATTGCATCCAATTCCATACCAAAACAAATCCAAAAATCCTCAAATAATTTACACCTAAACAGGACCTAATCCAGGTATGGCACACCAAATTTCAGCTTAATTGGGCAAAGGGAACCATGTCAATGAAAATCAACAAAAACAGACACAATTACATGCTCCAAATCACAACATCAACATATGCATTCACTTCAAAAATTCATAACTCAATGAAAACAGTAAAGAAATGAGTGAGACCAAAACAGGGATGTCACATCATGTGTCTACAACTATCATACCAAATTTCATAAGCATTCAACACCATATGAGCATTTCACAAGGATATTTCAAACACATGTCACACAAGCTTGCACATTTGAACAACAGAGATGAAAAATAGCAATCAAATTGAAAATGCCACATAAAATTCCACAAAAATTCACATAGCATCTTAACATGTTAATGAACATCCATGCAAAATTTCACATCATTTCACCAAGTATAGGTCACTCAAATAAATCCAGCAAGTTGACATAATGAGGTGTGACACAAGTTGTCACACCTAAGTTCCAAAATTCATAACTCAATGACCAGGTATCAAAAATTCATGAAATCTACATGGAAATGACCATCAACCAGTCCACAATCATCACAAAAATTTTCGAGCATTTATTTTAGAATATGAGAATTTCACATTGGATTTGGCACAAGGTATCAAAATGTAGCACATGTTAAAGAAACCTAAGTCAAACACAATATTACCATGCACAACTTCAACCAATAGGTCAAAAAAATCCTACAGTCAACAAGGAAGTCAAAGAAAAAATCCACACATTTTTATGATTTTTCTATGATTTTTTATGAATTTTTTAACATGTTTATGAATTTTTTAGAATTTTTTAGAATTAATATAATTAATTAAATGTTCCAATGGCACAATGGTAATTAGTTAAAGGCGGGGGCGGTAAACATTGTATTCGAAAATTCAAATGAAAATGAAGATCAAACACACAATTATTCCAGAAAACCATCGTCTTCTTCCCAGATTTTCCAGAAACGGCATAAATATGATGAACACCAAAACTCAACGAAATTAACATGCGTATACTCGTTAGAACCGTCTCTTAACATGCAATCCAAATATCTACTCGATTTAACCTAATTGTTCCTCTATTTTCCAAATCGATGGAGTTAGGGTTTCACATCATACTTTCAAATCAAGATTTCTCTGCCTATGCTTCATCATTTCTAAAACCAAAAGCATCACTGAAATCTACTATCAACGCACTATACAACGCACATAATAATTAAGCAAACCGTGACATTCGAAGAAATGAAAACCTGGCAATGGCAGCGCTGTTCTTGATGAGCTTTGCGCGATTTCTCCTCAAAAGGATGATGATGAGGAAGGTGAATAGAAGAGTTAGATTCAATTATAGTAGCTTCTAGCACACGAATCCTCCAATTCACCATGGATGCTTCACCTAGGACAGTCGTGATTCAGAGTTCCTTTCCATCCAAACTTCAAAAACAGATGGAGATGAGGATGATTGAAGATCAATGCAAAAAGAATTTCGCAATTTGAGCAAGAATTGAGGAAGTTCTTGTCAATTTTTGGTTTTGGTGTTCTTGAGGATTTGAGAGAATGTGATGAGTTTTTGGATCTGATTTTGGGAAATGTGTTTTTCTGTTATGATTAGTGGATGATTATTTTTATATACTCCTGCTTAATCCAAGCTTAATCACACTCATTAGCCAAATTGAATTGATTAGTGAAATGGCTAATTTTCAAGTAAGGGCAAAAATGTAACTTCCTAAGCCAGCTCATTGCCACCTCATGGACAGCTCACACACTCTCTAAATGGCATGTGTGAGCTGTTGCAACTTGTCTCACTCTCATTGGATGAGTATTTTGGAAATTCACATGTGAATGGCTATGTATTCAATTGTTCAAGTTCATTCCAAAAGCTATTTTTCAAACCATGAAGCTTTAACATGTTATGATGATTCCAACAACTTTCAAATACCATTTGTGAAGTGTTGCAAAAATCCCCACTCAAAAATTCCAATTATTTCACAAGTTGGACAATTTTGCCCCTGGTTCATTTAACTGTCCAGTTGAAATTTGACTTTTTGCATTGACCACTTTTGAAAAAATCCAATTATGCACCATGAAAGTACATGTCAAATGGAGTTTGTGCATATAAAGAACTCTCAATTTGGACACTCCATGTGGAAGTTATGGCCTCCTGATTATGGGTCATTTTTGAAATTCACTGAGCCATAATTTTCCAACCATACATGGGATTTTCAAGTTCTTGGACTTTTTGGAAAGGTGAGAACAAGATCTACAACTTTCATGTTGAACAAATTTTCATTTGAAGCTTCCTTGGATACGTGGTCTTGAGGTCAAAAACTTTCCATTTTTGGAAACTTCAATTACAAGTCACTTTCTATTTTTGGCAGTTTTTGTCCTGACTTGATTTTCTTCATTCTTAAGCTTTGACATGTCAAATAACACTTGTTCCAACATGAATGAAGTGTATCCAACTCATTTCCACCTCCAAATCCATCAAATCATGTACAGTTGACCACAATTGACTTTTTCAACTGACAGATGAAATTGGCAATGCATAGATCAAATTAAGCCCCAATCTCCTGATCATGCCCTGACTGGCCCAATGCAACCGATTAGGGTTGACCAGTGGTAAAAACCCTAATCTCAAGGAATCTTCTTCAATCTCCTGAAGACATCCAACCATGATGATAATAAACCATGATGATGATGATGTATCATTGCAATCAAGATGAAGATCAATGTCCATTGAGAATCATGAAACCCTAATTCACTGCCCAATCCTCAGATGGCCAATGATCAATCAATAAACCCTAGGCTTGCACTTTGACTTCCTCATCTTCTGAACAAGACTGGAGATAATGGCTTGCACAATGTAACCACATGATATGCAATGCCTAATGACCTAAAATGATATGTACAATGTTAATGCTAGTCCCAAGAGAGGAGGGCAAATTTTGAGGTGTTACACCGGCTTTTCCTTCAGGGTTTCCTTTAGGGTTAATCGGAATTCTCAGGGTTAGCCTTCAGGGTTTTCCGTCTGTGAGCACTAGGGTTTTGTTGCTAGGGTTCTCCTTTCGTCCTTTTTCGTCCTCCTTCGTCCTCTTTCGTCCTCCTTCGTCCTCTTTCGTCCTTTTTCGTCCTCTTTCGTCCTCTTTCGTCCTCCTTCGTCCTCTTTCGTCCTCTTTCGTCCTCTTTCGTCCTCCCTTTTTCTGACTGGAGTTGTGGTATTTATAATGCCTTTTTTCATGACCTAATGGGCTCAGAGTGAAGCCCAGAATTTTCTGTTATCTGCCAGCTTCGCTAGGCGAGCGTGTAGCGAACGTTCGCTAGGCGAAGGATTTGCTCGCCTAGCGAGCAGGCCAGTTTGGGCCATTTTCTGGATTGGGCCACTCGTGAGCTGGGCCTTTGTTCCTTTAAGATCAGTGTCATAAAAATGAGTCGGAGTGCCCTGAAAAATGTCTTGAAATATTAATGGGCAAATTTTGGGGTATGACAGCTGCCCCTGTTCAATATTCTTGAACCGAGAGAGTCAGAATGGTATGTACACCATTCGTGGTCTGGAGGTGGAAGATTATTGAACACTTAGGATGCCCCAAAAATTTGCACTTGTCAATTAGTTAGTCTTGATGGAGATGGGTTTAAAGATGCCATCTAGGAAGTTTGATGATGAGAGCTTCAGAGTACGTCGTACGTTAGAAGATATCTGAAGTCATGGGTGTCACTGGGTCATATGCTAGACCGTATAGTGAGTCATTCATTAGGCCGTCGACTTCACTGGGGAGTTAGAATGGGTCATACGCCGCTGGGGATAACAGATCAGAATGGATCATACGCTAGATCGTATCTGAGTTGCAGAATGGGCCGTCTGTTAGGCTGTATCTGACGAAAAGTAGTCGTACGCTAGACTACACCTCGGGATGTACCGTACGCTAGGTAGTATCTGAGGAATGAAGATCCGAATGGGTCGTACGCTAGACCGTATTGTTGGAGGAGTAATATGTTGTGCCGAATCAAAATGAGATAAGAATCCGAATGAGTCATACACTGCTGGGGATAAAGGATCAGAATGGATCGTACGCTAGATCGTATCTGAGTTGCGGAACGAGCCGTCCGTTAGGCTGTATCGTTACTGGGGGTGAAGGATCAGAATGGATCGTATGCTAGATCGTATCTGAGTTGTAGACTGAGCCGTCCGTTAGGCTGTACCTGATGATGAAGGGGGTAGTCATACGCCAGACTACACTTCAGAATGTACCGTACGCTAGGTAGCATTTGAGGCCTTGAAGGTCCAAATGGGTCGTATGCTAGACCGTATTGGAGTTGTTGAAGGTTGGAATGGATCGTACGTTAGATCGCATCTGAGTTGAAAGAGCCATATGTTGAGCTGAATCAGAATGAACCGTACGCTAGGCTATATCTGATAGTATTTGTATATGTTGTATTTGCAATAAATGTCTGGGATGGGCTTATAGATGCCATCGTTAGGAGGATGTCAGAATGAATGTTGACATGGAGTATATCTGAAAGATGTAGTTGAATCCTGAACGTAATTGATGAGGATGTCCGTCTGAATGGACCTTTGTTTTGACTGTATCAGGGGAATAATTAACCTGAAAAATAAAGTTAGCTTCATGCCATGTCATGATGCATGAGATGTTTTATGCTTTCGAAAATAACTGCGAACGATGTATGCATGCGTATGCTGTGAAATGATGTAATGAATGAATTATGCATCTGAAAAGTTCTTCCAGAGGACTCTACTGGGGAAAACAAATCTCAATCTTCTGGTTGGGAGATACTGGCATCGATGACCCTTTCTTAGCCGGGGATGCTTGATTTCTGTCTGATGGTAGAAATGTTCAACAGAAGCCTGGCTGGGGGTGGAAGAGATGACCCCTTTGTCTAGTAATGCCACTCTCTTCTGGGAATGACTGGCTTTGCTGGGGGATAGGATTAGCAACGGATTCATTGGAAAGCATGATTAGACCTTCTCCTCGATCCTGAAGTCTAGTAGTAATCGCTATTTCTATTTTATGCACGCATTTTTGGTAAACATCGATCATATCCAAATGCATATATTAATTCGAATTAAATCAATGGACGCTTATGCAAACAAAACAGAGAAAGTAAAACAAAAGCATTTTTTTTTTAAACTAAAATTATATTGATTTCGAAAGAGGGCCTA
Organism: Lathyrus oleraceus; assembly: GCF_024323335.1. Taxonomy (NCBI): domain Eukaryota; kingdom Viridiplantae; phylum Streptophyta; class Magnoliopsida; order Fabales; family Fabaceae; genus Lathyrus; species Lathyrus oleraceus. The sequence continues at coordinate 2,830,198 of NC_066579.1, read as the reverse complement.
TAAACAGGCAATTTGTGTACAAGGAGACAGAAATCCTAGTAAGAGGAAATTGTCAAGAAAACAAAGAGAAAGCTATGCCGAAAACGTCCTATTGACTTTAATTCCCTACTGCCATTATGTCTTCAAGCCTCTCATCTCCTGCTGTCGGATAGAAGTGATTAGCTTGTTCAGTCCTTTGAACTTGGATGAAGCTGTCTGAGAACGGGACATAGTCATACGCTTTGATCCCTAATTTTTGCCTGGACCGCCTTTTCAGGTTTTCAATCCACCAGGATACCCCTTTTTGCCCAAGCCGCCTTTTCAGGTTTTCGACTTGCCGGGTGCACATTTTTTTATGTTTATCCCTAATTTTTGCCCGAACCTTTTGGTTTGCCGGGATGCCCTTACTTTTGCCTAGGTACGTCGACCTAGCAGGTCTCTTTTATGCGTAGTATTTTTTGACTATGTCTGCGTTCACGGGATGCGGGAAGTCTTCGCCGTCCATTGTAGCTAGTATCATGGCTCCACCAGAGAATACCTTCTTAACTACAAACGGCCCTTCGTACGTTGGAATCCATTTGCCTCTGGGATCACCCTGTGGTAGAATGATACGCTTTATTACCAAATCGCCAATTCGATATACCTGTCTCTTGACTCTTTTGTTAAATGCCCGGGTCATGCGCTTCTGATATATCTGTCCATGACACACAGCCGCAAGTCTCTTCTCATCGATCAAGTTTATCTGGTCGAGTCGAGTCTGAATCCATTCATCTTCATCTAAGCCCGCCTCTTTTATGATTCTTAGAGAGGGAATCTGGACTTCCACTGGTAAAACGGCTTCCATTCCGTAGACTAAAGAGAAAGGAGTTGCTCTTGTCGAAGTGCGTACTGAAGTGCGATAACCGTGAAGAGCAAACGGTAACATCTCATGCCAGTCTTTGTACGTCACCGTCATCTTTTGTATGATCTTCTTGATATTCTTATTAGCAGCCTCCACGGCACCGTTCATCTTTGGCCGGTACGGAGAAGAGTTATGGTGTTTTATTTTGAACTGCGTGCAGAGTTCAGTAATCATCTTGTTGTTCAAATTAGTACCATTGTCAGTAATAATTCTTTCAGGGATGCCATATCGACAAATGAGATTATTCTTGATGAATCGTGCCACCACATTCTTGGTGACAGAAGCGAATGAGGCGGCCTCTACCCACTTTGTAAAGTAATCAATAGCAACAAGGATGAAACGATGCCCGTTAGAAGCAGTAGGTTTAATCTCTCCAATCATATCAATGCCCCACATTGCAAAGGGCCAAGGTGCTGTCAACACGATCAATGGAGCAGGAGGTACATGTATTTTATCCGCATAGATCTGGCACTTGTGACAAGTTCTGGCATGATGGTGGCAATCAGCTTCCATGGTAGACCAATAATACCCTGATCTTAGAATCTTCTTGGCCATTGTATGTCCACTAGAGTGAGTCCCAAAAATACCGTCATGCATGTCTTCCATAATCTTTTCTGCTTCCTTTTTATCCACACAGCGAAGAAAAGTCGAGTCATGATTACGTTTGTATAATACTCAATTACTCAAAAAGAATTTAGCGGAGAACCTCCTCAGGAATTTTCTGTCATTGATGGACGCCCCTTCAGGGTATTCCCGAGCTTCTAAATACCTTTTTACTTCGTGGAACCACGGTTTCTCTTCTACTTCATCAGCGTTAAGTTCATAACAATATGCTGGTTCATCTAGTCGTTCAATGGTGATCCTGGGAGCTTCATTGTCCCATCTGACTTTGAACATAGATGACATGGTGGCCAAGGCGTCTGCCAACTGATTCTCCTCTCGTGGAATATGTTCGAATGTAATCTCTTCAAAGTATGGGATAAATGTCAACACCCGCTCTCGATAAGGGATGAGATTCGGATGTTTAGTGTCCCATTCTCCTTTGATCTGACTGATTACTAAGGCTGAGTCTCCGTATACGCTTAAAAACTTGATTCTCAGGTCTATAGCAGCTCTGAGTCCCAAAATACATGCTTCATACTCAGCCATATTGTTGGTACAGTCGAAACATAGTCTAGCAGTGAAAGGCGTATGGCAACCCTTGGGAGAAATAATTACAACACCAACGCCATTACCCAACGCATTAGAAGATCCATCGAAAACCATAGTCCATCGGGATCCCGGTTCGGGTCCTTCATCCGGTCCCGGTTCTTCATAATCAGTAACAAGCATGACATCCTCATCTGGGAACTCAAAATTCATAGATTGGTAATCATCCACTGCTTGATGAGCCAAATGATCAGCTAGCACGCTTCCTTTGATTGCTTTCTGGGTAGTATACTGGATATCATACTCTGTTAAAATCATCTGCCATCTCGCTATTCTCCCGGAGAGGGCAGGTTTCTCAAATATGTATTTGATGGGATCCATCTTAGAAATCAACAAAGTGGTATGATTCAACATATACTGTCTTAGTCGGCGAGCAGCCCAAGCCAAAGCACAGCAAGTTCTCTCGAGCAGTGAGTATCTTGTTTCACAGTCGGTAAACTTTTTGCTAAGGTAGTATATGGCATGCTCTTTTCGACCAGACTCGTCATGTTGCCCCAACACACACCCCATTGAATTTTCTAACACGGTCAAATACATGATTAGAGGTCTTCCTTCAACTGGTGGTATCAGGATCGGAGGTTCCTGGAGATACTTCTTGATTTTGTCAAAAGCTTCTTGACATTCGTCATTCCATATCATCTCTTGATTCTTCCTTAGTAGTTTGAAGATGGGTTTGCAGGTAGCAGTTAAATGGGAGATAAACCGGGCAATGTAATTCAAACGTCCCAAGAAACCTCTGACTTCCTTATCTGTACGGGGAACTGGCATTTCTTGGATAGCTCTCACCTTAGCCGGGTCAACCTCAATTCCTTTACCACTGACAATAAATCCCAAGAGTTTACCGGATCTTACTCCAAAGGTGCATTTGTTCGGGTTCAATCTCAGCTTGTATTTCTTCAACCTCTCAAACAATTTGTACAAATGATCGAGATGTTCTTCTTCAGTATTAGATCGGGCTATCATGTCATCCACATATACTTCTATTTCATGATGAATCATGTCATGGAACAAAACCACCATAGCACGCTGGTACGTTGCCCCAACGTTCTTTAAACCGAATGGCATTACTTTGTAACAGAAAGTGCCCCATTGCGTCACAAACGTAGTTTTCTCCATGTCTTCAGGTGCCATCTTAATCTGGTTATAACCCGAGAATCCATCCATGAAGGAGAATACTTTGTGTTGAGCGGTGTTATCTACCAGAACATCAATGTGCGGAAGTGGAAAGTCATCTTTGGGACTCGCTTTATTCAGATCTCTGTAATCGACGCACATCCGTACCTTACCATCCTTCTTTGGTACCGGTACCACATTAGCAACCCATTGGGGATAAGAAGTAACAGCCAGAAAACCTGCATCAAATTGTTTCATAACCTCGGCTTTGATTTTCTCAGACATTTCAGGGCGCATGCGACGAACCTTTTGCTTAACAGGACGACACTCTTCCTTCGTTGGAAAACGATGCACTACTATATCAGTATCCAATCCTGGCATGTCTTCATAAGACCAAGCAAAAATCTCTACATAGTCATGTAACATCTGAATCAATCTTTCTTTAATACTGTTTTCCAAGCTTGCTCCTATTTTGACTTCTCTCCTGTCCACTTCAGTACCCAGGTTTACAATTTCGATTGACTCTTCATGCGGCTGTATAGTCCTTTCTTCTTGCAGTAACAGTCTGGCAAGTTCTCCAGGTACTTCACAATCTTCCTCACTTCTATCCTCGGCTTGGTAGATCGGATTTTCAAAGTCATAATGAACAGCAGTAGAACTATTATCAACAGGATCCAGAGTGGGTATGGATCTGCAATTCGTTACGTGAGTGTGTGTAAGAAAACATAGCTTTTTTGGAAGATGACAGGAAAGATAAAGAGCGCAATATTTGAATGCAAAAAATCCATTGATTTATTGAATATGAATATGCTTATGAAAATGACAAAACCCTTAACAAATTAGCTATTGTGCCCCGGGCATAGACACAACGCTTGGAGAAGTTCAATTGTAAAAAAACAAAAATTTGCAACACCAAAATAGACAATAACAATTACTCCTGACTAAAGGAAATCGGGATAGTGTCTTCAGCCTTCCAATTATTGAGTCCGTCGCCAATTGTTGGGAAAATCCAGCTATCCAGGTCGCAATCGCTGTCAGCGTCTTCTACAACATTAATTTGACTCTTGGCTACCTTCTCAGAGCTAAACCCCAGGCCAAATTTGTCAGACTTGTACGGTACGTCGATCAGTTGACCCCAGCCAGTACAGCCACCATCTTCAACCACAGCTTGAGCGTCCTTCAGGGAAATCATAGCAGGAGGAGTCCGAATAACCTTGGGCACACCGGAAGTTGGCTTAAGGACAGGATTGGTCGGAGGAACTACTTCAAATGACTGACAAGGAGTCTCAATGAATTCACCATCCATCTCGACGTATCTGAAGGCATGCACACTACTGACAATGTACTCTTCTTCTCCACACACGGTGACAATTTTGCCCTCTGTGGGATACCTCAGCTTTTGATGGAGAGACGAAGCTACAGCACCTGACCCATGAATCCAAGGGCGTCCCAGTAAGCAGGAATAGGCAGGACGAATGTTCATTACATGGAAGGTAGTATTGAAGACTTGAGGTCCTATCTTGATAGGGAGGACTACTTCGCCATGGACAACACTCTTCGCACCATCGTAAGCACGTACCACAATGTCACTAGGTTTCAGTTCGATGCTTTTACAATCCAGCTTATCCAGCACAGCTGTTGGCAGCACATTCAAGGAAGAGCCATTATCGATCAACACATGAGACAAAGTGATTCCCCTACACTCAATGGAGATATGCAGGGCTTTATTGTGATTCTTTCCTGCTGGTGTCAGGTCAACATCGGAAAAGCCTAGGCCATTCTCAACAGCCAAGTGAGCAACATAATTTTCGAACTGATCGACAGATGTTTCCTGAGGCACATGAGCAGTCTTCAAGAATTTTATCAATGCATTGGCATGAGATTCAGAAGATAACAGCAAGGATAACATCGAGATCTTAGACGGGGTATGCCCCAACTGTTCTACCACATCGAAATCACTCTTGCGGATGATTTTCAGCACTTCTTCCATTTCCTGTTTGGCAACATCTTCGGGAGTAACTTCGACCGGTGTCTCTGACTGAGAAGGATTGACTGGTTCCTTTCCTCGAGTTTCAAGGACAGGAGGTGAGATTTCTGGAGAGAAGATCCTTCCACTTCGAGTAATTTTACTAGTCCCAACGATGCCATTAGGATTAGTAGAATTGTCAATTTGCTTTACGCCATGGACGTAAACATCACCGCCATAATTCCACGGAATAGCTTTGCTTGAGGAATACGGGATCAGGCCAGGTGCAGTAATGATTAGGGGAGCTACCCTGGGCTCAACAGTAATCTTCACAGGCGCCCTAGTAGCGGTAATCTTCACTGGAACTTTGGACCTAGCAATCACAGATATTTCTTCAATAGGGTTTTCCGCCTTAGGGATCTTTTCGAAGAGAACTGTACGATCATCCATCAGCCGTTGAATACCATTCTTCAATTCCCAACAATCATCTGGTTGGAATATACAGAGATTGCAATCTTCAGCACAACCTGGAAATAAACCAGCTTGCAATAAATTCCTCTTTATGATCGGGAGAGGAGATGTTAAGTCCGCCACATTGGAAACGTGATCGTCGTCATCCACGACATTAACCGTCTTGTCATGATTAGGCATAGGAGCAGTGATGACATTAGGGGTCTCCGGAGGCTCAAACTCAATTTCTCCAGCTTCGATCATATCCTGAATCTTATTCTTCAATGACCAGCAATCGTTTGTATCATGCCCGGGGCTATCGGAGTGATATGCACACCTGGTATTAGGGTTATAACGAGAAGAAGTAGTGTTGGGATTCGTAGGAGGATCTCTGAGGGTGATCAAATTTGCCTTTAGCATTCCCTGCAGTGCCTGTGCCAAGGTCATATTGATCCTGGTAAACTGCCTTCTTGGCCTGTCTTGTTTGGGCTGGAAGTTTTGAGATGGTGGTGCTGCAATCGTAACTGCTCCGATGTCATGGTCACGGTTTTTCTTGTTACGACCCTTTTGACCGTACACAGCATTTGATTCATTCCTCCCCTGATAGGACCTTTTGGTGCTTGCAGAGGCAGCCGCCTGTATCTTTCCACTTCGGATGCCGCTTTCAACACGTTCACCTGTCAATATAAGTTCAGTGAAACCTGATGAAGAACTTCCCAGTATATGGCTGTAGAATGGGCCGGTCAGTGTGCCCATGAACATATCCACCAATTCTCTGTCAGTCATAGGGGGTTTGACTCTGCCAGCCAAATCTCTCCACTTTTGAGCATATTCTTTAAAGCTTTCTTTAGATCCCATAGTTATATTCTGCAGCTGTAGCCGGGTAGGCGCTAGTTCAGAGTTATACTGGTACTATTTATAGAAAGCTGTTGCTAAATCAGTCCAGGTGCGGATGTCAGAGCTCTCGAGCTGATAATACCATTCCAACTGTGTGCCAGACAGGCTCTTTTGGAAGAAATGGATCCATAGCTTCCTGTCAGTGGTATGCGGCTGAATCTTTCTCACATAAGCTCTCAGATGCATCTGAGGACAGGACGCACCATCGTACTTAGTGAAAGTGGGGATTTTGAATTTGCGAGGAATGGTCACATCGGAGACCAGACCCAAACTTTCGAAATCCAGACCGGGCGCCTTCTGACCCTCCATAGCTAGCATACGTTCTTCCAGCAACTTGTACTTATCATCTCTTGGAGAGTACTGTTCATTTTCATAATCTTCATCGTCGTCCTCAGGGTTGAAGAGATCGACATTCTCCTCTTCTGAATCATTCTCTGTCTCCTCTTCTGGACCATTCGGGATCCCAAACTTGACTCCTGCGGCCTGTCCTTTACGCCTTCTTCCCGGGTTAATGAAACTCACAGCTTTCTTGTCTTTCTTCTTTTCGAGCAAAAGAGCCTCCAGTTCCTCCTGCCCCTTGGATAAGCTTAGCATCATCTCCTTGAATTGAGCATTCTGAGTCTGGAGATCTTTGACAGTTTGTTCGAGATCCATTTTTCTGTTTAGAAGGAAGACCGTGAGAACATTGAACTTTTAGAATACCTGTTATGCAGTGTTATGTTATGCTATGCAATGTATGAAATGTTTTCAAGGACTTTTGGAATTTAACTTTGCGTAAATCACCAACAAGAGAGAAATGTTTATTGCTAATTTCTTTGACCAATGTTCATTACAAAAGGAATAATAATAAAAATACAATGAAAGCTCAAGTCTCCCAGGGGCGGCTTCTTTTTGGGCGAAGATACGCATTGAGTCTTCGTTCCTCATTAAGCTGACTGGTAAGTTCTAACACTTTCTTCCTTTCTGCGACGAACTGAGTCTCGAAAGTATCCCTTTCTTCTCTCAACTGGATCCAGGATCTCTTTAGTTCCTCAACATTGGTAGGCATATCTGGATAAGGAATGATCTGAGGAGCACCTCCTTCAGCTTCAGGTTCGACAATCTGAGGTCCGATTGCAAGATATGGCATGACAAGTTCACGAGCTCTGGCGCGTACCCATCTGAGATAAGGTTCCATAGGAATAGAATTTTTCTATCCTAACGTACCTCTCTTCACCATGCCCCAAGCTCGTACAAATCTTTGACGGAGGCCTTGGGAATCGTTGTCATAGTCGAACACAATGCCTTCGATGATCATTTCATGTGGACCATCTCTTCGAGCACAACCAAACTGTCGCAGAGCTAAAGCAGGATTATAAGTAATACCTCCTCTTATTCCTAGGAGTGGTACATTAGGGAACTCGCCACAACGGTCAATGATGGTAACATTTTCCTTGAACTGAGGATACCAACAGATGTCTGGGTGGGAGAGCGACATTATCCTTTGAGACCATTTCAAATTCTGCTCGTTCTTCAAGACCGGTTGAGGAAGGTGCGAAATAAACCACTTAGACAACAAAGGTATGCAGCACATGAGAGTCCCTTGCTTCTTCATGGTACGAGTGTGGAGGGAATGCAAAATGTCTCCCAGCAAGGTAGGTACAGGGTTATGAGTGAGAAATATCTTAATAGCATTCATGTCTATGAATTGTTCTGGATTAGGGAATAACACCAAGCCATAGATTAGCAATGCCAGGATGTCTTCGAAAGCACGGACATTCATAACTTTTAAGAATTCTCGGGCCTTATTTGTCAGGAATTTGGCAAGTAAACCCTTAACTCCACTCCTTGTTACCCAATTAGCTTCAATGTCGGACTTCGTCATGTGTAAAGCTGCGGCAACTTCTTCAGACTTCGGAACCTTTTCTAAACCACTGAACGGTAGTTGATCAAGGATAGGTATCCCAAGCAGTCTGGAGAATTCTTCCAATGTGGGTACCAACTGATAATCTGGGAATGTGAAGCAATGATGTTTAGGGTCGAAGAACTGGAATAAAACTCTCATCATATCTTCTTTGAACCCAGTGGTAACTAAATTGAGAAGAGAACCATGTCTCTTGATGAACTGCGCATGATCGGAAAGTTCTGACACTAAGTTCTTGAGTTGAGGAGAGATTGCTACATGATTAATCCGGATGGTCTTCCTGGGAGCCATAGCTTTACAAAACAGAGCAAAGTTAAATCCCTAAGTCCTTGAAATGGTTATAATGTCATGATATTATGATGTTATGATGTTATTATGTTATGATGTTATGTAAACAAACACAAGCAAGTCACACAACAATCACTCCTAAGTTTTAAGGCTTGCATGAGTTCCATAGGTAAGTACCCTCCCCACTGAAGTTTGGTTGGTTCAACCTGTCCTAGAATAGTAATCGGGTTCTAGAAGGATCTCAAATCATTGACCTTCCTTTAAGTCCACTTCAGTGCAACTCCAAGTGGTTGACCGAAGCTTCCCTAAAGTCCAATCTCAAAGAGTGTAGTATCGAGTCTCAACCAACCCCAGTCGGAACCGAAGTCAGTTATCTCACTACTTTCTAATGGCTAGGATGAGTCAATTAGGGTTCTAAAGGTCTGGTTAATGCTTTAATGACACCACGCAGATGCCAAATTTTTCCTCAAGTAAACATGAGGAACATCAGGACATCCAAAGTGTCACATTAACCGTAGCCATCATTTTAACCATTCCAGTATACGCCGGATAGTCGCGATGATCTATTGCTACTTACCTAAGGTACACTAGATCCGGGTGTAGGATCTTTCACTCAAGAATACCCAAGCAATCCCTTAAAAGTAAATCAGACAATTTTAAATAAGTGATCTTGTTTTTTAAGGTAACCTCTCTTGTAATCGTCCCCAGCAGAGTCGCCAGTTCTGTCATACGGTGAACTGACTTGGGGTATTTTGCTTTTTATCGCAATGTCGCGGATAGCAAGAGTCGCCACCGACTTTTCTTTTATCCAATAAGGAAAGGTGGAAAAGAACAGGAAAGACCTCAATAGATTTTGGGTTCGGGAGGTACATTATACAAAGGGAAGGTATTAGCACCCTTTGTATCCATGGTTATCCATGGGCTCTTAATTGCTGGATCACTTATATTTTTGTCTGAAAAGTGTTGGTGAATTGTTTAAAAATGTTTCGAAAAGAGAGTTTAACTTTGTAATGATTCTCGTATGAATGTATACAAAGTATTTATCTCGTTTGATTTTGAAAAACAGTTTAGAAAAATATAACTTGGTAATGATTCTAGTATGAATGTATACCAAGTGGTGATTTTCTAGGACTTGCAAAGTGTGAGGGGTGGAAAATGTTTTAGGTTATGATCCAGTAATTGAGAGTTATACCTTCCTAAGATCGTTATGGGCATTTCCTATCCTTATGAGGGTAAAACTGTCCTTACTATTGAGAAGTAAGTAGTTTTATCCTTTGGGTGTAAAAGGGTCATTGTAGGGTCATCGATAGGTCATTGAAGGCAACAGCTGTAAGGATACCTTAGCATTCGAAGGGACGATCATCATTTAACCGTAGGCTACACCGAAGGGTCATCGAGGGACAAAATCGTATTTTCGAAGGCAACATCCGAGGGACCATGATTTATTTTATGATGATTTAACCGAAGGGTCTTTGCTAAGTGTATCCCTACATTCGCGGGACACGACCGTTATACCGTAATACCGTAGGGCAGCCAAGAGAGGTCGAAGATCACATATTTAAAGGCCGTATTTTACAATCAATTAGGCAATTAGGATGAATCTCCACATTAAAATCAATACATTAAAATCAGCTAAGTAATTGAGGGTGGATCTCCACATTAAAATTAATACATTAAAATTAATACATTAAAATTAATTAGGTAATTTAGGGTGAAACTCCACAAAGGGGCATCCCACAAATAAAGTGGAATACCTATCTAGCTAGCTTTCCCGGCGATGTGTGAACCTTTGCAAAACTCAGCAAACATGTCAGAATACCAAATCAGGGTGCAATCGAGAATTACACCACAAAAGAAACCAGAACAGCAGTAGGGTCAGATAAACAATGCATGGCTATGATAAAAACATGACAGGTGGGCAAAAGTCAGAACAGAAAAGTCGGCTGCTGTTGCGTTCGCTCCTGCTTCGCCTAGCGAAGTCTTAGCGAACACTCGTTGCATGCTCGCTTAGCGATGTGCTAGCGAGCGGCTGCGGATTCCGGTTTTAATAACGATATAATGGCAGCAAGCTTCACACCTTATAGCATTCATTACAGAGATTATGTGGTTAGACATTCAGATGTTCATGCATACTTAAATTCATATGTAAAACTTAAGATAGTTTCATAAATTCAATCATGATACCATGTGCAAATTAAGAACATAAGGTAGTAATAGCAATGCCAACCTGTTTGTAATCGAATTGTAACCTTGAATTGGCCGATCGGATCGAATTGAGCGGAAGTGACCTTGCTGCCGCCGGCTTTTCCTTCAGGGTTTCCTTTAGGGTTACTCGGAATTCTCAGGGTTAGCCTCCAGGGTTTTCCGTCTGTGAGCACTAGGGTTTGCTTGCTAGGGTTCTCCTTTCGTCCTTTTTCGTCCTCCTTCGTCCTCTTTCGTCCTCCTTCGTCCTCTTTCGTCCTTTTTCGTCCTCTTTCGTCCTCTTTCGTCCTCCTTCGTCCTCCTTCGTCCTCTTTCGTCCTCTTTCGTCCTCTTTCGTCCTCCCTTTTTCTGACTGGAGTTGTGGTATTTATAATGCCTTTTTTCATGACCTAATGGGCTCAGAGTGAAGCCCAAAATTTTCTGTTATCTGCCAGCTTCGCTAGGCGAGCGTGTAGCGAACGTTCGCTAGGCGAAGGATTTGCTCGCCTAGCGAGCAGGCCAGTTTGGGCCATTTTCTGGATTGGGCCACTCGTGAGTTGGGCCTTTGTTCCTTTAAGATCAGTGTCATAAAAATGAGTCGGAGTGCCCTGAAAAATGTCTTGAAATATTAATGGGCAAATTTTGGGGTATGACAGCGGTCTTCAAGAATTTTATCAACGCATTGGCATGAGATTCAGAAGATAACAACAAGGATAACATCGAAATTTTAGACGGAGTATGCCCCAGCTGTTCTACCACATCAAAATCACTCTTACGGATGATTTTCAGCATTTCTTCCATTTCCTGCTTGGCAACATCTTCGGTAGTAACTTCGACTGGTGTCTTTGACTGAGAAGGATTGATTACTGGTCCCTTTCCTTGAGTTTCAGGGGTGGGAGGTGAGATTTCTGGAGAGAAGATCCTTCCACTTCGAGTAATTTTACTAGTCCCAACAATGTCAACGTCATTAGGATTAGCAGAATCATCATCTTGCTTTATGCCGTGGATGTAAACATCACCTCCATAATTCCACGGAATGGCTTTGCTTGAGGCATACGGTACTGGGCCAGGTGCAGTAACAATTAGGGGAGCTACCTTGGGCTCAGCAGTAATCTTCACAGGCACTCTAGTAGCAGTAATCTTCACTGGAACTTTGGACCTAGCAATCACAGATATTTCTTCAATAGGGTTTTCCACCTTAGGAATCTTTTCAAAGAGAATTGTACGATCATCCATCAGTCTTTGAATACCATTCCTCAACTTCAAGCAATCATTGGGTCGGAGTATACAAAGATCGCAATTTTCAGCACAACCTGGAAATAAACCAGCTTGCAATAAATTCTTCTTGATGATCAGGAGAGGAGATGCTAAGTCAGCTACATTAATAAATTCTTCTTGTTATGACCCCTTTGACCGTACACAACATTTGATTCATTCTTCCCCTGATAGGACTTTTTGGTGCTTGCAGAGGTAGCCGCCTGTATCTTTCCACTTCGAATGCCGCTTTCAACACGTTCATCCGTCAATATAAGTTCAGTGAAACCCGATGAGGAACTTCCCAATAGATGGCTGTAGAATGGGCCAGTCAGTGTACCCATGAACATGTCCACTAATTCTCGATTAGTCATAGGGGGTTTGACTCTGCCAGCCAAGTCTCTCCATTTTTGAGCATATTCTTTGAAGCTTTCTTTAGAGCCCATAGTCATATTCTGCAGCTGTAGCCGAGTAGGCACTAATTCAGAATTATACTGGTAGTGCTTGTAGAAAGTTGTCGCTAAATCAGTCCAGGTGCGGATGTTAGAGCTCTCGAGCTGATAATACCACTCTAACTGTGTGCCAGACAGACTCTCTTGGAAGAAATGGATCCATAGCTTCCTATCAGTGGTATACGGCTGAATCTTTCTCACATAAGCTCTCAGATGCATCTGAGGACAAGACGCACCATCATACTTAGTGAAAGCGGGGACCTTGAATTTGCGAGGAATGACCACCTCAGAGACCAGACCTAAGCTTTCGAAATCCAGACCGGGCACCTTCTGACCCTCCATAGCTAGCATACGTTCTTCCAGCAACTTATACTTATCATCTTTCGGAGAGTACTGTTCATTTTCATAATTTTCATAGTCGTCCTCAGGGTTGAAGGGATCAGCATTCTCATCTTCCGAATCATTTTCTGTCTCATCTTCTTTATCCTTCGGAATTCCAATCTTGACTCCTGGAGCCTGTCCTTTAAGCCTTCTTCCCGGGTTAATGTAACTCACAGATTTCTTGTCTTTCTTCTTCTCGAGCAATAGAGTCTTCAGTTCCTCCTGCCCCTTGGATAAGTTCAAGATCATCTTCTGGAATTGAGCATTCTGAGCCTAGAGATCCTTGACAGTTTGTTTGAGGGCCATTTTTCTGTTTGAGAGGAAGACCGTGAGAACATTGATCCTTTAGAGTACCTGTTATGCAATGTTATGTTATGCTATGCAATGTATGAAATGTTTTCAAGGACTTTTAGAATTTAACTTTGCGTAAACCACCAAAAAGGGGAACTTTTATTAATAATTTCTTTAATCAATGTTCATTACAAGAAAAAATGAAAGCTCAAGTCTCCCAGGGACGGCTTCTTTTTGGGCGGAGATATGCATTGAGACTTCGTTCCTCATTAAGCTGGCTGGTGAGCTCTAATACTTTCTTCCTTTCAGCACAGAACTGAGCTTCAAAAGTATCCCTTTCCTCTCTCAACTGGATCCAAGATTTCTTCAATTCTTCAACATTGGTAGGCATATCTGGATAAGGAATGATCTGAGGGGTACCTCCTTCAACTTTTGGTTCAACAATCAGAGGTCCGATTGCAAGATATGACATGATAAGCTCACGAGCTCTGGCGCGTACCCATCTGAGATAAGGTTCCATAGGAATAGAGTTTTTTTGTCCTAAAGTACTTCTTTTCACCATGCCCCAAGCTCGTACAAACCTTTGACGGAGACCTTGAGAATCGTTGTCATAGTCAAACACAATGCCTTGGATAATTATTTCATGTGGACCATCTCTTCGAGCATAACCAAACTGACGTAGGGCTAAAGCAGGATTATAAGTAATACCTCTTCTTATCCCCAGGAGTGGTACGTTAGAGAATTCTCCACAACGGTCAATGATGATAACATTTTCTTTGGGTTGGGGACACCAATGGATGTCTGAATGGGAGAGCGACATTATCCTTTGAGACCATTTCAATTTTTTCTCATTCTTCAAGACTGATTGAGGAAGGTGCGAAATAAACCACCTAGATAATAAAGGTACACAGCACATGAGAGTCCCTTGCCTTTTCATAGTACGAGTGTGAAGGGAATGCAAAATGTCTCCAAGCAAGGTGGGCACAGGGTTATGAGTGAGAAATATCTTAACAACATTCATGTCTATGAATTGATCCGGATTAGGAAATAGCACCAAACCATAGATTAGTAATGCTAGAACATCTTCGAAAGTGTGGACACTCATAGCTTTTAGGAATTCTCGAGCTTTATTTATCATAAATTTGGCAAGTAAATCCTTAACTTCACTCCTTGTTACCCAATTAGTTTCAATGTCGGACTTTGTCATGTGTAAAGTCGCGGCAACCTCTTCAGACCTCGGAATCTTTTCTAAACCACTGAAAGGTGTTTGATCAAGGATAGGTATCCCAAGCAACCTGGAAAATTCTTCTAATGTGGGTACCAACTGATAATCTGGAAAGGTGAAGCAATGATGTTTTGGATCGAAGAACTGGAATAGAACTCTCATCATATCTTCCTTGAAACCGGTGGTAACTAAATTGGGGAGATAACCATGTTTCTTGATGAACTGAGCATGATCGGGAAGTTCTGACACTAAATCCTTTAGTTGAGGAGAGGTCGCTACAAAATTGATCCGGATGGTCTTCCTGGAAGCCATAGCCCTACAAAACAGAGCAAAGTTAAATCCCTAAGTCCTCGAAATGGTTAGTACAATGCCATGATGTCATGATGTTATGATGTTATAATGTCAAGTAAGTAACAAGCACAAACAAGTCACACCACAATCATTCCTAGGATTTAAGGCTTGCATGAGTTCCATAGGTAAGTACCCTCCCCACTGAAGTTTGGTTGGTTCAACCTGTCCTAGAATAGTAACCGGGTTCTAGAAGGATCTCAAATCATTGACCTTTCCTTAAGTCCACTTCAGTGCAACACCAAGCGGTTGACCAAAATTTCCCTAAAGTCCAATCTCAAAGAGTGTAGTATCGAGTATCAACCAACCCCAGTCGGAACCGAAGTCAGTTATCTCACTACTTTCTAATGGCTAGGATGAGTCAATTAGGGTTCTAAAGGTCTGGTTAATGCTTTGATGACACCACGCAAACGCCAAATTTATCCTCAAGTAAACATGAGGAACATCAGGACATCCAAAGTGTCACATTAACCATAGCCATCATTTTAACCATTCCAGTATACGCCGGACAATCGCGATGATCTCTTGCTACTTACCTAAGGTACACTAGATCCGGGTGTAGGATCTTTCACTCAAGCATAGAATACCCAAACAATCCCTTAAAAGTAAATCAGACAAAGAAACAATTCGAAAACATAAGTGATCTTATCTTTAAGGTAACCTCTCTTTTTAAGATTCCCTATCAGAGTCGCCAGTTCTGTGATATGGTGAACTGACTTTGTGTTTTTGCTTTGAAAAGCAATGTTGCGGATAACAAGAGTCGCCATTGACTTTTCTTTTATCCAATAAGGAAAGGCGGAAAAGAACAGGAAAGACCTTGATTAGATTTTGAGTTTGGGAGGTACATTATACAAAGGGAAGGTGTTAGCACCCTTTGTATCCATGGTTATCCATGGGCTCTTAATTGCTTAACTCACTTATGTTTTCCTTGTTTGAGAAAGTGTTTGAGAAATGTGGTGTGTTTAGAAAATATTTTGAAAGGAGAGTTTAACTTTGTAATGATTCTTGTACGAATGTATACAAAGTGTTTATCTCGTTTGATTTTGAAAGATGTTTAGAAAAATATAACTCGGCGATGATTCTGGTGCGAATGTATACCAAGTGGTGATTTTCTAAAAGATGTTTTGAAAAGTGTGAGGTGTGAAAAGTATTTTAAGTTGTGAGCAAACATTTAAGAGTTATACCTAACCAAGGTCTTTATAAGGATACCTTAGCATTCGAAGAGACGATCATCATTTAATCGTAGGCTACAACGAAGGGTCATCGAGGGACAAAGTCATATATTCGAAGGCAACGTTCGAGGGACAAGGTCATATATTCGAAGGCAACGTTCGAGGGACTATGATTTATCTTGTAGGGACATTGACCTTTTGATCGAAGGGACTATGACTTATTTGTTTAGGGATGATGATGATTTAATCGAAAGGGTCTTTGCTAAGGGTATCCCCACATTCGCGGGAAATGACCGTAATATCGTAAGGCAACAAAGAGAGGGTTACCCTAGAGGTTCAAGTGTGGAAATGATTGGATTCAGATATATTATCTTAAATTAATTTATCTAAATTTGATTATTTATCTTTCCATGCAATCCTATTAGCATACATCTAGACAGTTATATTCATAGTATGGAAAAATTAAAGTGCGAAAAATAAGACTACGCTATTACATGGCTTCGGGATGGGGGATACATAATTTAAAAGGGGATATAAAATATTTAAATCTTAATTAACGAGTACAAAAATAAAAGGGCATACAAAAGTTCATGACAAATGAAATAAATAAACTAAATTTAAGAATGAATTAAGAATATTTTTAGTCTATAATAATAGAAACTTTTTTTGTATGAATTTATGGAAAAAACTTAGACTAAATTGATGGAAATTTTAAAAGAAAAGAGAAAAAAAAATATAATTAGATTTTTATTATTCAAAATAGCCCATTTTAATTAATTAAGTGATATATGAAAATTTAATTAATAAACTAGATTAAATTATATCCTAGTTTAAATAAACAATATAATATATTAATTAGAAAATTAAAAAATAGGTCCTGGGGGCTCGAACCCAAGACCTCTACATTGCAATGAGGGAGGAGTTACCAACGAGCCATGTTGGTCCATTCATTATTTATTCGTCTTCATTAAAATATATATTAATTCTACATGGATTTTTCCATTTTGACACAACACCACCATGCTGTTCTTTGATGTGAATACAACAAACCTGTAACTTCATCTTATATCAAACCACACACATAAAATAAGATCATATGTAATCATCATGGAATAATAAAAATATCCATGCACAAATCAAGAAGCTTATATTATTTTACTCATGTATTAGTTCTCTTTACTGCAAGTGATAATGATAAAACAAACCTTACACATACATGTTAAAGACAACCAAGGATTTATATTATCACCATTATATCATCATCATCATTATGTAATAACAGTATGTGAAATAAACATAATCATGCTAGAAACCACACTCATATAATAATAATTAAATGATAGATATAATTCTCTAATCATGCAAACAGAATTTCTCCAACATGCTATGACATATCAAGAACAGATGCATACTTGAATAAAGCAATATCAACATCCATCAAACCATGAATACATCATCTCAATATATATATTAAACCAATATTATTCATGCATGAATTAAGGAGTCATGAATACATCATCTCAATATATATATTAAACCAATATTATTCATGCATGAATTAAGGAGTATTGCAAGGTAATCATGTTGGATGCAAATTCCATAATGAACACTTACTGGGGATTTGATTCTTCTAGCTTGCTCACTGTATGTGTGTTGTTCTTATTCAGGTTATGAGTGTTTTATGGTTGCTTCTCATTTCCCTACCCGTGAATCTTCTTGCTTCTGCCTTGCCTTGTGTATCTTCTTCTGCTGTATCTCTCCTCTTTTTCGTCCTCTTTTCTCTCTCTCACTGCAGCCATATGAAGTATTTATAATGGTGTGGATTAGGGTTTAACCTTGCTAAATATTTGGATCCCTTCCTATAATTTAGGAGAGTTAGCTATAATGGTGTGGATTAGGGTTTAACTTGCTAAATATTTGGATCCCTTCCTATAATTTAGGAGAGTTAGCTATAATGGTGTGGATTAGGGTTTAACCTTGTTATCTATTATTATAAACAAATATTTATTAAATACAAATATTATTATAAATAATGAATAATTTAAATGACTTTTAACAAAATAAAAATTAATTTAAATTTTAGTTACATAATTGAATTAAAATTTAAACCTATTTTTATTTTTACTTTCATTATTTAAAAAAAAATCAAAATTATTCTTACTTATATCAACCAAAATTATTTTATAATTTATGGGCTTTTACAAAAATATTACTCTTATAAATAAATTTTATTAAGTAAAAAACGTGAATTACTAAATAAATACTATTTATAAATAATGAATAAATGGAACATGAGTCACTAAATTATAAAAAATGGTTATTATAATTTAATGAGCTTTAACAAATAAAATTAATTTAAAATTTTAATTATACAATTAAAATTCAAATCTATTTTTATTTATCATTAAATTAAAACTATTTTATTTATATATATATATAATTTATTTATATCATACAGCTAACCAAAATCATTATTATTTTTTATATCTGTATCACATAATAAATAAATTAAAATTTATAATTTATATGAGAATGTATGCTAATGAATGAATGCAAATGTGAAATGAATGCCATTCATGAATCAATTTATCATAAAAATTAACAGACAAATTTTGGGGTATGACAACAACTAATAATTATATCTCACAAGAAAAATAGTGTAACTATTCTATGCTTGTTACACTTTAATCTTGATTCAACGATGAAAGATATGTTTTGAGCGCGTAAATGGTATTATGTGTAATACTCAAAATTTACCGTTAGATTTGAATAATTTTTATTCTTGTTTAATTTTCTTCAACATGTAGAGCTATGGAAGAATACAATTTTATGACCCGTAATCTAAGAAATAAAAATCAAAGTTCTTTTTTTCAAAAGTAAGTATTACTTGTGCTTTTCGATATTCTTTTATTTTTGCTAATGTAGTACTTGTGTTTTGTGTGTATTAATAACTATATGAAAATCATTTGTAGTTGCATAAACAACCCAACTAATATTCGTGTGGATACTATGTTATGAAACATATGTTGGATATTGTCTCCGGGAGCATTTGTGATTCATGGGCTAAGGTATTCACTTTATCCATATGCATGTAATTTATTTATGTTAGTTATGTTAATGTTGTCGTTATTGTGGAGATTGAATCTTTAATGTTGTTGTTGTATGGTTATTCTAATTTAAATTTTGTTCAAATTATAGATGTTTAATGATCCAACATCATTCCCAAAAGAAGATATAAATGACATCCGTGCATGTTGGGTCGGTTCCTTCGTATCATTTTATGAACCTCAACAACATTAATTTCTCTTGGTTGTTGTAAATAATGTGTATAGATTTTTTGTTAAACATATGTATTTGGTTATATATGTACATAGTTTTTTTGGTGTACTATTTAGGATATGTGTATATTATGCTTTGTTATAAATTTTGCAAAGAATGTAATTTGATATATATAAAATAAAATGTTCTTGTTCTGTTACATATGTGTATATAGATTCTGTCACAAAATGTATATATAGGTTCTGTCTAACAAAAATACAGATCAAAATACAATTTAAAATAAATTATATATGACAAAAAATATTTTTCCCCTCGGTTTGAAATTCAAGTCAAGGTAAATACACATTTTTCTTCTCGAATATTAACAGAAATGCAGGAGGTATAGTGAATGCCCTTTCTATTCTCGCCGTAATTATACCAATTTGTTTGGGGTGTTTTTGTATGTATCATAATAATTCCATTATAGTGAATGCACTTTTTAATTTTAAAAATACAAAAATATTGATGCTATGGATTGAACCCATGATTAATATAATTTTTCTCTCGATGGAACTATATCCAAGATAAAAAAATGTCAAGTTTTCGTAACTATTTTTTCAATTGAGGTAAAAGAAATTTTTCTTAGTAGTGATTTTTTGGGATAGTCTCGTGGTAATGATTCCAATTTATTTTGGGTGTTTTTTATAAGTATCATAATAATTTCAATTTTAGGGGGTGTATATATATAAATAAGTGACATTGGTGTTCTTCACGTCTTAAAAAATAAAGATAGTATCACTAGCATTATATAATTATTTTCTTTTGAATAACAACATTTGGTGTCCAAAATAAAATTACAAATAACATTGAACTATTTTTCATCTTAACTCGTTACCAAAATGTGCATTGACAATTGTCATTAAAGCATATCCCAGAAAGAGGAAGGAAACAATAGTTCTTGCAATCATTGTCAGCTTTACATGATTTATTACATGCTGCAATTTAAAACACAAACTAATAGATAATGTATATCCAAAATTATGTAAAAAAGTATAGAAATATATCTGATAAGGATGAGGAAAATGCTTTACCACAGTTGGTTACAGAAAGTAATATGAACATAAAGATGATAGTAGCTTTAACAAATTTGTTAACTTGTGCCATATGTTCCCTTCCTATCCTATGCGTGTAACAAATGGAAACTAAAAATTGCTTCATAAATTTATAGTGTGAAAACCTTTCTTCCTTATTTCAATTAATTACTATAAAAGTTTCTTGCACGTATGTTGTATTTGGCCTTTAATTATCTCAATAAATTGGTTACTTCATCTAATAAATAAAGATATATAAAGGCAAAATTTTATTTTTATTCGTCATAATCTTTAACCTTTTGCTATTTTCATTTCATCGTTAGCCTTTCTTTATAAACAAGGGAGAAATCTAAAAAAGAATGTGAAAGAGAAAAAAATTGAAGATATTAAAAATTAAAGGTGAGAATAAAAATATTAAATAGGGGTTGAATTGTGTAAGATAATCGAAAGCATTTTGATAACATATAAATAAGGTGGATAAGTTACTAAGACTCAATAGTATAATCCAGATAATGACAACCTTCGAGGAAGCTTGAGACTAAGCAATGTGAATTGCAGAATAAATGATAACAAAGTTTCCCTAGCCATTATCTTTGGTGTAACAAAAACTTCTTCAGTATCTCAAATTAGACCATGTTGAACCTCTAGTGTATCTTGAACTTTTGAGGAATCAAGTGGAAATAGCTCTAATATTTTTCTTCAGAAAAATTCCTTCAAGCGGCCTTGTTGGTTTTGAGCCAATCACCTACCTAGAGTCTCAGTAAGCCCCGTTGAGCTTCAACACTAAGAGGTGCAAATAATTGAAACTATTATGCCTCAAATCATGAACTCTAACTATAAATTCTTTATAGGTCTGTTTGGGAGTTTGGAGGAAAACAAGGGGGAGGGGTTTAAAAAAAAGGGAGTGATTGAGTAGAAAGAATTGAAGAATTTTGATGGAGAGGGTTTTTGAGGTTTGGTTTTATTCATAACATAAAAAAAAAACCCTAATTTGAGAAAATTTAAAATTTATATTAAAGAAGAGTTTTAGAGAGTTTTGGAGGACTTACATAAATTTTTCAAATATATTTTATGTTATTATAGTATTTTGAAAATTACAAATATAATAACTTTAAGAGCAACTTTGGTTCTACATCTATACCTTTGTGTTTTAATGATAACAAAATATAAAGAATAATTTTGTACTCTGACTATGTGTGTTTTGTGTGCAGATAAAAGAAAATGGATTATGACTCGAAAGAAATCAAATCTGACTAGAGACGAAGTCTGAAAAAAGCATCTAAGCAAATTATTAATTGAGGACACACTCTGAGCAAAAATAAGAATACAAAAGTATGTCTAAGGCATGGTCAAGCTTCGGGATTATGAAAGTCAACTCTGATGATCACATACTTTGAAGAAAAGAATATCATGAGAAAACAAATTTGATCAATAAAGGATCAAGCCATTACAAGACTCTGAAAAGCAATCCAAGCTTTATTACAAAGAAGAAATTAATCTAAATTGTTGGCTTATGTTGATCCAAAGAGACTCTGAAGTCTGGACGTCTTTAGAATCTAAATCGTTGGCACTCTTGTAGAAGATCTGAAGATACTTTCTACTTTAATTGTTGCTAGTAAACGCTTCTGAAGAAGGCGCCTCTAATACATTTTATGTCTTTCTAACCTTATCAAGTCCTTTGATCTTGATAGATTTTGAACTCTGAATCTATTAGCACGTTTTGCCAACATTATTCTGAAATATTTTAATGGAAGAAGAGTTAATATGCATTGCACTAATCAAATTTAAAATCAAGAAGGTACTACTTCAAACAGGTAGAAAAAGATTTTCTACCAACTCAAGATTTCCTGATGTATCTACCTACTCTACCACTGTAGTGTTTCTCGAAGGAATCTCCAATTCTTATCTATCCAACGGATCTATTCTTCATCCTCAATGGTAACTTTCTCTATCTATTTAAAAGATGACTTGAAAGATTAGAAATGTGTTGATAGAGCTGAAAAGAAAAAGCACGATGCTTAAGGGCGGAAGTGCACCAGAAATGAGTGAGAGAGAATAAAATGTTCTCAAATAACATACAATCACTTAGATGGTCTTAGATTAATGGGTAGACACAACATGTGTTCTCAACTCATAAACACAATGAGAAACACATTTCAAAGATTTGGAGCTGCACTAAGTAGAGACACCAAGAGTGTTCTCACACATCAAAGGATTAACTGCAAAAGCACAAAAAATAAAAACATATGTGTAAAAGCAAGAAAGAAGAGAAATGAAGCACTTAGAAGCTCAATATTTCTGTTAGAACAAGATTTTGATTCTGCAATATATCTCTAAATTTTGATGATAACAAAGAATGAAATAATTTGGTACCCTAATAATTTTCTTTAGTGTGCAGGATTCTAAGTTAAAATGACTATGATGAAACGAATATCTGGCATATTCATTAGTCCAGAAACATTGACCTAACACAAAGAAAATTAAGATCTGACTATGAACATAATACATCTAAAGGGGAATCAATTGAAGAATCTGACTCTGAGTTTAAGCTCTGGTTCTGAAGACTCTGCAAGAGATATCTGAAGACTCTGCAAGAGAGATATGAAGACTCTACAAGAGATATCTGAAGACTCTGCAAGAGATACCTGAAGACTCTAACTCTGATGACTCTGATCATACTCAGTCTGATACGTGCTCAACAAGCCATCAGATATCACCTGATCAGAAACTTATGCTGGAAGTATTCAAATTATAGTATAATTCTTTTTAAGGAAACAATTGATTATGTTCCAAGACTGTTATGGAAAGGACAAGAAATTTACTACCTTTAACTCCCACAGTTGACACGAATCTCTATTGATTTCCCCCCAACGGTATCATCTCAAGTGTTATAAAAAGGACTCCTTACAACTTGTTGAAGACACAAATTTGATATACAACTTTGATACAACAACATTCTCATACTCTAAATATTTTCACCATCATTGTTGTAAGAAATAGGTTCCATACAAGAGTTGTTGCTTAATGTTGTGTGGTTGTCTATCCTTGTTCCTAAAGTGTGTTTATACTGCTTATCTAGAAGCATCTAGTGAAACACTTGTAGTTCTTGAAATTGTTTGTAATTCCTCAAGTGACCTGTTTAGGTCTGTAGACTTGAAAGGAATAAGAGGTTGTTAAACTCTTAGACGCGTGTTGTAATCTGTTGATATTAGTGGATTAAGTCTTTATTGAAGGCGAAATCACCTTGGTTGGGTGGATTGGAGTAGCTTTGAATTTCAAGCGAACCAGGATAAATCCTTTGTGTTGTTAGTTTTTATTTTGTGTGTGTGGTGTTGTGAAAAATGTTTAACTCTTGTGAAAATAATTCAAACCACCTTTCTTGTTTTTCTCTACCTTCAATCGGTATCAGAGCTTAGGCTATGTTATTGATTTTTGAATCAAACACTTAACCATGTAAAGAGACCTTGGGTGAGAAAAACTTCATGGCTAACACAAATGAAATAGATAGTTACAACGCAAAACCTCCAGTTTTTGATGGAGAAAAATTTGAATACTGGAAGGACAAAATTGAAAGTTTCTTCCTAGGCTACGATGTTGATCTCCGGGATATGGTTAGAAATGGTTATGAACCACCCATTTCTGCAATTAGTATTTATATTCCAAGAAGCAGAATGAGTGACGATCAGAAGCGTGGTTTCAAGAATCACCATAAAGAAATAACTATTTTGTTAAAAGTTATTTCCTACAACGAGTACGAGAAGATAACCAACAGGGAAACAGCCAAAGAAATTTTTGACTCCTTGAAAATGACGCACGAAGGTAACAATCAAGTTAAAGAGACTAAGGCTCTGGCCTTAATCCAGAAGTATGAAGCCTTTAGAATGGAAGATGATGAAGTTGTTGAAGTGTTGTTCTCAAGATTCCAAACCTTGGTTGCAGGACTCAAGGTTCTGGATAAAGGATATACTACCGTTGATCATGTCAAGAAGATAATCAGAAGTCTTCCCAAGAAGTGGTGACCTATGGTTTTTGCTCTGAAGTTATCCAAGGATCTGAATAACATAAGTCTTAAAGAACGTATAAGCTCTTTCAGAAGTCATGAAATAGAGCTAAAAGAAGATGAAACTCGAAAGAAAAGTAAATATGTTGCTCTAAAGTCTAGATCATAAAGAAGAAACCCAAAAAGGAAGAAAGCCTTTCAAGTTGAATAGGAAGAAGTTGATGACTCTGAGAATGAAGATTCTAATGATGAAGAAGAATTATCTCTTCTTTCCAGAATAATCAAACAACTATGGAGAAAAATTAAAAAAACAACTTCAAAAGGCCCAAACAGAAGGGAAACTGTCCAGATTCAACCTCCAGAGGCAGACCCAACAAGGAAGTAACGGGTTATGAATGTAAAGAGCCTGGACACTACAAAAATGAATGTCCAAAGCTACAGAAGGATAGTTCCAGAAAAGAAAGCTTCAAGAAGAACTCTTTCAAATAAAAGAAGAAAGGACTCATGGCAACATGGGATGATTCTGAATCTGAAGCTCCAGAATCTGATTATGAAGAGGAGCAGGTAAACGTAGCATTCATGGCCACTACCTCTGGAAGTTCATCTGAAACAAAGTCTGACTCTGAAGAGGTATTCTCTGACTTTATCGTTTTGATTTGGAAGCCTGTTTGTCAGAATCTCTGAGCTTGTATCAGAAGCTTCGACAGAAATTCAAGAACCTGAAAAAGGTTCATGAAGAAACTGTTGAAATCTGTCATAAGCTTGAGAAAGAAGTTTCTGAACTTAAAGAAAATAATTTTATTCTTGAAAGAGAAAAATATTTTTTAACTAAGAAATGTTCAAAACTTGAGGAAACTCTTTCTAAAGCTCCATCTACTTCTGACACTATCATATACATATATGATAAAGCCTTTCAGAAATTTCTGAACAACAACCTAGACAGAAGCAAAATAGCTTATATGATCTATGGTGTAAGTCATAATAGAAAAGAGGGATTGGTTATGACTCTAATGACGATGATCAGAAACCTACAATAGAAAAACAAACCAAAATCTCCTTTTTCTTACCATTATACACATGCACAGACACAGAAGTTCAATAACGCTAGAAAATCCAAAGTTTTCATAAACTTTGGGAGAACTAATCCTAAAGGACCCAAAAGATTTTGGGTACCAAAATATAAAATAGTGTATCTTGCATATATCCTATGCAGCAGAGTTAAAACACATGTCATGGTACCTGGACTCTGGATGCTTGCGACACATGACGGGAAGAAAGCATATGTTCCAAGATTTGGAACTTAAAGATGTTGGTTTCGTAGGCTTTGGAAGAAACTATAAAGGAAGAATCAGAGGATCTGGAACAATTGGTAAGATATTTATTCCATCTATATTTGATGTTCTTTATATTGAAGGATTAATGCATAATTTGTTATCCATAAGTCAATTAAGTGATATCGGTTATGATATTATTTTTAATAAGAAACCGTGTAAGGTTGTCAATCAGAAAAATGGCACAGTCATTTTCACTGGAAAGAGCAAAAACAACATTTATAAAATAAAACTTTTAGATTTGAAAAACCAAAATGTGAAATGCTTGATGTCTATTAATGAAAAGCAATGGGTGTGGCATAGACGCATGGGTCACATTAGCTTGAGGAGGATTTCTTATCTAAATAAACTTGAGTTAGTAAGAGGCTTGCCTAAGCTGAAGTTTTCTTCAGATGCTATTTGTGAAGCATGTCAGAAAGGGAAATTTTCTAAAACCACTTTCAAAACCAAAAATGTTGTTTCCACCTCCAAACCTCTGGAACTTCTACACATTGATCTCTTTGGACCTGTTAAGACAACCTCAGTCAATGGTAAGAAGTATGGACTTGTCATTGTTGATGACTACAATCGTAGGACATGGGTGAAATTCTTAAGGCACGAGAATGAGTCACATTATGTGTTCTCCAGTTTCTATTCAAAAGTGCAAAATGAATATGACTCTAAGATTATCAGAGTCAGAAGTGATCATGGTGGCAAATTTGAAAATAAACTTTTTGAAGAACTTTTTTACTCTAATGGAATATCCCATGATTTCTCCTGTCCTAGAACTCCACAAAAAAATGGAGTTGTAGAAATGAAGAATAGGACTATCCAAGAAATGGCCAGAACCATGATCAATGAGACCAATGTGTCTAAGCACTTCTGGGCAGAAGCTATGAATACAACATGTTACATTCAAAATAGAATCTCTATCAGATCTATTCTGGAGAAGACTCCTTATAAACTGTGCAAGGGAAGAAAACCCAACATTGCTTATTTTCATCATTTTGGATGTTCTTGTTTTATTCTGAGCATTAAAGAAAATCTGAACAAGCTTAACTCTAAGGCACAAAAGTGTATTATGTTGGAATACTCAGAATGTTCTAAAGGATATAAAGTATACAATACAGAAACACAAATTGTGGAAGAATCAATTCATGTCAGATTTGATGATAAGCTTGACTCTGAAAAGTCAAAGCTAGTTGAGAAATTTGCAGATCTGGAGATCACACTTGAAGTGTCTGATGAAAAGACAAATAATTTTGAAGAAGCTGAAAGAGGAACTTCATAAGCACCTAAACGCACATTCAATCAGAAAAGACAAAGAAATAAGCAGAACGTTTTTGAAGAATTGATTCTTGGGAACAAGGATGAACCTGTCAGAACAAGATCAACATTCAAAGTCTATGAAGAAACACTTGTGGGACTAGTATCTTTGATAGAGCCAACATCCTGTGAAGAAGCTCTTCAAGATAAACAATGGATTCTGGAAATGAAAGAAGAACTTGATCATTTTTCCAAAAATGATGTTTGGGATCTTGTACCAAGACCCAAGGGAACCCATGTGATTGAAACTAAATGGATCTATAGAAACAAGCTAAATGAAAATGGTGAAGTTGTCAGAAACAAAGCATGGCTGGTGGCACAAGGTTATAGTCAACAAGAAGGGATTGACTACAATGAAACCTTTGCTCCAGTCGCGAGGTTAGAATCTATTCATCTCCTTGTATCTTTTGTTGTAAATTATTCCATTAAATTATATCAAATGGACATCAAAAGCGTGTTTCTGAATGGTTACATTTCTAAAGAAGTGTATCTCCATCAACCTCCTGGCTTTGAAAATTTAAAACTTCCAGAACATGTTTTCAAACTTAAGAAATATCTTTATGGTCTGAAACAAGCTCCCAGAGCTTGGTATGAAAGACTTAGTTCATTTCTTCTGGAAAATGATTTTATCAGAGGCAAAGTGGACTCCATTCTCTTTTGCAAAAACATCATAAATGATCTTATGATTTTCCAGATTTATGTTGATGATATAATATTTGGTTCTGCTAACTCCTCTGTTTGCCAAGAATTTTCTGAGTTAATGTAGGCAGAATTTGAGATGAACTTAATGCAAGAACTAAAGTTCTTTCCGGGCATCCAAATTAATCAAACGTCAGAAGCCATGTATGTCTACCAAAGTAAATACACAAAATATCTTCTGAAGAAATTTGACATGTCAGAAAGCAAGCTAACCAAGACTCTCATGCGTCATACTTGCATTCTGGAGAAGGAAGAGGTAGGTTAAAAGGTTTGTTAGAAACTCTATCGTGGTATGATAGGCTCTCTCCTTTATCTGACCGCTTCTCGCCCTGATATATTATTTAGTGTATGTCTGTATGCTAGATTTCAGTCAGATCCAAGGGAATCTCACTTAACTGTTGTTAAGAGAATCCTTAGGTATCTAAAAGGAACACCTAACATTGGTTTGATGTATAAGAAAACATCAGAGTACAAGATTTCTGGGTATTGTGATGCAGATTACGCTGAAGATAGGTTAGAACACAAAAGCATATCTAGGAACTGTCAATTTCTAGGAGGAAACCTCATCTTATGGGCAAGCAAAAGACAATCAACCATTACACTGTCAACTGCAGAAACATAGTACATTTCAGCTTCACTTTGCAGCACTCAGATGCTCTGGATGAAGAATCAGCTTGAGGACTTTTAGATCTATGAGAGTAACATTCCTATCTTTTATGATAATACTGCTACTATCTGCTTAAGTAAGAATCCAATTTTATATTCTAGAGCGAAGCACATATAAATTAAACACAACTTTATTAGAGATTATATTCAAAAAAGGACAATTATTTTAAAATTTATAGATACAGACCATCAATGGGCTGATATCTTTACAAAATCCTTAGCTGAAGATAGATTTCTCTTCATCCTGAAAAATTTAAATATGGAAGATTACCCAGAATGACTCTAAACTTGTGCTTCTCATCTCTGATGTAAAATTAGACTCTGACTCAACCTTATGATGTTTATGTGATTCTGATTCCGATGCTTCTACAAGTTAGAAGATATCCCTTTCAAAAACCTCTCTAGTCATAAACCTTTTGGTATTCTTGACTCCAGAAACATCAACACTTGGTCCCTCATACGTGTGGCTCTGGATCTTCTAGACACTTGTCTAGCTCAGAACTCAAGGGCCAAACAGTTGAGATCCCCTTGTGCAGTGAGCAATTATTGAGATTAGACATCCATCATTAGCTACGTTTAATTCTTCCCACGTTTGTCAAAACTCAGTTTTAGCAATAATAAAATTTTTTGTTCCCTCTAAGCTAACGCGGTCGTTTTTGCATTATTTGAACTTATGTTTATATACTCCCACAACTCCCACATCCACACTTTCACTACTCACAATTTAAGGTGTCACTACGACAACCAACAAAAACTCATCAACACCTTTAGCAATAAGTGGAGAAAATTCATATCATAACAATGTTCAATTAATTTTCAAGAAACAAAATATTATATTTTAAACTACATAATTCAAAATTAACTTAATACATATCAAAATGCCCGATGTTACAAGATCAGAGCACTAAAAACCACTAAATTATGATAAAATGGTAAATAAATAAAAAATAGTTCCAACAAGCTACCTTCCACACACAACAACAACTTTACTCCTAATTATCTGCAAGATGTCCATGGTGGACAACATTAAGCAAATGAGTGAAAAATCGATATAAAATGGGTAAAAAATGCAAGGGTAGATAAACACACAACATCTCATACATTCAATACACAACCAACATCACCATAATATCACACCCATTAATAATAATATGCACATACATGCAATGAGACTCACTACACAACATGACACTATACATGTGATACCAACTCAACATTTGGTTCTCTCAAGAACTAGGTCCCTTCCTTCTGAACCCATGAGCCCCCCTTCTGAGCTCCAAGCTCCATTTCTAAGCTTTGGACAAGCCATTAGTCCCCCCTTCTAAACTAGCAAACATGCTTCTTTCAACGACACAACATAATGATGCATGCCAATATAAATCAATGTAATAATAATAACAATGCTTATGCCCCTCTTTCAATGACAACCGACTTGAGAAACCAAGCCTAGATACCATGACGGTCTCCCCGTCATAGCGCTGACGCTTGTCAGCGTCTTAAGGTGTGTGACGGTCAACTCTTCATGTTGGTGACGCCCGTCACCCTACAATAAAATGAAGAAACATAAATTTAGCCCTGGGAGTCCACTTGAACTCCAAATTTTGACTTTCTAACCACCCCCACATGCTCATAAAATATACCATAGGTAATATCATCACTATAACATGATAAATCACAAATTTATATAGTTCATTCACCAATTTTATGAAATTCATGTTCATGTTTCAAACCTTCAAAACTTCAACAATGACATATATCATATAGACATAAAACATAATTTCACACATAAGAATTCAGTCACAAAAATTAGATAAGAATACCTTTAATCTTCAAATTTCAGATTAACATATAACAACAATAATTTATAATGGATTTCACACCAATTCTAAAGAGAGTAACGATCTCCCTTCTAACCTTTCATGCAAAACATCAATATAGAAGTCATTTCTCCCCTTTACCTCAGATTCCTAACAGCAATTCTGAATTGATTAAGGTTGGTGGTTTGAGTTCTTCCCTCTTCAAGCCCTAGCCTCCTTTTTCTCCATAAACTCAAACTTTACGTATTATCCCTCAAAAGCTCCACTAACCCATATTTATCTCTAAAAACCCAATTTTATACATCACTAATTACACTTAGGTCCAACTCTTATTAAAATTCTCACCACTTCCCTTATTTATTTTTAGTTTCTAATTTCCATCAAAAACCTCGTTTTCTATTTATTTTAATTAATTAATTAAAAATAATTATTAATTCTAATTATTTTAATTATTCTATCTACTCACCAAAACTGTCACTACACCCCCACCATACACCATATACACATAAAACTCATGATATATTTAATTAAAATTGTACCACATACTAAATAATTAAATAAAAGCATGAATAATTTGATTAAATAGATTAATCAAATTTTGGGGTGTTACAATAATACTTCCATCGTGCCCATGATAAGGTCATCGCGGCCGCAAGAATTCCATGATTTTTTTTTGCCTTTTCTTCATATTTTTTCTAAGTACCCAATATTCCTTCACTTGGCTATTTTTCTCACTTCTTCATCATTTTAGCTTCTCTTTTTCGCTAAAGTTCACCAATTTAACCAAAAATACTCGTAAATATTATGTAATGACAAAGTGTCATCATAAACCCAAACTTACTTGGTTGCTTGTCCTCAAGTAACTTGTCTGTGCACTAAAAATTCCATCAGAACAAAATGCTTACCCTTACCAACAAACATCATCTTTCTAATTTTTTATGATCAACATGTTCGTTCCTTACTTCAAGCCTTCATCTTTAAGTAGTTGGACTAACTCGTTCAATTTTTTTATGATTTCATCCTTCTTTGATTTTTCCTGAATTTTATAAATACTCCCATCTTTTGATTTAAGGATTGGATTAAGTTTCCAATTCTTAACTCTTAGATATTAGCTAGTAACAAACGTTCTAAATAATCTCTAGAATTTCCAAACATTAAAAACTTTGATGATTGATACCTTCATCTTTTTTGCCTCTTGCGTTCATTTCCTCTTGTTCAATACTTGGAGAAACTCCATATATCATTTCAAGAGTATCCCACATTTTTTCAGCGGATTTGGAATTATAAACATAAAGGAGTTTACTATCACTAAAGACATTACTATAAAATTATTGGTTTTGAAATCTATTTCAAATTTTCTCTTTTCCTCTACAGTCCAAAGGAAATTGGTTTATTTATTACTTCTCCATCAATTTGGTAAGTAGAAATAAATAGATTGCTGATTAGACTTTCCCACAATTCAATATCAATATTTTGAATATATTTTTTGAATATAACTTTCCACATTTCAAACATAAAACCATTAAGCAGTAGATATGTGTTTAGGAAAGATCTCTTGTTAGAAAAGGTGTTAGAAGTCATTTTTCTCCTAAGATGAGTAGTCCTTAAATATGAGTTAGGCTCTGATACAACTTATTGGGCATGTGACTCCATGCACAATAGGTGCCAGGGGTGTGGGTGGGGGGTTGAAGGGGGGCGAGTGGGGGTGAATTGTGGGTTTCAGAAAAATTGTAGTTTGAAAAACTTCTATGATTATTTTCAAAGTTTAAAATTATTTTTAAAGTGTTTTAGAAATTAGCAGTAGAAATTAATAATACGGAAAATAAAGAGTTAAGGGAAAGTGAAATAACACAAGGAATTATAGAGGTTAGATAAAAAAGAAAAGATATAATCTTTTCCCCAAAATTTGATCTTAAGAATAACTAGTAAATCTTAAGAGTTTTTAGTAGGTTGAACTCTTGAACCCCCTTATACAAGGAAACAAGAAGTTTCATGCTAACTTATAACCAAACAATGAACAACAGAGAGGAGAAGTTAGTCTTCTTTCCAAACAACAACTTGTAGAGTGAAGTCATTAGTCTTCCTTCCAAATAGAGGATTGAAGAGGTTAGTCTTCTTTCCAAACACCAACTTGAAGCGATTAGTCCCCAATCAGAACCAAGATTTTCTACGGGCTTATCTCGAACCAAGGTGAGTTTTTGATCGGGTTGAACCCACGAATCAAACTGAGGTTTTGACCAGGATCACCGAGAACCACTGAGATTTTAAAGCAGACTTATCTCAAACCAAAGCAAGCTTTTTACTGGGTTGAGCTTACAAACCGAACTAGGGTATTTACTAGGATAACCACAAACTAAGTTGAGATTTTGAACCGGGTTGATCTCGAACCAAAAAAATCTTTTGACCGAGCTTAGCTTACAAACCAAAACGGCGACTTACAACATAAATCCCCAAACCAAAGCTTTTAAGGCTTAAATTCGAATCCAAAAAAAAAACTCCTTTATGGATAAAATATTCAACCAAAATAAAAATATTCCTTGGTGAAATTACAATTATACCCCTTCATGAATACAAAATTTCTCATTGAAAAAAACTTTTTCTAAAGCGCTATAGATAAAACATGTGAGAGAAAGTTGAAAATATTTGTGTGTGTATGTGTGTGCGCGCGCGTGTGTGTGTGTGAGAGAGAGTATGGAATGAAATTGATTGAGCATATAAAAACATAATATTTTTAGGACAAATTTAATGTGTCAATCGATTAGCACTTTGTTCCAATCGATTGGATGCCCTTAAAATAATCTATTATACAAGTTAAAAAGGAAATAAAAGATATAATGAGGTTGTCTTTCATCAAGACACTATCAAGACACTGTTACAAATGTTGAAGGATAATTTTTGCATTAACTCAATCAATTGGACAATACATTTTTTTTGTCCAAAACCATTCATACAATTTCTGATTCAACTAGTACGACTCCAAAACATTTTTAGGGATATTTTTTTAAAAAATAGAGGCGTAAAAACTTATTTTAGTGTGTGTGTGATTTATCATTATAATATTCTTAATTTTTAAAACATTATAAAAATATAAAATTTATTAAAAAAATTATGCAAACTCTTGAAAACCTTTTAAAACTTTTATGCAATACAAATTGTGAGTTCTCCAAAACTAAAAAAAAATTATATTATTAATAAAAATAAACTGTATAAAATTTCTTCAATTAAAATTCTTCAATTCTTTGGTTTCTATATCTTTGGAAAATACTCCTTTCCCTCCAAAATCTCAAATATTCCTTTCCCTTCAAAATCTCAAGAAAGCTTTCATCTTTTATTTTTTAACACGTGTCTAAGAACCTTGAAAGTTGAAACTATTCTCATCTTAAAACGAAACCCAAAACCACACACTAGTTACTAAACACAAGCAAAACAAAAGAAAGAAA
Source organism: Lathyrus oleraceus (assembly GCF_024323335.1). Lineage (NCBI taxonomy): Eukaryota > Viridiplantae > Streptophyta > Magnoliopsida > Fabales > Fabaceae > Lathyrus > Lathyrus oleraceus. Next base: position 2,796,581 of record NC_066579.1, on the reverse strand, counting down.
CCCAGCAAAACCTAAAAGCCTCAAACCCCTAACTTCCGGTAAGCCCTTTCTTCTCTGCTGCTACCCCAACATGAATACATCATTGCTCATTGCCTCATTTTCTTTGCAATGTTTTTTTGGCTTTACGGCTACAATGACGTCACATTATTTTCATTTTTTATTTATTGGAATCTTAGATATTCATAAATTTTGTAGCTACTATGTCTTAGATAGCCACATTTCGTTCCAACAATATTTCTATTTAGAAATAGATATGTTTTGAATACGTGCATAAACAAAAATGTTATATGTGAATGATTAGTCGGTGTTTAACCATGACAAAACAAATCAAGATCTTATTTAACCACAGTCTAACTGTGATAAGCATTTTGAGACTATATTTAGCTACCGTTAAATTTTACAGTATCTGCAGTAGTCTGTTTTGCACACCCTCAAAGACGGTCTTGATGAAGTTTATAATGCTTTAATAATGTTTGGTTATGCAGAAAGTTAATTAGTTAATAGACATGGAGTTTGGTTCTGCTGCACCAAAGGAAAAGCCTCATAAGAAGCATAAGGCAAATGAAGTTGAAGATTTAACCAACAAGCTGCCGGAGTTGCTTATAAGTCACATTCTGTCACTTCTTCCTACCAAAGATGCAGTGCACACAAGTGTGTTATCTAGGAGATGGACGTACCGTTGGATTTCCATCACCAAGCTGGATTTAGATGATTGCTTGTTCTATATTCCCAAAAGGAAAACAGGTGGAATTCAACACTTTAAAAACTTTGTCAACAGGACACTTCTTCTTACTAAAGGTTCAAACTATTGGAAGTAATTCATATTTATTAGTTGTATTATTTTCTTAGCCCCTAAGTTTGTTAGAGGGTATTTTAGTATTTTATCCTATTCTAGTAACCCTAGTTTTAGCTTATAAATAGGGTGACAATCATTGTAACTTTTATCATGTTTTTGTAGCCGTCATTCTCTTAATAGAATATTTCCGTTCATCATTTATTCTACCTTTGCACCAACAATTGGTATCTAGAGCTCCGGTTCGGATTCATTGGGAAACACGGGAAACACGAGTGAACGTGAGGTCTTGTGTGTTTGATTTTGATTCTTAAATTCGTGTTGAATCTTGAACAAAATCTGATCAGAATTTTAATTCTGTGGGTTGGGAAACACTGTGTGAGAAATCTGAGTATACTGTGCAAGGTAGAAAGGTGAACGGAAACGGCAACATGAACACCAAACTTCCAGTATTTGACGGTAAAAACTGGAATCGTTGGATGATCCAAATGTGTGTACTATTCGGTGCTCAAGATGTTCTAGATCTTGTCACTGATGGTTATGTTCCGGTAGCAGCAGATGCGACGAATGAACAGAAAAACGCGCAGAAGGAAGTAAGGAAGAAGGATCAGAAAGCATTGTTCTTCATTCATCAATGTGTTGATGTAAATGTGTTTGAGAAGATTGCAGATTCAACGACAGTAAAGGCTGCGTGGGACACACTGGTTAGATGTTATGGTGGTGACGCATCAGTGAAGAAGGTGAAACTTCAGTCCTTGAGAAAGCAATATGAGAATCTCAACATGAAGAATAATGAGAAAGTTTCTGAATACATCTCAAGAGTGATTCTGATCACTAATGAGATGAAAGCGTGTGGAGAAACTCTTTCTGAAGAAACAATCATGGAGAAGGTATTGAGATCCCTTACCTCTCAATTTGATTACATTGTGGTAGCAATAGAACATTCCAAAGATCTGAGCACCATGAGAATTGAAGAGCTGCAGAGCAATCTAGAAGCGCAAGAGTTGCGTTTGACTGAGAGAACTTCTGAAAGGGAAGTAGAGCAGCAGGCTCTGAAAGAAACTTCTGATAGGAGGTATCAGAAGCAGTCAGAAGCCAGGAGAAGATATGATGGTGGTCAGAAGTTAGAAAGCTCAACCTCTGATAGACAAAAGAATGCTCAGAAGGGAAAAGAGAAGTATGACAAGAAGAAGATCCAATGTTACTGTTGTAAGAAGTTTGGTCACTTTGCTAGAGACTGTTGGTCAAACAAGGAGAGAAAATCAGAAGAAGCAAATATAGCCAGAAGTTCTGATGACGAATCTGTGCTATTGATGGCCTCTGAATCTGATGATATGGATCTGATAGACTGGTGGTATATGGACACTGGCTGTTCAAATCATCTTACTGGAAACAAGAAATGGCTGGTTGACTTTGACTCTGAAAAGAGGACAAAGATCAGATGTGCTGATGACAAATATCTTAATGCAGAAGGTATGGGAAATATCAGAGTGATTCTGAACAATGGGAAAACAACATTGATTCAGAACGTGTGGTATGTACCTGGCATCAGAAGCAATCTGATGAGTGTGGGACAATTAATTGAGAAAGGTTTTTCAGTTACCATGAAGGACAATCTTCTGAAGCTGTATGACTGCAATCAGAAGTTGATTATGGAGTCAGAACAGGGAAGGAATAGAACATTCAAGGTGAATGTCAGAACTGCAGACTCAGAATGTCTAAGTGCAACAAGTGCTGAGAAGGAGAGTGAGCTGTGGCACAGAAGATTTGGTCATTTGAATTTCAGAAGCTTAAAACATCTGAATTCAAAGAAGTTGGTACATAGAATTCCTGCAATTAAGAAGCCTGAAAAGTCATGCAAATTTTGCATGGAAGGAAAACAACCACGATTGCCATTTGCGTCAGAAACTGCTCCAAGAGCAAAACATGCCTTGGGAGTTGTACATTCTGATGTGTGTGGTCCATTTCCAGTAGCATCGATTGGAGGGAATAAATACTTTGTGTTATTTGTTGATGAATTCACAAGAATGACATGGGTATCCCTTATTAAGTTTAAACACGAGGTGTTTGATGAATTCAAGAAGTTCAGAATGAAGGCTGAGAATCAGAGTGGTCAGAAGTTGAAGATTCTTAGAACTGACGGTGGAGGTGAGTATAACTCCAAAGAGTTTCAGAAGCTCTGTGAGGAGAATGGAATTGAGCATGAGGTTACTGCTCCTTATACCCCTCAACACAATGGTCTTGCTGAAAGAAGAAACCGCACTTTGCTTGATATGGTGAGAAGAATGCTTAAGGAGAAGAAGCTTCCTCAGAAGCTCCGGGGAGAAGCTGTTGCCACTGCAACGTATGTACTCAACCGATGTCCTACGAAGAAGTTGAAGGAAATAGTTCCAATACAGAAGTGGACTGGAGATAATCAAAGTGTTATTCATCTGAAGATGTTTGGTTCTGTTTGCTATAAACATGTTCCAGAAGCCAGAAGACAGAAGCTGGATGATAGAAGCAAAGTGATGATTCTGATAGGGTACCACAGTACAGGTGCATACAAGCTCTATTGTCCAGAAACCAATAAAATTGAATCCAGCAGAGATGTGATTGTGAAGGAATTAGAATTTTGGAATTGGGATAAGTCTCAATCTGATTCTGATGTTAGAACTTCTGAAGAAAGGTCAGAGTTAAGAATTTCTGAAGTTGGAGTAAACTCTGACGTTGATTCTGATTCTGATAGTGATTCTGACTCTGGAGAAGACTCAGAAGATGAAGGTGACTCTGATGATCCAGACTCTGATGACCCAGACTCTGATGGTAATCCAGATTCTGGTGGCAATTCAGACTCTGGAAATATGCCAGACCCTGAAGATGGTCAAAGCTCTGGAGGAAGTCAACCATCTGAAGCTAGAAACTCTGAAGCTCAAGACTCTGAACAAGTTCAGAGACCACAAAGAATCAGAAACATCCCCAGAAGATATGCAGAATTTGACAATCTGCAAGACACTGAAGTAGACTCTGAAGGAGAAGTTATTCAATGTGCCATGTTAGTAGACTCTGAACCCATGAGTACAGAAGAGGCTCTTAAGCAGAAGCTCTGGCTGAAGGCCATGAAAGAAGAACTTGATGCTATAGAGAGAAACAAGACTTGGAAGCTAACAGAACTTCCAAAAGACAAGAAAGCCATCAGCGTCAGATGGGTTTTCAAGCAGAAGTTAAAGCCAGATGGTTCAATTGGCAAACATAAAGCAAGGTTGGTAGCCAGAGGATTTCTACAGAAACCTGGGCTGGATTACTCTGAAGTGTTTGCATCTGTAGCAAGACATGAAACAATCAGAATGGTGATTGCAATAGCTGCTAACAGGAATTGGCCTCTGATGCATTTAGATGTAAAATCTGTATTTCTGAACGGTCCATTAGAAGAAGAAGTTTACGTCTCACAACCTCCTGGATTTGTGAAAAAGAATCAGGAAGGGATGGTGTACAGATTATACAAAGCTCTATATGGATTGAAACAAGCACCCAGAGCTTGGAATCAGAAGATTGATTCATTTTTCAAGAAGCAAGGCTTTCAGAAATGTGAGATGGAGTACGGTGTCTATGTTCAGCATACTTCTGAAGGAAATATGACTCTGGTATGTTTATATGTTGATGATATACTGCAGACTAGAAGTTCTGAACAGGAGATAGCCAAGTTCAAGAAAGTTATGATGAATGAATTCGAAATGACTGATATAGGCAAAATGACATACTTTCTAGGGATGGAGTTCAGATATTCTGAGAAAGGTATTATTTTGCATCAGCTCAAGTATGAATTAGAACTTCTGAAGAGATTTAATCTGAAGAATTGTAAGATTGTTGTCACACCTTCTGATACAAATCAGAAACTGGATTCTGACTCTGATGGAAAGGATGTGGATGCTACAACCTTCAAACAGTTGGTTGGTTCTCTGAGGTATTTGTGCAATACCAGACCTGATATTTGCTATTCAGTTGGGATGGTTAGTAGGTTCATGAGTAAACCTAAGTGGTCCCATTATCAAGCTGCTGTCAGGAATCTGAGGTATTGTTGAATGTAATTTTTAAGTGTCGGGTTTTTGTTATCGTCTCCACAGGGATTGTGAGATATCACCGCCTTTCGACAGTTGTTTTAATTCTTAGCTTAAGGTAACAATGGGGTTTTGGTATTTGTCACGGTATCTTGCATAAAAGTGTAATAAAATGCGGTAAAAGTTTTGGTTTTAATATTTGAGAAATATTGCCAAAGTTAGGGTTCGATGATCACTTTGCATGTATATGTTCGATCAACAAAACTTATAAACTCCTTTAGATGATAAACTATTTCACAAAGTCCTCCCAATGTGTTTATCTCTAACACACATTGTGAGTTTTCCCATTTTGATCCATTGTTTATCTCTAACACAATCTATCAAAATGACAACTTTTTGGTTCAACCTTATGGTGACCAAAATCATTCATTACTATCTCTAGCTAACAAACAAGATTGGATGAAAACCTAGGTTAAGAGTTGGTAAACATCTCTCGATCATAAACCAACACAAAGAGTTTTCAATAAGAACAAAGTTTTCATCATATATTCACCATTAAAGAGTTTACAAATTGAGATCATACCATTTACACACAAAGCTAGTGATCATCTACATCTAACCTTGACAAAATGAAGGACTTAGCTTCTCATTTTCATGGTAGCTTGGTCAACAAGTTTCGGAAGAAGGTTGATCAACATCCGAGTCGAATAATCGAGATTGGATGGGAATCCACCTTCTTTTTGTGAAAGATTGTTAAGAGATGAAGAGAAATGATTTCTAGGTCACCAAAAGATCCCAAGAGCAATGCTATAAAAATATCTAAAAAGTACAAAAGTATGGAGGTGCAAAAGTATGGCTCCAAAAAGTAGCCCTTGCTACTTATAGAGCTGCTACTGAGCTGTCATGCTCGCTAGGCGAGTAGACTGGCTCGCCTAGCGAGCCCCTAAATGAGGCACCTGAGGCACCTACGCCCAGAGAAATAACCTTTGCCAGACTGTCATGTTCGCTGAGCGAACAAAACCTTCGCTAGGCGAAGGTCACGCTTCAACCTTCGCTCCAGCGAGCTTGAGAGGTTTTGCTACTGGAATGCTCGCTGGGAGCTCGCTAATGGCTTGCCTAGCGAGTGAGTGCTGGCTGCGCTTTTCACCAAGTCTGGACGTGTTCGCTACACACCTCGCTGGAAGCTCGCCTAGCGAGTGTGGTGATGTTTGCCACTGTAAAATACTGGAGCTTTTCGCTGGGTTCCCGCTGGGCGCTCGCCTAGCGAGTCCTTCGCCACAGCCCTCGCCTAGCGAGCAAGCTGATGAATGCATATTTTCTTTGGTCCCTTTGCCAACTTTCTTGTGGCTTCATTTTCTATTATTTCATGCCTAATTCCTGCACAATAACACACAAATCAAAGGTACCAAGATCGTTTATCATTGTATTCCAATTCAAACAAAACAAAGGTGGTTTCGAACACTTTAGCAAGTAAACGGAGTGAAAGATACCCATATTTGATAGCTCAAATAAGCACTTTTGGGTATCTAATAACTCTCCTCAACTAGATTCTTGCTTGTCCTCAAGCAAAGTATGCCTCTTGAAGGACACGAGGATTTGCATTAAGAAAAAGGTTTCTCCGAAATTGGTTAAACAGCTCAAACACAAGCGAATTAGCAGATACAAATTTCCAACGGTTAGAATAAAATAATACACAAGAACTAAGACTTAGTAGCAATGCGAAATATGTATCTATCTACAATAATATTATCTTGAATGAATCACCCTATCTCTCCTCTTCGAATAAGGATTGAAGAAATTACGCGTTTGCAACCGCGGGAATAATCTCACTCTCCAACAATCAATGAAGAAATCAATTCAATTCATACAATGTCTAACAATTATAAATGGTAATGTGGAAGCACGAAGATCACTAAGGGCTTTTCAGTTGAAGCTTGGTTAGGTTAACAAACAAGGGTCATTTCTAAGGCCATTGAAAACGAAATTGCCGACGCAAAAGAGACATTCACTATACATTATTCACACATCTCAACTTCGTTCCATTTATTTCTCATTTGCAACCTTCACAACTCTTATTTCACAACTCAATTTTTTTGTTTTTCACTATTATTCTTCCAAGCAAGCATTCATTTTTATTTTCTCTATTTTTTTTTCTTTTCTTTCACATCATATTTACAAAACAGATGTTTCTCTTTTCTATGTTATATATATATATATATATTATATATATATATATATATATATATATATATATATATATATATATATATATATATATATATATATATATATATATATATTTTTTTTTGTTTTTTATGCTTGCTTGGTTTTTCAAGAGTTGTGGCACTTACCGATTCTCATTTTTGTTCTCCCCAACTTATTTCTTACTCACCCTAAGTGAATGCTCTTAACTTTTTACGGCAAAAGAACAATTATCAAAATTTTCCGGGTTTCAAGAAAAAGATTTTTGAAATCTCGCTTTATTTCAAGCTGAGATTCAACTATTTAAGCTCAAAGGGGTTAACGAATAGTCTCTCTACTCACAGGTAAGTTGTATTTGGAACTGGTTGTGCTCGATAGAAAACAAGTGCCTTGATCATTTCTAATTACTTCCACATATTCACAATAATAAAAGACAAAGCATGAATCAAATGAATCAACAAAGCTTATTAGAAACCAGCATTTAAGTGTAAAATGGAGGTTTCCTCACAATTTGTGGTTTTAAGTCCTAGATGAAACATTCATTCAATTATGTTGCAAAAAGACAATACTCAATTACAAAAAAAGAGTAAAGTTCTTAGTGCATTCTAAAATTCTAGCCGGAGGTAACCATGTACCTTAGCATTGTTCACTTGTTTATTTGTATCATTGCCATCCAAGCTCGGATGCACCTTCATTGGATACTTCTTTGAGGAGCAACCAATCTAGAAGGTTTACACTCAACCAACCAAAAATTTATTAAAACAGAAGAAATTTAAAACATAAATAATAACATTACTTCAAAATTTAAATTTGTTCATGGGGGACAAAACACCCCAAAAGTACATAGCCAAAATCAAAATACAGAATTCTGAAAATACAATAGAAATAAAACATAAAATAACTTAGCCCTCCAAGGACTCAGAACCCTCCTCACTACCGGCTTCAGAACCGGTAGCCTCATCATCATCATCATCACCATCAGCAGCACCAGAAGAAGCACCAGCACCCGCCCCCTCTCCAAACACAGGCCTGTCCACAGGCCAGCTAGCGTTAAGCAGAAACTGTTCACGCGTCATCAACGAGTGATTACCGGAGGGGTCACGTCCCTGCAGCTGTAACAGCTGCATAGAATCATGCATATCGAGCATGGCACGCTGAGTAGCCGCCATCCAATCCCAGTTGTAGTTGCAAATAGCCTGATGCAAAGGATCGGATCCTAGAGTAGAAGTACCAGGACCATTAGAAGCCCCGGTAACCTCAGCAGCTGAACTACCTCTTACATTCTTCGGTTTGCAATACTTGGCCACGTACCGGTCATCAATGGGCGACGGGATCCTTACTTGACCCCTAGAGGGTAGCCTCACCCTCGCTTGCAGGCATAAACTCATGATCAGGCAAGGGAAAGCCAGGGGACAATTCACTCGTGCCCCCGACTTTAGCCCGCTTTCAATCACGGACTTCAGCTCATAAGCAATAATCCTCGCCACATCAATCTGGACGTTAGTGAGGATGCTGTGTACCAAGTGTGCCACTGGGATCGGCACTGTAGAAGTATGAGACTTGGGTGTGATGTTTGTCAGAACCAACAAAAGGATCAGTTGAGCCAAGGGAGTCATGTCCTCTCTACGGTATCTCATGGGAACCCCAGATGGGTTCAGCTCAACTGATTTCCCTCTCAAAAGCAGGGCAGCAGAAATTGCATCAGTATCCCGGTGAAGCCTTAATTCTGTGTGGTAGGTGTCTCTCTCCTCGGCTCCCAGTTGGAGCGGTTCACCTAGGACGCGGTTAATTGCATCCCGATCGAACGCAACAGGACGGCCGGACACTCTAGATGTCCATGTAAATGGCTCGTCATCATCCGGCAGTGCGTTCGCATAGAACTCATGCACCATTGCGATATCGTAATGCTCCAGGAGGGATATTAACCGATCCCACTTTTTGCTGTTGATCAACCCGGCGAATGTTCGGTTCGTGCCTTCAGGGTTGATTAAGAATCTCTTTTCCGGTAAAATCTTTCGTTTCTCCAAAGCAACATATCTTGCGGCTTGCTTTGGCCCGACAAATTTGTCGGTGTCGAATTGTATTGGTACGGGACGGGAAATGTTCCCTCCCTTTCTCTTCTTCGAAGCTCCGGAACTGGATTCCATCTGCAAAACATAAAGAGGAAGCAACACAAACACAAAACAGATTAGACAGCAAAACCAGAATTCAAAGTACCGTCATGCTCGCTGCTGCTTCGCCTAGCGAAGTGGCAGCGAATGCTCGCCACTGGTTCGCCTAGCGAGTTGCTAGCCAACCTTACGGGTTTTTGGTTTCTACAATGTTTACAGTGAAATTTTCCCAAAACCCACGTTCTCATGGTGTCAATTTCAGAACAAAATGATCTATCAAGAAAAGAATCGTTCTATGCTATATGTAATTACAAACCCACATGCAAAACCCTAAGTTCCCCACATGCAAAACCTAAAGTTTCCATTCCCCCAAATTCACCCCAAATGACATGCAAATCAGAAATATACAAAGTTCAAACATAAAGAAATGGTATTAGGGCAAACCTTAGTAAACTGGATTGATTGAATTTGAAGTGCAGTGAAGTTTGCAATGCTTCAGTTTAGGGTTTGAGTGTTTGTGAGAGAAATGAAAAATGAGAGAGTGTGGTGAGTGTTCGTGCGATTGCCTCAGCAGAGTTGTAAAAAAAGAAAATTGTGTTTGGGCCCAAAATGAGTGGCCTGCTGAGAATTTAAATTAGTGCTGTCAGGCAGCGCTCGCTGCTGCTTCGCCTAGCGAGCAGCTAGCGAATCTGCTCGCTACTGCTTCGCCTAGCGAGCAGCAAGCGAGCATGACAACATTTGGCTTTTCAAAAACAACATTCTTGGTACATTCAGCAAGGTTTTAACAATTGGAATCCCACTACAACAGAATAGAGAAACTGTAAATACTTACAATGTTGGGGTGGCTCCCAACAAGCGCTTGTTTAACGTCGGCTAAGCTCGACGGTGCGATGCTCACAGAGGAGCATCCAAAGGAATAGCACAGCTCTCGCGATCCATATGACCGCCAAGATAAACCTTCAAACGTTGGCCATTAACGGTCCAACTGTCCTTCTTTTCCAGGTCCTCAATGACAATAGCTCCGTACTCCTTAACTTCTTTGACCCGAAATGGCCCGGACCATTTTGATTTCAACTTTCCGGGGAATAACTTCAACCTCGAATTGAACAAGAGGACCAATTGTCCGGGCACAAATTCTTTCTTTCGGAGCTTTTTGTCATGGTATTTTTTTACCTTCTCTTTGTACAACCAACTTGAGTGATATGCGGCATTGCGCATCTCTTCCAACTCAAGTAGTTGCACCTTCCTTTTCTCACCGGCCAAATCATTTTCAAAATTTAAAAATTTCAGAGCCCACAAGGCTTTATGCTCCAATTCGACCGGCAAATGGCAAGTTTTACCAAACACCAATTGAAAAGGAGTTAGGCCAATTGGAGCTTTAAAGGCGCTACGGTATGCCCATAACGCTTCATCCAATTTTTGTGACCACTCTTTTTTCGAATTTGACACAGTTTTTTCGAGGATTCTCTTAATCTCACGATTAGAGACCTCAGCTTGCCCATTAGCTTGTAGGTGATACGGAGTTACCACTCTGTGTGATACACCGTAATGTTTTAAAATGCTTCCCAACGGTGCATTACAAAAGTGTGACCCTCCGTCACTTATCAACACTCGGGGGGTTCCGAAACGGGAAAATATGTTTTTCTTCAAAAAATTTATTACCGTTTTCGCATCCGCCCGAGGTGAGGCAATCGCCTCAACCCACTTAGAAACGTAATCAACTGCAACAAGCATATACTCGTTACCATAAGAGGGTGGGAATGGTCCTACAAAATCGATGCCCCAACAATCAAATACTTCGACCTCTTGGATGTTTTGGAGAGGCATCTCGTCTCTCTTACCAATCCCACCGCTTCTCTGGCAACTATCACAACTTTGCGCATGGGTATGTGTGTCTTTGAAAATAGTGGGCCAATAAAATCCTGACTGAAGGATTTTAGTGGCCGTTCTCACCCCATTATAGTGTCCGTCGTAAGGCGAGTTGTGACAATGTCAAAGGATGCTCTGCGCTTCATCGCCAGTAACGCATCTCCTTAAAAGGTTATCACTACCCAACTTAAACAAGTACGGGTCATCCCATACGTAATACTTGGCATCCGAAAGAAACTTCCTTTTTTGGTTCGAAGTTAGGTCGGGAGGCACAAAACCACTAGCCTTGTGGTTCGCAAAGTCTGCAAACCACGGCCTAACTTGAACTTTGAACAGTTTTTCATCAGGAAATTCTTCCCGGATTTCCTTCTCTGACGCGGTAACCTCCACATTAACTAAGCGGGATAAGTGATCCGCCACCAAATTTTCCGATCCTTTATTATCTTTGATTTCAACATCAAATTCTTGCAACAAGAGGATCCAACGGATGAGCCTTTGCTTCGAATCCGGTTTGGTGAGCAAATATTTAATCGTCGCGTGGTCGGTATACACTACGACTTTAGACCCTATAAGATAAGACCTAAACTTTTCAAGCGCATACACTATCGCAAGTAATTCTTTTTCAGTGGTGGCATAGTTAATTTGAGCCTCATTAAGAACTTTACTTGCGTAATGTATCGCATGAATTTTTTTTTCTTTTCTTTGGCCAAGTACCGCTCCGATTGCATAGTCGCTAGCATCACACATTAGCTCAAAATTTAAATTCCAATTTGGAGCGAATATAATTGGAGCGGTAACCAATTTTTCTTTCAAAGTTTCAAAAGCTTGCAAACATTCATCGGTTAAGAGAAATACCTGGTCCTTAGCTAGCAAATTACTCAAAGGCCTAGCCACCTTTGAGAAGTCTTTGATAAAGCGCCGATAGAACCCGGCGTGCCCCAAAAAGCTTCGAATTCCCTTCACATTCACCGGAGGAGGTAACTTTTCAATCACTTCAACCTTAGCACGATCAACTTCAAGCCCTCTTGAAGAGACTTTATGGCCAAGCACTATCCCCTCGGTCACCATGAAGTGACACTTCTCCCAATTAAGCACAAGATTGGTCTTCACACATCTTTCAAGCACCGTTTTCAAGTTTGCCAAGCATAGACTAAAGGACCCACCAAATACCGAGAAGTCATCCATGAAGACTTCCATTGTTTTCTCAATAAAGTCGGCAAAATAGGCTTGCACACATCGTTGGAAAGTCACCGGTGCATTGCACAACCCAAAGGGCATTTTTCGGTATGCGAAAACTCCAAACGGACATGTGAAAGCCGTCTTTTCATGATCGGCCGGGTCAACCGCAATTTGGTTATACCCGGAATAGCCATCCAAGAAACAATAGTATTGTTGCCCCGAGAGTCTTTCGAGCATTTGATCCATGAACGGGAGTGGAAAATGATCTTTTCGAGTTGCGGTATTCAACCGCCTATAATCAATACACATTCGCCACCCCATTGCAACTTTAGTAGGGATCAAATCATCCTTGTCATTTCGGATCACGGTAATTCCACCTTTCTTCGGAACAACATGCACGGGACTAACCCATGGACTATCCGAAATCGGGTAAATCATTCCCGCATCCAACAACTTTACAACTTCTTTTCTAACAACCTCCTTCATGGTAGGATTTAAGCGGCGTTGTGGTTGAGCTACCGGCTTAAAATCCTCTTCCATCAAGATCTTGTGCATGCAATAGGAAGGACTAATTCCTTTTAGATCGGAAAGAGTCCAACCCATGGCTTCTTGATTTTTTTTCAGCACATTGATCAAGCGGGCTTCTTCATCATTTGACAAAAGGTTGCTTATGATGACCGGCTTTGCTTCGGTCTCATCTAGGAATACATACTTCAAAGTAGAAGGTAATATTTTCAATTCAATAGGCGCTTTTTCGTCATTAACCTCCTTCTTCAAGTCTTCCTCCTCAACTTCCCACGGTTGTAGTTCGTCTAAACCATCAAGTTCCCTTAAGCATTCCTCAAGAGCTTGCTCTTCTTCAACTGTGAAAACTTCCAATGAGTCGTCAAGAGCTAACTCCATAGGAGATATCTCATGAATATGCTTAGAGACCTCCAAAATTGCCTCTTCGATCACATCGATGCGAAAGCTATCATTTCTATCTTTTGAATGCTTCATTGCTTCGAATAGATCGAATGTAACTTCCTCATTTTGGACTCTCACCTTCATCAAACCGTCATTAACGTCTATCATCATTCGCGCGGTTTTCATGAACGGTCGGCCCAGGATGAGCGGAGCATCATCATCTTCTTCCATATCAATAACAATAAAATCGACCAGGAAAAAGAATTTGTCGACTTTAACCAAAACATCTTGGGCTACGCCATGAGGATGGGTAGTCGACTTATCTGCCAATTGCAACGTCATTCGGATGGACTTAATTTCAATGTTGCCAAGCCTCTTTATAATAGACAAAGGTATAAGATTAATGCTTGACCCTAAGTCAATTAGTCCTTTCCCGACATAGATATCACCAATTTTAACCGGCAAGGTAACTCTTCCCGGATCAACCTCTTTTTTCGGAAGCGTCCTTTAAATAATGGCACTACAGCTCGCATCTAGGACGATGGTCTCCGATTCCGTATACCTCTGCTTTTTTGTAAGTATGTCCTTCATGAATTTGGCATACTTGGGCATTTGCTCCAAGGCTTCGGCAAACAGAATGTTGATTTGCAGTTGTTTAAAAATATCCATGAACCGGGCGTAATGCCGTTCATTCTCCCTTTTGGACGGAGCATGAGGATAAGGAAGGTTTTGGATTGGAGTAGTGCTCACTACCTCCTTTCCCTTTGCAACTCTAGAACTCCTCCATCTAGGCTTTTTCACTTCCTCCCCCATTACCTCATCACTCTTATTTTTCTCACTTTCCACACTTTCTTTCTTTTCAACTTCACCATTCTTTTCGTTCTTTTCAACTTTTTTCTCCTCACTCCACTCCCCCACTTCACCATCAATATTTTCCTCCAATATTTCCTCCTCATTTTCTTTCTCAACTCTTTTTTTATTCTCACTACTCAACTCCTTCCCACTTCTCGTCATGATCGCTTTACAATGTTCCTTAGGATTTGTTGCGTGTTTGCCGAAAAGTAAGGACCGGGTTGTTGTTCCGCGAGTTGCTTAGCAAGTTGCCCAACTTGAGTCTCGAGATTTTTTATAGCCGCGTCGTTGCTCTTTTGATTTGCCATTTACATTTGCATGAATTGTGTCAATGTCTCTTCCAACTTAGAAGTTACGACCGACGGTTGTTGAGGTTGATAAGGATTTTGGGGAGGGTTTTGACGGCTAGAAGAACCACCTCCATAACCTTGGTTATGGTAATAGTTACTCCTAGGTTGGAACCCTTGGTTCCCTTGGAAATGTTGTTGTTGATTTTGAGGGTGTGATTGATAAGGTTGTTGTTGTGGTTGTTGTCTCGGTTGGTAGTCCCGTTGATTTTCCATGTAGTTCACGTCTTCGAACCCCGGAGGTGGACAGAATCCGGTGTCATGCTCACCTTTGCAAAGCTCACAACAAGCTATTTGTTTAGCTTTAGAAGGTTCTCTCAACTCTTTTATTTGCTGCGTTAAGAGTTCCACTTGTTGTGAGATGAGTTTGTTTTGGGCAAGGATGGCATCGTTAGTCCCAAGTTCAAGCACTCTCGGCTTTTTCAAAGAGTTGCCTCGACTTTGACTCTGAAGATCATTTAGAGCCATTCGATTTATGATATTTGTAGCTTCTTCGGCACTTTTAGACAATAAAGAGCCACCCGAGGTAGCATCCAACAACGTCTTGCAATTTGGTTGAAGTCCATTTTTGAAAATATGGATTTGAGTCAATTCATCAAATCCATGCCCTTTACACTTCCGAAGCATGGATTTGAATCTTTCCCACGCTTCATTTAAGGATTCATTGATTCCTTGTGCAAACACTGAGATGGCCGTCTTGGATTCCATGAACCGGTTATGGGAGAAAAATCTCTTTATGAACTTCTCCTCCAACACATTCCAGTCTGTCATGACGGCTGGTGTTTGATCTAAGTACCAATCTTTTGCTTTGCCGAGCAAAGTGTGGGGAAATAATCTTCTGAACAACGGTAGCTCTTGAGCCTGATCCACTCCAGCCGCCAATGCTATCTCATAAAATTTTGTGAGAAAAGCAAAGGGATCTTCATGGTCCATTCCGGTGAATGGACTTCCATATAATAAATTGAGAGTTCCCGTTTTCATCTCAGCTTGCCTTCCCGTGTGGTTGGCAAACTGAGCAGTGTTTCTTGGACTGTTTATGCATGGAGTGGAAATGGGCGGTGGTTGTGGTTCCATGATTGGTATGAACGGTGGTGGAGGTGTGGTAGAAGAACTTTCTCCTTGTTCTTGACGTTGTCTAGCCTGTTGCCTCCTTCGTCTCGTTTTGCTATTAAGCCTCCTTGCGGTTCTCTCGATCTCGGGATCAAAAAGAAGTTCGTCCACAGGGATTTGCCCTCGCATAAAACGTAAGCTGCACACTAAACCAAACAAATTACAAGCACAAGTCAAAAATTCGAAAGCTAAAAATTAAGCAACCATTGCGATTCTCGCAATATCAATTCACAATCCCCGGCAACGGCGCCATTTTGTTGAATGTAATTTTTAAGTGTCGGGTTTTTGTTATCGTCTCCACAAGGATTGTGAGATATCACCGCCTTTCGACAGTTGTTTTAATTCTTAGCTTAAGGTAACAATGGGGTTTTGGTATTTGTCACGGTATCTTGCATAAAAGTGAAATAAAATGCGGTAAAAGTTTTGGTTTTAATATTTGAGAAATATTGCCAAAGTTAGGGTTCGACGATCACTTTGCATGTATATGTTCGATCAACAAAACTTATAAACTCCTTTAGATGATAAACTATTTCACAAAGTCCTCCCAATGTGTTTATCTCTAACA
Source organism: Lathyrus oleraceus (assembly GCF_024323335.1). NCBI lineage: Eukaryota > Viridiplantae > Streptophyta > Magnoliopsida > Fabales > Fabaceae > Lathyrus > Lathyrus oleraceus. Next base: position 2,780,610 of record NC_066579.1, on the reverse strand, counting down.
CACATTGTGAGTTTTCCCATTTTGATCCATTGTTTATCTCTAACACAATCTATCAAAATGACAACTTTTTGGTTCAACCTTATGGTGAACAAAATCATTCATTACTATCTCTAGCTAACAAACAAGATTGGATGAAAACCTAGGTTAAGAGTTGGTAAACATCTCTCGATCATAAACCAACACAAAGAGTTTTCAATAAGAACAAAGTTTTCATCATATATTCACCATTAAAGAGTTTACAAATTGAGATCATACCATTTACACACAAAGCTAATGATCATCTACATCTAACCTTGACAAAATGAAGGACTTAGCTACTCATTTTCATGGTAGCTTGGTCAACAAGTTTCGGAAGAAGGTTGATCAACATCCGAGTCGAATAATCGAGATTGGATGGGAATCCACCTTCTTTTTGTGAAAGATTGTTAAGAGATGAAGAGAAATGATTTCTAGGTCACCAAAAGATCCCAAGAGCAATGCTGTAAAAATATCTAAAAAGTACAAAAGTATGGAGGTGCAAAAGTATGGCTCCAAAAAGTAGCTCTTGCTACTTATAGAGCTGCTACTGAGCTGTCATGCTCGCTAGGCGAGCAGACTAGCTCGCCTAGCGAGCCCCTAAATGAGGCACCTGAGGCACCTGCGCCCAGAGAAATAACCTTTGCCAGACTGTCATGTTCGCTGAGCGAACAAAACCTTCGCTAGGCGAAGGTCACGCTTCAACCTTCGCTCCAGCGAGCTTGAGAGGTTTTGCTACTGGAATGCTCGCTGGGAGCTCGCTAATGGCTCGCCTAGCGAGTGAGTGCTGGCTGCGCTTTTCACCAAGTCTGGACGTGTTCGCTACACACCTCGCTGGAAGCTCGCCTAGCGAGTGTGGTGATGTTTGCCACTGTAAAATACTGGAGCTTTTCGCTGGGTTCCCGCTGGGCGCTCGCCTAGCGAGTCCTTCGCCACAACCCTCGCCTAGCGAGCAAGCTGATGAATGCATCTTTTCTTTGGTCCCTTTGCCAACTTTCTTGTGGCTTCATTTTCTATTATTTCATGCCTAATTCCTGCACAATAACACACAAATCAAAGGTACCAAGATCGTTTATCATTGTATTGCAATTCAAACAAAACAAAGGTGGTTTCGAACACTTTAGCAAGTAAACGGAGTGAAAGATACCCATATTTGATAGCTCAAATAAGCACTTTTGGGTATCTAACAGGTATATCAAGGGAACTCTGAAGTATGGAGTATTATTTCCTTCTGGAAGAAAGGATGAGTCAGAACTTCTGAGTTATTCAGATTCTGATTGGTGTGGAGACAGAGTTGACAGAAGAAGTACGTCTGGGTACTTATTCAAATTTCTGGGAGGTCCCATTTCTTGGTGTTCCAAGAAGCAACCTGTTGTGGCGTTGTCAACTTGTGAAGTTGAATACATTGCAGGTGCTGTTACTGCATGCCAAGCTGTGTGGATTCTGAATCTATTGCAGGATCTGAAGATTAAAGTAAACAAACCTCTGAAGCTGATGATTGACAACAAGTCTGCAATCAATCTTGCCAGAAACCCAGTGTTGCATGGGAGAAACAAGCACATTGAGACCAAGTATCATTTTCTAAGACATCAAGTTTAGAGGGGAGTGTTAGAAGTTGTACACTGCAGCACTCAGAAACAGTTGGCAGATGTTCTGACGAAAGCTATCAAGACTGATCAATTTCTCAGATTAAGGGATGGAATTGGTGTTACAAGTTTTTGATGGAATATGAATTAAGGGATGGTATTAGAAGTAATTCATATTTATTAGTTGTACTATTTTCTTAGCCCCTAAGTTTGTTAGAGGGTATTTTAGTATTTTATCCTATTCTAGTAACCCTAGTTTTAGCTTATAAATAGGGTGGTAATCATTGTAACTTTTATCATGTTTTTGTAGCCGTCATTCTCTTAATAGAATATTTCCGTTCATCATTTATTCTACCTTTGCACCAACACAAACGTCGAAAGTTTTTCTCTTCTCATGAGTAACAAGTACGATGCATACCTTCTAAATACATGGATCTCTTGCGTCTTGATCCCGCAGAAAGTTAAAAATCTTCTTATCCATTCGAAATTGAAATGTGCATGGGCCTTCTCTGTCCTTGCATCTCAATCTCTTTTCAACTCCATCTTCTTAGAAGAGTTGGCGCTCAAGATGTTTTCTTGTGATATTGAAGTTCCAACTATGGATGTTTCTTTTGACTGCCTGAAATTCATTAAGTACAATGGATATTATTATGTTCATGTGTTTACCTAAAAGTTGTTGCTATTGGAATGTGGAAGTTGTGAAAGTTTTATTTTTTAAAAATAGTCTAGTGTTTGAAATTCATCATTTAAAGATGAATAAGTGGAATATTATGGATTCAAACCTGCGCTTTTGTATCTGATGTTCCTGTACAATTAACAATTGAATTGATTTAACAGAATTATTGTAGTACTTGTGTACTTTTGATAATACATTTTGTTGTTTTGTTTACGTTTTCTTGCATCTCAAAGCAAGGTGATGATGTAGGCATGCGTGTAAACTAGACTAATTAACTAGGCATATTTTGAAAAGGTTTGATTTTTTTTAAATAGAAAAGTTAATTTATTTTATAAACCTATTTAATTAAAAAGGTTAGACTTTATATTATAAAAAACTCTTTAAATCTAGCCTATCAACATATTTAAATAAATTTATCATTATTGCTATTATTATTATTATTATTATTATTATTATTACTATTATTAAGATTAATAATAATATTATTATTATTAATATTAATATTATTATTATTATTATATATTGTCCTTCAATGAAAATATAAAAAAAATATCAATATATGATTTTTTAAATAAATAGTCTCACAAAACTTATGTTACTTGATAAACTTAGATAAATTAATAAAAACAAATTTTTAGTATTATTGATCTTTTAGTTTTTTAGTCGATATAAACATTAATTGAATTGTTTATTTACATATGTTAAAAATAAAATAGGTTTTAAGTAGACTAACAAATCAATCAGGTCTTCGAAATGACAAATTCATGAGTAAAAATAAACCTATGATTAACTATAAATCAAATTTAAACTTTAATATTTTTAACTATAAATCAGATTTAAATTTGACAAAGTTTGATTCACCCCAACATATTCTCAATCTAAGTAGAAGATAAAACTTCATACATTAATTTAAGGTGCACAAAACACACTTCATCAAATTTGATTCCCACTTCAACAAATAAAAATAAGCACAATGAGAACAAAGATCAATTATTGCATGTTCTATTCCTACATGTAACACAAAATAATCTCTTAAGTGGGGGAGAAACATCCTAAGGAAATCTTAAAAATTTGTTCTCAGAAGGACAAATGTTGGACTAGATACATGTGATAACGTGCACAATTGATTTATAACAGATAATAGATTCTGTAAACAGATGTTTGATACAATTTCTGGGACATTGTATACCAGAAAGGAAAAACCAGTTATGCAACCAAGTAATGACAGATTAACTTATACAAGGTGTTGAAGCAAAAAAGCAATAAAGAACACAAGAAATTGTTAACTCAGTTTGATTAAACCACTATCATGAATTTGTACAATTAGTCTTATATGAATAACGACCCCATGTTGTTCAAAGCCTCTTCCTAATCATAATGACTTTCTACTTAGGTCCCTCATTAATGTAAGAATCCCTCTCACTTTCTCCCAATCACTAATCCCAAGTGATTAACATCAATAAGCACAATACTGAATGTTAAATACAACTCAACTAAACGAATCATCTGATATGCTTTTTGAATGAAACAATAAGGTGGTGTACAAGTAACACAAATACTTTCACTACGCCAAAAACTGGAATAGACAGCGCACCTTAGAGGGCGCTTTATTACAAAAGCGCACTCTAAAGTGAAGCGAAAAAATAAGGAGTGAACAACTGGAATAGACAGCGCACTTTAGAGGGCGCTTTTGTAATAAAGCGCCCTCTAAGGTGAAGCGAAAAAATAAGGAGGAGATAGAGGGACAACAATACAGGGCGCTTTTTAGAAAGCTCCCTCTAAGGTTACCCTTAGAGAGCGCTTTTAAAAAAGCGCTCTATAAGCCCATGTGCATTTCCAGTTTATAAAGCGCTTTTGGAAAGCCTTAGAGAGCGCTTTCATAAGCGCCCTCTTAGGCCCCCTTTAGAGGGCGCTTTTTTTCCACAAGCGCCCTCTAAGGTCCCCTTTAGTAAACATTAAAATTATAACATACTGCGCGTTTTGTTATTTCACTCTCTGTTATTTTCGTTCTTTTTCACGTTAGGGTTCTCACTGCTACGATTTTCACTACTTCTAAGGCGTTCTCCTTCCACCTCTGTTAGATCTACGACGTTTCCTCCTTCTATTAATTCGTTGTTAGCTGTTCGATTTTGACACCATAGGTATTTTTCCAATCTTCATATTACTTGGTTTCTCTTCTGACGTTCGCTATTGTTCATTTTTGGTTTCATTTTTCTTGGTTCATACATTTATTGAGTATTCTCAACAATAATTATTGTGTTGTAATGCTAGCAATGGAGACTAGGCATTATGGGTTAAATTTCACCAATTGTTCCATTTGTTTCTCGATGTAGAAAAAGGAGGCAGCAATATCTAAAACACCTTCTACCAATCAAAGGTACACTATGCAGCTTATGAGTGTATTTATTCTAGCATACACAGCGTAGCTAGTAACTTAAGAAGTTTAGGTATGGATGTTATTTGATAGAGTAAATTAGAGTCGACTATTCTTCTGTTAGCTTTCAGTTAGACCATTATACAATTCTACATATATATTTTCTAGTCAATGTTTATCTTTTGTAAAAACTATATGATGATATATAACTATGCTACAAATTAGTGCATACCACTAATGCTTAATGCATGGTTCATACATTCTCATGCTATTGAAGTCAGAGATATCTGAAAATGTTGAGAAACTAACTCAATAAACCAAAATTGTTTTGGTTTTGGGTTGTTGTTGGAGACATGAATGCCCTGCACAGAGACTAACTCAATAAAGCGAAATTGTTTTGTCTCATCCCATTTTTGGTTTCTCTTCTGAAATTGTTTTTTGTTTATTCTAATTAGTAATGGATAATACATGGATGTCTTCCAATCGATTGTCGAGAGAGTACGAGAATGGGGTATCAGAATTCGTTAAGTTTGTTGTTGCGCACGCCGAAGACCCCAGTAGAATGATATGTCCTTGCTTGGGTTGTTGTTATGGGAAACGGGTTGACGCAGTTCAGTTGACATCGCATCTAATGAGGCATGGAATTGATCGAAGTTATACATGTTGGAATTTGCATGGTGAGAAAAGTAACGAGAATTGTTCTAAGTGAAGTTAAAGTTCCAGAAGGGTACTCTTCAGATATTAGAAAACTTGTGTCTATGAAAGACCTCAAGTTAAAGAGTTTAAAGACCCATGATTGCCATGTTATAATGGAACATTTCTCCCAATAGGTATACGTTCTATTCTTCCAGAAAAAGTAAGAAGCTCTATAACTAAGTTGTGTTCTTTCTTCAAGTCAATTTGTAGTAAGGTGATCGATCCTGCGATCTTACCAATGTTGCAAAAAGAAATCGTTATTACTTTGTGTGAGCTTGAAATGTTTTTTCCTCCATCATTTTTTGACATAATGGTACATCTAGTTGTTCATCTTGTGAAAGAGACACAATTGTGTGGACCAGCTTATATGAGATGGATGTACCCTGTTGAACGTTATATGAAAATATTAAAAGGGTACGTGAAGAACCGAAGTCGACCAGAAGGTTATATGGTTGAAAGATACATTGTTGAAGAAGCGATTGAGTTTTGTACTGAATATTTGTCTAATGTTCAGTCAATCGGACTCCCCAAGTCTCAGCTTGTCGAAAAGAAAGAAGGAAAAAATCTAATTGGAAATAAAATCGTGGCAGTATCAAGGGTCGAACGGGATCAAGTGCATTTGTATGTTCTGCACAATGAGAATGAGGTTGAGCCGTATGTTGAAATTCACAAGGATGTTCTCCGAGGTTTAAATCCCAATAGAAATGAAAATTGGATAGTACGAGAGCAATGTTTTATACCTTGGTTTAAGGATCATATTTATTCAAAGTATTATTCAGATCCCGCTTCAATAACAGAAAGGTTGAGATGCTTAGCATATGGTCCAAGTTTCCATGTTTTTTCTTATAGCGCATACGCGATTAATGGATACACATTTTATACCAAAGAACAAGATGATAAAAGTACTATGCAGAATAGTGGTGTCACCGTGGTAGCTGAAGCAATGCACATATCAAGTGTGAAGGACTTAAACCCCAAATTTGCAAATCTGTCGTATTTTGGTGTTATCGAGCGCATTTGGGTGTTTGATTATGAGAAGTTTCAGATTCCTATATTTGGTTGCAAGTGGGTTGAAAATAATAACGGCATTCGAATGGATAAGTCAGGATTTTTGCAAGTGGATCTTAATAGGGTGGGATACAAAGATGAGTCTTTTATTCTAGCCTCTCAAGCTAGACAAGTGTTCTATGTCAATGATCCGAAAAGTACGAAATGGTCTATAGTTCTTTTTTCCAACAAAGTAATTGATGAAAACACTGGAGATCAAGGTGATATTGATGTTGAGATTGAATCGTTTACCAGAAATGATCAAGATGAGAATATTATATCAAATGATTCATATATTAGAAATGATCATAATGAGTGTATTTGGATCAATCCAACCGTCCGTGTTGTTAAGAGACATGTAGAACATATTCCAACCAAGAAAAGAAAGAGAACTTAGTGAAAAAGGTACAGGTCAAATGATTTTAATTGTTTTCTTTATTACAGGTAAAATGGCTTTTATTACAGCAAATCGAGTCAGTAAAAAAAAGGTATAAACACAATTATATGATATTTATGCATAGAAAATGTTAATTCTTGATCTTATACTTCACCTAACTAATTTTATGATATTTTAGGTTCATGCTATTGATATTGAACAAAAAGAGGTTGTTGCTAAGAAGACTGCGGCTAGCAAAAAAAACATACATCTCAGAGATGTTTTTGCTACTTAGTTTTATTTCTTTTTAAGTTATGAATTGGTTGTATATTTAGAATCTTTAGAAGTTAAACGATTATATATTAGTAGATTGTTGTATATGTATGGATTGTTGTATATAAGGCTTGTTGAATGCAATGTGTGAAAAAGGGCTTCAAATTATACAGTTTTAGGTGTACTGCTTCAATATACAGGTTGTCTAAAATAAATAAAAAAATATAGCGTTTTAAAAAAAATAAATTAAATAACCACCCACTTTAGAGGGCGCTTTCCAAAATAAGCGCCCTCTAAACCCTTTAAATTTCCACTTTAGAGGGCGCTTTCCAGTAAAAGCGCTCTCTAAACCCTTAAAAGTTTCCACTTTAGAGGACGCTTTCCAGTAAAAGCGCCCTCTAAACCCTTAAAAGTTTCCATTTTAGAGGGCGCTTTCTTTAAAAAGCGCCCTCTAAAGTGGCCCTTAAAGGGCTTAAAGAGCCACTTTAGAGAGCGCTTTCACTAGGAAAAAAAGCGCTGTCTTTACCTATGCCAGCGCCAGATTAGAGGGCGCTTTAAAACGCTGTTATAGGCCAAAAAAAGCGCCCTCTTTTCCCTTATTTGGCGTAGTGTTTGTTCTAAAGGTTATAGAACTAAACTCTTGGAACAAAGATTTATAACTCAATAAAGAAACCAAACTATATGCCTTAAGATGTAAATTCAGGTACTAGATTGGTGCACAACAATAACTCATACAAAGAATCAGAAACAAAAACCTTAACACAAGGAGTCTTCAAACCATACACACCTCAAACGTGAGATTTGAGTCTCCTTAAATAGCAATGCTTCTTTTAGGCTTTTTCCAAAAGGCATTTGATTTTATTTCGTCCAAAATTATGGCTGATACAATTGGATTTGATTTGCTCCACAAAAGTCTCCAACAAAAGATATGATATGTTTTTAATTCAAATTCAAATTTCAATCTCCATTTAAATTTGATTTGATCTTCAACATTTGTCACACAAATCTCACAAAAGCACTGCTAAAATACAACAACAAATCTGATTGAATTCAATAATTTTTTTGCTCCTAACAACATCTATCATGGCATGCTGACATGGGTCAGATGGTGTACTTCACACATGCTAGAAAATTATGTTCCACATGTTGCACCAGAACATCCAAATTAACTCTCTGCATGAAATATAAATCTTCTTTGTAGAGTAAATCTTTGATACAATAAATATGAACCAAATCTTCCTTCAAAGCAAAGCCAATCCAATCAAATATTCTTTAACTAAATCAAATCCAAGTCTTTTCCAAATTGATTTGGATTAATAAAACAAACTTCTTCCAAAAGAAAACTTTTGCATCTTCTGAAGAAATTAACACCATAACAGTTCTGAAGAAAATCTAAAGATGATCAGAACCCAATCTGTACACCAAGATGTCACACAACATATGTTGAACACCTTGCTTAATAGGTTTCTTATAACACAATATTTCTCATAACTACTTTACCAGAAACTTCTGCATCTTCTTAGAAACAAACACAACCATGCCCAAATTTCTCCATGAAATCTAGCTAACAGACTGAGGTCAGATGCTGGAGCACATGCTGGACCATCTTGTTCCACATGTTGCCTCTGCACAAAATACATTTTGTACATATGTTGTTTTACCTTATGCAACCAATCATATAGAACAACAATCTCCTTCTTTGGAAAATTTGGCTAAAACAATTACAAGATGTGATCTTCAAGAAGTAGCACAAGTAACACACCATATCACACATCAGAACAAACAGAGCAAACAATAACAACTGAAGTAACACATAAGTAAGGTGGTTGCTACACATCAAGAGATCATATCAAAACATACATTGAGCATCATGCTGGAACAATATGTTCCACATGATCATTACTCCCCGTTTTGCCACAAATTGGCAAAGGAGTGGACATAACCACAAACAAAATAACAATTTCAAGATCCATAAAAAAAGCTTGACATGAACATCAACCAACCAGACCAGCAAACAAAGTAGCAGCAACATAAATCTGTAGCATGGTTAGAAGTTAAATGGTTTGCTACACACATCAATGCTCCATAGCAGTCAGTCATGCAATCACAATATTAGTCATGAATGAATACATATTTACTAGTTAAGTTAGAACCAACAACAGATACTACTAACAAAAAGATTAATACACACAGTTGAGGGCCATATGCCAGGCCATATGCTTTAGCATGTGTGTGAACACATAACCATAACAGTTAGTACGAAACATATCAGTTAGTACCATTCACACCAAAGACAACAACATATATCATCACTACACTACACAACCAGTAGAGTTATTAGTCAAAATAAACTACCCTATACACCAAAATAGCAGTGACAGCGACAACAAGATGAGGTGAAAAAGCCCCAACATTTCTTCATTAAAAACCAAATTAGATTCAACAACTGATACATATATGTTGGACATAATTTCTAAGATATCTTACCTCACAAACATCATATAATTGAACTTCAACAAACCATCATTCTCAATCTCCTTCATCATCCTAGGATAACAAACTCCAGCATTCAGCACTGTCTTCAACAACTGAGCATCACTATGAAGCTCCATAAAACTATTATACTTCAGTGCTTCGATAATTTTTTTTCTACATCCTCATTTGAAGTTCCTTCTTCTTTCTCTGCTCCCTTTTCCTTGATCACAATCTTGTCAATAGAGAGAACCTTGCTTCTGCCCAATTAATTACTAATTGAAGGTGAAAGTTTCACACATTTTTCTCTATCATACACCATTATATACTCCTTGTTGTCTTTAACATTACACTCAACAATAATGTTCCCACTAAATTCCTTGACCAACCTTTCATAACAATGACCAATATCAGTAATTGTCTTCTTTAGTACAACAACTTTATTAGATCTATAGTTTATTTACAATCAAGAGAATATGTACCTCTCTCTCTCTCTCTCTCTCTCTCTCTCTCGCTCTCCCTCTTCTCTCTCTCTCTCTCTCTCTCTCTCTCTCTCTCTCTCTCTCTCTCTCTCTCTCTCACACACACACACACACACACACACACACACACGCACAATTGCAATCCTTCTTTGAAAAACATACTTCCACTTCAGAACACTTGTTTCAAAATGAAATGACACATTATCCATGTGAGAAAAGTATACATACCCAAAAATTCTCTTCCCACCAACCTTTATCCTCACGGTGGACACAATGTCCTGGACATTTACTTCATCATCTATCTACACAATATGCTCTAACATCTTAACTCAAATCCTACACAATACATTGTCTTCAACATAAATGTGAACTATCATCATATTCTCATAGTCTTCCATACAGAATCCTTTCATGTTGTTGATATTTGAAGTAGCATCCCACTAACATCCATATTCAAGTACCTATTGAGGAAGGTGATTTTCACAACTATCTGATAAAGTTTGACTTTAAAATACATGACCGTATTGGTATCAATCTGAAGGCTCCAAGATGGGAAATAAGAGCAAACGTTTCAACATCATAAAAATTTCCACCTTCTTTAGCAGACAACAAGATGTTTCTTGATTTGTCAACAACAACTTGTTCCATATCAAGACCAATGAGATCAAAATCTTCATCTTCATGGGGATTCATTTCAGTTAGAACATCATCTATAAATTATGTTCCCTTAGTAAACAATCTATACACATTGATATTAATAACACACCCCAAAGATATACTTTCATCATTTTTTACCACATCTTCACAAATGTCTTAACAATTTTCTCCACATCTTCTACTGCATGATCCTTCTTTCCTTTTGATTTAGATTTTATTTTCTCATCATGGTTATTAGAAACACCACCATGAGCTACAACAGTATCATCTTCAACATCTTTATTAACATCATCACTTAACAAATTATTCTCAGTGATCACATTATCATTTTCCTTATGAATTTGAGACTTTGTTAACATGTATGTCAAGATGTCTGGCACATATTTATCAATATTTTGATTTTCCATATTGGTTTGTTGGGTCTCTTCACCAAAAGAATTTTGAATGAGATGATGATTTTTTATAGGCTCATACATGAGTGGGACATCAATCACATTTCCACCAGCACCTAGATCAACATGTGAAATATTATGGAGAGAAACATCTGGAACATACTTCTTATATCTAAGATTCAACCGGCTCAAAGGAACACCAACATCAGCTTCACCAAACACAATATCATGTTTTAGGTTGATCAAAATGCTATAGATATGAGACGGAACTCCAATAGGAAGAATTATGCCATAATCACTATTATTCTTTAGCTTCTTCTTCTGAAACATTGTTGGTTGTTCTATGCTGGGAGGACCTCCAACCTAATCATCGACCTTCCTTTCAATGACAACTCCTTTCCCGAGTCTCATAAAGTCCTATGTGGATATTCAGAAGCATAATATGATGACATCTAAGCAATACATCCTTAGTATGATCTAACTATACATGCTCCTCCTCTAGTATCTCTTGATGAGCTGGCCTAGGTGGGTCTCATGCAGCAACATGCACCATGTACGGATTTGACACCCTGAAGAACCGTCTGATATACCCTTCGACGTAGCTCCAATAATTCACGACTATGATACTCCATGCCTCTTCCGGTACCAGATGACTCTCATAATCATGAAATATGTCATCTATCTGTCTACATGTCAAAGCAGGAGGAAGAAAGACAACAGGGTGTATGAGAATGGTATGAGTATAGCCAAACTTTCGCATGATGCACTCGGGAAGATGAGGAGCAGTAAGACGTGATCCGTAGACCAACCATCCTGAATATATCACTATCTCGTCAAATGGTCGCATCTAACGCTGATCAACATAGTTGTTGAAGTGCATGTCCTCGATAACCAAACAGTCAAGATACACTCGGAAAGACTCAGTTTCCTGGTTCCTTCTGAGCGGGGAAAAAAGAAATAGCACGTGATATATCCTTAGTGTAAGTCTCAATAATCGCCCAACCAGAGATGCGCGTGAAGTGCTGGAGGATCCAAGCCTGAAATGAAAAGTTTGGAACACACGAATTATCAATAATGACTTTGCAAAGATGAAATAAAAATGACAAAGAAACATTAAAAGACCAACAATTATTACCGTAAGTAGGGTGGCGCTGCTTGTGACCCGCTTTGCCTTCCACATACAACCCTATCTCAACTTCGAGTACAGGTAAACTAAACAAGCGCTCCCCAGTTGTACTCATGGATCCGCTTGAAATCCTGGAAGTACTGTAGGTAGATAACATATGTATAACTGACACTCTTGTCTACAAAAATCGCAGTACCAACTAAATATAGAAAGTATGCTCTCATAGTATGCGTTATGTGAAGCCCTACCTGCTCGTCATCACCCGTAGCCTGATGTACTCTCTAGAGATCCTCTGTATATACATTTTTTCCAAGTATTCACATCTAGCATGAATCCCCCTGGTCTTATCCAATTTCTCATTCGCCTCCCCTGGGTCAGCCTCAGATAGTCTACCATCATCTCGAGTGCCTCATCTTTGGTAATCCTCCCATGATCTATGAGTCTCCCCCTGATCGGAAGATGTAGCAAACACGAGACATCATCGAGTGTGATAGACATCTCATCAAGCGGGAGATGAAATGACGAGGTATCTGAGTGCCATCTCTCCTTGAATGCATTAAGTATCTCGTGTTTGACTGTAGTATAACTGGTCATGCACAAGTCCTTTAGGCCAGATAAGGACAAAACTTCCTGAAATCAATCCTCATTCGGCTGAGGTAAGCCAATAATCTTTCGCTCGTGGTTACTAAACTTCTACGAATCACGCTCCTGAAAAAATTAAAAATCAATGTTAAACATTTGTTAATTAAAATTAACGTAAAAAAGAATGAATCCAACTAATGTTACCTCTCTGTCCCAGATATGTCTGGCAGTATGGTCTGAGTACAGAGGCAGTAATGACAAATCTATAGGGCCTCCAATGCCTCTGGCTCAGCATCCACAACAACCTCATCCTCCGGAGGTGGCACTGGATCAACAACATCAGCAATATGAGGTGGCACAAACTCATAAGCATCTAAAATGGGAGGTGGCATTGGTGAATTGGATAACTCAGGCGCCTGAATAGGGGAAACTTGACGCCTGCGAGAGGATGTAAGGAGTGATGCTTCAGTAGGTGTGTAGCACCTCAAATTTGCACCCCCCATTTTGTACATTCATTTTCATGTTAGGTCATAACATTACATTGGCCACTGCATAGCATTGCATTGTCCATTTGCCCAAGTGCAAGTCATTAAGTCAAGACTGGTTAGGAGGATCAGTCAATCAAGCAAGCAAGTGCAAATCCTATTGAAGCAAAGCCCTATGGTTGGTTCAACAAGTTCATATGACCTAGGGATCATTTTGGAGTGGTTTGGCCAAAGATTGGATGACCAAAGCTCAACAGTCAAGCTGAATTTCATCTGAAACCCTAGAAAGTCAATTGTGGTCAACTGTGCCTGAAATCAAGGATTTGAAGGTGGGAGATGGTTTGAAAGGCTTCATTCATGTCCATACAAGTCTCATTTGACATGTCAAAGATCAAGATTGAAGAATTTGAGGTCAGAAGAAAAGGTTTCCAAAAATAGTAAGTGACCTGTAATTTCAAACTGCCAAAAATGGAAAGGTCTTCTCCTCAAATTTACATCATCATACAAGCTTCAAGTGGAATTTTATCCAACATGAAAGTTGAAGATCTTGCTCTCACCTTTCCAAAAAGTCCAAGAACATAATTTCTCATTTGTGGCAAGTTATGATCAAATCATTGTCAAGAAATTTTGAACTTCAAACTTGGATAACTTTCACACCAATTGGCCAAATTGAGTGGGGTTTTTTGCTACAATCTCCATTTGACATGCTCTATCCAAATCATTCATTACATTTCATCAAAACTCATCACACAAAAATGGCATTTTTCATTGGACTTGAATTTGAAAAAGGGAGGAAAAAAAGTCACTTTCAAAACTATGCATTTGCCATGCTTCCCACCACTTGAATTTGATCTAAAACCACATTTGGAGTATGTTTGGGCAAAATTTCGTGCACTGTAGCAAGGTTATCATGCACATAGGGTGTTTGGACCAACATTAGCATAACACTTGCATTTCCATTAAACATTCACATTTGGCTAATTGGGATTAGGAAGATGATTAACAACACATATATAAGGTTAATCCTAACTGAATTCATCATTAACACTTCATTCAAACAGATCTAGATCCAAAAAATTGCACATTCTCTCAACTTTTGTTCTTCATTTTTTCTGCAAAATTTCCATAGAGCTTGCATTGTTCTTCGAAGATCCATCATACACAAGCCTTTTGGAAGTGAATTGTGGCAAAGAATCGTTACTGTTGAGCAAGATCGTGGACTGTTCAAGCAAGCTCCATTAATGGCAAGTGCTGATTTGAGCTACTTCAAGGACAATTAAGCCACGATCCATCATCCATTCATCAACTGGAGCATTGTAGAGCTTCTGTTTGCACATTTCAAGCCTTGAAAATCACGATTCCATTACTGCACTTCGATTAAGGTTAGTTTTCGATGATCAAGATTCATGAAATTGTGCTATGTATCTGATAGATCGTTCCATGAGGAGTAGGCTGAGCTTTATAGTTTGGATTTTCATCAAGAAATGAGAAAGATATGTGGATTTCAATTTTGATGTGCAAAACTTTCCTTGCTCGATTTGTTTGATATGATTAGAATCAGGTTAAATTGGTTATGGATTGTTGTTGAGCATTGAAAGATGAACATGATGATGTATAGTTTGTAAATTTTCGTGAACATTTGTTCTTGAGTGATGAACTGGATGAAGGCGCGCATGAACCCTAACAATTTCGTTTCCAGAATTCTGTAGATCCGTTTCCTCCATGTTTTGCATGTTTTTTGTGTTTGGGAGCCATGAAGCCAATAGAATCAGGTTAAATTGCATGTTTTTTGTGTTTGGGAGCCATGTATCTGATAGATCGTTCCATGAGGAGTAGGCTGAGCTTTATAGTTTGGATTTTCATCAAGAAATGAGAAAGATATGTGGATTTCAATTTTGATGTGCAAAACTTTCCTTGCTCGATTTGTTTGATATGATTAGAATCAGGTTAAATTGGTTATGGATTGTTGTTGAGCATTGAAAGATGAACATGATGATGTATAGTTTGTAAATTTTCGTGAACATTTGTTCTTGAGTGATGAACTGGATGAAGGCGCGCATGAACCCTAACAATTTCGTTTCCAGAATTCTGTAGATCCGTTTCCTCCATGTTTTGCATGTTTTTTGTGTTTGGGAGCCATGAAGCCAATAGAAGCGTGACACGTCCTTTAGTGAAACGCGGCGTTTCACTTGAAGCGCGCGTATTTGAATGTGAACATGGATCGATTCCATGCTGAGACATTTTCTCTTTTGGTTTTAGCATTTTCTTCATATCATGTTATCCATGTTTCACATGTTTTGTTCACCTTTTTTATTTTTTCTTCACACTTAAAAAGTCATAACTTCTTGATGGTTGATCCAATTAATATGAGATTTTTTCCATGATGATCCTTGCCATGTCTACTATTTTTTGATGATTTTTGTGGAAATTGTGCACGTGTGGATTTCTGTTTTGGTTAGGGTTTATGTGAACATGTCATTTGTTGCACCTTGTTTACCATTTTGATCATGAAATGATGATGCTTAATTGGATGGAGCTGAAATTTTGTATGCATAATCTATACACCTTGAGGAGCATTTTGGTATAGAATTTGTGATTTTTGCATTCCTGGATTGTGAGATATGCTATGATCTTTGGAGGTGTGACAATTTGTGTCACACCATTTCTTGCTTGACTTCTTGATTTTTGTTACCATGCCTATTGAACTCAAAATGATCTGAATTTTTGCATGTTGAATCTTCTGGATGTTAAGTTTGAATATGAATTTTTGTGGATTTTTTGAGTGCATTTCCAGTTTGATTGAGATTTTCTCCTCTGTTTGACCAATTGTGGACCTTTTGTGAGTCATGATTTCCTATGATTTGGGAAATTCTTGTTGTTTATTGGATGGACTTGAAATTTGGCATGTGTTATAGACATCTTGAAGT
The DNA here is from genome assembly GCF_024323335.1 of Lathyrus oleraceus. NCBI lineage: Eukaryota > Viridiplantae > Streptophyta > Magnoliopsida > Fabales > Fabaceae > Lathyrus > Lathyrus oleraceus. Next base: position 2,764,444 of record NC_066579.1, on the reverse strand, counting down.
TTGCTATGGCATTGATTTCATTCATTTATCATGTTTGGATTCTGTTTTATGCTTGCTGGAAGTTGATGCATGATTTGGTGCCTTGTATGAGCTTGTTTGAACATGCCTTGCCTTATGGATTTTAATTGACTTGCTTCCCTTGGTCCAAATGACTTGGAATTTGGTATGTAGGTCATGTTATGAATGCTGTTTAGCCATGAATTTTTTAGAGATTTATTGAAATGTTTGTGAGTTGATTTGAATTGAATCTTTCTGTTTGGCTCTATGAGCTTCAAATTGCATGCTTTGCATTCTTTGCCTCATGAAATGATCTTGGTGAATGATATGAATGTGAGACCACTTGGATTTGATTATTATTTGATTGATATTGGTTTTTGATAATTTTCATGTTCTGTTGTGAATTATTTCTCTCATTTTGACCCTAGGCTTTGTCCTAGAGGTTTGCATCTCACATTTGAGTTTTGTTTCAGGTCAAAGAGCACAATTGCTTATACTTTATGATGTGCACTCAATTGGAGTTGGTTTATTGCTTGTTTATGACTATCTTGAGTTTGTTTTGTAGGCATTGAGACTTATGCTTAGGCCTTGTGGCTTGCACCTTTGTGCATTGATGCTTGTTATCTGTTTGTGATGTGGACTTGTAACTTTCTGTTTGACTGTTGTTTGAGTTGAGTACTGATTATGTTGGATTGTTTTCAGGTACCTTAGTTGCTATAGTTCCCTTGTGAACTTGATTTTGCTTTGCTTGATAGCTTGAGAATTGAGGTATAATGATCTCTTCTCCATGTAATCTGGAAGACCTGGCCTGTTACTTGGCCAGGCACCTGTCTGAAGTCCTCCTTAAGAGGCAATGCTTGTGATTGTTTATATTTGTCCCCAACCAGGAAAAGACCTTTGATAAGGCAATTGGCAGATACAAGAGATGTGCAATCCATCTCCTGCTATTCAGTTGAGTCATCCCTCTGCTCACACCACTGTGTTGATGCATTGTGGATAGTAACCCAAGATCCTTGTACAGTTGTACAGTTGAGTCAGTGTCATAAGTGTAGAAGGGTTCCCACTTTCTGAACCCACACTTCATCTGTCATGAAGCTCTCCCAGACCAGGGATAAGAGCTGTGAAGTCTCATCTTCACTCACCTTTCATCAGCTTCACCCTAACTCTCAATGTTAGGGTTAAGAGCTAACATCACCCTGATACAGTTGGCTTGCTCTTGCAGCCTAACCTTTGTTTGAGCCCCACTTGGTGTGTATATAGTGTGTGCTATCTGTGATTGTTTGCTTTGCTATTGCCTGTGCTTTAGGATAGCTTGCTCCCTGTGCAAGTTAGATAGCAACCTTGACTTAGGGATGATTTTGCATGATAACATCTAGGCTCGAGTTAGCCTCCCTAGTTGTGTCTCCCTCTGTTATCTGGTTAGGCTAGTCTTGTGTCCCTGCGTAGGGGAACTACGTCGCCCTGATCCTCATACCGGATGAGGTACGTAGGCAGGAGATGAGCTGATCTCTTCGGGCGCCCTTTTGTTTTGTCTTTGTGTGTGTCAGGAGATGGATGTAAGCCCAGCGATTGGCATTCCGTATCCTCTTGTTGTGTGCTTGGAAGCTGATATAAGTCCAACGATTGGCATTCGGGTTTGGGTGTGTTTGGTTCGGAAGCTGATATAAGTCCAGTGATTGGCATTCGGGTTCCATGTTTGCCCGTGTTTGTGTGGTTTTGTTTGGCGTGCGTGAGCCGAGCTACGGATGCTCTGATTCTTCTTCGTCCAAGAAGATACGTATGCATAGGATGCGACATCCTAGCGAGTGTAACACCCTTCTAAATACCCCAAAATATTTAATTTAAAATAATAACATATCAATCAGAGTAATTATGCCCCGAAGGGTGTCACACAACCATTTCACAACAATTATCAAAACATCCTGTCATGCTCATTTATTAAATCAAAATAAGATTCTTTTGCATAATTCGCAGCGGATACAAAACATCGACATTCAAATCATGTACTACATTACATGTAAAGTTGAATCAACAACTAAATTAAAGCATAGTCAAACATTCCCTCCCGATGTTACATCTACCAGAGCATGACCCACTAAGGACGACACTAGACTCCATAGCACTAGCTTCTACTCAACTCACTGCTCGCTACCTGAAAAATAGATGTAAGGGTGAGTTCCTCAATCAATATAATAAGCATTATAGAACAACATGTAATGCTAAGTAATTAACACATCAATTCACCCTAATCGGACTACGCACTCAGCAACGGCAATATCCATTCAAACATCATATTCAACAGTAACATATAGCATATGTATAATCTCAACCATACTCAACATCAACAACACAACACACAACACACATATAATACTGGAATGCATCCATTCATATTATATGCCATACATTCATTATGCAATGAGACTCCACACATGCGGTACCGACTATTCTTGAACATACAGTTCAAGCTCACCGATCCCTCCAGATACGGCTACTAAGCTCACTAGTCCCACTCATTTGAGACCTAGTGACTCACTCACTAATTCCTCGCCATGGGAATTAGCTACAGCCCCGAAGGCTAGACTATGCACACTAATCATCTAGTATGCAAACATCAACAACAAATCCATAATGATTCACTCACTAATTCCTCACCATGGGAATTAGCTACAGCCCCACAGGCTATGCCATGCATGCCAATCATCTAGCAAATGCAGCATCAACAACATGCATAATATATACACTCACAACAATATGCATATCATCATACATCATCAATATTTTATCACATAAGCATATCAGATCATGCCAAACAACAACCACAGTATTAGTACACTCTACTAATACCTATACTACTCCAAGCCACGGGAAATGATCCCTAATATGTCATACATCAGCTGAATTACACACTCAGCCTAAACAACCAGAAACTGCACAACAACAGCACAGAAAATTCACAATTCTGCCCATACGCGTATTGCCTATGCGCATACGCGTATTGCCCACGCCTGACCAAATCCATACGCGTAATGCCCACTCTCATACGCGTATTGCGCATTTCCTCGCTCAACCCATACGCGTATCACCTGTCTCATACGCGTATGCTACGCGTATCACTTCCCCATACGCGTACCACCAGAGACCATTTCACGTTCAAAATTTCATCTTCCTCATCCATACGCGTATTGCCTAGTGCCATACGCGTACCAGCCATCTCATACGCGTATTGCCTAGTGCCATACGCGTATGACCAGAGACCAGAACTCTCAGATCTGCAATGGCTTTCTCTGCTACGAGATCTACTCAAACCAACCTTCCACAGTCCAATTTCTACACAGAAATCATTCATATTTCAACACAATTCGTATCTTATTCGATTACACAAAATTTGACACTTTTACATCTAATTCCTACGAATTCTTTCTCAATTATACCCCAATTTCGTTCATCCAAAGAGTTCACAATTCATCATGCATCAATCTAATCAGAGGTAAAACAATAGTTTCTTACTACCCAGTACATATCATCCCGTAATACCCGTTAATTGATGATAAACCCCCCTTACCTGAGTCAATCCAGCAATCTCTGAGCTCCAAGCTTTTCCTCTTCTCTTGCTCTGCCTTTTTGCCCTTTTTCCACTTTCAACCGCTTCTCTGTGTTTTCCTTTTCACGTGCAAACCCTTTTTACCAAAAATGGGACTTTTTATTATTCCAACTTATTTTATTCCAATAAATAATTATCCCAATAATTATTATTCCAAAATAATAATAATAATCCAAACTTCCAATTATTCAATTAAATTAATAAATAAAATATTAATTTAAATTAAATAATTATCTTATTTTAATTGGGGTGTTACAACTCTCCCCCACTAAAAGAGTTTTCGTCCTCGAAAACATACCTTAAGCGAACAACTCAGGATAAGACTCCTTCATCTGGCTCTCAAGTTCCCAAGTCACATTTCCACCTGCTGGTCCTCCCCAAGCTACCTTCACCAAGGCAATCTCTTTACCCCGCAACTGCTTCAATTCTCGATCCTCGATCCTCATAGGTGACGTTTCCACAGTCAGGTTATCTCTCACCTGTACATCATCTATTTGGACTACATGCGACGGATCATGAATGTACCTCCTCAACTGAGACACATGAAAAACCTCATGCAAATTTGCAAGTGACGGCGGTAAAGCGACACGATAGGCTACCTCTCCTATCCTCTCCAAAATCTGATAAGGACCAATAAATCGAGGGGTCAACTTCCTTGACTTCAAAGCTCGACCAACACCAGTTATCGGAGTAACACGAAGAAACACATGATCCCCCTCTTGGAACTCAAGTGACTTCCTCCTCTTATCATGATAACTCTTCTGACGACTCTGAGTAATTCTCATCTTCTCCTGAATCATCTTAATCTTTTCCGTAGTTTGTTGAACAATCTCCGGTCCAACCACAGCACTCTCACCGGACTCATACCAACATAAAGGTGTCCGACATCTCCTACCATACAAAGCTTCAAACGGTGCCATACCAATGCTCGAATGAAAACTATTGTTGTAGGTAAACTCAATCAAAGGCAAATAACAATCCCAAGTACCTCCTTTTTCCAAAACACAAGCTCTCAAAAGATCCTCTAACGACTGAATCGTCCTCTCAGTCTGACCATCAGTCTGCGGATGATATGCAGAACTCAATCTCAGCTTAGTTCCCAACGCCCTCTGCAAACCTTCCCAGAACTTCGATGTAAATCTAGGATCTCTGTCCGAAACAATACTCGACGGAATACCATGCAAACTTACAATCTTCTCAATATACAACTCGGCTAATCTCTCTAACGGATAATCCATTCTGATCGGAATGAAATGAGCCGACTTCGTCAATCTATCAATAATTACCCATATAGCCTCAAAATTCTTACTTGTCCTCGGCAAACCAGAAACAAAATCCATACTGATACTATCCCACTTCCACTCTGGAATAGCCAACGGTTGCATTAGCCCAGACGGCTTCTGATGCTCAATCTTTGACTTCTGACAAGTCAAACAGGAATAAACAAAACTCGCAATTTCTTTCTTCATTCCCGGCCACCAAAATAACTTTTTCAAATCATGATACATCTTCGTAGCTCCAGGATGAATACTCAAACCACTACGATGTCCTTCTTCAAGAATGCTCTTCTTAAGCTCAGTAACATCCGGAATACACACCCGATTACCAAATCTCAAAACACCATTCTCATCAACTCTGAATTCACCACCTTGGCCTTGATTCACTAGAGTCAACTTATCAACCAAAAGCATATCGGATTTCTGACCCTCTCTGATCTCATCCAAAATACCACTTGTTAACTTCAGCATACCCAATTTAACACTATTGTGAGTACTCTCACACACCAAACTCAAGTCTCTAAACTGCTCAATCAACTCCAATTCTTTAACCATTAACATAGACATATGCAATGATTTCCGACTCAATGCATCAGCCACTACATTTGCTTTACCCGGATGGTAATTCAAACCAAAGTCATAATCCTTCAGAAATTCTAACCATCTCCTCTGTCTCATATTCAGCTCTTTCTGATCAAATAAATACTTTAAACTCTTATGGTCACTGAAAACCTCAAATCTTGATCCATACAAGTAATGCCTCCATAACTTCAGAACAAATACCACAGCTGCCAACTCTAAATCGTGTGTCGGATAGTTCCTCTCATGAACTCTTAGCTGTCTCGAAGCATAAGCTATAACCTGCTTATTCTGCATCAACACACCACCCAAACCCAACAATGAAGCATCACAGAAAACCTCAAATAGTTCTGACGGACTCGGTAATATCAAAATAGGAGCAGTAGTTAACCTTCTCTTTAACTCTTGGAAACCTTCTTCACATTTTGAGTCCCAAACAAATGCTTGCCCCTTTCTAGTCAACATCGTCAACGGTAACGCCAACTTAGAAAATCCCTCAATGAACTTCCTATAATAACCAGCCAAACCAAGAAAACTTCGAATCTCAGCAACAGACTTCGGAGCTTCCCACTTAGACACCGCTTCTATCTTAGAAGGATCAACCGCAACACCACCTCTTGAAATCACATGACCAAGAAAACTAACTTCTTCTAACCAAAATCACACTTAGACAGTTTAGCAAATAACTTCTTTTCTCGTAGAACTCCCAAAACCACTCTCAAATGCTCAGCATGCTCTTCTTCAGATTTCGAATACACCAAAATGTCATCAATAAACACTACCACAAACTTGTCTAGGTACGGATGGAAAATCCTATTCATATACTCCATAAATACTCCAGGCGCATTAGTCACACCAAAAGGCATTACAGAATACTCATAATGTCCATACCTCGTTCTGAAAGCAGTCTTCTGAATATCCTCAGCTTTCACACGTATCTGATGATATCCCGACCTCAAATCTATTTTGCTGAACACACTCGCACCCACCAACTGATCCATCAAATCATCAATCCTCGGCAAAGGATACCGATTCTTGATCGTCAGTTTATTCAGTTGCCTGTAGTCCACACACAACCTCATAGTACCTTCTTTCTTCTTAACCAACAACACTGGTGCACCCCACGGTGACACACTCGGACGAATGAATTTCTTATCCAACAGATCTTCCAATTGACTCTTCAATTCAGCTAACTCAACAGCAGACATACGGTACGGAGCCATCGATATCGGTCTAGTACCAGGTACCAAATCAATCGAGAACTCAACTTCACGCTCTGGCGGTAATTCATTCACTTCTTCTGGAAACACATCAGGAAAATCACACACCACAGCCAGATCACAAATCACCAGTTTATCTTTAGCTTCCAAAGTCGCTAACAGCATAAACAACTCCGCCCCATCTGCTACTTCCTCATTCACCTGCCTCGCTGATAGAAACAAATCCTTTCCTTCTTCAATCTCAGGGAATATCACAGTCTTATCAAAACAGTTGATATAGACTCGGTTAAACACCAACCAGTTCATACCCAAGATAACATCAATCTGCACTAGTGGAAGACACACAAGGTCTATCCCAAAGTCTCTACCAAAAATACTCAAAGGACAACTCAAACAAACTGAAGTAGTAGTCACTGAACCCTTTGCAGGAGTATCAATCACCATACTTCCAAGCATCTTAGATATCTCTAACTTAAGTTTCACAGCACAATCCAAAGATATAAAGGAATGAGTAGCACCGGTGTCAATAATAGCTACAAGAGGAAAGCCATTAATATAACACGTACCTCGGATCAAACGATCATCTGCAGAAGTCTCAGAACCTGATAAAGCAAAAACCTTGCCTCCTGACTGATTCTCTTTCTTCGGCTTAGGACACTGTGGACTGATATGGCCCAACTCTCCACAGTTGAAACAAGTCACAGTCTTCAACCGGCACTCTGCAGCCAAATGACCACCTTTACCACACTTGAAACACTTCATCTCAGCACTGGTACACTCATGGACACGATGTCCAGCCCGACCACATCTATAACACTTAACAGGAGCACTAGAGTCTCCCCCACTAGGCCTCTTCATCCCACTCTGTCTCTGAAAACCTTTGCCAGCTGCATACGGTTTTCCACGGTCATTCTGACTCTTGCCTTTCCTATCAACCCTTTGCTGATAGCTCTCTGCTCTAGCCTTGGAATCCTGTTCGAAAATCCTGCAACAGTCAACCAAATCAGAAAACACCCTGATCCGCTGATATCCAATCGCCTGCTTGATCTCGGGACGCAGCCCGTTCTCAAACTTCACACACTTAGAAAATTCCCCAGTAGCCTCACTATAGGGAGTATAATACTTGGACAGCTCTGTGAACTTAGCAGCATACTCAGTAACAGACCGGTTACCCTGCTTCAATTCCAAGAATTCTATTTCTTTCTTTCCTCTGACATCCTCTGGAAAGTACTTCCGTAGAAATCTCTCTCTGAACACAGCCCAAGTGATCTCAGCATTCCCAGCAGTTTCCAACTCAGTGCGGGTAGCAACCCACCAATCATCAGCTTCTTCTGACAGCATATGCGTACCGAACCTGACCTTCTGGTTATCGGCACACTCAGTTACTCGGAAGATTCTCTCGATCTCCTTCAACCACTTCTGAGCGCCATCTGGATCGTATGCTCCCTTAAACATTGGAGGATTGTTCTTCTGGAACTCACTCAGTTGACGAGCAGCTCCCATTCCCACAACATTCGGATTCCCTCCAAGTACTCCAGCCAGCATACCCAGAGCCTCAGCAATCGCAGCATCATCTCTACCTCTTCCAGCCATCTCTATTCTGAAAAACCCAAACAAGCTAAAACAATAAGTACTGATAGGGTTACACAACGCCTATCCCGTACAGGGGAAACAGAATAATTACGACTCGACTCGACCGACTATGCTCTGATACCACTAATGTAACACCCTTCTAAATACCCCAAAATATTTAATTTAAAATAATAACATATCAATCAGAGTAATTATGCCCCGAAGGGTGTCACACAACCATTTCACAACAATTATCAAAACATCCTGTCATGCTCATTTATTAAATCAAAATAAGATTCTTTTGCATAATTCGCAGCGGATACAAAACATCGACATTCAAATCATGTACTACATTACATGTAAAGTTGAATCAACAACTAAATTAAAGCATAGTCAAACATTCCCTCCCGATGTTACATCTACCAGAGCATGACCCACTAAGGACGACACTAGACTCCATAGCACTAGCTTCTACTCAACTCACTGCTCGCTACCTGAAAAATAGATGTAAGGGTGAGTTCCTCAATCAATATAATAAGCATTATAGAACAACATGTAATGCTAAGTAATTAACACATCAATTCACCCTAATCGGACTACGCACTCAGCAACGGCAATATCCATTCAAACATCATATTCAACAGTAACATATAGCATATGTATAATCTCAACCATACTCAACATCAACAACACAACACACAACACACATATAATACTGGAATGCATCCATTCATATTATATGCCATACATTCATTATGCAATGAGACTCCACACATGCGGTACCGACTATTCTTGAACATACAGTTCAAGCTCACCGATCCCTCCAGATACGGCTACTAAGCTCACTAGTCCCACTCATTTGAGACCTAGTGACTCACTCACTAATTCCTCACCATGGGAATTAGCTACAGCCCCGAAGGCTAGACTATGCACACTAATCATCTAGTATGCAAACATCAACAACAAATCCATAATGATTCACTCACTAATTCCTCACCATGGGAATTAGCTACAGCCCCACAGGCTATGCCATGCATGCCAATCATCTAGCAAATGCAGCATCAACAACATGCATAATATATACACTCACAACAATATGCATATCATCATACATCATCAATATTTTATCACATAAGCATATCAGATCATGCCAAACAACAACCACAGTATTAGTACACTCTACTAATACCTATACTACTCCAAGCCACGGGAAATGATCCCTAATATGTCATACATCAGCTGAATTACACACTCAGCCTAAACAACCAGAAACTGCACAACAACAGCACAGAAAATTCACAATTCTGCCCATACGCGTATTGCCTATGCCCATACGCGTATTGCCCACGCCTGACCAAATCCATACGCATAATGCCCACTCTCATACGCGTATTGCGCATTTCCTCGCTCAACCCATACGCGTATCACCTGTCTCATACGCGTATGCTACGCGTATCACTTCCCCATACGCGTACCACCAGAGACCATTTCACGTTCAAAATTTCATCTTCCTCATCCATACGCGTATTGCCTAGTGCCATACGCGTACCAGCCATCTCATACGCGTATTGCCTAGTGCCATACGCGTATGACCAGAGACCAGAACTCTCAGATCTGCAATGGCTTTCTCTGCTACGAGATCTACTCAAACCAACCTTCCACAGTCCAATTTCTACACAGAAATCATTCATATTTCAACACAATTCGTATCTTATTCGATTACACAAATTTGACACTTTTACATCTAATTCCTACGAATTCTTTCTCAATTATACCCCAATTTCGTTCATCCAAAGAGTTCACAATTCATCATGCATCAATCTAATCAGAGGTAAAACAATAGTTTCTTACTACCCAGTACATATCATCCCGTAATACCCGTTAATTGATGATAACCCCCCTTACCTGAGTCAATCCAGCAATCTCTGAGCTCCAAGCTTTTCCTCTTCTCTTGCTCTGCCTTTTTGCCCTTTTTCCACTTTCAACCGCTTCTCTGTGTTTTCCTTTTCACGTGCAAACCCTTTTTACCAAAAATGGGACTTTTTATTATTCCAACTTATTTTATTCCAATAAATAATTATCCCAATAATTATTATTCCAAAATAATAATAATAATCCAAACTTCCAATTATTCAATTAAATTAATAAATAAAATATTAATTTAAATTAAATAATTATCTTATTTTAATTGGGGTGTTACAGCGAGCATGTTTTCCCCTAGTCCGAACTACTTCGACTCTGATGTCTATGCTTGATAGACTAAGTAGGCCCAGGATGCGATATCATGCCGAGTCAGTCTCGTTTGTTTTCTTGTGTCTCTTTCAGCCAGTGTTTGTGAGCAGTGTTTTAGCAACCATATTCCTTCCTTTTGTGCGTGGATCCCATCGAGTACGACGGATGCGTAGGGGTGCTAATACCTTCCCTTCGCATAACCGACTCCCGATCCCATTCTCTTTGGTCGCGAGACCATGCTTTTTCCAGGTTTACTTCGAGCGTTTCCTTTCCCTCTTTTGGGATAAATAACGCACGGTGGCGGCTCTGTTGTGTCTTTCTCCCGCCGGTTTTTCGCGTAATGCGACAAGGTGAATCTCGTCTCCTATGGGAAGAAGATGGAGAATCATGAGGAGAAACACGAGCCCCAGAAGTAGATGGCTCTACATGGTCAGAGGGACCAGGAGCCTGTGAAACCTGCTGACTCTTCTACCGCCACACTGATGCATATTATGCAATCCTTCAGTGTCTCAACCTATCGTGTCTATCAACCATTATGATTGTAAGTTAAAGTAAAGCATACAATTAGTACAGACATACAACACCACAAGCAAGAAAATAAAAAAAAACAAATACTGAGAAAATTTCGGAGATGCATCTCCGGAATCTAGAAAACTAAAATGTTGAAAAATTTCGGAGATAAATCTCTGAAAATTTATGGAATTCAACAGCTATGTCAATGGCGCCAATGTACCCATGAAATCCAAAAAAAAAATGCTTTGATCATTCTTTTCAGTTAAAAAACGTGTAATACACTATGTCTAAACTATCATACATGCAATTTCTACTAATTTCTAAGCTTAATCAATAATTTCTACTTTTTTACACAAAAACTCAAAAAACTTACAAGTTTCAACCTTCCTTCAGGGTTGGATGATGTTCCTGTTATTGATTGAAGTTCTCTTGAGCTTCGTTGATTAATTTTTGAGTTGGTGATGATAATTTTTTTAAGAGGGTTGAATATGGTTTTGAGCAAAATGAGAAATGAGGAAGGAGAAAAGTCTATCGCGATTTAACCTCTAAAATATTTTAGAGGATATTGAGAAGAGTCATATGCAAAAGGGGGCATTTACAAATGTTGATAATTGAAGTATTTATGATCCTTGGAACCTTAACTTCAAAATGTTGACTTTTAGGTCAAACCACTTGGAACAAGCTTGTACACTTGAATTTTTCTTGCATTCTAAAGCACATGGGTATCATACAAACTCAATATGAGGTGTCCTTGATTTCCCCTTGATTAAATAGATCAAAGATTGAAGTTGCTTGTTGAAGAAGGCATGGAAATAAACACACGAACCTTTGACTTTCTATGAGAAGCAATCCATGGAACTTTGAGATGCTCTTAATTAAGAAGCCCTATCTTGCATAATAAACTCAAGGGAAAAAAGACATAGTTTTGGTATTTTTATTAGTGGTTAGATAAGCAATTAATCATATAGACACAATGGTAAACAAAGAGGTGCTTGGTAATCCCTGCAAGAAACAAACCCAAAGATGGTAAAGGGAAGGGCCAAGGTGTGACCTTGTTTGTATGCAAAAGATGCAAATGAGATGTGGGATCTTAGGGTTAAAAATTAGGGTATCACATGAGGCCAAGAATATATCGTGTTCGATAAGTTTGGATTATATAAAAATACGTGCATGCCCTAATGATTACATATTATGCCAGAAGAGTATCAAAATTTGGATAAATGTTCAGAATATGGTGAGTCGCGCTGCAAGTTGAAGGACAATAATGGTGATGACAATCACAATGTTAGTAAGAAGCAACCTCCTGCTAAAATTTTATGGTACTTACCAATAATTTCAAGATTCAAGATACGTTTTGATAATGTGAATGTCACAAAGAATATTATATGTCATGCATATGAAAGAAATTGTAATGGAAACATTCTCCATGTAGCTCATTCTTTGCAATGGAAGAAAATTGATCCGTTGTTTCTGAATTTTGGACTTGAGCCAAGAAACCTTAGGCTTGGACTTGCCACAGATGAAATGAAACCCTTTTGTAATTTAAGTATTAACCATTCTTTGTGACCTGTTCTTCTCATGATTTATAACCTATCTCCTTTGTTGTGCATGAAGTGCAAGTATATGTTGTTAAGTATGATAACTTTTGGACCAAAATAACATGGAAACAACATAGATGTTTATCTAAGTCCATTAATTAAAGATTTAAGAATTTTGTGGGAGGAAGGCGTTGAAGTTGACGATTCATATTCTGGTGAAAAGTTAAGATGTATGCAATGTTATTTTGCACAATCAACGACTTTCCTGCATATGGTAATTTGGATGGATACAATGTCAAAGGAAATAAAGTGTGTCATATATGTGAATCTAATACCTGTTTTCACCAACTTGAGTTTGGAAAAAAGACCGTTTATCATGGGCATCAGAAATTTCTAAATCCAATCATCTTTCTCCTAAATTGCGGAAGGCTTTTAACAAAGAGCAAGAGTTTAAATTCACTCATAAACCTTTAAATGGAGATAAAGTTTATCAATGAAAAGAACACCTTATTGTTATCTTCGGAAAGAATAAAAACGTATGATATGTGATATTAGATAATCTTCTTTTCTTAAATCCCATATTTATGATACTTTATGTAGTGATAAGGATGCAACTTTATATAACGGGTGCACATGTTTTACACGATTGCCTGTATTATTAAAATTGTTTAATCTGAAGGACAAAAGTGGGTGGTCGAATAAAAATACACGAAATTGCTTGATTTGTTGAAATAAATGCTACCAGAAGATAAAAATTTGTCTGATCGTTGTTATGAGGCCAAGAAGATATTGTGTCTGACAAGTTTGGATTATATAAAAATACGTGCATGCCCTAATGATTACATATTATACCAAAAGAGTATGAAAATTTGGATAAATCTTTAGAATATGGTGAGTCGTGCTACAAGTTGAAGGACAACAATGGTGATGACAATCACAATGTTAGTAAGAAGCAACCTCCTGCTAAAATTTTATGGTACTTACCAATAATTTCAAGGTTCAAGAGATGTTTTGATAATATGAATGACACAAAGAATATTATATGTCATACATATGAAAGAAGTTGTGATGAAAACATTCTCCATGTAGCTCATTCTTTGGAATGGAAGAAATTGATCTGTTGTTTCCGGATTTTGGACTTGAGCCAAGAAGACTTAGGCTTGGACTTGTCACAGATGGAATGAAACCCTTTTGTAATTTGAGTATTAACCATTCTTCGTGACCTGTTCTTCTCACGATTTACAACCTATCTCATTTGTTTTGCATGAAGTGCAAGTATATGATGTTAAGTATGATAGTTTTTGGACCAAAATAACATGGAAACAACATACATGTTTATCTAAGTCCATTAATTGAAAACTTAATAATTTTGTGGGAGGAAGGCGTGGAAGTTGATGATCCATATTTTGGTGAAAAGTTAAGATGTATGCACTGTTATTTTGCATAATCAACGACTTTTCTGCATATGGTAATTTGGATTGATACAATGTCAAAGGACATAAAGTGTGTCCTATATGTGAATCTAATACATGTTTTCACCAACTTGATTTTGGAAAAAAGACCGTTTACCTTGGGCATCAGAAATTTCTAAAATCCAATCATCCTTCTCCTAGATTACATAAGGCTTTTAACGGAGAGCAAGAGTTTAAAATCACTCCTAAACCTTTAAATGGATATGAGTTTTATCAATGACAAGAACACCTTATTGTTATCTTCGGAAAGAATAAAAACATATGATATGTGATATTAGATAATCTTCTTTTATGAAATCCCATATTTATGATACTTTATATAGTGATAAGGATGGACACATGTTTTACACGTTTGTCTGCATTATTAAAATTGTTTAATCTGAAGAAAAAAGTGGGTGATTGGATAAAAGTTTCACGGAATTGCTTCATTTGTTGAAACAAATGCTACCAGAAGATAAAAATTTATCGGATCGTTATTATGAGGCCAAGAAGATATTATGTCTGATAAGTTTGGATTATATAAAAATACGTGCATGCCCTAATGGTTACATATTATACCATAAGAGTATGAAAGTTTGGATAAATGTTCAGAATATGGTGAGTCGCGCTACAAGTTGAAGTATAACAATGGTGATGTCAGTCATAATGTTAGTAAGAAGCGACCTCCTGCTAAAATGTTATGATACTTACCAATAATTTCAAGGTTCAAGAGACGTTTTGATAATGTGAATGACACAAAGAATATCATATGTCATGCATATGAAAGAAATTATGATGGGAACATTCTCCATGTAACTTATTCTTTGCAATGGAATTGATCTGTTGTTTCCGAATTTTGGACTTGAGCCAAGAAAACTTAGGCTTGGACTTGCCACAGATGGAATGAAGCCCTTTTGTATATTGAGTATTAACCATTTTTCGTGGCCTGTTCTTCTCATGATTTACAACCTATCTCCTTTGTTGTGCATGAAGTGCAAGTATATGATGTTAAATATGATAATTTCTGGCCTAAAACAACATGGAAACAAAATAGATGTTTATCTAAGTCCTTTAATGGAATATTTAAGAATTTTTTGGGGAGGAAGGAGTCGAAGTTGATGATCCATATTCTGGTGAAAAGTTAAGATGTATGCAATGTTATTTTGCACAATTAATAACTTTTCTGCATATGGTAATTTGGATGGATACAGTATCAAAGGACATAAAGTGTGTCATATATGTGAACCTAATTCATGTTTTCACCATATTGAGTTTGGAAAAAAGACTGTTTACCTTGGCATCAAAAATTTCTAAAATCCAATCATCCTTCTTCTAGATTGCGGAAGGCTTTTAACGGAGAGCAAGAATTTAAAATCGCTCCTAAACCTTTAATTGGAGATGAAGTTTATCAATGACAAGAACACATTAATGTTATCTTCGGAAAGAATAAAGACATCTCCTTGAGAGAAATATTTGGTAAAAAAGATATGTGTTCTTTGATCTTCCATATTAGTCTAGCCTCGAAGTAAGCCATTGTCTTGATGTGATGCGTGTAGAGAAAACTGTGGGTGATAGTTTAATTGGAACACTTCTAAACATTCCAGGAAAGACTAAAGATATTAAGAAATCTCGTTTAGATATAATGGAGATGGGTATACGATATTAGTTGGTTCCAAAAGATAAAGGAAAAATAGTTTATTTGCCTCCGACATGTCACACTCTATCTAAAAAGGGAAAAGAAAAGTTTTTGTGAGTTTTTGCATGGTATCAAAGTTTCCCAAGGTTACTCATCAAACATCAAAAAACTTGTATTAATGAAATATCTCAAGTTAATTAGCTTAAAATCTTATGATTGTCTTGTCTTAAAGCAGCAACTTGTACCAGTGGCTATCTCTGGCATCCTTCAAAAAAATGTAAGAGAAAATATAACCAGATTATGCTTATTCTTCAATTCTATATGTAATAAAAATCTTTATTTAAAAATATTAGGTGAATTAGAAGACGAGGCTGAAATAATCTTGTGTCAATTAGAGGTGTATTTTCCTCCATAATTTTTT
The DNA here is from genome assembly GCF_024323335.1 of Lathyrus oleraceus. Lineage (NCBI taxonomy): Eukaryota > Viridiplantae > Streptophyta > Magnoliopsida > Fabales > Fabaceae > Lathyrus > Lathyrus oleraceus. The sequence goes on along the minus strand of NC_066579.1, from coordinate 2,748,404 downwards.
GACATTATGGTTCACTTACTTGTTCATCTAGTTAGAGAAATCAGATTTTATGGTCCAATTTATTTAAAATAAATGTATCCAATCGAGTCATGCTTGAAGATATTTTAAAGATATATGTAGAATCATCACTGACCCGAAGCTTTGATCGTTGAAAGATACATTACAGAAGAAGTTGTTGAATTTCGTTCAAACTATTTGTCGGAAACATGGTTTATAGGAATTCTAAAGTCTCCTCATGCTGACAAATATGGAGGTAGAGGGACTCAAGGTTTAAATATTAAGTCAATGGCTCGAGATGTAGTTCTTGAAGTACAATTTTATATATAGAATAATTTGGATGAAGTTTAACCTCACATAGATACTCACAAAAAATTTATGAAGACAAAATATCTTTGAATGAGTGAAAAGTGGTTGTTGACAGAGCATAACAAGAAATTCATAAGTTGGTTTAATAAAAGGATTTCTAATGGTGATAATGCATCTGAGATAATCAAATGGTTGTCGTACATGCCCAAATTTAATGTGATAACTTGGACTGCATACAAAATTTCTAATTTTTCTTTTTATACAAAATTAAAAGATGATTATAGTACAATGCAAAATAATGGGATTATGGTTGAGGCGAATCCATGTCTTTTTCTAGTTAAAAGATAAAAATCATAGATTGACATCTAAAGTATTTATGGTGTCATTGAGGAGATTTGGAGATTTATTATGTTATTTTAAAAGTTTCTTTATTTAAATTCAAGTGGGTTCCCAATAACAATGGTGTACAAATTGATGAGTTAGAATTCACACGGGTTAACCTTGGAAAGACAACTTATATGACCGAACCATTCATCATGGCTACTCAAGAAAAAAAAGTTTTTTATGTGACCAACCCTTCACGCATATCTAGGAGATGGTCAAATATTCTCCAAGGAAAATACATTATTCATAGTGATGAAAACTTAGATATTCCTTCCACTCCTTACGCAACACAATTGATTACTTCATTTGAAGAAGTAGATTGAGATGATGTGCGTACTATTCCTAACGATCATCCACAAGACATATGGGAAAATTAACAAATATTTTTTATTCATAGTTTATTGTAAGTTATAATTTCCACTACTACAAATAATATATTTCATGTCAAAGCTTTCACCTCACCCTATCAAAAACCGAGGTAAAAGGTCAAAGTGTGCCATGATTTATATTATTTTTTATTAAATACCACATATTCCCCCAATTTCTAAATAAAATCGAGGGGAAAAATATTTCCGGACATGCTTCGAGTCCCAACATCAACACTGTATGTTTTTATTTCTTTAAAGTTGATGTTTTTATTTTTATTTTATTTATAATTTAAATTAATGATTTATTCCTTCGGTTATATTTAATAACCGAGGGATTATATTATCATATTTTACTATAAATGTATTTGTTAATAATATTTTACCCTAAACCTAACTTGTGTGTAGCGGCTTTAAAGTCTTTCACATCATTCTCTATGATGGATTGCAAGATAAATGTTCAATTTTCTTTAATATTTAATAAAATATTTTTCTACCCTTGCAATATGTCTCACATAATGATGTTGATGTTGTTATTGTATTTTTGTAATAAACTTCATATGTTATCAATCAAAGAAAATATTGAGAAATGTATTGCTTTCCTCGGTTGAAACATTGAGAAATTTATTCTTTAAAATAATCATCCATTTCACTTTCACGTTCTCTTTCATGTTCTCTGTCATGTAAAAGCTTTTGCCATAAAAAACATTTCCTCAAGATAATAAATACCCTTTGGGATGGATTGCAAGTACAGAAAACAATTTTCTCTTAGTTGGAACAGATAACTTATCAGAAATTTGAAAAGATATGTTGTTCTCCAAGAATCTATTGTGAAACTCTTGATTTGTTTGAACAATTTATTTTATTATTATGTGTAAACGATGCAAATATAAAAAAAGTTTTTTTCCCTCGGTTTTTAACAGAAATCGAGAGGTATGTTGCACTTGGGTTGAAACATACTTTATTGTTTTTTATCTAAAAACAACAGATTTTACCTCAATTTTTAGTAATAATCGAGGTAAAATGTTTTATTAGAACATATTTTATTGAGGTAAAATATAAGTGTGTTTCTTCACCGTCTTTAAACAAATATTTTTCATCTATTTAATGAGTATCAATACTTAAGACACCGTCATTAGTGATCCTCTCGAAACCTAAAGGTCCCATTATAAAAGCATTATGAATATTAGTGAATCCACAAGAAACTCAAACGTTGTGAAACCCTCTATTTTTAATTAGAGCACTATATTAATGTGATAAATTCCAAGATCAGAAAAAGTTAGGTTTTTAATATGTGGTTTGTGAGAGTATTGTATTTACTTTGCAAGTGATGAATTGCAAGTGCAGAAAATTATTTGGGGTTCAAAGTTTGTGTTCTTATATAATCATATAACTGCATTTTTTTATTTATCTAACTTTTTTATATATTTTATATCAAAAACAAATGAATGCAAAAGTCATATAGAATATATTGAATTCAATATTTGATCTTCCTTAAGATTAATGAAATGAGGATCCCCAACAATTGCTCTTCTCCAAAATATCCAGCATTTATTTTTCACCGACAACGATGACGATGAAGAACAACATTTTTACTTTAATATTTTGTTTAAACAATGTAATATTTTGTGTAAGCAATGTAGTTTGTAAACAAATTAATTTATTAGTATTCCATGTAAACAATCTAATGAATATTTTAAAAAATAAAAAATATATATATTACCCCTTGATTTTGTTATAACACTTAGATGTATATGGTGCTTGTTTGAAAAATATAAAAAACTATTTATGAGGTTCGAACTCATGATCATTTAAACTAACCCCCGAGTTATTTTTAAATCGAGGGATAAAAATCTCACTTTTCATGTCAACCTTCGTTACCTCGGCATTGTAACCGATGTGAAATTCATTTCGCGTTCGACATGACATGTGTTATTTGTAGTAGTGTTCTAAGGTTATTTACTAACAAATATTATTATTTGAAATTATAGGTGTTTAAAGTCAAGACACCAAGAGATAAGACACCAAGATACTATTATTTGATGTAATTATGTGTAAATTGTAGATTGTTTTGTTTCAGTTTGGTTTTGATGTAATATACAATTTTTTGTTCTTAATGCAATCTTGTCTTTGATGAAATAAATTTTTTTGTCTGATAAGATTCACAAATGGGTGTGTTGTACTTTCTGGTCTGATATGATTCAGTCAAATTCAAGTTTAAAAATTAAGAATTATGTAAAATTACAAAATATATATTAAAAAAACAATAAATAATTTCCCTAGGTAGAGAGTTATCTAGAATAACAAACGCCAAAAATGGCGTTGCAGGGTATCGAACCCAAAACCTATAAATAATTTCACAACGACTTTTTAATACAACTGTAGTTATAGGTAACACGCTTTCCAGTTTACTACAATAGAGAATAGACCGTGGTTGTAAACTACACACTTACAATCACACTCTACCTCACCACAGCTGGTCAACTTTGATGGTATTCTTTTTGTCAACCGTGGTGAAATAAATTTTCTGCAGTAGTGGTTTATGTTCGACGGGACACCAATCTCATGGTGTTCAAAGAAGGAACCAGTAATATCACTCTCGTCTTGTGAGCCAGAGTATATTTTTGCTTCGTTGTATATGTGCTAAGTCGTGTGGCTAATGAACTTATTAAAGGTGTTGGACAACAATGTGGGTGATGTTGTTATGCTCCTGATTGATAATATTTTCGTGATTAATCTTGCTAAGAATCCAATTGCACATGGGATGAGCAATCACATTGAGATGAAGTTTTACTACTTGAGGAAACTTGTTAGTAAAGGAAGATTGAGATTTGGATATTGTCGAAGCAAAGAACAAGTTGCTGATTTGTTGATCAAGGGAGTCACAATTGAATTGTTCAAGAGGTTGAAGATAAACATGGGTATGGAAGACTTGGAGCACTTGAATTAAGGTGGTGTGTTATGAGAAAATTGATTATTCAAGTGTTGTAATCATTACCACGAGCGTGTAATTAGTTACGATTGTGTGAAAAAGTAACAGGAAAGATAAAAAAAAGGAAAACTTTCGTTGGCGTAATCGATTACACATTCGTAGTAACTGGTTACCACTACTATATTTTTAGAGTTTGTTTCAGTTGTAATCGCTTTCAAGTTTTGCGTAATTGGTTAGAGGTATAAGATTTTCAGTTTTGTATTATTTTAGACAGTGGCGGAACTGAGGGGGGACGTGGGAAGGCCACGGCCACCCCTCAACTTTTTATTTTTTTTTAATTCATATATATTAAATTACTAAAACATCCTTATTTTAAATTAAAATTAATTTTTATTTTTTCTATTTCATTCAAAGGTAGGTTAAAATACAGATAAGGTAAAAAGCTCATACCTTTCCTTTCTTTCTCATATGGGTTTGCTACTGGCACCGGAATCGGAACAAATTAAAGTGATCGGTATCTAACAGGTAAAAAACATCATTCATTCTTCTTTTATAAAAAGTAACAAATTAAAGTGATTGCTTGATTTGTGTTTTTGAGATTTTTAGGGTTCTTCTTTCTTGATGTGTTAAAATAATCTATATGAGGTTTATTAAGCCAATTCATAACACTGTAATTTACAAATATAGTTATACACTGTAATAAGGTTTATTTAATCATTGTTGCTGCTAATTTCTAATAGTGAAGTTACCGGTATTTGAAAATGGATTAAAGTTGATTAATTAAGTTTATTAATTTTTTTCTCTTTTAATTTTTATGTTCTCTAAATTGATTTTTGGATCTGATATGATATTATAGGAAGAGTAAAGATGAATAATAGGAAAACTGATTCTTTTTTCAAAAGGAAAGCATGTGAAATCGAAAGAGAAGAGAGAGATGAAGAAATTATAATCCCGACATCCAAATCTGAAACAGTTCTTGAGAATCCAACAATTGAAGAGCATCATGGTTTTGAAAATTCTTTGGAACGTGATCCTGGAAAGTGTTCTCCGATTTGGCAATATCCACTAAATCAAGTGGATATAATACGAAGAGCTTATCTAAAATGGGGTGGGTCCATATCAAATTCATTTAGAAAACTATCCTTTGTCTGGTAATGAGGATCATCCGAGAAGGTTTCAACATACTTGGTTTAGCATATTTCCATCATGGTTAGAATATTCACCATCTAAAGATGTCACATATTGCTTACCATGTTACCTTTTTAGCAAAAAAACTAAGTGGACGTCCCAGATCACTTGTCTTTATTTCTATGGGTTTTAGAAATTGGAAGAAAGTTAGGAATGGAAACATTGTTCCTTTCTTAAACACATAGGGAAGGATCCTTGCTCACCACACAACAATGCAATGAAAGCTTGTCAATACTTGTTGAATCAAGATGGTCATATTAGAAATGTTATTCAAGTGCAAAGTTTAAGTCAAAGAATGAATAATCGGTTACGACTCAAGATTTCAATTGACACTGTTCGTTGGTTAACACTACAAGCTTGTGCTTTTAGGGGTCACGACGAAAGTAGAAAATCAAGAAATCAAGGTAACTTTCTTGAGTTATTGAAACTTTTAGCATCCTACAATGATGAAGTTGCAAAAGTTGTGTTGGAAAATGCTCAACAAAATTGCAAGTATACTTCACATCAAATTCAAAAAGAGCTCTTGCAAATTTTTTCTAGTAGGGTGAAAAAGAGTATTCGTGAGAAAATTGGTGATTCCAAATTTTGTATCGTTGTTGATGAAGCTCGTGATGAGTCAAAAAAGGAACAAATGGCTCTTGTATTAAGATTTGTTGATAAAGTTGATTTAATACAAGAGAGATTTTTTGATGTGACACATGTTAAAGACACCACATCTTTAACTCTTAAGGAAGCAATATGTGATATACTTTCTCGACATAACCTTGATGTTTCTAACATCCGTGGCCAAGGGTATGATGGTGCTAGCAATATGAGAGGAGAATGGAATGGTTTACAAACACTCTTTATGAAGGATTGTCCTTATGCATACTATGTTCATTGTTTTGCTCATCGATTGCAACTTGCATTAGTTACATCATCAAGAGAAGTCAAACCTGTTCATAAATTTTTTGAGAAGCTTATCTTTGTTGTGAATGTTGTTTGTTCTTCTACAAAGCGTCATGATGAGTTACAAGCTGCCCAATTAGAAGAAATTGCTTATTTGTTAGAGATTGATGAGATTGTAACTGGTAAAGATGCAAATCAAGTTGGTACATTGAAACGAGATGGAGATACTCGTTGGGGATCACATTACGATTCAATTTCTAACTTGATAAACATGTATGAAGCAACTTGTTTAGTTTTAAAAAAATTGCAAAAGATAGAGGGAGTTATGCTACACGTGGGGATGCAGATAGTTGTTACAATTACTTGAAGGCATTTGATTTTATATTTATTTTGCACTTGATGAAAGAAATCATGGGAATAACAGATATACTTTGTCAAGCCTTACAAAAAAAAAATCAAGATGTAGTTAATGCTATGAACTTGGTTCGTTCAACAAAACATCTTTTTAAAGTTTTGAGAGAAAATGGTTGGGATATATTGTTTACTAAAAAAGTGGTATCTTTTTGTGAAAAGCATAGTATTGAGATTCCTGATCTTAATGATGTTCATTCAACAACAAGATTTGGACGCTCCCGTCTTGAAGAGAATCAAGTCACAATTCAACATTACTTTAAAGTTGAAATCTTTTTCACTACCATTGACAAACAGTTACAAGAGTTGAATAGCAGATTCAGTGAGCAGGCAATGGATTTGTTAACTCTTTCTTTTTCTTTATCTCCTAAGGATGGATATAAAGCTTTTAGCATTGATACCATTTGTTATTTAGTTGAAAAATATTATCCTATGGATTTTAGTGATCAAGAGAAGAATAATTTGCAATTTCAACTCCAACATTTTCTATTTGTTGCTCGCCAAGCATCAAACTTGAATAATTTATCAACTATTCAAGAACTATGTTCATGTTTGGTTGCATCTGGACAGGCTAAAACTTAGTTCTTGATTGATAGACTACTTCGTCTTATCATGACTCTTCCCGTTTCTACGGCCACAACTGAGAGGTCTTTTTCAGCAATGAAAATTATTAAGACTAAGTTGAGAAACAAGATGGATGATGGGTTTCTTGGAGATAGCATGACAGTATATATTGAAAGGGAGATTAGTGCAAGCATTAGTTCGGAGTCAATTATTGACGATTTCAAGTCACTCGGAACGCGTAAAGCATTACTTTAAGGTAGTTTTAAATCATGTAATTTAAATTTTTAGTAATTAACTTTGTATTTATTTTAACTTTAATGTTTTATTTAAAATATTATTTACATTTTATTTATAATCTTTATTTTACGTTAGCGGTCATCCCAATTTTTTTTATCTGGCTCCGCCACTGATTTTAGATGTTGTAACTTGTGTCCCAATCCACTTGTAATTGTATAGGTATTATGAATGAAAAGTAATGATAACTCTCACCTTTAATTGCTCTCTCTCAAATTATAATTCTCTCTCTCATTCTCCCTCCCTCTTCACGTTCAATTTCAATTTCTCTATTATTCACTAATTTTGTGATTCAAAATTCTAAAACACGAAAAATAATGGATTAAACTAGTCACTATAGCTTTCAGAAGTTATGACATAGTTCCCTGACAACTTAAATTTTGTGCACATATTTAACTAGATACAAATCTTTTTTTTCCTCAGTATGTATAGAGAAAGTAATAATTATACAGATAAATTAGCTTCGTTAAGATTATTCATTTTCACCTATGATTGGTGGATAGTACCGATTTCTGTTACATATAATCTCAATAGATATAGATTAGGTCTTTTCTATTACCGTTTTGTTTTTTAATTTCTTTGATAGTTAAGGTGCATGTCCCTCCTCGTTGTATATATACGTTTTGTATTTATTAATATACTTTTGTTTTTAAAAAGTTTAATACTAATAAATATTCTACTAATACAAAAATATATATTTAATCTAGTGTCTTTTCAAATTAACTTTGACGTTGTTAACAACTATTATTATTTATCAATATTAAAAAAATATTTATCTGTCTTGAAAAGTTAGTAAAGGAATAAAAAAAGTAATGAAAAGGTTGTTATAAACTCGTTATATTTGATTCTTATCAATATACGACACATCAACATACCTAAAAGACATTTACATAATTTAATATTTCAAAAGTTTTTTTAATTGAAATGAACTGAACATATGGCTATAGCTTTGACTATATAAAAGTAATAAAAAAAGGTTTGTTTGTCAAATTAAAAAGAGGGAAAATATGGCTAAAGTTTTCAAGTTTGTTTACGTTCTAATCCTCTTTATTTTCCTATTTCTTGTTGAAACTGTGGTCAGTGGTAAGCTCCAATTCTCTTCAAATTTTCTTCATTAACCTTATTTAAAATAATTTAAATCCATTTTACTAACATTACTTTTTTTAATTTTTAATTTTACATCACAGCATGTTCAGAGAATGAAGATTGTACAAAATTAGAATGTAAAGATCCTGCAAAACCGACCTGTTTTTTATATACGTGTATATGTTGGTAGCCGTTATTGTTACGCGTTGAAAATAAATATATATTAATTAAAGTTTGTTAAGTATTGTCGCAAACATTATCAAACTTCGTAACTTAATATTTCAAATATTCTAATAATATTTTTTTAATTATAAATTTTTTATATTCTTTTTATATTTTTATAAATTAAGTGATACTGATATAAAATTGTATCATTAATCAATTTTATAATTTTATTAATCGATCTTTTATATTGTATTAATCAATTTTGGTGATTTTTCAAAATTATTTGTGATATCGGGACGTTATTAACTAATTTTATAATTTCATTAAACAATTTTTTACTTTTCATTAACCAACTTTTGTGTACTATTAAAAATTATTTTTAATATATGGACGATTATTAACCAACTTCATCACTTTATTAACCAACTTTTTACATTTCATTAATCAACTTTATTTCACTACCTTAAAGTAAATGTTCACGGTCACTGTTTATCGATATTGTTCACATATTCTTCATGCATTACTCATACAAAAAAGTTATTTAAAAAAATATTGTTCATCGTATAACATTGATGTAAAAAATGGTGTAGGAATAACATTCCTGACTTATCTATATGTATATATTTATAAATATAAAGTACAAAGTTGAAATGGTATCAACATTAGGAAGCTCCAATTGAAAACTAAATGTTCTGATTTTCTAATATATATATTGTTTCATATGGTTGAATGTAATTCAACATTCAAGTAAGTGTACATTTGAATTTCAATTTGAATTTAATATGCATTTGAGTTTTCATTTGAGTTGAGTTTAAATTTGAGTGAATATATATAAACCCAAGTTAATTGCATTTTGTAACAAAATTTAATTTTGAGATCAGAAAGTTAGTTACACAATTCTCTCTCTCTTCTCATTCTCTGTAAATTGTTCATCATCTCAATTCTTATGCATCGTTAATGGAGATTTATTATTGAACTCCAACAATTGGTATCCATAGCTCTGATTCGATTCACAAGGAAACATGAGTGTAGTGAGGTGTGTGATTGATTTCGTTTCTAAAATTCGTGTTGAATTGAAATTCGAAATCGGAGAGAATCACAAATCTTGATTCTCAGGGTTTGGAAAACACTAGTGTTAGTGAGAACTGAGTGATTTGCATAAGAACGAAGATGAATGACGAAAACGGTAGCTTGAACACTAAGCTTCTGGTATTCGATGGAAATAACTGAAATCAGTGGTCAATTTAGATGTGTGTATTGTTTGGAGTTTAAGATGTTTTTGAACTCGTGAATGACAGTTACACGCTGGTTGTAGAAAATGCAACAGAAACACAAAGAACTGCATAACGAGAAACGAGGAAGAAGGATCAGAAGGCGTTCTATATCCTTCAGTGAGTGGATACAAAGGTGTTTAAGAAAATTGTTGATTCGATGACGATAAAGGCGATATGGGATACATTTAGGGGTGGCAAAACGGGCTCGGCCCGCTGGGCATGCCCGTTTTGCCCGCATTTTTGTGCGGGGCGGGCCAAGGATTTAGGCCCTCATCCTTAAATGTGTTCACCCCGTCCGCCCCGTTTTTTTCGCGGGCTTTTGCGGGCATGTGTATTTACATAAATTTTTACATTTTTAGGCTTAAAGAGTGTAGTGCCCGCATGCTTTCCCCGTTCCTCCCTCACTTTTTTGTGGGGCGGGTCTAAGTTTTAGGCCCGCATCCTCAACTATGACCGCCTCGCCCCGTTTTTTTGCGGGCTTTTGCAGGACGGGCCTAAACGGGGCGGGCATGCCCGTTTGCCACCCCTAGATATATTGGTATAATCCTATGGTGGTGACACATTAGTGATAAAGGTCAAGCTTCAGTCCTTATGCAATATTAGAATCTCAGTATGACAAACAATGAGAAGGTACCTGATTACGTCTCTAGAGTAATTGTGGTCACTAATCAGATGAAGTGTTGTGGAGAAACGCTCTATGAACAAGTAATCATTGAAAAGGTACTAAGGTCACATACTCTTCAGTTTGATTACATAGTTGTAGCCATAGAACACTCTAAAGATACCAACACCATGAAAATTGAAGAGATTCAAAGTAGTTTAGAGGCACAAGAGTTGTGTCTGACTGAAAGAAACTTTGAACAAGAGTTAGATGAGGCTCTGAAATCTCAGACTCTAAAAGTTTCTTCTGGAAAGAAGAACCAGAAGTGAGCATGGTTATAGAATAAAAAGGAGTATGGAGGTAGTGTTCAGAAGTTAGAACTCTCCAATTCTGATAAGAAACATCATAATTGAAATTCTGGCATAGTCAGATTTCAGATGTTCTACTCCAAGTCATGACATCTGATCCAACATTGTAACTAATACTGCAAGACACACGTTCACAGATGTCACGACATCTGCTTCTATATCACCCTAGAATGGAGGAACACCTAGTTCTGTGCATCTGGTGGAAAGACCCAGCAGAGATCATCCATAGCACTAAATTCTGTTATTTTCCTACACAGTCATCAGCAAGATGTCTCAATAGTGATTTGAACATCAACTGTTACATTATTCCAGTTTGCTGGCCTTGTACATGTATTTCCTAAAATAAAGGTTGAACACGTTAATCTAATTTCCACTTATTAGATTGCTAACAAACATACTATTTGTTAGGTTCATTAATTGTAGGTTAGTAGTTGGTTTCCTGGATTTTAGCTCAGCTGTTGGATTCCTAAAGAATAGCCAGAGAAAAATACTGAACAGAAAAACCAATCATCCTACACTTTAGCACATGCTGTTGAGAATGAATGTCACAACATTCAGTTCGACAGCCATAACATATGTTGATTCTGTTATGTTCCTGAAAACGGACAGTGCTAAATTTGATGTACTGTGAAAAGACCAACCAGTCTCTACCTCAGTATCAGCCTACAGGAACAACTGTCAAGACATCCAGTTTGACAGTTTCACAATGATCCTTTGGCCAGGTCTGTTTCCCTCGTGAAGACCAGACTTAAGCAAATACTGAACTGAAACCAATATGCCTATTATTCAGTATATGCTGTCATTGATGAATGTCACAACATTCTGATTGACATTCAAACAGAAGGCTATATCCCAGGTCTGTTATTATTTTGATAAGCAGACTGAAATACCAGCTGTGTTATGGCAAAAGGATTATAACATGCAGAAGGAAAACAAACACAGGAAATTGTTAACCCAGTTCAGTCCAACATGACCTACATCTGGAGGCTACCAAGCCAGGAAGAAGATCCACTATTAGCAGTATTAATTCAGAGTTAAACTCCCCCGTTTACAACTCTTCACTTAATCCCTACCCAATGCAATCTATACCTAGGAACTCCTAGATAGAAACCTCCAATTTCCATTCCTATCACTACAAATACAATGTAATGTTAAAACAACTTGAACTTGCTTCACAGCTTCGCTCAAGACCATAACAACTCTTGCCTACAGGCTTTGAGTTACAAATACTCTCAGTTTTGAACACTGAGAAACACATGGTAACCTTCCCACAGATTGGGAGGTTTACCTCACACATACCCCTAAATTTTCATTCCATGAGGCTTACAAACACTAGGTTACAATATGTTATTTATAACCTAATCACCCAACTGGATTTGGGCCTTCAGAAATCGCAACACACTTCTCCTTTGTTGTTACAAAGTCAGCAGAAACTTTCTGCTACAATCAAGGTCTTCAATCCTAAAATCTCTCCATATATATCTCCTTATTTTGAGCCTATATATATTCTGATTGAGTCTTTAAGACCTTCACATGGGAGTTAGGATATTCACCAAATATCCTCACTAATCCCAGAATATATAATGAATTAATTAATTCAGTTTTCTACACATGGGCGATGTCACAGACATGATGTCGTGACATCGTACATGAAATGTTGGTCCAGATGTTGAACTTCTTCAACCCAACATATTAAAACAACAGAGATGATTACATTATTTGTTTTACAAAATTAATGCCAATCCTAAGGTATTAACAATAATGTTCAAAAGGGAAAGGAGAAGTTTGATAAGAGAAAGGTTCAGCGCTACAGCTCCAACAAGTTTGGCAATTTTGCTACTAACTATTGGTCAAGCAAGGGTGAAGAAGCCAATGTAGCTAAAGCAGATTCTGATGATGAACATGTGTTATCGATGGCATCTGAGAATGTAGGGTGGATCAATAGTAGATTGGTGGTATATGGACATTGGCTTCTCAAATCACATAATTGGAAATAAGAAATAGCTGGTTGATTTTGACTCTGGTAAAAGGGCCAAGATCATATGTGTTATTTGAATGCTAAAGGAATGGGAAATGTCAGAGTTAAGTTGAACAATGGAAAAATTGTATTGATCAAGGATGTATGGTATGTTCATGGCATGAATAAAAATCTGATGAATGTTGGTCAGCTGATTGAAAAAGTATTTTCAGTAACCATGAATGACAATCTCTTAAAGTTGTATGACTTTAATCAGAAGTTGATTATGCAGTCTGAACTGGGAAGAAATAGAACATTCAAAGTGAATGTTGTAACATTAAACACTCAATTCCTTAGTTCAAGAAATACTAAAGGGGAAATTGAGTTGTGGCACAAGAGATTAGGGCATCTGAACTACATAAGCTTAGGGAATCTGGACTATAGAAGCTTAGGGCATATGAGTTCAAAGAATTTGGTACATGGAATTCCTAAGATTGTGGAACCAGAGAAATTATATGATATATGCATGAGAGACAAGTAAACAAGATTTCCATTCTCATCAGAAATGCCTTCAATAACAACTTATGCTTTGGTGTGGTGCATTCTGATGTATGTGGTTCATTTGAGGTACCTTCACTTGGAGAGAACACATACTTTGTGTCATTTGTGGATGAGTTCACAAGAATGACATGGGTAGTACTCATTAAATTCAAACATGAGGTGTTTTTTGAGTTACACATGTTCAAAGTGAAGGCTGAAAATCAAAGTGAACAAAGGTTGAAGATCCTCGGAATTGATGGTAGAGGTGAGTTTAACTCAATAGAGTTCAAGAAGTTTTGTAAGGAACATGGAATTGAGCATGATGTAACTGCTTCATACACTCCACAACATAATGGTCTTGATAAAAGGATAAATAGAATTCTGTTTAACATGACAATGAGCATGCTGAAGGAGAAGAATTTGCCTAAGCAATTGTGGGGTGAAACAATTGCTACTTCAGTATTGATAGAATCTGAGAAATCAGTTAGAATTATGTTAGAATTTCATATATTGTATTCAGTACAAATGAGATACAATGATTCTACTTATATAGAAAGAATGTTGTAACTAACTATTACAACTGTCACTATTACAGTTGTCACTAACTATTACAGCTCAGCATGTTGTAACTAACTATTACATCGGTCACTAACTATTATAGCTCAACACTATAATAATACAGAATGCTAACTAATATAATACTATATCATCCCCCCTTAGAAGTGGAGGGTGTGTCAATCAATGGTGTGTCAATCAAGTTTTGCTTGTTGAATAACCTAAGCTTATCACTTAGAGCAAGAAATTTCACTGCAGATAATGGTTTAGTTAAAACATATGCCCACTGGTCCTGAGCAGGAACATGAGGCACAATAAGACTCTTATTTAGCACCTTTTCTCTCACAAAGAATATATCCAACTCCATATGTTTAGTCCTGTTATGCAGAATAGGATTATGGGAAAGTGTGACTGTACTGAGATTGTCACACAGAATCTTTGGAGTTTGAAACTTACAGTGTAGTTCTTTGAGAAGGGACTGCACCCAAAGTATTTCTACAGCAAGTAGAGCCATACTTTTGTATTCTGCCTCTGCACATGACCCAATAACCAACTGTTTCTTTTTAGACCACCAAGACACAATATTAGAGCATTGAACATTGTGAGACTTCTTCTTTTAGAGCAACACCTTTGTGAGAGACACACCACATATTCACCTAAAACCTTAAGGTGATAGGTGGGTGGGTTCTCTCACTTATAAATGCTTAAGTCTCCACGTTTTCAACCAATGTGGGACTATTATCCACACTACTCACACTTGATACATTTTCAACACTCCCCCTCAAGTGTGATTCCATAATTCTCCCCCTCAAGTGAAAGCTCTTCTTACTTCCATAGACTCTTGTACTGCACGGAACGTTTCTTATTCACCACACTGGCGTTGTTGACACTCTTCAATGGGACGTTTCTTATTCACCACACTGGCGCCGTTTGACTTTCGATACAAGTAAGTTGGTCCATTTCTCGAACCAAAGGCTCATGATACCATTTGTTGGGGTGAGATATATGTGAGGATAGTTTGGTAATGGAAATTGCATAGAGCCTACAAAGTTGATAGGCAATGAGATAGAGTCAGACAGATTTGAAGCATCAGGTGTAAAATGGTGAGACGCACCTGAATCCGGATACCACCATTGATTGTTGAAATTAGGATCTGAACCAATGAGAAAAGCTTGAGGTATAGGAGATCGAGGAGGAGTTGGCCTATGAGCAGCATAACCAAATGAAGGTTGATACATAGGTCGTGCAGTCATCATGGAAGAATTGAAGGAAACTATTTGAGGCGAGAACGAAAGAGCATTGGAATTAGAATATCTGTGATAACAGATAGAGGCATCATGTTCAGATTTGTGACAAATCTGACATTGAGTTTTGCCAAAACGACCTCCTCCACGACCAAATCTGCCACCGCCACGGCCAAAACGACCACCTATTGAGTGGTAACCATGACTCTCAGCATTTGCAGTGGCATGGCTAGTTCCAAGAGGCAACGACTCCATACCAGCACCAGACTGATCAGTTGTGACCTGCGATGATGACGACAACGCCTGCATCAAGTTCACCGACACTAGCTCAGTGTAACACCTCAAAATTTGCCCTCCTCTTCTTGGGACTAGCTTAGCATATTGCATTTCATATTTAGGGCATTAGTCATTTCATATTGCATATCATGTGAAAATAAACAAGTCATCCTCTAAGGTCTTGTCAGAGATGGAGAAGTTGTATGGTTCAAGCCTGAGGGTCTTATTGAATTGATCACCAACTATCTGATGGTTTGTGCTTCAATTAGGGTTTTCTTGGTTCTTAAAGGAGGTTGAGCATTATCTTGGTTGCAAGGATACATCATTATCATCATGGTCATGTCCTTATCAAAGGTTTCAGAATTCATGCTCAGGTTCCTTGGGATTAGGGTTTTGACCTCTGGTCAACCCTAATCAATTGCTTTCTTTCAGTCAGAGATTCTCAAGGAGAGGAGGATTCTATTGGGATGAGGATCATATGATCATTATGTTGAGCTTATTTGAGCTAGGGTGTCATTTTGGAGCTAATTCCTCAAGTGGTTGAGGCTCAAGCTGATCAGAGCATGGTTAGGTCATCTGAGGACCTAGAAAGTCAACAGAAAGTCAACTGAGGGCTATGAGGTGGAGAAATGAGTTTCAACATCTCATTCATGTTCAAAAGAGGTTCATTTGTCATTATAAACATATATCTTGAAGAATTTGAGGTCAGATCAAAAGTTTCCAAAAATGGAAAGTGACCTGTAATTGGAAGTTTCCAAAAATAGAAAGTTTTTGGTTCAAATTCAACTTGATTTTACATCATCAAGGAATCTTCAAATGAAATTTTGTCCAACATGAAAGTTGAAGATCTTTCTCTCCCATTTCCAAAAAGTCCAAGATCATGAGCATCTGATGAATGGTTGAGGAGATATGATCAAATCATTGCCAAGTGTGCTTGAAACTTCAAAAGGCCATCACTTTTGATCTAAAGCTCCAAATTGAGTGCCTCTTTTTGCACTTTGCTCCTTATGACCTATATTTTCCAAATCATTCATGGCATTGCATGAAATTTCATTATATAATCATTTGCCCATTCAAGACCATTTTGGAGGGAAATTTGAAAATTTGAAATTGGTGCATCATATGAACAAAATACCATTGCCATTGTGTTCATTGGAAGATTTTAAGTGAATTTGATCATCCATTTGCTACTGTTCACGTGTACATTTGCATGGCACCACCAATTTTCCAAAATTTTTCATACACCTTATTTTTGCTTAATCTCAACTAAACCATGCTTAATTCTAATTAGGATGTGATTAGGACTGAGTATATAAGGCAAACCCTAACAGAATTGTTCATAATCCCAAATTCTAGATCTAGATCTCATTTTCCCTCCAAAATTTCTCTCATCTCAAATTCAAATTTTCTCCACACAACCACACATTTTCTTGATAGATCCATCATCATCATGAAGTTTGGAGCATGAATCATCCATTTTTTGTGGAATTTGAGCAAGGTTTGAAGCATGTCAAGCATATGAACACATCAATGGCAAGTTCAAATTGAGCTAGATCCAAGCATCTCCAAGCCTCAATTCATTCACAAAGCTTCATAACAAGAGTTAAAGAGTGGATTCACACACTTTGGAGGCCTTGAACTCACTGTTTTGATCACTGCCATTCCAGGTACTTTAGCCTCTTTAACTCATTATTTGAGTTGCTTTGCTTTGCTTGTGGTTGGCATACCACTTAGGTAATCTCTTGAACTCCATGTAGTCTGGAAGACCTGCTATCTTTGGCAGGCACCTGTCTGAAGCCCTCCTTAAGAGGCCATGTTCTTGATTGTTTAATTTTGTGCTAAAGACCTCAATGAGGCATGGTTACATGTAAAGACCTCCTAAGTGAAGAGGCATTGGCAGATAGAAGGGATGTGCAATCCATCCCCTGCTATTCAGTTGAGTCTTTCATCTTGCTCGCACTACGTGCTGATGCATTTTGAATAAACACCCAAAATCTTGTTGAGTCAGTCAGGTGGAATAGGGTCCCTCATTCTGGACTCCCGCACATTCTTTGATTCAAGCTCACCCAGGCTCGGGTTAAGAGCTGTGAGGTCCAACCCTCATCTCCCATTTCATCTGCTCACCCTGACGGTCAATGTCAGTGGTTAAGAGCCTCAGACACCCTTTCCAGTGTTGGCTTGTTTGTCGAGGTTGATATGACCCCTTGACTAAGGCCCAACCTTGTATGAGCCACTTGTTTGCATATAGCGTGTGAGATTGCTTTTGATGTCTATCTGCTTTTGCTTCTCATCTCCTTTCTGTAGGAGTCGTATGATCAACTTTCGAGGAAGTTGAACGTACGTAGAAATAGACTTGAGTTGACTCACTGCCCGTGTGAGTCAAACTCTTGTTAGAGACCTCAACCTAGGGTTATAATTTGCATGATGACTATTAGGCTCGAGTCAGTCTCCCTTTTAGTCCGTTATTCCCTTGGTCTCTGGTTAGGAGAAAGTTTCTCCCCTGTTAAGAGGAATTACGTCGCCCTGATCCTCATACCAGATGAGGTACGTAGGCAGGAGATCGTGCGAGATCTCTCCGGGCGCCCTTTTCTTTTTTGCATGTGTTTTTCTTGACAGCTATTAGGCTCGAGTTCCAGACTCCCTATTAGCTTGTCTGTTTGATAACCTTTTTGTGTGTGTTAGGAGTTGGATGTAAGCCCAGCGATTGGCATTCCGTTTCCTATTTGTGGTGTCCTTGGAGTCTGATGTAAGTCCAGCGATTGGCATTCGGTTTCCTGTGTGTGTTTGTTTGTTTTGTGGAGTCTGATGTAAGCCCAGCAATTGGCATTCGGTTTCTTGTTTGCATTTGTGTGTTCGGAGTTGGACGTAAGACCATCCATTGGCATTCTGTTTCCATTTGCGAGTTTCTTTTGACGTCTCAACGTCTTTGTGTTGTGTTTTGTTTCGGCGTGCGTTAGCCGAACTACGGTAGCTCTGATTCTCATTCTAGATGAGATACGTAGGCATAGGATGCGATGTCCTAGCGAGCCCGTTTCCTGTATCCCAGAACTACGTCGACTCTGATGTTTGTGTCTGACAAACTACGTAGGCCCAGGATGCGACATCCTGCCGAGTCACCTTCCTCCATCTTCTTTCGCATGTTTATTCCAATTTGTGTGTATTCTTTGAGCAGTTATTCAGCAACCTTATTCTATTCTTTTGAGCATGGATCACGTCGAGTACGACGGACGTGAGGGGTGCTAATACCTTCCCCTTGCGTAACCGACTCCCGTACCTTGGAATCTCCGGTCGTAAGACCATTTCCTTTCCAGGTTTACTTCGAGCGTTTCCTTTCCCTTCTTTGGGATAAATAACGCACGGTGGCGGCTCTGTTGTTTTGTTTTTTCCCGCCGGTTGTTTTTCGCGTTGCGCCAGCTGGCGACTCTGCTGGGGACCATAGAAGTTGACCTCTGGCTGGTCCATCTTCCCTAAGCGAGTCAATCCTAGCGCTCTCTAGGATAGTTTTGGTTGCTTTTACTGCTTTATTTATTGCATTTATGATTATTATACTGTGATTGCATATATTTGCATATGTGTTTGCATGCATCATATTATCATTGTACTGGATTCTGTACAGGTTGGTTCCTCTGATTTGGGGTGGGTGTTCTGAGTGGGGCTAAAATCCAGGCCCGAGTATACATCTAGGATTAGCGTGGTCTCATGTTGCCTCTCATGTTAGGTCAACATGTTTTTGGCGATGTGACATACCACAAGCCGGACGAGGTTCATTTGAGAGTGCTCTTCCTTTGTGGAGTATCCACTTTGGTTGGGTTACCTCATCTGAGCTGTTGACTTCGGTGACCGTTCTTTCCCGGATCTTTGGTTTAGACGATCTTATGAGAGCTGCAGCGACACACCCGAAAGGGCAAACCCGTTGAGTATCTTGTCCGATTGTCGAGACCATTATCCGCCTTAGGATGACCTTGTTAGAATTCACCTGTGAGGGGAGGGTTGATCTTACAGATGCATGTTCTGGTGGTGACTTTCTGATGGTGACTATTGGGTCCTATTTATAAGTCGGATTTATGGACTTATTTCTGAGATGCCGGAGTTCTGTCCGTGGTATTTATCAGTGGGGATCCGTTTATTTCAGGACTCCCTGGGTTGGTACAGATGATTTGGTGTTGTTATCAGATCAATGGTTCTCCAGCGATGATGGTGACATATCTGTTCCGTTTATTTCGGAACCCTGAGTTGGATTTCTGGTTACTCAGTACCTCAGATGGTTGTGATCAGTTCAGAGACCAGGGTTTCAGTGCAGTGGATGTTCAGATGACTTGGAGGATGGCACAGTGCATTGCATTCATGCATCAGCATCATTCTCATTTTGCATTTATCCGCATCTAACTCATGTTTATCCATATGCAGGGGACATTCTTGATTGAGATTCTGGTTGAGAGACTTCTTTGGCTCCAGACATGAGGACCGGCTTGAAAGATGACGTCGTCTACAGTTTCTTCGACCCAGAGATTGGTGTACTGAAAGATATGATAACATTGATTACACCTGACCGTGTGGGGATGTTCCGTGAGACTTATGGGGGTATTCTGAAGTTGGTTTTCAGGCTCACAGATACAGATAGGAGTGCCATCCATACTCTTCTCCAGTTTTATGACCCGGGTTTGAGATGCTTTGTGTTCCCGGATTACTTGTTGGGGCCTTTGATGGAGGACTATGCCAGCATCCTGGGTATTCAGGTCAGGAACCAGATTCCTTTCTATGTCACTAAGGAAGAACCTGTTGTTGTTGAGATCTCTCGTGCTCTTTATTTGAGCCCAGAGGTGACTAAAGGGGGTTTGAAGGAGAAAGGAAAGTTGCCCGGTTTTCATCTGAGTTTCTTGGTGGCTAAGGCCAAGGAGCATGCTGTGTTGGGTAATTGGAGGGCCGTTTGTGCTTTGCTTGCTGTCAGCATCCATGGAATTATCATGTTCCCTAATCAGAAGAACTTTGTAGATATTAATGCTATCCGGTTGTTTGTGCAGAGGAATCCCATTCCTACCCTGGTTGGAGATGTCTATTACTCGGTCCATAATCGGAATGAGAAGCGGCATGGGGGATTGAACCGATGTTGTGCTCAGCTGTTGTACAAATGGTTCATGGGGTATTTGCCTTCCAGAGGTGCCTTTGTCTTTCTGGATCCTACTGTCAAATGGTCAATCAGGTTAATGGGTTTGCGAGCCAAGGACATAGCTTGGACTCACAACGGTATGGCTGGACGAGATTTCATTTACAGTTGTGGCAGTCTTCCCAATGTGCCTCTTATAGGAGTTCAAGGTTGCATTAATTACAACCCTGTGCTTTTTAGGAGACAAATGGGGTTTGTTGTGGAGGGTCCTCCTCTCGGGCGAGAGATTCAGGAGTCTTTTTACTTCCCAATTGAGGGTAATCAGTCAAAGTTAAGGCAAGTGTCTGATGAGTGGCGTGACATTCAGAGGAAGGGCAAGGTTCCTTTTGGTAAGGTTAATAGCAGGTCTTTTCCTCCGTTTGATGATTGGCTTAGGAAGAGGATTGAGCTCACACATCTGCCATTTCCTGGGGGTGATCCTTGGTGTCCCTTGATTGAGGGGCCATGTTCTTCTGTCAGCATGGAAGGGTTTCTTGAGATGAAGAGGGAGAGGGATCAGTTGCAGGCAGAGAAGACTGAGTTGGAGATGAGTGTTGCTAGAATCCAAATGGCTAATCAGGAAATCAAAGGGAAAATAGAAGACCAGGATAAGAGGCATGCCATTGAGGTGAAGCGCTTTGAGATAGACACTGCTTATTACCGCAAGATCAGCCAAGCGTTGGAGTCATCTACAAAGGAGCACGACATTACCAAGGAGAAGTTAGCTAGAACTTTGAAGGTCATTAAGGATGAGAAGAGGAGGCAGATCCTTGTGAAGAATCAGAGGGAAGCTAGAGCCAAAGTCCTTACCACAGAATGGAAAGCGGAGAAAGCGAAGATTATTGCTGAGAGAGATTACTATCTTGCTGAGAGGGATCATTATTTCCGACAGATGAAGATTCACCAGAAGGAAGTGGGAAGACTGTAGCAGGAGAACACTGAGCTCAGGTTTGCTGTGAAGTTTACCAAGATGGTTGATGATGCAGAGCCGTCTGGGGGACCTTCTTCAGTGTAGACTTTTGTTGTTATTGCGTTGGATTACCGTCAGGCCTGTTGACGGAATTCACTTGCTTGTATTTTCTTTTTGATTCTGGAGAATTGTATTTGATTTGTATCAGACTTGATGTATGACTTTTGCACGTATTGTGCACTCTTGATATACAGTGATTGTCATCATTCAGTGATTGATCTTCAAGCTTTATTTGCTTTCCTGTATGCACTCACATAGCACACACATGGTCGGGTGATATCTTTGCTAAATCATAATTCTCTGCTCTGTATGGTGAAGCTAGATGATTGATGTCAAAATGGTGCTGTCGGATTATTATCTATCTCGATGAAACCAGGATCAAAAGACATAATGTTCCTCATATGGATAGACATTGCATTCATGCGTGAGTCATAATAACCTGTCTTCTGTTTTGCAGGTGTCAGTTTCTAACATGTTTGATTGACTCAGGAATGATGAATCCACCCAACGCCGACATTCTTGAATTGAAAGAGATGATGGGAGAGTTGATCAGTACTATGCAAGGGTTCGCCTTGGGGCAGAAAGCAATCGCTGAGAGGTTGGAGAGAACCGTTCACGTTCATCAGTGCTGGAATGCTGGATCCAGGTCACGCCTGTGCGGTGGGTGAAGAGATTGACAGTGACTGCGAGCTTGACTCGTGGATAAAATCGTGCGTACCAGGGAACTGGAAGGCCTCAAAGATCATCACTGTCACTCATCGTGAAGAGTAATATTTATGTTTTTCAATTCTGTTTGCATGAAAGCCATACGTTTTGCCCGAAACGTAATGGTTCATTGTAAGGGCCACCTCATGTTTCATTTTGCAATATTTGCATCATAAATAAAGGGATGTTTTTCATTAAAAGCGGCGTTCTCTGTTTTTCATTTATTTTTGCAGTTTAATAAAAACAAAAATAAAAATGGCAATGTTTGTTTTCATTTTCCTTTTAATTTGATTTGCTCCGGTTCTAAAGCAATGCATGAATCAACATTCATGCAGATGCGATCTTTCTCCGGATCTCATTGGTAACAATCCTGTTACACCCTCATATGACTTCGACAATCCGATCTATCATGCCGAAGAAGAAGGCGAAGAAGATTGTGAACTGCCGGAGGAATTAGCCAGGTTGTTGAAACAAGGGGAGAAGGTGATTCAGCCGCACGAGGAGCAGGTTGAGCTTGTGAATCTGGGTACCGACGAGGTCAGGAAAGAGGTGAAAGTTGGGGCCGCTTTGGAGGCAAATGTTAAGAGCAGAATGGTAGCCTTGTTGAAAGAATATGTTGATATCTTTGCCTGGTCTTATCAAGATATGCCAGGGTTGGATACCGATATTGTTGTGCACAAGCTACCGTTGAGAGCAGATTGTCCTCCAGTGAAGCAGACGTTGCGCAGAACTCGACCCGAGATGGCCATGAAAATCAAAGAGGAAGTTCAGAAGCAGTTGGATGCTGGTTTCCTCGCTGTCACTAATTATCCGCCTTGGGTCACGAATATTGTGCCAGTCCCGAAGAAGGATGGGAAGGTGAGAATGTGTGTGGACTACCGGGATCTGAATAGAGCTAGTCCGAAGGATGATTTTCCATTACCTCACATCGATGTATTGGTAGATAATACAACTCAATTCTCGGTGTTTTCCTTCATGGATGGCTTTTCTGGCTATAATCAAATCAAAATGTCGCCAGATGATATGGAGAAAACAACGTTCATCACACCGTGGGGCACTTTTTGTTATAAGGTGATGTCATTCGGTCTCAAGAATGCCGGTGCTACCTATCAGAGGGCTATGGTGACTTTGTTTCATGATATGATTCATCATGAAATTGAATGCTATGTTGATGACATGATAGTAAAGTCCCAGACAGAGGAGGGGCATTTGGTGGATCTGGCCAAGTTCTTTGATCGGTTGAGACAATTCAGACTGAGGTTGAATCCGAATAAGTGCACTTTCGGGGTGCGGTCCGGTAAGTTGCTGGGGTTTATTGTGAGCGAAAGAGGAATCGAGGTTGATCCTGCTAAAGTAAAAGCAATACGAGAAATTCCTGAACCGAGAACAGAGAAAGAGGTTCGTGGTTTCTTAGGTAGATTGAACTACATTTCACGGTTCATATCTCATCTAACTGCCACGTGCGAACCTATATTCAAGTTGTTGAGAAAGGATCAAACGGTCAGGTGGAATAATGATTGCCAAGCGGCATTTGAAAAAATAAAAGAATATTTGCAGGAGCCTCCGATTCCGATGCCTCCGGTGGAGGGACGACCGTTAATTCTGTACTTGACGGTCCTAGAGGGGTCTATGGGGTGTGTATTGGGGCAGCATGACGAGTCTGGTCGAAAAGAGCATGCGATTTACTACCTTAGCAAAAATTTTACCGACTGTGAAACAAGATATTCATTGCTCGAGAAAACTTGTTGTGCTTTGGTATGGGTTGCTCGCCCACTGAGGCAGTATATGCTGGTTCATACCACTTTGTTGATTTCCAAGATGGATTCGATTAAGTATATTTTTTAGAAACCAGCATTGACCGGACGGGTTGCGAGGTGGCAAATGATTTTGACTGAATATGATATTCAATATACCTCTCAGAAAGCGATCAAGGGGAGTGTATTGTCTGATTACCTCGCCCAGCAACCAATTGAGGATTATCAACCGATGAAGTTTGAGTTCCCTGATGAGGACATCATGTTTCTCAAATCGAAAGATTGTGAGGAACCTATCCCGGAGGAGGGGCCTGACCCTGAATCCGAATGGATTCTGATGTTTGATGGGGCCGTTAACGTGAATGGTAGTGGAGTTGGTGCTGTTTTGGTTACGCCGAAAGGATCCCACATTCCTTTTGCTTCCCGGCGAACATTTGAATGCACCAACAACGTGGCTGAATACGAAGCTTGCATCTTGGGGATTGAAGAGGCGATTGATTTGCGGATCAAAAACCATGTTATATATGGAGATTCAGCTTTGGTTGTGAATCAGGTTAACGGAAAATGGTATACGCATCAATCTCATTTAATTCCATACCGGGATTATACGAGGAGATTGTTGATGTTTTTCACCAAGGTGGAATTACATCATGTGCCGAGAGAAGAGAATCCGTTAGCAGATGCATTGGCTACTCTGGCTGCCTTGATTAAGGTGTAGTGGTGGAATCAGTTCCCTAATGTTGAGGTGGGACGTCTGGATAGATCGGCTTATGTGTTTGCTGTTGACACAATGCCTGATGATGAGAAGCCATGGTATTACGATATCAAACGCTATCTGGAGACCCAAGAGTATCCCGAGGGAGCATCCAAGAAGGACCGAAAGACTCTGAGGAGGTTGGCCATGGTGTTCTATCTGAACAAAGATGGGGTTTTGTACAAGCGGAATTTCGATTGGGTTTTGCTCAGATGTGTTGATGATAAAGAAGCAAGCCAATTGATGAAAGAAGTACACGAGGGGTCGTTTGGTACCCATGCCAGTGGGAATGCAATGGTGAAGAAATTGTTAAGAGCTGGATATTATTGGATGACAATGGAGGCCCAGTGTTTCAATTTCGTGCGAAATGTCATAAATGCCAGATTTATGCTGATAAGGTGCACGTGCCTCCAAATCCGTTGAGTTTGATGTCATCTCCGTGGCCGTTTGCTATGTGGGGCATTGATATGATCGGAAAGATTGAGCCTACAACTTCGAATGGGCACCGGTTCAAATTAGTGGCTATTGATTACTTCACCAAGTGGGTGGAAGCAGCCTCTTATGCAAACGTGACGAAGCAGGCCGTGGCCAGATTTCTGAAAAGAGACATCAATTGCAGATATGGGGTTCCCGAGAGAATCATTACTGATGATGGTTCTAATCTGAACAACAAGATGATGGCAGAACTGTGCCGGGAGTTCAAAATCGAGCATCACAATTCTTCTCCCTATCGTCCCAAGATGAATGGGGCGGTCGAGGCAGCTAATAAGAATATCAAGAAGATTGTGCAGAAAATGGTCGTGACCTATAAGGATTGGCACGAGATGTTGCCGTTTGCATTACATGGGTATCGAACCTCGGTGCGTACATCTACTGGGGCAACGTCTTTCTCTCTCGTATATGGGATGGAAGTTGTGTTACCAGTTGAGGTTCAGATTCCTTCGTTGAGAGTCCTGATGGATGTGAAATTGCAAGAGGCTGAATGGGTAAGGACTCGGTATGAAGAGTTGAGCCTGATTGAGGAAAAAAGGTTGGCGGCCATTTGTCATGGGTAGTTGTACCAGCAGCGGATGAAGCGTGCTTTTGACCGAAAGGTGCGACCTCGGGTATATCATGTGGGAGATATGGTGCTGAAAAGGATCCTTCCTCCTCAAAACGATCGTAGGGGAAAGTGGACACCCAATTATGAAGGTCCATTCGTGGTCAAGAAGGTCTTCTCTGGCGGAGCCTTGTTGCTGACGACCATGAATGGCGAGGATTTTCCATCCCCTGTGAATGCGGACGCAGTTAAAAAATACTTCGTATAAGAGACCCGCTGGACGAAAAGAACAAAATAGTCCAGGCAAAAATGGGCATCCCGGCGAACCAGAAAAAATGAAAAAAGGTTCGGGCAAAATTTATGGATGAAAAGAGAAAATTGTACACCGGCAAGTCGAAAACCTGAAAAGGCGGCTTGGGCAAAAAAAGGGTATCCCGGTGGACTGAAAACCTGAAAGGGCGGTCCAGGCAAAAAAGGGATTGAAACGAACAACTGCGTCTGGCATGATCGTTTATGCTTTGGTTAAGGCACCATGGATAATCTCCAACAAGGATCAATCGGAAGCGTCTTGTTCAGAAGGCAGAAAGTACGGAGAGTCTTGAGGACATGTGGGGTGTAACCGAGTTGGAACTCGATGAGATCACGGGTTCACATTGCCATTAGGATAGATTTTTCCTTTTGTGCGCAATTACCTCTTTTCAGGGATTGCTTCCTGTGTATTGCTCGGTTTTGAGCCACCTTTTCCAATCAATAAAATGCATATTCAGTCAAATAATTTTGTTTTTGTTTTCATTACCGCTTTGATTGCAAAAACATCCGTTTATTTTGATAAAGAATCTTTGCATTTTGAGACATGGAGATCCCTTCCAATGCATGTTTATAAGATTGAAAACCTGAAATCTTATTCGGAAGGTTGAGTGACCCAGGTGTTGAAATCTTGGCACGCCTGGGGCACGTTTTTATCTAATGATCTATTTTGCAGGTGCTGTTAGATATTTTCACTCACTTGCAGATTGTGATGTGAAGCTTTTGACAAAAGATCCCCGTGGAGTCCAATCAGGGACAAAGGGATTGAAAAATGGTGAAATGATGGCGAAAGGCGGGCGGCAATCCTGGAGGTTAATCAAGAAGACTCTTCAAAGTCTGAAAAATTGGAAAGTTGATACCAATTTGAGGGGTTCGATCTCCGTAGAGTACGGAGAAGTCAAGAATACAAGATGATGAATCAGAAAAGTCCAGACGAGTCTGGGAGCTCTCAAAAGTGGAAAGCTGACATTGTGGTTAGATAGTGAATACCAGGGTTCAACGAGTCGACAGGTGTTCCGTGCCAGATTTTCCTTAGTTCCCCTAGCAGGGTCGGGATTGTTATCTCCCCAGCGGGTTCAGGATCAGTGTTTCCTTGGCATTCAGGCCTGAAGGTGGCTGTCTCCCCAAGCAGTGTCGGGATTGTTATATCCCCAGCAAGTCTGAAGGATTGTTGTTTTCCTTACAGAGTGCGTTGGTAGCTGTTTCCCAGCGAAGTCCCCAAGAGGATCAGGTTCAGTGGAGGTCTTCCCTGGTGAGGGTTGTCCATTCCCCAGCAGCAGTGCTATTCCCCAGCAGGGTGGAGATTGGAGCGATAGCGAGTTCCTCAGCAGAGTGCCTCGAGCTTCCCAGAAGAGTCCCTTGAGGGGGATACCTTTTATGCATTCATCATTTAGATAAGTATAGCATATTGCATAGCTAATTGCGTAGCATTTCAATAATTATGGAGCATTACGCTAAAAAAAATCATGCATCATCATTGCAAGCATAAACTAGTCTCGAGCCGTGGTTACCGTTTGAGAGTTGGTTTCGCTGGATGGTGAAGATGTTACTCTAAGGAGATCGGCATCATGATTCTGAATCAACGGTATTCCCCAGTAGTGCGATATTGGAGGAAGAATTCCTGTCGAGCGGAGATGGAAATGATAATCAAATAAGTTTCAGGGTCCAAAGAAAAAAAAAAGGAGAGAGAAGGAGAATAATCCCCAACTGGGCGCAATTTGTTCGTTCACAGTGGATTAAGTAGGGATAGCATGCTCATGACTTATTATCCCCAGCATAAGTTGTTGGCCCACGTGCCGTCTAATTCATCACGTTTCCTTATTTCTGCCGATGCTGACAGGCATGCAGTTTCCGATGATCAGATCGAAGAAGTTTCCGATGATCAGGTCGAAGTACTTGTGGCACTCAGGCCAGTTTCCGATGTTCAGATCGAAGAAGTTTCCGATGATCAGGTCGAAGTACTTGTGGCACTCAGGCCAGTTTCCGATGATCAGGTCGAAGTACTTGTGGCACTCAGGCCAGTTTCCGATGTTCAGATCGAAGAAGTTTCCGACGTTCAGGTCGACGCACTTGTGGCATTCAGGCCAGTTTCCGGTATTCAGACCGAAGTGGTATTCAGACCGAAGTGGCATTCAGGCCAGTTTTTCGGGCATTCAGTCCAATCTCTCGGTGTTCAGACCGATATTAATACTCCCAGATTCCGATGCTCAGTATTCAGACTGATGAGCGGAGTTCAGGCCATGGTGGTTCCTGTGTTACCATTTATTTTGGTATCCAGGTCAATATTCCTTTTCGGTATTCAGGCCGACTTTCACCGTACCAGACGGATTCTTCTTTTGTGATCGCTTCTTTGCCGATTCTGACAGGCAGTGTTAATTATTTCCCATCGGAGCGTAAATTATTCGTCTGTTCTTGGTATTCAATCGCTCTTCACCCTGATCATCTGAAAGCCGAGGCTGTTCATATCGACAGGTTCACAGTGGATTGAATAGGGACATCTGTAACACCTCAAAATTTGCCCTCCTCTTCTTGGGACTAGCTTAGCATATTGCATTTCATATTTAGGGCATTAGTCATTGCATATTGCGTATCATGTGAAAATAAACAAGTCATCCTCTAAGGTCTTGTCAGAGATGGAGAAGTTGTATGGTTCAAGCTTGAGGGTCTTATTGAATTGATCACCAACTATCTGATGGTTTGTGCTTCAATTAGGGTTTTCTTGGTTCTTCAAGGAGGTTGAGCATTATCTTGGTTGCAAGGACACATCATTATCATCATGGTCATGTCCTTATCAAAGGTTTCAGAATTCATGCTCAGGTTCCTTGGGATTAGGGTTTTGACCTCTGGTCAACCCTAATCAATTGCTTTCTTTCAGTCAGAGATTCTCAAGGAGAGGAGGATTCTATTGGGATGAGGATCATATGATCATTATGTTGAGCTTATTTGAGCTAGGGTGTCATTTTGGAGCTAATTCCTCAAGTGGTTGAGGCTCAAGCTGATCAGAGCATGGTTAGGTCATCTGAGGACCTAGAAAGTCAACAGAAAGTCAACTGAGGGCTATGAGGTGGAGAAATGAGTTTCAACATCTCATTCATGTTCAAAAGAGGTTCATTTGTCATTATAAACATATATCTTGAAGAATTTGAGGTCAGATCAAAAGTTTCCAAAAATGGAAAGTGACCTGTAATTGGAAGTTTCCAAAAATGGAAAGTTTTTGATTCAAATTTAACTTGATTTTACATCATCAAGGAAGCTTCAAACGAAATTGTGTCCAACATGAAAGTTGAAGATCTTTCTCTCCCATTTCCAAAAAGTCCAAGATCATGAGCATCTGATGAATGGTTGAGGAGATATGATCAAATCATTGCCAAGTGTGCTTGAAACTTCAAAAGGCCATAACTTTTGATCTAAAGCTCCAAATTGAGTGCCTCTTTTTGCACTTTGCTCCTTATGACCTATATTTTCCAAATCATTCATGGCATTGCATGAAATTTCATTATATAATCATTTGCCCATTCAAGACCATTTTGGAGGGAAATTTGAAAATTTGAAATTGGTGCATCATATGAACAAAATACCATTGCCATTGTGTTCATTGGAAGATTTTAAGTGAATTTGATCATCCATTTGCTACTGTTCACGTGTACATTTGCATGGCACCACCAATTTTCCAAAATTTGTCATACACCTTATTTTTGCTTAATCTCAACTAAACCATGCTTAATTCTAATTAGGATGTGATTAGGACTGAGTATATAAGGCAAACCCTAACAGAATTGTTCATAATCCCAAATTCTAGATCTAGATCTCATTTTCCCTCCAAAATTTCTCTCATCTCAAATTCAAATTTTCTCCACACAACCACACATTTTCTTGATAGATCCATCATCATCATGAAGTTTGGAGCATGAATCATCCATTTTTTGTGGAATTTGAGCAAGGTTTGAAGCATGTCAAGCATATGAACACATCAATGGCAAGTGCAAATTGAGCTAGATCCAAGCATCTCCAAGCCTCAATTCATTCACAAAGCTTCATAACAAGAGTTAAATAGTGGATTCACACACTTTGGAGGCCTTGAACTCACTGTTTTGATCACTGCCATTCCAGGTACTTTAGCCTCTTTAACTCATTATTTGAGTTGCTTTGCTTTGCTTGTGGTTGGCATACCACTTAGGTAATCTCTTGAACTCCATGTAGTCTGGAAGACCTGCTATCTTTGGCAGGCACCTGTCTGAAGCCCTCCTTAAGAGGCCATGTTCTTGATTGTTTAATTTTGTGCTAAAGACCTCAATGAGGCATGGTTACATGTAAAGACCTCCTAAGTGAAGAGGCATTGGCAGACAAAAGGGATGTGCAATCCATCCCCTGCTATTCAGTTGAGTCTTTCATCTTGCTCGCACTACGTGCTGATGAATTTTGAATAAACACCCAAAATCTTGTTGAGTCAGTCAGGTGGAATAGGGTCCCTCATTCTGGACTCCCACACATTCTTTGATTCAAGCTCACCCAGGCCCGGGTTAAGAGCTGTGAGGTCCAACCCTCATCTCCCATTTCATCTGCTCAGCCTGATGGTCAATGTCAGTGGTTAAGACCCTCAGACACCCTTTCTAGTGTTGGCTTGTTTGTCGAGGTTGATATGACCCCTTGGCAAAGGCCCAACCTTGTATGAGCCGCTTGTTTGCATATAGCGTGTGAGATTGCTTTTGATGTTTATCTGCTTTTGCTTCTCATCTCCTTTCTGTAGGAGTCGTATGATCAACTTTCGAGGAAGTTGAACGTACGTAGAAATAGACTTGAGTTGACTCACTGCCTGTGTGAGTCAAACTCTTGTTAGAGACCTCAACCTAGGGTTATAATTTGCATGATGACTATTAGGCTCGAGTCAGTCTCCCTTTTAGTCCGTTATTCCCTTGGTCTCTGGTTAGGAGAAAGTTTCTCCCCTGTTAAGGGGAACTACGTCACCCTGATCCTCATACCAGATGAGGTACGTAGGCAGGAGATCGTGCGAGATCTCTCCGGGCGCCCTTTTCTTTTTTGCGTGTGTTTTGCTTGACAGCTATTAGGCTCGAGTTCCGGACTCCCTATTAGCTTGTCTGCTTGATAACCTTTTTGTGTGTGTTAGGAGTTGGATGTAAGCCCAGCGATTGGCATTCCGTTTCCTATTTGTGGTGTGCTTGGAGTCTGATGTAAGTCCAGCGATTGGCATTCGGTTTCCTGTGTGTGTTTGTTTATTTTGTGGAGTCTGATGTAAGCCCAGCAATTGGCATTCGGTTTCCTGTTTGCATTTGTGTGTTCGGAGTTGGACGTAAGACCAGCCATTGGCATTCTGTTTCCATTTGCGAGTTTCTTTTGACGTCTCAGCGTCTTTGTGTTGTGTTTTGTTTCGGCGTGCGTTAGCCGAACTACGGTAGCTCTGATTCTCATTCCATATGAGATACGTAGGCATAGGATGCGATATCCTAGCGAGCCCGTTTCCTGTATCCCCGAACTACGTCGACTCTGATGTTTGTGTCTGACAAACTACGTAGGCCCAGGATGCGACATCCTGCCGAGTCACCTTCCTCCGTCTTCTTTCGCCTGTTTATTCCAGTGTGTGTGCATTCTTTGAGCAGTTATTCAGCAACCTTATTCTATTCTTTTGAGCGTGGATCCCGTCGAGTACGACAAACGTGAGGGGTGCTAATACCTTCCCCTTGCGTAACCGACTCCCGTACCTTGGAATCTCCGGTCGTAAGACCATTTCCTTTCCAGGTTTACTTCGAGCGTTTCCTTTCCCTTCTTTGGGATAAATAACGCACGGTGGCGGCTCTGTTGTTTTGTTTTTTCCCGCCGGTTGTTTTTCGCGTTGCGACACTCAGTGAGAACAGCTTTTCAATGCTTCTCAAGTCTGGATTCATGCGCAAGGAGACACGATTCAAGCTCATCAAGAGAACCTAGATCCTTTTTACTGTTCACAGCTGCAATAATTGGATCGTACTCCTCAGGAAGCGCATCAAGCATGATTTCGATTAGGTTTCGAAGAGGAGCGAGATCTCTATCCGAAATTAGTGAGTCAGTAATTTTGCGAACACAACCATAAACTACTCTATCATAAGTGATCATTTTATGAGGCGACGCAATTCGGATCGGAGTTGACGCACCTTAGTGGTGAGTAAGGTGTTGAAGTAACGATGAACTTCAGTCCAGATCTTCCATGAAAGCCTGCAATCAACGAGCTTCGGAAGTAGGGAGTCAGAAATAGTTGATAGACTCAAGGTAAAAATAAGCGCATATTGTTGTTCCCAATCAAGATACGTAGAGTTAGCACCATTTAGAACATAATCCGAACTGGCCAAAAACTGTTGAGGAATCGCCGACACGGTGACAAATCGCTGATGCTTGTGACCGCGAATGACGCCATCAATTTGTTGCTTCCACTGCTTGAAGTTCTTATCATTAAGCTTAACAGAGATGAGATGTGAAAGCTTAACATGCGAAGATGGAAACACACCGTCACTATGAAACGAAGAAGCCATGGTAGAGTTCTATTGGATCGAAAAAGAAGAAGCTCTAGATACCATGATAGAATCTGAGAAATCAGTTAGAATTCTGTTAGAATTTCATATATTGCATTCAGTACAAATGAGATACAATGATTCTACTTATTTAGAAAGAATGTTGTAACTAACTATTATAGTTATCACTAACTATTACAACTCAACATGTTGTAACTAACTATTATAGTTGTCACTAACTATTACAGCTCAGCACTGTAATAATACAGAATGCTAACTAATACATTGCTCTATCAAGTATATGTGCTCAACAAATGTCCAACAAAGTGGTTAAAGGAAGTAGTTGCTATTGAAAAAATGAATGAAAGAAAGCAAAGTGTTAGCCATTTCAAGGTATTTGGTTCATTATGTTACAAACATGTACCAGATGTTACTAGAAGGAAATTGGATGATAGAAGTAAGGTCATGTTGCTTATAGGTTACCATAGTACAAGTGTATATTAGCTCTATTGTCCAGTCACCAACAAAGTTGAAATCATCAGAGATGTCATTGTGAAAGAATAAGAAACATGGGATTGAAGAAATTCTCAATCCAACTATAGTGAATTTCTACCATTAGAGTCTAATTCTGCCTTTGAAGGAGATTCTGCCTCTGAAGCAGATTCTTCCTCTGAAGGTGATTCTGACTATGAAGGAGAGTCTGAATCTGAAGATGACTATGACTTTGAAGGTGAGTCTGACTCTGAAGGTGATCCAACCTCTGAAGGTGGAGCTTCCAAGGTAACAAATTTCCCCCCAAAATGCCATGTTTCGATTTGAATCAGAAAAAAGAAACGTGGCATCTTTTATCATATTTTTTCGAAACTGCTTCCACTTCTTCGTTGACGTCATTGTCATCATTACCCCTTTTTACGGTGCATTATCATTTTCAATGAGATATGTTCAGAATCTCATCATCCCTCCTATTTTCTAGGAGGTTATGAATGTGCATGTCTGGTTTTAACTGCTCCACTCACATCAATGCTTTACTTTGTAACACACGAAATCGCTTCAACATCTCCATGTGGATGCCAGGTGTCTGATCTTAAGCATGCAACGAGAATGCTATAAATACCCAGCTTCAACTTTTTTCTCTTCTTCTTCATTTCAAATATTTTCATAACTTTCTTGCACAGAGAGAAAAACCTTTCATTTTCTTCAAAAACGCTTCCACTTATAGCAATGACATCCACTAAGGCATCTTTTTCCACGCTTGACACAAGAAAGAACCCAATAGCCTTCACAATCCCACCTGAGGAGGATGAACAAGGAAGAGATTTCATCCTTGAACCTCAATTTTCAGAAGAAAATATCTCCAACTGGGCCAAACAAGAACTCATCCCCTTTACTTTGTCCAACAAACTCTTTTCCTTCTTGGAGTCCTATCTGACTTCTAAGTCACAAGCTGGGAAAGTTAAGAACTTTTTCCCAGGTTTCCCAGTGACCATGCCTTCAGCGTTCGAAGAACGCACCCTCGATTTGTCCTTCATGGACAAACCTACGCGTGTGTTTCGATTTTCCCCACCTGCTCCCAATAAGGAATACATTACATGGCTCGACAAAGTCCAGCCCCAGAGGAAAAAGCAATGGGAAGACCTAGGTATTTTTGACATGGTTTATATATCTAGAACTGGCCCTAGGTATAACCCAACCATGTTATTAGCGTCGATCTTCTTCTAGGAAGGTTCGACCAACACTTACCAGTTTCCCTGTGGCATGTTAACGCCAACCTTTTTTGATGTAGCAACCATCACAGGATTAAGCCCTTTATGCAACACCTTTATTCCAACATTAGAAACCACTAGCGAGTTCACCATCGAACGATTCAGTTTCAAAAACTTCATCCTTGACAAACATGACAAATAAAACGCTGATGTCTCATACCAGGAGCACATAGCCTTCTTGACCCTTTGGCTTTATTATTACATTTTCTGCTCCAACTCCTTATAAGTGGCTAAAAAATTTGTACCTTTAGCCATTCAACTTAAAGACCAACTTAAAATGGATGAAAAATCTTGATTCCATGTTAAATGCACTTGAATAAGAATGCTTTTGAATATTTGTACACATCTTGCCACTTACCATGATGAACCAAAATCCATATTTTGAGTCTTCTTTGACAAGAATATGACCAAAATGAACATGACTTAGAATTAAAGGTCATGCCTTGAGCAATGAATCCAAAAATGAAACAAACTTGAACATATGGTCACTTGAATCATAAGGAACTTGGTTTTTGACATAAAACCTTAATTGGAACCATGCTTGAGCACAATGATTATTTCCCACACAACACCTTGAACTTTGGTAACATTTGTCTTCAAAATTCTCTGTAACTAAGATGACTTGTAAATGAAGCAATCACATCTTGTTTGACCAAGATTAAGTCAAACTTTCCCTTGAACTCAAACATAAATGAATGGCCATTTTATAAATCTCCACACACTTGTCTTGGAGTAAATATCCTTCCTTAGCAAACTCATAATAATGGTGAATGGACCAGATGAAACCCTTGGGAAGGCAATCATAGAGAAACCCTAAACTCCATCCTTTAGGCTTAAACTGATGAAATATCCATGCTTGTGAATCAATGATCAATGATATGCCAATAGGATGATATGATGAGTAAATGATATGAAAGCTAGGGTGAAAATAAGGGTATGGAAGGTAGCAACTTGATCATGTTTGAACTTATACTCCCTGTTAAAAAGTCTAAAACTGACGGTACCTGAGGTACTATCATATACGGGATGGTTTATGTATAGGTTCAAGCTGAGGAACTCAAGTGTGGGCCTCTTGTACGAAGGGTGTCTTAAACTAGAAAAATGATCCCACCCTAATATATCTAGCATCCAATGGACGTTGTCATAAACACCTAAGGTACATAAGAAAGAGTCGTCAGAGTACCTGATCAGTATGAGCGGTCGACGAGAAAGTGCGATGATGCGTTTCTTTTGGGTTCTGCCCAGCTCTCCTTCACGGAAGATAATTCCCATAAAATATATATTATTATGTGGAGGAATTGTGTAGGTTGGGTAAGGTGGTTAAGTTTTTGTAGGTGTGAGCAAAAAATTCAAAATATTTAGGGGTAAGAAAAACTGAGAATTTTTGTTTGGATGTTGTAGATGGATGAGTGGGGAGTATGGAGATGGCTTCAGTTTTTTATTTGGTGGAAAATTGGAGGATATATGAAGGGTTGAAGGTGGTTGTTAATCATGGTTTTTGGAAGAGAGAAGTTTCAGTGAAGATGATGTTTGGGTAAAAAATGAGAAGGAGTGAGGGAAGTTACGTTTTGAATTGGGTAATGGGATTTTTTTTCCAGATTTTTAGTTGGTTAGTGGGGTAATTACCTTCAATGGTGTGGGACAGAGTAAATAGGAAATTATGGTAAAACATTCAACTTTCTATCAAATAAGGTTCATGACGCTCGTCATGGGCATGACGGGTTAGGTCGTCACGACCTTTGAAAAACTGAATTAATTAAAATTTTAAACCAAACGCGTCTTAGGTTCATGACGCCAATCATGGGTGTGACGGGTTAGGTCGTCATAAGCCTTTTTCATCACTTCCTCATGAATTTCAAAGGGATCTTAAGTGGTAGTGCTTTGTTTCAATGCATTTTAAGGCTAATGATGAATATTTTAATAAAATGAGGGCTCATTGATTGTCGATCTACTCTCAACCGGTTCCACCGAATTAAAATTTATGAAAATAAAAGAAAGGAATTAGAAGTCTAAAAATTAAAATTCATGAAAATGAAATATGGGAATTTAAAATTGAAATTAATGAAAAAAAAGACGGGAAGTAGAAATCTAAGCTAGAAAATGGTGAAATCCAAAACTTGAAAGCAATGAAAATCTAAACTAGGAAAACGGGGAAAAAGTTCCTCCCCTATACTTAATTATAACATTGTCCTCAATGTTTTTCCATAAGTGCAAAGAAGATAGGAAAGCCAAGTAGTAGAATCAATGCCCACGGGGCGTATTGCTGGTCGCATACCCATACCGACCATCCACAACCATATGTCTTATATCATGTCATCACGTAGGCAATTATGTGGATATTCATCTGCCGTTCATGTTGTATATTCCAGAAACTCGTAACATAGAGTAGTTACATCGTGTTGGAGGGTGTGAAGCTCATAGTCGACATACTTACCATGGTGGATAGGTGGTCATGTGGAAGAAGAAGCATCAGAGATGTCTAAGAGATGACCTGGGTGATATTAAGGTATGGGCATTCCTGGAGGCGTAGGCGCCTCTGCCTAAGTCTCAATAGGATATAACTACATAGCAATATCCTGAACATTAGTCTTCTCCAGGTTGAGAACAATATGCTTAACTACTTCATTAATGATCATTAGATATAACTGATTTGGTTGATGGATTCTGACCAAATTCTGAGTTATGCACAAGTCGATGTCTAGAAAGGTGATGCCCCCAAGTGAGACGAGTTGTGCGAATGGATATCATAGGCCAACACTTAAAGTAATTGAGGTGATAATACCGCAAAAATAAATATTTCATGTTCTTTGCTTATCCATTTTGTTTAAGTGGGAAAGTAGGAATGTTGTAGAGTGGAGTAGGCGGGATTGGAAGACACAAAAGATGATGAATAGTTCTTTCTTGCTAATAATATATGTGTTATCACTCTTACCAATTTTTGATAGGATCTTTTGAAAGTATCGATAGTTGGGTTATGGATTTGGGAAGAATTCTTCTCTTCAGGATCTGGTGCGGTGTGTCCGGTTAGCTTTCCCTAGAATGTATCCAATTCAAGTTGCATACAATGGTCTTAAGGGACTCGAGTGACGACATATTTTCTTGTTTGAAAGCATAACAGGTCGCCAATTTCATCATGATTAAAAAGATAGTTGTGGCCAAAAAGTCTGAAAATAGTCTTACCCTTACCTCCACCTACTCTTTGATTTGGGTCATAGTTGAAGGAGCTGAGAAACTAGAATGTGAGTGTCTTGTAGGTGGCCAGGCGTGAGGCTGATAACTGCTCCCAACCTATTTGGTTAAACATGAAGCGAATATTGTCCTGGAGGCCTAAATCTTAAAGGCAACCGTAGTCAGGGTATCAGGTCAGAGAAATAGTGTGTTGAGTTAGTTCTTTGAAGCAATTCTAATATCGTCAATAAACTGCATTATCAAGTGTTTGGTTAGTAGAGAAAATGAGAGAAAGACCTGACAATGAAACATTAAACGATGTTAGAGCTATTCAATAGGTTTAATTAATTATCCGCTTATTTTTATTAGTGGAACAAAAATCTAAACAAACTTGTGGGTTGCCTCCTACACAATGCTTCATTTTATGTTGGTATCTCAACTTAGTCTATTCAGCCCTTTAAGGGGGACAAAACATCAAGTTACAACCTTGATCATGGGTTGTATCAGAAGGGTGATAATTCTTCAAACTCTATTCATTTACAACAAACTTCCCCGTGGACTCACTCCACACTTCTACAACACCGGACTCACTCACTCTTGTTATGTTAAATGGTCCAGACCATCGGGACCGTAACTTCCTAGGAAATAACCTAAGCATGTAGTTAAATAATAAAACAAGTTCAGCCTCATTAAACTCCCTTCTTGAGATGTGCTTATCATTCCATCTTTATATATTAAAGTGTTTTCATAAGCCTCTAGTCTCAATTCCTCAAGCTCATGTAAATCGAACATCCTTTTGCCCCCAACAGCTGTATGATCCTTATTAAGGGCCTTAATGGCCCAATAGGCTTTATGTTCTAATCTACTGGAAGATGGCAAGATTTTCCCTAGACAATCTTAAAGCTAGTCATTCCTATAGGGGTCATATAGGTCGTTCTATAGACCCAGAGTGTGTCGCTCAACTTAATCGACCGATCCGTTCTCGAGGTGGAAATTATTTTCCCTATAATCCTTTTAATCTCACTGTTAGATATTTCCACCTGTCCGCTTTCCTGCATATGGTAAGGAGTCGTTACTCTATGTTTTACTCCATACTTAAGCAAAATGTTCGAAATTTTTTGAAATAAAGTGCGAGCCACCATCGCTGATGACTAACCTAGGAATTCTAAACCTCATGAATATAACATTCTTAGACATCTTGGTTACTATATTTGCATAATTAGTTGGAGAGGTAATGACCTTGATCCACTTAGAAACCTCATCTACATCAACGAGTACATATTTGTTCTCATTTGAGGATGAAAATGGTCCCATGAAGTCTATACCCCAAACATCAAAAATCTCAACTTCCATGATAGGTTTTTGAGGTATCTCATTGAAATTCTAGTTATCAGACTTTAGATGTCACACGGGTTGTTATGACATCCAATTCTGCACAGACAAGAATTATGCAGAACTTAAAAGTAAGTGCAGTAAATAACACAAGTAATTGTTTACCCAGTTCAGTCCAACATGACCTACATCTGGGGGCTACCAAGCCAGGGAGGAAATCCACTATCAGTAGTATTAATTCAAAGCTAAACTCACCCGTTTACAACTCTTCACTTAATCCCTACCCAATGCAATTTCAATCTTACTCTAAGATCAGAGTTCCTACTCACTCCCCCTCAATCACCTCAGTGATTACTACCTTTAATCAATATTAAAGACAATTTTGAAGTCACACTTCAAACAACTCTTGATTGGGCTTAACAGCTTTAATCAAGATACACAGCACTCACGCTTAAAAGCTTTGAGCGACACAACACTTACAACTCAATGAACACCCTATGCCAAAGCAATCATCTACGTGATAATGGCTTGGCTTATAAGATATGTCTAATACAAGACTCACAAAAATACAGCAGTGAAGTATGATGGACACACTAAATCTTCACGCCTCAAAATCCCCAGTTCTGAATGAAGGAACGACTTCCTTTTATATTGCAGTACTTGGGCCTTTGCACTTGTATTCTCCTGAATTTAAGGTCACGCGAGTTCCCCTAAATTCCACATCTAGGTTACTAACAAATAGGCTATTTGTTAGGTTCATTAAATGTAGCTTGGTTGTTGATTTCTTGGATTTTCTCTCAGCTGTTGAATCCCTGAAGAATAGCCTGAGAAAAAGCTGAAACAGAAAACTGAACAACCTACAATATAGCATATGCTGTCAGGAATGAATGTCACGACATTCAGCTTGACATCAAGGATCATATGCTAAGTCTGTTTTTCCAGAAAACAGACTGTACAATTTTGCTGACCTGTATATGACCAAAATGACCATACTACAGTAACAGCTTACATTAATAAATGTCAAAGTATCCAACTTGACATTTACACATTTGGCCTTAAGTCAGTTCTGTTATCCTCTTGAAGAACAAACTAAGAAACATGCTGAAGTATAGCAGAACACCACTCTGTCTATTGTTCAGTATATGCTGTCAATGATGAATGCCATAGCATCCAGTTTGACATTCAGTCAGTAGGCCTTATGCCAGGTCTGGTATTTCCTTGATAACCAGACTGGAAATAAATACTAAGTTCTAACAGAACACCAGCTGTTCTATTCCTTAGTATCTGCTGACAGGGATGAATGTCACAACATCCAGTTTGACATTCAATAAATCCTGTATTAGCTAATCCTGCAGTAACTACTCAAGTGTGTCATGACATCAGTCAAGACATCAGAGTACAGTTAGATATTCTAACCTACAGTGCAGTCACACATACACACCATGTCATGACATCAGTCAAGACATTAGAATCCAGCTAGTGTTTTACCATATAATGCAGCCAATTAAACACCTACAAACTCCCCCTTTGGCAAATTTTTGGCTAAAACACTTTGATCCCCATAATAGAGTTCATAGCAGCGGAATCACACATCTAGCAGGAAATAGACCTAGCTAATACACTCAGAGTGGCAGCACACTCACACACATGGAAGTTAAGTAAAACTTCACATAACAGCACACATACAGAAGTTAAATAAAAACTTCTAATTGCAGCACACATACAGAGGTACAGAACACACATCAGCTGCAGGGGAAGGAATCTTCGAATCTGTCATGAAAGTCTGTTTTAACAGACCAATCTGTTGTCTGGGGTATCACCTGTTACTCCCCCTTTTTGTCAAAAATATTGCCAAAGCAACACTTTAAATTACAAATCCATAAGTAATAGACATAATTACACACAAATGACAGAATAAAAAATTTATTCCTCAGCCTCATCATCAGCTTCCTCATCAGACCTGGTCTCCTCCTCATCCTCATAACTTTGCCTAGCTGCTCCATCAGTATCCTCAGCAGACGCCTCCAATTGAGAGATCAGCTTTTTCCAACGTGTGCTTCCTAGCCTCCAGCTCTTTGCAAGTCTCCCTGAGCACAGCAATGACAACAACTTTTTCTGGATGGATGCCAACATTGGATGTTTCTCCAGGTGTCATGACAATGTCAGGAACATGCTTACCCAGGAACAGTTTGTAACTGAAGGCCAGTGGACTCTCTCTTCTTTGCACAAAGTCATTGTCTGTCAAGATGTTTGGGAATTGGTTCAACACAATGCCACAAATGAGAGATGGAAAGGCTATAGGTCCCTTCACACTGAAACTTCCAGCATGTTTCATGGTCTGCTCAAAGATGTAGGTACCATAGTCCACCTTTGCCTTGGTACCAACTACATAGATGAACTATCCTAACATCACAGACACAGTTGACTTGTAATTCGTAGGGACCCAGTTTGCAGCTCCAACTTTGTGTAACATGGCATATTTCACACTGAGTTGGCTGGCCACCAGCTTCCCTTTAAGAGGCCACTTCCGGACTTGATTTGCAGTGATGACTTGACAGACTCTGTTGTCAGTCACTTCAAGCTCTGGGTGCACTTCATCTGCTCTTCCCAAGTACAGATTAATTACTGAGGGGGAAAAAGTCACACACTTGCCACGCACATAGACTTTTCTAAATTCTCTAGACTTCCCATCTGCACACTCCTCAGACAGATTAACAATGAACTCCTTCACCAAGGTCTCATAGCACTTTGGGAACTGATTCACAGTTCTCATTAGCCCTGCCTCTTTAATGAGGTCCACAATCTCCTTACACTCCAAGGCATTCTGAGCCAATTCCCTCTCCAAGGCCAGTCTCTTGTGGTAGACATACTTCCACCTGTTCACGCTAGAGGCAAAGTGGAAGGACACATTGTCAATGGGTACCTCTGGAACACTAGCAGCCAACTTGCTAGAGGTTGGCTTCTTCTTGGACAAGGATGTTGTGACATCACAAGGAACATCCGAGTCAGACTCCACCACAGCAGCCTTGGTCTTCATTTTCTTGGGCACCTCTTTGCTCCAAGATTTTGCAGGTCCATGCCCTTTTCTTTTGCGTACACTCTCTGTCACTGCTTGCTTGGGAGAGGTTGTCTCATCGACCTCCTTGGTTGGGGACCTCTGCACCACAATCTTTTTCTCCCTCCTAGTCCTAACCCTCTTGGCTATGCTAGGGACAACTGAAGCCAAAAGTTCATTATCAGAGAACTCTTCCAAGTTAACTGTTTTAGCTCTAGGGTTGTCATCAACACCTTGAGTGACATTGACCTTCTCACCTCTCACCTTGTTTACAGGTTTATCGTTCTTAGGGCCCTCTTCAGGTATTCCAGACACATTCTCTCTTACCACGACTGCGGTTTCTTGACATGCAACCTCATCGGGTATGATAGTGTTCAAGGGAACGGAAACCCCAGGAACATTCTGATCACCAGACAGAATCTTAGTGACAATAGAAGCAA
The DNA here is from genome assembly GCF_024323335.1 of Lathyrus oleraceus. NCBI lineage: Eukaryota > Viridiplantae > Streptophyta > Magnoliopsida > Fabales > Fabaceae > Lathyrus > Lathyrus oleraceus. Next base: position 2,706,080 of record NC_066579.1, on the reverse strand, counting down.
TGGCATTATGCACATACCTCGATCCTTCCTTGGATGGTTTGTCCAGAGCGATAGCTGAGGAGACTCTGGAGACCGTTTCTTTCGGTCTTCTTGCATGAGAAGATGTTGCAGCGTCAACACCAATCTCCTCCCGGTTAGGGTTGCAGGACTCCATGCTGGGGGAATCGGACACAGTAGTGTAGGAGGTGGAATCGGATTGGTGAGCCATGCTGAATATCTCAGAGGTGAGTTGAACCGTTTCTTTGGAAGAAGGTTTGCACGAATGAGAGTTGAAGCGACGGAATGTGAAACGCTTGTTGCAAGAGTAAGGTCTATTAGTTTTTGACCACTCAAAGCACACTATTTGTTGTTTAATAATTTGACTTACTAAACAGTAGCTAACTAACTTCATTAGTTGCTATAACTTATCAGACGTATACATTCCCTCTTTGCCCTTACTATTTCCAAATTGATTAACGTACAATGTCATGACATTCTGGGTGACATTGTACTCAGTCTTCATCAGGTTCCTCCATACTGGGGTTGACCACCTGCTACCAGAGGCTAGGTATTTGGTTTCTGCATATGACAATAGTACACCCATCTGTTTCTCCCTTGCTGTCATATCATGACCAATAGGTGCCACTGGCTCATAACCTTCAATCAGACATTTTCCACAGTCTGTCTTTTTATCTAAAGACAAATATGGGACTCCTCTCATAGTTCCCTTGGAAATGCTCTTCTTTATTCCTTTTACATGAAGTTGATCAAGTCTTCCATGTCCCAGCTTCCCTTCCTGATCTCCCTTGGCTAAGGAGCACTTGGGAGAGTGGCTTGAGTCTTTAGATTTCCATAGATAGCAGTTATCTTTGGATCTGTCTCCTCTCATCACTTCCTGATTGCACCCATTCAACACCACACATCCTCCCTTAGTGAATTCCACCTTGAATCCTTGGTCACATAGCTGACTTATGCTTATGAGATTTGCAGTCAGTCCTTTTACCAACAGTATGTTGCTCAGTATTGGAGCTTCAGGATAATCCAGTTCACCCACACCCTGTACTTCTCCTTTAGCTCCATCACCAAACGTCACACATCTGATGGTAGAGGGTTGTGGATTCCCCAATAGGTTGCTCATCCCAGTCATATGCCTTGAGCAGCCACTATCAAAGTACCAGTCGTGTCTGGTAGGTGCCCTGGGAGAAGTGTGAGCTAGTTTAGCAACACATTGTTGATTTTCATGGGAGAGATTAATCTCAGATGTCTGCTGCTTTGGTTTGACATGAGGTGTCTGATTCGCAGCCCATTTTTGTTTCTTAATGGGGGCGTTGTGCTTGGACGCCTTCTTCTTAGGTCTTCCCTGAGAAGTCTGGTTTGGATAACCATGCAGCCTGTAGCAGAAGGGTTTTATGTGACCGAATCTCCCACAGTAATGACATCTCCATCTTTGAAATTTCTTCTTCTGATGTTTACTCATTCTGGTTCCCTGATGTTGAGACATCGGATGTGACTTCCGCTTGAATTTCTGAACTCCAGCCTTAGACTTTTTGAGTTCAGACGAAGAATTCTTAGCGAAGCCTAAGCCAGACATGGATCCTGACATCTGTCCTACCTTTAGAATCTCTTCCAAGGTGTCAATTCCTTTATTCAACATCTTGATGGATTTGGTCATTTGGTCTAGCTTAGAAGTCAGCAAGGAAATCTCACACTTTAGACCCTCTATGATTTTCAGCTGCTTCTGTTTCTCAGCTTCCAGCTCTTTGATGAGTTTCTTCTGCTTCTCTCCTTGGATGCATACTTCTGCACTTTTAACACATAGTTCTTTATATGAGGCAACAAGTTCATCCAAGGTAAGCTCATCTCCGCTTGAGTTATCCTCTGAGGCACAAACACTGGTCAGAGCTGTGACATGTTTAGCAGACTCTCCTTCAGATTCACTCTCAGTGTCTTCTTCTGACCAGGTGGCAGTCAGCCCTTTCCTTTGCATCTTGAGGAGGGTAGGGCATTCTGCTTTAATATGACCATATCCTTCACATCCAGGACACTGGATTCCCTTGCCTTGGTTGAAATTTTCTTCAGAAGTTGATCTTTTCCTTATGTCAGACGGGATGTTCTTGACATTGGGTCTACCCTGTTGATCAACCTTCTTTATGAACTTGGTGACCTGTCTTCCAAGCATGGCTATGGCTTCTGCGATGCTTTCATTTCCTCCACAGTTTCCTTCTTCTGATTTCTCTTCAGTATTTGAAACAAAGGCTATGCTCTTGTTCTTCCTGTCAGTATCCGCACCTAAGCCCATTTCAAAGGTTTGGAGGGAACCAATGAGCTCATCTACCTTCATCTTGCAGATGTCTTGAGCCTCTTCTATGGCTGTGACCTTCATAGCAAATCTATTAGGCAAGGACCTGAGAATCTTTCTTACAAGTTTCTCTTCAGCCATTTTCTCACCTAGTCCACCAGAGGTGTTTGCAATTTCAAGAATATTCATGTGAAAGTCATGAATAGTCTCATCCTCTTTCATCCTCAGATTTTCAAACTTGGTGGTCAGCATCTGAAGTTTGGACATCTTCACCCTGGAAGTACCTTCATGAGTTACCTTGAGGGTATCCCAAACTTCCTTAGCTAGTTCACAGTGGTGCACCAGCCTGAAGATGTTCTTACTGATTCCATTGCACAATGCATTCAAGGCCTTGGAATTTCCAAGAGCTAATGCCTCTTGCTCCTTGTCCCACTCTTCTTCAGGAGTCTGCACACTGACTCCATCTTCACCTGTCTTTGTTGGATGTTCCCATCCTTTGTTGACAGCTCTCCAGACTTTACTATCTAGAGACCTTAAGAAGGCTATCATATGAGGCTTCCAGTCATCATAGTTAGAGCCATCCAACATGGGTGGTCTATTTGAGTGTCCTATATCCTTGTCCATGGTACTAGAAAGTAACTTCCCTAGATCTCACCCAGAAATTAACAGGCAGGGTGCCTGCTCTAATGCCAATTGAAATTCTAGTTATCAGACTTTAGATGTCACACGGGTTGTTATGACATCCAATTCTGCACAGACAAGAATTATACAGAACTTAAAAGTAAGTGCAGTAAATAACACAAGTAATTGTTTACCCAGTTCAGTCCAACATGACCTACATCTGGGGGCTACCAAGCCAGGGAGGAAATCCACTATCAGTAGTATTAATTCAAAGCTAAACTCACCCGTTTACAACTCTTCACTTAATCCCTACCCAATGCAATTTCAATCTTACTCTAAGATCAGAGTTCCTACTCACTCCCCCTCAATCACCTCAGTGATTACTACCTTTAATCAATATTAAAGACAATTTTGAAGTCACACTTCAAACAACTCTTGATTGTGCTTAACAGCTTTAATCAAGATACACAGCACTCACGCTTAAAAGCTTTGAGCGACACAACACTTACAACTCAATGAACACCCTATGCCAAAGCAATCATCTACATGATAATGGCTTGGCTTACAAGATATGTCTAATACAAGACTCACAAAAATACAGCAGTGAAGTATGATGGACACACTAAATCTTCACGCCTCAAAATCCCCAGTTCTGAATGAAGGAACGACTTCCTTTTATATTGCAGTACTTGGGCCTTTGCACTTGTATTCTCCTGAATTTAAGGTCACGCGAGTTCCCCTAAATTCCACATCTAGGTTACTAACAAATAGGCTATTTGTTAGGTTCATTAAATGTAGCTTGGTTGTTGATTTCCTAGATTTTCTCTCAGCTGTTGAATCCCTGAAGAATAGCCTGAGAAAAAGCTGAAACAGAAAACTGAACAACCTACAATATAGCATATGCTGTCAGGAATGAATGTCACGACATTCAGCTTGACATCAAGGATCATATGCTAAGTCTGTTTTTCCAGAAAACAGACTGTACAATTTTGCTGACCTGTATATGACCAAAATGACCATACTACAGTAACAGCTTACATTAATAAATATCAAAGTATCCAATTTGACATTTACACATTTGGCCTTAAGTCAATTCTGTTATCCTCTTGAAGAACAGACTAAGAAACATGCTGAAGTATAGCAAAACACCACTCTGTCTATTGTTCAGTATATGCTGTCAATGATGAATGTCATAGCATCCAGTTTGACATTCAGTCAGTAGGCCTTATGCCAGGTCTGGTATTTCCTTGATAACCAGACTGGAAATAAATACTAAGTTCTAACAGAACACCAGCTGTTCTATTCCTTAGTATCGGCTGACAGGGATGAATGTCACAACATCCAGTTTGACATTCAATAAATCCTGTATTAGCTAATCCTGCAGTAACTACTCAAGTGTGTCATGGCATCAATCAAGACATCAGAGTACAGTTAGATATTCTAACCTACAGTGCAGTCACACATACACACCATGTCATGACATCAATCAAGACATTAAAATCCAGCTAGTGTTTTACCATATAATGCAGCCAATTAAACACCTACACTCATCTTTCCGCGAAATGTTTCCAGCGTACTGACCCCGGTCATATTCAGTGGTGAAGATGTACATGTCTCTAAAGATAGTAGGCCAAAAAAGGCCAGCTTGCAGGATCTTAGCGGCAGTCTTAGAGATGCTCATATAGTCCCCATAGGGTGATGAGTGACAGAGGGTGATTAAGCTCTTAATATCGTCGTTAGGTACGCATTGGCAGAAGTTACCATTGATTCCTCTTTTAAATAAGAGAGGGTCTTCCCAGTAGTACTGCTTTAGATCACGGAAGAATTACTTCTTCTACTGATAAGTAAACTCGGGTGGTAAAACGTTAGAAACAAGGTAGTTGGTGTAATCAGCAAACTAAGGCATTAATGATTTAATTATAGAAGCTTACTCAGGTGTTTTCCTAAAACTAGAGTTATCCGCCTCAAGAAAATTAGTGATATGCGCAAACCGAGGGGCCTCAACTCTGACAAAGGTTACTAGTCTGTCATACGGAAAGTAATCATCAATACGGACATCATCACTCTCAACATCAGTAAGTCTCGACAAGTGATCATCAATCACATTCGCGTTTCCATTTTTATCCCGTATTTCCATGTCGAATTCCTGAAGTAGCAGGATACACTGAATCAATCTCGGCTTTGCATCCCTTTTGGTCAACAGATACCGGAGGGAAGTATGATCGGTGTAAACGATAATTTTCGACCCTATTAGGTAAGATTGAAATTTATCTACTGCGAACATAATCGCCAGAAGCTCTTTTTCTGTAGTATGATAATTAATTTGAGCCTCATCTAGCATCTTGTTATCATAATATATAGCATGCAACTTTTCATATTTACGTTGTCCTAGAATAGCGCCTACTGCATAGTCAGATGTTTCGCACATAATCTCAAATGGCTCACTCTAATCAGGGGGTTGCATAATGGGTGCAGAGATTAGTGGGCGCTTTAATAATTGGAAAGACTCATTGCTCATTGCAGCATTCATTGTATATGAACTCCATGTCCTTCATCAACAAGCCAGTAAGTGGTTTGGTTATCTTCAAAAAGTATTTAATGAAACAACAGTAAAAACCAGCGTGTCCTAGAAAGCTCATGACTTCTCGCATAGTCTTTGAAGGTTGCAATTTCTCGATAACCTTGATTTTTTTCTTTATCAACCTCAATACGTTTAGTGGACATAGAGTGTCCGAGAATAATGCCCTCCTTAACCATGAAGTGGCACTTCTCTCAATTCAAAACAAGATTAACCTTAACACATCTCTCTAAAACCTTTTCTAGATTCACTAAACACTCATAAAAACTAGATCCACATACAGCGAAATCTTCTACAGAAACTTCCATAATTTCCTCGGTAAAATCAGCAAAGATAGCCATCATGCATCTTTGGAAAGTGGCAGGAGCATTACATAGCCCAAATGGCATTCTCTGGTAAGCAAAAGTACCATAAGGGAAAGTAAAGGTAGTATTTTCCCGATCACTTAGGTGTATTAGTATCTAGAAAAATCTCAAAGATCCATCCAAGTAGTAGAAATGTGAGTGCCTAACAAGGCGATCTGACATCTGGTCGATAAAGGGGAGGGGAAATGATCCTTCCCTATGGCTTTATTCAACTTTCGGTAGTCTATGCACATCCTCCATCTAGTCATCGTGTCTGTGGATAATGAATCACCTCTCTCATTCTTAACTACGGTCATGCCACCTTTCTTCAGAACCACATATACCGGACTCACCCACTTACTATCTGAAATGGGATAAATGATCTCGGCATCCAGAAGTTTCATACCTTCCTTCTTAACTACCTCACTTATGTTTGGGTCCAACCGCCTTTGGTGCTCTCAAGAGGTTTTAGAATCCTCTTCAAGCATGATCTAGTGCATGAACACATATGGGTTAATACCCTTAAGATCACTTAGGGTGTATCCTAAAGTGAAGTGATACCTCTTCAGAAAATTAAGTAACTTATCAGTTTCATCTCTTACAAGGATAACATTAACTATAACGGGGTGATTTAACTCATAATCTAAACATTCATACCTAAGGGTCTTTGGTAACTCCACTTTTGGGTTTTCTATGTCGGGAATCAGATTGGGGGTCAAAGCGAGGCACAAATCTAAACCTTCATCCAATATTACCTCAACCTCAGCTTCTTTTATATCCGATGCAGTGGGCACAATCGACTCTATAAGGAGGTGCCTCTTGTGTCGGTTCTTTTAAACATTCATAAATGATGTCAAAATAATAGCATGAATCATCGATATATGGAGCTTACAAAAACTGGGAAAGAATGAACTCAATTTTCTCCTCAATGACTTCAAAATTAATCTTCCCTCGTTTCACGTCAATAATCGCACAGGCGGTGGCTAAAAGGGTGTTTTTAATAAGATCGAAATGTTGGAGTCCTCCTTAATGTCCATCACTAAAAAGTATGTAGGGATGTACAACTGACCTATCCTAGCTGGAATGTCTTCCAAAATACCAACATGGTACTTGATTGAAAGATCATCCAGATGAAGGGACATCTTAGTCGGCTTCAATCCTCCTAAATTCAGTCTCTCACAAATTGAGAGAGGCATCAAACTCACGCTCGTTCCTAGGTCACAAAGGGATTTGTCAATGACAAGTTTGCCAATAACACAGGGAATGGAAAAACTCCATCGATATTTCAACTAGGGGGCATATTGTTTTGTATAATGGCGTTACACTCTTCAGTGAGCGCCATGCTACTATCGTCATTGAGATTTATTTTATTTTATAGGATCTCCTTTAGTAACTTAGTGTAGGAGGGCATCTGGGTGATGGCCTCCATAAAGGGGACAGTAATATGGAGCTGATTCAAGAGCTCCACAAATTTTTTAAATTGACCCTCAGTTTTAGACTTCGCTAGTCTTTGAGGGTAAGGGATGGGTGGCTTATATGTTGGAGGGGGTACATACGATTGTTCTTTCTCAACTGTCTCCTTAACTTTGAGTGCCAACCCGTTATCAACTTTTGGCTCAACTCTCACATGGGTACTATCAATAACTCTCTCTTCCACTATCTCGACTCTCCCTTCTATTACACGGTCTCTTACTCTAGGATCTACTAGGCCTTCTAATTTTATCTCACTTCGCAGTGTTACGTCATTAGTGTGACCTTTTGGGTTGGGTTGTGGTTGGCCTAGGAATATGCTAGCAGGAGCAGCAGTTACCGCTTGTTGTTGGGCTATTTGAGTTATTTATGTCTCAAGTATTTTATTATGGGTATCCATGGCGTCAACCTTATCAGCCAATTGTTTGATCAATTTATTGGTATGAACGTTTTGGTTCATAAACTCCTTGTGCAGAAGGAGAAACATGGGCTTATTTATTATTCTAAAATACAGGGGGAGTAGTATGAGGTGGGCTTGGTGCAAAAAGGGTGTTGTTGTTCTTATAGTACAAATTTAGATGATTCCTCCATCCAGGATTATACGTGTTAGAGTAAGGGTTACCCTGTGCATAATTCTCCTAATCATGGGAAGGCTCGATCAACAATTGACAGTCAGATGTGACATGTCCTTGCATTCTATAAATCTCACATAAAGGATTAACATCAGTTACAATAGTCGCGGGACTAATGGTTAGGTTCTCAATCTTCTGAGAAAGGGCATCTACTTTAACACTAACATGATCTAGGCTATTTACTTCATACAAACCGCCTTTGGTTTGAGACTTTTCAAAAGGGGTGCGCTCGGTACCCCCTGATAATGGTTATGGGGAATGTTTTCAATAAAATTGTAGGGCTCAGTGAAGGGTTTGTCCATCAAATCCCCTCCTGCTGCGATATCAATTATCATCGTCGTGTTATATGGGAGACGATTATAGAAAGCATGGATAATAAGCCAATGCTCTAGGACATGATGCGAGAACAATCTCATCATATCTTTATACCTTTCCGAGGCGTCAAAGAGAGATTCTCCATCGACTTGTCTAAAATAAGTGATTTGATTTCTTAAAACTTCCGTTTTGGACGGCGGAAAATAACGGGCAAGGAAAACCTTCTTAAGCTCATTTCATGTCATAATCGAATTAGCTGGGAGGGACTATAGCCAGGCTCTATCTTTATCCTGGATGGAAAAGGGAAAAATATGTAATCAATGGATTTGGGATCAATTCCATTGATCTTGTACGTGTCGTCATATTGAAGAAACACATAAAGATGTAGATTCAGGTCCTTTATATGGTTTCCGGAGAACTAGTTCTACTACACGATTTGCAGCATAGAGGGTTTGAGTTCAACGTTATTAGCCTGAACATTAGGGGGAGTAATTCTCGAATGAGGCTCATCTTGAGATGGGATGACATAGTCCTTAAGAAGAAGCTCGTTGTTCGCAGCCATATGGATGATAAATTGGGCGCGAAGTTGTTCTACTTGGCGTCTTATGTGAATAAAACATTTGATCTCATCGATCGGATGTTCCAATTCATCCACGGTTAAGCGGGTACTTGGTATACAATCTAAAGGGGGAGTGAATAAAAATGCCTTAGTCTATACGATGCAACAAGGAAATCACGATATTGGCTAATCATCCCCGGCAACGGCGTCAAAAAAATTGACAAGTCCGCAAGTGCACGGAAATATCGTAGTAATATAAGATATTATCCAACCCACAAAGACCAAGTTTCAATCTACTGTTGTTTATTGCTATTGTGAAAATCTAAGGCGATGATTAATAGTTTTAAGAGCTAAAGAATTAAACTAGGCTGTAAAAATTTTTATAAGACGAGAGACCGAAATATATATTTCGTTGACCTCTAGCACTCACTAAATCATTATTTATAATTAAGTTAGGGCAATATTTTCTTTTAAATAAGACGAATTAATTTAAAAGATTTGTTCGCTTTCTCGTAGCCATAACTGAGTTTCATCCTAAAATCTTTATCGACCGCTTTTGTGTTATCGGCATGTTAAAGTGCAAAATTTATGTTTTTGGAAATTAAATTCTTTTAATTACTTAAAAGTTGCTTAATGTAGAATAATTAGTTTAAAGGTGCTTCCCGCTTTCGCTCGCCAACACCGGATTTTAAGCGCATAAACTCCCTCTTTCGTGTGTCCGCTAACCTCTAAAAATCACCTTTTTTAAACTGAATTTTTCTCAATTAATTAAAAAGATACTTTCTCAATATTAATAATTAAAAGCTCAATTTTTTCTAAGTCATATAATTCTTTCGAATCGGAATGAATATCTCTATGTTTCGACTCTCGCCATAAACAAATTAATAAAAAATAGAAAAAATTTCAGCCATTAAACAGTCCCCAATTAATCACAATTTTTACGCCTTAAATGCGAGCACCGTCGATACGGCGATCCTCACATTCCGGACTCGACAAGTCTAGCCGGACATATTTAAAACGGAACAGAAACAATAAAGTATGTTAAAAACTGACATAATAAGCATGATATAAATAATAATATTATAATATAAGCACGTGCAAGAGTAGTAGTAGTAGAAAAATAAACAATAAACGGAAAATATGTAATACGTAATATCATGAAACTTCAAAAATAACAATGCAGAAAAATTCTTGAATAATCTTCTTGAAATCCGATGGAGGCAAGACTAAAATACGCTTGATCCAAATACATAGAGGAAAATGCTAAAACTTAATTCTAGGATGCACATATCACTCAGTGTGAGCGAATAAGCGCTTTTACAAACTGACTTTTCTGCCTAAATTAAAATTCTAAAAACTTGGATAATAAGAACTAAACTTTAAGGACCTATTTATAGAGTATAAAATCGTACTAGGGTTTCCCATAACGTGCATAAAGTAGTGGAGAAAGTGGTGGAAACGTGCCAAAAAAAATCTGAATTGCAAGGTCCATGACGGGCGTCATGGTCATGACGCCCTTGGTTGTCTCGAGTGGGAGGCCATGTTGGGCGTCATGGTCATGACGGCTATACTCGTCATGGTGCTGACGTTGGACTTCTTCTGGATTTTTCTTCTAGGGATAACGACCCTCCCTTTGCCATATCATTGTTGGAAATCCCCTAAAACCTATGGAGAATTTCAATCAATCTTAATGAACAAGATTGTTATCACCCAATCAATCAATCATATGTTCTTTTGTGAGTTTGTAACCTCACCTCTTTCACCTTCTTCGCGCCTCCAAACAATTTCTCCAGAATTTCCCATGCTTCTTTTGTTGACTCTATATCACTAACCTTTTCAGATTTATCTGCATTAACATATTGATGGATTATAAAGAGAGCTTTATAATCTTTCTTCTTCAATTCTTTATGTGCAGCCTTTTCTTGATATGTCGCGTCTTCTACAAGCATTGTTAATCCTTCCTTCACCAGATCCCGAAGATCATGATAATAGAACACAACCTTTATCTGCTTGCACCAATTCTCATAATTATTGTTCTTGAGAATCAGAAGATTTGCTGGAAAATGCCTGTTTGGATTATTCGTTGCCATGGTTATTTTCTTCCCACGAATCGTTTAAACCGGAGCGCTTGATACCAGATGTTGGAAATCCCCCAAAACCTATGGAGAATCAATCAATCTTGATGAACAATATTGTTATCACCCACACAATGACAATAAAAGAAAACAACAATGGAGAAAGAAAGAAAGTAAAGAACGATGAAGGATAAGAAGAATTAAATTCTGCAGAGTTTCTCTCAGCCCATAAACTACGGAAAACTTCTTATTCATTTTGCAATTGTAAAATACTGTGAATTACAATGTTATGAATACTCTATTCACTTCATTTCAAGAATAAGGGTTACTCCCTCTATTTATAGATTTAGGTTAACTTGGACCCCAAACCAAAGCCCAAAACTATAAAAGCCCAAAATAGCTAACACTACTAAAATAGGCCTAAGTCAAAATCATGTGTGAAGCAATATGCTTCAACACTTCGGCACACTAACACAACTCAACAAACTAGGTGGTTCGATACTTCCTTGCTTCTGTCAAGCAACCTGCTTCAACACAAGGAATTACAATTCAACAATCATGACGGGCATCATGCTAGCAAGATGAGTGTCATGACAGTGCAAAACTGTGTTTTTGCTCCTGTTTTCGATGTTTCACACTATTTCTCCGTAATATCATTCTTACAATCAAAATACCTGAAACAAATGACAAGTAAAAACATAAACCTATAAAAAGGAAGAGAAAAATACTCAAATTTAAATGTATATCGAGTCGGAATTCCGATACTTTTTCGAGTTATCACCATACTCTTTTCCATTATCACATTGAAAATATTTTATTTCTGTTTCAAATTTTAAATATGAGCACTAAACTGAAGAAAAATGGAATGCAAATGAGGACATGAATGATAAAAATAATTCTTCTAAAACTTATTATAGAAAATAAATTGGTTTCGATGAAGAGAGTTTAAAATTGGAGTGCTCGGATGTCTAAAGCGGTTATGCCATAGTTCTTTAGATAAAACGACAAAGGTGGATAATGAGAAGTTGATAGTGGTTGACCTTTTGGTAATTAAATAGAGAAAACTTAATTTATCACATCTCATTAAAAAATTCCTGTTTAAAAATCCTTTACAGAAAAATAAAAATAAAAGATTGAATTCAATATAAATATCATTATTAGTGATAAAGTTTCTTTAGAAACAAGATTTTTTAATCAACTTTGGTTCATGTAATTTATTTATAGGGTTAGGTAATGATGAGGATTAGGTACTAACCCATTTCCACAACAAATAATTGGAATATTATGACCACTACCAATAGTAATATTATTACTCATATTGGAATAAAATGTGAGATTACCTTCATTTGTAATCATGTGAGAAGTGGTTTTCGTGTCCATGTACCACTGATCATCATGAGAAGCCATATATAAAGTATGCAATACACATTGAATGTCAGTTAATGCATATGATGGTTAGGCGCAAGTTGCTACTACGACTTCCATATGAGTCTATTGAGGGTTGGACCCAAGAATTCATGGTTGGCCATGATAAGAAGACTAACTCTTCTAATTTGGTGTTGTTGGGTACTGACATGGCGGTGGGACCCAAAGTCTCCATGGTGAAGACCATGGGGGAAGACCCAATGTTATTGCTGTAATAAATATGGTGGCCATTATTGATGTTGTGGACGAGAGCCGCAACTTCCCTACATCCCTTACCATGACCACCATGGCCATTTCCTCTATCGCAGTTAGAGGGTGCATTGTTATGTCCACTTCAACTATTGCTTCTATTTTTGTTGTTATGATTTTGATGATGGGAAGAATTGCCAACAGAATTATCCTCTTAAGATGTTGGAAACACGAAATTTCCCATGATGGTTGTTGCCTTTTTGCCCTTGTCAAAAAAAGATCATTAAGTGGGCTTTGTAGAAATATGAGAATGTATCTTCATGTTGAAATTGTGATCCAACGGTGGCACAAGCATCATTCAATCCAGAATTAAATTTGAGTACCAATAGCTTGTTTAAAACATGAGCACCAACGTTATTAGAGATCAATTTCAAATGTTAACAATACAATGAAGCTTTGGGAAATTTCTCAATCCGAACTTAAGAAAATTCTTGATGCATATAAAGTGGCCTTGAATTCTTCTTGTAAAAAAAAATTAAAACAACTGATTCCAAGAAAATTCATCGGTTGAATAACGTTCGAGCAAATCATCATCATCATCATCATCATATATATATATATATATATATATATATATATATATATATATATATATATATATATATATCTATATATATATATATATATCTATATATATATATATATAGTCACGTAGATTCATTATAAGACAACTGAATCAATATGTGATCAGAGTTTAAGATCAATTTCTTTGAAAGATTGTCCAATAATATCATTAATATAGAATAAATGATAGGATCAATGACTTGTTATGCTCTAGCTTAGATCTTAAAGAGTTCTGACAGGTATTGTATTGACTTTTTTTTCATATCTAACCTAACTCTGATGAAGTTGATGATATTATGGACAATAAAAACATGATGAAAGGCACTAGTATGGGTATGGAGGATCAAATTTAGCCATGATGTATGAGGAAGGCAATTTCGACCGACATCTATGGGAAGTGTGAGAAAGAGATAATTGGCGGCAAATGTAAAGAGACATGGTTAAAAACAAAGTTTTCAAATATCATGTAAGAAAATATTTGTGTTGATATATATATATATATATATATATATATATATATATATAATATATATATATATATATATATATATATATATTATATATATATATATATATATATATATATATATATATATATATATATATGAGAGTATTCTATTGGAAGTGTGAGAAAGAGATAATTGGCGGCAAATGTAAAGAGGCATGGTTAAAAAACAAAGTTTTCAAATATCATGTAAGAAAATATTTGTGTTGCTTGTTTTTCATTGGATAATATATATATATATATATATATATATATATATATATATATATATATATATATATATATATATATATATATATATATATATATATATATATAATCGTAATGATAATATATTAATTATAAAATTAATTTATTAAATAAATACAAAAAAATATTAAATATAAAGGATATTTGTTAAATATAGAATATATTTACTATAAATGAAAACATAAATGTAATCATGACTCTTGAGATTGATAACACTACAAGGTTAAACCTTTATGCAGACACACAGCTGACCATTACAAACCGATAACAAAGGCCTACACAAAGGGATAGGGCAGTCTTCGTCCTCAAAACAAAGAAAAGCTTGACCTGTGATGTAAAACATGAAGATACAAGTGTTAATGAGTGTTAATAATGTATAAATAGATCATAAATTTTGAAAAGAATAAGAGAAAAGACTTACCAGCACTGATGTCACTTACAACAAAAATTAGGAAAATTAAGACAATCATAACATATACAAACATGATATTTGAAGATATAATTTTCAAAATTTAATGAAAACAAACATTAAATTTTTGCATCAATTTATAGAGAATCTTTTTAGCACTCATGGAGATGCATAAAGACATTTGAAAATTAGCTTTATTATTTTAAAAAAGAATGATATATCTATGTGTCGTGTTTGTCTCTTCAATCACTAGATGGTACAATTTTAATCTACCTTCAAGTTATTTTTTGGTTCTTTGATAACTTTTCATGATAGACATGGACAATATAATAATGTTTAATGATGATAAGGCTTGTTTTAGGATTAGTGTACCAATGAGAGGATCTTTTTTTTCTGATATAAAGTATCGTAGGAACAAATCAAAGGAAAGGTTTTATTCATAAGTGAAATAAGGTTTTATTCAAAGGAGAAATATTGATGATTTTGATTTATTAATATTTTAATTTAAAGATTTTTAGTGGATAATTTGACTTTGAAAATTAATATTAGAGAAATATTTGGCAGTCTTGATTGGCACTATTTAATTAAAGTCTTTCATAGCTTTGGTTTTAGTCATAAATTTTGCTTTTTTATCAACAATTTTTTCTCGGTGATAACTCTTAATCATATAAGTAATTTTAGAAAAAATTTAATTAATGGTAATACTTTTTTAGTTTCTCGTATTAGTTTTAGTATTTTCTTTTTTTAAAATTGATGATTTATAAATACAATTGTGGAAAAATAGAACTAAAAGATTTCTCACTCTCACTTTATAATATGTAGATTACAGATTATAGCTACACACACATTCAAAGAAAATATAAAGAAAATAAAATAACTATCATCACAACTCATAACATAAACACAATAATCAATTTACAAACTAATATGCCATGTCTAATGGCACCGAACTCATATGGTTGCTCCATATAAATTAGCTCATATAGATTACTGTCAGGCCCGGTCTTCTGTGCATGTGCAGCATGTGCTGCAGCACAGGACTTCGCATTTTATAAGGTTCTAAAATCTAAAAAATTTATTTTTTTTATAAATATTAATAAAAAATTATTAAAAAAACTCAATAATTGAAAAAATATTATGATAAAAATTTAATACATACAAAAATTAGGATTGATCAAAACTCAAAATAATTATAATAAAATTTATTTTTAATTAATATATAATTGTATTTTTGATATATTTTTTTAATTATTATAATTGTATTATTTAAAAAATTTGAGCTTATTTTTAAAATTAGAACGGGGTATCTGATATGATTGGACCGACCCTGATTAGAGACTGATAGAAGTATGTCTAACGACAAACGAGAAAATCTCATAAAATCTCATCATAGTAAATCCCCTTATGTCGTAAGTACCCTTTTGCTATAAAAAATGAGCCTTAAACTTTTCCTTTTTTTTCTATTTCTACTTATTTTCTCTTGAACACAAACTTACAACCAATGTTCATTTTGTGGAACCTTGTTTTGTAGGTTATATATCAAGGTATTTGTATAGAAGATGATTATGCTTTTGATGATAAAAATTGGTTCTTGACGGCAACAACTAAAATCAAGTATAAAGCGGCTAAAGATGCAACCTAATTAGTAGGGCTTGATAAACTCTGACTCTCTGATGATGACACCTAAATGGAATGTAACTTAAACCTCATCTCAAAGTAAATCTCAAGCAAGTGTCTATAAGATTGAATTATCTAACAAGATTTAAAGTGTGTGAAAGCTCACCCCAATTCGTCTAAGTGAATAATGTTGTAAAAGCATACAATTTTGAGATTATTTATTTTTTAATTGTTTATTATGGTATGAAGTAATTTTGACAAATAGGTGAAAGAGTTTTTAAAATTATAGTTTTGAGATTATTTATTATTTATTTTTTAATTGTTTATTATGGTATGAAGAAATTTCCATTATTATACTTATTTGTGTCAATAAAAAAGATTGGAACTGAAATTTTTATTTGTTATACTTAATTTTTTATATATATATATATATATATATATATATATATATATATATATATATATATATATATATATACACACACACACACACACACACGTTTTGAAACCAGAAATAAATTACCTAATTTCACAAAAAAATTAGAAATTAAGTGAGTTTGATAATAGTCGTCTAAAACGGTGGTTCCAATCTTTTTTACATCATGGTGTGGTGGACATGCATGGTTAGTACTCTAATATTCAAGTCAATTCATGATTCAAGATGAGTAAAGTGAAATTGGATATCAGAGATTGTGTACCTTCTAAGGATGTCTGAACTGTATATATATGTTACGGTCAAGTAAAGTGGACTTGAGATGGATTGGGCTTCGGTTGGTTGGGCCTTTTGGCTGGTCCAAGACAGTTGTTCCCAAGACTTTGATGAGCATCGAAGAAGCTTAGTGAGGCCTTAAGTAATTTTGGTCGGCCTTCTAGATGAGGTCTAGTGTGAAATGGAATTGGAACACTTTGGACTTTGTTTTAAAGAGTATAGTGAAACAAGGGAATTAAATGTTTTCTTGTCTTAAGAATGCTTTGATACCTGCAACCATTACGTCAACCTAATGATCTCGTCTTAGGGACTGATTTCTCTATGTAGGGTACTCGAGTATCTCCGCTATTGAGTAGCACGTCGATTGTCATTGGATTGATATTTGTCTTTGATTCGGGCCGTTAATTTTTAATAGGTTTCCTTTACAAATTTGTTGGTTTCGTCTCCAGACCTTCATTTGGCTCATGATAATCTTTCTGCGTCATTGAACATTGCATCCCCTATTTAAATTAACCATTTGAATCATGATTCCCCTTCCTCGTATCCAGGTATGTTGTCAAACTTTTACTCTTTCTTTTTGTCTTTTACATGGTCCGCCCTTACTGCCAACCTTTCTCCACTAACTCATCAGATTCATTTGTATGCAGCGGTGACGATTTCATTGATATGGCTGCAAAACATGTTGGAGATTATTCATGGGTAGATCCTCATTATTTATGGATCTCTTCAAAACATGTTGAAAGGATGGGGGACTAAGGGTTCCCTTTGCAGTTGGGTCTTCTTCATACTGAAAAATGTTGGCGGTCCATGGAGATAAGAGGGTACTCCATACTTTTAAGGGTTGCTTCATCCCTTTTTACTCTTGCATTTTTTAGAAGTTAGGATTTCATATTCCCTTAACTTCTTTTGAAAAGGGGTACTGGATCATCTTCACGTCTCCCATCTCAGCTTCATCCCTTGTCTGGGCTTTTGCAAGGATTTTTCCAATGTTGGTACGAGTACTAGGGGAAAATGGACTCGGCTTCTGTAAATCTCTTCTTCCATATTTTCAAAATTAACCCGCTTTTCAAGAGCAAAGGGAATGAACTTGTTTATATCCTTCATTTTAAAAAATATATCTTTCGTGTTTACATTGATATTTGGAAGAATTTCAAAGAGTAGTATTTCCTAGTTCCCCCCTCACTCCTCTTGCCCATAACAAATTTTGCACTATTTATTATTCTTCTTCTTCTTCAGCAATGGCAGTCTATTCCGAGCAGAGGAGGATATTTTGGTCTTCATATCATTTTTAATCATAAAGTCGGCTTACTATGTTCCTTATGAATCCATCACAAAGGCAGAAAAGAAGATGAAGCAGACATTTCTTTTCTTTTTTTATTTGCAAATATGTTGTCATGATGTTGTTGAGGCAAAGTCTGTGGAGGAAAGGATGATAATTTTTGGTATCGTATATTCTCTTTTTTCCTTGAATAAGTGTCTTGTTTATTTTCTTTTTTCTTTCTGATGTATGCCCTTCTTAGTACTAGATCCCCTGCATGAAATTCTTGGGGCCAAACTGGACGATTGTATCCCGAAGTTATCCTTTTCTAAACAAATGCACTGGTTAAGGCGGTTACCATTCTCTTTTCTTCTGAAAGGTCGATTTCTTCTCTAATAGCCTTCTTGTTGCTTTCTGTTGGCAACGGTTTTGATGTTCTCCAACTCAACTTTTCAATCTCCACTGGGATAACAACTTTTATCCGATAAGTTAAATGAAAAAGAGTCTCCCCTGTGGTTAGGCATGGCAATATAACCCGTACCCACGGGTACCAACCCGAACCCGCCCCGAAGTTGACGGGGAAAACCCGCTTTGATTGAGTTTGGGTTTGGGTTTTCCCCGATTTTAAACTATGGGGACGGGTCGGGTAATGGGGACACTAGTACCCACCCCGAACCCGTCCCCGAACCCGCCCCGTTTATTTTACTATGTACATTATTATTTATTTTTGATAATTTAAAATATTAAATATGTGGTCAATGTTTTGATATTTTAATTTGAATTTATTATTTAAAATATTTGAAATGTATGTATG
This sequence comes from Lathyrus oleraceus, assembly GCF_024323335.1. Taxonomy (NCBI): domain Eukaryota; kingdom Viridiplantae; phylum Streptophyta; class Magnoliopsida; order Fabales; family Fabaceae; genus Lathyrus; species Lathyrus oleraceus. The sequence continues at coordinate 2,687,409 of NC_066579.1, read as the reverse complement.
GAATTTTTTTAGATTGTTTTATTTTATTATTTGTAATGTAGTTTTATTTTGGAAAAATAAATATTTCTATTAAAAAATTGATTTTACTAAATGAATGGTGGCGGGGCGGGGATACCCGAACCCAACCCGAACCCGTTTGGGACGGGTTTGGGTTTTGATTCCCCATCCCCGTTTGGGTTTGGGGCGGGGAACGGGGATTGTTTGGGGATTCGGGTTTGGGTTTGGGAGAGGTAAAAACCGTCCCCGACCCGCCCCGTTGCCATGCCTACCTGTGGTCGAATATGGTGTAGTATGATAGGCCCATAAAACATGCAGGAGTTCATCAGCCCAATTGCCTTTGGCTTCCTCTAACCTCCTCTTTAAGCTTCTCACTATTATTTGGTTAGCTGCCTCGGCTTGGCCGTTGGTTTGGGGATGTTCCACTAATGCGGAATGATGTTTGATTTTCAAGGCTAAAATAGTTTGTTGGTCCATGTAAGTTAGCGAGTTTTTAGTTTTGGTCCCTGTAATTTTTTTTGTATGAGTCCCTATATCTCACTTTTTGGGTTGGTTTTAGTCCCTAAAGTCAAAATTCACAGGTTTCCTGTGGATTTTATTTTTAGAGACTAAACCCAACACAAAAGTGAGATATAGTGACTCAGACAAAAAAAAATATTACAGGGAAAAAAATAAAAAACTCGCTAACTTACATGGACCAAAAGACTATTTAAGCCGATTTTCAACTATTCAAAGAGGATTTTTAGTTTTTTTATCTATAAATTGTGTCCCGTTATTTGTGACAATGGCTTGGGGCACTCCAAACTTGGCATTATGTTTCTTTTAAAGAATTTTATGACGTTTTTCAAAGTTATATTATCTAATTCCTCATCCTCGATCCATTTAGTAAAGTAGACAATTACAACAATAGGAAATTTTAGCTTCCCCAACACTGGAGCAAAAGGGAGATGATATCCATTCCCCACTCTATGAACAGCTAAGGAGACGTTAATATGTGGAGCTCGGTAGCTGGAGTAATGAATATGTCACCATGATTTTGATATTGATCGCATCTTTAGAGCAAAATCACTTTCTTGGGCATCCTCCTCTATTTGGGAAATGACCAATTGGGAATCCGTTTGTATTTTGATGCATTATGCTCCCATTTCTCCTACGAGTGTGATCCTATAAATAATGGCCTCATAATTGGCTTAGTTATTGGTGGTTGGGAACTTAAATCTTATAGAATCTTCCACTATTAAACCATAATCATTCTCTAAGATCACACATGTACCACTTCCCCTTTTGTTGGATGAGTCATCGGTGAAAACGACCCATGTCTGATCTAGTTCCAGGGGTATATGAGTCATTTCTGCTAAGAAGTTAGCAAATACCTAGGTTTTCAAGGCTTTTCTTGCTTCAAAGGATATCTTGAATTTGAATAACTCGATTTCCCACTTTGTCAATCATCTGCTAGGTAGAGCACCTGATTTAGAGGTAGGTATGTACGTACTATAATGGAATACACAGGGAAATATCGTTGTAGTTTGCGAGATGTTGTTAATAACGCTAGGGATTCCTTTTCAGTATTTTGGTTGCAATTTTGCCCCTATTAACGCTTTTGAAATGAAGTATTTGAATTTATGGTGGGTGTCGAATTCTCTGAGTAATATGACACTGACAGCTTCCTTAGTGAAAACTAGGTATTCCCTTCGAGAGGGTCTGGTAAGTACCGGGGGCGTAGCCAAATTTTTCTTTGAATATTTAAATGCCTCCTCACAATTAGTTGTCCATTCAAAGTTGGTTTTCTTCTTCAATAGTTACTAAAAGGGTAAATCGTGTTGTGCGAACTTTATAATAAATATGTTTAAATCTATTAGAATATCGTTTAACCTTTATACTTCCTTCTTTGAAGTCCTCAAGCTCATATAAATCATTGTCTCGCATTTGTCGGGATTTGCTTCGATTCCCCTCTCGGGCAAATAGAAACATAAGAATTTACATGCCTTCACCCTGAAAGTATATTTTTCCGAGTTGAGGCGCATATTATATTGCTGGACTCTCTTAAACACCCATTGGAGGTGTTGGCCATAGAGTCCATCTTGATCATATTTTAAGATCAAATTATCCTTGTAAACTCCAGTGTATCCCCTATATTTTCTTGGAAGATCTTATTCATTATCCTTTGTAGGTCGCACCAACATTTTTCAATCCAAATGGCATGACATTTTATTGATAGTTTGCTCGCTTCATCATAAATGTAGTTTTTATTCGGTCAGGTCTATACATATTTATCTAATTTTACCCCGAATAAGCATCCATGAACAAATGTAATCGACACCCCGCAGAGTTGTCTTCCAACTTATCAATGTTTGAGAGCGGAAAAGAATCTTTTGGGAAGACCCTGTTAAGATCGGTATAATTGACATACATACTCCATTTCCATGAGGCGTTTTTCACCAACACGATGTTAGACAACCACTCAGTATTCTTGGTCTATGAAACAAATTGGGAGTTTAATAGGCCTTGGATTGTGCTAGCAGTGGCCTCGTGATGTGAAGTTTTCCTTCTCTTTGATGCTTCCCGCAAGTGCACGAAATGTATCGGGGTAATATAAAAGGTTGTCAAACCCATAGAGAACAATAGTCAATCTTATTGCTAATCACTGTTTCTATGTAAATCTAAGGCTAATCGAATTTAGATGAAAATTAAAGCAGAAGATAAAGCAATTTGGTTTAAAATATTTAACAAACGGAGGCCAGAATATAATTTCTGGTATACCTTTAGGACTCAGATAAACGTCGGCACTTCGTTTGGCTTTAAAATATTTTTCATAGGAAATATTTATTTAAAAACACTGCTCACTTTCGCGCAGCCTGTGTTATGCTTCGAAACCGTACAAGTCATGTGGCCACTCCACATGGTACAATTTCGAAACAATTTTTGAAAACTGATAATTCCTTATTAATTTCTAAAGCGTTATCGCTGTTATTAGAATCCATTTTTTGTTGATAGGATATCGGTCTCACATTGTCGTGTTGTTGACCAGTATCTGAGTGTTTTCGCTTTCGTGCAAAACCTTTTAATTTAAAAACTAAAAATTCAGAATCGGAAAAATAAATTAATATTAAAAATTAGCGCTGATAAAGTTTACCGAGTTCCGTCGGAACGACGATCCTCACATCCCGGATTCTACGAGCTTATCCTGACATATTGGATATAGTATTCATATTAAATTCATTATGCATACCAAATAAATTTCTAAACATGATAATATAATGATGATAATGAGAAGTAATAGTAACTAGCATGCAAGTAATAATATATCAGTACGAGTAGAGTACGTGCTAATTCAATTTGATATATTTATGCAAGTGATGCTAGTAGACAATTATGCATGTAAAACTTATGAAAAAATAGTAGGAATTAAAACAATCAAAACTAACAATTATAATACTAAGTGTTGAAATGATAAAATACAAAATTAAAAGGGTAAAGGAATACATACTGAAAAGTAAGACAACCTCAGAATTGGAAATGAATAACTTGTAAATAAAATTCTGAAACTAAAATGGCAGTCCAATTACAAAATGAATGATCCAATAAACATCAACAGTTCTTCAAATCATAACTTTAAGGTGCACTTATCACTCAGTATAAGCAAGTAAGTGCTTTTCAATAAGTATTTTCTTTGCCTCAATGAATTCTAAAAACTTGGGTCCCCTCTAAACTAAAAAATATGGTTTTATATAGTGCTTCATATAGTAGAAAACATCCAGAATTCGTGCTAAGGAAGTGGTAGAAAAATATGGGAAGTCGGAGGAACTCATTCCACGCAGCTGCTATTTTTCATATCTAGAAGCCCATGGTGGATGTCATGGCCTCATGGCGAATGCCATGAGTGTTAACTTGGTGGATGTGGACTGACTGGGAGTCATGGCGAATGCCGTCACCTTCATGGACTATTTTTTTGCATTTTCTTCAAGGTGGGTGGCATCTCATGATTGCCATGTCATGGTTGCCACGTCATCGCCACAAGTACATTTTCTTCATTTCTTCTCCGTTTTCAGTCGTTTTCGTCCCGTTTTCTCGCGTACCGACTCTTACCTGTAAAGTACCTGAAATAAAAACAATATGCCAACATAACATAATAAAAAAGGAATTAAACTGACTAAATGACGTGCTTATCGAGTCAGAAACGTGATACATTTCATGGTTATCAAACTCCCGCATACTTGAACCTTTGTTTGTCCTCAAGTAAGCTTCTACACACATGTAAAGCTTTGAAAAATGCAGTGTTTGTAATGTAAAGACTAAAAAATAATAGCATTCAATTACTCATACACGGCTACAAACTCTATTTCGGTTAAGATTGCCTTGATAGGTACTAATTTGCACACTAAGGATATCATAATGACATAATTCCACAACTATTAGGTCAAAAGCCTCCCTCCTATACAAACCGATCCAAATCATGCTATTGTGCTCAAGCCTAACTTACTCATTCTCTTTTTTGTCCTCTTTCATTCTAGAGCAATCACATTAAGCTCATTATCTTTTCACATTCATAGTAGGAAAATATGTTAGTGACTATGACTTTATTTTTTCACTTTCTTTTTTCACACACTTTGACTCAAATTATCTATTAAATAAAAGGATTAGATATTGTTGGGCTAAATGATCGGGCGAGGGCCACCTATCTTAGAAGGAGCATTCCCTTTTACTCACTTTTTTCTTTTAAGTTCTGATCATTCACTTATTTGCATCAACTTCGCTACGTAGTTTGTGCTTAGGATGTTGTTGACTGCTAGGTAAACTACTTAATGACTATTAAATAATGATAATCAAGGCTATTAACATAATAAGTACTCAAATCGACATCCATATTCGGGAGACTTAAGGTGTTATAATGATACCGATTTTGTACAGTTTTCCCAAGTCTCCTCAATCTAACTTGAATTTTATTTGTGGCTTAGATACTTTCAAATCATGCAATAAATTTACAAGTCTTATAAAGGACATTTTTATGTTATGGCTCAAGAAACTGGGAGAAAAAAAACAAGAAACCATGCATAAAGAATCGACAACACATGCATTGACTCGACTAATAACCATTAAATTTTTTTGCATAAAATCCTTATAAACATGAAATAAACTAGAAAAAAAATCTAACTAAAAAGCAATAAAACGAAAGTAGTGAAGTTCCTCCCCCATACTTGAACCAAATAATGTCCTCAGTGTTTTGATAAAAGTGGGAAAAGGAAGAAAAAACATGGATGAGTTCTGCAAAGATATTAGTGCCAGCCAAGGCCCCGACCTTGGCCTTGGTTCCAACCACTTAGTCCATCATGCCTACCCCGAACATACCCACCACACCCATGTTCACCATCCACCAGGATCTGCAAGCTAGTTAACTATGTAGATAAGGAATCCAACTGGTTGTTATGGTGATCTTCAGTTGCTTGCAAAAACCGAAGGTGCTCTAGCATCTCCTAGTGGTAGTGCTCCATGGAGTTCTGGAAGGTTTTCCACTGCTGGGCCTACTCTACCATGGTGGTCTCTGATTTTTGAATCTATTGAATATTACGAACCATGGTGTTCTGGGATGCCCTTATGTGACGCAAACTCCCTAAAAGTGAGGCCTGGGTAGCCTGGATCAGCTGCACATTATCAATCATATTTGTCCTAAAAGCCTGCATTTGTCCAATCCGCTCCATCATAGTTGTTTGCTGTGTGTGCATTTGATTCATATGTTGCATCATATCTATTTGTTGTTGATGCATGGCATAAATCAGGTTGTCATGCTCGGTGTCTATGGAACTCCAGGTGCGTATCTCACTAAGTATGTTATCAAGTGTTGTTCCTGTGGCTTAAATAGAAGTACCTGCAGAATGGTCATAAAAATATGGTACGGTGTGTGCAGGTGAATCAGGAATACGAAGGGAATGGTATGGTGGTGGCTCATACACTAGAGAGCCTTGATCTCTCTGATCAAACTCATCATCAGGAATGTTCAAGGGCACTGGTCCGACCTTAGCACTGGTATTCAAATCATAAATCCATTTTGTCATGACCTACACATCTGTATGGTTCGGTTAAGGTAAAGCAAAACTAAGGACCTCTTTGTTACTAGTCATCAGGGAATAGATCCCATCCCTCCTAGTTTTAATCAACCGCGTATGGCGGAAGGCAGTAATATCAAGGTAGGGTTCAGGTAGAGAATCGAGTGTGGCAAGCTCAACTTCTAGGCCTATTGCGCGAGCTATGGACATAATCACTCCTACAACAGAGATAGGCCCCTTTTTAGAAGTGCTAATAGCTTGCATATGTGCTAGCATAAATGGGGCAGAATTAACTCTAATGGGTGCGAAAATACTATGAATATAAAATAACTCTTTATTATTTATTTTGTTAGTGTTCTCTCGGTCATAACTAGTTTGTGCCAATATTTGGCGAAAGTATCTAATGGTCGGGTTGTGGATATGAGTTGCATCATTTCCCTTGAAACTGTTAGCAATATTACCCGTTAATTGTTCCCTAAAACTCCCAAACTCAAGTGCCAATCAGTATCTAAGAGTGTTTCACAAACAATACCTTCACCATAGGGGAACTACAACAGGTAAGCTATAGCATTCTGGTCATATATGTATTCTCTGTGAAACATCCTAAAATTAACCGACCCGATAGAGCTAACAGTCATGAAGTGAGTAGTATACAAGAGAGATCTTAAAAATTCCAAGGTGAGCCTCACATAAGTGGGGTCTTTTTGTTCATAAAAATTAGTTAAACCTACCATATCTAACATCCATTTAACACTATTATATAATCCTAAACTACAAATACAAGTGTCATATGCATATCTGGTCAAAGTGATCAACCGATTGAATAAGGTTTCGTAGCGTTTTTGCTGCTTGGAATCCTGAAATTTAATGCCCATGTAGTCTACATTCCTTCCTTGAGCCATTGTTGGAGATTGAAAGTGGTTTTGAGAAAGTAGATTTTTGAGAGGTGTAGATATTTTGTGAGTTTTGGGGTTTATATAGATGTAGTGGAGTTTTGGGAAAAGGAAAGAAAATGGAAGTTTGAAGGTTTTTAGAAGGTTTTGGAAATGGGGGAAAGTAAATGTGAGTTGGTGGAGGTTAAAATTGAATTTGAGTGGGTGGAAGTTGGGAGGATGGAAGTTTAAATGGAAAAAATGGTTAAAACGCAGATTTCATCATGTTCAAGGTTCATGGAGGACACCATGAACCAATGGCGAACACCATCAAAAATGGGCGCCTTTAGGCTTGTGAGACTCATGGCGATACCATACCCCCCATGGCAAATTCTATGGACCTTAAACGTGTGTTTCATGTGTATTTTGGGGTCCATCTTGTATCTTAGTCCCACTTAAGGTATTATAAAGCTTAGTCTTTGAAATTGGACGGAAATGTACCCGGACGCGTCCCACGATCGAACAAACAACTGAGTTGCCACTAAACTTTATTTGTCCCCAAAAGAGGGAAGGGAAAATATTGATAAAACTCAAGGGGAAACAGAGAAATGAGTAAGGAGGTCGGTTATGTAAGGGGAAGGTATTAGCACCCCTCAAATCCATGATACTCCATGGGAACCATTTTGAATGCTCTTGGTTGGATGGGCGTTGCTATCTTCATGTACCTACAAAATAGAAAATGGGTTCGAAAAAGAGTGCTCTAGGAGGATTGGGGACCTCATGCCTACATATTCTCATATTGAAATGAGAAAGTCAAAGCCTCGAAGTTCGTGGAACCCGAGAAGGAAAGAAGGAAAGAAAATAAAAATGCTTGATGAGGACTCGTATCCTCGTGCCTACGTATCCTCAGAGTGCAATGAAGAAGTCAGAGCCTCGTAGTTTGGAGGACAAAGACTAAAAAAAGATAAATATTGAGGGTGGTGTTTAAACCAAAAGGAAAGGGGCTTACGAAAGCACTAGGACTGACAGTGTAAGTAAGGAAAGCAGGAACTTGTAAAAGCATTGGGACTGACATGACAATGATCCTACCAAAGAATTGGGACTGATATGGTAAGGGAATGGTGTTTAAACCAAGAAAGGGGGAGGGGTAATCATAAAGGTGTGTCCCAAAGAAGGTAGATAACCATGAAGGTGCCAACCTAAATTATGGTGTCAAAACCAAGAAATGGAGGTTAACCATGAAGGTGTGTCCCAAAGAAAAGGAGAGGGTTAACTATAGAGGTGTGTCCCTAAAAGGAGGTGTATAACCATAAAGGTGTCAACTTGAATTGTGGTGTCAAAACCAATAAATGGGGGTTAACCTTGAAGGTGTGTCCCAAAAGGATAAAGAAAATGCAATGGTGTTTAAACCAAAGGGATCTAAAGTGAGGAGCCACAAAGGCTAGTTGCAGACTTGACAGTGAATTGACTGGAATTGCACTAAAGTCTATGAATAAAGATGAATACTCTAAGCAACTGGGTCATTCTTACTGTAACCAAAATATTAAGAGTGAGGATATGAATGCTCCCTAACACGCCTTCTCTATTACTTAAGGCTCGTGGCATGTAATCCTTGTCAATGTCTAACAAGTTGTTGAAGCAGGTTGACAAAGATGATTTATGGGGATGAGGCATACGAGTGATGTCTGACTGGTGCTTGAGGTCTTGTACTTGTTGAGAGACTAAAGCTCCAAAGTGACAAACACAAGTCCCATCAAGTGACCAAGGGACATATGGTCACTTGACAAAGACAAAGGGAATATGTGCATAGTTATAGGATCTAGTTGATCAAATAGACTTTGATAAAGTTAAATTGAAGGGAATGAGATGAATAGAACAATCAATGCATGATCATGATATAGACTATCCTAGGGTCTCATTGTTAGGTAGCCCAAGAGAAATTCATGTGGGTGTAAAGTGTATTGAGCCTATGTCTCATGGTTAGATAGCCCAAGAGAAATCCATGTGCGTGACAAGTGTGCTAACCTAACAAATCAATGTGATAAGCAGGGGTAAAAGGCAATAAACAAATAAACAAGATAAGTTTAGAAGTTCACCAGGAGCAAAGTGCAAAGTGCAAAGTGCCCAGAAGGTCCATGGGTCCAAGGTCACTCAAAGTCAAGCAAATGTTCTAAGTCTTAGGTCCAAAGACCATATCTCCAAGCTTAGGGCAAAGTGTGATCCAGTCCTTTAAGTCTTTTATTATATTTTGATTTATTAAGAATGTTTCAACAAGAATAAGATGACATAAAGTGAAACAAGATAAAATGTTAGGAGCTAGGAGCATAAATGTAAATGCATAAAAGTAGATTGCATAAAAGTAAATGACAAGAAACTAAAGTCAGTAAGTCAAGAGTTAGTAATAAGAGTAGTAGTCAGTTGATCATATCGGGACAATTTAGTGCTATGTTAAGCAATCGTAAGTAGACTTATATAGAAGTCATACCTATCTGAGCCCGATCAATAACAATTTATGTGTCAAACATGTTAGAGAATTAACACAAAAATTAATCTCCTAAAACATGTGACACAATGGTTTAAAACAAAGTAAAATAAAAAGCAAATAAAAATGTAAAAAACCAATTTGTAAAACTAAATTAAATCAAGATATGATAGAAAATCAATATTAGAATATTAGAATAATATTGAAAAAAAGAAATAAGCAAAACAAAATAAAAAGAGAAAGAGAAAATAAATGAAGCAAAAAAAGGGGTATGTTGTTGAGAAAAGGGCCCTGGAAAGTACATGAGGGCGCAGGCCCAAAACAAAAATGAAGCTTCAACATGGGGTTGTAAACAAGAATTGAGGAGTGTGAGAGGGTGGTTGCAAGGGCATGAGGCCCAAATGACTAAACCAAGAGCCAAAAATAGAAATGGCTTTAGTTCAAAAAGTGAAACGCACGCTCACCGTTAATCCCACCGCTTCCTCACCGTCTCCACCGCGTCGGTGTCGCCTCCGGCAGCGGCGGAGAACCTAAAACAAAACAAAAATCACGTCAAAATACTCCTCCCTTCTCCCTGAGCTCGAATATAGCAATGAAGTATCCAAAATCTCAGTGAAGAAACTGAATTGAAGGTTGCAAGTGAAGAACCCTAACTCTTTGGAGTAAAATTGGATGGTGGTCATGCATGGAGTCGAGCAATTTATTGAGGGATTTGGTTCTCTAGGAGATGCTCTTCAACCTGGTAACCTTGGTTTGGTGAGTGGAAGAAGTGAATACCTCCGACGTGGTGGTTCCGGCAATGATGAATTGAAGATGATGAAGCTCGGAATTAGGTGTTGGAAATTGTTTTGCAATATTAGTTCCAAAATGACAAAAGAGTTAAATAGCATTTAATGCTTTGCTTTAAGTCCCACATAGAAAGTGGAGACATCCTTTAAAGCATTTATAAATGCGTTGGAACTTTAACTCACCAAAGGAACAAAGAGAATAAGGTGCCACATGGACATGTGGTGGTCCCAAGCATTATGCCACTTGACACAACCAATGGGCCCTCGCCGGTGTTGCCACCGGCGACACCGGCTCCGGGACCGGGACCGGGGGCGTGGGCGTAGAGGCGCTAGTGGCGGCTTGTAGGCGGCACTTGAGCACTTCGGCCGGCATGTTGCGTTTTATTAGTGCTCAGAATTTTAGTTATTGTTTTGTTTGAATTTTGAATTCAATTTTCATATCTTTTCATGAAATAGTGTCATATATGAAACATTGTGTTTTATGGTGAAATGGTGTTGTTTCATCAAAGGTTGCAAACTTTTGAAACAACATCCATATCTCCTATAAATATATGATTCTATTCAAAAAAAATTACACAAGAACTAAAAACGTATTTCTCTTCCAAATTCCAGAAAAACCTTCCTTGCATTTCGGGTTCTTCACTTGTCTTGTGCAGACTCGAAATTAAGGCTGATATTATCCTGAGTGTTCTTGCATTTTCCAACTCTAAGACATAATAAAAGAGTGCTTGAAATACTTTTAAGGAAAGTGATTCTCAATCACGATTCAGTCCTGGATCCATTTAATTTTACCGAATTTTCTAACAATCTTAAAAGTATTAGTAACATAATGGCTTCAGACGCTGCTGTTTCAAGCATCAAAGTGATGAACCAGGATCTTGTCAAGTTAGATCGATTTGATGGAACAAATTACACAAGATGGCAAGACAAGATGACATTCCTATTGACTGCCCTGAAGGTTCACTATGTTCTTGATCCCGACCTACAACCAATACCTGAACCAACAGAAAATGATTCGGAAGAACTCAAGAAGGAGCACAAGAAACGCAAGGAGGACGAACTGCTTTGCCGTGGACACATTCTGAATACTTTATCTGATCGTCTCTACGACCTCTACACAGACAATCCATCGGCAACAGAAATATGGAAGGCACTAGAATTCAAGTTCAAGGCTGAAGAGGAAGGTATAAAGAAGTTCTTAATATCTAAATATTTCGATTTTAAATTCTTAGATTCTAAGCCCATTCTTCCCCAAGTGCATGAATTGCAAGTTCTGGTCAATAAAATAAAGGCAGTAAAAATAGACATCCCTGAGACCTTCCAAGTCGGTGCAATTATTGCAAAATTACCACCTTCATGGAAAGGCTACCGAAAGAAATTGTTGCACAGTTCCGAGGACTTCTCCTTGGAGAAAATTCAGAAACATCTTCGAATCGAGGAGGAATCGAAGGAGAGGGAGAAATCAGAACCCCCTACTCATTTCAAAACAAACGCTGTGACCAATAAGGGAAAGAAGAGACATGATGGCATGAAGAGTCATCTTGGACCAAAGAAAGAACATAACAAGTTCAAGAACTCTGGCGGTCATAAAGGTCCAAAGAACGGATGTTTCGTATGCGGTAAACCTGGACACTATGCTCGAGATTGCAGACAAAATAAAGCAAAAAATGAGAGCAATGCAATTCGATCAGATGATGACATAATTGCTACAGTGAGCGAAATTATGGCAATCAAAGGAAAAGTTCAAGGTTGGTGGTATGACACCTGTGCTACGGTGCATGTTACTTATGACAAGGCTGCATTCAAAACCTATTCTGAAGCAATTGATGGACAAGAGGTACAAATGGGAAATGAAGTCCGCTCTAAAGTTGTTGGAACCGGTTCGGTCGAACTTAACTTCACTTCTGGAAAGAAAGTTACACTTGTAAATGTGCTTCATGTTCCAGACATGAATAGGAATCTTGTTAGTGGGGATTTATTGGGAAAACCGGGTATTAAATCTGTATATGAATCGGGCAAACTTATTTTGACCCGTAATGGTGTATTCATTGGAAAAGGATATTCCGCAGAGGGAATGATCAAACTATGTACTAATGATAATATTACTAATGAAATTTCTAATTCCGCTTACATGCTTGATTCCGTTTCTTTATGGCATAATAGATTAGCACATTGTGGTATTAGTTCTATGAAGAGACTAATTAAATCTGGACTAATTTCATGTAATATAAAGGATTTCAAAAAATGTGAATTATGTGTTGAATCAAAAATGATTAAGAAGCCTTTCAAAAGTGTTGAAAGGAAAACGAAATTACTTGATCTTGTGCACTCAGATTTGTGCGAATTTAATGGCATGTTGACACGTGGAGGGAATAGATACTTTATTACATTCATAGACGATTCCTCTAGATACACTCATGTATATCTCTTAAAGCATAAAGATGATGCATTTAATGCCTTTAAGACTTATAAAGCAGAAGTCGAAAATCAATTAAATAAAAGTATAAAGGTCCTTAGAAGTGATAGGGGCGGCGAATATTTTTCAATTGAATTTGATGCATTCTGTGAAGAGCACGGTATAATACATGAACGTTCGGCACCACGAACACCGCAACAAAATGGCATGGCAGAAATAAAGAATCGAACATATCAAGAGATGATGAATGCCATGTTGATGCATTCTAAATTACCCCTTAACTTGTGGGGTGAGGCATTATTGTCCGCCTGTCATATAATCAATAGAATTTCGTTAAAGAAAACTGGTATATCTCCATATGAGTCATGGAAAGGCAGAGCGCCAAATATCGGTTACTTTAAAGTGTGGGGGTGTGTGGCATACTACAAAAACATGGACCCTAAAAGAACCAAGTTGGGTCCTCGAGGAATAAGATGTGCTTTTGTAGGATATGCACAACACAGTAAAGCATATAGACTCTTAAATCTAGAATCTAATGTAATTGTTGAATCCCGGGATGTAGAATTCTTTGAAAACCTTATCACAGAGGATAAAGGATCGGAGTCGGCCACTAATAAAGAATCTCATGAAGATAACTCTTCTCGGATTGTAGAAATACAAACTGAAGGCACTCCTATAATCATTGAACCACAACCCGAGCCTAGGATAAGCAAGAGAATTCGGAAAACAAAGAATCTAGGACCAGATGAGATTGATTCTCAATCTATTTCCTTTTATCTTGTTGAGGGAAATTGTAAGAACTTTGTTCAACGCATTCCGATTATTCTTCAAGTGGAAGATGATCCAAAAACTTATAAGGAAGCAATAACTTCAAGGGACTCCACTTTTTGGAAAGATGCTATCCAAGATGAAATGGATTCAATAGTATCAAACCACACTTGGGAACTTGTTGACTTACCTAAGGGATCAAGGCCCATTGGATGCAAGTGGGTGTTTAAGAAGAAATACCATAGCGATGGTACTCTAAACACTTATAAAGCCAGATTAGTGGCAAAAGGATTTAGACAGAAAGAAGGCATAGATTACTTCGACACATACGCACCAGTAGCAAGAACAACTACTATTAGATTATTGTTTGCCTTAGCATCTTTGAATGATCTTATAATCCATCAGATGGATGTTAAAACAGTGTTCCTAAATGGAGATCTCGATGAGGAAATCTACATGGAACAACCGGAAGGCTACCTGCTTCCTGGAAATGAACAAAAGGTGTGTAAACTTGTCAAATCCTTATACGGACTAAAACAAGCACCAAAACAGTGGCATCAAAAATTTGACTCTGTAATACTCTCAAATGGATTTATTCCTAATTCTTGTGACAAGTGTTTATACACAAAGACGTGCAAAACCACTGTAATATTCCTTTGTCTCTATGTAGACGATATGTTGATCATTAGTAATGATTTAAAAGGAATCTTAGAAACAAAGAAGTTTCTAACATCCACTTTCAAGATGAAAGATCTTGGACTTGTTGACACAATTTTAAGGATCAAGGTTAAGCGAAATAGTGGGGGTTATGAACTTAGTCAAACCCACTATATTGAGAAAATGCTTGATAAGTTTAAACATCTAAACTTTAAGGAAGTAACCACTCCATTTGATCATGCCAACAAACTTCAAAAGAATAATGGAAGATCAGTGGCTCAATTGGAATATGCAAGTGCAATAGGGTGTCTAATGTACCTAATGCAATGTACCAGACCCGACATATCATTTGCAGTCAGTAAAATGAGTCGATTTACTAGTAATCCAAGTAATGAACATTGGAAGGCAATTACAAGGATTTTTGGCTATCTACTGAAAACCAAGGACCTTGGTCTTCACTATGGAAGGTTCCCTGCCATATTAGAAGGATACACTGATGCGAGTTGGATATCTAATATTGGAGACCATAAATCTACAACTGGATGGATATTTACACTTGCTGGTGGAGCAATTTCTTGGAAGAGCAAGAAACAAACATGCATTACACTTTCGACCATGGAATCAGAGTTCGTGGCTCTCGCTTCCGCCGGTCAAGAAGCGGAATGGTTGAGGGATCTTCTGTTGGAAGTTCCATTGGCTAAAGACAATATCTCAAAAGTGATGATACATTATGATAGCCAAGCCACATTAGCAAGAGCATTCAGCGAAGTGTATAATGGAAAGTCTAGACATATAGGACTTAGACATTCGTTCGTAAGAAAATTGATTAAGGATGGAATCATTTCACTCACCTACATACGAACATGCTATAACTTAGCAGATCCGTTTACTAAGCCACTGGCCAGAGACTTAGTACGAACAACCTCGAGAGGAATGGGGTTGAAACTGTAGGAGAATTGCGACCCAAAGCGCAGCGGAAATTAAAATTTTCTCCTTTAGAGATCCTTACGAATGGTCATGATCAGTGATAGAATATTTACCTCTTGTGACGGTTGAAACCTTTGGTGGAGATCTCTTGTGACGATCAAAACCTTTGATGCAAATCCACGAAGCGATCACGAACGTTGAACGATGACAACGTCTCTACTCAGTCCACACGAACGGATTCCTTCAATCTCAGTGCTAGCTGGTACGAGTGAAGGCTTTGAGTGAGAGAGAGAGAGAGAGTGAAAACGAAAAGAATGCAACCGCAAAATTTTGCTTCTGCACAAGGGTTCTATTTATAGAACCACTTGTGTGGGCTTCAAGCTAAAAGCCCACTTAAGTGTATTTTGGCCCATATCTTATAATATGCCCAAAATCACTTAAGCTCATGGTACCTTACCATATTTCGTATTCTACTCAAGTACATCGTACCTTACGATGCTCTATAACTCACTTAAGGGCACCGTACCTTACGGTATTCCTTAGTTACTCTATCTCTCATCAATCCGTCCTTTGTGTGTGACCCTATAGGTTTTCGTGACGTTGGCAATTATATTAAATCACGCATTTAACATAATAAACAGTGAGCGGTATCTAGCAACACATCACTGCTACCCAAGACACGAAAATGTCATGTGATCTGACAATTCCTTCTGTGATAATACTTATGTGTATAATTACCCTTTTGCCCTTATGTCTATATTGAACACAAGGTATAGACCGTGTCATCCTTGTCCAGTTCAATATTGGGCCCATAGACATTTATCCTATTATGCAGGATGGGCAAATTCCATCTAGGTCACTCATGTCCCTCAGCATGCTTTGTGGAGTACCCATCAACTGTCTTTATGGTTATCCAGTTATGGACAACATTGGATCAGCAATAAAGCACTCGACTCTACATCTAGGATCCATAGTGGTTTCAGGTCGAAGAGTGGAATACACTATTATCACCATGAGAATAACTTATGACACCTTGCATAACTTTCTATATAGTATTCTCATAGCGGGTCAATCCGGTATAAATATTACTCCTAATATTCATACCTATGTTTAAGACTTGATAACTCTTTATCCATGATCCATGAGATGTGATCATCAGTCTACAAACATAATAGTCTTAATGCTTTAATGTTATCCCACTTCACACTAAAGCTCGACTACGGATACTTTAGGAATAGTGTCCTTATGTTTAATGTGTTCTCATGATTAAGTCACACTTAACACATTAAACGGACTATCTATTCCAGGGACTTTATTAATCAACCATAATAAAGAGAATGCCTTTTATTATTCGATACAAGTACCAAAATGTATTGGCCTCTAGGGCTTACACCAACAGAAACTCCTTAAATAAAAGTTCCGACAGCGGCAACAACCCAATCTTATGTTAACAAAACATTAACTTCAAGATTCAATGGGTAACAACAAGTCGTTGAATTGGATGTAAGTCAAGAATTTGGGAAATAAGGTTGACTGTGTTGAATTGAGGGTTGAGGTTTCCAAAACCTCTTAATGAAGTTCATTAACGAAGAAGAGTATCTATTGGAAAGGATGCTATATGAACCTCACCTATGTGAATTTTGAGATGGTGCCGTCTCAAAGTGAGAGTTGGAGTTTCTCTCATGAAAATTCATGAAAAGGATAGCATATGGCCATAAATAAGTGCTAAGCGAGATATGTAA
The DNA here is from genome assembly GCF_024323335.1 of Lathyrus oleraceus. Lineage (NCBI taxonomy): Eukaryota > Viridiplantae > Streptophyta > Magnoliopsida > Fabales > Fabaceae > Lathyrus > Lathyrus oleraceus. The sequence goes on along the minus strand of NC_066579.1, from coordinate 2,670,719 downwards.
AGGAAGAACCTTTAAAGAGTGTGTGTAAGGTAACGCCGGTCTGATCCCATGGATTAATGGTTTAAAAGCTTTGCTACCAAACATTCCGATTAAACTTTGCGTTATCCTCACTAAGGTTAAGTTTAAAATCGAAAGATACCTAACTGTATTAACACTTTTTATATTTCACTATCTGGAATGATTTTTGTCATTATTAGAACTAGTGGGGGATTGTTGGAAATTGTTCTGCAATATTAGTTCCAAAATGACAAAAGAGTTAAATAGCATTTAATGCTTTGCTTTAAGTCCCACATAGAAAGTGGAGACATCCTTTAAAGCATTTATAAATGCGTTGGAACTTTAACTCACCAAAGGAACAAAGAGAATAAGGTGCCAGATGGACATGTGGTGGTCCCAAGCATTATGCCACTTGACACAACCAATGGGCCCTCGCTGGTGTTGCCACCGGCGACACCGGCTCCGGCTCCGGGACCGGGACCGAGGGCGTGGGCGTAGAGGCGCTAGTAGCGGCTTGTAGGCGGCACTTGAGCACTTCGGCCGGCATGCTGCATTTTATTAGTGCTCAGAATTTTAGTTATTGTTTTGTTTGAATTTTGAATTCAATTTTCATATATTTTCATGAAATAGTGTCATATATGAAACATTGTGTTTTATGGTGAAATGGTGTTGTTTCATCAAAGATTGCAAACTTTTGAAACAACATCCATATCTCCTATAAATATATGATTCTATTCAAAAAAATTACACAAGAACTAAAAACGTATTTCTCTTCCAAATTCCAGAAAAACCTTCCTTGCATTTCGGGTTCTTCACTTGTCTTGTGCAGACTCGAAATTAAGGCTGATATTATCCTGAGTGTTCTTGCATTTTCCAACTCTAAGACATAATAAAAGAGTGCTTGAAATACTTTTAAGGAAAGTGATTCTCAATCACGATTCAGTCCTGGATCCATTTAATTTTACCGAATTTTCTAACATTAGGTATGCCTTCTTTTTCTTTGTCCTTCTTCACACTCTTCTTCTACTTCCCTGTTTTAATGAGTGAGAGTGAGTTGAGATAGAGAGGTTGAGGTTTGAGTTTTGATCGGAATTAGAGCTTCAATTCGAAGCTCTAAACGGTCTCTCAGAGAACTCTGTGTGATGGAGATGGGTGAGGAGTGACTTTGGCATAGTAAGTTTAGGTTCTCTTTTTCTCCTCCCTTTTGCTCAAATCCGAGTCTCTACTTATAGGAGAATGAGTGAAGGAATAATGATGGGTGTCTAAAATCATAGGGAAGTGGTGATATGTGAAGCAGAGGGCATGAATGTGTGAGTGTTAAACTCGTATGCATTGAGTGTAGAAAGTGTGACTTATTTTGTATGTATTGAGTTGATGAAATATGGTCCCCCCTGTCATTTCCAAATTGAAATTCACTATTGAGTTATTAGTTTATTATTATGCTATGTTGTGATGTTAATCATGATTAGAATGTTTGTTAATTAGTGATGTATTAGTGAGTTGAATTCTATTCAATGCAAATTTAAGCTATGTGCAAATATGAAGTTAGTATGTATGTCTGATGTTTTGAATTATGATGCCATAATGGATGCTATGAGTTTGTTGGATTGCATTTGTTTGGCCCTACTGCTGCTGAATGATGTGTGCATGGTTGTTGTTATTTGTTGTTTGCAGGTTGCATTACATGAAATGCTGCTTAGCTTGTTGCAATTTGTTCACCATGTTAACTTGGGTTGTTATGGTTCATGTTTGTTATTTGATGATGTCTTGATTAATGTTTGACTATCATGACGCATTGCTTGAATTGTTGCTTGATTGGTTGTGCATTGTTGATGCAGGACGATGTTTGGCATTTGGAATCATGGTGCATTAGACTTGCTCATGGTGGGTTGCAGCTTGGTATATGAAGTTGAGGTTGGATTTTCCTACTATAGATTTTGTGGCAGTTGTGTGGCCTGGTGCAACTTTGATGGTGGAATGATATTGCTTGAGCGAAACCAAAGATGTTGTGTTATTGTTGCTGTGAGCTACTAGCATGAATGTTGTTATGACATTCCTGTATGTATGTGGCTATTTGAATATAATGCTTATTTGTATGAACATGGTTTTGTATGCTTGACATTTGGCACATTTCCACTTGGTTCTTTCTTGGCGAACAAGAAAATTATGAAGATGCAAAGAGGAAATGGAATCAACATGAGGCTGAAATAGAATAGGTCTTACGGTTTAGAAAACATGTGAGCTGACTTTGGTCAAGGTTGACCAAAAAGTCAACCACTGACCAAAGTCAACCTTTGGTCAAAGTTTCTATTTTTTGTACTTTTATTTGTAAAATGATGTAAATGCAATGAACATTTGTGTATAAAAATGCTTCTTTTATTAAAATCCAAATAAAATTTTCTATCAAAACTCAAGTTTGAAATGCTTATGAAACATGTACTATGAGGAGGATGAATATGTATAAATGTCATAATGAATTGGATCCTTAACAAGAAAATGAACCAAGGCAATGTAAACCAAAGCTAAAGAATGCATCATGAGTAATGAATCAAGAATAAACTTGAGTGAACGCAAATCCCATAATCATGTACCAAAAACCCTAATCAAAATGATTGATGGCAAATGATATGATGCAAGACAAAGTGATCCAACGTTTATTCTCAAGGCATTGGGGTTTTCGTTACTAAGTCAATGTACAAGACACGAGGCCACCAAGGCTTAAACACCAACAACTAAAGTTTCAAGCCAAATCACAAAATCAACAAACCAAGCTATATGGACAAGGATGATCAGACAAGTGCCAATGAATCAAGAGACAAGGGTTGCAAACCCCATGTACCATGTCCCAAGAGGCTAACTAGGGTTCCTTAAGCAAGCTTTCCCCTTAGCCCTTAGAATTAGGGTTTCCATAACAAGAATCGATGCAACACAAGAAATGGACCAAAATGATGAACAAATTTGTCAACCAAGCAACCAAGTGACTTGAACGCATCTTGATTATGCTATGCTTGTGGATGGAAGAAAATCCTTGGAACAACTTAAGGGTGAAGTAAACATGATGACAAGAACTATGAATGCATGAACAAGTGATCAAAGAAATAACTATTTAATGCTTAACCAATAAAATGAACAAAAAGAGTCATCATGAGTGAAACAAAAGCCTTTAATCTCGTACCAAGGCATAAAGAAAACCACAAGTGATTGGGAGGTCTCAAGTCAAGTCGCGTGAACAAATGCCAAGGAAAACCCAAGCCCTATGCCCCTAGAATTAGGGTTTATGATCAAGTCATGAGCATGGAACACCCCACACACAAGGATTAAGATTTAGGCTTGATCCCTATAGACCTTTGAATCTATGAATATGCTTGCACATGTTGATGTGGATGGATGGTTCATATTCAATTGCCATGAATGTATGAAAATGAATCTTGAACCAAAAGTCAGATGAAAAATAAAAGATGGGGGGAGGGGGGCAAATTTTGGGGTATTACAGTCTTCAATAAAAAAAAATTGAAGGAATAAAAATACTTAAATAAAAATGATTAGATTGATTTAAAATTAAAAATAAAGAAATAAGATTCAAAGAGCATGTAAATATTTTGAGCGTCGCCTCCCACGCAACGCTTTGTTTAATATCGTTAGCTCGACGACTTAGGACTACAAGCACTCATGGTGGTTCTTTCGAGAATGACTCCTCGACCAAACTTTTAATAATCTATGGTCTCCATTGCCAATTATTAAGTCATCAATCATATCCTTCACCTTTTCTTTTCTTCCTTCTATGGGGTGGTTCATTCTTCTGAAATTATGGGGTGGTTTTGGCTCTATTATGAGTATCAACTTTTCAGGTTTGTGCTCAATTCTTTAATCCACCACCTGAAAGTCTGATCTTCCCCTCTTAACACATATGATTTCCCTAGTTTTATGATCCTCTAATTTTATATTTTTATTCAATACCTCATACCAATGTGCATTGGTATGGATATTCTCCAACACCTCAATGTATCTTTTGGATTGGGAGTCTAATTTAGCTTCCACATAAGTTTACAGGAAAATAATCGGTGAGTTATATGGATGAGGAACAACATAAAGTGCTTCTTTCTCTACCTCTTCTACAACCTCCCTTTCGGATGGTGTCGATGGACGTTTCTCACCAGAACTCTCCTCAACCTCATTATTACTTTCCTTAGGACTTTCGATTTGTTTTTCACTACTGGTAGCTATAACATCCGCATGTTTCTCAGGGAAGGGTCATAGAGGTGTTTGTGCAATCATGGAGATTTGAGTCTCCAATGCCTTGTTGTGAGTCTCGAGGGACTCGACCACAATGCTTAGATGCTTAAGTGTTTCATTAGTATAGAGACTTTATTTTCTAAACTCTTCATTATGGAGAGTTTGTGTCGCCACAAAGCACTCTATCATAGATTCTAGCCTAGAGAGAATTTGCATCGCAATGAAATCGTCCATTAATATTTTAAGGTCGGATTTATAGGAATCTTGCGGTTCCCCAAAATACTGAGAGTGGTAATCCATCTACCTAGGATTAAAGAAATTGAAACAAGAGTGTCTTAGTCTATACAGTGCAACAATGGAGTTACGATATTGACTAAATTGTTCCCCATCAACGGTGCCAAAAACATGGTGTGAAGTTTTCCTTCTCTTTGATGCTTTCCGTAAGTGCACAAAATGTATCGGGGTAATATAAAAGATTGTCGAACCCATAGAGAACAATAGTCAATCTTATCGATAATCACTGTTAATATGTAAATCTAAGGCTAATTGGATTTAGATGAAAATTAAAGTAGAAGATAAAGCAAGTTGGTTTAAAATATTTAAAAAACAGAGACCGAAATGTGATTTTCGGTGTACCTTCATGACTCAGATAAATGTCGGCATTTCATTTTGCTTTAAAATATTTTTTGGATGAAATATTTATTTAAATACGCTACTCACTTTCACTCAACCCGTGTTATGCTTTGAAACCATACAAGTCATGTTGTCGCTCCACAGGATACAATTTCGAAATAATTTTTGAAAACTGATAAGTCCTAATTAATTTCTAAAGCGTTGTCCTTATTTTTAGAATCCATTTTTGTTGATCGGATATCGGTCTCACGATGTCGCGATGTTGACCAGTATCTGAGTGTTTTCGCTTTCACGCAAAAAAAAAAAACTAAAAATTCAGAACCAGAAAAATAAATTAATATTAAAAATTAACGCAGATAAAGTTTACCTAGTCCCGTCGGAACAACGATCCTCGCATCCCGGGCTCTAGGAGCTTAGTTGGACATATTGGATATAGTATTCATCTTAAATTCACTATGCATACCAAATAAATTTCTAAACATGATGATATAATGATGATAATGAGAAGTAGTAGTAATTAGCATGTAAATGATAATATATCAGTACGAGTACGTGCTAATTCAATTTGATATATTTATGCAAGTGATGCTAGTAGACAATTATGCATTTAAAACTTATGATCAAAACAGTAGAAATTAAAACAATCAAAACTAACAATTATAATACTAAGTGTTGAAATGATAAAATGCATAATTAAAATGGTAAAGTAATACATACTGAAAAGTATGACAACTGTGGAATTGGAAACATAAAACTTGTAAATAAAATTCTTAAATTAAAATGGTGGTACAATTACAAAATGAATGATCCAAGCAACATCAGAAGTTCTTCAAATCCTAACTTTAGGGTGCACTTATCACTCATTATGAGCAAGTAAATGTTTTTCAATAAATATTTTCTTTGCCTAAGTGAATTCTAAAAACTTGGATCCCTTATAAACTAAAAAATATGGCTTTATATATTGCTAAAACTAGTAGAATACATTCAGAATTTGTGCTAAGGTAGTGGGAGAAAAGTATGGGATGTGGGAGGAACTCGTTCTACGCAGCTGCTATTTTTCAGCTCCAGAAGTCCATGGCGGACGCCATGGCCTCATGGAGAACGTCATGAGTGTTAACTCGGTGAATGTGGGCTAACTAGGGGTCATGGTATACGACATGCCCTTATGGAAAAATCCATCAACTTCAGGGCCTATTTTTCTACATTTTCTTCAAGGTGGGTGGTGCATCATGGCTGTCACATCATGGCGAACGCCATAGAGGTCTCCACCAGTACATTTTCTTCACTTCTTCTCCGTTTTGAGTCGTTTTTGTCCCGTTTTCTCGAGTATTGCTCCTACATGTAAAGTACCTAAAATACAAACAATATGCCAACATAACACAATAAAAAGGGAATAAACTAACTAAAATGCCTTGCTTATCGATTCCGAAATGTGATACGTTTCATGGTTATTGTTGAAATGTATATTTCGTGTCGGGTTTTTGTTATCGTATCCACAGAGATTGTAAGATATCACTGCCGTTCAATGGTTGAATTAATCTTAACTTAATGTAACAATAGGGTTTTGGTTTTAATCAAGTTATCTTGTATACAAAGTAATATTGCGGAAAAAGTTATGTTTTGATTAATATGAGAAATATTGTCAAAGTTAGGTTTCAATGATTACATTGCTTTGCATATATTTGCTCGGTCAACAATCTTATAAACTCCTTTAGATGATAAATAATTTCACAAGGTCCTCTCAATGCGTTTCTCTCGAACACCCATTGTGAGTTTTGCCATTTTGATCCATTGTTTCTCTCGAACACAATCTATCAAAATGACAACTTTTTGGTTCAACCTTATGGTGAACAAAATCATTCGTTACTATCTCTAGCTAACAAACAAGTTTGGATGAAAACCTAGGTCAAGAATCGGTAAACATCTCTCGATCAAATACCAACACAAAGAGTTTTAAATAGAAACAAAGTTTTCATCATATATTTACCGTTAAAGAGTTTACATATGAGGATCCTTACATTTACACACAAAGCTAGAAATCACCTACATCTAACCTTGACAAATGGATGACTTAGCTACTCATTTTCATGGTAGCTTGGTCGGCAAGTAAGGAAAGAAGGTTGATCAACATCCAAGTCGGATAATCGAAGTTGGATGGGAATCCACCTTCTTTTTGTGGAAGATGGTTGCTAGATGAAGAGAAATGAAATTAGGGCATAAAAGCTCCCACCAAACAATGCTGTAAAATATCTAGAAGAAAGTACAAAAAATGGAAAAGTTGGTAAAAATGAGGTATCGTGCCCAAAAGTGGCACCTGCTACTTATAGACAAGTGCAGAACTGTCATGTTCGCTAGGCGAGCAGAATGGCTCGCCTAGCGAAGGTCAAATATGAGCACAAAAAGCCCCTGCGCCCAGAGCAAACAGGGCCTGCTGAACTGTCATGTTCGCCTAGCGAACATACCTTCGCCTAGCGAAGGGCACGCTTCAACCTTCGCCCCAGCGAGGTTGAGAGGTTTTGCTACTGGAATGCTCGCTGGGGACTCGCTAGAGCCTCGCCTAGCGAGTGAGTGTTGGCTGCACTTTTCACCAAAACAGAATGAATTCGCTGCAAACTTCGCCCTGAGCTCGCCTAGCGAATTAATTTGCTAATTTACTGGAGCTGTTCGCCAGGAGCTCGCCTAGCGAACCCATTCTTCGCCACAGCCTCGCCTAGCGAGCAGGCAGATGAAATGCTCCTATTCTTTGGTTCCTTTGCCAATTCTTTTGTGTCTTTATTATCAATTAATTCATGCCTTTCCTGCACAATAACACACACATCAAAGGCACCAAGCTTGTTTATCAATGTAACGCATTCCATGTAAAACAAATGTGATTTTGACAATTTTAGCAAGGAAAAAGAGTGAAAGATGCCCACATATGATGGCTCAAATAAGCACTTTTGGGCATCTAACAACTCTCCCCAACTAGATTCTTGCTTGTCCTCAAGCAAAGTATGCCTCTTGAAGGACAAGAGGATTTGCTTTAAGAAACGGTTTCTCCGAAGTTGGATAAACGGCTCAAACACAAGCAAAATTCGCATATACAAGTTCCCAACGGTTGGAATAAAATAATACCTAGGAACTTAAACTTAAATAGCAATGCAAAATATTTATCTATCTACAACAATACTATTCTGAATGAATCATCCTATCTCTCCTCTTCGAATAAGGAATGAAGATTTTGCGCGTTTGCAACCGCGGGACTAATCTCACTCTCTAACAAATAATGAAGAAATCAAACAGATTCATACAATGTCTAATCAATTAAAAATGGTACTGTGGAAGCATAAAGATCACTAAGGGCTTTTCGGTTGAAGCTTGGTTAGGTTAACAAACAAGGGTCATTTCTAAGGCCATTGAAACGAAAGTGCCGATGCAAAAGAGACATTCACAGTATTATTCACACTACTCGACTTTGTTTCATTTGTTTCTTATTTGTAACCTTCACAACACATATTCCACAACTCCATTTTTATTTTTTTCTTCCAAGCAAGCATTCATTTTTATTCTTTTATTTTTGTTCTTTTCTTTCACATCATATATACAAACAGATGTTTCTTTTCTATATTTTCTATACATATATTTTTCTATGCTTGCTCGGTTTTTCTTATCTTTTTCAAGAGTTGTGGTACTTACCAATTCTTTTTCGTTCTCCCCAACTTATTTCTTCCATACCCTAAGTGAATGCTCTTAACTTTTTACGGCAAAAGAACAATAATCAATATTTTTCGGGTTGTAAAAAAAAAGATTTTTGAGATCTCGCTTTATTTCAAGCCGAGATTCAACTGTTTAGGCTCAAAGGGGTTAACGAATACTCTCTCTGCTCACAGGTAAGTTGTTTTTGGATGTAGTTGTGCTCGAAAGAAAACAAGTGCCTTGATCATTTCTAATTGCTTCCACAATTTCACAATAATAAAAGACAAATAATGAATCACATGAATCAACAAAACTTATTAGAATCCAGCATTTAAGTGAACAATGGAGGTTTCCTCACAATTTGTGGTTTTAAGTTCTAGATGAAGCATTCATTCAATTATGTTGCAAAAAGAGAATATTCAATTTACCAAAAAGAGTAAAGTTCCTAATGCATTCTAAAATTCTAGCCGACGGTAACCATGTACCTTAGCTTCATTCACTTGTTTATTCTTATCATTGCCATCCAAGCTCGGATGCACCTTCATTGGGTACTTCTTGAGGAGCAACCAATCTAGAAGGGTTTGCCACTCAATCAACCAAAAATTTATTAAACACACAAAATTAACAACAAACATAAATAACATTAACTGAAAAATAAAATTTTGTTCGTGGGGGACAAAACACCCCAATAGTACACACCATGGTCAAAATACAAAATTCGAAAGTACAAATAAAAATAACATAAAAACTGAAAAAATACAAATACTCAACCCACAAAGGGCTCAGGACTCCTCTTCGCTACCGGCCTCAGAACCGGTAGCCTCATCATCAACATCATCATCATCAGCAGCCTCAGCGTCCACCCCCTCACCATAGACTGGCCTGTCCACAGGCCAATTAGCGTTAAGCATAAACTGCTCACGCGCTAACAATGCTCGAGCACCGGAGGGGTCATTACCTTGCAGCTCCAACCTCTGCATACCGCTGTGCAAATCAATCATAGCTCGTTGGGATGCTGCCATCCACTCAAAACTGTAGTCACAAACAGCCCGGAAGTACGGATCAAGTCCGGGAGAAGAAGCACTAGGACCATCAGCAGCCCGAGTACTTCCTGAGGCCGCACTGCCACCGGTAGTCTTAGCTCTACAGTACTTAGCCACATACCTATCATCGATCGGTGCCGGGATTCGAACCTGCCCACGAGACGGAAGTCTCACCCTAGCCTGAACACATAAGCTCATAATCAAACACGGGAAAGCCAAGGGGCAATTAACACGAGCCCCTGACTTAAGCCCGCTCTCGACGACGGTCTTCAGCTCATTGGCGATTATCCTCGCCACATCAATCTCAACATTTGTGAGGATGGAATGGACTAAATGTGCCACTGGGATCGGCACAGTAGAAGTGTGTGATTTGGGCTGGATATTGGTCAAAACCAAGAGTAGGATCAGCTGAGCCATGGGAGTCATGTCCTCCCGGTGATATCTCACAGGAACCCCAGATGGGTTCGGCTCAACCGATCTCCCAGGTAAAAGCAGGTCGGCGGTAATGGCAGGGACATCTTTATGAAGCCTGAGGTCGGTGTGGTACTGGTCTCTCTGATCAGCTCCCAGTTGGAGCGGTTCCCCTAGGATTCGGTTGATAGTATCCCTGTCAAATGGAATAGTACGCCCGGCAACTCTAGAAACCCAAGTGAAGGGCTCGTCGTCGTCGGGCAGTGCGTTAGCATAAAACTCCCGCACCGTAGCAATGTCGTAATGCTCCAAGGGACTTATCAACCTATCCCACTTCTTGGCGTCGATCAACCCGGCGAAAGTTCTGTAAGTGCCTTGTGGGTTGATCAGAAAACGCTTCTCAGGAAGTATTTTTCGCTTCTCCAAAGCTATGTACCGTGCAGCCTGTTTTAGACCGACAAACTTGTCGGTATCGAATTGAATCGGCACGGTCCTGGAAGTAGTTGCAGCTCCCTTTCTTTTCTTACCAGCTCCAGATCTAGACTCCATCTGCAAAATATTCAAAGAAACAACACACACCAGCAAACAGATTAGCCATTAAAACAAAGTTAAAATACTGCCACGTTCGCTGCTGCTTCGCCTAGCGAAGTTGCAGCGAACGCTCGCCCCAGGTCGCCTAGCGAGCTGCTAGCGAACCTTACGGGTTTTGGGATTTTCTGCATTTTCAAAGATGTTTTCCCCAAAACCCGTACTCTTATGGTTCCCACACAGAACCTAATAATTTTCTCATGACAATGAATCGTTCTATGCTATTGGGGATTGCCTAATTGCATGCAAAACCTAAAGTAATCCTAAATCCCCAATTGAAAACCTAAATATCCAAAAATTGCAAACTCCACAATATCACATGCAACCTCAATGTTTCCCATACTACACATTCCTATTTGCTATTCATATTTGGAATTTAAGAGTAAACAAAAAGAAAATGAAGTAGGGCAAACCTTAATTGCACGGATTCGGAAATGTAAAATGGAGAGAGTTTGCAATCGAGAGGAAGGAGCGAGGGTTGGTGATAGCGATGCGAATGCGGGAGTTAGAGAAGTTTCGCAAAATTTTCTCAGCAGAACAGCTCTGAATATTTTTGAGGGTTTGGGGCAAAATGCCCTGCTGAGAAATTTATAGAACAGTACTGGTGCGCTCGCTCTCTGCCTCGCCTAGCGAGCAACCAGCGAGCGCGCTCGCTGCAGACTCGCCTAGCGAGCTGCAAGCGAGCATGACAGCAAGTGCATTTGCAAATGCAGCACTTGCAAGTCATCCAGCTTGATTTCAGCACAGGGTACTCACGACAACACAAAACATAAAACAATAAATACTTACAATGTTGGGGTGCCTCCCAACTAGCGCTTGTTTAACGTCGGCTAAGCTCGACGGTGCGATGCTCACAGAGGAGCATCGAGCGGCTGAGCACAACTCTCGCGATCCACATGACCGCCGAGATACACCTTCAATCGTTGGCCATTCACGGTCCAACTGTCTTTCTCGTCCATGTCTTCAATGATAATGGCCCCGTATTCTTTTACTTCTTTCACCCGAAATGGCCCGGACCATTTTGATTTCAACTTCCCGGGAAACAACTTCAACCGGGAGTTGAACAATAAGACCAATTGTCCGGGCACGAATTCTTTGGTTCGGATCTTCTTGTCGTGATATTTCTTTGCTTTCTCCTTGTACAACCAACTTGAGTGGTATGCGGCATTGCGCATCTCCTCCAACTCAAGAAGTTGTACTTTCCTTTTTTCACCGGCCGCCTCATTTTCAAAATTTAAAAACTTAATGGCCCACAAGGCCTTGTGCTCCAATTCAACCGGCAAATGGCAAGTTTTACCAAATACCAATTGAAACGGAGTTAGGCCAATTGGAGCTTTAAAGGCCGTACGGTAGGCCCATAATGCTTCGTCCAATTTTTGGGACCACTCTTTTTTAGAATTGGACACGGTTTTTTCTAGGATTCTCTTAATCTCTCGATTAGAGACCTCCGCTTGCCCGTTAGCCTGAGGGTGGTACGGAGTTGTCACCCTATGCGACACACCATAATGTTTTAGAATTGTTTCCAAAGGTGCATTGCAAAAGTGTGACCCTCCGTCACTTATCAACACTCGGGGGGTTCCAAAACGGGAAAAGATGTTTTTCTTTAAAAATTTATCACCGTTTTGGCATCCGCCCGAGGTGAGGCAATCGCCTCAACCCACTTGGAGACATAATCAACAGCCACAAGCATGTACTCATTCCCGTAAGAGGGTGGGAAAGGTCCTACGAAATCGATGCCCCAACAATCGAACACTTCCACTTCTTGGATATTTTGGAGAGGCATCTCATCTCTCTTACCTATCCCACCGCTTCTTTGGCAGCTATCACAACTTTGCGCATGGATATGTGCGTCTTTGAAAATAGTTGGCCAATAAAATCCCGATTGAAGAATTTTAGTGGCCGTTCTAACCCCATTATAATGTCCGCCATAAGGCGAGTTGTGACAATGCCAAAGGATGCTCTGGGCTTCATCACCAGTTACGCATCTCCTTAACAGGTTATCGCTACCCAACTTAAACAAGTATGGGTCATCCCAAACATAATACTTCGCATCCGAAAGGAACTTCCTCTTTTGGTTCGAAGTTAGGTCGGCCGGCACGAAACCACTAGCCTTGTGGTTTGCAAAGTCTGCAAACCACGGCCTAACTTGAACCTTAAACAATTTTTCATCAGGAAATTCTTCCCGGATTTCCTTTTCAGATGCGGTAACCTCGACATTCACCAAGCGGGATAAATGATCCGCTACCAAGTTTTCCGACCCCTTCTTGTCTTTGATTTCGACATCGAATTCTTGTAACAAGAGGATCCAACGGATGAGCCTTTGCTTCGAATCCGGCTTGGTTAGCAGATATTTAATCGCCGCGTGGTCGGTATACACAACGACTTTAGACCCTATAAGATAGGACCTAAACTTTTCTAGCGCATACACTATTGCGAGTAGTTCTTTTTCCGTTGTGGCATAATTTATTTGAGCCTCGTTAAGAACCTTACTCGCATAATGTATAGCATGAAAAGTTTTGTCTTTTCTTTGGCCAAGTACCGCTCCAACGGTATAGTCACTCGCGTCACACATTAGTTCAAAATTTTCATTCCAATCGGGAGCGACTATTATTGGAGCGGTAACCAATTTTTCTTTTAAAACCTCGAAAGCTTGCAAACAATCTTCGGTGAAGAGAAATACCTGATCTTTGGCGAGCAAATTGCTCAAAGGCTTAGCCACCTTTGAGAAGTCCTTGATGAAGCGCCGGTAAAACCCCGCGTGCCCCAAAAAACTACGGATGCCCTTCACATTCACCGGAGGGGGTAATTTTTCAATTACTTCAACCTTAGCTCTATCCACTTCAAGCCCCCTTTTAGAGACTTTGTGGCCTAGCACGATCCCCTCGGTCACCATGAAGTGACACTTTTCCCAATTTAGCACCAAATTGGTCTTCACACACCTTTCCAACACCGTCTTCAAATTTGCCAAGCATAGACTAAACGTCCCACCAAATACTGAGAAGTCATCCATGAAGACTTCCATTGTTTTCTCTATTAGATCGGCAAAAATGGCTTGGACGCATCGTTGGAAGGTCGCCGGTGCATTGCACAGCCCAAGGGCATTTTTCTGTATGCGAACACTCCAAACGGACACGTGAAAGCCGTCTTCTCATGATCAACCGGGTCAACCGCAATTTGGTTGTACCCGGAGTAGCCGTCCAAAAAACAATAGTATTGTTGGCCCGATAGTCTTTCAAGCATTTGATCCATAAATGGGAGTGGGAAATGGTCCTTACGAGTCGCGGTATTCAACCGTCTATAATCTATACACATTCTCCACCCCGTGGCAACTTTAGTCGGGATCAATTCGTCTTTGTCATTTCGGATTACGGTCATTCCATCCTTCTTCGGAACCACGTGCACGGGACTAACCCACGGACTATCCGAGATCGGGTAAATCATTCCCGCATCCAATAGCTTCACCACTTCCTTCCTTACAACCTCCTTCATCGTAGGATTTAAGCGGCGTTGTGGTTGAGCTACCGGCTTGAAATCCTCCTCCATCAAAATCTTGTGCATACAATAGGATGGACTAATTCCTTTTAGATCGGAAAGAGTCCAACCCATAGCTTCTTGATTGGTTTTTAGCACAATGATTAGACGGGCTTCTTCTTCTTTGGTCAAAAGGTTGCTTATGATGACCGGCTTTGCCTCGGTCTCATCTAAAAACACATATTTCAAAGTCGAAGGTAACTCTTTTAATTCAATTGGCGCTTTCTCGTCAATGACCTCCTTCTTCAAATTTTCTTCCTCTACTTCCCACGGTTGTAGGTCTTCCAAACTATCTAGTTCCTTTAAGCATTCCTCGAGAGCTAGCTCCTCCTCAACAGTGAAAACCTCCAATGAGTCGTCAAGAGCTAACTCCGTAGGAGATATCTCATGAATATGCTTTGAAACTTCCATAATAGCGTCTTCGATCACATCGATGCGAAAGCTATCATTTCTGTCCTTGGAATGCTTCATCGCCTCGAATAGATCAAAGGTGACCTCCTCATTTTGAACCCGCACCTTCATTAAACCGTCATCAACATCTATCATCATTCTTGCGGTCTTCATGAATGGTCGGCCCAATATGAGCGGAGCATCATCATCTTCCTCCATATCAATTACAATAAAATCCACCGGGAAAAAGAATTTGTCGACCTTCACCAACACATCTTGGGCTACGCCATGAGGATGGGTAGTCGACTTATCCGCCAATTGTAATGTCATTCGGATGGACTTAATCTCGATGTTGCCAAGCCTTTTGATAATTGACAAAGGTATAAGATTAATACTCGACCCCAAGTCAATAAGTCCCTTTCCGACATACACGTCACCAATTTTAACTGGCAATGTAACTCTTCCCGGATCAACCTCTTTCTTAGGAAGCGTCCTTTGAATAATGGCACTACAACTCGCATCAAGGACGATGGTCTCCGGTTCCGTATACCTCCGCTTTTTGGTTAGTATGTCCTTCATGAATTTGGCATACTTTGGCATTTGTTCCAAGGCTTCGGCAAACGGGATGTTGATTTGCAACTGTTTAAAAATATCCATGAACCGGGCGTAATGCCGTTCATTCTCCCTTTTGGAAGGAGCATGAGGGTAAGGAAGGTTTTGGACCGGAGTAGCGCTCACTACCTCCTTTCCCTTTGCAATTCTAGCACTTTTCCATCTAGGCTTCTTCACTACCTCCCTTATTACCTCATCACTTTTATTTTCCTCAATCTCCACACCTTTTTCTTTTTCAACTTCACCATTATTTTTATTATTTTCAACTACTTCCTCATCACTCCACACTCCTACTTCACCATCAACATTTTCCTCCACTATTTCCTCCTCAATCTCCTTCTCTTTCTCTCTTTGTTGACTCTCAACTCTTTTTTCATTTTCACTACCCAACTCCCTTCCACTTCTCGTCATAATCGCCTTACAATGCTCCTTAGGATTTGTTTGCGTATTAGCCGAAAAAGAAGGACCGGTTTGTTGTTCAGCGAGTTGCTTGGCAAGTTGCCCAACTTGAGTTTCAAGATTTTTTATGGCCGCGTCATTACTCTTTTGATTGGCCATTGACATTTGCATGAATTGCGTCAATGTCTCTTCCAATTTAGAATTGACGACCGGCGGTTGTTGAGGTTGATACGGATTTTAGGGAGGGTTTTGACGGCTAGAAGAACCACCTCCATAACCTTGGTTATGATAATAGTTGCTTCTAGGTTGGAACCCTTGGTTCCCTTGGAATTGTTGTTGTTGTGGTTGATAAGGTTGTTGTTGTCTCGGTTGATAGTCCCGTTGATTGGCCATGTAGTTTACTTCGTCAAAACCGGGAGGTGGACAAAATCCGGTGTCATGTTCACCTTTACAAAGTTCACAACAAGCTATTTGTTTAGCTTTTGACGGTTCTCTTAACTCTTTGATTTGTTGCGTTAAGAGTTCCACTTGTTGTGAGATGAGCTTGTTTTGGGCTAGGATGGCATCATTCGTCCCTAACTCAAGCACTCCCGCCTTCTTCAAAGAATTTCCACGACTTTGACTTTGAAGATCATTCAAAGCCATACGGTTGATAATGTTGGTGGCTTCTTCGGCACTTTTTGACATCAACGAGCCACCCGAGGTGGCATCCAACAACGTTTTGCAGTTTGGTTGAAGTCCATTTCTGAAGATATGGATTTGAGTTAATTCATCAAATCCATGCCCTTTGCATTTCCTAAGCATGGACTTGAATCTCTCCCACGCTTCATTCAAAGATTCACTGGTTCCTTGAGAAAACACCGAGATGGCCGTCTTTGATTCCATGAATCGGTTATGGGAGAAAAATCTTTCAATGAATTTCTCTTCTAACACGTTCCAGTCGGTCATTACGGCAGGTGTTTGATCGAGGTACCAATCCTTTGCTTTACCGAGCAAAGCGTGGGGAAATAATCGTCTGAACAACGGAAGCTCCTGAGCCTGATCCACTCCGGCAGCCAATGCTATCTCATAAAATTTTGTGAGAAAAGCAAATGGGTCTTCATGGTCCATTCCGGTGAATGGACTCCCATATATAAATTCAGAGTTCCCGTCTTCATCTCAGCTTGCCTTCCTGTTTGGTTGGCAAACTGAGCGGTGTTCCTTGGACTATTGATACATGGAGTAGAAATAGGTGGTGGTGGTTGTGGCTCCATGTTTGGTATGAATGGGTGTGGATTTGTGGTCGAAGAACTTTCCCCTTGCTCTTGGCGTTGTCTAGCCTGTTGCCTCCTACGTCTCGTTTTGCTATTGAGCCTCCTTGCGGTTCTCTCGATCTCAGGATCAAAAAGAAGTTCGTCCACAGGGATTTGCCCTCGCATAAAACGTAAGCTGCACACTAAACCAAACAAATTACAAGCACAAGTCAAAAATTCACAAGCTAAAACTTAAACAACCATTGCGATGCTCGCAATATCAATTTACAATCCCCGGCAACGGCGCCATTTTGTTGAAATGTATATTTCGTGTCGGGTTTTTGTTATCGTATCCACAGAGATTGTAAGATATCACTGCCGTTCAATGGTTGAATTAATCTTAACTTAATGTAACAATAGGGTTTTGGTTTTAATCAAGTTATCTTGTATACAAAGTAATTAATTGCGGAAAAATTTATGTTTTGATTAATATGAGAAATATTGTCAAAGTTAGGTTTCAATGATTACATTGCTTTGCATATATTTGCTCGGTCAACAATCTTATAAACTCCTTTAGATGATAAATAATTTCACAAGGTCCTCTCAATGCGTTTCTCTCGAACACCCATTGTGAGTTTTGCCATTTTGATCCATTGTTTCTCTCGAACACAATCTATCAAAATGACAACTTTTTGGTTCAACCTTATGGTGAACAAAATCATTCGTTACTATCTCTAGCTAACAAACAAGTTTGGATGAAAACCTAGGTCAAGAATCGGTAAACATCTCTCGATCAAATACCAACACAAAGAGTTTTAAATAGAAACAAAGTTTTCATCATATATTTACCGTTAAAGAGTTTACATATGAGGATCCTTACATTTACACACAAAGCTAGAAATCACCTACATCTAACCTTGACAAATGGATGACTTAGCTACTCATTTTCATGGTAGCTTGGTCGGCAAGTAAGGAAAGAAGGTTGATCAACATCCAAGTCGGATAATCGAAGTTGGATGGGAATCCACCTTCTTTTTGTGGAAGATGGTTGCTAGATGAAGAGAAATGAAATTAGGGCATAAAAGCTCCCACCAAACAATGCTGTAAAATATCTAGAAGAAAGTACAAAAAATGGAAAGTTGGTAAAAATGAGGTATCGTGCCCAAAAGTGGCACCTGCTACTTATAGACAAGTGCAGAACTGTCATGTTCGCTAGGCGAGCAGAATGGCTCGCCTAGCGAAGGTCAAATATGAGCACAAAAAGCCCCTGCGCCCAGAGCAAACAGGGCCTGCTGAACTGTCATGTTCGCCTAGCGAACATACCTTCGCCTAGCGAAGGGCACGCTTCAACCTTCGCCCCAGCGAGGTTGAGAGGTTTTGCTACTGGAATGCTCGCTGGGGACTCGCTAGAGCCTCGCCTAGCGAGTGAGTGTTGGCTGCACTTTTCACCAAAACAGAATGAATTCGCTGCAAACTTCGCCCTGAGCTCGCCTAGCGAATTAATTTGCTAATTTACTGGAGCTGTTCGCCAGGAGCTCGCCTAGCGAACCCATTCTTCGCCACAGCCTCGCCTAGCGAGCAGGCAGATGAAATGCTCCTATTCTTTGGTTCCTTTGCCAATTCTTTTGTGTCTTTATTATCAATTAATTCATGCCTTTCCTGCACAATAACACACACATCAAAGGCACCAAGCTTGTTTATCAATGTAACGCATTCCATGTAAAACAAATGTGATTTTGACAATTTTAGCAAGGAAAAAGAGTGAAAGATGCCCACATATGATAGCTCAAATAAGCATTTTTGGGCATCTAACAGTTATCACCTCATCTTTTTCAGGAGATTGTCTCCTTTGATGCAAGGAAATATAAAGAGCCATGGTGTGTACGTTCACGTGTTTGCACACTATGCTAGGATCAATGTCTAGCATCTCATGTGGGGTTATAGGAAAAAAGTCGGTGTTACCTCGAAGGCATTCAATAAGTGTGGATCTTACTTCGAATGTGAGGTTGGCACCTATTTTAATTGACCTGGAAAGGTCTTCCCCAAGATGAATGGTCTTAAAATCTCCATCTGGCACAACCCGAACCTCATCCTCCTGAGCGTCCAAGTCAAATCCCTAAGATATGTCCTCTTTCTCCTTACTTCCGATTTCAAAGTTGTGGCTGACACTAAGAGTCCTCTTTGAATAACTTCTTTGGTTCATTTGGTTTTATCTACATCGGCATCTACCATGACTGGTCTTCCTCCCTAGGATACCTCAGAAGGTGCTCCTGCATGACACTATCACGAAATTGAGGACCATTTTTCTCTTGATATCTCCCTCTCCCACAATCATAACCAAATTCACGTCTCCCTAAGAACGAGTGATTGAATCGTTGCATGCTAGTAGATCCCCCCACCATATGGATTCAGATCCATTTTTTGGATTCCTATCAAGTCCATCGCATCTAAATAGAGGATGTTACACGAACTTCTGTTTCCAACAAGGAATCTAGTTAGATCATTATCACCAATGGTGATCACAAGAATCAGGGGTAGATCATCATTTGGAACTTCATTGATATTATCGTGATCTAGGAATCCTAAATCTAATCAATCTACTCTTTTTTAGCGTCAACGTCAGTTATGAGTATGGAGTGACCCGATGAAGGATATGTGTTGAACGAGATGATACCATGGAATTTGTCAATTGGTAAAACTTGAAAAATGGTCGGTTTAGAGAATGTGTTCGGTGTTCCATCTATAACTAGCAAAATTATCATCTTTTTGTTCTATCTTTCACGGTTGCAAATCTAATTTTCCAGATCAAGATCGATCTGAATGTGAAAATTAGAAAGAATTGTATGTCAATTCTCACAGACGTTGCCACTGCTCCATTCGGGAACCAGAAATAAATGGACTAACTCCACAAAGGAAGCATAAATTAAGAGAGTTTGATAATAGTGATCTTGAACGGTGGCTCTGATCTCCTTTATGGTGGCGCAGGATGGACCTGTGTGGTTAACACTCTAACGCCCTGATCTCCTTTACGGTGGCGCAGGGTGGACCTGTGTTGTAAAAAAATTGTTTTTTTTCTTTACTTAAACACATCTTATATATTAAACATGATTTGCAACAATATATTATCAATGCAAAATTAAATACATCAATTTTGGTGTTATATCTCTCTCTCTCTCTCTCTCTCTCTCTCTCTCTCTCTCTCTCTCTCTCTCTCTCTCTCTCTCTCTCTCTCTCTCTCTCTCTCTCTCTCTCTCTCTCTCTCTCTCTCTCTCTCTCTCTCTCTCTCTCTCTCTCTCTCTCTCTCTCTCTCTCTCTCTCTCTCTCTCTCTCTCTCTCTCTCTCTCTCTCTCTCTCTCTCTCTCTCTCTCTCTCTCTCTCATCTCTCTCTCTCTCTCTCTCTCTCTCTCTCTCTCTCTCTCTCTCTCTCTCTCTATCTCTTCTCTCTCTATCTCTATCTATATATATATATATATATATATATATATATATATATATATATATATATATATATATATATATATATATATATATATATATATATATATATGTATATATATATATATATATATATATATATATATATATATATATATATATATATATATATATATATATATATATATATATATATATATATATATATAGAGAGAGAGAGAGAGAGAGAGAGAGTACTATGAAAAAACATTTTACCTTGGTTATAAATGAGGGTTAACCTCGATTTTTAGGTGATGTAATGAATTGTATCATGAAAAGTGCGCCTCTTTTCCCCTTGATTGCTCTTAATCTGAGGGTGATGTAACGAATCGTATCATGAAAAGTGAGCCACTTTTCCCCTCAATTGTTCTTAATCCGAGGAAAATTCGTAATGGTCATGGACTCGATCCCCATCAACGATGTTTTTCGTATTTTCATAACTCGATAGTGCACCCCACTTTTTCCCTCTGATATAATGATCATCCAAGTAATATACTTAGTTTTACTACCTTGGTCTAGTAACATAACTGAGGCAAAAAACCTTGTTATTAATTTTTTTCTATGTTTTCGTTTTAACCTGTATTATTTTAAATAGAGCGTAAATTGCCCATTATTGAAACATAAATATTCTCATGTACAAAAAATATGCATTGTTTACACCAATTACAAATCCAAAATGACCCACACATTCTCCTTTTACAACAAAACTAACATAAATGATTAACGAGCAAAAGCAAAAACCAAATGTAAATTCTTGAACGTCCGTCCAAAACTTTTCTTCTATGAATTTTGTAACCGGTCTTTAAGCCCCTATAATTTGAACCACATTTGAAACCAATTAGGACAATCAACATTAACATTAAATCTTCAAACCATTGATCTCAACAACAACAATAACAACAACATTAAATCCTCAAACTATCAATCTCAACAATAACTTTTACTAACAAAAACAAGATTAACTTTGTTTACAACAACAACAACATTCAAACTTCAATCTCAACAACAACAACAACATCAACGAAAGCAACACTCAAACTTCAATATCAACAACATGCATAAAAAACTATAAATAACATAAATAATTTACAAGCATATATGAATGACACAAATAATAACATTTACTTTAGGGATAATAATTTTCTTACTTTTACTTCTAAAACCATTAAAAATATGGTATCCTTAGACATCTCTATATGTTTGAATAAAATAAATATTACTCCCTCCGTTCCTTTTTAATTGTCTTTTTTTTACTTTTACCGCATACCAATAAAGATAATAATTTTTACTACTTTTCAAGTAATGATTCTCTTTTTACCTATAATACCCTTAATTATTTAACTTTTTCTCTCTTTTCAATAAATAATTAGGGGTAATTTTGACAAAACAACAATTAATGTTGCCTTGAACTTTGAAAACGACGAATAAAAAGAAACAATTTTTTTACTCAAAAACGACAGTTATAAAGGAACGGGGGGAGTAGTAAAAAGTATACAAATCTAAAATGAATAAATATATATTACTAAGTCATATAAAATATTTACTTACTAGTTTTCCCAAAATTCTTCTTGATGATCATAACGAATATCATACACATCATCTGAATCATTTTCTTCGGATAAGAGACACACATGTGTTATGAAAGATGGGGTATCAAAATTTAAATCTTGATTTTCATCACTATCAGGAATATGTTTTCCTTATATAAAAATTGTTCATCTATTGTTAGAAGGATTAGTGACATAAAAAACTTGTTTTTCTTGGGATGCCATGATGAATTGTTCGTTCATATAATCTTCCTTTCAAATATCAACATATGTGAATCCTAATTCATCGGTGTCTACGCCAGTGTTATTGTGAATCCACTTTCACTTAAATAAAGGTACTTTAAAAAATAATATAATCAATCTCCAAAATCTCTTCATGATCCCAAAGTACGCTTTAGATGCTAGTAAAAGATTATTATCTTTGGTACTAGAGAAGTACATGGATTCATATTCAACCATAATCCTACTATTTTGCATGGTACTACGATCATCCATTGGTTTTGTATAGAATGAAAATTTAGTAATATTGTATGCACTCAATGCAAACACTCGCAAAAACTTTGATATCTTTCACTATTTTAAGCCAGTTAACTTGATATCTTTCATTGATACAAGTTCTTGATATTTTATGAGTAAACTTAGGGAACTTTGATACCATGCAAACACTCGCAAAAACTTTTTTTTCTTTTTTAGATAGAGATTGGCATACCGGGGGAAAATATGTTCTTTTTCCTAATTCTTTTGGAGTCAATTCTTTTCTTATACACATCACCACCATATCTAGACAAGAATTCTCAATATTTTTTATCTTACCCTAAATGTTTAGAAGTGTTCCTATCAAACTATCACACGTATTTTTCTCTACATGCATCACATCAATAAATGTCTTACATCGAGGCTAGACCAATATGAAAGATCAAAGAACAGTGACCTCTTTTTCCATATATATTTTTTCAACGAGTATTTTTTGGTTCTTTCGAAATACAATATTAATATGTTGTTTTTGTTTATAAATTTATGATGCCCAAGGTAAACAGACTTTTTTCCATACTGAAGTTGGTGAAAGCATGTATTAGATTCACATATAGGACACACTTTATGTCCCTTGACAATGTATCTAGACCAATTACCATATGCATGAAAGTCATTGAGTATGTAAAACAACATGACACACATCTTAAAATTGTCACTCGTATACTGATCATCAACATTAATGCCTTACTCTCACAAAACTCTTAAATTTCCAATTAATGTAGTTGAATAAACATCTATATCATTTCTTGTTTGTTTCGGACCTAAAATCATCATTTATTGAATCATATATTTGCACGTCTAGTACAACCATGAAGATAGATTATAAATTACGAGAAGAAAATGACATGAAGTATGCTTAGTACTCATATTATCAAACAGGTTCATTCCATCGGTGGAAAGTCCAAGCCTAAGGTTCATTGTCTCAAGGACAAATTTTGGAAACAGCAAATCAATTTTCTTTCAGTGCAATTAATCAGCTACATGACACATTTTTCATCACATATTCTTTCATATGAATGCCATATAATAATCTTTGTGTCATTTACATTAGAAAAAAGTCTATTGAACTTCTAAATTATCGGTAGGTACCACATTACCTTGGAAGGAGCACCTTTTTCTAATTACACCATCATCATCTTCAACACCGTTGTCCTTCAACTTGTAACGTGACTCCCCACACCTCGGGTACTCCTTTAAGTTTTCATAGTCTTTCCAGTATAATATGCAATCATTACGACAAAAATGTATTTTGATATAGTCCAAACCCATTGGTTATAATATCTTGTTGGCCTCATAACAACGGTTAGACTATGTGTTACCTTCTGGTAGTATTTATTGCAAGAACTCAAGAAATTAAATGAAACTTCTATCTGTCCACGCACTTCTTCCCTTAAGATTAAATAGTTTTAACACATATGATAATCTTGCAAAAAAAAATTGCACCCTAAAAATAACAACTTTTCCATATCACTATGTAAAGTATCATACACTTATGATTTCTTAAAAGAATCTACTCCAATATCCTATATCATTCTTTTAGGTTATCATCCATATCTTCATCAACTTAATCTCTATTTGATGCCGTTCTTTTTATATCACTTCACCATGCCATATCAATTTCATGTAACTTTGAATAATTTTATCACAACTTAAATGATTGAATTTTTTTTTATGAATGTTTTTGCGTATTTTGGCATTTTTTACAAGGACAATAAAAGATCTCATTATCGTCAAGAAGGTTTAATTTTGCAAATTCAAGAAATTTAATCACTTCATTCTCATACTCTTTACTTAATCTATTGGATTTCATCCAATTACGATTCATAATCACGTATCTTCTGAAAACAAAATAAAAATCATACACAACCTACAACGATGAACACTCCATCTCAAGAAAATAAGTATAACATTAAACCTTCAATCTCAACACAACAACTATAAATTCTATAAAAACAACAACAATATTATACCCTAAATCTCAAAAACAACAACTACAACAACTTTACTGGTACAATCATGGAGAAAGTTTTATGTACCGGAAATATAATAAGAGAGTCAAAGAAATGTGTTGGTTTGAGTTTTGAGTTTTTTTATTTGAACTTTCTTATTCCTTTGTTTACTTCGTTCGACTTGGAAGATGAAGTTTGGTTTATGGTTTAGTGGAGAATATGAAGAATGATATTTGTTCGCTAGGTGGAGAAGATGAAGAAAGTGTTTTGCTCGCTAAGGCACAAAAAATTTATGAGAAATGCAAAGAGTTAACATTCCGATGTTGGAATAAAACAAAATAATGAGCAATATTTGCTCTCGGTTGGAAAAAAAATCGAGGGAATAGATGATTTATATTATAGTTAAAAGATTAAATAAAATAAAGATGTCATTTTGGTTCTAAATAAAATACGAAATTGCAGGAGTTGGGAATCAAAATTCAAACCTTGAGCAACATTTATAAATTAAAAAATAAAATAAAATAACGGTGTCATTTTTTTTTCTAAATAAAACACGAATATGCATGAGCTGAGAATCAAAGCTCAAACCTTGAGTAACGTTTCATGTCGGTTGAACCAAAAAAAAAATCAAAGAAATATATTTATTTATTTTTAAAAAAATTAAGCGGTCACATTACAAGGCATTTTACATCGATTTTTAATTGGCTAGAGTAAAAAATTTATCATAAAATATATTATTTGTAGTAGATAGAAAAATGAGGGAGAAAATGTTAATACTAAATGTCAAACTAATATTCTTACACCTGCCAGTAACTATTTATAAATGATTAACTAAATGAATCCAATTATTAAATTGAGTGATATTATTAAGTTGATAAATATAATTTTTTTTATGGAATTTAAAAAATTATTTGATTTTCTAGTACATTATTTGAATTTATAACAAATTATTTAAAATATATATATAATTAACTAATAGAATATATAACAATATATGTATAAATTGTTTAAAATTTTATATACATCATCATCATGAATTGATTTAACTTGATTTTTCTAAAAAAATATTGAAAGTGTAAGTATTTTAAATTTATCCTTTAATATATATATATATATATATATAAAAGCAAAGAGTTGACTATTTTAACAAAAGTTGACCGACCCTTTAAGTTTCGTTCCACTAAAACAGTTTGATGGTACAAGCAACATATGGTTGAATAATGTTACAAGTGATGTTTGACTTTAATTCATCGCTCGCCGCACATAAATAATATCTCCACCGCTCGCCACACATAATTTCCACATATCATATCCTATAAATAATAGCAATCCATTGCTCCAACATGAACACACACACTCCAAATTCATATACAACCATGTCAACAAAATTGATCAAAATCACAAACCTCAGTCTTCTGTTATGGCTTTTCACGTCCACAGCAATTCTAGCACAATCTGAAAATGAACAAGTTCTTGACAGAAAAGGAAATCCTCTAGAAAGAGGCAAAGAGTATTACATAAAACCAGCTATAACAGATAGTGGAGGGCGTTTCACTTTGATAAACAGAAACAGTTCATGCCCTTTATATGTAGGTCAAGAAAACACAGATCTCGGAAAAGGGTTACCTGTTATTTTCACACCTTTTGCAAAAGAAGATAAAGTTGTTAAGGTGGAAAGGGATTTTAAGGTGAAGTTTTCAGGTTCTTCAACTTGTGTAGAGTCCACTGAATGGAAAGTGGGTGATAGAGACAGTAAGAGCGGAAGGAGGTTTATTATAACAGGGACCGATCGTTATAACTATTTTAGAATTGCAAAGACTCAGTTTAGAGGTATATATAATATTGAGTTTTGTCCCTCTGTGTGTGACATTTGTAGGTTTGAGTGTGGTACTTTGGGTGGTTTGCGTGAGAATGGGAAGATATTATCGGCTTTGGGTGATAATAAGCTTCCGGTGGAATTTATAAGGGCATAAGTTACTTTTGTCAAATATTTCCGATATCATAATTTTAATTTATCAAATAAGCACACTTTTAAAGTTAGATTAAAAAACATGAAAAGAGGAACCAATACTTTAAATTTTTCATTAAAATATGTTAGTTATTATTTTGTTTGTGAGAGGAGTTGGATTTATAATATCTTTTGTAATAATAAATTGGTTAGAAGAATAATGATTCTTAATTAAATTTGTTGATCCACTATAATAAATTGTAGATTTCGTGACGATTTTTACTACGATTAATTAGTTCACTAAAATAAAATCAATTTTATTAAGCACATTTTTTCTTCGTAAGCCACATTTCATCTCGGTAACATTATCAACGATGATAAAATTTGATGTGTTTCTTTTATTTATTTATTTTATTTTAAAATTAAAATTAAAAATTACTTTTTCCCATGATCATGTTTATCAATAATGGAGAATGTTGTTCAGGAAAACACTTAGAATCTCAACACTAATATTTTTGTTTTTTATTCATTTTTAAATAATTTTTTTCCTCGGTTAGTTTTGGAATCTGTGGAAAAAATGACTTATACTGCAAAATAATAATAATTGAGAAAGAATTGAAAAAGAAACACCCGAATGTGTTATTTTCTTTCTAATTTTTTATCATTTACCATTATTTTTGAATTGAAATATCTTCTCATTTTTTTACGATATTGGAAATTTTATCTTTCTAGATTAACATCATGGTTCAAGCATATCGTTTGCTTCATAAAGTGAAACTTGATATTAATCTTCAAACCAAATTTTTCGGATACTATTTTAGCACATTCAAAGCCAAATCTTTAAAGTCAGTGATACAACAACAACACGATGAGAAATGATGTTTTTTAGTTTGGTTTATGAAAGAAATTTTATTTTTCAGTTTAGTTTAAGGGAGAAGTAGAGTTTTGGTAATGGAAGATGAAGTTTAGAGGCGGAATAAATTAGGTTTAGAAAAAATGTGAATGAATGTATAACTTATATTGACCAAAGAGACTAAGATTTCACCAGGGTTGACAAAACTGATTATGGTTAAAAGTTGTTCGACTATTTTTTTTTATTTGAATTAAAACATATGACCTTTTCCCACGGTTGATAAAATAGATTGGGGAAGAGTTACTCCTTTTTTACTAACCTCCATCACATGTTCTCTAACTCCTACGAAGCAAGAAAAGGAAATACGAAATTCACAAGAATGAAACACAAAACTCATTTCTTTGACTTATTATTATACTTTTGGTATGTGAAATATTTACATAATTCATGTTACAGTAATGTTGTTGTTGTTGAGACCATAAACCTTAGAGGTTTAATGTTGTTGTTATTGAGATTGAGATTGAAATTTTTATGTTGTTATTGTTGTTTAGATTACGATTGAAAGTTATATAGTTTTTTTTAGATAAGTAAAATGTTTATTTTTAATGTTGTTATTGTTATTGAGATTAAAGGTTTTAATGTTGTTGTTGTTGAGATTGAGATTGTTGTTTTTATGTTATTGGTGTTGGTGTTGTTTATTGATGATGATGTAGTTTTGTTAAAAGATTGTTTTTTTTTTTAGTTGTTGTTTAATGTAAGCTGTTGTTTTTGAGTTAATGATGTTATTGTTGTTGTTGTTTATGTGAAGACAAGCTTCCAACAAATTTTGATGAAGACAATGGTTTCAAGCTTAAGTATTATTATCAAAGAAGAAGAGGAAAAATTGCTTATGATCAATCAAGGTATATGGAAATTCATATTATCAAAGAAGAAGAGGAAAAATTGCTTATGATCAATCAAGGTATATGGAAATTCATATCATATGCAATCTTAAAGTGCTCAATTTTACTGATCATGCATTTGAAAATATTCATGTCATATTTTGTTGAAATATTTTTAAAAGGCTTTCACTTCTATTTTTAAAAGGCTTTCACTTTCTATTTCAAACTTCATGCTCCTAGTTAAAAGGCTTTGTAAGTTTTTTTGAAAATAATGATAAATCCTTAAATTATGCTAAAAGAAAGAAATTTTTCAAGGAAAATGATGCTTACACTTCTACACCAATTTTCACCTACTCTGAATATGGAAACCAAGGACAGATAAAGACAGATTGTCCAAAACTCACCAGCAAGAACGACTTCAAAGGTAGAAAAGAGTCCAAATCTAAAAGAGCATACTTTACATGGGAAGATAATGAAATAAGTTCATCATCCAACTCGAAAAATGACGAATGTGTAAATCTTACTTTGATGGCTTCACACCATTTCAATAATAAAAATAAAGAGGTTAGTAATGACTTTTCCATTTATGATAATGATGCTTAAGGTGTTATAAATGAAATTCTCAATGAGTGAAAAATTTTGAATAAAATGGTGTCTAATCAAAAGAAACAAATTTTATCTCTTGAAGAAAAGATTGACACCATGGAAAAGGATTTTGAAATCGAAAAACAAAACCTTATTAAAGAACAAAAACATGATTTTGTATACAAAGAGTGTGAATCGCTTTCTTACTAAATTGTCCAATTAAAAAGAGTTCTTGAAAGATATGAAAAAGTACAAATTGGATTGGAGGGTGTCCTTAGTCAACAAAGATATTCCAATGATAAAAGTGGACTTGGTTATTCTAAATTTAATAAACCAAGTTCTAGTAAAACTATCTTTGTTAAGGCTAGTGATCAATCTAACAAAGAAAACAATCTTCATCATTATCCTAAAAGGAAAATAATTGTTAATAAAAAATCTTATGTTCCTAGATATAGAAGTAATTTTATTCCTACGTGTTTCTCTTGTGGTATAATTGGTCACACACCTAATGCTTTCTACGTAAGGAATTTTAGTATGGTAAGTGGGCATTATGTGTGGGGCAAGAAAGGAAATAATTATGAAGGACCCAAGGCAATTTGGATACCTAACAAAACCTAATTTGTTTTATAGGTTGTCATACCCCAAAATTTATCCTACCCTTCAAAGTGATCATGTATCTCAATAACCCTAATCATGTACATATCTTCATGGTCAGTCATTTCATTGCATAAGCATTGGTTCAATACAAGAGGACGAGTATCTTGGATTCAAAGCATTGTTTATTGTACCTAGTGGAAGCTAGGGTTTCCTAGCAACTTGAGGATGCTCAGTCAATCAAAACCCTAATTGGTGGCATCTTTTATCCTTGTGCGTGTGCTTGGAGTTGACGATTCATCTACGGCTTCTTGGTGAAGCAAAACCATATTTCATTGGGAGTACATTAGGTCACTTTGTCTTGCATTTGCTATCAATCATTTTATTAGGGTTCATTACATGATTATTTGACTTTATTTATTCAAGTTTGTTCTTGGTTCATTTCTTATGGTGCATTGTTTAGTTCTAGTTCATAATGCATTGATTCATTTTCTTGTTGAGGATTAATTGGTTCATGATACACCTAATATCCATTGAACTTTAGTCTATTATGATACTTCTAATTCATGGATTCATGCACATTCATCCATTTTATAATGCATGTTTCATAATAAGGCATTTCAAACATGAATTTTGGTGGGAAACTTTGGTTGAATTTCAAAGCTTTCGTTTCGCTAAAGTAAAAGAAACATTATTTTTTAATATATATATATATATATATATATATATATATATATATAATATATATATATATTATATATATATATATATATATATATATATATATATATATATATATATATATAATATATTATATATATATATATATATATATATATATATATTATATATATATATATATATATATATTATATATTATATAATATATATATATGTTCATTCATTACATAATTTTACAAATAAAATTACAAAAACCATAACAGAAGAAGCGCTCAAGAAAAAGTTTGGCTTAAGCTCATGAAAGAAGAACTTAAGGCTATAGAAAGAAATAAGACTTAGAAGTTGACTGAGCTTACAAAGAACAAGAAAGTCATCAGCGTCAAATGGGTTTTCAAGGTGAAACTAAAGCCAGATGGATCAATTGGCTAACACAAAGCAAGGTTAGTAGCAAGAGGCTCCCTACAGAAACCTAGGTTAGATTACTTTGAAGTTTTTAGATAATCAGACTGGTGATTGCGATAACTGCTAACAGGATTTGGCCTTTGATGCATTTAGATGTGAAATTTGAATTTTTGAACATTCCATTACAAGAAGGGGTATATGTGTCACAACCTCCTGGATTTTTGAAAATGAATCAGGAGGAGTGGTGTACAAGTTTCATAAAGCCTTGTATGAACTGAAAAAAGCTCCTAGAGCTTGAAATCTGAAAAATCGATTCATTTTTCAATCTCAAAGGATTTAGAAAGTGTGAGATGAAGTATGGAATTTATGTTCAACATACTTCTAAAGGTAATATGATTCTGGTGTGTCTCTATGTTGAAGACATATTGCTAATAGGGAGTTATGAACATGAGATAGCTAAGTTCTAGAAGGTGTTGATGAATGAGTTTGAGATAACCAATCTAGGAAAGATGACATATTTCCTAGGAATGAAATATTCTGAGAAGGGTATCATTTTGCATCAGATAAAATAGGAACTTGAGCATCTGAAGAGATTCGAGCTGCTGAATTGTAAGGATGTTGTCACACCCTCAGAAACAAATCACAAATTGGATTCTGATTCTGAAGGTGATGATGTAGATGTCACAACTTCCAAGTAGTCGGTTGGCTCTCTGAGGTATTTGTGCAATACCATATCTGATATTTGCTATGCAGTTGGAATGGTTAGTAGGTTCACGAGTAAACCGAAGTGGTCTCATTACCAAGTTGATGTCGGGATTTTGAGGTATATTAAGGGGACTCTGAAGTATGGAGTTTGGTTCCCTTCTGATTAAAAGGCTAATTAAAAGTTAATGTGTTACTCATACTCTGATTGGTATGGAGACAGAGTTGACATAAGAAGTACTTTTGGATATTTGTTTAAGTATCTGGGAGGTCCTATTTCTTGTGTTACAAGAAGCAACTAGTTGTTGCTTTATCAACCTATGAAGTTGAATATATTGCAGGTGTTGTGGTTGAATGTCAAGCTGTTTGCCTTCTAAATTTACTGCAGGATCGAAAGATCAAGGTAAAAATGTCTCAGAAGCTGATGATTGATAATGAGTCTACAACCAATCTTGCTAAGAACCCAATGTTGCATGGCAAAAACAAGCATATTGAGACTAAGTATCATTTTCTGAGAAGTCAGGTTCAAAATGGAGTGTTAAAAGTTATGCACTGTAGCACTCAGAAGCAGTTGACAGATGTTCTGACGAAAGCGATTAAGACTGATCAATTTCTCCACTTGAGGGGTGTGATTGGTGTTATTAGTTTTGATTAATTAAATTTTGAATTAAGGGATGGTGTTAAAGGGTAATTCAATATTTTAGTATTTCGCCTACGTGGCAATATTGTTTGTGTATATAATGAGTAATGTGCTTAGCCATTAAGTAACATAACACGTTGTACGCAAAAAGTAGTGGAGTAACTATTCTCTGTGTAACTGTTAGTAGAATAATAGTGGAAGTTTGTTAGAGTTTTCTATTCTCTCTCCCTCTCCTTGTCTCTTCTCTTCTCTCTTCCTTCATTTTCATCTTCTTCACTTTGTGCACTAACAACATCATTCTTTTGAATTAATTGAATTCTTCTTTCATGACTACACTTCATCCACATCATTTGATAGATCTTTATAAATTGATGTTGGTTTTATCATGGAGAAAAGTATAACAACTAACTCATTTCTAAATAATGGTCTTGTTCTTGAGGGTCTTCTATACTTTCAATGAACAAATTCTTAGGATGTGATGATTTTTATTTATCTCAATGTCTTTGATCATAGGAATCAATATTCTTCGTGCCATCTACTTCACCAAAATTATTTGGTGGATTTATTATTTCACTATAGGATACAACTTCGTGTGTGTCTGCAAGCTGCATATCGACAAAGTCTTAGACTAACTTTTGACTTATTAAGGTTGAGATCTTTATCATCAAATCTAAAATGAATTGTTCTTAAACAATCTATTGTAATATATTAAATAGTTGACAACTCTGATGTGTCACTCTTCAAAACAAAACATTCTAAAGTTTCTCTTATTCATTGTAGAAATAAGTGTACTGTTTCATGTATAAATCTCATTTAGTTAAAATACTTCTATTTTCATATTCCATGAGTCATCTCATTCTATTCCTCTAACATAAAATCTATTATACCCGTTGATTTAATTCCTTTGTATCTCCATTTCACATTTAATGTTACATCGAAACACATATTATTCTAAGTTACATACACTTACAAATTATATATTCACCGTTAATCAAAATTCAAACTATTAAATTTTCATTCTATTTTCTATTACGCACGGTTATTCTCTATTAAAAAAACTAAATTAATCAAATTTCAAATAATTCAATAAAAAACTACATTAATCAATTTTCAAATAACTTGATAAAACAACTAAATTAACCAATTTTTAAATAACTCGATAAAAAAATCATGAGATCTAAATTAATACCTAAAAAAAATTAAATTAATAAATTTTTAAATAATTCGAAAAAAATTCATTCGTATGTATCAGTTTTAAAATCATAATAATAATGAAAAAATCACATTAGAATGTTTAAAATAAAAAGATTAAACAACACTTTCAAATAAATAAACAAATACTTCAATATTATTTTTAAAATATATTGTTTATTATAAATGTCATTACATGTTACAAAATTTAACTTTAAATATTAAATCTTATTACAATGCTTTAAAAAGTTATCAAACTGGTTCTTTCAAAATTAACTTATAATTTTCTTTTCAAATAGGCAAATAAATGCTTCAAATTATTTCAAAAATATTATTTTAAATTATAATTGCAGATAAATATAACAAAATTAAATCATAAATTTTCATCTATCGTTTATAATTCTTTACATAAAAATCTCCTATAATATATTGATAAATTATAAATAATTGAAATCGAATGACTAATTAAATTAAATTAAATCAATTATAAATGTTGCAAATTAAGGATATAGTAAAAAAAAAAATTTAAATTCCCCAATCATAATGCAACTCATAGAAATTCATTAAACAATCATACTCACTACCTTTTATACTACAAACTCAATGCAAAGTAGAGAGCTTCATCTAAAATTTTAGTGTTGATTGTCATACATGATTATATAGAATCTGAGTCGTTTGAATTTGGAACGTCTTTCATCCACGAAATAGTGAAGAACAAATATTATTAGAGAGGTTGAAAAAAAATTATTAAATTTTTTTTACAGTTATTCATATTTTAAAATTAAATTATAATGTGTTATTTGCATTTCTATAATTCAAATATTCATTTTAACTTTTAATCTTTTTTTACATCTTTTTCTTATAGTCTCAATTACAAAAAAATTATAATAAATAAAATTAAAATCAATATTTTATAATATTATCTAAATAACTTATTTCAGCCCGTGCATCTTGTGAATGTCAGTCTAGTTAATATAATATCTATTATACATTATGTATGTTTTGGAGCTTTCAAAATATCTTCAAATGCCTTAACTTAATTGATGGAAATATAAAATATTTGATTTTTTTCCCTTCATTTTTTCATAAAATGTCTAATTTAGAGTATGTCTAATATAGATTATATTTTGAATATAGCTTCCTCTGCACAGAATAATTTTCAATATTCTTCTCATAAATCATGGTAAGAACCATCTCTTTTAGAGATTTATTTATATTTCTACAACTTCATTTTTTGTGGAATTCTATTCGATAAGAAATTGTGTAAAATTCCTTCTTTCTTTTTTTGTTTAAATTTTATAAAAAAAAAATGTTTTCAAACTCTGCACCATAAGCATTTTGATTGTTGTGATAATGTAACTCATGCTCATCTTTAAGGAATTCACCCATGCCCATCTATAGTATTCATCAATAATGGCCTATCCATATTTCTTACCATTGGTGGCTGAAGTTTTAATTGGATCCATATTTATGACTAATAGACTAACATGTTTTTTGATTGAAAATTGCGTCATAACCACTTGCTGGTAGTTTAAATTTATTTAGGACTGATTATCACCAATTAAACAAGTCAAAGTTTACAAAATCCATAACATACAACATACAACATACATTTGGTTTCATTTCTGAAACTCAAGAACAGCGTAGAAATGATCCACATGAAAGGCTTTGAAAAGATTGAAACCTGCAGAAACTGCAAGCTGCTTAAACTGCTCTTCTGTCCTATGCTTTCCTTTGGCTCTGTAAATCGTCATCACAAATATGTCACCCTCAAGCAACGCCCTTGTCCTGTGGCTATCATCTGAATCCTCCGGCAACACAGGCTCACAAGCTATTAGTTTTCCTCCTGCTGGGAGTGCCTTGTAACAGTTTGACATTATGTGTTTGCACTCTTCATCTGTCCATGTTGTTAGCACCCACTGCCAAGAACCAAACAATAATCAAAGAGTGATGTTATTTTAAGAAAAAAATTAACAATATATTTTTTCAATATATGAACTCCTACACAGGCACCGCGACACGACATGGACAATAACTCTCTGACTCCGATAATGTAAAAAATGAAAGATACCGACACTCACACCGACACAATTAGATATACGATGGTATTTAAATTTTATTTATTATCTTATATTTAAAGAGTTAAAAATATTCTAATCAAAATTAATATCTCTAATTCTTTACTTATAACATTACTATATCGGTACTTATTTAATGAGATTTGTTCGAAAAATAAATGAAGTGTGCTAAAATAAAGAATTTTTTTTATGAAATCTTGTCTGATTTGTCTGGCATGCGTTAAATTGAATCAAATTTATTTTTAAGAAACACTTGATTTTTTTGACATTTATCTAACTTCTCCGACACAGATACGTGTAGTACAGGGGTCTTACAAGGACATCAAAACACCTACTTCAATCCTCTTGGCTTTTATTAGTAGGTAGTTATAAGATAGTGGTATCTCAACTAAAATACAAGTACCAAGCGTTGATTTGTACACAAAGTTTTTTTTTTGTTGGTGGAGTAATTTATAAGTAGGACAGTGCCAATAGATATATTCTAGTACAAGTTTGTTTTTTCTAGTCCGTGATTGCACAAGTTTTGAAACTCAGCCACAGAATCAAAATTGAAAGATACGAGATAAAGATTATTTGGAGGAGTGGATCATGACTCACCTTCATGAAGATAGCATCTGCTTGAGGAATGTACTTGAACATGTCACCACCCACATGAGTTACACCTACAATAGTATACTTTATCATAAATCTCACATGTCACAACCGAATACCACCAACTATATATTAAAACCCAACAATGACAACGAAATTAGTGGCTAATTAATTACTATCAATTTTATAAACATACCTGGAATTTGTGGTGCTTTAGCCACAACTTCTGGAAGATCAAAGTTTAACCCTTGTTTGATATTAGGATATTTCTGCAAGATCATTCTGAGACAATCACCACCACTACCACCAACATCAACCAGCTTCTCCACATTTTGAAATCCATGGTAGCCCCCCAAAAGGGCCTTCATGAACGGCACTGATACCCCTGACATAGCCTTCAACATTAACTCATTCATCTCTGGTTTCTTTAGGTAATAATCATAGGCTCCTTCTCCATTAGCCCTTTCAAATGGCTCCTTTGATGGGTCCACAACTGCTTCATGTACCAATGGCCATGCTCTCATCAACGCATCCTGCATAATCATTCATATCTTGCATCAATAATTTCTTGTCCATTTTAAAATTTTGTTTCAACCCAAACTCTATGAATAAGATATCTCTGCCCAGTTATCAACTGAACTGAACTGGTTTAACTATTTTACCATAATTTAAATTTTATTTCATCAATAATAATAGTCTTTCTTCATCGGTTCATTAAATAAATATAAATATAAATTATTTTTGAACTGACCTGGTGGTGTTGGAGCACGTAAGAGCCATACGATAAGCCTTGTTCATCGGTGACAAGAGTTTTCCCCACGTCGGTAAGAGAGTACTTCCTTTCACCGCCACCAATATGCTCTTCAAACACGCCGTAACTAGCGAGCATGCGTAAAACGCGCTGAAGATTCTCGGCGTCACCGCCACCGGTTGGAATTACACGCGCGAGGATCTGAGCGGCGGTGAGAGGCGCGTTGGAACCACCTTCCCAGATGGCGTCGGCAACGTTGAGGCGTACGGCGGCGTTTAAGGACATAGGGACACTTATCATGTTGGCTAGTTCCAAAATGGCTAGCCTAGCTTGCTTTCGTGAATCTGTGTCTTCTTCCATTATCGTCTTCTTGGTTGAGTACTTTTCGTGTTTGATTTGGACTTAATACACAAACTCGGTTGAAAGATATATATATATATATATATAT
Organism: Lathyrus oleraceus; assembly: GCF_024323335.1. Lineage (NCBI taxonomy): Eukaryota > Viridiplantae > Streptophyta > Magnoliopsida > Fabales > Fabaceae > Lathyrus > Lathyrus oleraceus. Next base: position 2,634,126 of record NC_066579.1, on the reverse strand, counting down.
ATATATATATACTTCTACATGTCATTATTTTTTTTTGTAATTATAAAATTTTAATTTATTAACATAAATAAAACTCATCAATTATTATTAAACTATTTAATATTAATTATAATGTATTTTTATTAATTGAAAAATATTTAATACAACAAAAATTTATGACCAAGTTATTCAAATTTATTACCTCAATAACCAACATTTCCTAATAATAATCAAAATAGTCATGTTTAAAACAAACAAAAAATCGTAGTTAAGAGGATGCATCATTGTTAGTGGCACATGCACTTAAAATTAAATTCATGTGTAATTATGTTCCTCAAGGGACAGATGTCGAACACGGTGTCTTAGACAACTAATTCGACAAGTTAAACCAAAATCATCACAATTAACACATACTCAATTGTATAAGATGATGGAGCAGAAAAGTAATAAAAAAACACAATAATTGATAACCCAGTTCGATGCAACAACAACTACGTCTTGAGGGTTGACTTCCAACCTAACAAAGGAAATTCACTATTAATAGTTTAGTATAATTATTCTTACAAGCAACAACAAGCCATATGTTGTTCAATGCATCTTTCTAACACTATCAAATGACTTTCTATTTATGACTCCCCTTAAATATGAGAACTCATATCACTTTCTCTCAATCACTAAACCTAGTGATTGGTGTTTAACCCAATCATCAATATTGAATATTACAACTCAATTAGACAAACCTATAACTATGTCAAGTTACTAAAACATAATGTGATGTACATAAAGCAATAACAAATACTATAAACCCTAGCACTTTTGTGATCTTCAACGAATTAGGGATGTTCGCGGTGCGGTTTGGGCGGTTTTAATAATAAAAATCTTCTAAACCGCAAGAGACAAAAGCATGTGGTTCGGTTTGGTTTGGTTGACTTTTAGACATAAAACCAAATCAAACCAATGCGGTTTGGGTTGGTTCGGTTTCTTACAACATTTTTATTAAACCATACATACACTTGTAGAGAACAACATAACTTAGTGTTTAGTTATATATACATTAACAAATAGCATTCAAACTCATCATATTTAGACGAAATCTTCTCATTCAATATACAAAAATCATTATATACAAAAGTGGAATAACAAACATAAAATAGTAGCATAAAATAATATTAAAGAAATTATAATAAAACATAAAAAATAGATGAGAGGAGAGATTATGGAAGAAGAAAAAGAAAGAATCGAATAAATGCAACATTAGAGAAGAAAAGTGTGATAAAAACATAATTGGAAGAGAAAATAGTAACATAGAAACAAGAAGATGAAAAAGAAATAACATCAGAGGGGAGAGATTAGAGTAAAAGAGACGACACATACACGACAAAGAAAATGAGAAGAGTGATACTACTAGGAGAGATTTGAGAAGGTTGAAACTAAAACCCTAAGTGTGAGTAAGATAAAATCATTCGTAATTGTTAGGTTAAGGCATAATAGGTTTAAGTTTTGGTTGGATTCAGGATAAGTGAAGTTTGGATTGTAACATAATGCAGTTTGGTTTGGTTTAGTTCGGTTTACAAAATACAAACCACAAACCAAATCGACCCGCGCGGTTTTGTAAAAAATTGCACAAACACATCCAAACCAAATGCGATTTTTTATGGCTTCGATTTAGTTTGTTTTGGTTTGCAGTTTTTTATTGGGTTGGTTTGGTTTTGAACACCCCCTACAACGAATATTACTTGCTTTTCAATGTAGTTTTTGAGCTCCTTATATAGCAAAAGTATTCTGGCTTTTTCTCTTTGGATCTTTGCTTTAATTTGTTTCGGAATATTAGCACAATCAGTTGGATATTATTTGTTCCATAAATATGTCCAACAGAAATATATAATTTTATTTGATTCAAATTCTAATTTAAATTACATTTAAATCTGATTTGATATTCACAACTGTCCAACAAATCATATAATCATACTGCTAAATAAAAGAAATAAATCTAACTGAATCTTCAATAAAAAAATTGTTCCAAAATGCAACAATCTGGCCTGTTAAGCAAGGTCCATATGTCGTACCCATATGTTGTGATATCGCGTCCAACATTTGTCTCTTATGAACCAGAAAATCATCATGAAGCAATTTGGCAAACTTGAACACTTCTCCATGATGTTGTTTTGCAAAATACAGTCAATCCAAAAGGAAAACTAATCTCACCTTTTGGAAAATTGTGGCAAAATAAAACTTCAAGATAGATAGCACTTATTCAATCAGAACAAGTGACATCCAGCAAAAGACTATCAGAGCATACACTTTCATCAATAACATCCTTCATCAGAGTTGTAGCATAACAACGAAAATCAGTAGCATATATGCATGCCACACAAAACAATGCTCAAAAATCAATCAAACAGACATGCAATCATTCATAGCTTAGTCATGCATGACACTCAGTCTGCTCATAGTTAGTAGCATACAATCCTACCAACTAACAATTATCATGATGCAATCATTCACATACTTAGTCATGCATAGCACAAACAATTAGTAGTTAATATCAGGATATGAAAAATACTACTAACATAAAAGCTCACACTGAAAGGGACATGTGTATTTCCCAACGCTCCAGCATATGAGCATATCATTAGTACTTACCTAAATGGTCAATACTAAAAAATACACATGTTACCTCAACAACACCATACTAATCTCCTTTTTTGCCAAAATTTTGCAAAGGGTTATGATCGGAAAAATAGCAAGTGAGTTATTTTCGTCGATGTAGTAATAAGAGGGATGTTTCCCAAAGATCGATCTCGAGGATTGCGCAGCAATATAAAGGTAAACAGTCACTCAATTGAACAAAAGTTATAGTTATGGTTTTGAAGTTTTCACTGTAAGGAAAATATAACAAATAAATATTTTCATAAGTTAATATGATATGCCAAGGAAGGTGTGTAAACATCTCCTGTAATGACCCATTGAGTGTATATCTCCTTAATACTGAATATTGTTTCAATTATCGGATCTTAAGATTATTTCCCCCTAAGACCTCGGAGGGAAACCTTTGGTATTCAATCTAACCTCTAAGTCCTTAGGTGATTATGATGAAACCAAGCATTTTAAATTAACAAGAATAATCTGGTAACCATAGGGTATCCCTAGTCCTAGGTGATCTCTACTATGGTTTCACTATATGAGAACCTTAACCATTGCAGTCCTGTTAATCGTTAACCATACATCAATCTTAATTTTTGCCAAAAAGAAAGCATTACGCAAATCATATGGTGAAATTGAAATCAAATAACATATATTAAGGAAAATCAAACATCAGAGTCATTACATGATCAATTCAGGGACACCCCCTGGCATTAGGGGGTTTAGCCTATCATATTATTCAAATCAGATACAAAGTAAAATTGAGACATTACAAAAAGGTCGGAATCCCGTTGATCTTCAATCGCGTCCGCGCTTGAAGGATTCCCGTTTTTCGCTTCTTGTCACTTCTTCAATCTTGATCGTTTCCAATTCCCTATCGTGTAAAAAAGTCCATCTCTCTATATTAAAATCCATTGTAAATAGTTCCTGATGACAATTTTCCTTGCGTAAAAGTCCAAAATACCCTCCGGGATAAGTCGTGCCAAAAACATCAAAAAATTGGAAATTCAAGTGCCCAAGCCAACACTGGCCGTTTCAGGCAACACGCCTGGCCATGTTGGCTTCTGGGCAAACTTCAGCATTGACACGCCCTTCAGCGAGGCTGACACGGGCTGTGTCAACTGACACGGGCACCCGTGTCAGCTCCCTGTTTTCCATTCCTCGGCCTCTTCTCCTGACACGGCATGTGTTGGCCAACACGGGTGGTCGTGTCAGGGCTACTGTAAGTCCATTTTTTCTTCCTATGTCGGGCCCGGAACGCCTGTTTTGCTTGTCTATCCCTCTGGTGCACTTGTTTATGCTTGAAACCAAAAGAACTACCACAAAAGGACATAAAACGGGATATGATAATGCATATAGCATGTACTCAACAAATAGAGACAACAATACTACACATATAAATAACTAAACTAAACAAAACATAAGTGAACTAATGTGTTACCGATTTCTTACAAATGTGTCGAATGAGTGTCAGAGAACAAGGAGAATTGGCGACTGATCACAACCCCAAACTTATCTCATTGCTTGTCCTTAAGTGATGCTCGAGACATCAGGACGGTTGCCCCCAAATGAATGCATCCACAATGCTACCGCGATCTTTCGTGTTCTTCTGTTCACCTTTCAATCACAGTTTTACTCTTTCCCGACTTCCGACTTTAGCCACACTTTAACTTTGACACATCTTTTGGCATGTAGCTTTTCACACTCTCACCAAATCTCTCGGGGTCAAAGTGTTTACACTCAAGAAAACAGAGTATACAAAGTCAACTCTTAGGTTTGAAATACATATACCTTCATAACAAGCAACACACAACACACACTATTTGAGGACTTTTTCGGTTGTAACGGGGCTAAGGTGTAAGGTGGATAATAGAAACAAAAAGGGAATACTATGGGTTCAGGCTCAGATTTCGTGTTGTTACCCTTGTATCGTTGTTCAAATTTAAAACTCAGGGGTATTTCTTTTGGACACCGTTTTTTTTAGGTTCATTGGCGCATATATTTTCTTTTATTGCTCTTTTGATGCCTTGCCAACCATAGTCTTTCTAGATAAGTGCTTCATGACTTCTCTTTTTTTTCTTTCTCTTCTTTTTCTCTGAATTTTTTTTCTTCATCTTTTTGCACTTATCTAAGGTTTGTCGGTGTCCCTAAATTTGGATGAAACCCCAAACTTAAGCTTTTCGGTAGCTTCAGGGTAAACAACACTTGTCTAAGCAGGGTGTGGTAGTGTATGGGCTTATGGCTATATACAATGGTGAAAATAAAAACAAAAGGAAATATGGCTCAAAATTGGTGAACGAAGGGTAATTATGACGGGTTGGCTTGAAAGGCTTAGGGTTAAAATACAAAAACAATGCCTCAGTGTGTATCGTGTGCTATGCAATTTCAGTATCTCTAATACAAACCCAGAGAGACAAAGACACACCAGAACAGCTCTCATGATGATAAGTGTTTGGATTTTTGTAATTCTCACCATGTTTTGTCTAGCTTTCAGGCCTCCAAGATGTCTCTCGGTGTGATGTAGCTTCGTCTTCTCTTCAGTTGTGGAGTATCACTATAAAATCCAGTGACAGAGAGTCACGTCCGATTTTTCGAGTCGGTGGCATCAACCTTTGGGGGTTTCTAGAAGAGCAAGTAGAGGGGTGTGTCTTCCATCCAATCATTCCAAGCTTCATCGTTCATCCGGCACGAATGTCCTTTATCTGTAACACATAAAGTAACACACAACTTAATTAAACAAAAATATTAAGAACAAAACAAACAACAAAAGCAATAAATAATAAAAACCTCCCCACACTTGAACTAAACATTGTCCATAATGTTTTCATCCAAGATAGAGAGGGGCTCAAACTGGCTCATTGTGGCGGCGGAAATTGCAACATCAGACGTTGCATCTTCGCATGCATCTCATCCATCAGAGTCCCTTGGCGGGCCTGCTCTACACCTTGGCGTGCTTGCTCCGCTCGGAGATCACCAATTTTTGTTTGCATCCATGACCATTGGTCTGGCGTCACATATGACGAATCGGCACCGGGGTGCATGGATTCCTCTGGTGGGGCAGCAAATTGCTTTTGATCCTGCATCTCTTCATGTACTTCTTCCTCCTGTGGGTCACCTGCAGCAAATGTATCAGCATTGTACTCGTCCATATCATATTGGATGGCACTTTCATAAAGCCAATTGGCCGTGTTTGAGATGTTAATTTGTGTCGAGTCAGGTAGAGCCATAATAAATTGACCCGAACTCATTAAGGCATAATAATCAGAAACTTGTGAAATCCTACCTTGATGGACCAATGCGTTCATGTCCAGTTTGCTCTTACCTGCTACCGGTGTCTCATTGAGTGCAGCTGGATCATATTTGAAATGTTGGGAAATCTGAGTGATGATGCCTCCTACGGAGATTCCTCCTTAGGCTGCTCTCCCCACACGACCTAGATAATCTGCAGCAAATGCTGCAACACTCACAGCTACCCGGTTTGCCATGGCAAACAAAAAGAACAGCTCTCTCTGGGTGGCTACACCTGTATTGTCACCCCTGCCAAATAGTGTGAAGGCTGGCACCTTCTGGGCATACCTGAAATAGGGGTTTTGAATGCCCGACGCCTTTACTCCTTTAGCCACATAGTCGGAGCGTCCCGTAATGGCCAACCAGAACGTCTTAGCATCAAAGATGTCTGGTACGACTCCGGGGCTATAAAGGGGTAGGCGAAGAATTTTCCCCAACTGCTCCACCGTTAACTCATGGTCGACATTGTACAACCTAAAAGACATTGTTCCTCCAAAGTACATAGTTGTACCCGTCCAACCCTTTTTGAGCTTGAACTCAATTGTGCTTAGAAATTCTAATGTGATGCGCTCAAAGGTTGGCGCTTCACAATGGACAAACTCCAGCATTCCAAGCACATGAAACACCCTATCCAGTTCTTCAGACATGCCTAATTGAAAAAGAGTATCGGAGCAAAGGTACCTGGTTGGAGTGATTTTCCGTTTGACATGAGATGCGTACCTCCGTTCATGCTTCGGGTTATCAAAAATTATGTCATGTGAATTTGGATGACGGATTGTCCGTTTCCTTGGACGGGATGATTCCGCGTCTGCTTGCTTCCCTTTGGAGATTCTTTTTGGCGGCATTTTTGTTTCTTGAAATACAAATTATCACCCCAAAAAATTTAAGGAAAACGGAAAAAGATTACCGTAGCTTTGTAGAGGATGGCGAGTCTAACAACTTTCCTGAAGGGTGTCGACACATTGGACTGGAAATGACGGTAAAGCTTGGAGCTTTAAGTGAGTTAGGTAATTGAGGAATGTGGAGAAAGTGTGAGGAAGGAGAAAGATAATGAGGTAATAAAAGAGAGAGTAAGAAAAAATAGAATTTATTGGTAGATAGTGGGTAAAATGTGTTTAAGTGGTGAAAATTTCGGTTGGGGCCCACAAAACGCAAAAAAAAAATTGAAAAATATGGTCGTTGGGCCTGACACGGGCGGCCTTGTCAAGCCACTGTAATTGGATGCGTGGCTCAGTAGGGCTGACACGAGCCATGTCAGCTGACACAGGCGTCAATGTCAGCCTACTGTAAAAAAAGTGATTTTGATTCCTTTCCTGACACGGGCCGTGTCAGGTGACACGGGCGCCCGTGTTAGGGCCCTGTTTTTTCAAAAAAAAACGACTTTTTTTTTCTTTTTGTTTTCAGATTTTTCATTGTTCTTCCGGTGTCCGACCATCTTAATCACCCTTTCTCTTCTGAACTGCGTGATGCAACCGTGAACCTACGAGTGAACCTGTAGACATACCAAACATGAAAATAGTTAGATAAACTGCGTGGGTTGCCTCCCACGAAACGCTGTGTTTAACGTCGCATGGCTCGACGGTCGTCACCCTCATCCTTAGAGACGAACATTCTCAATCATACCACTTTCCTGTCCCTGATAGTAGTGTTTCAACCGTTGTCCATTCACCTAGATTTTAACTTTCCTGGAAAAAGCTTTAGTCTGGAGTTGAACAATAGCACTAATTGTCCCTCGACAAACTCTTTTCTCTGCAGCTTCTGGTCGTGCCATTTATTTGTCCATTCTTTGTACATCTTAGCATTTTCATACGCTTGATTACGAAATTCCTCTAACTCATGGAGCTGAAGGATGCGAGACTCACCTACTTTAACCAGGTCATAATTCAAGAATTTGGATGCCCAAAATACTTTGTGCTCCAACTCTAATGGCAAGTGACAAGCTTTACTGTAAACCAACTGATACGGGGACATCCCTATGGGTGTTTTGAAGGTTGTTTTGTATGCCCATAGTGCATCTTCTAACTTTAGTGCCCAATCCTTCCTAGATGCGTACACAGTCTTTTCCAATATTTGCTTAATTTACCTATTGGATACTTCGACCTGGCCATTCGTTTGAGGGTGACACGGAGTGGCAATCTTGTGTTTAACATTATACTTCTTCAGCAAGTTTTCCATTAATTTGTTCAAAAAGTGGGTGCCTTCATCACTGATAAGTGCTCTTGGCACTCCAAATCTCGAAAAGATATTGTTTTTCAAAAATGTCACCACCACTTTAGCATCATTGGAGGGTAATGCTACAGCTTCTACCCACGTGGATACATAGTCAACTACTACCAAGATATGATTTTTTCCACAGAATGGTGGGAATGGCCCCATAAAGTCTATTCCCCAGACATCAAACAATTCAACCTCCAGCATAGCATTTTACGGCATTTGATTTCTCTTTGAAATATTCCTTGTTCTTTGACATCTGTCACATTCTTTGACTATGTCCTGGGAATCTTTGAATAGAGTAGGCCAATATAGACTTGATTGAAGAACTTTGGTTGTTGTTCGGTCTCCACTGAAATGTCCTCCGTATTTTGAATCATGACAAGCTCTAAGTACATCCCTTTGCTCCTCCTCCGGGACAAATCTTCTGATCAGCCCATCCACTCCTCTTTTGTAAAGGAATGGGTCATCCCACAAGTAGAACTTGCAATCATGAACAAACTTTTTCTTTTTATTAGAATTAAAATCGTTGGGGATTACACCCCCCACCAAATAATTCGCGTAGTCCGCAAACCACGGGATATTAATGACAGCTAGTATGTGTTCATCAGCGAACTCATCCTTTATCAGTCTCTTTTCTTCTATTTCTTCAATAGGTGACATGCGGGATAAATGGTCCGCCACTGTGTTTTCACACCCTCTTTTGTCTCGGATATCAACATCAAATTCTTGTAGGAGTAAGATCCACCTGAGGAGTCTCGGCTTAGAGTCTTGCTTAGCAAACAAATATTTCAAAGCGGCATGGTACGTATACACTATAACCTTTGATCCCAACATATACTGCCTGAACTTGTTAAACGCGTAAACCACAACCAACAATTCTTTTTTCGTGGTTACGTAGTTCATCTGTGCTAGGTTTAACACATGACTCGCATAGCAGATAACATGTAACAACTTCTCTCTTCGCTGTCCTAAAACTGCCCCTACCGCAATTTCACTAGCATCGCACATGATCTCAAATGGTAGAGACCATTCTGGGGCAATAATAATAGGTGCATAAATCAACTTGCTTTTCAATGTCTCAAATGCCATGGTGCATTCTTTGTTTGAAATTCTGGTATCAGATATGAGACGTCGAAGGTAATGTCACGACACTAATATCTGAGTTACACAAACAGAAGAAAGATATAGAATGGTAATGCAAAAGACACAAGCAATTGTTAACCCAGTTCGGTGCAACTCACCTACGTCTGGGGGCTACCAAGCCAGGAAGGAAATTCACTAAAATAGAATCAGTTCAAAGATTCTCCGTACACTTCAACAAGTTACAGTCTTTCTCACCTAATCTCTACCCGTGCAATTTCTACCTAAGCACTCTTAGATATGAGAACCCACTCACTTCCCTACAATCACACTTGTGATCTTAAACAACAATCCCTTGAGAAAAGAAAACACTTTTCAATAACACACTCTTGATTTTACTTCACAGTTTCAATAAAGAAGACACACACTTGATCTTGCTTCACAGCTTTGATTAAGTAGACACACACTTGATCTTGCTTCACAACTTTGATCAAGTAGACACACACTCTTGCTTAACAGCTTTAGAGTGACAAATTACAACCACAAATCAGACCAATTCAATCATCAATGGATGACTTAAATGGCTTACAAGTCTCACGACTAAACAAGACACAAACCCTAGCTCTCTCTCTCTATATTTCGCTCAGTATTGGTTATGTGTCAAAACAGGTTTTCCAAGTCCCTTTTTATAGAAGCTTTCAGTTGGGCTTGGACATCTTGAAAACCCTAAATCTATTTTCCAATTAAATCTTCTCATGACAGCTAGTTAGATCTCCTTGGAAAATAAGTAAATCAGGTTGTAATCCATGATTGAATACGCCTGCAAATCAGATCTTCAATCATACATAGATTGCCATTAATTGTGCAATCACAAAACACCAAACATTCCTACTGAATGTTCTATGTACAGGATGTCATGACATCAGGTCTGACATCCTGGAACAATTCCTGCATAATTCCATAATTCCTTATATAACTTCCAACAGGTACAACCATATCAGATGCCATGACATTGTGTATGACATCTTGAAACAATCCTGCATGATCATGTCTTCCATTTGAACTCCAGCAGGTACACATCATCAGATGTCATGTCATTATGACATTCTGAAACAATCCTGCATGATCATGTTCTTGAACTCCAGCAGGTACATAGGATATCTTATGTTAAGACATCACACATAACATCTTGTGAACACTCTTTGTTTTACCAAAATTGCTGCCAACACTTAGAACCAACAAACTCCCCCTTTGGCAAATTTTGGCTAAAACATATATTTGTTCTTTTTGTTCACAAGAAAACTATCAGCAGTTAAACAACAGTTTAAACAGCAGCAGAAGCAACACAATTACTAGTTATAGCTACTAGTAATACACACATGCACAAGGGTAATTCTCCTCCCCCTAAATTTGTGCAACACAAACAGAATTACTAGTTATGGATGCAACTAGTAAGACACACAAATACACAAGGGTACTCCTTCTCCCCCTAAATCTGTGCACACACCAACATCTTCCATGAAAATAACAGCACCTGTAACCACAACACCTATAACAATCAGAATGTCATTCTGACATCTGCTTCAACATCAACACCTGTGCACCACATCAGACATCCCCTTTGACATCTGTAAACAGGACAACATTCTGTTTTACAACAAGCACATCTCCTTCAAACATTCTATTTTACAACAAGCACTTCTCCTTCAATAATAGTTGTCCATCTGTTCAGCTACATACATCTCCTCACAGCTCCACAACTTTAACTGCTTCCACATCAACACTTATCCCCCTTTTTAGTCAAAATTGATCAAAGGTGACCAATTAGACAAAATAAATGTCAATTAGCCTAGCAGAGAATGTCAGATCAGATGTTATAACATTAAAAATGTTAAAACATAATTGTTCAGGAGATACAAACCATCATCATACACAGCTGTGATAGCTGAGATAATGAAAAAATCCATGGAACTCATTAAGAGCCCAAAATATTAGAAACAGGCATCAATGAGGACTGCCACAAATTACACATTTTAAAAAAAAATAAACTTTAGCATCCAAACACAGCAGGGGAAACATCTTCCATAACAGCAACATCAGAACAGTCTTCAACCACAACACACCTCACACAACCTTCAACTTCAGTCTTCAACACAAGGGGGGACCATTAATCAGAGGAAGAAGTATCATCTTCACCTTCAAAGTCTTCAGAGCTGCCACTGGATTGAGCTTTTGACCTCTCTCTTGAGGTATCTGAATCTTCACTAGCCTTCTCCATTTCTTCCTTTTCTAGGCTCATAATAAGAACTTCCAAAGCTTCTTTTCTTGCCTTGGCCACCCTTATACCATTATCCAGTTCCTTGCATATATCTTTTAATTGATCAATTAAACTCCCTTGAGATACAGGCTCCTTTCTGGCAGATGTCATGACAACATCATTGACATGACTTCCCTCAAACAGCTTATAATGAATGGATATAAGGGGTTTTCTTCTGCTTGGAATGTCACTTGTATTGAGTATGCCTGGTTGTTGACTCAAGATAATACCACAAATAATGGATGGGAAGGCAATGGGCAACTTCACAGCATTTGTGGAGGCATGTCTGATAATTTGGTCAAACATAAACCTTCTAAAGTCATAGTTTATCCTGGTGCCAATTGCATGAATGATTCTTCCAAGACCAATGGAGATGGTAGAGATATGATTAGTAAGCACCCAATTGGCTGAACAAATCTTGTGCAAGATGGCATACTTGACAGTTAGCTTGCCAACTGATAGGTGATTCCTACTAGGCCATTCCATAACTTGGCCAGCTGTAATAGTACTACAGACCTTATTGTCTGTAGTCTCTAAATCCACTCCTCCATCAGTTCCTCTTCCTGGGAACTTGTAAATAATGGTTGGTGAGAATCTCACACATTTACCCCTTACAAAAACCTTGCAGAAGTCCCTGCTGCTCTTTTCATAAATATCCTCAGGGATATTAACAATAAACTCTTTTACTAACCCCTCATAGCATTAAGGCAGAGCCACCACAATCTTCATCAGTCCAGCATTTTTGATCAAATCCATCACTTCCTTTATCTCAACAGTTTCTTTTCCAAGCTCTCTTTCAACAGATACCCTCCTCTGAATGACAAACTTCCATTTTACAGCCCCATCTTCTAGATGAAAGGAGATATTGTCTAGGTGCACAACAACAACTTTGCCTGGAGACTTCTTAACAGCCTGCCTTTTTGCAGGGGAGATGTCTGGGACATCGTCTTCGACATCCTCATCAGAGTCAGAACTCTTTCTTTCTTTCCTTTTCCTAACCTCAACTTTACTCCAAGATTTGGAGGGTCCTATACCAGCAACCTTTTTCACTCTTCTTGTTGTTCTCATTTCAGCCACACTCTTCCCTTTTCTAGTCCTCAGTTTCTTAGCTACACTTGGTTTTACAAGATGGACCAAAGTGTCATCCTCTTCTTCAGAACTTTCTTCCTCCAGGTCAATAATATTCTCAGCAATTTCATGGGACATATTTGCTGGTTTCTTGCTAGGTAGGGTTTTACCTAGAGAACACAATCCCTCAGCAGCCACTTCCTTTTCTGATCTAGATGAGTCATCATCTTTCTCAACTTGGGGTTCCTCCTCAGGTGAGGGGTCCCTTCTGGACAGAGGGGTAGAAACACCCTTGAATGCATGCCCTTCACTTAGAATCCTAGTAACTAGGTTCCTAATGGCACGATCAGCATAATGCATGTCATTTGGAAGAGGAGATTTATCAGGGGTATTACCTTTCTTACTTCCAGCCGTGAAAGAGGGGCCTGGGGCGTCACCTGGTATCACACAAAGAGGGGTAGCGTCCAACACGTCTTCATCTAGAAACTCCATAGAGGGAGTTCTTGTATGATGAGAGGGTTTTGAACCAGATGATGATGAATGTTGAGACATATTGTTGAACTTTTGAAAGAAATTTCTTTGCCCTAGCAGATGTTCTCTGAGAAGTTTGATGAAGATGGAAAGAGTTGTGTTCAGGTAGCGTGTGCAAATAGCATAGATACTATTTCCAATGCTAGGGAATGATTTATCATTAATGAGGCTCTTTCTTTTAAGTGGGCAGACACTATTTTTATTTCCTTTTCCTTTCCACTTTAATTGCCATAGTTTCACAAGAGTCCAAATCCCTAATTTCCCTCTTACATATTCAAATTGAATATCATCCAAATCCCTTGCAACCTTGTCAGCTAGTTGCATTTCATGCTTTAGAACTATAAATTTGTCTTCCACAAATTTTCTAATGGAGTGATGACAACAAACAATGTACTTGGTCCAACTGTGCTGAATATGATTTTTGGACATAGTTGCAGCATTCAGGTTGTCATAATACAATGTCATGACATCGTGTGTGACATTGTATGCAATTATCAGTAGTTTCATCCAACCCAGTTGAGAACAGCTGCTTCCATCTAATATATTTTCAACATCAACACCATTTTCATCTTTCAAATGTGTAGGAGCAGGTGTCCTTTCACTCTCCATCTCAATCTTCTCCATATTGTTCTTGGCACTTTTGCTTTGAGATAGACACATAGTCCTTTGTGGTCCAGTTCCAACAAAGCTCTCTCCAATTTCAGACTGCATATGACTAGTCACATGTCCACCTATTTGATCTAACCTCTAAGCTATTTGGGCCATCATGACCTTTTCTCCTTTGAAAGTGAGGTTAAGTTTGAGCTTCTGGTGTGACATCCTTGTCTGACATTTCCCACAGACTTATCTTTCATCACTCTTGAGAGTTCCTCAAGCAGCTATACTCATCTTCATCCCTTCTTCTTTGACATAGGTACACTTTGAGGAATAATCAATTTGAGAGCTCCACATGTAACAGTTGTCTTTGGTCCTGATTCCTTTCATAATTACTTCACTATCTTTGTTAGAAATTAGACATTCAGTTTTGGTGAAGTTAACATTCAGACCTTGATCACATAGTTGACTGATGCTTATTAGATTTGCAGTCAAGCCCTTAACCAGTAGGATATTGTCAAGTTTAGGAACTCCAGGACAATCAAGCTTGCCTATCCCCTTTATTTCACCCTTTGCTCCATTACCAAAGGTTACATAGCTTATGGCATGAGGATGAAGATCAGTTATCAAGTCTATGTTTCCAATCATGTGTCTAGAACATCCACTATTAAAATACGACTCTTCTTTGGCTAAGATTCTGAGGGGAATGTGAGCTATTAGACTTGTAACATTAGTCTTAGGAACCCATTGCTTCTTGATGATAGGTATGTGTTGTTTGGGTCTGGGTTGATAGTGATTTTGATGATGAATAGGGCTAGGATAACCATACAGCTTATAGCAGAAAGGCTTCAGGTGACCAAATTTCCCACAGTAATGGCATCTCCATCTTTGGTGTTTCCCCTTCTGTTGTCTTCTCCTCTGGTGTTGTGACATATGATGTGACATCACATGTTTACTTTTATTATGGATGCACTTAGGTTTGGCTTGAGGTTTGGCACCAGTGTAACTGCTCTCAGGCTTTGAATCATTATACCCAATGCCAGATTTCTCTCCTGTTATTTGTCCAGTTTGGAGAATCTTGTCTAAGGAGTCAGATCCATTGCTTAACATCCTTACATACTTGGTCATCTCTTCTAGTTTAGAATTTAGGAACATAGCTTCAGTTTTCAACTTAGAGATGGTTTTCACATGGTCTGCCTTCTCACTCTCCAGCTGTGCTATCTTCTGACTTTCAGCTTGTTGATTTTCATCTAGCTTGGCATTCAGAACCACTGCTTCTGTTTGTAATTTGGAGATGGTTTCCAAATATTCTACCTTCTCATTCTCAAGTTGAGTTATTTCCTTCTTCTGTCTTTCAACCTATTTGCACAACTCTACACTTTTGTGACACAACTTTCTGTAGGTAGAGGCCAACTCTTCAAAGGTTACTTCATCATCACTTGAGTCTTCATCAGATCCCCATCTTCCTGTCAATGCAGTCACAAGATTTGCAGCTTCCTCTATTTCACTCTCATCAGACCAAGTGGCAGCAAGACTCATCTTCTGCTTCTTGAGGTAGGTTCCACATTCAGTCCTGATGTGTCCATACCCATCATATTCATAGCATTGTACCTCTTTTCCTTCTTTGGGCTTCTCATCTGATCTTGCTCTTCTTCCAGCATTGTTGGATTTACTGATGTCAGATGAGATGTTCTTGACATTTGCCTTAGATCTTACATCCATCTTTTTCAATGGTTTATTGAACTGTCTTCCCAGCATTGCTACTTCATTGGCCAAATCTTCATCAACCTCCTGACTGTTTTCCTCTTTTGTGTTTGACAAAAAGGCCATGCTTTCGGTTTTCTTTTCAAAACCATCATTCAATCCCATCTCAAATGTTTGGAGGGAACCAATTAGCTCATCAACCCTCATGTTGGAAATGTCTTGAGACTCTTCTATGGCAGTCACCTTCATAGAAAATCTCTTAGGGAGTGACCTGAGTTTTTTTCTTACCAGTTTTTCATCTGACATCTTCTCTCCCAGGGCTCCTGAGGCATTAGCAATTTCAAGGATACTCATGTGAAATTCATGAATATTTTCATCTTCTTTCATCCTTAAATTTTCAAACTTGGAGGTGAGCAGCTGAAGTCTAGACATCTTTACCCTAGAGGTGCCTTCATGAGTGGTCTTGAGAATGTCCCAAGCATCTTTGGCCACTTCCCAGTTATTTACCAACCTGAAAATATTCTTGTCTACCCCATTGAATATTGCATTCAATGCTTTAGAATTTCCAAGGGTTAGATCATCCTCCTCCTTGGACCATTGTTCTTCAGGTTTCTTATCAGTTGTAGCTTCTCCTTCTTTAGTAATTACAAGATGTACCCAGCCTGTTAACACAACCTTCCAAGCCTTGTTATCAAGAGATTTTAGGAAAGCTACCATTCGAGGTTTCCAATATTCATAGTTAGAACCATCCAAAATTGGTGGCCTGTGAAAAGATCCTCCATCTCTCTCCATTGTACCAGAAAGTATAGTCCCTATATCTCACCCAGAACCAGAGCAGGATGCCTGCTCTGATACCAATTGAAATTCTGGTATCAAATATGAGATGTCGAAGGTAATGTCACGACACTAATATCTGAGTTACACAAACAGAAGAAAGATATAGAATGGTAATGCAAAAAACACAAGCAATTGTTAACCCAGTTCGGTGCAACTCACCTACGTATGGGGGCTACCAAGCCAGGAAGGAAATTCACTAAAATAGAATCAGTTCAAAGACTCTCCGTACACTTTAACAAGTTACAGTCTTTCTCACCTAATCTCTATCCGTGCAATTTCTACCTAAGCACTCTTAGATATGAGAACCCACTCACTTCCCTACAATCACACTTGTGATCTTAAACAACAATCCCTTGAGAAAAGAAAACACTTTTCAATAACACACTCTTGATTTTACTTCACAGTTTCAATCAAGAAGACACACACTTGATCTTGCTTCACAGCTTTGATCAAGTAGACACACACTTGATCTTGCTTCACAGCTTTGATCAAGTAGACATACACTCTTGCTTAACAGCTTTAGAGTGACAAATTACAACCACAAATCAGACCAATTCAATCATCAATGGATGACTTAAATGGCTTACAAGTCTCACGACTAAACAAGACACAAACCCTAGCTCTCTCTCTCTCTATATTTCGCTCAGTATTGGTTATGTGTCAAAACAGGTTTTCCAAGTCCCTTTTTATAGAAGCTTTCAGTTGGGATTGGACATCTTGAAAACCCTAAATCTATTTTCCAATTAAATCTTCTCATGACAGCTGGTTAGATCTCCTTGGAAAATAAGTAAATCAGGTTGTAATCCATGATTGAATACGCCTGCAAATCAGATCTTCAATCATACATAGATTGCCATTAATTATGCAATCATAAAACACCAAACATTCCTACTGAATGTTCTATGTACAGGATGTCATGACATCAGGTTTGACATCCTGGAATAATTCCTGCATAATTCCATAATTCCTTATATAACTTCCAACAGGTACAACCATATCAGATGCCATGACATTGTGTATGACATCTTGAAACAATCCTGCATGATCATGTCTTCCATTTAAACTTCAGCAGGTACACATCATCAGATGTCATGTCATTATGACATTCTGAAACAATCCTGCATGATCATGTTCTTGAACTCCAGCAGGTACATAGGATATCTTATGTTAAGACATCACACATAACATCTTGTGAACACTCTTTGTTTTACCAAAATTGCTGCCTACACTTAGAACCAACATTGTTGAACAGAAACACCTTATCTTTAACCAACATAGTGGTTAGCGGTTTAGCAATTTTTGAGAAATCTCTTATAAACCTACGGTAAAAACCTGCGTGTCCTAAGAAACTCCTGATGCCCTTCTCATTCACAGGGGGTGGGAGTTTAGAGATCACTTCCACTTTCGCTTGGTCCACTTCAATTCCTTTATACGAAATTTTGTGCCCCAAAACTATCCCCTCGCGCACCATGAAATGACATTTCTCCCAATTCGGAATTAGGTTCGTTTACACGATACTACATTCAAACGAGTTTCTCTTGAGAATAGTATGGGTTGATGAGTCAGTCATCCAAACCTATAGTATCTGATAGATGGGATCATGACTCTGGGAACTTTTTAGAACATGCTCTACATGTTTTTATCCTTAGTACACTCCTTTGGGATGGTTTTTAACCCGACTTCATACTCGTGACTCACAACAAACCCATTGATTCTTGGTTCATTCGATCAATTACCATCAATATAAATGGATCTTGGGTGTTGATGGGGTGAAAATCCTAATCCACCAAAATGGATTATTGATGGCGATGACTTGATTCATCCCTTGACCTTTGTTTGTGTTTGACTTGTGTGTGATCCCTTGTGTATGATTGTTGCATTTATGCATACATATGTATACACATCATAACATTCATCACAAAAATAAATTTAAAGGAACTAAGGTCGTGTTTGCAAATATTTTGAGACCATGGATTATGGACGAAGGAACACTAAGAAATACAGTTTCAGATGTCCAGATTTGAAAGAGTTAAGGAAGCTAGAATCATTTGTAGTTGATCCCTTGGATTTTAAAGAACATCATGGGAAGCTTTTGTCTGTGTTGTGTACCGAGGTTGTTGAAGGACTCTTGAGTGTGTTGGTTCAGTTCTATCATCCTCTTTACCGATGTTTCACCTTTCCTGATTATCAGCTTATGCCTATGTTGGAGGAGTATGTCTATCTCTTGGGTATACCCGTATCTGACAGGGTGACTTTTAGTGGATTATAGGAGATTCTAAAATCTCAAGTCATATCTTATGCTCTTCATTTGAAGAAGTATGAGATTGATGCAAGTATGAAGAAGAAATGAGGTATCCGAGGTCTGACTTCTGAGTTTCTGATTGGAAGAGATACCTCTTTTGCTCAAGTTGGTAGTATGGACACCTTTGAGGCTATCTTCGTATTGTTTATCTATGGTCTAGCATTGTTCCCTAACATTGACAACTTTGTTGATGTTAATTCCATTAGAATCTTCTTGATTGGGAATCATGTTCCAACTTTGTTGGGTGATATGTACTTCTCTCTATATCTAAGGAATTCTAAGGGTAGTGGAACCATTGTGCGTTGTGTACCTCTTCTGTACAAGTGGTTTATTTCGCACTTACCTCAGATACCAGTCTTCTTAGAGAACAAGCAATGTCTACGGTGGTCCCAGAGACTTATGTCTCTCAGTAATGATGATATTACTTGGTATAATTATGTAAACGATGGCTTAAAGATTATTGATAATTGTGGTGAATTCTCTAACGTGTCTCTCATTGGTACACAAGGAGGAATCAATTACAATCCTGCTATGGCTCACCGTCAACTTGGATTCCCCTTTAAGGATAAACCTAATAATGTTCAGTTAGAAGATCTATTCTATCAAGAGGGTAAAGATCCCCAAAACTTGAAGGGTAGGATGGTGCGTGCTTGGCATAGTGTCCATAGGAGGGGAAGAGCCGAGCTTGGGCCGTGCAATTGCGTAGCTTTGGAACCTTACACTTGTTGGGTGAAGAAGAGAGCCTTAGAGCTTAAGATGCCGTATGCTTGTGAAAGACCTATGTCCATGGTTGTGGTTGATCCATCAACTCTCCCTAACCAAGACGTAGGAGAATTGGAAGATGCACTAGCTAAGATGAATCAAGAGAAGGGCCTTTGGGAAGAACGGTTCCATGCTTTGAATCGAAAGCAAATGAAGTTACAACTTGAGATGAAAGACAAGGATGCACTCATTAAGATCCTCGAAGGTCGTGCAGTTAAGAGAGAGAGAGGGCCAGATGATTTATTTTCCTCTAGTATCCCTCAGTTTTCTGGTGCTTAGAAGAAGATCGTCGATCAGCTCGTCCCCGAGAAAGCTCATATGAAGACCGCCTACGAGTCCGAGATCAGACACATTCGAAGGAAGTACATGCCCATAGTCAGTTCATCTGATACAGTTGCTAGGGATCCTTAGGATGCTATTTTCCTTTTCTCTTGTATTTGTATTTTGATTTCTGAAATTATACTCAGTGTAATCCTTCCAAATATTATGAATAAAAATGAGATTTTATGGTCAATTCAAATTGTTATTATTGATTATTATTGTTGAAATATTTGCAAATAAGACTTTGTATGTTAATTGAAAATAATAAAATCAAAAATATTGCATTCATGCATCATTTGCATCGTAGGTTTCTTGCATTCTAGCCCTTCGGTTAGGTGTCTCATGATCTTCATCTTTGTATCAGTTAAGCTGATGAATTAGTACAACACCCGTGCTAATCATCAATGCAAGATGGATAAATTGGAGAAAGAAAACCGTGAACTCAAAAAAGAGATTGCTAGACGTACTACTTTTATGGAGTCTCTCATCACAGCTCAGAGTCAAGCGGCTCCGGCTCCTACAACTCTGTAACAACGAACAGTTATCTCCAAGACTACCTCAACGCTCGTGTTTGTGGCTTTAGTTAACTAGCCTGCGCACTCTATGCCTACTGGATTCCCTTGGGGAATGCCTCAAAACCATGTTTCTAAGGGTTATGCTCCTACCATTGCTCTTATGTCGGCATCTCGCCTGATCATGTCTACTCATCCTCCTGTTATGCATGTCATGCCTCGTGTTTAAAAGACTATGTACCATGATGAGCCGTCTAAAGGCCCAAATATGTATGAAAAGATGGATAAAATGAAGGATCAGTTTCAAGAACTGAAGAAGGAAATGAAGACTCTGAGGGGAAAAGATTTGTTTGGGAAGAGCGCTTCTGAGCTCTGCTTGGTGCCTAATGTGAAAATCCCTGTTAAGTTCAAGGTCCCTAACTTTGAGAAATACAAGGGGAACACTTGTCCTATAAGTCATCTTGTGATGTATGCTCGTGAGATGTCAACCCAAACAGATAACGACCAATTGCTCATTCATTATTTTCAAGATAGCTTGATCGGTGCCGCTCTTCGTTGGTACATGGATCTGGAAAATGGTAGCATTCGTACTTTCAATGACTTAGGTGAGACCTTTGTTAAGCATTATAAGTACAATTTGGATATGGTGCATGATCGTGACCAACTTCGGTCTATGTCTCAGAGAGACAAAGAGACATTTAAAGAATATACGCAGAGATGGAGAGAGCTAGCTGCTCAGATCAATCTGTTGTTGGAAGAAAAAGAAATGACAAAGATATTTCTCAAGACTTTGAGTTCATTTTACTATGAGTGTATGATTGCTAGTGCTCTCAATGATTTCACCGAGATGGTAAACATGGGGATGCGTCTAGAGGAAGGTGTCTGTGAGGGAAGATTGTCTAGAGAAGAAGCATCAACCAATAAGAAGTATGAGAGTGGTTTCTCGAAAAAGAAGGATGGAGAAACTAATTCAGTGACTGTGGAGAGGAAAAGGAATCCTTATGTGAAGAAGAGTTCCAGATCTCATCAGCATGATCATTGAGTGTCTTCTGTTGTTCTTGTGTTTGCCAATAATTATGTCGTTCAATCATCAACAGTCCAACCTCAACAACAACAACAACATACTCATAAGAACAATCATCATAATAACAATCACAACAATAATAAGCACAACAACTATGAGAGGAAGAATGTCACGTTTGACCTTATTCGATGTCATATGCCAAATTATATCCGTCTCTAATTGTCAAGAATCTAGTTCAGCCAAGAAGTCCTTCACTTATGCCTGAACCTATGTCGTCGTGGTATAAGCTTGGTTAGCATTGTGTCTATCATCAAGGGGCATCAGGCCATGATATTGAGAACTATTATCCATTGAAATACGAGGTATAAAGGTTGGTAAGAAGTGGGATGGTATCTGTTGCACCCCAAAATTTGCCCTCTATTTTTAACTCTAACCAATTTTTTGTTTCACATTCATTTGCATCATCTTCATAGCATAACATTTTTTTTCTGTCTTAATATTAGCCGGAATAATTTCTCGGAATTTACAAACAGACTGGTCAAATTAACTTTTTAATTGTGCCTAAAATTAGTCAACGAAAAAATGTCAAGTTTAAATTTACAAATGTCGGTAACATTAATTTGCGGTTCACGTGGTTTAATTTGACATGCTAAAAATATTTTTACGACTATTTTTGGTCATATGTTGATCAGTATGAGCGGTTTAAACGGTCATAATTTTTATTTCAAAATCCGACCAAACGCTGTATTTTTCCGAGTCATTTATTTCGCGCTGATTATTTTGACGTGTTCATTTTATTTTTTCGAGCATTTTGGTGCCCGACTTTTATTTTTTTTGAGTCTATTTATTTTTATATTTGGTCTAGAATAAATAAATAGGTTAATTAGTTTTTATTTTAATTTTAACTATTTTAATTATTTAACTTTATTCAGTTTTTAATTTAATATTGGGTTTCAAAATAAACTTAGGCCCATTATCATTAACCTAATTTGTTCCTATATATATTTACTAGCATGACTGATAGAGGGAGGCCAAAAGACAGAACAAAAAAGAGAAACTGAGAGTGGCTGATCTATACTATCGTACACACAGTTTGGTAATAGTTTATATATGATATATACTTTATCTATTTTGTTGATATATTTGTTACTGTGTTTCAAATACATGTTCATATATGTAACTAGTGTGTTAAATATATATATATTTCTATTTTATGTTATAATTTGATTATGTTTTCGGATCGGATCGTGTCAATACGCCGTTTTCACATATACGTGTATGAGGCGTGACATTTGTGTTATCCGATCCAGTTGCGATGATCGTAATTTTGCGCTAGCAACGCCGTTGTTTTTTTTAATTCATATATTTTTTTATATATACATATATTTAGATCTGCACATTTTTTTTCATAACTAATTACCCTGATTTTTCCTAAACCCTGACAATTTCGCCACAAACTCTAAATTTCAAACCTAAAACTTTAACCGTATTATTTCCTCTAAACCATAAACCTTTTCTTAAACCTTAACAAACCTTATTATTATTTCCTATTTTCGCTCATATTTATGTTATTCACACACTGTAACTGCTTCGCCCTTGTAATATTTTAAGTTTTAACTTGTAATATTTTCAGTTTTACTTTTCGCCATCTTTATTATGTAACTGCATCAAAGCGTTGTAATAATTAGGATTTTATTTTCTGTCATTTTATTTTTCTGCCATTTATTTTTCTGTCATTTAAATTCCTACCATTGATCCTATATTAACTGCGTGGTTTAGTAATGTAGGGCGTGAAAACCTACTAAATTAATTATTTAATATTTTTCTATAACCTTTATATTTTTGTAAATAAATAATAAATACTAATTATTTTAATAACTTTTTTTTTATTACTTACTTATAATAATAAATCCTTATATATTTTGTAAATAAAACCTAATTGACCATTTTTCTAATTGAATAATAATAATAAACCTATTAATCTAATAATTTGATATTTTCTATAATCTTTATTTATTTTGTAAATAACAAACTTAATATTTTTCATATAACTCTTTTATTTTATAATTTGTACATTAATATATTTTAAATTCTTTTATTATTACTAATTTATTTTAAACTCATATTTTTCTAATAACTTCTAAAAAAATCTAACTTGTTTAACTTAAAATAATTTCTTTTAAAATTCTAACCTTTTTATTATCACTTTATTATTATTGTTATTTTATTATTGCTTTATTACCATTGTTTATTTATTATTTTATTATTATTTGCTTTTATCTATTCTATTTTTGCTTCATTATTTTCCTTATTTTAATTTTGTTTTTTTTATAATATTAGGAACAAATGTATAGGTTGTAAATTTATTCTTTCTCGCCTGATTATTATGTATCTGTCCCATAGCCATGTAATAGTTTAGGAATTTATTTTTCTTGCTTTTATTTTTGTAAATATTTATTGCGTGGTTAGTAATTTAGGGAGTGCAAAAAACTAACTGTAAATAATTGAACTTAGAAAATTAAATTCAAGACAAATATCTGAAAAATAACACTCACACACGTAAGTCGATCTTTGATCGCCATCTGTACTTCCTAGGGTATTCCTCTTGGTTGCCTTCTTTAAATGGTCAAGTCTCTCGAAAATAGGGGTGTCTTAAGCAAAGTCCCTTCAAACAGAAAAATTATCAAGTCCTTATAAACTTAAAAGATCAAGTCCCTATGAGGTTGCCTATGATATGATGATCTTGTCCCCCGGTAAATATGATGATAGTCCCTACGAGTTGCTAAAGACACCCCTTATGTTGCCTTCATTGACCATACGATGACTCTACGCCCGTCCCTTAAACACATCCAAGGTAATGACTACATATTCCTTAATAATAGGGACAGTCTTACCATTGAAAGAATATACGAGAACACGAAAGACTTAATCTAGGGTAGGTATCTCATAGTTACTTGCTCACACTTTTCAAAATTACTTTTACACCTCACAATTTCTAAACTAGGCTTTGTATACACCCATACGAGGGCCATTACAAAGTACTTAAAGAAATTTTTCTAATCACACACTACACTCTTGCAAACAAACAAAGTGAGCTAAGTAACTAAGAGCTCATGGATAACCATGGATATAAAGGGTGCTAATACCTTCCCTTTGTATAACCTACCCCCCGAACCCAAAATCTTTTTAAGGTCTTTCCTGTTCTTTTATGTCCTTTCCTTTTGGATAAAATAAAAGTCGGTGGCGACTCTTGCTATCCGCAACATTTAACTAAAGTCAGTTCTCCCACCGTGTTACAGAACTGACGACTCTGCTGGGGACTTAATAAAAGAGGGGTACCCTTAGGAATTAGATCACTTTAAAATTGTTTGCCTTGTTTGCTTTATACTTATCTGTTGGGTGCTTTTATATGTGAAAGACCCTAACCCGGATCTAGTGTACCTTAGGTAAATGGAAATAGACCAAGGAAACTGTACGGCGTATATCGATATGGTTGATCTGGTGGCCATAGTTAGTGTGACTTCTTGGTTGGTGCTTATGTTCCTTAAGCAAGTTGAGGATAATATGAGGCTGCCATATGTTGTCAATACACTAACTGACTTTTAGAACCCTAGTCATCCCATCTTGGCCTTTAGAAAGTAGTGAGATAACCGGCTTTGGTGAAGACTGAAGTTGGTTGATACTCGATACTACACTCATTGAGATCCTAAACTTGGAGGGTTTTGGTTGGCAAGTAAGTTGCCTACTGAACAACCACCCTTGTGAAGGATCAATGATTTTGAGATCCCTTAGAACCTGGTTACTTTTGTAGGACAGGATGAATCAACTAAACTTCAGGGGAGGGTACTTACCTTTAAACCTCATGCAAGCCTTCAAACCTAGGGCTATTGTGTGACTTGTTTGTGTGTGCCACATGTTTGTGATTGAGCATAACATCATAGCATCATCATGCATCATAAGCATAGCATTTTCACTAACCATTTCAAGGACCAAAGGATTTATCTTTGTTCTTTGTTGCAGGTCATGGCTTCTGCTCGTAGGTATACTATCCGGATCAACTTTGTAGGAATACCTCCTAAGCTTAAGGAATTGGTCTCTCAAGTTTCTGAAAACTCCCAGTTCATCAAGAGGCATGGTCACCTACTGGATCTAGTCACTTCAGGGTTCAATGAAGACATGATGAGTGTCCTGTTTCAGTTCTTTGACCCTAAACATCATTGCTTCACATTTCCCGACTATCAGCTGGTTCCTACAATGGAAGAGTTCTCCAAGCTTCTGGGTATACCTATTCTTGATCAGAAACCCTTCACAGGCTTGGAAAAAGAGCCTAAACCTGAAGTCATTGCTGCAGCCTTACATTTAAAGAAATCAGACATTGTCCTAGAAACAAGGAGTGGAGTTAAGGGTATTCTTGCTAAGGTATTGATGGAGAAAGCTCGAGTATTCCTGAAGGCTATGAGTTATGATGCTTTTGAGGAGATCTTAGCCCTATTGATTTATGGCTTAGTACTGTTCCCCAATCCAGACCAGTTCATAGACGTACACGCCATCAACATATTTCTGACTCGCAATCCAGTGCCTACATTACTTGGAGACATCTTACACTCTCTTCATACCCGTACTACGAAGGCACGAGGAACTCTGATGTGTTGCATACCTCTATTATCTAGGTGGTTTATTTCTCACCTTCCTCGATCAGTGATGAAGAATGAACAACGGTTCAGGTGGTCCAAGAGGATTATGTCACTTTCTCATTCAGATATTCGTTGGTGCTCTAGATCTATGGAGAATGTTACCATCATTGACCGTTGTGGGGAGTTCCCTAATGTGCCACTCCTTGGCATAAGAGGGGGCATTACCTACAACCCTTCTTTAGCTCTACGTCAGTTTGGTTACGCTCGGGCTGATGGTCCTCATGACATGCTTATTCAGGGTATTGTGTTCGATTACGACAACAATCTTCAAGGTTACCGTCAAAGGTTCATACGAGCATGGGGTAAAGTGAACAAGGTTGACAGCAAGACTCTGGAACCCAAGTACACTATTCCTATGGAACCATATCTCAGATGGGTACGATCTCGTGCTCAGACTCTTATGATGCCATATCCTGCTATCCTGCCAGTTACCATGGAGCCTGTTGCTGAAGGAGATACTTCTTACATCATTCTTCATCCAGACATGCCCACTGACATGGAAGAGTTACAGAGGTCCTGGATCCAGTTGAAGGAGCAAAAAGATACTTTTCAGACTCATTACAAGGCAAGTCAAGAAAGAATCCTGGAGCTAACAAAACAACTTCACGAGGAGCGGAATCTCAACTCATACCTCAACACAAAGAGGAAACGTCCATGGGAGACTTAAAACCCCATTTTTTGTATTCATTTCATTTTTATTGTAAGCCCAAGGGGCAAACAAGTTTATTACTAATAAAAGTTTACTTTTTGGTGGTTTAAACAAATTTAAATCCTACGGTCCTTGAAAACATTGCATAAGCATCTACATACCATATTATTGCATCACAGGTTTCTTATGAACAGGTATCTTATCTTCTCGCTGTTTATTTCAGCAGAAATGGCTCTTGAACAGACTGTCAAGATCACTTCCAAGGGTCCTATCAAAATTACTGCTGAAGGCCTGGTGAAGACTGTTGCTGAAGTTAGAGTGCCTCCCATGATTATTACCACTCCTGGCCCTATTCCTTATACTTCTGATAAAGCTATACCCTGGAATTACAGTTCTGATGTTTATATCCATGGTGTTAAGCAGGAACCTTTGACTGATACACCTGTTACTGATGATAACCTTGATGTTGATAATATTGCTGGATCTAGTAAGATCACCAGAAGTGGAAGAATTTTCTCTCCTCCAGCTACCTCAAAAAATACAGTTCCTCCAACTACTACCTCCACTTCTGAGCCAAGTACTAATGCTCGAGGCAAAGGTCCTGTGGTTGAACCTGTGCAAGCTGAAGCACCGACTGCTGAAAATCTCTCTAAACAGATGGAAGAAGTGCTGAAGATCATTCGTAAGAGTGATTATGATATTGTTGACCAGTTGGGGCATACTCCCCCCAAAATTTCCATGTTGTCTTTGTTGTTGTGTTCTGAGGCTCATGCTAAAGCCTTGATCAAATTCTTAAGGACTGCTCATGTACCAAATGAAATTTCTGTGGATCAATTTGAAAATTGTGTTGCACATCTGACTTATGATAATGGGTTAGGTTTTTCTGATGCTGACTTGACTCCTGCCAAAAGAAACCATAATAGAGCTTTACATATCTCCATTGAATGTAGGGGCACTACCTTGTCTCATGTGTTGATAGACAATGGATCTTCATTGAATGTACTTCCCAAAGAGGTTCTGAACAAGCTCAGTCCTGAAGATGATGTGTTTAGATCAAGTAATATAGTGGTGAGAGCCTTTGATGGTTCAAGAAGAGTGGTGCATGGAGAAATAGATCTCCCGATCAAAGTAGGCTCTCAAGTCTTCGATTCTACCTTCTATGTAATGGATATTCGTCCTGCGTACTCTTGTTTGCTTGGGCGCCCCTGGATCCACGGGGCAGGTGCTGTGACCTCCACTCTACATCAGAAGTTGAGATATCCAGTGAAGGGAAAGATCGTAACTGTTTATGGAGAGGAAGAATATATGGTCAGTCATGTGAATACATTTAAGTATGTTGAAGTGGAAAGTGAATATGTTGAGACTCCTTGCCAGACATTTGAAGTAGTTCCTTGGGTCGTTCCCGCTACTGAAGCTCCTCCTGTGGTTAAAAGAGTTCCTGTGGTTACCAGAGTACCTCCTACAATGGCTTCCCTCAAAGATGCTAGAGCTGTGGTTGAAGAAGGTGGTTGCGCTATTTGGGGTCAGCTTCTCGACATTCCTTACAAGTCTGACAAGTTTGGTTTGGGTTTCACTGCAGAGTCCCAGAAGGCTGTTCGTCGTGCTCGTGCTGTTCGTATCACCAATCCAGGGAACATGAAAGATCAAATCAATGTTGTGGGTGACTATAATGAAGACTACAATCTGGATAACTGGATTTTTCCTACTGTGGGTGATGGGCTCAACAATTGGAAGACTGAAGACGTTATTCCTATCTCCTTTAGTCAGGAGTAAATACTATTACTGAGTTGTTATTTTTAAGC
Source organism: Lathyrus oleraceus (assembly GCF_024323335.1). Classification (NCBI taxonomy): domain Eukaryota; kingdom Viridiplantae; phylum Streptophyta; class Magnoliopsida; order Fabales; family Fabaceae; genus Lathyrus; species Lathyrus oleraceus. The sequence goes on along the minus strand of NC_066579.1, from coordinate 2,605,805 downwards.
CTTGTGCCTTACCCGGGGCACAATCGTATGCTTGTTTCGGGATGTCATTTCATTTGCATACTTCATTCAATAAAAATCAATGGACGTTTCGTTTTCGTAAATATTGGGCTCTTTGTTTTTCTTTTATTTTATTTTCATCAGCTATGTGTTCTTACACACACCCACATCACTAAAATGCAGATCCTCATCCACTTTGGATCCTGTTGATAACAGTTCTACTATTGCCAATTATAATTTCGAGAATCCGATCTATCAAGCTGAAGATGGAAAGGATGAAGATTGTGAAGTACCTGTAGAGCTTGCTAGGTTATTACAACAAGAAGAGAAAGTTACACAGCCGTATGAGGAATCAATTGAGGTTGTAAATCTGGGTACTGAAGTAGACAAGAAAGAAGTCAAAATAGGAGCAGGCTTGGAAAACAATGTCAAAGAAAGATTGAGTCGGATGTTACGTGACTATGTAGAGGTTTTCGCTGGAAAAATCAAGAGATGATATGGAATGATGAATGTCAAGAAGCTTTTGACAAAATCAAGAAGTATCTCCAAGAACCTATAAATCTGATGCCACCAGTTGAAGGAAGACCTCTAATCATGTATTTGACCGTGTTAGAAAATTCAATAGGGTGTGTGTTGGGGCAACATGACGAGTCTGGTCGAAAAGAGCATGCAATATACTACCTTAGCAAAAGGTACCGACTGTGAAACAAGATACTCCCAGCTCGAGAAAGCTTGCTATGCTTTGGCTTAGGCTGCTCGCCGACTAAGACAGTATATGTTGAATCATACCACTTTATTGATTTCTAAGATGGATCTTATCAAATATACATCTGAGAAACCTGCTCTCTCCGGAAGAACAACAAGATGATTGCTGAACTCTGCACGCAGTTCAAAATAAAACACCATAACTCTTCTTTGTACCGGCCAAAGATGAATGGCACCGTGGAGGCTGCTAATAAGAATATTAAGAAGATCATACAAAAGATGACATAAACATACAAAGACTGGCATGAGATGTTACCCTTTGCTCTTCATGGTTATCGCACTTCAGTGCGCACTTTGACAGGGGCAACTCCTTTCTCTTTGGTCTACGGAATGGAAGCCGTGTTACCAGTGGAAGTTCAGATTCCCTCTCTAAGAATCATGAAAGAGGCAGGTTTAGACGAGGATGAATGGATTCAGACTCGACTCGACCAGATAAATTTGATTGATGCGACATAGTCGGAGCGTCTCGTAATGGCCAACCAGAACGTCTTAGCATCAAAGATGTCTGGACGGCTTCGGGGACATAAAGGGGTAGGCGAAGAATTTTGCCCAACTGCCTCCACCGTAACTCATGGTCGACATTGTACAACCTGAAAGACATTGTTCCTCCAAGTACATAGTTGTACCCTTCCAACCCTTTTTGAGCTTGAACTCAATGTGCTCAGAAATTCTAATGTGATGCGCTCAAAGGTTGCCGCTTCACAATGGACAAACTCCAGCATTCCAAGCACATGAAACATCCTATCCAGTTCTTCAGACATGCCTAATTGAAAAGGAGTATCGGAGCAAAGGTACCTGGTCGGAGTGATTTTCCGTTTGACATGAGAATGCGTACCTCCGTTCATGCTTCGGGTGTATCAAAAATTATGTCATGTGAATTTGGATGACGGATTGTCCGTTTCCTTGGACTGGATGATTCCGCGTCTGCTTGCTTCCCTTTGGAGATTCTTTTTGGCGGCATTTTTGTTTCTTGAAATACAAATCATCACCCAAAAAATTTAAGGAAAACGGAAAAAGATTACCATAGCTTTGTAGAGGGTGGCGAGTAATACAACTTTCGTGAAGGGTGTCGACACATTGGACTGGAAATGGCGGTAAAGCTTGGAGCTTTAAGTGAGTTAGGTAATTAAGGAATGTGGAGAAAGTGTGAGGAAGGAGAAGATAATGAGGTATGAAAGAGAGAGAGTAAGAAAAAAATAGAATTTATTGGTAGATAATGGATAAAATGTGTTTAAGTTGTTGAAAATTTCGGTTGGGCCCAAAAAACAAAAAAAAATTGAAAAATATGGTCGTTGGGCCTGACACGGGACGTGTCAGCTGACACGGGCGGCCTTGTCAAGCCACTGTAATTGGAGACGTGGCTCAGTAGGGATGAAACGGGCCGTGTCAGCTGACACAGGCGGCCATGTCAACCTACTGTAAAAAAAGTGATTTTGATTCCTTTCCTGACACGGGCGCCCGTGTTAGGGCCCTGTTTTTTCCAAATTTTCCGACTTTTTTTCCTTTCTATTTTCAGATTTTTCACTGTTCTTTCGGTGTCCGACCATCTTAATCAACCTTCTCTTCTGAACTGCGCGATGCAACCGCGAACCTACGAGTGAACCTGTAGACATACCAACATGAAAATAGTTAGATAAACGCGTGGGTTCCCCTCCACGAAGCGTTGCGTTTAACGTCGCATGGCTCGACAGTCGTCACCTCATCCTTGGAGACGAACATTCTCAATCAGACCTTTTCCTGTCCCTGATAGTAGTGCTTCACCGTTGTCCATTCAGCTAGATTTCAACTTTCCTGGAAAAGCTTTAGTCTGGAGTTGAACAAGAGCACTAACTGTCCCTCGACAAACTCTTTTCTCTGCAGATTCTGGTCGTGCCATTTATTTATCCGTGTTCTTTGTACATCTTAGCATTTTCATACGCTTGATTACGAAATTCCTCTAACTCATAGAGCTGAAGGATGCGGGACTCACCTACTTTAACCAGGTCATAATTCAAGAATTTGGATGCCCAAAATGCTTTGTGCTCAAACTCTAATGGCAAGTGACAAGCTTACTATAAAACAACTGATATGGGGACATCCCTATGGGTGTTTTGAAGGTTGTTTCTGTATGCCCATAGTGCATCTTCTAACTTTAGTGCCAATCCTTCCTAGATGCGCACACAGTCTTTTCCAATATTTGCTTAATCTGCCTATTGGATACTTCGACCTGGCCATTCGTTTGAGGGTGACACAGAGTGACGATCTTGTGTTTAACATTATACTTCTCAGCAGGTTTTCCATTAATTTGTTCAAAAAGTGGGGTGCCTCCATGACTGATAAGTGATCTTGCACTCCAAATCTAGAAAAGATATTGTTTTTCAAAAATGTCACCACCACTTAGCATCATTGGAGGGTAATGCTACAGCTTCTACCCACGTGGATACATAGTCAACTGCTATCAAGATATAACTTTTTCCACAGAATAGTGGGAATGGTCCCACTTAAGTCTATTCCCAGACATCAAACAATTCAACCTCCAGCATAGCATTTTGCGGCATTTGATTTCTCTTTGAAATATTCCTGTTCTTTGACATCTGTCACATTCTTTGACTATGTCCTAGGCATCTTTGAATGAGTAGGCCAATATAGACCTGATTAAAGAACTTTGGTGTTGTTTGGTCTCCACTGAAATGTCCTCCGTATTCTGAATCATGACAAGCTCTAAGTACATCCCTTTGCTCCTCCTCCGGGATACATCTTCTGATCAGCCCATCCACTCCTCTTTTGTAAAGGAATGGGTCATCCCACAAGTAGAACCTGCAATCATGAACAAACTTTTTCTTTTTGTTAGAATCAAAATCGTTGGGGATTACACCCCCACCAAATAATTCGCGTAGTCCGCGAACCACGGGATATTAATGACAGCTAGTATGTGGTCACAGCGAAGAATTCATCCTTTATCAGTCTCTTTTCTTATTTCTCAATAGGTGACATGCGGGATAAATGGTCTGCCACTGTATTTCACACCCTCTTTTGTCTCGGATATCAACATCAAATTCTTGTAGGTGTAAGATCCACCTGAGGAGTCTCGGCTTAGAGTCTTGCTTAGCAAACAAATATTTCAAAGCGGCATGATACGTATACACTAAACCTTTGATCCCAACAGATACTGCCTGAACTTGTTAAACGCCGTAAACCACGACCAACAATTCTTTTTCCGTGGTTGCGTAGTTCATATGTGCTAGGTTTAACACATGACTCGCATAGTAGATGACATGTAACAACTTCTCTCTTCGTTGTCCTAAAACTGCCCCTACCGCAATACACTCACTAGCATCACACATGATCTTAAATGGTAGAGACCATTCTGGGGCAATAATAATAGGTGCATAAATCCACTTGCTTTTCAATGTCTCAAATGCCATGGTGCATTCTTTGTTGAACAGAAACACCTTATCTTTAACCAACATAGTGGTTAGCGGTTTAACAATTTTTGAGAAATCTCTTATAAACCAACGGTAAAAACCTGTGTTTCCTAAGAAATTCCTGATACCCTTCTCATTCACAGGGGGTGGGAGTTTAGAGATCACTTCCATTTTCGCTTGGTCCACTTGAATTCCTTTATACGAAATTTTGTGCCCCAAAACTATCCCCCCGCGCACCATGAAATGACATTTCGCCCAATTCAGAATTAGGTTCGTTTACGCGATACTACACTCAAACGAGTTTCTCTTGAGAATACTATGGGTTGATGAGTCAGTCATCTAAACCTATAGTATCCGAATGATGGGATCATGACTCTGGGAACTTTTTCGAACATGCTCTACATGTTTTTATCCTTAGTACACTCCTTTGGGATGGTTTTTAACCCGACTCCATACTCGTGACTCACAACAAACCCATTGATTCTTGGTTGATTCGATCAGTTACCATCAATATAAATGGATCTTGGGTGTTGATGGGGTGAAAATCCTAATCCACCAAAATGGATTATTGATGGCGATGACTTGATTCATCCCTTGACCTTTGTTTGTGTTTGACTTGTGTGTGATCCCTTGTGTATGATTGTTGCATTTATGCATACATGCACATCATAACATTCATCACAAAAATAAATTTAAAGGAACTAACGTCGTGTTTGTAAATATTTTGAGACCATGGATTATGGACGAAGGAACACTAAGAAATACGGTTTCAGATGTCCAGATTTGAAAGAGTTAAGGAAGCTAGCATCATTTGTAGTTGACCCTTGGATTTTAAAGAACATCATGGGAAGCTTTTGTATGTGTTGTGTACCGAGGTTGTTGAAGGATTCTTGAGTGTGTTGGTTCAGTTCTATGATCCTCTCTACCGATGCTTCACCTTTCCTGATTATCAGCTTATGCCTATGTTAGAGGAGTATGTCTATCTCTTGGGTATACCCGTATCTGATAGGATGACTTTTAGTGGATTATAGGAGATTCTAAAATCTCAAGTCATAGCCGATGCTCTTCATTTGAAGAAGTATGAGATTGATGCAAGTATGAAGAAGAAAGGAGGTATCCGAGGTCTGACTTCTGAGTTTCTGATTGGAAGAGCTACCTCTTTGCTCAAGTTGGTAGTATGGACACCTTTGAGGCTATCTTCTTATTGTTTATCTATGGTCTAGCATTGTTCCCTAACATTGACAACTTTGTTGATGTTAATGCCATTAGAATCTTCTTGATTGGGAATCATGTTCCAACTTTGTTGGGTGACATGTACTTCTCTCCACATATAAGGAATTCTAAGGGTAGTGGAACCATTGTGTGTTGCGTACCTCTTCTGTACAAGTGGTTTATTTCGCACTTACCTCAGATACCAGTCTTCTTAGAGAACAAGCAATGTCTACGGTGGTCCCAGAGACTTATGTCTCTCAGTAATGATGATATTACTTGGTATAATTATGTAAACGATGGCTTAAAGATTATTGATAATTGTGGTGAATTCTCTAACGTGTCTCTCATTGGTACACAAGGAGGAATCAATTACAATCCTGCTATGGCTCGCCGTCAACTTGGATTCCCCTTTAAGGATAAACCTAATAATGTTCAGTTAGAAGGTCTATTCTATCAAGAGGGTAAAGATCCCCAAAACATGAAGGGTAGGATGGTGCGTGCTTGGCATAGTGTCCATAGGAGGGGAAGAGCCGAGCTTGGGCCGTGCAATTGCGTAGCTTTGGAACCTTACACTTGTTGGGTGAAGAAGACAGCCTTAGAGCTTAAGATGTCGTATGCTTATGAAAGACCTATGTCTATGGTTGTGGTTGATCCATCAACTCTCCCTAACCAAGACGTAGAGGAGTTGGAAGATGCACTAGCTAAGATGAATCAAGAGAAGGGCCTTTGGGAAGAACGGTTCCATGTTTTGAATCGAAAGCAAGTGGAGTTACAACTTGAGATGAAAGACAAGGATGCACTCATTGAGATCCTCGAAGGTCGTGCAGTTAAGAGAGAGAGAGAAGGCCAGATGATTTATTTTCCTCTAGTATCCCTCAGTTTTCTGGTGCTTGGAAGAAGATCGTCGATCAGCTCGTCACCGAGAAAGCTCATATGAAGACCGCCTACGAGTCCGAGATCAGACACATTCGAAGGAAGTACATGCCCATAGCCAGTTCATCTGATATAGTTGTTAGGGATCCTTAGAATGCTATTTTCCTTTTCTCTTGTATTTGTATTTTGGTTTCTGAAATTATACTCAGTGTAATCCTTCCAAATATTATGAATAAAAATGAGACTTTATGGTCAATTCAAATTGTTATTATTGATTATTATTGTTGAAATATTTACAAATAAGACTTTGTATGTTACTTGAAAATAATAAAATCAAAAATGTGCATTCATTCATCATTTGCATCGCAGGTTTCTTGCATTCTAGCCCTTCGGTTAGGTGTCTCATGATCTTCATCTTTGTATCAGTTAAGCTGATGAATTAGTACAACACCCGTGTTAATCATCAATGCAAGATGGATCAATTGGAGAAAGAAAACTGTGAGCGTAAAAAAGAGATTGCTAGACGTACTACTTTTAAGGAGTCTATCATCACAGCTCAGAGTCAAGCGGCTCTGACTCCTACAACTCTGCAACAACGGACAGTTATCTCCAAGACTACCTCAACGCTCGTGTTTGTGGCTTTAGTCAACCAGCCTGCGCACTCTATGCCTACTGGATTCCCTTGGGGAATGCCTCAAAACCATGTTCCTAAGGGTTATGCTCCTACCATTGCTCTTATGTCGGCATCTCGCCAGATCATGTCTACTCATCCTCTTGTTATGCATGTCATGCCTCGTGTTTAAGAGACTATGTACCATGATGAGCCGTCTAAAGGCCCAAATATGTATGAAAAGATGGATGAAATGAAGGATCAGTTTCAAGAACTGAGGGGAAAAGATTTGTTTGGGAAGAGCGCTTCTGAGCTCTGCTTGGTGCCTAATGTGAAGATCCCTATTAAGTTCAAGGTCCCTGACTTTGAGAAATACAAAGGGAACACTTGTCCTATAAGTCATCTTGTGATGTATGCTCGTGAGATGTCAACCCAAACAGACAACGACCAGTTGCTCATTCATTATTTCCAAGATAGCTTGATCGGTGCCGCTCTTCGTTGGTACATGGATCTGGACAATGGTAGCATTCCTACTTTCAATGGCTTAGGTGAGGCCTTTATTAAGCAGTATAAATACAATTTGGATATGGTGCATGATCATGACCAACTTCGGTCTATGTCTCAGAGAGACAAAGAGACATTTAAAGAATATACGCAGAGATGAGAGAGCTAGCTGCTCAGATCAGTCCTTTGTTGGAAGAAAAAGAAATGACAAAGATATTTCTCAAGACTTTGAGTTCATTTTACTATGAGTGTATGATTGCTAGTGCTCTCAATGATTTCACCGAGATGGTGAACATGGGGATGCGTCTAGAGGAAGGTGTCTGTGAGGGCAGATTGTCTAGAGAAGAAGCATCAACCAATAAGAAGTATGGGAGTGGTTTCTCGAAAAAGAAGGATGGAGAAACTAATTCAGTGACTGTGGAGAGGAAAAGGAATCCTTATGTGAAGAAGAGTTCCAAATCTCATCAGCATGATCATCGAGTGTCTTCTGTTGTTCCTGTGTTTGCCAATAATTATGACGTTCAATCATCAACAATCCAACCTCAACAACAACAACAACATACTCATAAGAACAATCATCATAATAACAATCACAACAATAATAAGCACAACAACTATGAGAGGAAGAATGTCACGTTTGACCCTATTCTGATGTCCTATGCCGAATTATATTTGTCTCTAATTGTCAAGAATCTAGTTCAGCCAAGAAGTCTTTCACTTATGCTTGAACCTATGTCGTCGTGGTATAAGCCTGGTCAGCATTGTGTCTATCATCAAGGGGCATCAGGCCATGATATTGAGAACTATTATCCATTGAAATACGAGTTCTAAAGGTTGGTAAGAAGTGGGATGGTACTTTTAAGGACCGTGCGCCAAATGTTAAAGCCAATTTGTTACCCTCTCATGGTACCTCCTCTGTAAATATGGTGGATGGTTGTCCCGGTGAATACAGAGTTTGTGATGTTCGACATATCTGAAGATCCTTGGTAGAGCTTCACAAGACTTTGTGTCAGATCAGTGAATGCGAGCATGATCATGACAGTCGTATCATTTGTAGTGTCAATCCACGTACATGCGTGATTGTGAAAAGGGATGTTCAAATCTTAATGGATGAAGGTATGATTCATATCCACCAAGCTAGAAATTTGGATGATGACGTGAATGTGATTGTTCCAATTTTCAAAACTCCTTGGTAGAGCTAGAAATCACATTAGCATTTCCTTATCAAAAGGCATCAACGGGATTATCATACTAACATTGCCTTATTAAAGGCATCAACATAGGTATCAAATCAAAATACAAGAATGAACACAGATCACTCAATAGAACATAAAAATCATACAAAAATAACAACATAACAAAACAGAATTTACACAATCCCTAATGAGAGTAAGGGTCTCTCTTCTCTACCATTTCATGCTAAAGCCTCATATATAAGTCATTTCTCCTCCCTTACCTCAAATTCCTTGCAAAATTTCTGAATTGATTGAGATCAATGGTTGATATTATTCCCTCTTCAAGCCCTAGCCTCATTTTCTCTCACAACTTCAATTGTATGTACTGGCTCCTCAAAAGTCACGCTAACCCTTTTTTATCTCTAAAAACTTTATTTACTCTTTTGTTAATTACACTAAGGCTCAACTCTTTTTAAAATGTTCACCACTTCTCTTATTTCCTGTAAATTTATATTTTCCATCCAAAAACCTATTTTCTTATTTATTTTACTTACACCCCACCATACACCACATGCACATAGAACTCAATATATGTTTTTAATTAAAAGCACATCACATACTAATTAATTAAATAAAAACATAAATAATTTGATTAAATAAATTAATCAAATTTCGAGGTGTTACACCGAGAGTTAGATGTGAAGCAGTTACATTGGATTTGAATTTTGTAAGGTTATAATGATAAGTTACCTAAAATTGGACTTCAGACCTATTACAATGATCTTTAGGTAAATATGCAAAGAGGCTAACCCACAACATGCGATTAAGATGCGTCGAAATTAGTGGAAAAGATGTATTAACGGACTATGGAAAAAAATATGACTCCAATGATGAGTTAAGGAAGGTAGTAACAGCTGGAGTGTGAGTATGGAAAGCAGGTACTACTAACCTAACTTCTAGCCAAAGAGAATGAATATGTTAGTTAACCCTTCAGTGAGACATGAGGAATCTTGAAGCCATATATGTATGGGATTGCGAGGCAGGTGGTAGGTTATGAGGATAGACTCTTATAGCCTACACCAACAAGTGTATTGTATGTTCAATATTTATACAATGAAAACTCCACATTATGAGCATTCAACTTGAGGTAATCTAGAATAGGGAACTCCGAGGGGAGAAACAAGTTTAGAATCGACCAAGAATGCTTAGGATTTATATGATAGTCATATGACCCAGGTTTAAAATTTCCTCACTTAACTAGTAATAAAAGTAGTGATGGAATGATTGCATTATTATTTGTGAAGATAATAAGCCAGTTGAATAGGCATGATTAATCAATAATGGTTCAAGTGAGAACCGATAGGTTGGGATCAAACTGAAAGTTGGGCTCTACCACAACATCAAGGAATAGTTTAGGAGACAATGTATCAATGACACAATAATAAACTCGAATTTGTAGGACGGTACACCGTGAAATGCAGAAAATGATCAGTCGTTAAACATAAATCGAGTGAAGTAGAGTCATGAAACTAAGTGAACTTACGAATACGTTAAGGTGGAACTCGAGAACTCTAAGAAGTTATGCAACTCATTTGAACTCAGATTTACGCAATGAGAAAGGAAGGAATTTCTAGTGTTTGGGAAGAATCAAGTCAAAGACTAAGAATATCCGACAGTCAACAAAGTTAGAGAAAACTTAGCCATGGAGTTGATGGAATCAAGTGTCATATTACTCTCCCCTAGAGAATAAAGTAATCAGATAGGCAATTGACAATGTAAGCATCAAAGGAGTAAGTTCTCTTCAAAATTGCATAATTTAAAAACTCCACGCAACTCTATATCCATCAAAGTAAAATATAGAACACATATTTATTATTGTTTAATATATACAAAATTACATACACATATTTCTCATCAATAATTTAAAAATATATATATGGGACAAATAGTTTTTATTTAAACATAATAAAAATTACGGGTTCAATATATATAATTTTACTTTTTAAAGAAAAATATATTATTTATTAAGAGTAACATAATAACATTATCTACCGCAAACCCATGCAAAAGTTCGGGTATTTATCTAGTTAGAAAATAAAATAAATAATCAGTTTTCCAATTTTAATTCATTTATCATTTTTCCTTCTCAACATTCATTTACTCTCCCTAATCTCTATCTTTTTAACTTATTTTTTTAACATATAAATTTTTTTTCATTATTTCTTCTATTAATCTACTTTATATATTAATAAATACAAATATTATTTTACTTAATTTAAATATATTTATATAATTATATATTCTAATTTTTTAAATATTTTATTTAATTATTTAATATTATTATACTTTTTGCGGTAAAAAATATTTATTTTGAAAAAAAAAAATGTTGACATTAGTGGACACTTCTTGGCCGCTAGAAACATTTTTGTAAAAAAAATTGTCTTCATTTCTAAAATATATTTAGTAAATGCCCACAAACAATTTTCATTTTTCTTATTTCATCATAAAATGGTTGTTTTTGGTTTGTTTAGTGCCAGCATAATTAAGATGTCAACAAATTATAATGACTCTTTTGTACTAACAATTTTGTATAAAAATTATAGAATTGTAATTTATGAAAAATGGTAATAAATCATGCAATTTAAAAGTTGGATAGAAATTCACTTTGATTAAACGTATTTATGAAGAAATACCCATCATACAATATATTGAAGTTGTACATAAATATGTTTTCATTACATTGGTGCATCATTTCTACATATAAATTTGCTATGATCCAACAATTTCTTTTCACCTTCGTAATATGTAGAGCTAAAAAGATAATTAAAAGTTGGTTAAAAATTATGAACTCTTATGATTTGATAATATTTTATATGGCCTCTTTACTAAACATGCTTAAGGAGCAACATAACATATTGATTTACTTAAGAGACATTAAACATTGATTTTAATTTTGGAAATGGTTTCTTACAACTCCCTAAGTTTTAGTTTTGTTTTTAATTTTATTATGAGAACAAAGGCTTTACACATTATAAAGTAACCAGATCTGGTTCAATTTCATAATTCAAAAAAAGAGAAAAATATGGTTGCAATTTTCAAGTTTAATTATATTGTGTTTCTATTTCTTTTCACATTTCTAGTTGTAAATAATGTTGAGGGTAAGTTAATTTTTCCTTCAAATTTACTTCTTTATTTCTTTGTTTAACAATACTAATTAATAATCTTTCATTACAGCATTTGATGGATGTCTTACTGATTCTGATTGTCGCATACTTATGTGTGGTCCGGGATGTGCTATGAGATGTGTTGATTTCATATGTCAATGTCGCATATGATACCACATGTTCTTTGAAGATTATATCCAATATATCTTAAAGTGATGAATGAATTATCATATTAGAAATCTTGCAGTTATGACTTTTGTAGTCTATTTCAAAGAAAATGAAATGAAATAATGTTGCAATGAATATTACTAATATTTACATCTTATTTCTTAACTTGAAAGTGTTTTCTGAGTCTATATTTCAAGCATATCAAAATTTCTTTTTTAATCCACAACATATTAAAATATATGATATATTCTTGTAGGAATATCAATATATTAAGTATTCAAAGTTATTGTATCCTCATGAACTAGTGTGATATTAGGGCCTTCCAACAAAATATATTATTTCAAGTAAAAAAATAAGTTGTTATTTATATATTAAGATGATGCTAAGTATAAATATGTAAAATAAATAACATCGAAATAAATTTTATTGTAATTAAATTTTAGTTAACTTCTTTTTAATGTATTATCTTAATCAATTATATAGTTTTAATAGTTTGAATATAAATGATGTGAGATCTAGTAAATCTATTAACTTTTCATTCCTTGTTCGTTTAATACGATGTATATAGTGACAGTAAATTCAACCTTATTTCTATCACTTAACATTTAAATATAATTTTATTCTAGATCCGTTAAATAGAAAATTCACTTCTAGTATTTTCTAATCAAAGACTCAATTTTGAAAACTAATGTCACAAAAGCATTAAGAATGAGAATAATAACATCAATATATAAAAAAAACTATATATAAAATAATTCAAATTTAGAGTTTACACAAGATTATGATTAACTTAAATATAATCCTATCAAAAGAGAAGATATCTAATGTTGAAGATGATTCCTTAAACTTCTCAACTCTTATTCAACTCTTGATAGCTCTCCATATTCTTTCTGCTTTTCCAATATGTGAAATATATGATATCTTTTAAATGGTAGTTGTGTTTCTACATAGTGATGTTGGAAGTAGTGTAACTTTGGACTGATTTAAGGGAAATACATCCAAATTAACATTTTATGATTTAATCGACAAAAATAAAAGAATTGAGAAGAGACCATATATTTTCTACCAATTTAAGTTAATAAGGGTCATGGTTATTCTATGGAAAATCAATCATTTTAGGCACATAACAAATATACCTTAACATAGGACTTGGTTTGCCCTTAAACATAAGTACTACAAAAAATATTTAAATAAGGTTTAAGCACTTAAAACTATGCATCGTTTTATATTTAAAGTTTGTAGATAATACATATTTTAAGTTCAAAAGGTTCCAAGTTGGTATGATTCATGAAAATGAAAATAAAAATTCAAGATTAACTCAAATGATATAAACATGAATCAAAAGCAAGAATATGAATTGTTGTTCTTGTGTTCTTGTGTTCTTGTGTTCTCGTATTCTTGTTGAAGACCAAGAAACCCAGCGAAAGTGAAAGGATTTGATCAATCGAGATAGAATTTATCAATCTTAGAACAATCACCAAAGAACATTGAAACCCATTTTTTCCAAAAAGCTTGAGAGAACTTAGAGTTGTTCTTCGTACACCAACTCCTAATTTCTTGTTGAAATCTTGTGATTGACCTTCTAGAATATGGATCTTATGAATTCTAGTTGTGTGTGTGAGATTCTTCGAATATTAATCATGATCTTCAACATGTGTCAAAAACGATTATTGTGGACCTTCTACTATAAATATTAAGTATGAGAGGTAGATAAAAGTACATTGTGGAATCTAATGTTTTTCTTTGAAGTTATATTTTTGTGTATCAGGCGGAAGAATCGCTTTGTGGATAAGGATTTTGATTTTATGTTGTTCATAAAGAGAGAATAATGTCTTTCTACTCCATTGAAGACTTTGGTGAAACCTTGTGAATGTTGTCGCAGAACGAAGTTAGAAATTATCCAATTAATTGAGGCTAATGAAAATCGCTCAGACAATTCTTCATCATAATCGAGGGAAGAATACTATAGAAAGGAATCTTTGAGCATGTTATTGTGGATAGCATGATTATTGGATCAAGATTATTGAGGATCTTGTGTGTAGCAATTGAGTATCTGCATAAACATAAGGGATTGTCATTGGATTCATGTGTAGGATAATATAGTATGTCTATTAGCATCCAGATTAAAGATAGTTCATTGTATCAAAATACGTGTATATTAAATCTTGAAAATAGTGAAAGACGTGAATATTTGTTCCCAATGGTTTCAAAACATTGAAGAGTGGAGTAGACATATCGAGATCGGTTGCCGAACCACTATAATTCTCTATGTACTTTCTTCCTTCCATGTCTCTTTTTAATTTTCTTTGTTTAACACGTAGAAGTTAAGTCATGAAATAATTTGTAAGTGTATCCTACTTTGAAATTTTCCACATAACAACACCCCCAATTAAATAAAACTCATAACTAGATTACAATCAAAATCCATCCTTATTTGTCTAGAGGCTAGCATCGATGTATCCAATTATAATAGCCTCTTCCTAACCTCCATATATCAAGAATGAGTCCCCATTCCTTCTCAACTACTTAAGTATATTCTTGAGAACAACCTAATGAGCATCAGCAGGATCATACTAACACCTACTTGTTCACTTAAAGTATATGAGACATCTGGTAGAATGCATAACATGCCATACATGATGGATCCTATTACATGATGGATCCTACTTGTTACCCTTGTACCGTTGTTCAAATTTAAAACTCAGGGGTATTTCTTTTGGACACCATTTTTTTTAGGTTCATTGGCGCATATATTTTCTTTTATTGCTCTTTTGATGCATTGCCAACCATAGTCTTTCTAGATAAGTGCTTCATGACTTCTTCTTTTTTTCTTTCTCTTCTTTTTCTCTGAATTTTTTTTCTTCATCTTTTTGCACTTATCTAAGGTTTGTCGGTGTCCCTAAATTTGGATGAAACCCCAAACTTAATCTTTTCGGTAGCTTCAGGGTAAACAACACTTGTCTAAGCAGGGTGTGGTAGTGTATGGGCTTATGGCTATATACAATGGTGAAAATAAAAACAAAAGGAAATATGGCTCAAAATTGGTGAACGAAGGGTAATTATGACGGGTTGGCTTGAAAGGCTTAGGGTTAAAATACAAAAACAATGCCTCAGTGTGTATCGTGTGCTATGCAATTTCAGTATCTCTAATGCAAACCCAGAGAGACAAAGACATACCAGAACAACTCTCATGATGATAAGTGTTTGGCTTTTTGTAGTTCTCACCATGTTTTGTCTAGCTTTCAGGCTTCCAAGATGTCTCTCAGTGTGATGTAGCTTCGCCTTCTCTTCAGTTGTGGAGTATCACTACAAAATCCAGTGACAGAGAGTCACGTCCGATTTTTCGAGTCGGTGGCATCAACCTTTGGGGGTTTCCAGAAGAGCAAGTAGAGGGGTGTGTCTTCCATCCAATCGTTCCAAGCTTCATCGTTCATCCGACACGAATGTCCTTTATCTGTAACACATAGAGTAACACACAACTTAATTAAACAAAAATATTAAGAACAAAACAAATAACAAAAGCAATAAATAATCAAAACCTCCCCACACTTGAACTAAACATTGTCCATAATGTTTTCATCCAAGATAGAGAGGGGCTCAAATCGGCTCACTGTGGCGGCGGAAATTGCAACATCAGACGTTGCATCATCGCATGCATCTCATCCATCAGAGTCCCTTGACGGGCCTGCTCTACACCTTGGCGTGCTTGCTCCGCTCAGAGATCACCAATTTCTGTTTGCATCCATGACCATTGGTCCGGCGTCACATATGATGAACCGGCACCGGGGTGCATGGATTCTTCTGGTGGGGCAGCAAATTGCTTTTGATCCTGCATCTCTTCCTGTACTTCTTCCTCCTGTGGGTCACCTGCAGCAAATGTATCAGCATTGTGCTCGTCCATATCATCTTGGATGGCACTTTCATAAAGCCAATTGGCCGTGTTTTAGATGCTAATTCGTGCTGAGTTAGGTAGAGCCATAATAAACTGACCCGAACTCATTAAGGCATAATAATCAGAAACTTGTGAAATCCTACCTTGATGGACCAATGCGTTCATGTCCAGTTTGCTCTTACCTGCTACTGATGTCTCATTGAGTGCAGCCGGATCATATTTGAAATGTTGGGCAATCTGAGTGATGATGCCTCCTATGGAGATTCCTCCTTGGGCTGCTCTCCCCACACGACCCAGATAATCTGCAGCAAATGCTGCAACACTCACAGCTACCCGGTTTGCCATGGCAAACAAAAAGAACAGCTCTCTCTGGGTGGCTACACCTGTACTGTCACCCCTGCCAAATAGTGTGAAGGCTGACACCTTCTGGGCATACCTGAAACAGGGGTTTTGAATGCCCGACGCCTTTACTCCTTTAGCGACATAGTCGGAGCGTCTCGTAATGGCCAACCAGAACGTCTTAGCATCAAAGATGTCTGGTACGGCTTCGGGGCCATAAAGGGGTAGGCGAAGAATTTTGCCCAACTGCTCCACCGTTAACTCATGGTCGACATTGTACAACCTGAAAGACATTGTTCCTCCAAAGTACATAGTTGTACCCTTCCAACCCTTTTTGAGCTTGAACTCAATTGTGCTCAGAAATTCTAATGTGATGCGCTCAAAGGTTGCCGCTTCACAATGGAAAAACTCCAGCATTCCAAGCACATGAAACATCCTATCCAGTTCTTCAGACATGCCTAATTGAAAAAGAGTATCGGAGCAAAGGTACCTGGTCGGAGTGATTTTCCGTTTGACATGAGATGCGTACCTCCGTTCATGCTTCGGGTTATCAAAAATTATGTCATGTGAATTTGGATGACGGATTGTCCGTTTCCTTGGACGGGATGATTTCGCGTCTGCTTGCTTCCCTTTGGAGATGCTTTTTGGCGGCATTTTTGTTTCTTGAAATACAAATCATCACCCAAAAAATTTAAGGAAAACGGAAAAAGATTACCGTAGCTTTGTAGAGGGTGGCGAGTATAACAACTTTCGTGAAGGGTGTCGACACATTGGACTGGAAATGGCGGTAAAGCTTGGAGCTTTAAGTGAGTTAGGTAATTAAGGAATGTGGAGAAAGTGTGAGGAAGGAGAAAGATAATGAGGTAATGAAAGAGAGAGAGTAAGAAAAAAATAGAATTTATTGGTAGATAATGGATAAAATGTGTTTAAGTGGTGAAAATTTTGGTTGGGGCCCACAAAACACAAAAAAAAAATTGAAAAATATGGTCGTTGGGCCTGACACGGGACGTGTCAGCTGACACGGGCGGCCTTGTCAAGCCACTGTAATTGGAGACGTGGCTCAGTAGGGATGACACGGGCCGTGTCAGCTGACACAGGCGGCCATGTCAACCTACTGTAAAAAAAGTGATTTTGATTCCTTTCCTGACACGGGCGCCCGTGTTAGGGCCCTGTTTTTTCAAAATTTTCCGACTTTTTTTCCTTTCTGTTTTCAGATTTTTCACTGTTCTTCCGGTGTCCGACCATCTTAATCAACCTTTCTCTTCTGAACTGCGCGATGCAACCGCGAACCTACGAGTGAACCTGTAGACATACCAAACATGAAAATAGTTAGATAAACCGCGTGGGTTCCCTCCCACGAAGCGTTGCGTTTAACGTCGCATGGCTCGACAGTCGTCACCCTCATCCTTGGAGACGAACATTCTCAATCAGACCACTTTCCTGTCCCTGATAGTAGTGCTTCAACCGTTGTCCATTCAGCTAGATTTCAACTTTCCTGGAAAAAGCTTTAGTCTGGAGTTGAACAAGAGCACTAACTGTCCCTCGACAAACTCTTTTCTCTGCAGATTCTGGTCGTGCCATTTATTTATCCGTTCTTTGTACATCTTAGCATTTTCATACGCTTGATTACGAAATTCCTCTAACTCATAGAGCTGAAGGATGCGGGACTCACCTACTTTAACCAGGTCATAATTCAAGAATTTGGATGCCCAAAATGCTTTGTGCTCAAACTCTAATGGCAAGTGACAAGCTTTACTATAAAACAACTGATATGGGGACATCCCTATGGGTGTTTTGAAGGTTGTTCTGTATGCCCATAGTGCATCTTCTAACTTTAGTGCCCAATCCTTCCTAGATGCGCACACAGTCTTTTCCAATATTTGCTTAATCTGCCTATTGGATACTTCGACCTGGCCATTCGTTTGAGGGTGACACAGAGTGACGATCTTGTGTTTAACATTATACTTCTTCAGCAGGTTTTCCATTAATTTGTTCAAAAAGTGGGTGCCTCCATGACTGATAAGTGATCTTGGCACTCCAAATCTAGAAAAGATATTGTTTTTCAAAAATGTCACCACCACTTTAGCATCATTGGAGGGTAATGCTACAGCTTCTACCCACATGGATACATAGTCAACTGCTATCAAGATATAACTTTTTCCACAGAATAGTGGGAATGGCCCCATAAAGTCTATTCCCCAGACATCAAACAATTCAACCTCCAGCATAGCATTTTGCGGCATTTGATTTCTCTTTGAAATATTCCCTGTTCTTTGACATCTGTCACATTCTTTGACTATGTCCTAGGCATCTTTGAATAGAGTAGGCCAATATAGACCTGATTAAAGAACTTTGGTTGTTGTTTGGTCTCCACTGAAATGTCCTCCGTATTCTGAATCATGACAAGCTCTAAGTACATCCCTTTGCTCCTCCTCTGGGATACATCTTCTGATCAGCCCATCCACTCCTCTTTTGTAAAGGAATGGGTCATCCCACAAGTAGAACCTGCAATCATGAACAAACTTTTTCTTTTTGTTAGAATCAAAATCGTTGGGGATTACACCCCCCACTAAATAATTCGCGTAGTCCGCGAACCACGGGATATTAATGACAGCTAGTATGTGTTCATCAGCGAATTCATCCTTTATCAGTCTCTTTTCTTTATTTCTTCAATAGGTGACATGCGGGATAAATGGTCTGCCACTGTATTTTCACACCCTCTTTTGTCTCGGATATCAACATCAAATTCTTATAGGAGTAAGATCCACCTGAGGAGTCTCGGCTTAGAGTCTTGCTTAGCAAACAAATATTTCAAAGCGGCATGATACGTATACACTATAACCTTTGATCCCAACAGATACTGCCTGAACTTGTTAAACGCGTAAACCACGACCAACAATTCTTTTTCCGTGGTTGCGTAGTTCATATGTGCTAGGTTTAACACATGACTCGCATAGTAGATGACATGTAACAACTTCTCTCTTCGTTGTCCTAAAACTGCCCCTACCGCAATATCACTAGCATCACACATGATCTTAAATGGTAGAGACCATTTTGGGGCAATAATAATAGGTGCATAAATCCACTTGCTTTTCAATGTCTCAAATGCCATGGTGCATTCTTTGTTGAACAGAAACACCTTATCTTTAACCAACATAGTGGTTAGCGGTTTAACAATTTTTGAGAAATCTCTTATAAACCAACGGTAAAAACCTGTGTTTCCTAAGAAATTCCTGATACCCTTCTCATTCACAGGGGGTGGGAGTTTAGAGATCACTTCCATTTTCGCTTGGTCCACTTGAATTCCTTTATACGAAATTTTGTGCCCCAAAACTATCCCCCCGCGCACCATGAAATGACATTTCGCCCAATTCAGAATTAGGTTCGTTTACGCGATACTACACTCAAACGAGTTTCTCTTGAGAATACTATGGGTTGATGAGTCAGTCATCTAAACCTATAGTATCTGATAGATGGGATCATGACTCTGGGAACTTTTTCGAACATGCTCTACATGTTTTTATCCTTAGTACACTCCTTTGGGATGGTTTTTAACCCGACTCCATACTCGTGACTCACAACAAACCCATTGATTCTTGGTTGATTCGATCAGTTACCATCAATATAAATGGATCTTGGGTGTTGATGGGGTGAAAATCCTAATCCACCAAAATGGATTATTGATGGCGATGACTTGATTCATCCCTTGACCTTTGTTTGTGTTTGACTTGTGTGTGATCCCTTGTGTATGATTGTTGCATTTATGCATACATGCACATCATAACATTCATCACAAAAATAAATTTAAAGGAACTAAGGTCGTGTTTGCAAATATTTTGAGACCATGGATTATGGACGAAGGAACACTAAGAAATACGGTTTCAGATGTCCAGATTTGAAAGAGTTAAGGAAGCTAGCATCATTTGTAGTTGATCCCTTGGATTTTAAAGAACATCATGGGAAGCTTTTGTATGTGTTGTGTACCGAGGTTGTTGAAGGATTCTTGAGTGTGTTGGTTCAGTTCTATGATCCTCTCTACCGATGCTTCGCCTTTCCTGATTATCAGCTTATGCCTATGTTAGAGGAGTATGTCTATCTCTTGGGTATACCCGTATCTGATAGGGTGACTTTTAGTGGATTATAGGAGATTCTAAAATCTCAAGTCATAGCCGATGCTCTTCATTTGAAGAAGTATGAGATTGATGCAAGTATGAAGAAGAAAGGAGGTATCTGAGGTCTGACTTCTGAGTTTCTGATTGGAAGAGCTACCTCTTTTGCTCAAGTTGGTAGTACGGACACCTTTGAGGCTATCTTCTTATTGTTTATCTATGGTCTAGCATTGTTCCCTAACATTGACAACTTTGTTGATGTTAATGCCATTAGAATCTTCTTGATTGGGAATCATGTTCCAACTTTGTTGGGTGACATGTACTTCTCTCCACATCTAAGGAATTCTAAGGGTAGTGGAACCATTGTGTGTTGCGTACCTCTTCTGTACAAGTGGTTTATTTGCACTTACCTCAGATACCAGTCTTCTTAGAGAACAAGCAATGTCTACGGTGGTCCCAGAGACTTACGTCTCTCAGTAATGATGATATTACTTGGTATAATTATGTAAACTATGGCTTAAAGATTATTGATAATTGTGGTGAATTCTCTAATGTGTCTCTCATTGGTACACAAGGAGGAATCAATTACAATCCTGCTATGGCTCGCCGTCAACTTGGATTCCCCTTTAAGGATAAACCTAATAATGTTCAGTTAGAAGGTCTATTCTATCAAGAGGGTAAAGATCCCCAAAACATGAAGGGTAGGATGGTGCGTGCTTGGCATAGTGTCCATAGGAGGGGAAGAGCCGAGCTTGGGCCGTGCAATTGCGTAGCTTTGGAACCTTACACTTGTTGGGTGAATAAGAGAGCCTTAGAGCTTAAGATGTCGTATGCTTATGAAAGACCTATGTCTATGGTTGTGGTTGATCCATCAACTCTCCCTAACCAAGACGTAGAGGAGTTGGAAGATGCACTAGCTAAGATGAATCAAGAGAAGGGCCTTTGGGAAGAACGGTTCCATGTTTTGAATCGAAAGCAAGTGGAGTTACAACTTGAGATGAAAGACAAGGATGCACTCATTGAGATCCTCGAAGGTCGTGCAGTTAAGAGAGAGAGAGAGGGCCAGATGATTTATTTTCCTCTAGTATCCCTCAGTTTTCTGGTGCTTGGAAGAAGATCGTCGATCAGCTCGTCGCCGAGAAAGCTCATATGAAGACCGCCTACGAGTCCGAGATCAGACACATTCGAAGGAAGTACATGCCCATAGCCAGTTCATCTGATATAGTTGTTAGGGATCCTTAGAATGCTATTTTCCTTTTCTCTTGTATTTGTATTTTGGTTTCTGAAATTATACTCAGTGTAATCCTTCCAAATATTATGAATAAAAATGAGACTTTATGGTCAATTCAAATTGTTATTATTGATTATTATTGTTGAAATATTTACAAATAAGACTTTGTATGTTACTTGAAAATAATAAAATCAAAAATATTGCATTCATTCATCATTTGCATCGCAGGTTTCTTGCATTCTAGCCCTTCGGTTAGGTGTCTCATGATCTTCATCTTTGTATCAGTTAAGCTGATGAATTAGTACAACACCCGTGTTAATCATCAATGCAAGATGGATCAATTGGAGAAAGAAAACTGTGAGCGCAAAAAAGAGATTGCTAGACGTACTACTTTTAAGGAGTCTATCATCACAGCTCAGAGTCAAGCGGCTCTGACTCCTACAACTCTGCAACAACGGACAGTTATCTCCAAGACTACCTCAACGCTCGTGTTTGTGGCTTTAGTCAACCAGCCTGCGCACTCTATGCCTACTGGATTCCCTTGGGGAATGCCTCAAAACCATGTTCCTAAGGGTTATGCTCCTACCATTGCTCCTATGTCGGCATCTCGCCAGATCATGTCTACTCATCCTCTTGTTATGCATGTCATGCCTCGTGTTTAAGAGACTATGTACCATGATGAGCCGTCTAAAGGCCCAAATATGTATGAAAATATGGATGAAATGAAGGATCAGTTTCAAGAACTGAAGAAGGAAATGAAGACTCTGAGGGGAAAAGATTTGTTTGGGAAGAGCGCTTCTGAGCTCTGCTTGGTGCCTAATGTGAAGATTCCTATTAAGTTCAAGGTCCCTGACTTTGAGAAATACAAAGGGAACACTTGTCCTATAAGTCATCTTGTGATGTATGCTCGTGAGATGTCAACCCAAACAGACAACGACCAGTTGCTCATTCATTATTTCCAAGATAGCTTGATCGGTGCCGCTCTTCGTTGGTACATGGATCTGGACAATGGTAGCATTCCTACTTTCAATGGCTTAGGTGAGGCCTTTATTAAGCAGTATAAATACAATTTGGATATGGTGCATGATCATGACCAACTTCGGTCTATGTCTCAGAGAGACAAAGAGACATTTAAAGAATATACGCAGAGATGGAGAGAGCTAGCTGCTCAGATCAGTCCTTTGTTGGAAGAAAAAGAAATGACAAAGATATTTCTCAAGACTTTGAGTTCATTTTACTATGAGTGTATGATTGCTAGTTCTCTCAATGATTTCACCGAGATGGTGAACATGGGGATGCGTCTAGAGGAAGGTGTCTGTGAGGGCAGATTGTCTAGAGAAGAAGCATCAACCAATAAGAAGTATGGGAGTGGTTTCTCGAAAAAGAAGGATGGAGAAACTAATTCAGTGACTGTGGAGAGGAAAAGGAAGCCTTATGTGAAGAAGAGTTCCAAATCTCATCAGCATGATCATCGAGTGTCTTCTGTTGTTCCTGTGTTTGCCAATAATTATGACGTTCAATCATCAACAATCCAACCTCAACAACAACAACAACATACTCATAAGAACAATCATCATAATAACAATCACAACAATAATAAGCACAACAACTATGAGAGGAAGAATGTCACGTTTGACCCTATTCTGATGTCCTATGCCGAATTATATTTGTCTCTAATTGTCAAGAATCTAGTTCAGCCAAGAAGTCTTTCACTTATGCTTGAACCTATGTCGTCGTGGTATAAGCCTGGTCAGCATTGTGTCTATCATCAAGGGGCATCAGGCCATGATATTGAGAACTATTATCCATTGAAATACGAGTTCTAAAGGTTGGTAAGAAGTGGGATGGTACTTTTAAGGACCGTGCGCCAAATGTTAAAGCCAATTTGTTACCCTCTCATGGTACCTCCTCTGTAAATATGGTGGATGGTTGTCCCGGTGAATACAGAGTTTGTGATGTTCGACATATCTGAAGATCCTTGGTAGAGCTTCACAAGACTTTGTGTCAGATCAGTGAGTGCGAGCATGATCATGACAGTTGTATCATTTGTAGTGTCAATCCACGTACATGCGTGATTGTGAAAAGGGATGTTCAAATCTTAATGGATGAAGGTATGATTCATATCCACCAAGCTAGAAATTTGGATGATTACGTGAATGTGATTGTTCCAATTTTCAAAACTCCTTGGTAGAGCTAGAAATCACATTAGCATTTCCTTATCAAAAGGCATCAACGGGATTATCATACTAACATTGCCTTATTAAAGGCATCAACATAGGTATCAAATCAAAATACAAGAATGAACACAGATCACTCAATAGAACATAAAAATCATACAACAATAACAACATAACAAAACAGAATTTACACAATCCCTAATGAGAGTAAGGGTCTCTCTTCTCTACCATTTCATGCTAAAGCCTCATATATAAGTCATTTCTCCTCCCTTACCTCAAATTCCTTGCAAAATTTCTGAATTGATTGAGATCAATGGTTGATATTATTCCCTCTTCAAGCCCTAGCCTCATTTTCTCTCACAACTTCAATTGTATGTACTGGCTCCTCAAAAGTCACGCTAACCCTTTTTTATCTCTAAAAACTTAATTTACTCTTTTGTTAATTACACTAAGGCTCAACTCTTTTTAAAATGTTCACCACTTCTCTTATTTCCTCTAAATTTATATTTTCCATCCAAAAACCTCTTTTCTTATTTATTTTAATTAATTAATTAAAAATAATTATCAATTCCAATAATTTCTAATTAATTAATTATTCTACCCACCAAGGCTCTACCTACACCCCACCATACACCACATGCACATACAACTCAATATGTGTTTTTAATTAAAAGCACATCACATACTAATTAATTAAATAAAAACATAAATAATTTGATTAATTAAATTAATCAAATTTTGAGGTGTTACACCGAGAGTTAAATGTGAAGCAGTTACATTGGATTTGAATTTTGTAAGGTTATAATGATAAGTTACCTAAAGTTGGACTTTAGACCTATTACAATAATCTTTAGGTAAATATGCAAAGAGGCTAACCCACAACATGCGATTAAGATGCGTCGAAATTAGTTGAAAAGATGTATTAACGGACTATGGAAAAAAATATGACTCCAATGATGAGTTAAGGAAGGTAGTAACAGCTGGAGTGTGAGTATGGAAAGCAGGTACTACTAACCCAACTTCTAGCCAAAGAGAATGAATATGTTAGTTAACCCTTCAGTGAGACATGAGGAATCTTGAGGCCATATATGTATAGGATTGCGAGGCAGGTGGTAGGTTATGAGGATAGACTCTTATAGCATACACCAACAAGTGTATTGTATGTTCAATATTTATACAATGAAAACTCCACATTATGAGCATTCAACTTGAGGTAATCTAGAATAGGGAACTCCGAGGGGAGAAACAAGTTTAGAATCGACCAAGAATGCTTAGGATTTATATGATAGTCATATGACCCAGGTTTAAAATTTCCTCACTTAACTAGTAATAAAAGTAGTGATGGAATGATTGCATTATTATTTATGAAGATAATAAGCCAGTTGAATAGGCATGATTAATCAATAATGGTTCAAGTGAGAACCGATAGGTTGGGATCAAACTGAAAGTTGGGCTCTACCACAACATCAAGGAATAGTTTAGGAGACAATGTATCAATGACACAATAATAAACTCGAATTTGTAGGACGGTACACCGTGAAATGCAGAAAATGATCAGTCGTTAAACATAAATCGAGTGAAGTAGAGTCATGAAACTAAGTGAACTTACGAATACGTTAAGGTGGAACTCGAGAACTCTAAGAAGTTATGCAACTCATTTGAACTCAGATTTACGCAATGAGAAAGGAAGGAATTTCTAGTGTTTGGGAAGAATCAAGTCAAAGACTAAGAATATCCGACAGTCAACAAAGTTAGAGAAAACTTAGCCATGGAGTTGATGGAATCAAGTGTCATATTACTCTCCCCTAGAGAATAAAGTAATCAGATAGGCAATTGACAATGTAAGCATCAAAGGAGTAAGTTCTCTTCAAAATTGCATAATTTAAAAACTCCACGCAACTCTATATCCATCAAAGTAAAATATAGAACACATATTTATTATTGTTTAATATATACAAAATTACATACACATATTTCTCATCAATAATTTAAAAATATATATATGGGACAAATAGTTTTTATTTAAACATAATAAAAATTACGGGTTCAATATATATAATTTTACTTTTTAAAGAAAATATATTATTTATTAAGAGTAACATAATAACATTATCTACCGCAAACCCATGCAAAAGTTCGGGTATTTATCTAGTTAGAAAATAAAATAAATAATCAGTTTTCCAATTTTAATTCATTTATCATTTTTCCTTCTCAACATTCATTTACTCTCCCTAATCTCTATCTTTTTAACTTATTTTTTTAACATATAAATTTTTTTCATTATTTCTTCTATTAATCTACTTTATATATTAATAAATACAAATATTATTTTACTTAATTTAAATATATTTATATAATTATATATTCTAATTTTTTAAATATTTTATTTAATTATTTAATATTATTATACTTTTTGCGGTAAAAAATATTTATTTTGAAAAAAAAAAATGTTGACATTAGTGGACACTTCTTGGCCGCTAGAAACATTTTTGTAAAAAAATTGTCTTCATTTCTAAAATATATTTAGTAAATGCCCACAAACAATTTTCATTTTTCTTATTTCATCATAAAATGGTTGTTTTTGGTTTGTTTAGTGCCAGCATAATTAAGATGTCAACAAATTATAATGACTCTTTTGTACTAACAATTTTGTATAAAAATTATAGAATTGTAATTTATGAAAAATGGTAATAAATCATGCAATTTAAAAGTTGGATAGAAATTCACTTTGATTAAACGTATTTATGAAGAAATACCCATCATACAATATATTGAAGTTGTACATAAATATGTTTTCATTACATTGGTGCATCATTTCTACATATAAATTTGCTATGATCCAACAATTTCTTTTCACCTTCGTAATATGTAGAGCTAAAAAGATAATTAAAAGTTGGTTAAAAATTATGAACTCTTATGATTTGATAATATTTTATATGGCCTCTTTACTAAACATGCTTAAGGAGCAACATAACATATTGATTTACTTAAGAGACATTAAACATTGATTTTAATTTTGGAAATGGTTTCTTACAACTCCGTAAGTTTTAGTTTTGTTTTTAATTTTATTATGAGAACAAAGGCTTTACACATTATAAAGTAACCAGATCTGGTTCAATTTCATAATTCAAAAAAAGAGAAAAACATGGTTGCAATTTTCAAGTTTAATTATATTGTGTTTCTATTTCTTTTCACATTTCTAGTTGTAAATAATGTTGAGGGTAAGTTAATTTTTCCTTCAAATTTACTTCTTTATTTCTTTGTTTAACAATACTAATTAATAATCTTTCATTACAGCATTTGATGGATGTCTTACTGATTCTGATTGTCGCATACTTATGTGTGGTCCGGGATGTGCTATGAGATGTGTTGATTTCATATGTCAATGTCGCATATGATACCACATGTTCTTTGAAGATTATATCCAATATATCTTAAAGTGATGAATGAATTATCATATTAGAAATCTTGCAGTTATGACTTTTGTAGTCTATTTCAAAGAAAATGAAATGAAATAATGTTGCAATGAATATTACTAATATTTACATCTTATTTCTTAACTTGAAAGTGTTTTCTGAGTCTATATTTCAAGCATATCAAAATTTCTTTTTTAATCCACAACATATTAAAATATATGATATATTCTTGTAGGAATATCAATATATTAAGTATTCAAAGTTATTGTATCCTCATGAACTAGTGTGATATTAGGGCCTTCCAACAAAATATATTATTTCAAGTAAAAAAATAAGTTGTTATTTATATATTAAGATGATGCTAAGTATAAATATGTAAAATAAATAACATCGAAATAAATTTTATTGTAATTAAATTTTAGTTAACTTCTTTTTAATGTATTATCTTAATCAATTATATAGTTTTAATAGTTTGAATATAAATGATGTGAGATCTAGTAAATCTATTAACTTTTCATTCCTTGTTCGTTTAATACGATGTATATAGTGACAGTAAATTCAACCTTATTTCTATCACTTAACATTTAAATATAATTTTATTCTAGATCCGTTAAATAGAAAATTCACTTCTAGTATTTTCTAATCAAAGACTCAATTTTGAAAACTAATGTCACAAAAGCATTAAGAATGAGAATAATAACATCAATATATAAAAAAAACTATATATAAAATAATTCAAATTTAGAGTTTACACAAGATTATGATTAACTTAAATATAATCCTATCAAAAGAGAAGATATCTAATGTTGAAGATGATTCCTTAAACTTCTCAACTCTTATTCAACTCTTGATAGCTCTCCATATTCTTTCTGCTTTTCCAATATGTGAAATATATGATATCTTTTAAATGGTAGTTGTGTTTCTACATAGTGATGTTGGAAGTAGTGTAACTTTGGACTGATTTAAGGGAAATACATCCAAATTAACATTTTATGATTTAATCGACAAAAATAAAAGAATTGAGAAGAGACCATATATTTTCTACCAATTTAAGTTAATAAGGGTCATGGTTATTCTATGGAAAATCAATCATTTTAGGCACATAACAAATATACCTTAACATAGGACTTGGTTTGCCCTTAAACATAAGTACTACAAAAAATATTTAAATAAGGTTTAAGCACTTAAAACTATGCATCGTTTTATATTTAAAGTTTGTAGATAATACATATTTTAAGTTCAAAAGGTTCCAAGTTGGTATGATTCATGAAAATGAAAATAAAAATTCAAGATTAACTCAAATGATATAAACATGAATCAAAAGCAAGAATATGAATTGTTGTTCTTGTGTTCTTGTGTTCTTGTGTTCTCGTATTCTTGTTGAAGACCAAGAAACCCAGCGAAAGTGAAAGGATTTGATCAATCGAGATAGAATTTATCAATCTTAGAACAATCACCAAAGAACATTGAAACCCATTTTTTCCAAAAAGCTTGAGAGAACTTAGAGTTGTTCTTCGTACACCAACTCCTAATTTCTTGTTGAAATCTTGTGATTGACCTTCTAGAATATGGATCTTATGAATTCTAGTTGTGTGTGTGAGATTCTTCGAATATTAATCATGATCTTCAACATGTGTCAAAAACGATTATTGTGGACCTTCTACTATAAATATTAAGTATGAGAGGTAGATAAAAGTACATTGTGGAATCTAATGTTTTTCTTTGAAGTTATATTTTTGTGTATCAGGCGGAAGAATCGCTTTGTGGATAAGGATTTTGATTTTATGTTGTTCATAAAGAGAGAATAATGTCTTTCTACTCCATTGAAGACTTTGGTGAAACCTTGTGAATGTTGTCGCAGAACGAAGTTAGAAATTATCCAATTAATTGAGGCTAATGAAAATCGCTCAGACAATTCTTCATCATAATCGAGGGAAGAATACTATAGAAAGGAATCTTTGAGCATGTTATTGTGGATAGCATGATTATTGGATCAAGATTATTGAGGATCTTGTGTGTAGCAATTGAGTATCTGCATAAACATAAGGGATTGTCATTGGATTCATGTGTAGGATAATATAGTATGTCTATTAGCATCCAGATTAAAGATAGTTCATTGTATCAAAATACGTGTATATTAAATCTTGAAAATAGTGAAAGACGTGAATATTTGTTCCCAATGGTTTCAAAACATTGAAGAGTGGAGTAGACATATCGAGATCGGTTGCCGAACCACTATAATTCTCTATGTACTTTCTTCCTTCCATGTCTCTTTTTAATTTTCTTTGTTTAACACGTAGAAGTTAAGTCATGAAATAATTTGTAAGTGTATCCTACTTTGAAATTTTCCACATAACAACACCCCCAATTAAATAAAACTCATAACTAGATTACAATCAAAATCCATCCTTATTTGTCTAGAGGCTAGCATCGATGTATCCAATTATAATAGCCTCTTCCTAACCTCCATATATCAAGAATGAGTCCCCATTCCTTCTCAACTACTTAAGTATATTCTTGAGAACAACCTAATGAGCATCAGCAGGATCATACTAACACCTACTTGTTCACTTAAAGTATATGAGACATCTGGTAGAATGCATAACATGCCATACATGATGGATCCTATTACATGATGGATCCTACTTGTTACCCTTGTACCGTTGTTCAAATTTAAAACTCAGGGGTATTTCTTTTGGACACCATTTTTTTTAGGTTCATTGGCGCATATATTTTCTTTTATTGCTCTTTTGATGCATTGCCAACCATAGTCTTTCTAGATAAGTGCTTCATGACTTCTTCTTTTTTCTTTCTCTTCTTTTTCTCTGAATTTTTTTTCTTCATCTTTTTGCACTTATCTAAGGTTTGTCGGTGTCCCTAAATTTGGATGAAACCCCAAACTTAATCTTTTCGGTAGCTTCAGGGTAAACAACACTTGTCTAAGCAGGGTGTGGTAGTGTATGGGCTTATGGCTATATACAATGGTGAAAATAAAAACAAAAGGAAATATGGCTCAAAATTGGTGAACGAAGGGTAATTATGACGGGTTGGCTTGAAAGGCTTAGGGTTAAAATACAAAAACAATGCCTCAGTGTGTATCGTGTGCTATGCAATTTCAGTATCTCTAATGCAAACCCAGAGAGACAAAGACATACCAGAACAACTCTCATGATGATAAGTGTTTGGCTTTTTGTAGTTCTCACCATGTTTTGTCTAGCTTTCAGGCTTCCAAGATGTCTCTCAGTGTGATGTAGCTTCGCCTTCTCTTCAGTTGTGGAGTATCACTACAAAATCCAGTGACAGAGAGTCACGTCCGATTTTTCGAGTCGGTGGCATCAACCTTTGGGGGTTTCCAGAAGAGCAAGTAGAGGGGTGTGTCTTCCATCCAATCGTTCCAAGCTTCATCGTTCATCCGACACGAATGTCCTTTATCTGTAACACATAGAGTAACACACAACTTAATTAAACAAAAATATTAAGAACAAAACAAATAACAAAAGCAATAAATAATCAAAACCTCCCCACACTTGAACTAAACATTGTCCATAATGTTTTCATCCAAGATAGAGAGGGGCTCAAATCGGCTCACTGTGGCGGCGGAAATTGCAACATCAGACGTTGCATCATCGCATGCATCTCATCCATCAGAGTCCCTTGACGGGCCTGCTCTACACCTTGGCGTGCTTGCTCCGCTCAGAGATCACCAATTTCTGTTTGCATCCATGACCATTGGTCCGGCGTCACATATGATGAACCGGCACCGGGGTGCATGGATTCTTCTGGTGGGGCAGCAAATTGCTTTTGATCCTGCATCTCTTCCTGTACTTCTTCCTCCTGTGGGTCACCTGCAGCAAATGTATCAGCATTGTGCTCGTCCATATCATCTTGGATGGCACTTTCATAAAGCCAATTGGCCGTGTTTTAGATGCTAATTCGTGCTGAGTTAGGTAGAGCCATAATAAACTGACCCGAACTCATTAAGGCATAATAATCAGAAACTTGTGAAATCCTACCTTGATGGACCAATGCGTTCATGTCCAGTTTGCTCTTACCTGCTACTGATGTCTCATTGAGTGCAGCCGGATCATATTTGAAATGTTGGGCAATCTGAGTGATGATGCCTCCTATGGAGATTCCTCCTTGGGCTGCTCTCCCCACACGACCCAGATAATCTGCAGCAAATGCTGCAACACTCACAGCTACCCGGTTTGCCATGGCAAACAAAAAGAACAGCTCTCTCTGGGTGGCTACACCTGTACTGTCACCCCTGCCAAATAGTGTGAAGGCTGACACCTTCTGGGCATACCTGAAACAGGGGTTTTGAATGCCCGACGCCTTTACTCCTTTAGCGACATAGTCGGAGCGTCTCGTAATGGCCAACCAGAACGTCTTAGCATCAAAGATGTCTGGTACGGCTTCGGGGCCATAAAGGGGTAGGCGAAGAATTTTGCCCAACTGCTCCACCGTTAACTCATGGTCGACATTGTACAACCTGAAAGACATTGTTCCTCCAAAGTACATAGTTGTACCCTTCCAACCCTTTTTGAGCTTGAACTCAATTGTGCTCAGAAATTCTAATGTGATGCGCTCAAAGGTTGCCGCTTCACAATGGAAAAACTCCAGCATTCCAAGCACATGAAACATCCTATCCAGTTCTTCAGACATGCCTAATTGAAAAAGAGTATCGGAGCAAAGGTACCTGGTCGGAGTGATTTTCCGTTTGACATGAGATGCGTACCTCCGTTCATGCTTCGGGTTATCAAAAATTATGTCATGTGAATTTGGATGACGGATTGTCCGTTTCCTTGGACGGGATGATTTCGCGTCTGCTTGCTTCCCTTTGGAGATGCTTTTTGGCGGCATTTTTGTTTCTTGAAATACAAATCATCACCCAAAAATTTAAGGAAAACGGAAAAAGATTACCGTAGCTTTGTAGAGGGTGGCGAGTATAACAACTTTCGTGAAGGGTGTCGACACATTGGACTGGAAATGGCGGTAAAGCTTGGAGCTTTAAGTGAGTTAGGTAATTAAGGAATGTGGAGAAAGTGTGAGGAAGGAGAAAGATAATGAGGTAATGAAAGAGAGAGAGTAAGAAAAAATAGAATTTATTGGTAGATAATGGATAAAATGTGTTTAAGTGGTGAAAATTTTGGTTGGGGCCCACAAAACACAAAAAAAAAATTGAAAAATATGGTCGTTGGGCCTGACACGGGACGTGTCAGCTGACACGGGCGGCCTTGTCAAGCCACTGTAATTGGAGACGTGGCTCAGTAGGGATGACACGGGCCGTGTCAGCTGACACAGGCGGCCATGTCAACCTACTGTAAAAAAAGTGATTTTGATTCCTTTCCTGACACGGGCGCCCGTGTTAGGGCCCTGTTTTTTCAAAATTTTCCGACTTTTTTTCCTTTCTGTTTTCAGATTTTTCACTGTTCTTCCGGTGTCCGACCATCTTAATCAACCTTTCTCTTCTGAACTGCGCGATGCAACCGCGAACCTACGAGTGAACCTGTAGACATACCAAACATGAAAATAGTTAGATAAACCGCGTGGGTTCCCTCCCACGAAGCGTTGCGTTTAACGTCGCATGGCTCGACAGTCGTCACCCTCATCCTTGGAGACGAACATTCTCAATCAGACCACTTTCCTGTCCCTGATAGTAGTGCTTCAACCGTTGTCCATTCAGCTAGATTTCAACTTTCCTGGAAAAAGCTTTAGTCTGGAGTTGAACAAGAGCACTAACTGTCCCTCGACAAACTCTTTTCTCTGCAGATTCTGGTCGTGCCATTTATTTATCCGTTCTTTGTACATCTTAGCATTTTCATACGCTTGATTACGAAATTCCTCTAACTCATAGAGCTGAAGGATGCGGGACTCACCTACTTTAACCAGGTCATAATTCAAGAATTTGGATGCCCAAAATGCTTTGTGCTCAAACTCTAATGGCAAGTGACAAGCTTTACTATAAAACAACTGATATGGGGACATCCCTATGGGTGTTTTGAAGGTTGTTCTGTATGCCCATAGTGCATCTTCTAACTTTAGTGCCCAATCCTTCCTAGATGCGCACACAGTCTTTTCCAATATTTGCTTAATCTGCCTATTGGATACTTCGACCTGGCCATTCGTTTGAGGGTGACACAGAGTGACGATCTTGTGTTTAACATTATACTTCTTCAGCAGGTTTTCCATTAATTTGTTCAAAAAGTGGGTGCCTCCATGACTGATAAGTGATCTTGGCACTCCAAATCTAGAAAAGATATTGTTTTTCAAAAATGTCACCACCACTTTAGCATCATTGGAGGGTAATGCTACAGCTTCTACCCACATGGATACATAGTCAACTGCTATCAAGATATAACTTTTTCCACAGAATAGTGGGAATGGCCCCATAAAGTCTATTCCCCAGACATCAAACAATTCAACCTCCAGCATAGCATTTTGCGGCATTTTATTTCTCTTTGAAATATTCCCTGTTCTTTGACATCTGTCACATTCTTTGACTATGTCCTAGGCATCTTTGAATAGAGTAGGCCAATATAGACCTGATTAAAGAACTTTGGTTGTTGTTTGGTCTCCACTGAAATGTCCTCCGTATTCTGAATCATGACAAGCTCTAAGTACATCCCTTTGCTCCTCCTCTGGGATACATCTTCTGATCAGCCCATCCACTCCTCTTTTGTAAAGGAATGGGTCATCCCACAAGTAGAACCTGCAATCATGAACAAACTTTTTCTTTTTGTTAGAATCAAAATCGTTGGGGATTACACCCCCCACTAAATAATTCGCGTAGTCCGCGAACCACGGGATATTAATGACAGCTAGTATGTGTTCATCAGCGAATTCATCCTTTATCAGTCTCTTTTCTTCTATTTCTTCAATAGGTGACATGCGGGATAAATGGTCTGCCACTGTATTTTCACACCCTCTTTTGTCTCGGATATCAACATCAAATTCTTATAGGAGTAAGATCCACCTGAGGAGTCTCGGCTTAGAGTCTTGCTTAGCAAACAAATATTTCAAAGCGGCATGATACGTATACACTATAACCTTTGATCCCAACAGATACTGCCTGAACTTGTTAAACGCGTAAACCACGACCAACAATTCTTTTTCCGTGGTTGCGTAGTTCATATGTGCTAGGTTTAACACATGACTCGCATAGTAGATGACATGTAACAACTTCTCTCTTCGTTGTCCTAAAACTGCCCCTACCGCAATATCACTAGCATCACACATGATCTTAAATGGTAGAGACCATTTTGGGGCAATAATAATAGGTGCATAAATCCACTTGCTTTTCAATGTCTCAAATGCCATGGTGCATTCTTTGTTGAACAGAAACACCTTATCTTTAACCAACATAGTGGTTAGCGGTTTAACAATTTTTGAGAAATCTCTTATAAACCAACGGTAAAAACCTGCGTGTCCTAAGAAATTCCTGATACCCTTCTCATTCACAGGGGGTGGGAGTTTAGAGATCACTTCCATTTTCGCTTGGTCCACTTGAATTCCTTTATACGAAATTTTGTGCCCCAAAACTATCCCCCCGCGCACCATGAAATGACATTTCGCCCAATTCAGAATTAGGTTCGTTTACGCGATACTACACTCAAACGAGTTTCTCTTGAGAATACTATGGGTTGATGAGTCAGTCATCTAAACCTATAGTATCTGATAGATGGGATCATGACTCTGGGAACTTTTTCGAACATGCTCTACATGTTTTTATCCTTAGTACACTCCTTTGGGATGGTTTTTAACCCGACTCCATACTCGTGACTCACAACAAACCCATTGATTCTTGGTTGATTCGATCAGTTACCATCAATATAAATGGATCTTGGGTGTTGATGGGGTGAAAATCCTAATCCACCAAAATGGATTATTGATGGCGATGACTTGATTCATCCCTTGACCTTTGTTTGTGTTTGACTTGTGTGTGATCCCTTGTGTATGATTGTTGCATTTATGCATACATGCACATCATAACATTCATCACAAAAATAAATTTAAAGGAACTAAGGTCGTGTTTGCAAATATTTTGAGACCATGGATTATGGACGAAGGAACACTAAGAAATACGGTTTCAGATGTCCAGATTTGAAAGAGTTAAGGAAGCTAGCATCATTTGTAGTTGATCCCTTGGATTTTAAAGAACATCATGGGAAGCTTTTGTATGTGTTGTGTACCGAGGTTGTTGAAGGATTCTTGAGTGTGTTGGTTCAGTTCTATGATCCTCTCTACCGATGCTTCGCCTTTCCTGATTATCAGCTTATGCCTATGTTAGAGGAGTATGTCTATCTCTTGGGTATACCCGTATCTGATAGGGTGACTTTTAGTGGATTATAGGAGATTCTAAAATCTCAAGTCATAGCCGATGCTCTTCATTTGAAGAAGTATGAGATTGATGCAAGTATGAAGAAGAAAGGAGGTATCTGAGGTCTGACTTCTGAGTTTCTGATTGGAAGAGCTACCTCTTTTGCTCAAGTTGGTAGTACGGACACCTTTGAGGCTATCTTCTTATTGTTTATCTATGGTCTAGCATTGTTCCCTAACATTGACAACTTTGTTGATGTTAATGCCATTAGAATCTTCTTGATTGGGAATCATGTTCCAACTTTGTTGGGTGACATGTACTTCTCTCCACATCTAAGGAATTCTAAGGGTAGTGGAACCATTGTGTGTTGCGTACCTCTTCTGTACAAGTGGTTTATTTTGCACTTACCTCAGATACCAGTCTTCTTAGAGAACAAGCAATGTCTACGGTGGTCCCAGAGACTTACGTCTCTCAGTAATGATGATATTACTTGGTATAATTATGTAAACTATGGCTTAAAGATTATTGATAATTGTGGTGAATTCTCTAATGTGTCTCTCATTGGTACACAAGGAGGAATCAATTACAATCCTGCTATGGCTCGCCGTCAACTTGGATTCCCCTTTAAGGATAAACCTAATAATGTTCAGTTAAAAGGTCTATTCTATCAAGAGGGTAAAGATCCCCAAAACATGAAGGGTAGGATGGTGCGTGCTTGGCATAGTGTCCATAGGAGGGGAAGAGCCGAGCTTGGGCCGTGCAATTGCGTAGCTTTGGAACCTTACACTTGTTGGGTGAATAAGAGAGCCTTAGAGCTTAAGATGTCGTATGCTTATGAAAGACCTATGTCTATGGTTGTGGTTGATCCATCAACTCTCCCTAACCAAGACGTAGAGGAGTTGGAAGATGCACTAGCTAAGATGAATCAAGAGAAGGGCCTTTGGGAAGAACGGTTCCATGTTTTGAATCGAAAGCAAGTGGAGTTACAACTTGAGATGAAAGACAAGGATGCACTCATTGAGATCCTCGAAGGTCGTGCAGTTAAGAGAGAGAGAGAGGGCCAGATGATTTATTTTCCTCTAGTATCCCTCAGTTTTCTGGTGCTTGGAAGAAGATCGTCGATCAGCTCGTCGCCGAGAAAGCTCATATGAAGACCGCCTACGAGTCCGAGATCAGACACATTCGAAGGAAGTACATGCCCATAGCCAGTTCATCTGATATAGTTGTTAGGGATCCTTAGAATGCTATTTTCCTTTTCTCTTGTATTTGTATTTTGGTTTCTGAAATTATACTCAGTGTAATCCTTCCAAATATTATGAATAAAAATGAGACTTTATGGTCAATTCAAATTGTTATTATTGATTATTATTGTTGAAATATTTACAAATAAGACTTTGTATGTTACTTGAAAATAATAAAATCAAAAATATTGCATTCATTCATCATTTGCATCGCAGGTTTCTTGCATTCTAGCCCTTCGGTTAGGTGTCTCATGATCTTCATCTTTGTATCAGTTAAGCTGATGAATTAGTACAACACCCGTGTTAATCATCAATGCAAGATGGATCAATTGGAGAAAGAAAACTGTGAGCGCAAAAAAGAGATTGCTAGACGTACTACTTTTAAGGAGTCTATCATCACAGCTCAGAGTCAAGCGGCTCTGACTCCTACAACTCTGCAACAACGGACAGTTATCTCCAAGACTACCTCAACGCTCGTGTTTGTGGCTTTAGTCAACCAGCCTGCGCACTCTATGCCTACTGGATTCCCTTGGGGAATGCCTCAAAACCATGTTCCTAAGGGTTATGCTCCTACCATTGCTCCTATGTCGGCATCTCGCCAGATCATGTCTACTCATCCTCTTGTTATGCATGTCATGCCTCGTGTTTAAGAGACTATGTACCATGATGAGCCGTCTAAAGGCCCAAATATGTATGAAAATATGGATGAAATGAAGGATCAGTTTCAAGAACTGAAGAAGGAAATGAAGACTCTGAGGGGAAAAGATTTGTTTGGGAAGAGCGCTTCTGAGCTCTGCTTGGTGCCTAATGTGAAGATTCCTATTAAGTTCAAGGTCCCTGACTTTGAGAAATACAAAGGGAACACTTGTCCTATAAGTCATCTTGTGATGTATGCTCGTGAGATGTCAACCCAAACAGACAACGACCAGTTGCTCATTCATTATTTCCAAGATAGCTTGATCGGTGCCGCTCTTCGTTGGTACATGGATCTGGACAATGGTAGCATTCCTACTTTCAATGGCTTAGGTGAGGCCTTTATTAAGCAGTATAAATACAATTTGGATATGGTGCATGATCATGACCAACTTCGGTCTATGTCTCAGAGAGACAAAGAGACATTTAAAGAATATACGCAGAGATGGAGAGAGCTAGCTGCTCAGATCAGTCCTTTGTTGGAAGAAAAAGAAATGACAAAGATATTTCTCAAGACTTTGAGTTCATTTTACTATGAGTGTATGATTGCTAGTTCTCTCAATGATTTCACCGAGATGGTGAACATGGGGATGCGTCTAGAGGAAGGTGTCTGTGAGGGCAGATTGTCTAGAGAAGAAGCATCAACCAATAAGAAGTATGGGAGTGGTTTCTCGAAAAAGAAGGATGGAGAAACTAATTCAGTGACTGTGGAGAGGAAAAGGAAGCCTTATGTGAAGAAGAGTTCCAAATCTCATCAGCATGATCATCGAGTGTCTTCTGTTGTTCCTGTGTTTGCCAATAATTATGACGTTCAATCATCAACAATCCAACCTCAACAACAACAACAACATACTCATAAGAACAATCATCATAATAACAATCACAACAATAATAAGCACAACAACTATGAGAGGAAGAATGTCACGTTTGACCCTATTCTGATGTCCTATGCCGAATTATATTTGTCTCTAATTGTCAAGAATCTAGTTCAGCCAAGAAGTCTTTCACTTATGCTTGAACCTATGTCGTCGTGGTATAAGCCTGGTCAGCATTGTGTCTATCATCAAGGGGCATCAGGCCATGATATTGAGAACTATTATCCATTGAAATACGAGTTCTAAAGGTTGGTAAGAAGTGGGATGGTACTTTTAAGGACCGTGCGCCAAATGTTAAAGCCAATTTGTTACCCTCTCATGGTACCTCCTCTGTAAATATGGTGGATGGTTGTCCCGGTGAATACAGAGTTTGTGATGTTCGACATATCTGAAGATCCTTGGTAGAGCTTCACAAGACTTTGTGTCAGATCAGTGAGTGCGAGCATGATCATGACAGTTGTATCATTTGTAGTGTCAATCCACGTACATGCGTGATTGTGAAAAGGGATGTTCAAATCTTAATGGATGAAGGTATGATTCATATCCACCAAGCTAGAAATTTGGATGATTACGTGAATGTGATTGTTCCAATTTTCAAAACTCCTTGGTAGAGCTAGAAATCACATTAGCATTTCCTTATCAAAAGGCATCAACGGGATTATCATACTAACATTGCCTTATTAAAGGCATCAACATAGGTATCAAATCAAAATACAAGAATGAACACAGATCACTCAATAGAACATAAAAATCATACAACAATAACAACATAACAAAACAGAATTTACACAATCCCTAATGAGAGTAAGGGTCTCTCTTCTCTACCATTTCATGCTAAAGCCTCATATATAAGTCATTTCTCCTCCCTTACCTCAAATTCCTTGCAAAATTTCTGAATTGATTGAGATCAATGGTTGATATTATTCCCTCTTCAAGCCCTAGCCTCATTTTCTCTCACAACTTCAATTGTATGTACTGGCTCCTCAAAAGTCACGCTAACCCTTTTTTATCTCTAAAAACTTAATTTACTCTTTTGTTAATTACACTAAGGCTCAACTCTTTTTAAAATGTTCACCACTTCTCTTATTTCCTCTAAATTTATATTTTCCATCCAAAAACCTCTTTTCTTATTTATTTTAATTAATTAATTAAAATAATTATCAATTCCAATAATTTCTAATTAATTAATTATTCTACCCACCAAGGCTCTACCTACACCCCACCATACACCACATGCACATACAACTCAATATGTGTTTTTAATTAAAAGCACATCACATACTAATTAATTAAATAAAAACATAAATAATTTGATTAATTAAATTAATCAAATTTTGAGGTGTTACACCGAGAGTTAAATGTGAAGCAGTTACATTGGATTTGAATTTTGTAAGGTTATAATGATAAGTTACCTAAAGTTGGACTTTAGACCTATTACAATAATCTTTAGGTAAATATGCAAAGAGGCTAACCCACAACATGCGATTAAGATGCGTCGAAATTAGTTGAAAAGATGTATTAACGGACTATGGAAAAAAATATGACTCCAATGATGAGTTAAGGAAGGTAGTAACAGCTGGAGTGTGAGTATGGAAAGCAGGTACTACTAACCCAACTTCTAGCCAAAGAGAATGAATATGTTAGTTAACCCTTCAGTGAGACATGAGGAATCTTGAGGCCATATATGTATAGGATTGCGAGGCAGGTGGTAGGTTATGAGGATAGACTCTTATAGCATACACCAACAAGTGTATTGTATGTTCAATATTTATACAATGAAAACTCCACATTATGAGCATTCAACTTGAGGTAATCTAGAATAGGGAACTCCGAGGGGAGAGAAACAAGTTTAGAATCGACCAAGAATGCTTAGGATTTATATGATAGTCATATGACCCAGGTTTAAAATTTCCTCACTTAACTAGTAATAAAAGTAGTGATGGAATGATTGCATTATTATTTATGAAGATAATAAGCCAGTTGAATAGGCATGATTAATCAATAATGGTTCAAGTGAGAACCGATAGGTTGGGATCAAACTGAAAGTTGGGCTCTACCACAACATCAAGGAATAGTTTAGGAGACAATGTATCAATGACACAATAATAAACTCGAATTTGTAGGACGGTACACCGTGAAATGCAGAAAATGATCAGTCGTTAAACATAAATCGAGTGAAGTAGAGTCATGAAACTAAGTGAACTTACGAATACGTTAAGGTGGAACTCGAGAACTCTAAGAAGTTATGCAACTCATTTGAACTCAGATTTACGCAATGAGAAAGGAAGGAATTTCTAGTGTTTGGGAAGAATCAAGTCAAAGACTAAGAATATCCGACAGTCAACAAAGTTAGAGAAAACTTAGTCATGGAGTTGATGGAATCAAGTGTCATATTACTCTCCCCTAGAGAATAAAGTAATCAGATAGGCAATTGACAATGTAAGCATCAAAGGAGTAAGTTCTCTTCAAAATTGCATAATTTAAAAACTCCACGCAACTCTATATCCATCAAAGTAAAATATATAACACATATTTATTATTGTTTAATATATACAAAATTACATACACATATTTCTCATCAATAATTTAAAAATATATATATGGGACAAATAGTTTTTATTTAAACATAATAAAAATTACGGGTTCAATATATATAATTTTACTTTTTAAAGAAAAATATATTATTTATTAAGAGTAACATAATAACATTATCTACCGCAAACCCATGCAAAAGTTCGGGTATTTATCTAGTTAGAAAATAAAATAAATAATCAGTTTTCCAATTTTAATTCATTTATCATTTTCCTTCTCAACATTCATTTACTCTCCCTAATCTCTATCTTTTTAACTTATTTTTTAACATATAAATTTTTTTCATTATTTCTTCTATTAATCTACTTTATATATTAATAAATACAAATATTATTTTACTTAATTTAAATATATTTATATAATTATATATTCTAATTTTTTAAATATTTTATTTAATTATTTAATATTATTATACTTTTTGCGGTAAAAAATATTTATTTGAAAAAAAAAAAATGTTGACATTAGTGGACACTTCTTGGCCGCTAGAAACATTTTTGTAAAAAAAATTGTCTTCATTTCTAAAATATATTTAGTAAATGCCCACAAACAATTTTCATTTTTCTTATTTCATCATAAAATGGTTGTTTTTGGTTTGTTTAGTGCCAGCATAATTAAGATGTCAACAAATTATAATGACTCTTTTGTACTAACAATTTTGTATAAAAATTATAGAATTGTAATTTATGAAAAATGGTAATAAATCATGCAATTTAAAAGTTGGATAGAAATTCACTTTGATTAAACGTATTTATGAAGAAATACCCATCATACAATATATTGAAGTTGTACATAAATATGTTTTCATTACATTGGTGCATCATTTCTACATATAAATTTGCTATGATCCAACAATTTCTTTTCACCTTCGTAATATGTAGAGCTAAAAAGATAATTAAAAGTTGGTTAAAAATTATGAACTCTTATGATTTGATAATATTTTATATGGCCTCTTTACTAAACATGCTTAAGGAGCAACATAACATATTGATTTACTTAAGAGACATTAAACATTGATTTTAATTTTGGAAATGGTTTCTTACAACTCCCTAAGTTTTAGTTTTGTTTTTAATTTTATTATGAGAACAAAGGCTTTACACATTATAAAGTAACCAGATCTGGTTCAATTTCATAATTCAAAAAAAGAGAAAAATATGGTTGCAATTTTCAAGTTTAATTATATTGTGTTTCTATTTCTTTTCACATTTCTAGTTGTAAATAATGTTGAGGGTAAGTTAATTTTTCCTTCAAATTTACTTCTTTATTTCTTTGTTTAACAATACTAATTAATAATCTTTCATTACAGCATTTGATGGATGTCTTACTGATTCTGATTGTCGCATACTTATGTGTGGTCCGGGATGTGCTATGAGATGTGTTGATTTCATATGTCAATGTCGCATATGATACCACATGTTCTTTGAAGATTATATCCAATATATCTTAAAGTGATGAATGAATTATCATATTAGAAATCTTGCAGTTATGACTTTTGTAGTCTATTTCAAAGAAAATGAAATGAAATAATGTTGCAATGAATATTACTAATATTTACATCTTATTTCTTAACTTGAAAGTGTTTTCTGAGTCTATATTTCAAGCATATCAAAATTTCTTTTTTAATCCACAACATATTAAAATATATGATATATTCTTGTAGGAATATCAATATATTAAGTATTCAAAGTTATTGTATCCTCATGAACTAGTGTGATATTAGGGCCTTCCAACAAAATATATTATTTCAAGTAAAAAAATAAGTTGTTATTTATATATTAAGATGATGCTAAGTATAAATATGTAAAATAAATAACATCGAAATAAATTTTATTGTAATTAGATTTTAGTTAACTTCTTTTTAATGTATTATCTTAATCAATTATATAGTTTTAATAGTTTGAATATAAATGATGTGAGATCTAGTAAATCTATTAACTTTTTATTCCTTGTTCGTTTAATACGATGTATATAGTGACAGTAAATTCAACCTTATTTCTATCACTTAACATTTAAATATAATTTTATTCTAGATCCGTTAAATAGAAAATTCACTTCTAGTATTTTCTAATCAAAGACTCAATTTTGAAAACTAATGTCACAAAAGCATTAAGAATGAGAATAATAACATCAATATATAAAAAAAAACTATATATAAAATAATTCAAATTTAGAGTTTACACAAGATTATGATTAACTTAAATATAATCCTATCAAAAGAGAAGATATCTAATGTTGAAGATGATTCCTTAAACTTCTCAACTCTTATTCAACTCTTGATAGCTCTCCATATTCTTTCTGCTTTTCCAATATGTGAAATATATGATATCTTTTAAATGGTAGTTGTGTTTCTACATAGAGATGTTGGAAGTAGTGTAACTTTGGACTGATTTAAGGGAAATACATCCAAATTAACATTTTATGATTTAATCGACAAAAATAAAAGAATTGAGAAGAGACCATATATTTTCTACCAATTTAAGTTAATAAGGGTCATGGTTATTCTATGGAAAATCAATCATTTTAGGCACATAACAAATATACCTTAACATAGGACTTGGTTTGCCCTTAAACATAAGTACTACAAAAAATATTTAAATAAGGTTTAAGCACTTAAAACTATGCATCGTTTTATATTTAAAGTTTGTAGATAATACATATTTTAAGTTCAAAAGGTTCCAAGTTGGTATGATTCATGAAAATGAAAATAAAAATTCAAGATTAACTCAAATGATATAAACATGAATCAAAAGCAAGAATATGAATTGTTGTTCTTGTGTTCTTGTGTTCTTGTGTTCTCGTATTCTTGTTGAAGACCAAGAAACCCAGCGAAAGTGAAAGGATTTGATCAATCGAGATAGAATTTATCAATCTTAGAACAATCACCAAAGAACATTGAAACCCATTTTTCCAAGAAGCTTGAGAGAACTTAGAGTTGTTCTTCGTTCACCAACTCCTAATTTCTTGTTGAAATCTTGTGATTGACCTTCTAGAATATGGATTTTATGAATTTTAGTTGTGTGTGTGAGATTCTTCAAATATTATT
This sequence comes from Lathyrus oleraceus, assembly GCF_024323335.1. Lineage (NCBI taxonomy): Eukaryota > Viridiplantae > Streptophyta > Magnoliopsida > Fabales > Fabaceae > Lathyrus > Lathyrus oleraceus. The sequence goes on along the minus strand of NC_066579.1, from coordinate 2,562,008 downwards.
CATCATCTTCAACATGTCTCAAAAACGATTATTGTGGACCTTCTACTATAAAGATTAAGTATGAGAGGTAGATAAAAGTACATTGTGGAATCTAATGTTTTTCTTTGAAGTTATATTTTTGTGTATCATGTAGCACCCCGATAAAATATGATAATTATTTAAATTAAGTTAATTGAATATTTATTAATTTAATTAAATAATTGGAATATTATTTGGAATTATTATTATTATTGGAATAATAAGTTGGAATATATATAAAGAGTTCCATTTGGTAAAAAGGGTTTTTTCACGTGAAAACCAGAGAAGCGACAGAAAGTGAGAAAAGGGCAAGGAGGAAGAGCAAGAGAACGAGGGTTGAAGAAGGGAAAAGCTTGAAGCTAAAGGATTTGCCGGATTAACTCAGGTAAGGGGGGTTTATCGTCGTTTAATGGGTATTATGGATTAACATGTGATGGGTAGTAATAAGCCATTGATTGACTCTAATTAGGTTTTGAGAAATGCCTTGAATTGTGATGAATGAATTGCGTTAAAAACTGTGATTGAATCTATATTTGGATGAGTTGTGATTTTCTGGACGTGTAGCCGTTTACGGAATCGAAATCGGAGGTCCGGAAGTCCTCCGACGGCGAAAAATGCGGAAATTCTGCATTCTGTTCGTGTTAGCGCAGGAACAGCTTTCTGTCTTGCGTTAACCGGTTAACCCAGGGTGTTAACCGGTTAACACTGTTATGATTTAGAAGAATTAATTTCTGTTCTGCGTTAACCGGTTAACCCAGGGTGTTAACCGGTTAACACTGTTATGAATTATGAGAAATTGTTGTCTGTCTTGCGTTAACCGGTTAACCCAGGGCGTTAACTGGTTAACACTGTTAAAATGTGCCAGGAAGCGTGTTCTATGTTGCGTTAACCGGTTAACCCAGGGCGTTAACCGGTTAACACTGTTTGGAAAGTGGAAAATTGATATTTAAATATTGTGGACATATTTGATGATTGGCCTATATTGGTGTATGATATAGTAGGGATTATTTCCCGTTGTTTTGAGCAGTATAGGTATTAGTAGAGTGTGCTAATACTGTGATTTATTATTTGGCATGACATGATATGATTCTATGATAAATATGCTGATGATGTATGTTGGTATGCATAACACTGTGAATATATCTATTGTGTATGCAATTGTGGATGGACTGTTTATGGCTTAGAGTGTGAGCATATGTCCATTGTGGATTGTTGTTGTTGGTTGCATGCTAGGTGATTTAGCGTGCATAGTATGGCCTTTATGGTGGTAGCTAATTCCCATGGTGAGGAATTAGTGATGAGTTATTGTGGATTGTTGTTGATGTTGCATGCTAGGTGATTTAGCGTGCATAGCATGGCCCTTGGGGTGGTAGCTAATTCCCATGGTGAGGAATTAGTGATGTGAGTCACTAGGTCTCAAATGAGTGGGACTAGTGAGCTTGGTAGCCGTATCTGGATTTGATCGGTGAGGTTGAACTATGTGTTCACGAATAGTCGGTACCGCATGCATGGAGTCTCATTGCATAATGTATGTATGGCGTATAATATGAATGGATGTATTCCAATATTGTACGTGTGTTTTGTGTTGAGTTGAGTATGATTATGATTTTGAGTTGATGTTGCCGTTGCTGAATGTGTGATCTGATTTGGGTGATGAAATGTGTTAATTTACTTAGCATTACATGATATTTTATAATGCTTATTATATCGATTGAGGAACTCACCCTTACAACTATGTTTCAGGTAACGAGCAATGATTGAGTAGAAGCTAGTGATTGGAGTCTAGCGTAGTTCATTAGTGAGTCATGCTCTGGTAGATGTAACATCGGGACGGGATGTTTTACTTGTTTTCATTTGGTTGTTGAACAACTTTACATGTAATGTGTTACATGGTTTGCATGATTGCTTTGATCTTTATCCGCTGCGTATTGTGCAATGTTTTATTTTGATTAATAAATGAGCATGACAAGTTATTATGGTGAATGGTGTGAAGTGTCAAGTGTGACACCCTTAATTGCATATCTACTCTGATTTATATTTTGTGTTTAATTAATTATTGGGGTATTTTAGAAGGGTGTTACATATCAGGCAGAAGAATCGCTTTATGGATAAGGATTTTGGTTTTATGTTGTTCATAAAGAGAGAATAATGTCTTTCTACTCCATTGAAGACTTTGGTGAAACCATGTGAATGTTGTCGCAGAACAAAGTTAGAAATTATCCAATTAATTGAGGCTAATGGAAACCGCTCAGATAATTCTTCATCATAATCGAGGGAAGAATACTATAGAAAGGAATCTTTGAGCATGTTATTGTGGATAGCATGATTATTGGATCAATATCATTGAGGATCTTGTGTGTAGCAATTGAGTATCTGCATAAACATAAGGGATTGTTATTGGATTCATGTGTAGGATAATATAGTATGTCTATTAGCATCCAGATTAAAGATAGTTCATTGTATCAAAATACGTGTATATTAAATCTTGAAAATAGTGAAAGACGTGAATATTTGTTCCCAATGGTTTCAAAACATTGAAGAGTGGAGTAAACATATCGAGGTCGGTTGCCAAACCACTATAATTCTCTATGTACTTTCTTCCTTCCATGTCTCTTTTTAATTTTCTTTGTTTAGCACGTAGAAGTTAAGTCATGAAATAATTTGTATGTCATCCAGGTTATATCAAGCTTGTAGTGATTTATTATATAAGCATATGTTTATGTTGCATCAAACATATTGAATCATGCTTAAGTTGATTGTGTTAAATAACATGTCTAAGTTGAGATATTAAATTGCTTAGATTAAGAAAATTGAATTGTCCAAGTTGGCTTAAGTCATTGTTTGATAATTATCTTAGTGATAGATTTAAAATACATTGCTTAGAATCCATAATGATGAGATTTTATGTTTTCATCTTATGTTGTTTTTGCTTCCGCTCACCAAATTCTAATTTTTATATTGAAAGTTTTCAAATTGTTTTAAAATGGGATCAGTATATTCAACCCTCATTCTAGAACTTTTTCATACTTATACTCCTAACCAATAAGTGGTCTTAGATATGGTCTTTTGATTAAGTCTAAGTGACTTTAAAAGTCGAGAATATAAAGTCTTTTCGATCCTAATTTTTTTGTTTTTGGAAGCCTTCTCATCTAAGTCAAAACCAAACATGTTTCATTGAGATCTTAATGATTGAATATTCAATAAGGAATAATATCAAGTAATTCTTTACTAGAATGTTATATGATCACTAATTGAATTAAGAGATTCTCTAAGTTTGATTCATCCATGATTGAACTAACCAATTTGTTTAGATGTATGCAGGAATGACTGGAAACTTATAGTGTACCATGTTTCTTTAATTAACTCTAGTGCACTACGAGACCGCACACTCGAATAAGCTTCATTTATTTATTTTCTCCCATCAATTTGTTCTTATGTATGTGACCCCGTAGGTTCTCGTAACGCTGACAATTATATCAAATTACACATTTAATATAATAAACAATGAGCAGTATCTAAAAATACATTGTTGCTACCCAAGTCACGAAAATGTCATGTGATCGAACAAAACCTTCCCATGAATTTTTTTATGTGTATAATTACTCATGTCTATGTTGGACACAAGGAATAGACTGTGTCACCATTGTCTAGTTCAATATTAGGTCTTTAGATATTTATCCTGGTATAGAGGATTAGAAAATTCCATCTAGGTCACTCATGTCCCTCAACATGATTTGTGGAGTACCCATCAATCATCTTTATGGTCTTCCTACTACAAAAAACATTTGGCTGGAGATAAAGTTCTCGATTCTACATATAGGGTCCATAGTAGATTCAGGTCGAAGGGTGTTATACACCACTATTACCTTGATAATAACTTATAACACTTGCATAACATTCTATGTAGTATTCTCACAGTGAGACAATCTAGTATAAATATAACTCATAATATTTATACCTATGTGAAGACTTGATAACTCTTTATCCATGATTTGTGAGACATAATCATTAATCTATCCACATAATAGTCACAATGCTTTAATATTATCTCACTTCAAAATAAAGATCGACTATAGATACTTTAAGAATATTGTCCTAATATTTAATGAGATATCATGATTAAGTTACACTTAATGTTTCATTAAGTGAACTTTATTATTTTAGAAAGACAAAGATAACAAAGAAATGTCTTATTATTATTATTAATAGATGATTCAATACAAGTACCAAGTTTAATATTAAACTATTGGCCTATATACATACACCTAATACCCATAGATCTAGTATGACCTTCATGATTTTGTTGTGCAAGAGGATTTTTCGGTGGGTTAGTCACATTGTTAAGTGTTGGTACTCTGCATATATTTACATATCCTTTATCTATTATCTATGACATAGTGTGATATTGCTTAAGTATGTGCTTGGATTGTTGGTGAGATATAGGCTTCTTATCTTGTGCGATGGAACCATTATTTTCACAATAGAGATCAATGTGATTCCCAATTCTTGGGACTATTTCAAGTTCACTAATGAAATTCGTAATCCAAACAACTTCCTCTATTGTGTTTGAGGCGACAACATACTCGACTTCGGTTGTAGAATCAGTAAGTGTATCCTACTTTAAAATTTTCCACCTAACAACACCCCTAATTAAATAAAACTCATAACTAGATTACAATCAAAATCCATCCTTATTTGTCTAAAGGCTAGCATCGATGTATCCAATTATAATGATCTCTTCCTGACCTCCATATATCAAGAATGAGTCCTCATTCCTTCTCAAGTACTTAAGTATATTCTTGAGAGCAACCTAATGAGCATCATCAGGATCATACTAACACCTACTTGTTCACTTAAAGTATATGAGACATCTGGTAGAATGCATAACATGTCATACATGATGGATCCTATTGCAGATGCATATGAGATATTATTCATGTGATCATTTTCTTCCTTAATTGAAGGCAATTGTGTTTTTGATAGACACAAGCCATGTTGATAGGAAAATAAGTTTTTGTGATTTATCTTGATAGTTCTTGATTCCTAATATATAAGTTGTTTCACCCAGGTCACTCATAGAAAAACATTTCCCTATCCAAGTTTTCACTTACTGCAAGGCAGGAACATCATTTCCAATGAGTAATATGTCATCTATATATAATATCAGCAAGAAAATCATGCTCCCACTAACCTTCTTCTAGACATATGGATCCTCTTTGTTTTAAATGAATCCATACTTTTTTATCGTTTCATCAAAATGAAGATTCCAACTTCTGGAAGCTTGTTTCAATTCATAGATTGATTGTTGTAACTTACATATCTTTTTGGCTTTTCTAGTATGTCAAATCCTTCAGATTGTGTCATGTATACATCCTTAAGGAGATTCTCGTTAAGGAAAAAGTCTTGACATTCATCTGCCATATTTTTACCTTCTCCCAATTGCCAAAATTATGTTCAAAAGCTCAGAACCACAAAAGTTCAGGTCTTTAGTTCATCAATATTCACATTCACACAATAACATCAGGATTATCACATCTTTCTCTATAAAACTAGAACAGTTACATGTATAACAATAAACTCATTGTTCTGGATTAATATTCTTTGCATACATCTTAGATATTGATTCATCATCTCATTGTTTACATCTTCTTAGTTTTGAAATCAATACATGGATAATGTGTTAGGAAAGAGCAAATTATTATTTATTAATTCATGCCATTATTATTACATGCATGCTAAGAAACATCATGCCTAGACTTTTATAATATATTGGTTAGGGTTTTGTGATAAAAGAATTTGTATGAACATAGTAGTTTGATGTTGTTGGAATTTTTTTAATGACTTTTTAAGTTTCTACATGCTAGACATCCTTGACCTAATAGGCGGGTGCTATCAATTTTTTTTGAACTTATATAAGTTCTTCCATATTAGATATCATGATCCTTTAATGATAGAGTAAGGAGAATAAGTTTACCATAGTTTGGGGAACAATTAATTGGGAATCCCTCTAACTTTCTAGGAGTCCCGAAACCCTAACATGGGTCGGTTGGGGTTGTTGGATAGAGAGTTACCTTGTGTCATACGGTGAACTGACTTTATGTGTTTTGCTTTGGAAAGCAAATGTCGCGGTTAGCAAGAGTCGCCACCGACTTTTCTTTTATCCAATAAGGAAAGGTGGAAAAGAACAGGAAAGACCTTAATTTAGATTTTGGGTTCGGGAGGTACATTATACAAAGGGAAGGTGTTAGCACCCTTTGTATCCATGGTCATCCATGGGCTCTTAATTGCTTGATCACTCATGTTTTTCTTTTGTGTGAAAAAAAAAGTGTTTGAGAAATGTTTAGGAAATGTTTTGAAAAGGAGAATTTAACTTTGTAATGATTCTTGTATGAATGTATACAAAGTGGTTATTCGTTTAGTTTTGAAAAGTGTGAGGTGTGAGAAGTGTTTTAAGTTGTGAGTAAGCAATTAAGAGTTATACCTACCCAAGGTCCTTAGGGCGTTTCCTATCCTTATGAGGGTAAAACTGTCCTTACTATTGAGAAGTAAGTAGTTTTGTCCTTTGGATGTAAAAGGGTCATCGTAGGGTCATCGATTGGTCATTGAAGGCAACATTTGTAAGGATACCCTAGCATTCGGAGGGACGATCATCATTTAACCGTAAGCTACACCGAAGGGTCATCGAGGGACAAAATCATATATTCGAAGGCAACATCCGAGGGACTATGATGATTTAATCGAAGGGTCTTGGCTAAGGGTATCCCCACATTCGCGGGACATGACCATAATGTCGTAATACCGTAAAGCAACAAAGAGAGGTCCAAGATCAAATATTCAAAGGCCGTAGTTTACAATCAATTAGGTAATTAGGAGGAATCCCCACATTAAAATTAATACATTAAGATCAATTAAGCAATTTAGGGTGGATCTTTGCCATAAAATTAATACATTAAAATCAATTGAGTAATTCAGGGTGAATCTCCACAAGGGTATCCCACAAATAAAGTGGAATACCTAACAAGCAATCTTTTCCTGGGATATGTGAACCTTTACAAAACTCAACAAAACATGTCAGGACACCAAATCAGGGTGCAATCAAGGATTACACCATAAAAAAAAAGATCACAACAGTAAATAGGGTCGGGTAAATGATGCATGGCTATGATAAAACATGAGTGAAAAATCAGAACAGAAAAGTCAGCTACTGTCACGTTCGCTCCTGCCTCGCCTAGCGAAGGCTTAGCGAATACTCGCTGCATGTTCGCTTAGCGATGTGCTAGCGAGCAGCTGCGGATTCTGGTTTTGATATCAGTACAATTTCAACCAATTTTATGCCTTATGGCTTTCGTTACAGTAATTATATGGTTAATCATTTAAGGTATTCAGGTACATACTAAAATTCACATGCCAAACTTAAGATATTTTCATAAATTTAATCATAATGCCATATGCAAATTAAGAACATAAGGCAGTAATAGCAATGTAAACCTGTTTGCAATTGAATTGCGACTTTGAATCGGCAAATCGGATTGAATTGGGCAGAGGTAAACCTTGATGCCGCCGAGTTCCTTCAGGGTTTGCCTCCCGTGGGTGTTAGGGTTTGCGTGCTAGGGTTCTCCTCTCTCCGTTTTCGTTCTCCTCTTCTGAATGAAGTCCTTAGTATTTATAATGCTTTTTCGTGACCTAATGGGCTCAGAATGAAGCCCAGAATTTTCTGGTATTCGCAAGCTTCGCTAGGCGAGTATTGTAGCGAAGGGTTCGCTAGGCGAAGGATTTGCTCGCCTAGCGAGCAGGCCAGTTTGGGCCATTTTCTGGATTTGGCCATCTGTGTGCTGGGCCTTTGTTCTTTTGGGATCAATGCCTTGAAAAATAAGTTGGAGTGTCCTGAAAAAATGCCTTGTAATATTAACGGGCAAATTTTGGGGTATGACAGCTGCCCCTGTTCAATTTTCTTGAATCGAGAGAATTAGAATGGTATGTACGCCATTCGTGGTCTGGAGGTGGAAGATTATTGAACATTAGAATGCCCAAAATTTTGCACCTGTTAATGGAGATGGGCTTAAAGATGCCATCCAGGTAGTTTGATGATGAGAGCTTCATAGTGCGTCGTACATTAGACGATATCTGAAGACATGGGTGTCATATCGGGTCGTACGCTAGACCGTATGGTGAGTCATCCATTCGGCTGTCGACTTTGCTGGGGAGTCAGAATGTGTCATACACTGCTGGGGATAAGGGATCAAAATGGATCATACACTAGGTCGTATCTGAATAGCAGAGTGAACCGTCCCTTAGGCTGCATCTGGAGAGGTAAAGGTCAGAATGGATCGTACGCTAGATCGTGTCTGAGTAGCAGACTGAGTTGTCCATCAGGCCGGTGACTCCGCTGGGGATGAAATACCAGACTGGATTGTACGCTAGACTGTATCCGAGTTGCAGAATGGGCCGTCCATTAGGCAGTATTTGAGAGGGGTAGCCGTATGCTAGGCTACACGTCAGAATGTACCGTACGCTAGGTAGTCTCTGAGAAATGAAAGGTCCAACTGGGTCGTAAATTAGACCGTATTGGAATAGTTGAAGGTCAGAATGGATCGTCCGTTAGATCGTATCTGAGTGGAAGGAATCATATGTTGGGCTGAATCAGAATGAACCGTACGTTAGACTGTATCTGATCGTATTTGTAGATGCTGTATTTGCAATAAATGGCCGGGATGGGCTTAAAGATACCATCCTTAGGAGGACAATTAACCTGAAAAATAAAGTTAGCTTCATGCCATGTCATGATGCATGAGATGTTTTATTCTTTCGACAATAAATGCGAGCAATGTATGCATGCGTATACTGTGAAATGATGTAATGAATGAATTATGCATCTGAAAAGTTCTTCCCGAGGACTCTACTGGGGAAATAAATCTTAGTCTTCTGGTTGGAGATACTGGTATCGGTGATCCTTTCTTAGCTGGGGATACTTGATTCTTGTCTGATGGTAGAAATATTCGACAGAGCCTGGCTGGGGATGGAAGAGATGACCAGTCTGTCTGGTGATGCCAACCTCTTCTGGGAAATAGCTGGTTTTGCTGGGAAATAGAACTAGCAACAGATTCATTGGAAAGCATGGTTAGACCTTTTTCTCGATCCTGAAGTCTTTTAGTAATTGCTATTGCCATTTTATGTATGTATTTTTGGTAAACCTTGATCATATTCAAATGCATATATTAATTCAAATTAAATCAATGGACGTTTACGCAAACAAAACAGAAAAAGTAGAAACACAATCATCTTTTTGGAAATAAAATTGTATTGATTTTGAAAGAGGGCCTATAAACAGGCAATTCGTGTACAGGGAGACAGAAATCCTAGTAAGAGGAAATTGTCGAGAAAACAAAGAAAAAGCTACGAAGGACAAGCCCTGTTGATTTTAATTCTACTACTGTCATTATGTCTTCCAGTATCTCATCCCTTGCTGTCGGATGGAAGTGATTAGCTTGTTCAGTCCTTGAACTTGGATGAAGCTGTCTGAGAACGGGACATAGTCGCACGCTTTAATCCCTAATTTTTGCCTGGACCGCTGTCATACCCCGATTTTGGTCTTGAATTTTTTATTTTTGTTTGGCACTTGGCCTAAAGTTCATTTGCATACATTCATTCCCAAATCCATATTTTTGTTACACATTGGTCATTGTCTATGCCTTTTTGATCATGGTACTTTTGACTATAAAATGGATTTTAATCATTTGACTTTTGTAATTTTTCAATTTTTGATTTTAATTTCAAATTAAGTTTAATTCCAAATTTCAATTTAATTTTAATTGTTATTTTTACTAATGATTCAAAACTCTAATTGATTTTAATTTTCAAATAGATGTTAGAATTGATGTCAAAAGTAATTTTAACAAATTATTGGATTAATTTGATTTTAATTGGGTTTTTTACTGATTTTTTATTATTATTTAAATTGATATTTAAATTAGTCTTGGATTATTTCTAAAAAATCCATTTTATATCCATAGTACATTTCAAAATCAAAATAGTACCTACTCATTTCATAACATTCAATAATATTTAACTTTCAAACATTTCCAAACTCATTTTCATACATACATTTTCATTTAACATTTAAGCATAACAATGCATCACATCCATATCCTACAACTAACTCCTACGTTACAACCAATTCCCAAAATTCATCCAAAAAAAATTACAACCGAGGTATAACCATAAGAATTCCCAAATAACCCACCATTCTTGTCACATTTTACAAACACACACAATTATCCATGACAAACATGAGCTACATCCAAGCCAACGGGAACAGCTGCAGAATTGGAAAATGAAAACAACTTCACACAGCTGCTAAGCAAAGCAACGACTTCTAAAGCACCAGCTGCCATAAGCCACATACAAAGCGGCGCAAGCTGACGACAAATGAAGAGCTGCAACAAAACGAACAGTAAAAAATGATACTCAAATGCTTCCCAAACACAAGTGAATTCTGCATAAAATCAAAAAAACCAGAACCTGCATCGCAACAGAACCTGCATCGCAACGGAACCGGCATCCTAAAAGCAAGTTGCAACAACGGCTCCAAAACCGAGCAGAAGCAAGGTCTGGCCGAAGACGCCGACATGAAATGCGAGCCTTCCAAATGCAAACGCAGAAAAAAAACTAAAATCTCTTCTGCAAAACTAATCCAGCCGGCAATACGAATACACTTCGGCTCCATTCCAGGATTCATGAATTCCATTGAGCAGATTGTATATTTCCTGATTTTGATTAAAGTGTCAATGAAGCTGCTAAATTCAGATATCGGAGTAAGAACCAACTTAACTACGGCAATTAACAATTAGAGCCCCTGGAGTTGTTAGCCATAACCAGCTTACCGGTTCATTGGTTGGTGGAGCTGAGCTATCGGTTTTCCAAAACTTGAAGATGTTGGATCTCAGTTATAACCAATTGAATGGTGAATTACCTGGATTCTATTTTGTTTACGATCTCCAAATCCTTAAGCTTAGCAACAATAGATTTTCAGGATTTATTCCAAGTGGCTTACTTGAAGGAGATTCTTTGGTTTTAACTGAACTTGATATGAGCACCAAAACAGTTCCAAAACGATCCTTGATCCGATGGTGCTGCTTTAACAAATTGTTAGATCCATGGGCCAAAATAACTAGAGAGTTAAAGCCACCACCATTCATTCTTGGAAGATCTAACGCAAATATTGAAAGAAACAAGAGTATGAGAGCTGAATTATTGAAACTCACAGCAAAACAAGTTGAAAAGTTAAAAAAAAGGCTAATGAGTTTGATATTCCAAAAGGGTCAGTTCGCACCAAAACCATCGTCGCCAACGGCAAGTGTTATCATGCGACCGTCAGCAAAACAATCGTGAACCTGCAAAAAAATACCCAAAACAATCAATACCATAACAGATTAAAACAGAAGGATTGAAGTCCAGTAAGACTATCACAGCACGGCTGCCAACATAAGCCGATGGCCTCATTTGAACCAAAACCAGTCCTACATCAAAACTACCAAAAAACTAATTCCACCATGGTATTTTGTTGTGAAAGACTACAATTACAGTTGGGAATCGAAACATACAAACCAGCTATGCTCCATTAGCAATTGTGATTCAAATTCTTTTTTTAAATGAGCTGCTCATCTTGTGTTATAAGAAGTGATATCTAGAGCATCTTGATGCTGGAAAGGAGATGATGGCTTCAATTTCTCCTCACAGAGAAATTTTGCAACGCCTGTTTAATTCATTCAGAAACAAAAAGAATGAAAAGAATGTGTATTGTTTGGATTGTTGCATCAGCCTTTGCCCTCACTGTGCTTCTCCATATTCCTCTCGCAGACTCTTGCAGATTAGAGGATAAGTGTATCACGATGTTGTATGAATGGATGATGCCGCAAAACCAATAGACTGTTCTTGCATTCAATCCTACAAAACAAACAGTGCAAAAGTGGTGTTTTTGAATCAAAGGCCTGCATACAAACGAGCCTGTGTCTGTTCGGCCAGTTTCACTGAACCTCTTCCAAATAGTCAGCCCTCCTGTCTTCTGCAAAATGCAAAACAAAAGGTTATAGATGTCTGTGATGTGGATGACGAATCTAAACCTTCATGGAATATCCCACTTAAGAACTGTATACAAGTCAGAAGCTCTAATACAGAATCTTACAACCTACCACACTCAACGTACCTGACACTGTTGGAATAACTATGCCGAGTGAATTTGGGAAACTGATTGCTGATATTGGGGTCGGAGTTGAGAATAAAATAATATTACCTTTTAAAAATGTATTTTGGCCCAATGTTGAGTTCCTGGGAGTTATTGCCGATACATCTTATGGATGCAGCTATTTTCTTAATCTTCACAAAGCTGCTGATCACCCTGTTCCTGTTTACATGCTTGTTGGATGCGCATAAACCTCTACTTGATCTCATACCTAGCAAAAAGAAAACATTGAAGTCACAAGGCAGAATCATAACAGAACCATGGTATAAAGGAATTAATGCGTAGAGTCACAACAAATCAGCAGGGGTCGCTCACCATATCCATCCTGTCATGAGGTTGCAGATTTTGGTTTGGTTAAAAATGCACCTGATGGGAAATATTCCGTTGAAACAAGGCTGGCAGGCGCATTTGGATATTTGGCACCTGAACATTTAGCCACTTTAGCCAGTCTGGTGAAGTGATCAAAGCATGGACTGGTGAAGCTCACCCGGAAAATATACTATACGAGGAAAATAGTTGGCAAATTTATGATGCGGAAGCTGTAATGTTCCAAAGGACTTGATAATAGATGGACTGGGATGCCTTTTACAAACTCGTGCTCAGTCAACGAAACTTCAGCCTCCAATACACAAAAGCTTGATTACAACCTTGTCTACGTTTTATCATCCCGAGAGTTGGACCACCAGACCGGTACTAGACTGCTTTTGCCTGCGGGCATTATTAATACCACAATTACATACCAAGAGTGCTAACCTGCATCAGGCCAGCAGATTAGTACACAGAACAAGACCAGTCAAGCAAAACACATTGAAATCAAGCAACGGAGATGTACCTGAAAATATCCCGAAACAGTGCTTTAATCCTCAGTCTTGTTGTGTACTAGTTCTTCTTTCATGTGGGAAGCGAAGAGTAACTCATGTGATGTTGGTTCTGCAGAAAGGCCAATTGGTACACAAAATCATACCAAAGCCATAAGGTTCTTGAGTCGTTAAAGCAAGCTGAGTCCAGGCTAATGCCAGCTTGACGCAACATAGCAGGCAATACGGTCATACCTGTGAATTTTTGACTACCGATAGAAGTCATCATCAGGAAATCATGATGCTTCCACCGAAGAAATTTCAATCCAAAATCATAAACCGAGGCCTTGTGAAAAACCGAAGTTCCTCATGTTTCTCATGTCTTCGTCGTTTTCACTGCAGTAAAAAGAACAAATTAATTAGTAAAAGATGCAGAAATCCAGAAAGTTCCCAAATCGGAATTGAGACAAAAAGCGAAGAAGAAAGCTAAGTTCAGAATACCATTTCCGGATAATAGCATCAAATAGGACAAACTCGCTTTTGAGCAGAAAAAGCACTTCTGGAGTTTGCTTCTTTGAGCTTTTGAGTACCAAATCCAAGAACCCTAATCTGTGAGCATAAAAGGAGACGAGTTGGTGAGAGAGAAGAAAGGCAATTAGGGGAGGCAGAGAGAATTTGAAAACAAAACCCTAATACTCGGAGGCGGACGACGATTCACCAAGAACCCTAAATCCCCAGGTCAGAAAGGAAACCGGTTGAGGGAGGTGAAGTAAAGAGGGCGATCGTTACCTAAGCAAGGTGAGCTCCCCATTTTTGTTTCAGTATAATTTGTTGTGGTTGAGAGCGATTCCGTGAGAGCGATTCCATGAGAGCGATACAGAGAGAGTGAAGGGTTGAGTTTGAGAAAGAGAGGTTAGTGAGATGGAGAGGGCGAGTTCGGGAGGCCCCTGTTACTTTTCCTTTTTCTTTTTTATTTTTTTTATTTTTTTTTCTCTCTTTCCTTTAATTTATTTTCAAACAGAATGAGTTTTTTTTAAGGTATTAAAGATCTTGTTTAAATTTCCTAGGTTATTAGTTAATAATTCGTTTTTATATTTCCAATTTGTACCCTATTGGAAACCCAATTTAATTAGGCTAGTCCAACAGTTTCCTTTTTCTTAGTTTTTTTATTTTTATTTTAATTCTTTTTTTATTTATCTTGGTTTATATATTTTAATTAGTATTAAAATAACAACTAGTTGGTAAGTGACCTGGTGGAGAGGAGTGGTTTCTAGGTCTTTAGTGTAGTGGGTTCGATACCCCTATGTGTAGCATTTTTATTTCTTTTAACATTTTCTTTTATGTTTATGCTTTATTACTCATAGTTTTTTTTATTATTGTTTAATAATGAAAATTTGATTTCTTTTAATTTCATCATCCATTCAAAACCATTTTAAACTATTAAAATCACACTTTTCTCGATTCAATGTCGAGCCCATTTCCACACCCTTGTAAGTCGATTGCTTTTAAGCATCGCCATCAACCTCACATAGCTTACTCTTGGGCTTTCTTACAATGAGCCGGTTCTCTTGCACTTACACTCATACCTTGCATTATTTGTTGTTTGGGCCCGATTTAATTATTTTATGATTTTTAAATCCCCATTTGACAAGATGTACCCCACTCCCCGATGTGTAATAATCTTGTACTGTTTTATTTCTTTATTTGTTTGACTATTTAGTTAGATACTAACACAAGAATAAAATCAACCATTTCCAAAAAATACAAAAAATATGACTCGATCCAACTTCGAGTATTTTCTCAATAAACAAATCAATTCATTTCTCCCTCTTATTCTATTCCATTTCTTTCAAACTTTCACCAAACGCTTGATTCAACGTCAAGCCACTTTTTTCTAATAAAAACTCAAAAAATATTAATTCATATTCAAGACCTTTTCAATAAAGATGGAAATGGAACATGGTGTATACCATGCACTCCTGAGACTAGGATTCGATATGTATATCTCGCCAATCCTAGCTCTCGCCATCATCCAAGTTTATCCACTTTTGTTTTCTCTCAAACACTCAGTCAAATTTCTCTTAAACGTCCATCAATACTTGATCTAGTGTCAAGTCATTTTTCACAACAAAAACTCAAAATACCTAATTCCTATTTAAGACTTTTTCAATAAAGGTGGAAATGGAACATGGTGTATACCATGCACTCCTGAGGTTAAGATTCGAGACGTATGCCTCGCCAATCTTAACTCTCGCCATCTTCTAAAACTGTCAATGCGGTTTCTTCAAACCCTTTCTCAATCAAATTCCAAAATACTTAATTCCTATCTTAACCTTTTTCAATAAAGGTGGAAATGGAACATGGTGTATACCATGCACTCCTGAGGCTAGGATTCGATATGTATATCTCGCTCATCCAAGTTCTCGCCATCACTCAAAATACATCCAACCAATCAAACTCTTTTCTCGCCACCGTGCGACTAATCAAAGAACCTTTTTCATAAATGAAAGATATATTGTCTTGAGTGATACAAAACAATGTTTCGGCCACGATTGTTGAGTAGAGATAAGTGACGCTTTTCCGAATGTAGATTTATAAATCCGTTCGATGTGTGGTATGCGTCCACTCCTCATCTGTTTTGGGTAAAACAATGTTTTTGTCGATTAATACAATATAGCTTTCGCTAAAATCGACCAACAAACAAACATTTTTCTACCCAGAACTACGTAAGCCTTGATTTCTCTTTTGAGATACGTAGGAGCAGGATTTGTAAATCTTGTCAGGCCCACTAATAAAAAACTTAGGTTTAGTCCTTCGTCAAAAATCCAAAAACATTTCTTCCCTCTTATATTCTTTCTTTCCCACCTAATAAATTCGAAAAGCCTAATATTTCAACTGACACTAACGCACACAACTAACCTAATGGTTCCCGTTGAGTACAACGGACGTGAGGGGTGCTAATACCTTCCCCTTGCGTAATCGACTCCCGAACCCTGATATTGGTTGCGATGACCATATCTTATCCTTTCTTTTGTCTTGGGTTTTATCGATATTTCCCCTTTCCTTTTTAGGAATAAATAAAGTTCGGTGGCGACTCTGTTCAGTCCATCATTGCGAGCGTGCGATTGCGCTTCGCTTTGAAGTCGTATCCCCCATTTTTTCGAGGTGCGACAACCGCCTTTT
Organism: Lathyrus oleraceus; assembly: GCF_024323335.1. NCBI lineage: Eukaryota > Viridiplantae > Streptophyta > Magnoliopsida > Fabales > Fabaceae > Lathyrus > Lathyrus oleraceus. The sequence continues at coordinate 2,545,772 of NC_066579.1, read as the reverse complement.
CAGGTTTTCAGTCCACCAGGATACCCTTTTTTGCCTAAGCCGCCTTTTCAGGTTTTCGACTTGCCGGGTGTACATTTTTATACGTTTATCCCTAATTTTTGCCCGAACCCTTTTTGGTTCGCCGGGATGCCCTTACTTTTGCCTAGACACGTCGACCTAGCGGGTCTTTTATGCGTAGTATTTTTTAACTATGTCCGCGTTCACCGGATGCGGGAAATCTTCACCATCCATCGTAGCAAGTATCATGGCTCCACCAGAGAATACCTTCTTAACCACAAATGGCCCTTCGTATGTGGGAGTCCATTTGCCTCTGGGATCACCTTGTGGTAGAACGATACGCTTGATTACCAAGTCACCAATTTGATACACCCGTCTCTTGACTTTCTTATCAAATGCCTGGGCCATGCGCTTCTGATATATCTGCCCATGACAAACAGCCGCAAGTCTCTTCTCATCAATCAAATTTATCTGATCGAGTCGAGTCTGAATCCATTCATCTTCATCTAAGCCCGCCTCTTTCCTGATTCTTAGAGAGGGAATCTGGACTTCCACTGGTAAAACGGCTTCGATTCCATAGACTAAAGAGAACGGAGTTTGCCCCTATCGAAGTGCGCACTGAAGTGCGATAACCATGGAGAGCAAAGGGTAACGTCTCATGCCAGTCTTTGTACGTTACTGTCATCTTTTGTATAATCTTTTTGATATTCTTATTAGCAGCTTCCACGGTGCCGTTCATCTTTGGCCGGTACGGAGAAGAGTTATGGTGTTTTATGTTGAACTGCGTGCAGAGTTCAGTAATCATCTTGTTGTTCAAATTAGTACCATTGTCAGTGATAATTCTTTCCGGAATACCGTATCGACAGATGAGATTATTCTTGATGAATCGTGCCACCACATTCTTGGTGACAGAAGCGAATGAGGCTGCCTCTACCCATTTCGTAAAGTAATCAATAGCAACAAGGATGAAACGATGTCCATTAGAAGCCGTAGGTTTGATCTCTCCGATCATATCAATGCCCCACATTGCAAAGGGACAAGGGGCTGTCAACACGTTCAATGGAGCAGGAGGCACATGTACTTTATCCGCATAGACCTGGCACTTGTGACAAGTTCTGGAGTGATGGTGGCAATCAGCTTCCATGGTAGACCAATAATACCCTGATCTCAGAATCTTCTTGGCCATTGTATGTCCACTAGAATGAGTCCCAAAAATACCGTCATGCATGTCTTCCATAATCTTTTCTGCTTCCTTTTTATCCACACAGCGAAGCAGAGTCGAATCATGATTACATTTGTATAACACTCCATTACTCAAAAAGAATTTAGCGGAGAACTTCCTCAGGAACTTTCTGTCATTGACGGATGCCCCTTCAGGGTATTCCTGAGTTTCTAAATATCTTTTCACTTCGTGGAACCAAGGTCTCTCCTCTACTCCCTCAGTATTAAGTTCATAACAATACGCCGGTTCATCTAATCGTTCAATGGTGATCCTGGGAGCTTCATTATCCCATCTGACTCCGAACATAGACGACATGGTAGCCAATGCGTCTGCCAACTGATTCTCTTCTCGTGGAATATGTTCGAATGTAATCTCCTCAAAGTATGGGATTAATGTCAACACCCGCTCTCGATAAGGGACGAGATTCTGATGTTTTGTGTCCCATTCTCCTTTGATCTGACTGATTACCAAAGCTGAGTCTCCGTACACGCTCAAAAACTTGATTCGCAGGTCTATAGCAGCTCTGAGTCCCAAAATACACGCTTCATACTCAGCCATATTATTGGTACAATCAAAACATAGTCTAGCAGTGAAAGGAGTATGGCCACCCTTGGGGGAAATGATTACAACACCAACACCGTTACCCAATGCATTAGAAGATCCATCAAAAACCATAGTCCATCGGGATCCCAGTTCAGGTCCTTCATCCGGTCCAGGTTCTTCATAATCAGTAACAAGCATGACGTCCTCATCTGGGAACTCAAAATTCATAGATTGGTAATCATCCACTGCTTGATGAGCCAAATGATCGGCCAGCACGCTTCCTTTGATTGCTTTCTGGGTAGTATACTGGATATCATACTCTGTTAAAATCATCTGCCATCTTGCTATTCTTCCGGAGAGGGCAGGTTTCTCAAATATGTATTTGATAGGGTCCATCTTAGAAATCAATAAAGTGGTATGGTTTAACATATACTGTCTTAGTCGGCGAGCAGCCCAAGCCAAAGCACAGCAAGTTTTCTCGAGCAGCGAATACCTTGTTTCACAATCGGTAAACTTTTTGCTAAGGTAGTATATGGCATGCTCTTTTCGACCAGACTCGTCATGTTGCCCCAACACACACCCCCATTGAATTTTCTAACACGGTCAAATACATGATTAGATGTCTCCCTTCAACTGGTGGTATCAGAATGGGAGGTTCCTGGAGATACTTCTTGATTTTATCAAAAGCTTCTTGACATTCATCATTCCATACCATCTCTTGATTTTTCTTCAGTAGTTTGAAGATGGATTTGCAGGTAGCAGTCAAGTGGGAGATAAATCGGGCAATGTAATTCAAGCGTCCCAAGAAACCTCTGACTTCTTTATTTGTACGGGGAACTGGCATTTCTTGAATAGCTCTCACCTTAGCCGGGTCAACCTCAATTCCTTTACCACTGACAATAAATCCCAAGAGTTTACCGGATCTTACTCCAAAGGTGCATTTGTTCGGATTCAATCTTAGCTTGTATTTCTTCAACCTCTCAAACAATTTGTACAAGTGATCGAGATGTTCTTCTTCAGTATGAGATCTGGCTATCATGTAATCCACATATACTTCTATTTCATGATGAATCATATCATGGAACAAAACCACCATAGCACGCTGGTACGTTGCCCCGGCGTTCTTTAAACCGAATGGCATTACTTTGTAACAGAAAGTGCCCCATTGCGTCACAAACGTAGTTTTCTCCGTGTCTTCAGGTGCCATCTTAATCTGGTTATAACCCGAGAATCCATCCATGAAGGAGAATACCTTGTGTTGAGCGGTGTTGTCTACCAGAACATCAATGTGCGGAAGTGGAAAGTCATCTTTGGGACTCGCCTTATTCAAATCTCTGTAATCTACACACATTCGCACCTTACCATCCTTCTTCGGCACCGGTACCACATTAGCAACCCATTGAGGATAAGAAGTAACGGCTAGGAAACCGGGGTTAAATTGTTTCATAACTTCGGCTTTGATTTTCTCAGACATTTCCGGGCGCATGCGACGAACCTTCTGCTTAACAGGACGACAGTCTTCCTTCATTGGCAAACGATGCACTACTATACCAGTATCCAATCCTGGCATGTCTTCATAAGACCAAGCAAAAATCTCTACATAGTCATGTAACATCTGAATCAATCTTTCTTTGATACTGTTTTCCAAGCCTGCTCCTATTTTGACTTCTTTCTTGTCTACTTCAGTACCCAGATTTACAATTTCAATTGATTCCTCATGCGGCTGTGTGGTCTTTTCCTCTTGCAGTAACAGTCTGGCAAGTTCACCAGGTACTTCACAATCTTCCCCACTTCCATCCTCGGCTTGGTAGATCGGATTTTCAAAGTCATAATAAACAGTAGTAGAACTATTATCAACAGGATCCCGAGTGGGTGCGGATCTGCAATTTGTTATGTGAGTGTGTGTAAGAAACATAGCTTGTTTGGAAGATGACAGGAAAGATAAAGAGCGCAATATTTGAATGCAAAAAGTCCATTGATTTATTGAATGTGAATATGCTTATGAAATGACAAACCCTTAACAAATTAGCTATTGTGCCCCGGGCATAGACACAATGCTTTAAGAAGTTCAATTGTAAAAACTAAAAAAAATTTGCAACACTAAAATAGACAATAACAATTACTCATGACTAAAGGAAATCGGGATAGTGTCTTCAGCCTTCCAATTATTGAGTCTGTCACCAATTGTTGGAAAAATCCAGCTATCCAGGTCGCAATCGCTATCAGCATCTTCTACAGCATTAACCTGATCCTTGACCATCCTTTCAGAGTTAAATCCCAGACCAGACTTGTCAGATTTGTACGGTACGTTGATCAGTTGACCCCAACCAGTACGACCACCGTTTTCAACCACGGCTTGAGCATCTTTCAGAGAAATCATGGCAGGAGGAGCACGAATAACCTTGGGCACAAGGGGAGTTGGCTTAAGGACAGGGTTGGTCGGAGGAACTACTTCGAATGACTGAGAAGGAGTCTCAAAGAATTCACCATCCATCTCGACGTATCTGAAGGCCTGCACACTACTGACAATATATTCTTCTTCTCCACACACAGTGACAATCTTGCCCTCTATTGGATACCTCAGCTTTTGATGGAGAGACGAGGCTACAGCACTTGCCCCATGAATCCAAGGGCGTCCCAGCAAGCAGGAATAGGCAGGACGAATGTTCATTACGTGAAAGATAGTGTTGAAGACTTGAGGTCCTATCTTGATAGGGAGCACTACTTCGCCAAAAACAACACTCTTCGTACCATCGTAAGCACGCACCACAATGTCACTAGGCTTCAGTTCAATGCTCTTGCAGTCAAGTTTATCGAGCACGGCTTTCGGTAGCACATTCAAAGAAGATCCGTTATCGATCAACACATGAGACAAAGTGATCCCCTTACACTTAATGGAGATATGCAGAGCCTTATTGTGATTCTTTCCTGCTGATGTCAGGTCAGCATCAGAAAATCCTAGGCCATTGTCAACAGCCAGGTGAGCAACATAGTTTTCGAACTGATCGACGGATGTCTCCTGAGGTACATGAGCAGTCTTCAGGAATTTTATCAATGCATTGGCATGAGATTCAGAAGATAATAACAAGGATAACATCGAGATCTTAGACGGAGTATGCCCCAGCTGTTCTACCACATCAAAATCACTCTTGCGGATGATTTTCAGCATTTCTTCCATTTCTTGTTTGGCAACCTCTTCGGTAGTAACTTCGACGGGTGTCCCTGATTGAGAAGAGTTAACTGGTTCCTTTCCTCGGGTTTCAGGGGCGGGAGGTGAGATTTCTGGAGAGAAGATCCTTCCACTTCGAGTAACTTTACTAGTCCCGGCAATGTCATTAGGATTAGCAGAATTACCAACTTGCTTTACGCCATGGATGTAAACATCACCTCCATAATGCCACGGAATGGCTTTGCTGGAGGAATACGGTACTGGGCCAGGTGTAGTGATGATTAGGGGAGCTACCTTGGGCTCAGCAGTAATCTTCACGGGTGCTCTGGTAGCGGTAATCTTCACTGGAGCTTTGGACCTAGCAATCACAGATATTTCTTCAGTAGGGTCTCCCACCTTAGGAACCTTTTTGAAGAGAATTGTGCGATCATCCATCAGCCGTTGAATGCCATCTCTCAACTTCAAGCACTCGTTGGGTCGAAGTACGCAAATATCACAACTTTCAGCACAACCTGGAAATAAACCAGCTCGCAATAAATTCTTCTTGATGATCAGGAGAGGAGATGTTAAATCAGCTACATTAGAAATGTGAGAATTGTCATCCACAACATTAACAGTTTTGTCATGATTAGGCATAGGTGCAGTGATGACATTGGGAGTCTCCGGAGGCTCAAACTCAATTTCCCCAGCGTCGATCATATCCTGGATTTTATTCTTCAACGACCAACAATCGTTTGTATCATGCCCGGGGCTATCGGAGTGATATGCACACCTGGCATTGGGATTATAACTAGGAGAAGTAATGTTGGGTTTTGCAGGAGGATCTCTAAGGGTAATCAAATTTGCTTTTAGCATACCCTGCAGTGCCTGTGCCAAGGTCATATTGATCTTGGTAAACTGCCTTCTTGGCCTATCTTGTCTGTGCTGGAAGTTTTGAGATGGCGGTGCTGCAATCGTAACTGCTCCAATGGTATGGTCACGATTTTTCTTGTTACGACCCTTTTGACCGTACGCAGCATTTGATTCGTTCCTCCCCTGATAGGAACTTTTGGTGCTTGCAGAGGTAGTCGCCTGTATCTTTCCACTTCGAATGCCGCTTTCAACACGTTCACCCGTCAATATAAGGTCAGTGAAACCTGATGAAGAACTTCCCAGTAGATGGCTGTAAAATGGGCCAGTCAATGTGCCCATGAACATGTCCACTAATTCTCGGTCAGTCATAGGGGGTTTGACTCTGCCAGCCAAATCTCTCCATTTCTGAGCATATTCTTTGAAGCTTTCTTTGGATCCCATAGTCATATTCTGCAACTGTAGCCGAGTAGGCGCTAGTTCAGAGTTATACTGGTACTGTTTATAGAAAGCTGTTGCTAAATCAGTCCAGGTGAGGATGTCAGAGCTCTCGAGCTGATAATACCATTCCAACTGTGTGCCAGACAGACTCTCTTGGAAGAAATGGATCCATAGCTTCCTATCAGTGGTATGCGGCTGAATCTTTCTCACATAAGCTCTCAGATGCATCTGAGGACAAGACGCACCATCGTACTTAGTGAAAGTGGGGATCTTGAATTTGCGAGGAATGGTCACATCGGAGACCAGACCCAAACTTTCGAAATCCAGATCGGGCGCCTTCTGACCCTCCATGGCTAGCATACGTTCTTCCAGCAACTTGTACTTGTCATCTCTTGGAGAGTACTGTTCATTTTCATAATCTTCATCGCCATCCTCAGGGTTGGAGAAATCAACATTCTCCTCCTCTGAATCATTCTCCGTTTCCTCTTCTGGACCATTCGGAATTCCAAACTTGACTCCCGCGACCTGTCTTTTAAGCCTTCTTCCCGTGTTAATGTAACTCACAGCTTTCTTGTCTTTCTTCTTTTCGAGCAAAAGAGCCTTCAGTTCCTCTTGCCCTTTGGATAAGCTCAAGATCAACTCCTGGAATTGAGCATTCTGAGTCTGGAGATCTTTGACAGTTTGTTCGAGGTCCATTTTTCTGTTTGCAATGAAGACCGTGAGAACATTGATTTTTTTAGAATACCTGTTATGCGATGTTATGTTACACTATGCAATGTATGAAATGTTTTCAAGGACTTTTAGAATTTAACTTTGCGTACACCATCGAGAAAGGAACTTTTATTAATAATTTCTTTAATTAATGTTTATTACAAGAAAATAAAATAAAATACAATGAAAGCTCAAGTCTCCCAGGGACGGCTTCTTTTTGGGTGAAGATATGTGTTGAGTCTTCGTTCCTCATTAAGCTGGTTGGTAAGTTCTAACACCTTCTTTTTTTCAGCACGAAACTGGGTTTCAAAAGTATCCCTTTCAACTCTCAACTGGATCCATGATCTCTTCAATTCTTCAACATCGGTAGGTATATCTGGATAAGGAATGATCTGAGGAGTACCCCCTTCAACTCCTGGTTCAACAATCAATGGTCTGACTGCAAGATACGGCATGACAAGTTCACGAGCTCTTGCGCGTACCCATCTGAGATAAGGTTCCATAGGAATAGAGTTTTTCTGTCCTAAAGTGCCTCTTTTCACCATACCCCAAGCTCGTACAAATCTTTGACGAAGGCCTTGGGAATCGCTGTCATAGTCAAACACAATGCCTTGGATGATTATTTCATGTGGACCATCTCTTCGAGCATAACCAAACTGACGTAGGGCTAAGGCCGGGTTACAAGTGATACCTCCTCTTATTCCTAGGAGTCGCACATTGGGGAACTCGCCACAACGGTCAATGATGGTAACATTTTCCTTGAACTGAGGACACCAACAGATGTCTGAATGGGAGAGCGACATTATCCTTTGAGACCATTTCAAATTCTGCTCGTTCTTCAAGACTGATTGAGGAAGGTGCGAAATAAACCACCTAGACAACAACGGTATGCAGCACATGAGAGTCCCTTGCCTTTTCATAGTACGAGTGTGGAGGGAATGCAAAATGTCTCCAAGCACGGTAGGCACAGGGTTATGAGTGAGAAATATCTTAATAGCATTCATGTCTACGAATTGGTCTGGATTAGGAAATAACACCAAACCATAGATAAGCAATGCTAGGACATCTTCGAAAGCATGGACATCCATAACGTTTAAGAATTCTTCCAATGTGGGTACCAGCTGATAATCTGGGAATGTGAAGCAATGATGTTTAGGGTCGAAGAACTGGAATAGAACTCTCATCATATCTTCTTTGAAACCAGTGGTAACCAAATTGAGAAGAGAACCATGTTTCTGGATGAACTGAGCATGATCGGGAAGTTCTGACACTAAATTCTTGAGTTGAGGAGAGATTGCTACAAGATTAATCCGGATAGTCTTCCTGGGAGCCATAGCCTTACAAAACAGAGCAAATTTAAATCCCTAAGTCCTTGAAATGGTTAGTACAATGCCATATGTTATGATGTTATGATGTTATGATGTTAAGTAAATAACAAGCACAAGCAAGTCACACAACAATCATTCCTAAGTTTTGAGGCTTGCATGAGTTCCATAGGTAAGTACCCTCCCCACTGAAGTTTGGTTGGTTCAACCTGTCGTAGAATAGTAACCGGGTTCTAGAAGGATCTCGAATCATCGACCTTCCTTTAAGTCCACTTCAGTGCAACACCAAGTGGTTGACCAAAGCTTCCCTAAAGTCCAATCTCAAAGAGTGTAGTATCGAGTATCAACCAACCCCAGTCGGAACTGAAGTCAGTTATCTCACTACTTTCTAATGGCTAGGATGAGTCAATTAGGGTTCTAAAGGTCTGGTTAATGCTTTGATGACACCACACAGAAGCCAAATTTTTCCTCAAGTAAACATGAGGAACATCGGGACATCCAAAGTGTCACATTAACCGTAGCCATCATTTTGACCATTCCGGTATACGCCGGATAGTCGCGATGATCTTTTGCTACTTACCTAAGGTACACTAGATCCGGGTGTAGGATCTTTCACTCAAGCATAAAATACCCAAGCAATCCTTTAAAAGTAAATCAGACAATTTGAATAAGTGATCTTGTTTTTAAGGTAACCTCTCTTTAATGACTCCCCAGCAGAGTCGCCAGTTCTGTCATACGGTGAACTGACTTTATGTGTTTTGCTTTGGAAAGCAAATGTCGCAGTTAGCAAGAGTCGCCACCGACTTTTCTTTTATCCAATAAGGAAAGGTGGAAAAGAACAGGAAAGACCTTAATTTAGATTTTGGGTTCGGGAGGTACATTATACAAAGGGAAGGTGTTAGCACCCTTTGTATCCATGGTCATCCATGGGCTCTTAATTGCTTGATCACTCATGTTTTTCTTTTGTGTGGAAAAAAAAAGTGTTTGAGAAATGTTTAGGAAATGTTTTGAAAAGGAGAATTTAACTTTGTAATGATTCTTGTATGAATGTATACAAAGTGGTTATTCGTTTAGTTTTGAAAAGTGTGAGGTGTGAGAAGTGTTTTAAGTTGTGAGTAAGCAATTAAGAGTTATACCTACCCAAGGTCCTTAGGGCGTTTCCTATCCTTATGAGGGTAAAACTGTCCTTACTATTGAGAAGTAAGTAGTTTTGTCCTTTGGATGTAAAAGGGTCATCGTAGGGTCATCGATTGGTCATTGAAGGCAACATTTGTAAGGATACCCTAGCATTCGGAGGGACGATCATCATTTAACCGTAAGCTACACCGAAGGGTCATCGAGGGACAAAATCATATATTCGAAGGCAACATCCGAGGGACTATGATGATTTAATCGAAGGGTCTTGGCTAAGGGTATCCCCACATTCGCGGGACATGACCATAATGCCGTAATACCGTAAAGCAACAAAGAGAGGTCCAAGATCAAATATTCAAAGGCCGTAGTTTACAATCAATTAGGTAATTAGGAGGAATCCCCACATTAAAATTAATACATTAAGATCAATTAAGCAATTTAGGGTGGATCTTTGCCATAAAATTAATACATTAAAATCAATTGAGTAATTCAGGGTGAATCTCCACAAGGGTATCCCACAAATAAAGTGGAATACCTAACAAGCAATCTTTTCCTGGGATATGTGAACCTTTACAAAACTCAACAAAACATGTCAGGACACCAAATCAGGGTGCAATCAAGGATTACACCACAAAAAAAAAGATCACAACAGTAAATAGGGTCGGGTAAATGATGCATGGCTATGATAAAACATGAGTGAAAAATCAGAACAGAAAAGTCAGCTACTGTCACGTTCGCTCCTGCCTCGCCTAGCGAAGGCTTAGCGAATACTCGCTGCATGTTCGCTTAGCGATGTGCTAGCGAGCAGCTGCGGATTCTGGTTTTGATATCAGTACAATTTCAACCAATTTTATGCCTTATGGCTTTCATTACAGTAATTATATGGTTAATCATTTAAGGTATTCAGGTACATACTAAAATTCACATGTCAAACTTAAGATATTTTCATAAATTTAATCATAATGCCATATGCAAATTAAGAACATAAGGCAGTAATAGCAATGTAAACCTGTTTGCAATTGAATTGCAACTTTGAATCGGCAAATCGGATTGAATTGGGCAGAGGTACACCTTGATGCCGCCGAGTTCCTTCAGGGTTTGCCTCCCGTGGGTGTTAGGGTTTGTGTGCTAGGGTTCTCCTCTCTCCGTTTTCGTTCTCCTCTTCTGAATGAAGTCCTTAGTATTTATAATGCTTTTTCGTGACCTAATGGGCTCAGAATGAAGCCCAGAATTTTCTGGTATTCGCAAGCTTCGCTAAGCGAGTATTGTAGCGAAGGGTTCGCTAGGCGAAGGATTTGCTCGTCTAGCGAGCAGGCCAGTTTGGGCCATTTTCTGGATTTGGCCATCTGTGTGCTGGGCCTTTGTTCTTTTGGGATCAATGCCTTGAAAAATAAGTTGGAGTGTCCTGAAAAAATGCCTTGTAATATTAACGGGCAAATTTTGGGGTATGACACCTTGCTCTTGTAAACAACCATCTTATGGACTATCTTTCTCTTAGCCGTACTTTTGGAAGGGGAATTTGCTCAAGGTGCCTCTCCAATGATGACGACAATATATGGGCGCTTGCTCTTGCTAGTATCTCCCTTTTCGTTGCGGGGCTCTGATTTGTGAACTTTCATGGGGGACTTAGCCTTTAGGGATTCTTCTCGGTCCCATTTTCCACCTTGGACGTACTTGGTTAGTTGCATCCTTGAGTTGAATGTAGTTATCAGTGTTACGGCCATGTTCCTTGTGGAAGCAGCAATATTTTGACATATCTGTCTGGGCGGATTCTCATATGGTGTTGAAGGTCAGATTCTTGCTTTTATAAACTTGGTGTTCGCACACTCTTGGTATATCCTTTCTCGGGAAGTGTTAAGAGGAGTATACCTATTTATACCGACCATATGTCCCTTTATCGGTATCCTCCCTCTGCTTACGGGGATCCTTTACCGACAGACGCTTAGAGTAAATATTAATAGATGAAGCCAAATTATCAAAGTGAGTGTTCAGGTTCTCCTCCAATGTGATGTATGGTTAAGATAGGTTTAACATTTCTTGAGTTGTTTTCACCTTTTTCTTCCCAAGTTTGGTGCGTAAAGAATGGTCATGAAGGAGACCATTCTCGAAGATCCAACATTAAAGAGGTTCTTCGGTTCCTTCTGTAACACCCCGATTTAATTTTTCACTTATTTAATTTAATTAAGCATTTTATTTAAATAATTATTTTATGAATATGTGACATATTTGGCCGGTGACTGTATTTGTGGTGTTTTATGTTAATTAATTGGGTTAGTGGGATTTAATAATTAATTAATTAAGTGTAAATTGGTGAGAATTCATGGAATTGGGCAATTTTGGGAATTGATATAGTTTAGTGGTGAGTGGAAGAAAACTGAATTTGAGTTGGGAAAAAAGTGTAATTTAGAGAAATCAAAACAAAATAGTATATATTCTAAAGTTAGACAAAATTAGATTTTTAGAGTATTTTCTATCAGTACGTGAAAGAGAAAGGAATGGGAGAAAAGAATAAATTTGAGGAGGGAGTGCTAGGGCTTGAGAGAATAGGTCTTACAGAGCTTGCTTGCTGAATTTTCTGGAGTTACAAGGTAGGAGTTCTTCATCTATGGGTGCTTAATTCATGAAAGGGTAGAGAGTTTTCCCTTAACCTCCAATATGATTTTCTCTCTTTTGTTGATTTGTGTTGTATGATGAATAATTGATTGAAATTATGTTTTATACCATGTTTGGACTACAATTTCGTGTATTGTTCTTGTAGTGATTGTGTCATATGTTGGTTGTTCATAAACATGAGTTTTGACATGAAATTGGGATTTTCAAAACATGAATTAATCCTGTTTTTTTTTTGTATGGTAAATCATTGAAATAACATGTTAGATTAATAGGAATTAACATGTTTTTGGGATGAGAGTCATGTGGGTATTATTTCTGGATTGTGTAGAGGTGTTTGGGTGGGTTTTTGCAGATTCTACCATAACATAATGAAATTCTGCTTTTGTTAGCAGGGTGACAGGCGTCACCCATACGACGTCCTAGACGTCATGCGTTGTGAAGCCTTGAGGGGTGTCAGGAACATGACGGGGAGACTGCCATGGCCTCCTGAAGAGCCTGTCTTGCTAGGTTGTCACCAATGTGACATGTTGGATGGTGGGAAGGATGACAAGCATCATCCTGGTGACAGGTTACCCGTCATCAAGTCAAAATATGTGTTCTAATATGCTGAGTTGGTTTTTGAGGGTGGTTTTATCTGACAGTCAGTGATTGGATGTTGTTTGGTGTATTTTGGATGAACATGAGTTTATTAATTAAATTACAAAATTAATTATGTGTTATGAAGTGAAATTATACATAAACGAGTATTATGTGTAAGTGTGAAAATGAGTGATAAACTAACATGTATGATGTGATGTAAATTTTGTGCATACTTGTTATTGAATTGACGAGAAGTGTGATTTGAGTTGTGAGTTACTATTTATGCAGTGAATATATTTAATTACAGTTAGAGTGGGATTGTTTTGCATCTTTTATTGTTGAGTAATTATATATAGTCAAAGTAGGGTTGTACTGCATGTTTATTTCACATCCATAATATTTGTCGTTGTTGTGAGAGAGGCATGTTTGCTAGTTCGGAGTTGAGACTAATGACTTGTTCTAAGCCTTGAGTGGGGGCTTGGAGCTCATAGTTAGGGCTCGGGGTTCATCGAGATTGGACTCGATTCATGTGAAGAACCAAACAATGAGTCGGTATTGTATGCATATGGAGTTGAGTTGTGAGTCTGGTTTAGAGTGGGAAACATGACGAGCATGAGTCGAGTCAATTGTTGTATTATATGGCATGATTATGATTGGATGATTGTGATGTGGGTGAGATGTGAATACATGGTGTTGGTTTTTTTTTTTAATTTGTGGATGATTGCGTATATGTGTGAGTTTATCCTAGATGTTATGCACCGTTTATTATTTGAATGTATTCTCACCCATTTTTATATTGTTGCATCTGTGCTCTTCTATAGTACATATAATATGGTATCTGAGTAGGAGCTTGAGATTGAGAACGGGGTTGTACCTCTTTAGTTGCTTGTCACTCGGGTCTATAGCTGGAGTCGCTTTGATACATAACACAAGGGGATTGGGATATCCTATATTTGTTTATGTTGTGTATCTTTCTGTTTTGATTTTTATTTCACGATGAACCGCCTTTTTGAACTAATTATACTGTTAAGGATTTTATGCCAAGTGTTTTTGTAATTCCGTTGCTTATCAAATGAGTTGTTTTATTATTGTGTGGTTCGATTTGGTTTAATGGTCGTGAGTAATATCCTTCTTGGTGAATGTTTGAGATTTATTTAGTTAAAACATCGAGTCAGGAAGTAAGGTGTTACACCTTCTACTTATATTATGACTTAAGTGAACCGATCAATGCACAATCGTAAGCTTTCTCTCACTCTGTATGATGCGGCTAAGAGAAACTAGAATAACCGATTGTCTTTTCCGTGTGGTGAAATGTGCAATGAGTCGCTCGTAGAAATCCGTCCATGATTCGCTATAACCGTCTAGAAGGCCATTAAACCATAATCTGGACAGTCTGACTAACGTCAATGCTAACAACTTACATTTGGAAGAATCTTCGACACAATAATAGTTTAGTCGGTCATTGACAAGCTGCATGTGTTCGTCAGGATCTTCTTTCCCGTTATATTCCTCCAGTTTGGGTTTTTTTGCATGGATTTGATAATTTTCTTTCTAAAATTTGAGCACATATAAGATGCTTAGGTTGTGCTCGACTTGGTTGATGTTCATTATGATCCAAAGAGGGAGCATAACTGCCTCGATCTCCACTCGGACTCTGCAGAGGGGAATTACATTTCCCGCCTTTAAAGTGTTCTTTTGGTTTATGGACTTTCCTGTCTTCTTTTGCTGTAGACGGCTTTGGCCGTTTAGAACGGTTTCTTCTCGAATCGGCTTTTTGCATTGTATTTTCCCAGGGTTGGATGTGATGGATAATTTCTCATAGGCGATGGAACCTTTATTCCACTACTTTGGAATTTTGTTGTTGAATGATGTTATAGATGCCATTTATCAACTCGTTCGCATCTTGAAGTCCAAGGTTCGCCTTTAGAATGCCAAAATCGCGCGAGATTTCAAGTTGCTTCATAGGATTTGGGGATTGAATCCAAAGCGACGACGTTTGGTTAGTCCTTGGTAGGGGTGTACATGGGTTGGGTCAACCCACAAAACCCAATCAAATCCACCCGAAAAAATCCAGAAAAGTGAGTTGGGTCGGATAATTTGGTGGATATGGGTTTAAAAACTTAAAAAACCCATAAAAAATTGGGTTTTAGGTAAAATCGAACACAAATCCAGAAAAACCCACCGACCCACTAATTAAACATTTATTATTATAATTTGAACGATTCTGATAAATATTAACTTAGTGGTTGCAATTTTAGTCTCTTGAACATTTATTTTAGTGAAACATAATTTTAACTAATTTTGGATATTTCTCTCTTTAGTTATTTTGATACTAATACAATTTTATGTCATGCAACTTTTGTTTGTTGCTAGTATTTTATGATAATTTTTATTAGTTGATGTTATCATTTATTATTTTATGATGCTAAAAAATAGTAAAAATAAGTTATCTAACTTTTTTTAAGAAAATAAAAATATTGAATATTATTTTTGAAAAAATATGATATCATTTAATCATTTAATATTAATAAAACAGAAAAATTATTTGGACAACCCACTGTCCGACCCAACTCATCCCGAAAATTAATAAGTTTGTCCAAACCAACCCGTTGATATTAGGGGTGATTATTTCATCTCACCCAAATCGGAGTGTCCTATATGGATGGGTATTGGGTTTGGCCAAATCAAATTCAAACTAACTCATGTATACCCCTAGTCCTTGGTCGCAGCGGAAGGATTATGTCTGGTTGCTGAAGAGCGTTGGACTCTAGGTTTGCATTAGAGGCATTAACAATTTCCTTTTGTAGGTTGGTGGCTGACGGTGCTACGCCAGCGATAGCTAAAGTGACTTCACATTTTGTGGCATAACACATAGCTCGAGATCTTACCATCTTTATGGACCGACGAAGTTTAAAAGCATTGAAAGTCAGAGATTTATCGACGTCGAATTCGATTCAATTGAACACAACTTGAACTTCTCATTTTTGTTGAATCCTTCGTTTCGAAGTTGAAAGTGATTCCACGCTAGAAGATCGAACACGGAGATGGAAACTCGTGGTGTATACGAGAGTCAAAATTCGGTTCCTACAGATGGCGCTACTGTTCTGTTCCAGAACCAGAAATGTGTAGAGTCACGGAAGCTGCGACAGAAGGAAGCTTCGGATGCGACGAAGTGGGAGGGTGTACCTGCAAGGTGAGTATTCCGACATCCAAATCATTATGTTAATGATGACAAGATATTCAAATTATATTTGAAACTTATTATTTGAAATGACGTCGTCTATATATATATATATATATATATATATATATATATATATATATATATATATATATATATATATATATATATATATATATGGCTGCAGAATAATTAACTTGTTAAATTTCCGATGTAAAATATGGAGGACCATTGAATGCATGGGCAGACTAGATTTCCTACTTCTAAATTACCGAAGGTTCGTAGTGGCCAAATCTCTAAAAATATGTATTTTTGGAATCAAAGAAGATACGGCTAACCCAAATCACCGATGATTCATTTTTTATTTTATCTAATTTAAAGTATATTCAATAAAACGAGACAATTTTAATAAATTAAAATAATAGAATGAAATCTCTATACCATTTTACTTTGTTATTCCATTATGTTGGGCTTGTAATATTGACTATTTTGAAATCTCCATACACTGATAGTGACCGCCGTTGTGTTAGGATCGGAATCAAACTTCAACGATGAACCAAACAGCCCTTTCACCACCAAACCACTGGCACCCCACAAATCAACCAAACCTAAACCCTTTCACCGCTTCACCCACCACCTTCAATCAAATCCAATTCCTTCGATTCAACAACCAAAACGACAAACAAAACCTCCCAATCTTGCGTTCCGCCACAAACCCTTCATCCCACCTCCCACCGGTCGTCGTCGTAGGCTCCGCCAATGCTGACATCTACGTCGAGATCGACCGACTCCCAAAGGAAGGCGAAACAATCTCGGCAAAAACCGGTCAAACTCTAGCCGGCGGGAAAGGCGCTAACCAAGCTTGCTGCGGTGCTAAACTGTCACATCCGACTTACTTCGTTGGTCAGGTCGGGAATGACGCTCACGGAAACCTCGTCGCCGATGCTCTTCGTGAGGGTGGTGTTCGTTTAGATTATCTAGCTGTTGTGCCGTCTGCTCCGACTGGACATGCCGTTGTTATGCTTCAGGATAGTGGACAGAATTCCATTGTTATTGTTGGTGGTGCTAATGTGAGTTTTTGGCCTCAGAGTTTGCAGCTTCGGCATTTGGAGGTTGTTTCTTCCGCTGGGATTGTTCTGTTGCAGAGGGAGATTCCTGATTTTGTTAATGTTCAAGTGGCAAAGGTTGGTGCTTTGCATTTTGTTTTAGGAGGAACGTGGAAGTGTCTTTTTTGGTTTGATTTTTTTGTTCATAGTTGCAATTGATAGTTTTGATCTGAAAATGGTGTTTTGAATAAAATTGGTTTTGCAGATATCATTGAGTTTGAAGTAATTTATGTTACAATGGAGTTATTTTTGTGTTTAGGTTTGCTATTAGAATTTAGAGACAAAATTGATTTTTTAACATAGAATTAGTTTTTACATGTTTTAGTGTTTTCGAATAAAATTCATTTTGTATTAAGAATTGGTTCTAACTTGAAGTTGCGATTTGAAATTTTTGCCTTTAGAATTGATTTTTAACTTCAAATTTTCTTATCTACTCACTTTTGCATGTATGTATTTAAAGTTTAAAACATAAATTACTTTACATGCAATTGGGGTAGATCCATTGATTTGATCTAGATGAGTTTAGGCTGTTGGTCCAGGATTCAATCACTAACAATAATATTTCTTTAGATTTTCTCGTAATGTTGAATGTAAACAAAGTTGTTGATACTTATAAATCAACAACTTTATTAAAAAAAAAAGTGCATTCTAAATCAATTTTCACCATTGTAGTATACATGAGTCTGAGATTAACAAAACACATGTAGTTTTATATTAAAATGTTTGACAGAAGAAGAATCTATTCTGATACTTTCGACCATAAAACCAAACACAATTAGTTGAAGCATACTGGGAGAGATTTTGTAGACCCCTTTATAAGAAGAGGCCATTTGAGAATAGTGTTTGACCAATGTGATTTATGAGTTGGTGACTGTGTTGACGATAAATTTGTAGTGTATTTGCTTCAGATATCAATGCCCCTTGTACTTTTGAACATGTGATATGTTTCATGTGGATTATATTTTCAATCCATGAGATTGTTAACTAGCCAAACCGTACTATGCTCTTGTTTGTGCATACAGGCTGCAAGGAATGCTGGTGTCCCGGTAATATTTGATGCTGGGGGAGTGGATGCACCAATTCCACAAGAATTACTGGATTTTGTTGATATTTTTAGTCCTAATGAAAGTGAACTTGGTCGCCTTACAGGATTACCGACTGAAAGTTTTGAAGAGATTACACAAGCTGCTGCGAAATGCCATAAACTGGTGAGTTCAAGTAGTACCATAGGGATCCATTAAAATTCTTTGCAGCACGTTGTTCTACTTGAATGCTATTTCCATAACACTCATACCCGTAACACTCCCCTTCAAACTATTGAATTAAATTTTGTATCTGTCAGACTGTGCCAACGTGCCTTCGATTGACATTGTCTCTTCAGATGTCTTGTTTGTTTCCGGAAGGCTGATAGATAAATGTTGTTTTTTGTCTTCATGACATTACAAGAGTCTCAGTAGTGGTTTCATCTCTGGTGTTTTTTTATCTTAAATTTCTAAATTGTCAGGGTGTTAAGCAAGTTCTTGTGAAACTTGGTGCCAAAGGATCTGCCCTTTTCATAGAAGGAGAAGAACCAATTCAACAACCAGCCATTTTTGCTAAAACAGTCATTGATACAACCGGAGCTGGCGATACTTTTACTGCTGCTTTTTCTGTAGCGTTAGTGGAGGGAAAGTCCAAAAAGGAATGCCTCAGATTTGCCGGTATGTATGGCAGAATGTATTTTGCTGTTGGAATTTTCTCTTTAGAAAGACGTGCCTAACTAACATGTGAAAATTTTACCATAATAGCTGCTGCAGCTTCTCTTTGTGTTCAAGTCAAGGGAGCAATTCCCAGCATGCCTGATAGAGAGTCTGTTCTCGAACTTCTTAATCACCATTGAAGATATACATGCAAAAGGTCAATTTCTGCTCAACACTTGTCATTTTGTGACTTACCCTTCTATTCTTTTTTAGCCTAGAACTTTAGTTAAGACTGCTATTTAGAAACAATTTTTTGGTTCTTGACTTTACATAAATGTTCTGCCTCATTCCATTACTTAGGATTCAATTGCATAGTTTTTTTCTAAAATAAATTTTAACATTTCTTATTAAATTTCTTTAGATGCATTCCCGGTACAATTAACACATTAACACATGCTTTTATTAAAATTATTCTTTACACCATTGATTCTGGTTTCTGTTTTTAATTTCAACAACACACAAAAATGTTTTTCTGTGACTGATAAAACTATAATAACTTTTGATTGTTAGAGGTCACAATAAAGAGTAGCAGGAACAGAATAACTGTGCATGGCACAAGGAAGACCCTTGAAAATGACAAGGAAAACAAGTTTTCTTTAGAAGTTTTTTTTTGAAGATTGGCACTTGGGGGTTGTAGTTGTTTGTCATTTCAATCCTCTCTCTATCACTGAATCTATTATTGAGTGAAATGTATATGAAAACTACACTTTGGGAATGAGTTCTACCTAAAATAATGGGATCCATAAAGTGTTCCTAGCACTCCTCATCAAAACAAATATGGATAATATTTCCTCATTTCTTGAGTTCTTTCATATTGATGTGATGTCTGCACACTTAAATTTTTTTTATCAAATGATAAATTGTTTACTTGGATATGTTTGTTACTCTCAAAATTAATAAGGCCTTAGTGTTAAATGTCTTACATTGCATGAAAGATGATTAGATATGTTTATAAGCGGATATAATCTTTAGCTTTCAAGTCGATTTTGTAAGTTGAGTTAGACTCAATTTAAATTCAAAGATGGGATCTGAATCAATTTATGATCTGTTGCGCCACCAGCATTCACACCACTCGAATTGCATTCACACCACTCGAATTATGTTCAAAACTTGAAGATGTGTTTACAAGTGAGAGTAATATGCCTATTATCAGCCGGTTATATAGGGTTAAGTCATGTCCACCTCAAAATTTTAATATAGTATTTGAATTTATTCAAAATTTCTAAGATTATTTACATTTAGATTTTTGCTATTGAACCATTTGGGTTAAGCTCTTGATGTTAAGTCTTGAATTTCAATTCTCTTTAATTCTAAGGCATTTTTTTCAATTGTGAAAGTGCTATAAAGTAGATTGTTTTCAGTAAACAAAGCATCCTCTTTTATTATATGAAGAGATCAAATGTTTTCTTTATGAAATAAATATCATTAATGTGTATTTGCATAGACTAATGGTAAAGTTTTATGTTGTTTAATTTGAATTAATTTTTGAATATTCAAAATTTTAAAAAAAATTATTAACATAATAAAATACAGTAAAATAACAGGTTTCATAGGCATGGCAATATAACCCGTACCCGCGGGTACCAACCCGAACCCGCCCCGAAGTTGACGGGGAAAACCCGCTTTGACTGGGTTTGGGTTTGGGTTTGGGTTTTCCCCGATTTTAAAATATGGGGACGGGTCGGGTAATGGGGACACTAGTACCCACCCCGAACCCGTCCCCGAACCCGCCCCGTTTATTTTACTATGTACATTATTATTTATTTTTGATAATATAAAATATTAAATATGTGGTCAATGTTTTGATAATTTAATTTGAATTTATTATTTAAAATATTTGAAATGTATGTATGTAATTTTTTTAGATTGTTTTATTTTATTATTTGTAATGTAATTTTATTTTGGAAAAATAAATATTTCAATTAAAAAATTGATTTTACTAAATGAATGGTGGCGGGGCGGGGATACCCGAACCCAACCCGAACCCGTTTGGGATGGGTTTGGGTTTTGATTCCCCATCCCCGTTTGGGTTTGGGGCGGGGAACGGGGATTGTTTGGGGATTCGGGTTTGGGTTTGGGAGAGGTAAAAACCGTCCCCGACCCGCCCCGTTGCCATGCCTATTTCATACCAAGACATATAATATATTAAAATTTAATATAACATATTAATAACAAGGATTTTATGAAATAAGAAAAATAAAAAATATTAAACAAAATTAATAAGTATTAAAATAAACTAAACATTCAATAAATGATAAATTAATGTAATATATTATATAATGAAAAATTAAATAAATATTAAATTATATTTATGCAGTTTTGTTTGATTTTGAAAAATCAATTAATAATTCTATCTCATCCAAATAGGTTTTGCAAAAAAATATTAAAAGATATTTAATGATATTTAATTTTTATTTTTGGATCAGTATGCAATTTTATTAGATTGGTCGAATTTGTTTTTTAATTTGTATGGTTAACTTTAAACTCAAACCCCCGGTTAGTCTAGAAAGAAGGTTATTATTATATTAATTGCGTGATTAAAACTTTTAAATTTGTTTATGATGTTCTAATTTCCTTATTTCTTGTAGTAATCAACGTCATCTATTACCTCAATAAAATAACTATGATATATGATCATTGGTAAATTTTAATAAATACGAATAATAATATAATATTGATGATAATGAGAATCTTGAATAAATCACACTATTCTCATATTTGATATGCATTAAATTTTATTTAGTATGCATAAATACATTGTCGCATCATTTTTTTTGATATACGAATAACCGACAATCAGTCAATACTAGAATATTACATTGTTGCTTTGAAAGGGTTTTCTGAGTTTAAAAATAATTTAATGATCTAAAAGAATAAACGCGACGCTTGGATATGCATAAAAAACAATTTTTTAAAATCATTTTCTTAAGAAATAATAAATCACTATAAATTGATACAAAAATTATATAGTTTGCTACTTGTGAAGAAGAAATAAAATATATGACTAATATTCTTAAATATGCTCATGCCATGACCATAATTATTTTCCTATTTTTTGTTCTAAGTAGCGTAAATGCGGGTAAGCACTTTCTATTATCCTTTTCAAATTTTCTTCTTTATTATTACTACTATACATAATTTTTTTATCTATTATTATTAACACTTTAATTTTCTTATTTAACATTACAGGATACTCTGAACCTTGTATAGGTGACAATAATTGTCCTGATTCTGTGTGTGTCCCTTCAATGATAGCTGTATGTTCTAATCATATGTGCTTTTGTTTACATTCTAAAAAAGTTAAAAATTCTAGGTAAGTTTATTTTAAGAATGATATGACATATCATTAAGTTGTTATATAATTATTTCCTATGAATAAAAGAGAGTATGAAGACAATGATATTTTAAGAAGATATGACATATCATTAAGTTGTCATATATAGTGGTATGATGTCATAGCTCTTGAAATTGAAATTAACAAATTGGGAAAATGTCAATGACTAAGTTAGGTCAAAATTTTAATATGGTATCGGTGGTTTAGATCCACTACCACCTTTCTCCTACTTCACCTTCATTCTTTTTCATGCGTTCTTCCTCGTCCGTCATCTAGCTTCAAAGAAGCATGTATCGCATGCATCACTGTTCTTAGAATCTCACCGTCTACGACTGGTATTCATCAAAAATATTCAGAGAAGATCAAATCATGGTCTAGGATTCAATCAAAGTCCATAGGTACCGCACCATTTTGGCAGGAACATCCTATCTAGTTGCACCATCATCATCTTCAGCACCATTGTCCTTCAGTTTGTAGCGTGACTTCCCACATCTTAGGCACTCCTTCAAAGATTCATATCATTTCCTATATAATATACAATCATTACGACATGCATGTATTTTAACACAGTCCAAATCCATTAGATACAATATCTTTTTTGCCTCATGATTATGGTTCGACAACGTGTTATCTTTTGAAAACATTTCTTATAACAATTCAAGTAATTCAATGAAACTTCTATCTTTCCATTCATATTTTTTTTAAGATTAAATAGTTTTAGCACAAATGAAAATCTTGTAAAACTTCTCCATCCCAAAAATAATGACTATTTCATGTCTCTTTGCAAATTATCCTCTACACAAACTTTCTTAAAATACTGTACTCCAATATCATGAATCATATCTTTTAGAGTGTCATTCCTATATTCATCAACTTCAACTCTATATGACGCATGTCTTTTTTAATCACTTCACCATGACATACCCATTTTGTGTAATTTTGAATAATATCATCACAACCTAAATGGTTAAATATATCTTTCTTTTGATGTTTTTGTGTATTGTAGCAAGAACAATAAAAATCTCATTATTGTTAGGAAGATTTTTCTCCACAAATTCAAGAAATTGAATCACTTCATTCTCATACTCTTTACTTAATCTATTGGCTTTCATCCAATTACAATTCATAATCTCATATAACTTCTGAAAATAAAATAGTTTTTATACAAATTCAACAACAATGAACATTTCATCTCAATGAAACAACAATAACACTAAACAACAATAACTTCAAATACATGAAAAACAACACAACATTATACCTAAGTCTCAAAAACAATAATGACAACGACGACAACAATAATAATAACAACAACAACAAAGACATTATCGGTAGATTCATGGACAAAGTTTTACATACTAGAAACGTGATGAGTGAGTTTTCTTATTCGAACTTCTTTCCTCCTTGGAGAAGATGAAGAATGATGTTTCAGTTCATTTGGTGGAGAAGATGAATTGTGTTTCTTTAGGGGAAAAAATAATAAAAAGTAAACGAGACTTACCATTCTGATGTTGTAATAAAATAATGCTTAGAGTTTATATCTCGATTGGTAAAGAAAACCGAGGGACAACAACTAACGTAAAAGCTGGGTTCAATTTAATTAAATAAAATATTAATTCAACTTGCATGTCGGTTTTAAAAAAAAAACGAGAGGAAAAATTATTTATAAAATAATGGTGCTTATCTAATTCTAAATAAAGCACAAAATTGCGCTCAAGCCCTGAACTACA
Source organism: Lathyrus oleraceus (assembly GCF_024323335.1). Lineage (NCBI taxonomy): Eukaryota > Viridiplantae > Streptophyta > Magnoliopsida > Fabales > Fabaceae > Lathyrus > Lathyrus oleraceus. The sequence goes on along the minus strand of NC_066579.1, from coordinate 2,522,099 downwards.
TTTTATATCGTTTTTCTGAAAACCCGAGGGATACGATTTAATTTTTATTATAAAAAATTAAAATGAAGCGTTCCCGATCATTTGACCTCGATTTTTTATTGGCTGAGGTGAAAGCTTTGTTATGAAATGTATTATTTGTAGTAGTGCAACAAACTTAGAGTCAGATGCTTGGTTCGCGGATTCAGGTGCATCCCATCATATTACTTTTCATAATTCTTGCTTATAACATAAATAGTCATATGATGGCTCACATGAAGTACTTGTAGGTAATGGTCATGGCTTAAAGATTAAACCCATTGGTTCAGCCAAAATAAAATCTAACACCATACCTAATTGTGTCTTAATCTTGAATAATCTTCTACACGTGCCTAGCATACCTCTATTATCTCATATTTTCGACACTAGCATTAATTACAAAAAAAATGTGATAAGAATCATGTAATGTTGGTTTTGTTGAAAAATCAAAATGGTCAGTTATGACCATGAAGATTTTGACAAATTTGGTTTGTCGAGAAGGTTGTATTATCTTTGGTCGAATAGTAATCAGTCAGAGACCAGAGAGTTTATTGGTTTGGGGACTTAGTGAAATTCAGGGTTTCCAAGATGTTTACTCTACGTAGTCAAATGATGTGTAATTGGATAAGATCAGACAATTACTTGAGGAAACGCGGGAGTATGTCGAAGGCGAAGGTTGCATGGAGATGAAGACGTGACATATTTTGCTTAGTCGACTGTTGTAGACGATTAACATAGGATTAGTTATATATAAGTAGTATTCACTTTGAGTTTTATGAGTCCGCAATTGTACACAAATTCTGTAAAACTCAAAGTATATGTATATGTGTGAGAAAAGAGTGAAGAATGTACGTATGCGTTCCGTTTTATAAATCAAAGTATTTATTTTCAATTCATTTACTGCAATTGAATTAGTTTTAGTCATTCTTCTCTAAACTTTTCCTTTCGTTTCGATTTCATAGTTTCATTTCAGTATTATTCTAAAAACCTTACATTTGGACTTTGATGTTATTTTATTTAAAACTTATGATTCACACAATATATCATGGGATCTTTTCGATTTTAATCCCTTAAGTGAAATAAAACTTATTTTTGTTTACTAAATTTTACAATGAACAAATTGACACACCTTATGGGACCCTTTTGTGTGAAAAATTTAAACTGTGCATTTTTGAAAAATTATTTGCAAAGTTCTTCATTTAAGAAACTTCTCATATTGTGAGTGTTCATGAGGTTAAGGAGTGGTAAGATAACCAGAAAAGAAGTTAGAAACCCAACGAGGAGATACGTTAGGAAAATGGCTACTCCCTAAAACAACAATGGAAAACAACCATCCATTAGCGTAGGGGAAAGCACGGTCACTGAAAGTTCGACTGAACCAATCCCCTCTATTGTTAGCATGATGACCATATCGTCAACCACGATCATGCCGTCAACCACGGTTGTACCGCCAATGGCCCACGAAGGAGTAGTACTCTCTCCCTCGATAACACAGAGTCACCTAGTGACTCCCAAACTAATTATGGCCGACTTTTGGCCTTTTTCTACAAGTTTCATAATGCCTATGCTTGGTCATGAACAACCTTATGGTATGCCAACATCAATAATGGTCAACTTACATACTAACCCTTTGACATTTGTTGACAATGTTGCGAATGCATATTCACCATTATTGGGGTCGGGATCGACCATAGGTAATCTTGGTCGGACCATGAAACCCCAATTAGGGATGGGATTTGGTTCCCAAATAATGCCAACATTCATTACGAATTCTGTTATGGCAATGAGACAATATATGGATGAAAGTAACCATGATATGGTGAACATGCTTACCGATCAAATGGGTACTATATTCAACCCTTTGATTCAAAATACGAATAGGAGTTACCAACAAATGGAAACTCAAATGAATTGGATCTCCGTTTTTTTGGCGCCCCTTAGGCGCAAGTTTAACCTATTGTACAACCTCCGGTGGCTAGACCGATTTCAAACAAGGGAATACTTGAAGAAAATACAATAAACCAGGGACAATAATTTGTGCCCCACGTAGTCGAACAAGAGAGTCATAGAGAAGTCATTCGTCCACCAATGTTAATGGTTAACCCATATCAGAACATGGACCAAGTGGTCCAACATGTCCGATAAGAAAATTTGGTAGGAGATAATAATCTTGCAGCCATAGTCGAAAGAATGACGCTGAATGGTGTGAACATGGGTCTGCAAAGGCCAAATTACACATATCCTTTGTTGGAGTATATGTTACAAACTGAACTCCCCAGAGGATGAAAATTCCCTAAGTTCACTAAATTCGCTGGTGATCGCAATGAGTCCACAGTCGAACATATCACTCAATATTTAACTGAAGCGGGAGACATAGAAAATAATCAGAACTTAAGGATGATATGCTTCCCTAGTTATCTTATAGAAAAGGATTTTACATGGTTTACAACCCTCCCTGCACAATCTATTAATGATTAGACTCGTTTAAAAAGGTTATTCCATAAACAACTCTATATGGGGCAATCTAAGATCAGTCTAAAAGAGTTGTCAAGTGTGAAGCGAAAGTTTGCTGAATCAATCGAAGACTACCTTAATAGGTTCCAACTATTGAAAATAAGGTGTTTTACACAAGTACCCGATCATGAATTAGGCGGATAGAGTTCGACAAGTCGAACGGTTGAAGGTTGAGAAATCCAAAGTAAACAAAATTAAGAAAGAACATGTGGCTTACGTCGACATGATATACAATGACCTAGCGTCAGATGTCGAATATGACCACTTGGTTGAATTGAAGTCAATATCCTCATACGTGTGTAAGCTTCTTACACCAACAAATGGGAAGAACCCTTCTAGACCTAGAAAGAGTGATAAGTTGCCGAAGAAAATCTATACTTTCGATGTGACCAAATGTGATGAGATTTTTTATTTATTGGTTGCAGATGGCCAAATTTTAGTGCCACAAGGCGTGAAAGTGCCACCATTAGAACAAAGAAAGAAAATAGGGTATTATAAATATCACAATTGTTTGGGACATAAAACTTCACAATGTTTTATTTTAAGGGATCTTGTGCGGAGTTCTTTGAATGATGGGAGATTGAAGTTCACTAAGGGCAATCCTCCCATGAAGATAGACTCCGACCCACTGCAGGTCGAGGAAGCTAGCTACGTTGAACCACTGGGGGTCAACATGGTCGAGATCACTGAGGATTTCAAGAATTGCAACATGGGAGCCAAGGACAAAGTTGTCGAAGGTAGTGAGAACCAAATTGAGGTTGTCTACCCAAAGGCTGAAGAGGACTTGCTTGAGTTCCTTCACTGCTGCAAAGCCAAGGTTCGAAGGTGATGTTGTACCCGAGGTGCAGTGTGGTGTTCGACAAGAAAGCTTCTAGGAAAGTGGAGGGTGCTCGACAGGCCCAGCAAAAGAGGAACTGGGAGAAGAACCGACCTTAGTACCATTTTAACAAAAGGGGAGTCCCCCAAAGGAACCAGCAGTTTCCGACCAGTTAGAGGGGAAAACCTGACACCTACATGCCATCATCCAATGCTCCCCAAGGGAAATGGGTGAAGCCTGCTGACAAGAAGAAACATGGTCCTCAAAAGTGGAGAAACTTCGAGATGGGTAGGAAATCTTCACTGATCTATCGAGAGAAGTTACAAGTATCGGAGAAACACTTCTATTATCCCAGCAACTACAGGGGGAAGAGTCCGATATTGAGGACGCAATGGAGAAGGTTTCAGAGGAAAGAGAAAGATGAGAAAGAGGCTATTAAATCAAATAGTAATAAACCGTACCAAAGTCGAGTGAGTGACCAGGCCAAAAAACCGGTTGAGAGGCAGTTGTTCTCCCCCGACCCAGTCAAGTCGAATGGAAAGGCAAAAGAGTAAGCACCATCTAAGGAAGATGAGTTGGTAACTGAAAATTTTGATTCGGGATCAGAGGAAGATTTTGATGTGATATGCAATATGGTATCAGTGCTCCCAAGGGAGTATGCTTGTGTCACGGGAGTAGCTGAACCAACGGATCGTGAGGAGGAGGAAATGGTAAGGCACAAACTTATGTGCTATTTTGTAATGAACAATGGTTGCATCAAAGAACAAAACGAATTTTCTAAAAGACCGTGAAGAAATGAAGAATCACCTTAAACCTCTTTTTATAAGGGCAAAGGTTGAAGACACTACAATGAATAATATTATAGTGGATGGAGAGCCTACTGTTAACCTTATGCCCCATTTTTTTGCTGAGAAAAATAGGAAAATACGACACTGATTTAAGGCCACATATAGGCATGGCAACAGGGAGGGTCGGGGACAATTTTTACCACCGCCAAACCCAAACCCGAATCCCAAAACAATCCCCGTTCTACGCCCCAAACCCAAAAGGGGATGGAGAATCAAAACCCAAACCCGTCCCAAACGGGGTCGGGTATCCCCGCCCCGCCACCATTCATTTAGTGAAATCAATTTTTTTAATAGAAATAGTAATTTTTCCAAAATAAAATTACATTACAAATAATAAAATAAAACATTCTAAAAAAATTTCATACATACATTTCAAATATTTTAAATAATAAATTCAAATTAAAATATCAAAACATTGACCACATATTTAATATTCTAAATTATCAAAAATAAATAATAATGTATATAGTGAAATAAACGGGGCGGGTACGGGGTGAGTACTAGTGTCTCCATTACCCGACCCATCCCCATATTTTATAATCGGGGAAAATCCAAACCCGAACCCAAACCCAGTCAAAGCGGGTTTTCCCCGTTAACTTTGGGGCGGGTTCAGGTGGGTACCCGCGGATACGAGTTAAGTTGCCAATATGTTGCTCTCGAATTATTAAGGAAAAATAGGGTAAAAAATGGGCGTTATTTGGGTCGATGTGACTGTTGGGTCGATAACCCGACCTACCGTTTTCATGGTAATCGCGTCGAAGGTGAGCTATAATTTACTTTGTGGTCAGTAGTAGATACATGGGGCGAGAGTTGTACCTTTGTCACTTCATTAGAGGATAACGATTTGGAGGAATGCCAGAATAGTGGAGAATGTGGAAGCAGATCAAGGGTATTACATGACGTAAGTGAATCATGTGGATAAAAGGAATTTTTACAAGAATCTAGCAAATATAGAACCTTGCACATGAGTAGGGTTTGCATATATGCCTTTAAAAGAGGCATTTTACTCTCTTAAACTCCACCCAACCCATGGATTCATGTGGGACAAATAAATTATGTGTGAGAGAAGTTATGACACCATCCGACCAGCAGGCTAGGGTGACGAATTCGATGACGATGTTGAGTTCGATGAGCTAAAGCAAATTTCGGCTTATGTAGCCAAAAACGGATTGAAAACGGCCTTAGAGGCTAAGGTACCACACATGGTTGTCGAAGCCAACAAATTAGAGGCATTCGATGTGGGGCAGAGAATCAACATTGAGCCAAAACTACTCGAAAATCCGCAACTAGCAAGCACAAAAGATGATGGTTTGAATAGCCAGAGGCTCGACTACATCTATGCTGATAAGCCTTTGGGCTTCATAAAGGATCTTGTCAAGTCAGCAATGAATATGCAACCCTAGGGTCCGTTGGAGGAAGTCGACTTGGGCGATGAGACTAGTAAAAGGCCGACAAATATCAGCGCCAATATCGACTCAAGTTTAAGGTTAGAGGTAATTATATTACTTCAAGAATTTAAAGATTGCTTCGCGTGTGACTATAACAAAATTCCAGGTTTAAGAAGAGATTTAGTGGAGCTAAAGCTTCCAATAAAGTTAGGGAAGAAGCCGGTTAAGCAGATGCCTAGACGGTTTGCACCAGAGGTTATGTTCAAAATAAAAGAGGAGATCAAAAGACTCCTGAAAAGCAAGTTAATAAAGACAACAAGGTATGTCGAATGGCTTGCAAATATTGTTCCAGTGATCAAGAAAAAATCACATTGAGGGTTTGCATCGACTTCATGGATCTAAATGCGGTAACCCCAAAGGAAGAATACCCAATGTCTGTCGTTGAAATGTTGGTCGACTTAGCAGCAGATTTCGAATATCTCAGTATGCTTGATGTTTATTCTGGTTTTAACCAAATTTTTATTGCATATGAAAATGTGTTGAAGACGATATTTCGATGTCCAAAAGCCTTAGGCACCTATGAATGGGCGGTCATTTGGCTTAAAGAATGTTGGGGCAACTTAGCAAAGGGTGATGAATTCGATTTTTCATGATGATATCGAAAAGTTTATGCAAATATATATTGATGATATAATCATTAAGTTTGCGTCGGTAAATGGTCATCTCGACCACCTTCGACAATCATTTGAAAGAATGAGGAAATGCATACTAAAAATGAATCCTCTTAAGTGCGCTTTCTGTGTGCAGGATTGAGATTTCAATGGTTTTGTGGTCCATAAGAAGAGCATTAAGATTAACCAGAACAAGACAAAAGTCATCATGGAGACTCGACCTCATTCAACCAAGAAATAACTTCAATCTTTATTGGGGAAAATAACTTTTTTTAGGAGGTTTATCTCAAACCTGAGTAGCAAGATTCGAGCATTCTCGTCGATACTTTGCTTGAAAAAGGAAGAGTTCAGATGGCAGCCAGAGCATCAAAGGGTTTTCGACGAAATAAATGAGTACTTGATGATTCCTCCGATTTTTCCCATACTGTTAGAAATAAGTGCATGATGTTGTATATTTCTGCTCCAGACTCGACTATAGGAAGTATGTTAGCACAAGAGTATGATAATGGTGTCGAAAGGGCCATTTATTACCTCAATCGAGTCTTGAACGATGCATAAACTAGGTTTAGTCTTATAGAAAAGATGTGTCTTTGTTTGTATTTCTCATGTATGAAATTAAAGCACTATATAAAACCAGTTGATTTGCACGTGTCTTCGCATTTTGACATTATTGAGCACATGTTATATAAACCAATTTTGCATAGTCAAATTGGAAAATGAGTCATTGCCCTAACAAAATATTCCCTAACATATGTGCCTTTAAAGGCAATGAAGGGGCAGGTGGTCACCGACTTCATCGTGGATCATGCAATAGTCAAGGCATCTCAAAATTATTTGGAGCCAGAACCCTGGAAGCTATACTTTGTTGGCTTCAGCCATAAAAATGGAATTGGCATTGGAATTTTAATAACTTTCCCTAATAAGATTCTGACGATGTTCAAATATAGAATTAACGGCTCTTGCTCAAATAATGAAGCTGAGTATGAAGCTTTAATAGTTGGTCTCAAAATCTTGGGGGGCGAAAAGAGTTGAAGTAAGAGGAGACTTTAAATTAGTTGTTAAGCAAATAACGATGAAGTACATATGTATTAAGAAAAACTTAATCATGTACTTTGTTATAGCCAACCGACTAATTAAGTGTTTTGATTTTGTGGACATTGAGATAGTTCTTCGACTTGAAAATCAAAAGGAAAATGAGTTGGCACAAATCGTCTTGGGGTACAAAGTGTCAAAAGAAAAGTTACGAGATTTGATTGAAGTGTGAGGAAGTTGGGGTCAGCAGATACTAAAAACTTTGAGGCATTTGCCATTGAAGATTTAACTGAGTCTGATTGACAAAAACCAATTGTCGAATACTTAGAGAATCCAATAGGATCAATGGATCGAAAGGTTAAGTACATATCTCTAAGCTACATTACCATATAAGATTATAAACTTTCATGCAAAAAATCACGAAAAAATAAATTCTAGAATAGTGTATTTAAATTAGCTAGGGATTTACTAAGAATTAGCTACCATTTTTTATTTTACGTATGGTGTTCATCTTAGCGATGGATTTTGCAAATGACACTTATCGTTATAATTTTAATTAATATAAAATATTTAAAATGATAAAAATTGTTACGTGACATCTATGTCGATAGTTGCTACGTTAGCATTATCACGTGTATGCCTAGTCATCAATTTTTTTTATATAATATATCACATCAATTTCTGTTAATATCCAACCGTTAATAAGAGAGACCAAAAATATAGATGAAAAATTATAAAAGAATTTTTTTTAAAATATCTTTTAAAAAACTAAAAATGAAATTGATGATATTTAAAGGACTAGAAACATATTTAACTCTATTTGAATTTTATAAAAACTTATCCTTTTTAAATATTTAAAAGTCTCTAAAATACTATTTGGCATTTTCCTAATTTTAAATTATAGTTCATAGTGGCCTACCTGCCAAATTGGTCTAAAATAGAATTAGCATTGAAGTTACTCTTTAGTTTTAAAATGGTTAATGAAAGAGACATGAAGCTACTCCTTTGATTTTTTCTATTTTCTAACGAGAGAGAGATAAGGTTTGTGGGTGGGAGTTGAGATTATTTTATATGTAAAATCTTTCTCTCTCTTCAAGCATGTGTTTCATTATGCATAAGTTTATTTCAACGACCTCAAATTCATCACTTGCTTCAACTTATATTTTATGCCAAACATATAATGTTTTTTTTACTCGTGGAAGCATTTTTCTCACATATAGATACAAGTACAACAAATATTTCATATTATAGGTTATAAACGTTGACCCACACTTAAATAACACAAATTCATAAAATATGAATTATCAATTAATTCCAGAATTCTCTTTTTTATTTATATAATTATATTTGCCTTTAAATATATAAGTTATTATTGGTGTGGTGTAGACGTTTTTCTATGTGTAAGATTTTTCAAATCATATTATCAATATAAAGATATATAAAGAAAAACTCTCTAGTGTATAATTTTTGTTTCTATTTTATTTTGTATTGTAAATGTTTTAAAAAAAATTAAAAATTGTAAATGGAGTCAATTATATTATTTTTAATAAGAGATAAAGAGATAAATGGTATTTCTTATTCACTCAATTAATAATTATTTATGAGTAATAAATATGAATAATAAATATGAATCATTAAACTAACCAAGCTCATGAACTATATTCTACACTATGGACACCAAATCACATCTTTTTTCTTTTTTCTACCTCTGGCCTCTTTTTCACTTTTCTACTCACAAATAATTATACCCATCATTATTTCATTTGTCGTTATGCTTTATTGATAAGTGGCGAAATTACGTAAAATACGTAGATATTTATTAATTTATTTTATGAATAATTGATATGAAAACTCCCGATATATCAATAAAAAGTGATAAAATATATGTTTGGACTTTTACTTGCACATTAATCAAAAATAGATAAAAAAGAAGTGAAAAACCACCAAGCGACACACAAACATCTTGCCAAAGACACTTTCCAACAAGCAGGACTCATTAAGCTAAGATCATGGGCGCCCTTAGCGAGCATAGACAATAGAAGATTTCATGGCTAAGTTACTTCATGATGAAGGAAGGCTTTGTGCGCTAGTCAAAGATGGGCGGTGCGTCAAGCAAGATAGGAAGGCTAGGGTGAGTTGACATTGTTTAACAAGAAAGAAAGTAGGTGAGCTAGACAAAGATGGATGGTGCGTCTAGAGAGCCCACCTTTCTCAAGTCTATTAGTAGGGGTGCCACTTTCAGTTCAAAGAGGAGTTTTGGTGGATTCAAGATAATACATAAAGAAAATGTGTTCACCTTAAATCTCAACAGAAGAGAACAAGGAGAGCAAGACTGAAGGAAAAAAGTGTTGCTCGAGGAATTGCTGCAAATGATGTTCACGCTTTTTCTTTTAGGGTTTAACTGTAAGCCTATAATGAGTAAGTGTGATTGAATCTCTTTTGTTAGGGTTATGTGTAGTCATTATTATACTCGTGTATTAATTATGGTCATGGTGTTTTATGTAATTTTACTTAAGTTTTAATATTAACGATTATATATTCTTAATGCTATTTTGGATTAGCTACATAAAATATGTTCTAATGGTATGACTTGACATTCGGGAGGTGATGTTCATTACTAGATCCAAGTCTTCGTCTATTGGACGTTAATGCCTAAAAATAGGACTAGGTTTAATATCTGCACGAATATCGATATTGGTGAAATGATACATTGATATTTGTGGATCTATATGTTTGCAAGTATAATCAAGAAAGTCATATAAGATGGTAAAGCTAATGGAGAGAAAGGACGCAATTCAACCAGTAACTGCTTATTTTTTATGATGAAAATACTTGAAGTCAAGCAATAGCTAAAGTTAGCTCAAGCGGTCAAAAATGCATAAGATCGTTGATAAAGTTATCCTCCTGAGTCAAGCTAAATACATATGTTGGAAGTCAACATATAGCCCAACGACTCTCAAGTGAAGACTTGCAGTTTTTAATCACCGGTGGTTTGACCTTTCAATAGAGATGATGGTAGTCAATAAGGAGATATCTCAAGCTTCATCAAGAAGATTGAAGGTTCTTGTGTGATGCTATAAAACTAAAGATAATGATGCCAAGATTTAAAGTTTCAGAGTGTGAAAGAGAGGAATTATAAAAACTCGCTTAATTGTATCCGTTTGAGTGATCAATGTATTGTATAGACACAATGACATTTATGGAAGTAATGTGGATAAATCACACACACTAAAAACCTTGAGAAGCCCCTCACTTTTTAAATTAAATCACCAATTTTTTTTAAGCCTAGTCAGTTGATTAAGGGAGTGTTCAATTGATCAAGAGACTTTTTGTAACTGTCTAATCGATTAGATCTTTTTCCTAATCAGTTAGATGACGCGTAATCGAGTTTATAATCGATTGTGACAATCTCTTAATGATTGATAACAACTCTATATCAAAACATTATATTTTGGACTTTAATAATCAATTATTTGAGGTTCCTGATCGATAACTCTAATCGATTAGGTGATTTAAAAGGCCCGTGGATTATTTCCAAATTTATACCACTCTTTGGCCTGCAAATAGAGAGCTTATCTATCATTTTTACACATCCAGAAAATGTAAAAAAACACACTTTTCATTTCTTTCTTCATCTCTCTAAATCTCTCAGATTTTCTTCCTTATGATCCTGGCCTAGCCCGCCTGTCTGACCAGACTATGCTTAGCCCTCCTCTACATTAAAGTGTGTTGGGTGTAGTGTATGTCACGTAAGGCGCGACTTATGTGACAGTATCAGATCTAAACTCCAAATACATCAAACAAATTTATACGATTCACTCATAATAAACAATATATATATATATATATATATATATATATATATATATATATATATATATATATATATATATATATAATATATATATATATATATATATATAGAGAGAGAGAGAGAGGAGAGAGAGAGAGAAGAGGAGAGAAGAGAGGAGAGAGAGAGCGGAGAGAGAGAGAGGAGAGAGAGAGAGAGAGAGAGAGAGAGAGAGAGAGAGAGAGAGAGAAGAGAGAGAGAGAGAGAAGAACCTTTCATATGTGAGAATAAAAAGAATATGTATCAGCCCTTGGTTCAAAAATGGATGGATGTGATTAAAAAAACTCATTTAAAAAATAAATCTAATTTTCTATAGTCTACTACATCTCTTTAACTTTTTAACCTTTTCATCTTCTTCAACCTTGAATTATATTCCTTAACGTACATTAATAAAAACAAAGATAAAATATCGAATTTTAAGAATAAACTAGTATTGCATTTGTTCCTTTAACTTAGGTTTACACCATGAACAAAAAATATTTCACAATAAGTGGATGTCATTATAATAAATTAGGTGTAAAAATTATAGGATATGAATACCCAAAATCTCTATTCAAACTCTTGGCAGTTACATTTTTAGGTTTTCCTCCAACATATTTCTTCATTTTGGTTTGAGCAGGTTATCCCTTGATAGCTGCAGCTAATTCTTCAACCTCTTTTTATTAATAGAAGCACAATAACACATCAAAATATATAGCAAGAGACCAGCATTGACATCACAAATACATCTTAAACACATAAATGATAAGTTTAAACCTGTATTTTCAAATAAACTCATACATTTCAAAATATTAGATAAATATTCACTTGAAAAGATACATAGAGAAATGGGGTTTTCAACTCAGATGTGCATAAAGTGATGAAACAAATATATGAAAAACATGTTTTAGAAGAGAAATGCAGAAAATGGAGGAACATATAAGCAAAGATCTAGAACCCGAAACATGAATAAACTTGGTTGCAATAGAGATTGAAGAAGACATGAATGAAAGAACAGTAGAAGAGAAAAAAATATATACCTTTTGAGAATAACAAAGGAAGGATAAACAAAGACGAGGGAGAAAAGGGGAGGACAATGTATGGTTTGATGAGTGAGAGAGGAGAGAGAGAGAGGAGAGAGAGAGAGAGGAGAGAAGAAGAGAGAGAGAGAGAGAGAGAGATAGAGAGAGAGAGAGAGAGAGAGAGAGAGAGAGAGAGAGATAGAGAGAAGAGAGAGAGAGAAGAGAGAGAGAAGAGAGAGAGAGAGAGAGAGTGAGAGAGAGAGAAGTATGAACAATGATGGAAAAAGAGAGATTATGCGTATGTTTGTGTTTAGGTGGGAAAGGAAATTTTATATTGTGAGCTAATGGGTGTGCATCACTTGTAAAGAAAAGAGAGGTTTGAAAGAGTTTTAATTGTAACATTTGTTGATTACTAATTTGTCCAACATGTAGTATAAATAAATTTGAGTGGAAAGGAAAAATAGTAAGAGTATGCACTAATATTATTATGGGTTGATAATAGATTAAACCTTTGAGTGGAAGGGAAAAATAGTAAGAGCATGAAATGATATTATTATGCGTCAATTCTCAATTAATAGTTTAGCTTCTGCATCAATATTATTCATATCGAAGTTAAGAATAGAATCTCCAGTATCTTAAACCCTTCATCCACCATCTTGTTTTATCTACTTCGATTTCCATTTTCTGTAGCAATGGAATCAACCAATTCAACATGAATAAATATGCAATCATCATCGCGAATGAAAATAATCAAGATGTCTGGTTTGAATTTCTTCAATTTTCTCAACTTCAACACAACTCAAGTCACAAGCTTCATCATCACCATCAAACTTAGACTTTAGAACAATCAATTTATAGGTTCTTATGTGTTACGTTTGAAAATTTATACTGATTTTACACGAAACTTGTTTTTAGAGTAAAAACATTCAACATTAATAACCACTTCACTTCAAACACAATTTTAACCAAATTAATGTTACAAAATTGGTAAATTCAAAATTATATTTGGCTCACCTAAACATATACCTAACCTGTGATTTTGGATTGAAAAGAAGCAATTTCACTGTATTGTACTCAAATATATATTAAAAGCAATATTTATACATGTTTTTTTATCTGAGTCTAACTGATTATGTCCCGTGTTACTTCATCAAGTATTCCACTTACATTTTCAACTTGAGTTCTTGTTGAAAAAAATGATTGAATGTTTCTAGCAAGGAAAATATTATTTCCCTTGCATATAGCTCCTCTAACCAAACAAAAAACATACACATGTAAAAGTATATTAAAATAATATCAAAGTTAAGTTGTTTCTTTTGCAAACCTAAGCAAATGTCATTTGAAGTACCTGATCCAACAACACCTATTCTGGTGCATGGGCTGTAAGAAACAAGATCATTAGAAGAAATTAATGAGTGAAAAGTTGAAAGCTTCATTTGTGCTATCATGTGTAACATAAAAGATATCAAAGATATAAGACAATTTACAAATTCCACATTTCTTTACGCCACTTCGATAAATATCAATCCATATAAAGGAACCATGCCCAGTTTCTTACCACAAATCATGAATAACCTTAAGCTAGCAGTCCTCTGTTCAACAATGACCTTTCTTCTACTGTGCCAACCACATGAAGTTGCAACGTTGAAATTGACAAAATATATAATTTTTCATCAACTAATATTGCTTATACATACTTTAGACTGTAGTTTCTTTTTCATTTCAATCATCCTATTTATGAATTAATTTAGTTCATATATAGGTTACACATGTAACTTTCTTTATAATATCTTTCTAACTTAAATTCTTATCGTACATAATTTAATTTGAACGGAAATCAAATCAAATATGATTTAATTTTTTAAAATAAAAAAAATTATTTAATTTGCAAAAATAAATATTTCGGAAAAAAATTGGAAATTAGTTTCAGAAAATTTAAATAAGTATTTTTTTTTTCAAAATTTTTAAAACTATATATTTTGGATAAAAATTCTGGAAATTGTTTTTTCTAAAAAATAAATTAAAATATTTAATTTGGAAAATATTTTTTTTAAATATGGATTTTTTTTTATAAAATAAAAAAATGTTTTTTTTGAAAATTAAAAAGAAATTATTTATTTTGGAAAACAAAAAAAAAATTATAATTGAATTGAAACATATGAACTTTGAATAATAACCTGATTATAATCAAATCCAAAAATAAAATATAGTTGAATAATCAATCATTAATAACTAAACTGGATAATAAATATTTAATTATATTATGATATTTTAAATGAATTTGGATTTAATTATGGATTTGGGTCTCATAACCGGATATTTTACATAACTCTACCAATTCGCTGTTAACTACGCTATCTAGTGTAGTAACATTGTTTTTGTTCAATTATCCATTGATTCTGACAGAATAACTTTGATTATTATGTAGCAACTTATAAACAGCTAACCATATTTATGTTTATTATCTTTTACAATGTCACCCATAAACTTAAACAAAGAACATATTACAAGATAATATAACAAAATCATACAATCGTAGAAATACCAAAAAAAAAAACATATTAATCTCAATCCTGCATGCCAAAATAATTTTACAAAGATGTTAGATGATTAAAATCCGCTAAAAATACCCACCAAAATCCACCACTATAAACCAGACTTACAGATTGATTAAACAAAGCACTAGAACACAAAAAACTCAGAATTCCAAATAAAAAATGCTACCGAACTAAGGCCAACAACATCTTAGCAATCAAAACTCAATTGCAAAGAAATCTATGATAACTGAACAATTTGCCTAACATCGAAGCAAACAAACACTTTTGCAACCTCTCTGAACACCTCGACATAAGCAATTATGCAAAAAATAGCTTATGCACTAACACTTGGATCACAACTAAAACCACCACCAGGAAATGTGTGCAAAACATCGGTCCAACGGTGCACACCCACCCTCGACACAACAAAGCTCTTGATCAAGTGACCGAGATGCCTAGACACACCCTGATGTTCACATACCACATGACTATGACGTCAAATATTAAATTTGACTTTATTCAAAGCCAATAATTTTTCTCCTCTAATATATTTCCCGATTTGAATACCCTCATTTATGAAGACTTTATTGTTTCTATGTTTCCAAATACTCCAAACGCAAGTTGTTCAAAAATTAACAACTTGCTTCTTATATGACATTCATCCTCTATCTATCAAGCTTTCAATTTGGTCCACGACATTATCAAGACCTAAAAATACTCTAATCTAATTACATATGGCGTTCCACTCACAAACTCACGTATACACTCTATCTACCCGTGTACTAACACTCCTCTTCTAACTAAATTGTATTTTGTGAAAATTTTATTACTTAACAATCCCGTCTCACTCGATTCCACACTTTATTATTGAATGATGAAGGAATGTCTTAATCTCTTATAATACATATCCCTTTCTATGGTATCATCCTATTCCACACGATATTATTAAATGAAGAAGTTCTGTCTTAATCTCTTATAATATAAAATATATAGGAATATTGATTTACTGGTTTTCCTACAAACTACCAAACCATTACAAAGTTACTAAAACATTTCTAGCCTTGATAGTAAATGCAAAATTCAATCATCTAAATCAATGATACCAATTTTTTATATCGAAGTTTAACAACTCTATACCAAACATTCAAATTTAATATTCTTTAAAACTAGGGTGGAAATCTATGTCGGTTCACTAGCTTTAAAGTATTCCATAAATCTCTCTTTTTAGGTGGCTAAAATAAATGAGATCTAGTATCACTTAATCCCATACATAATTTTATATTATTAATTTCACCAACATTCATTTACTTAATACTACTTTTATCCATGTTTCTTAATATTAAATAATTTATATTCTATACATAATTGAATGTAATAATATATTTATATAGTGACACATTCATAAAACTTACAAATCAATTTACTTATTCAATTATATTTTAATTATAATTTTTAAAAAACAAATAATTAAAATGCACAACCAATTATTATTAAATATTACTATTAAAACATTAAAAATTAAAATTAAAAATTTAAAATATGAGTTATAATTAACAAATAATTAACAATATAAAATATCAATGCATATGAATTAAAATTTTAAAATATTTAAGGAAAAATATTATCTCCTTTACATAATTTCGAGATCTCTACTTTCTATTTTTAACGGTTAAGATCATCCCGTGGCGTGTGGTCAATTTTGAGTGCTGCACGGAATTGATTTCCTATATATTCACCCTAATTCTTTAAAGAAAAAAATAAAATAAATATAGTTGGAATATTCGTCTGAGCTTCTTCTCAATCGTCTTTATCTCATATACTGAAAATCTCTCTCTCTCTCTCTCTCTCTCTCTCTCTCTCTCTCAATTCAGATCCTCTGAACTGAAACAGTTTCTGCTTCTACCTCATCCCAACTCCTTGTTCTCGGCCACCAATTTTGGAGTTTTTTTTCTTCTTTGTTTGCTGAATTTTGAACTGTTTCCGTGATTTTCGATCTAGGTTTCTAGTAAACATTACTTGCTGTGTTTGATTTTTCCCCAATAAGAAAGAAAGAAGAACAAGATGCAGAAGGATCAACTCAAAAAGGTTGCTTCTTTATTCTGACTTTGAAATTGCCCCTTTTTGTGTTTAGGGTTTGTTACTGTATTTGTAACTGACACGGAACTGGAAGGTGTGAACGAAATCTAAAATTAGAAATTAGGGTAGCAGAAAAAAAGAAGTAATTAGGTTTATTTAATTTTGAAAAAGGTTAGGGATTTAAGGGTTAAGAACTTGAGTATGATGAATAATTTTTGTTGTAAAAATTGTTGCTTTATGTTTTTATAGTTGTTTTTGGATATGAATTTGAGGGTTTTCTGCTTCTTAGTTTATGTGATTTCAGTTTAGAGGGTTTAGTTTTAATTAAGCATCTGTCATCACTGTTGGGTTGATTTAATGGAGTGTTTATGGCTGGATTTTGATAAGTGGCCATTAACATTTTATTTGCCTTTTATTATTGATTATTATGTTAGTTTGAATTTTTTAATATACTTTTAGAGTCCATTTGAGTCTATTTATTTATGTATGATAAGATTAGATTATTTGGCAGCTTATATAGTTTAACGGTTTTGTGTGATGATTTGTGAAACCATAATGGTTAAACCGCATTGTGTGAAGCTATGTAAAACTGAAATATTAGGTTAACTTATGGTACTTTAATATTTAGTTATGTTGGTTTCTACTGTTTCTTTTTGTCTAGTGATTCTAGTTATTTTGTAGTTTTGATAAAGAGTTGTATGGAATATAATGTATGGAATAATTTATTGATGTGCAGGATATTAAAGAGGTAAAGTTTTTCACCGAGTATGGAGATGCCAACAGATACAAAATTCTTGAAGTTATTGGTAAGGGTAGTTACGGAGTTGTTTGTGCAGCAATTGACACACACACTGGTGGAAAAGTTGCAATCAAGAAGATTCATGATGTTTTTGAACATAACTGCGATGCCATTAGAATCCTCAGGGAAGTCAAGTTGCTAAGACTTTTAAGACACCCTGATATTGTTGAGATTAAGAGGATTATGTTGCCGCCTTCAAAGAGGGAGTTTAAAGATATTTATGTTGTCTTTGAGCTCATGGAGTCTGACCTACATCAAGTCATCAAAGCTAATGATGACTTGACCCGTGAACACCAACAGTTTTTTCTTTATCAGATGCTTCGTGCATTGAAGTTTATGCATACAGGTCTTAACTCTCACTTTTGGCCTTAAAGTGCATTTACACTTATGTCATATTTTCATAAATCGTGGTGCTTAATTGCTTCTACATAATTTTATGTCTTGTTGCAGCAAATGTATATCACAGAGACCTTAAGCCGAAGAATATACTGGCAAATGCAAACTGCAAACTCAAAGTCTGTGATTTTGGACTTGCACGAGTTGCATTCAATGATACCTCAACAACAACTTTTTGGACGGTAATATTGTCTTCTCAATTTGCATTTCTAATAGAGCATATGAAAGGCATGACTACATCTGTATGAAGTTGAGTTTTTCAAGCTTCCTTTTGGTGCATATTTCAGGATTATGTTGCTACAAGATGGTATAGAGCCCCTGAATTATGCGGTTCTTTCTTTGCTAAGGTATAGTTTGGTTAAAGTTTTTGTATATAATATAACTCATCTGTGGTTCCTCAAGGTTATAGTTTGTGACAATAATTTTCATGTGGTCATCCAGACCTTTGGCGACAAACTATTTTCTTGACTTTATTATAACCAATCCAAGTTTGAACAAATAATAACAGTTTTCTGGATTTTTTTCATTGTATATCATATTAACTGGCTTTCTGTAACTGGTATGGTTTCTGAGGTTTGAGTTTTTGTTTTATTGGGCTAGTAATTTTCTAATCCCCTAAAACTTTAATTTGAAATTCTAACCATATTTTTAGGTTTGAGTGAGGCAGAACAATGAGTTTTGAGTACTGTGTTCAGTTTGGATGTACGGCATAGAAAAGCTGAGTAAATTGTTGATGGAGGGAAGTTTAATGAAGTATTTCCATTAATTATTTTTGCGGACCCGTGTCCTTAAACTAATAGGAATGTATATAGAGGTAATTAGACTTTAATAAGATTTTGGTAGCTGGTCAATGGTGGAAAGTTCATAAGATTTTATGTCAGCAATGTGGTATATTTTATGTTATTGATCATTATCGTTCCAATATTTTACAAGGTAAGATATGATTATCACATAGAGAAATTGAAAATGTGTTTTCCTAACTTGTAAGAAAGTTGCACTTGTTTCTCTATGAAATGCTTTCTGTGTGTTTAATAGTAAAGAGTAATGCCTAGATTATAATAATTCTTGTTCAGGGAGGACTATTGATCTCTCCTGGAAGTTGAATTTATCTGTGCTTCAGGTAACTGTGTCGGTTTGTCTTGTTTCCCTGAAGTGGTTTTGTTGGAATGTGTAATTTCTCTTCTTCTTTAATATTCTGATTTTGTTAGCATTTTTTTTTGCAGTACACGCCCGCAATTGATATATGGAGCATTGGATGCATTTTTGCAGAAGTGCTGACAGGAAAGCCATTGTTTCCTGGTAAAAGTATCGTGCATCAATTAGATTTGATCACTGATCTTCTTGGAACACCACCATCTGAAATTATTGCAGGAGTATGGACCACACTTTTGTTTTATTACACAATCT
Source organism: Lathyrus oleraceus (assembly GCF_024323335.1). Lineage (NCBI taxonomy): Eukaryota > Viridiplantae > Streptophyta > Magnoliopsida > Fabales > Fabaceae > Lathyrus > Lathyrus oleraceus. The sequence continues at coordinate 2,502,748 of NC_066579.1, read as the reverse complement.
TAATTCTCACGTGGTTTTTTATGTTGTTTATGTGTACAAACTATTCAAATGTTTCATTATTTGATTTAATTCAAATTTTGTATAGGTTCGAAATGAGAAGGCAAGGAAGTACTTGATGGATATGAGGAAGAAACTTCCTGTGCCATTTGAAAGAAAATTTCCAAATGCTGATCCATTGGCACTTCGGCTATTGCAAAGGCTTTTGGCATTCGATCCAAAGGATCGTCCGACAGCTCAAGAGGTATCTTTTTACCTAGCATGGCATATATTATGCCCCATCTAGAGAGAATCTTTTGGAGGCTATTTCAAGATATTTATATATATTTTTCTTCAACATGAATTTGAGAGAACCCATTCTTTGTTTGGTTGGCAGGCACTATCTGATCCTTTCTTCAAGGGTTTGGCCAGAATTGAGAGAGAACCTTCTTCTCAGCCAATTTCAAGAATGGAGTTTGAGTTTGAGAGAAGGCGGGTGTCAAAAGACGACATTAAGGAACTAATATATCGAGAAATATTGGAATATCATCCACAGCTGCTTAAAGATTACAAAAATGGAACTGAAGGCACAAGCTTCATGTACCCTAGGTCAGCTTAACAATGGTTAACTTTTTTATTTGCTGATGTTACAGTTGCACGTTGAATGTAGAAATATATGCATTGCTTGTTATAAACTGTGATGTTTTCCTTGCAGTGCAATAGACCAGTTCAGAAAGCAATTTGCTTATCTTGAAGAGAATAATGGTAAATGTAGCCCGGTGATTCCTCCAGCAAGGAAGCATGTCTCCCTTCCAAGGTAAGAATGACATAAGCTTTGCAGTTTTAGTATTCAATTCTCTGCTGTATCGTATTGGTTTGCATGTTGAGTTTGGTTGCGTTTTTAAACTTAATTTTCAGATGGTTATGTCATAATCATATCTTTTTTATTTTTGGAAGGTCCACTGTTCTTTCTAGTACAATTCCTCCCAGTATGCAACCATTCAAAATTTCTAGAGCAGCAGAATCAAATTCTTTAAGCCAATCAAAGGGTTTACGACCTCCTCCAAGAGCGCCAGCAGGTATGAAGCGTGTTTCTTTTCACGAGTGATTAGTAAATTCATTAGAATTCAGAGCCAAGTGAGATACAGAGGAAAGGACAAGATAAACAGAAAAAAAAAACTAAATGAATATGAACTTGGGTACTAATATGGTTTCTTTTTTCTTTCCTCACTTCAGCCAAACCAGGTAGAAGTATAGGGCCTGTTCACTGTGACAATGGGAGAAGCACAAAAGATAATTATGATGCAAGAATCTTCTACCAGAATACTGTTCCTCAATCAATCTCTCCACATCCTTTCCAAAGGGTTGTACAGGCACAACAAATTTACAAGGATAATTCACAAGGCAAACATCAACTCTCACCACAGAAGCGTAGCGTGCCACCCAGACCAGCTATCGATCTTAATACCAATCCATACCACCAGCAGGCCAAGAATGATCTTTTAAACAATCCTGTCACCGTTATTGACGCTAAATTGTTGCAAGCACAATCTCAATTTGGTGCAGCTGGTGCTGCAGCAGTAGCTGTTGCTGCTCACAGGCATTCTGCAGGCTTTCAATATGGAGTGTCATAGATTGGGAGCTCTCAAAGAGAGATTTGCCACAAATGCTTTGTGCCTAAGTTAGGAAGTTAAAATTTAGTTGGGTTTAGTTTTTGTTTTCTACGTCTGCTTTCGTCTTGTCATCCTTGTAATTAATTATATGTACATCATTTAATTGATTAATAAAAATATTGAATGTTCCTCTCCCTCTTTTGATGAATAAATTAACATGAAATTGCAAATAAATTCTATTCGGACACTGTTTGATTTCAAACTTTAATTGAATCAGTGGCAATACTTAGCCATCATAAAACAGAAACCTTGAAATTTCTTTAGCATTTTATTTTGGAATGATAATATCAAAGTTGCTAACTGTCCACCACTTATGTATATTTCAGTCCCCAAATCAATTGATGGCCAGTGTCACTCTCCACGAGTTTAGTACCTGGATCCTGCATTAAGTATGTTCACAGCAAATATTGTTAAGAAAAAATACCAAGTATTTCTAATAACTATCACGGTCATCAATGATCATTTCCAAAATTGAAAGAGGAGCTTAAAATTTGAGTTTTTGAAACTTTGAATCATGCATGTTTTCAAGGAAACTCAGGTAACATGAGAACTTGCCTGATAAAAATAGTGATTGAGAAAGCCTTCCAACATCCAGTTCCCAAGTCCTTGGATCACCAACCCAACCTTCACATTTCTTTGCTGGGTATCTGTACTCACCGAACTCGTCTCATACCGCTAAATTTGTGGGTTGCTATATGGATCCGATGGTATCACCGGTTTCTCCAAGTGCAATGCATTTTCCGGAGCACGATAGAGAAGGTAGGCATCAGGGGAACTTTCCCGCATCGGTTCAATGAAACTCGGGTTCCATTTGAGAAGGTATGATAAGGAGGACATTGTTCAAGCTTGTTAGACTTACACAATGGCTCAATTTCTGGATTTATGATCATTTCACTGTATCTGGTTACATCAGATGTGACATCTCCATTGCATGGATTTTCATTGTTCTTCCAACAGCTTCCTATATCCATGAGGTAGAATTAGTTCTTTCGACCCCCTCCCTTCTTGATATCAAGGGTGAACCTTACCTTAAAATGTGGTGACTTTGGTACCTACAAAATTTTGGTCTAAACATTGTTTATTTTATGATTGAACTCCCAACCACTAAAGAACTTTAAGTAGAAGGGAAATCTATAGAGCACAAACATTCGAAATACGACACTGACTCTGACAAGTCGATATCAACAATAATTTAAAAAAATGAATAAATTAAACGTAATATATAAGTGTCAGTGTCGATTTCGAACACAAAAATTGACAAAGATCCATATTTTTTCAGAAGTGTCGGAGCTATATAGGAAAAAATAACTCACAATTTTGGACATGCTTTTTGTTTCATAATGGTAACCACCAGATAATCCTGAGGTAGAATTTGATCTCAAATAGAGCATTAACCAAGGATATATAGAATAAGTCTTCGACACATGGTGAAAAATCCAACTTCCTTCACCAATTATTTATTGGTGCATAAGATGAAGATGGAAGAAGAGAGAGAAGAGAGAGAATTAAAATAATAAATTTTCATTACTCTTACAAAACGGTTACAGTTTATAGTTGCGTGCACCCACTGTATATGTCACGGTTGACAACTACAATTGTTTATATATACACAACAATAATCTCACGTAGACAAAATGCTAACGTACACTATCTAGATTAAGCTTAATAAAATTAATACTACTATTGAATATGAATTACTTCTAACACAATCCCTTACTTCATATTCAAATCAAAAGTAACAACACCAATTCTATCACTCAAGTGGAGAAATTGATCAGTCTTGATCGCTTTCGTTAGAACATCTGCCAGTCACTTCTAGGTGCTACAATGCATAACTTCTAGCACTCTATTTTGAACCTGACTTCTCAAAAAATGAAACTTAGTCTCAATATGCTTTCTTCTCCCATGTAACATTGAGTTCTTGACAAGATTGACTGCAAACTCGTTATCAATCATCAGCTTCAGAGGCTTGTTTACCTTGATCTTCAAATCCTGTAGTAAATTCAGAAGTCAAACAACCTGTCATACATCCACAACACCTGCAATGTATTCAGCTTCACAAGTTAACAAAGCAATAACTGGTTGCTTTTTGGATACCAAGAAATAGGACCTCCCAGATACTTAAACAAATATTCAGAAGTACTTCTTCTGTTAATTTTGTCTTCACACCAATCAGAGTTTGAGTAACACATCAGCTTTGAATTAGCCTTTTTACTAGAAGAAAAAAAACTTCATACTTCAGAGTTTCCTTAATATACCTCGGAATCCTAATAACATCTTGGTAATGAGACCACTTCGGTTTACTCATGAATCCAATAACCATTTCAATTGCATAACAAATATTAGGTATGGTATTACATAAATACCTCAGAGAGTCAACAATCTGCTTGAAAGTTATAGCATCTACATCATCATCCTCAGGATCAGAATCCAATTTGTGATTTCTTTCTGAAGGTGTGACCGTAACTTTATAATTCAGCAACTCAAATCTCCTCAAAATCTCAAGTTCATACTTCAACTGATGCAAAATGATATCCTTCTCAGAGTACAAAATCTCCAGCTTTAGAAAATATATCATATTTCTTAGATCAGTCATATCAAACTCATTCATCAGTACCTTCTTGAACTTAACCATCTCATATTCGTAACTCTCTGTTAGAAATATGTTATCAACATACAGACATAACATAATCATATTTCCTTCAAAAGTATGCTGAACATAAATGTCATATCCCATCTCACACTTTCTAAATCCTTCGAGCTTGAAAAATGAATCAATTTTCATATTCGAAGCTCTAAGAGCTTGTTTCAGTCCATACAATGCTTTATGTAACTTGTACACCATCCCTTCCTGATTCTTTTTCACAAATCCAGAAGGTTGTGACATGTATACCTCTTCTTGCAATGGACCATTCAGAAATGCAGATTTCACATTCATATGCATCAGAGGCCAATTCCTGTTAGCAGCTATCGCAATCACCGACCTGATTGTCTCATATCTCGCTACAGGAGCAAACACCTCAAAGTAGTCTAGCACAGGTTTCGGTAGAAAACCTCTTGCCACTAACCTTGCTTTGTGTTTGCCAATTGATCCATCTAGCTTCAGTTTCACATTGAAAACCCATATGACGCTGATGACTTTCTTGTCCTTTGGAAGCTCAGTCAACTCCCAAGTCTTATTTCTTTATATAGTCTCAAGTTATTCTTTCATGGCCTTCAGCCACACTTTCTTCTTGAGCTCTTCTTCAACACTAAGTGGTTCAGAGTATACTAACATGGTACATTGAATAACTTATCCCTCTGAGTATATTTCAATATCCCGCAGCATGTCAAACTCTGCAAACCTTCTTGGAATGTTTATGAGTCTTTGTGGCCTCTGAACTTGTTTAGAATCTTCTTCAGATGCTGAAACCCCTAAAGTACCACCTCCAGAGGCATGACCACCTTCAAAGTCTGGAATATTCCCAGAGTTTGGATCACCATCCAAATCTAGATCAGAATTAGAGTCACTTTCAAAATCATCTTTTGATTCTGACTCATCTTCAGAACCTTCAGATTCTGAATTATCTTCAGAAGTTAACTCAGGTGTTAACACTGCAACAAAGTTGGATTGATACTTGTTCCAATCCAACACTTCTGATTCTTTCACAATAATATATATGTTGAATTCAACCTTATTTGTGACAGGACATTATAGCTTATAAGCACTTGTACTATGGTACCCTACAAGCAACATAACTCTGCTTCTGTCTTCTAACTTCCTTCTCTTAGCATTTGGAACATGTTTGTAACAAACATAACCAAACACCTTTATATGGCCCACATTTTGCTTATCTCCAATCCATTTCTCTAAGGGAACGATTTCCTTCAGCTTCTTGGTTGAACACGTTGAGCACATATGCTGCAGTGGCAACAACTTCTCCCCACAAGGTATGAGGTAGCTTCTTCTCCTTCAGCATGTTCCTTGTCATATAAAGCAAAGTTTGGTTTCTTCTTTCAACAAGACCATTATGTTGAGGAGTGTGTAAATAAGTCACCTCATGGTTGATTTCATTCTCCTCACAAAACTTTCTGAACTCTGTAGAGTTATACTCACCTCCACCATCAATTATGAGAACTTTCAGCTTCTGACCACTTTGATTCTCAACCTTGATTATGAATTTCTTAAATTAAGCAAATACCTCGTGTTTGAACTTTATAAGGGATACCCACGTCATCCTTGTGAAATCATCAACAAATGACAAAAAATATTTATTCCCTCCAAGTGAAGGTATTGGAAATGGCGCACACACATCAGAATGCACCACACCTAGAGCATGCTTTTCTCTTGGAGGAATTTCAGATGCAAATGGAAGTCTTGGTTTCTTCCCTCTTATGCACACATTTCATGAATTCTCTGACTTCTTAATTGCAGGAATTCCATGTACTAACTTCTTTGAATTCAGATTCCCTAAGCTTCTGAAGTTCAGATGACCAAATCTTTTGTGCCACAACTCACTTTCCTTCACAACACTTGTTTCACTAAGACATTCAATGTCTGTAATTTTAACGTTCACTTTGAATGTTCTATTCTTTCCCTATTCTAACTTCATAATCAACTTCTAATTACAATCATACAACTTCAAAAGATCGTCCTTCATGATAACAGAAAAATACTTTCTCAATTAATTGACCTACACTCATCAGATTACTTTTATGCCAGGAACATACCACATGTTCTGAATCAATGCGTTTTTACCATTATTTAGAATTACTATGACATTTCCCATTCCTTTAGCATTCAAATTGAAATTCTAGTTAACAGACTTTCGATGTCACACTGGATGTTATGACACCAATTCTGCGCAGACAAGAATGTATACAGCAGGTAAATGTAAAGTGCAGTAAATAACACAAAGAATTGTTTACCCAGTTCGGTGACAAACACACCTACGTCTGGGGGCTACCAAGCCAGGGAGAAAATCCACTATTAGCAGTATTAATTCAGGCCTTAAACCAACTGTTTAATCCTATCACTTAATACCTACCCAATGCAATTTCAATCTAAACTAAGACCAGAGTTCCTACTCACTCCCCCTCAATCACCACAGTGATTACAACCTTTAATTCGTTTAAAGTTAGTGGCGAAGTTACACTTCAAACAACTCTTGATTGTGCTTAACAACTTTAATCAAGAAACACATCACTCATGCTTAAAAGCTTAGAGTGACACAACACTTACAACTCAATGAACACCCTAGTCCAATGCAATCATCTAGGTTATAATTGCTTGGCTCACAAGTTAAACCTAATACAAGACACAAATAAAAATACATCAGTGAAGTATGATGGTATAATAAATTCTTCACGCTTCAAACCCCTGCGTTGCTGAAAGTAGGATTGCCATCCTTTTATAATGCAACACTTGGGCCTTGTACTTGAATTTCCTAAAATTAAGGTCAAGCAAGTTAACCTAATTTCCACACATTAGGGTGCTAACAAATAGGCTATATGTTAGGTCTCTTAATTTTAGCACATCTGTTAGTTTCCTGGTTTTTAGCACAGCTGTTAGATTCCTGAAAAACAGCCTGAGATAAATACTGAAATAGAAAAACTAACTATCCTACACTTTAGCATATGCTGTCAGGAATGAATGTCATAACATTCAGTTTGACGTCCAGAACATAGGCCATATGCTAGGTCTGTTATATACACATAAGTGCCTAATAGAATCATTATATACACATGTCAAAACTAAAACATCAATGGCATATGTTATACAATAGTGCATAAATAATAAAAATCTAAGAACTATGTACAATACCTTCATTGTACATAACTCCACAATGGAAGATCACAATAACTGCATCCCTTGAAAATCAGTAGACAACTTCTCTTGAATTCAACCTGCAAGGAATACCCGGAAAAATAACAATGATAATGGGATGAGATAATAATCTCAGTGAGTTCTCCTATCCTATGGGTCCACTCGGCTCTATAATCGATTCTAACTCAAGTATTCACCTACCGTTACTTATGCATCACTTTCACCTTGTAACTAGGACTTGAGCAACTAAGGGATATTCACAATGTATGGAAACATGTCACTTGAGTTCACAT